>NC_138302.1:58868747-60326247 GCF_965601325.2 Salmo salar | reverse complement strand
TTGTACTATACTTTTTGTGCACTAGGTGACGGTAAAGTTCCATTCTGAACTCAGGCAATAAAAAAAATGCATTTCCGGCACAGTGTACATACGGGGGTTACTTCCGGTTTCTACCACAGTAGCCGTTAGACAGTTTTCATTGATAAATCGCACAACATTCGCTACTTAGCAGTTTTTGTATATTTATTTACACAATTACTCTAGATTTGTTAAGTCACCATGTCGGGAATACCACCAGATACCTGGCAGCCACCCACAGTGAGCCTGGAGACAACGTAAGTTCTCATAGCTTGCTAGCCTACGTTAGCTAGCTAACCTTAGCTAAATGTTTTGAGTGAATGAATAGCTAACGTTAGCTGATTAGCTAACTCCTTAGGAGTTACGCGAATGGTTGCTGATCAGTCATGTTTTTCGAATACTAAATGCTGTCCATTTAATATCTGATGGAAAATGATGGAAAATGAATGCTCAATCTTAGCAACATTTCATGCCCTCTTGTGTTCCAGAATGGGCACAATTGCAGTGGAACTATACTGGAGACATGCTCCCAAAACCTGCAAAAACTTTTCTGAGTTGGCCAGGAGAGGTTACTACAACAACACCAAGTTTCATCGTATCATCAAGGACTTCATGGTGCAGGGAGGAGACCCCACAGGAACAGGTGAGACAGACACACACACAGATATACACACACACTAGCATAGATAAGGCCTGGAGAAATTCTTCAGAATGCCACTTGTTCCACTGCCAGGCTTTCGTCTTCCTGAGCATGAATCAGCTGTACACTTTTTATTTTATTTTTTAGATGCATTCAGAATGTTCCAGGGAGACAGAAAAGAAGACTCACTAACTCAAATGATGACTAAATCTGTTGATGTCAACATCAGATTCTTACTCCCTGTAATGTGTGTTGCTTATAGGTCGTGGCGGTGCCTCCATATTTGGCAAAGAGTTTGAAGATGAACTTCACCCTGACCTGAAATTCACAGGTAACAATAGACTCACAGTAATGAAATGGGGAAAAAACATCATAGTACCAAAATGTTGTATTTTTCTGGTGCTTTCTACTGCTCTCTTATGGTGCTCTCTCCCTAGGTGCAGGGATCCTAGCGATGGCCAATGCAGGACCAGATACAAACGGAAGCCAGTTCTTCCTGACCCTGGGGCCTACTCAGTGGTTGGATGGGAAGCACAGTATCTTTGGGAGGGTATGCCAAGGTATGGCAGTGGTCAACCGTGTTGGCATGGTGGAAACAAACACACAAGACCGACCTGCCGATGACATAAAAATCCTCAGGACGACTGTACCCAACTGAGATGCATTCATACAACCAAGGGCAACATTTTTTATTTGTACAGTCATTTTGTCATGATTTTTTTGTAATAAAATTGCCTTTAAATAATTTTGGTATTCTGAAATCAATAATGTAACCATTGTCATAATCGCTTAAATTGTTGTGGGTGACCAGTAGTGGTGCGTGGGTAAAATCACTGGGCAAGGCCCACTCCCATCTTTTATTTTTACCATATTACAACCTATATGTTGTGATAATTGCCGAGACAAGAAGATGCAGTGGCAGAATAAATTCAACCACACCTATGTTTCATCATAAATCCGGAGAGCAACCTCAGTTACATGACTTACAGCATGGTCAAGCAAGTGAATGCTTCCAACATTTTCCGACTACTAAACAACTTGATTTAGAACCACAGAGTTACCGCAAGTCGCAAAGAACAGGAGCTGCCTCCACTCTTCCAGCAACCATTTCAACATCATCAAATCACCTATGCTTAGTCTGCAACTAAATGATACCAAGAACAATTTAGTGCAATCAAAGTAAGCTAAATATGATGTAGCTGTTCATGGTTCGGATTTCTCTGTGCGTATGTGCATGCACGTGTTTGTGCAAGTAGAAAAAACATGCTGACACCCTATTTGTAGAGAGATGCCAATACCATCTTCCTCTCATGTTGACGAAACAGTGACTGTCGTACAGTACACGCTTTTATTTATTTTTTCGTAGGCTACCTGGCTAAAATGCTTTCTCGCTAGCCTAACTTTCTTTCATTGGCAACAATGTGCCAGGCCAGCTAGTTAACATTAGCCTACTACATCTACCTAAGCCAGGAGCGCAATGTATGAATTTATGGTTGGATGAGATTTGATGTTATTGGCCAGTACGGATAATTAAGTAAAACCACAAGTCTCTCCAAATCCCTATTTCCATCCATGTCTAATTTAGGGAACTAGCAACCAGAGGACAACAACACAAGGCTACAATTCAATTTATTTTCTGTCAAATGCGTTTTGCTCTCGATGTGACTTTAGTGAATCCAAATCCAAACTGGCTTCCCTTGACACTTTTTTGTGAAGCGCCTGGACCATTCATAGCTGAGTTTCTTCAGTTTAGCTCACTGTTGATTGGCTATTGTTTTATACTTTTTTATCAAGGGAGGTCAAATGCTCGCTGGCTTCCCTTGCATACAATGCTACGGGCGGCAACAATGTCATATTCCTTTTGACCAGACAGCATCAGATAGATGGCCTACACATACAGATATAGAGGGGCGCTGTTTCGCTCCCTCGGGTGCTTTCTCTGGTGAGATACAGTACATTCAGCCTCTTGCAAACTGAAAGAAAATTATGAAGCACAGAGAGACGAAAGATACATTATTTTATTTATTTATTATTTTATTTATTTTTATTGGTCAATTTTGAATACACACCACTGTGGGTGACATGGTCGAAGTGACAAACTTGAAATAAAGCTGCGAGCAGCAATGAACGGGGTTCACAGTATGACTGAAAGG
This sequence comes from Salmo salar, assembly GCF_965601325.2. Taxonomy (NCBI): domain Eukaryota; kingdom Metazoa; phylum Chordata; class Actinopteri; order Salmoniformes; family Salmonidae; genus Salmo; species Salmo salar. The sequence goes on along the minus strand of NC_138302.1, from coordinate 60,323,436 downwards.
ACACAAGATCAGTTGGATAACAAAGTAAGAACTCTATCATGTAGGAACTATCTTTGTTTATGTGCAATCATGAGTCTAAATCCAAAATGGAGTGAATCTGAAGTTTGGTTCATGAGAAGGTGATTGCAGCTTATTTTGCATGAATCGTTTCCTTATTTTTTGAGATATAAAAAACTGAATAACAAATTAAGTGTGGTTAATCTTGGGGACGTCCATGATAGCGATGACAAGTTTAAAGTTGAAAAGCTACTGTGGAGTTGATTTACAGTGGTTTTAATGGACACGTACAATCAGATTTTTTATTTGTCTATACAGTGGCTTGCGAAAGTATTCACCCCCCTTGGCATTTTTCCTATTTTGTGGGGTTTGTATCATTTGATTTACAAAACATGCCTATCACTTTGAAGATGCTAAATATTTTTTATTGTGAAACAAACAAGAAGACAAAAAAAATGAAAACTTGAGCGTGCATAACTGTTAACCCCCCCAAAGTCAATACTTCATTAGAGCCACCTTTTGGAGCAATTACAGCTGCAAGTCTCTTGGGGTATGTCTCTATAAGCTTGGCACATCTAGCCACTGGGATTTTTGCCCATTTTCAAGGCAAAACGGCTCCAGCTCCTTCAAGTTGGATGAGTTTCGCTGGTGTACAGCAATCTTTAAGTCATACCACAGATTCTCAATTGGATTGAGGTCTGGGCTTTGACTAGGCCATTCCAAGACATTTAAATGTTTCCCCTTAAACCACTCAAGTGTTGCTTTAGCAGTATGCTTAGGGTCATTGTCCTGCTGGAAGGTGAACCTCCGTCCCAGTCTCAAATCTCGGGAAGACTGAAACAGGTTTCCCTCAAGAATTTCCTGATTTTTAGCGCCATCCATCATTCTTTCAATTCTAACCAGTTTCCCAGTCCCTGCCGATGAAAAACATCCCCTCAGCACGATGCTGCCACCACCATGCTTCACTGTGGGGATGGTGTTCTCGGGGTGATGCTAGGTGTTGGGTTTGCACCAGACATAGCGTTTTCCTTGATGGCCTAAAAGCTCAATTTTAGTCTTGTCTGACCAGAGTACCTTCTTCCATATGTTTGGAGAGTCTCCCACATGCCTTTTGGCGAACACCAAACGTGTTTGCTTATTTCTTTCTTTAAGCAATGGCTTTTTCCTGGCCACTCTTCCGTAAAGCCCAGCTCTGTGGAGTGTACGGCTTAAAGTGGTCCTATGGACAGATACTCCAATCTCCGCTGTGGAGCTTTGCAGCTCCTTCAGGGTTATCCTTGGTCTCTTTGTTGACTCTCTGATTAATGCCCTCCTTGCCTTGTCTGTGAGTTTTGGTGGGCAGCCCTCTCTTGGCAGGTATGTTGTGGTGCCATATTCTTTCCATTTTTTAATAATGGATTTAATGGTGCTCTGTGGGATGTTCAAAGTTTCTGATATTTTTTTATAACCCAACCCTGATCTGTACTTCACAACTTTGTCTGACCTGTTTGGAGAGCTCCTTGGTCTTCATGGTGCCGCTTGCTTGGTGGTGACCCTTGCTTAGTGATCTTGCAGACTCTGGGCCCTTTCAGAACAGGTGTATATATACTGAGATCATGTGACAGATCATGTGACACTTAGATTGCACACAGGTGGACTTTATTTAACTAATTATGTGACTTCTAAAGGTAATTGGTTGCACCAGATCTTATTTACGGGCTTCATAGCAATGGAGGTGAATACATATGCACGCACCATTTTTCCGTTGTAAAGTTTCTTCGAATTTTTTGTAACAAGTAATTTTTTTGATTTCACTTCTCAAATTTGGATATCCATTGCAAATAAAAATCTATTTGAATTACAGGTTGTAATGCAAAAAAATTGGAAAAACGGCAAGGGGGTTGAATACTTTTGCAAGGCACTGTTACTCAGCCATCTTTTCTCAAACTAATGAGCCTATATTCCACATTTGGTGTCATTTGGTCCTATAGTTCATGAGGAAGAATTCTATTTTTTTTTGCGTATGTGCTAATATGCATCTATGTGGCCATCTTTGAATGCATCAAAGTTATTTTCTCAAACTCTTTAGGGACTATTGTGATGAGTCCAAAGACCAAATTTGGAGTGAATCTGACTTTTAGTCTATCAGAAGAAGATTTTAAAACTTTTTTTATGATTGTTTTAAGCATTAGCGTTACAATTTTTAAAAAGGGGAATAGGTCATTTTACAATTTTTTAAAGATTTCAATGTCAAACTTAACATGGTAATCATGGTAATGTCTTTGATGACACTTAAATGTTTCAAGTTGATAGGCCACTGTGAAGTGGATTTACAAACGATTTAAATGGACACGTCAAATCGGATTTCCTGATTTATCAGTTTCTCAGCCATGTCTTAACCAATCAAATTGAGGCAATTTTTTTCGACATGAGGAAAGACACCTACATACAAAGTTTTAAGTCTAGGTCGAACGGGGCGGCGGATATGAGGATGTGAGACTGCTTTTAACAGTTCCAACTATAGGCCAATCGGTGGCATTCTTTTAGAACAATTTTCTCATGGCCTCTAGTTTCTGTGTGCAAATGTAGAAAAAAAAGTGATCAATCTAGCCTTGAGTTATTTGACCATGTCAAGGGAAAAGAAATCTAAGAATGACAGGTTTCACAGCTTAGCTGAGAACCGATAAATATGCCTGCTGTTTCTTATCTGATGCTTGCAGACAAGTCTCATCCTATAACTTGAACAGACTACCTCTGGAGGGAGACAAACAACAAAGCATACTGTAGGCCTTCTATTTGATTACAGTTATGTGGCATAAGAAATAGCCAACTCTTGTGGACACAGATAGGATGTTTTGGTTATAATGTTTGGTAATCTCCCTATAGCTTAAGGCAGGGTTCCCCAAGTGGCATTTTTTTGTATTTGGCCCCACAAGTTTTCTGAGCAAATATTATATCATTATATATTATATCTGTATGGGCTTCTTGCGGTCAATTTGCAGTCTACAAATTATTTGTAATTATGTTCCACCCCCCGACCATCCGCTCAAGAAGAAATCGTCCTGCGGCTAAATCTAGTTGATGATCCCTGGTTTAAGGGTATCCAAGTTCACCTGGCACCTGCCCTTAGCAGGGTTTCGACTACTCATTTACCGGCTCCCACGGTTCATCGCATAGGATGCCAAACTTGCGTGCCAATTTGACAAAGGACCAAATTCACTGAAACGTTTTGTAACATCTAAAAGGTCCCTTATACAACCTTGGAAATCTGCCAATTTAGGAGGATTTTATGGATCCTGATTTTGTCCGTAGGCTTTATTATAACACAGTTCTGAGTTTCGAGTACACAACTGGGTCAAAGACCGAACGTGTCCTAAGAGATAACATTTCTTTAATCATGACATTTTCAATTATCATTTTTAGCATTCAATGTGTAAGCAAATTTGGATCGGTTACAGGAAGGTATAAGGAAGTAGGTATAAGGAAGTAATACCTAAGACAAGATTCCAACATTAGTAGGAGACCACTGCCATATCTGTAACTCATCATAATGAATCTGAAGTAGAGTTTCTCCATGAGCAAGCAAATCTTATATAACTGAATTAAGTGTTAACAGGTTTTTTGACAAAGTAGAGAGGAGAAGTTGGTTTTCACAGCCTGCCGTCGACTTTACATGACTTAATCATGCCAGGAGAAGAAGCAAAACTGAAATGTTTTCATGGGGCTGTACACACCTACAACATTAAACACAAATCCTCCATCAACAAAAATGTCTCCATAAAAAAAACATAAACATATTTTTATTAAATCAATTTGTGGCCGCCCCTCACTTTTTTTGCTGACCTTAGCTGTTCTCTGGGAGATAAAGCGATGCATCACTGTTACACCAAACTCACTCAGCTAAGAAAAGTGCTATCTTCTTCTAATCAGTTGAGCGTACACATTTTTGTTAAGTCCATCAGACCAAGCAGATGTGTTATGAAACGTTCCCCTTTGTCCTCTTCAAGCAGAGGTCTGGATCAGAGTTGGGGTTAATGGGTTTGAATTGGAATGCCGAATGCGAGCCAGGCCTAATCGCCCAACATCAGTGACCGTCCTCACGAATACTCTTGTGGCTGAATGGAAGCAAGTCCCCACAGCAATGTTCCAACATCTAGTGGAAAGCCTTCCCAGAATAGTGGAGGCTGTTATAGCAGCAAAGGGGGAACCAACTCCATTTAATGCCCATGATTTTGGAATGAGATGTTTGACGAGCAGGTGTCCACATACTTTTGGTCATGTAGTGTATTTATGTCAAACTCTTTTCAATTTTGGCATTTTCAATTTAAATCCCGTCCTCAATTGAAAGACTTAAATTCGAATTGACCCCAACCCTGGAATGTATCACATATTGTAGGCTATATGATACATTGGCCTACATCCCACCAGACACTCTTACTGACAGTTGGGGCTGCTTTGCGTGATGTGTTGCCTCTACCTTCTTGCCCTTTGTGCTGTTGTCTGTGCCCAATAATGTTTGTACCCTGTTTTGTGCTGCTACCCTGTTGTGCTGCTGCCATGTTGTGCCGCTACCATGTTGTTGTCATATTGTGTTGCTAACATGCTGTGTTGTCATGTGTTGTGCCATGCTATGTTGTTGTCTTAGGTCTCTCTTTAAGTTACAAAAATAAACTAGAATAGACAAAAAAAGGGCTGGTTTCATGGACACAGAATAAGCCTTGTCCTGGATGCTATGTTGTTGTCTTAGGTCTCTTTTTATGTAGTGTTGTGTTGTCTCTCTTGTCGTGATGTGTGTTTTGTCCTATATTTTAATTAAATGTATTTGTATTTTTAATCCTAGCCCCCGTCACTGCAGGAGGCCTTTTCGTAGGCCATCATTGTAAATAAGAATTTGTTCTTGACTGACTTGCCTAGTAAAATAAAGGTAAAATAAATACAAATAAGGAATAAGAAGGATCAGTGTTCTGTTTTAAAGTATTTTATTATAGAAACGTTAACAAAAATATCTTATAAAACAGTATTAGTTAAAATAGAACATTTCTATATAAGTTGATATAAGGTAACTGCCAAAATAAAGGAAACACCAACATAAAGTGTCTTAATAGGGTGTTGGGCCACCACGAGCCACCAGCACAGCATCAATTCGCATCGGCATAGATTCTACAAGTGTCTTGAAATCTATTAGAGGGATGCAACACCATTCTTCCACAAGAAATTCTATAATTTGGTATTTTGTTGATGGTTGTGGAAAACCCTGTCTCAGGTACCAGTCCAGAATCTCCCATAAGTGTTCAATTGGCTTGAGATCTGGTGACTGAGACACACAAACACACTTTAAACCCCTCTTTGCTCCTTTGAGACCCCTCTTTCAAAGTCAGAGATATCTTCTTCTAGCCATGGTAGCCAAAATAATGGCCAACTGGGAGTTTTTATACATGACCCCAAGAATGATGGGATGTTTTAATTGCTTAATTAATTCAGGAACCACACCTGTGTGAAAGCAACTGCTTTCAATTGACCTTGTATCCTTCATTTATCCCTTAAGTGTTTCCTTTCTTTTGGCAGTTACCCTTAAATACAATGTTCCAGGTGTACTTGTTGACTTTCAAAAAATACATAAAAAACCTTGCTGTGGTAGATTTGTATTGCAAGACCAACACTTCAGCAAGATACATGATACAGACATCAGAAATGGATTTGAAGTTTAACAGTAGACTACAATGCATTATCTTTTCGTGACCAAATTACACAGAGGGGTTTATAACATTATTCTTTAGAATTAGATCCTGAGGTTGTTCATTTTGGTTGTTCAAATAAGAATAGTTCATTACAAATGGGGTGATTGCATGTCAATTTACCCGGTAAAATAAAAGGTACATGTCAACGCCTTGGATTGATGAACAACTGTATACTGAGTGTATGCACAGATTAAGCCTAATCCTGGACTAAAAAGCATGTTCAATGGAGATTCTCTGTGTGTGGGAAACCGGGCCAGAATGTTTAGGTGATCTAGGTGTAGCTATTTTATGATTGGTCTACAACCCACTAATCATTTCAATCATAAGAAATATATGTTTCTATGATTTCACACATTATGCTATAGATATTAAGTTGATTAAGCTAAATAAAACTATGATATTACACTCACTATACATCATACTGCAGTTCAAACCTAATACCCCACATTACTCAAGCACAACTCTAAACAAGCTACATGAACGATATAAAACACAAAGCCCCCAAAAACCCTTAATATATATACAGTGGCGAGAAAAAGTATGTGAACCCTTTGGAAATACCTGGATTTCTGCATAAATTGGTCATAAAATGTAATCTGATCTTCATCTAGGTAACAACAATAGACAAACACAGTCTGCTTAAACTAATAACACACAAACGATTATACGTTTTCATGTCTTTATTGAACACACCGTGTAAACATTCACAGCGCAGGGTGGAAAAAGTATGTGAACCCTTGGATTTAATAAATGGCTGACCCTCCTTTGGCAGCAATAACCTCAACCAAACGTTTTCTGTAGTTACAGATCAGAACGGCACAAAAGCCAGGAGGAATTTTGGACCATTCCTCTTTACAAAACTGTTTCAGTTCAGCAATATTCTTGGGATGTCTGGTGTGAACTGCTCTCGAGGTCATGCCACATTATCTCAATCGGGTTGAGTCCTGACCTCAACCCGATTGAGACTGGGCCACTCCAGAATGCGTATTTTCTTCTGTTGAAACCATTCTGTTGTTGATTTACTTCTGTGTTTTGGTTCGTTGTCCTGTTGCATCACCCAACTTCTGGTGAGCTTCAATTGGCGGACAGGTAACCTAACTTTCTCCTGCAAAATGTCTTGATAAACTTGGGATTAATTTTTCCGTCGATGATAGCAAGCTGTCCAGGCCCTGAGGCAGCAAAGCAGCCCCAAACCATGATGCTCCCTCCACCATACTTTACAGTTGGGATGAGGTTTTGATGTTGGTGTGCTGTGCTTTTTCTCCACACATAGTGTTGTGTGTTCCTTCCAAACAACGCAACTGTAGTTTCATCTGTCCACAGAATATTTTGCCAGTAGCACTGTGGAACATCCAGGTGCACTTTTGCAAACTTCAGATGTGCAGCAATGTTTTTTTTGGACAGCAGTGGCTTTTTCCATGGTGTCCTCCCATGAACACCATTCTTGTTTAGTGTTTGACGTATCAAAGACTAGTCAACAGAGATGTTAGCATGTTCCAGAGGTTTCTGTAAGTCTTTAGCTGACACTCTAGGATTCTTCTTAACCTCATTGAGCATTCTACACTGTGCTCTTGCAGTCATCTTTGCAGGACAGCCACTCCTAGGGAGAGTAGCAACAGTGCCAAACTTTCTCCATTTATATACAATTTGTCTTGCTCATCAAGGCTTTTAGAGATACTTATGTAACCCTTTCCAGCTTTATGCAAGTCAACAATTCTTAATCTCAGGTCTACTGAGATCTCTTTTGTTCAAGGCATGGTTCACATCAGGCAATGCTTCTTGTGAATAGCAAACTCAAATTATGTGAGTGTTTTTTTTAAAGGGCAAGGCAGCTCTAACCAACATCTCCAATCTCATCTCATTGATTGGACTCTAGGTTTTGTTTTTATCTTTATTTAACTAGGCAAGTCAGTTAAGAACAAATTCTTATTTTCAATGACAGCCTAGGAACAGTGTAAACTGCCTTGTTCAGGGGCAGAACGAGAGATATGTACCTTGTCAGCTCAGGGATTCGAACTTGCAACCTTTCGGTTACTAGTACAACACTCTAAGCACTAGGCTACCCTGCCGCCAGGTTAGCTGACTCCTGACTCCAATTAGCTTTTGGAGAAGTCATTAGCCTAGGGGTTCACATACTTTTTCCAACCTACACTGTGAATGTTTAAATGATTTATTCAATATAGACAAGAAAAATACAATAATTTGAGTGTTATTAGTTTAAGCACACTGTTTGTCTATTATTGTGAGTTAGATGAAGATCAGATCACATTTGATGACCAATTTATGCTAAAATCCAGGTAATTCCAAAGGGTTCACATATGTTTTCTTGCCACTGTGTGTGTATATATATATATATATATATATATATATATATATATATATATATATATATATATATATTTTTAAGTTACAAAAATAGACAAAAAAAAGGCTGGTTTCCCGGACACATATTAAGCCTTGTCCTGGACGAAAAAGCATGGTCTCAGTCCCACTAGGCTTAATCTGTGTCTGGGAAACCAGCCCGAAAAGTAGTAGTAGAACAGCCAGTCTATAGATTATTGCTGTATGTCTTCTCATCGTCAGTAACATGGTCCAGAGCATAGAGACCTACCATCTCCTCCTTCATCATCATAGGAAGGTCATCTGCTGGCCGACAGATTGTCTGGAGGCGCTTGGGAGCAAAGTGGTCTCAAAGTAAGTATAATCAATGTGCTTCAAAAGTATTCTTACAAATCTCAGAATAGCGCATAAACTCTATGCTAGAGATGAAAGAACCAGATGAAAGGTCCCAGCCTTTCCGATCAGATTAATTTTATTTTATTTAGCCTTTCTAATATACATTTTCTAGATTGTTAACTTTGTAAATATGACAAAGTGCAACAACAAGAATATGAATTTGATGCAATCATTCACATTTTTAAATGTTCCAGGGAAAACTTCCCATCATACTGACCTGCCAGAAAGTCCCTTTGCCCCAGTACAATTTGTAGACCATGGTGATGGGGATGAGAGATAGGGAGGACATAGCCAGGAACCAGCCTAGCCAGTAGGCCCACCACGGGTACACATATGTGTTGTTGAACTTCAAAGGGCTGTACTTCAGCAGGGAGAATACAAAGGTTCCCTTGAAGAGAGAAAAGAAGATGTCAGAAATATGTTGTTTCATTGTTGTTTTGATTATGTCTTGCCTTGCCATTGATAGACAGCAGAAAGTTTTGTAAGCATAATTGCAGTTGTATCCATAAAAAAAAAGAATGAAATAATGATAAAAATGAACTGGGTTTAAACTCACTGTGCAGATAGTAGGGGTAATGTAGAGCCAACAATACTTGACCAGGGAGGAGGGCCTATAGCCAATCATATCCTCAATGTTGTCACAGAAGCGTTCCGCACCTTCGAAAAAGACAGACATGTTACAGGATGTAACGTGTACTCTAAGAATTGGGAAGCAAGTACAGGGAGTGTATTTAATAAACGTTACATGGAACAAAACAAGAAACACGAGTAGCGTACAGACATGAAACATATAAACAGAAACAATAACGCCTGAGGAAAGAACCACAGGGAGTGACAGATATAGACGAGGTAATCAGAAAGGTGATGGAGTCCAGATGAGTCTCATGAGGCACAGGTGCTTGTAACGATGGTGACAAGTGTGTGTAATTATGAGTAAACTTGTGACAATGAGCGCCAGAGAGGAGCGGGAGTAGACGTGACAGTACCTCCTCCCTGAGGAACCCGACTAGCCGACAGAGGCGCGGGAACCCGACGAGCCGGCATGAGGTGCGTGAACCCGCAGAGACGGCTGAGGCATGGGAGCTCGATGAGCCCGTGGGATCCCGACAATCCGACTGGGGCATGGGAGCCAAATGAGCCAGCTGAGGTACGGGAGCCCGACGAGCCAGCTGAGGTATGGGAGTCTGATGAGCCAACAGGTGCGCGTAACGATGGTGACAGGTTTGCGTAATGATGAGTAAACTGGGGACAATGAGCGCCAGAGAGGAGGAGCGGGAGTAGACGTGACAGTACACCTTCCCTGACACATTGGTCCAACCGCAGGACATCGACCAGAGGGACGGTCCCAAGGACCAGGCTGGTCGTTTCTGTTGAGGCACGGGAGCCCGACGAGGCGGCTGAGGCGCGGGAACCCACAGAGCCGGCTGTGGCAAGTTGCTTCAGCAGCCGCCCTTGGACCTGACGTCACCAGTAAAAAAGCAAAAAAAATACAATTAATCCCTGTTGCTTCCCTTTGGTGATGCATTATTCTGTAACATGTATGCTAAGAATCGGGAAGAAACTACAGGGAGTGTAAATGTTATAATAAATGGAAACTAGTACAAAACAAGAAACAAGAAAAGTGTACAGACATGAAACCGAGTCAATAATGCCTGGGTAATGAACCAAAGGGAGTGACTGATATAGGGGAGGTAATCAGGAAGGTGATGGAGTCCAGGTGAGTCTCATGAAGCGCAGGTGCGCGTAACAATGGTGGCAAATGTGTGAGTAATGATGAGTAAACTGGCGACAACGAGCACCAGAGAGGAGGAGCGGAAGTAGACGTGACAGAAGCCCACTTTAAATCGTATCTTTTTAAGTAGCTCTTCCGTATGTTTTTTAAACATTAGATCTTTATCAATCCAAACGCCCAGATATTTATAGGCGGGAACCCACTCAATGAGAGAACGATTCCAATTAGTAAATGTGTTGTCCATCTGAGACATTTTTTGCGTGAATTATAGAACAAGCAAATCAAAATATATTTTATATTTGAGATTCTTCAAATAGCTACCCTTTGCCTTGATGACAGCTTTGCACACTCTTGGCATTCTCTCAACTAGCTTCATGAGGTAGCCACCTGGAATGCATTTCAATTAACAGGTGTGCCTTGTTAAAAGTTAATTTGTGGAATGTCTTTCCTTCTGAATGCGTTTGAGCCGATCAGTTGTGTTGTGACAAGGTAGGGGGGGTAAACAGAAGATAGCCCTATTTGGTAAAAGACCAAGTCCATGTTATGGCAAGAACAGCTCAAATAAGCAAAGAGAAAGAACAGTCCACCATTACTTTAAGACATGAATGTCAGTCAATACGGAACATTTTAAGAACTTTGAAACCATCAATTAACCTCTTGCATCTAGACGTTCTGCTAGTGGAACGCCTCGCCAAATATCCAATGGAAGAACGTGGCGTGAAATACAAATACCTCAAAAATGCAATAATTTCAATTTTTCAACCATACGACTATTTTACACCTTTTGAAAGATAAGACTCTCGTTAATCCAACCACATTGTCCGATTTCAAAAAGGCTTTACAGCGAAAGCACAACATTAGATTATGTTAGGAGAGTACACAGCCAAAAATAATCACACAGCCATTTTCAAAGCAAGCATATATGTCACAAAAACCCAAAACACAGCTAAATGCAGCACTAACCTTTGATGATCTTCATCAGATGACACTCCTAGGACATTATGTTATACAATACATGCATGTTTTGTTCAATCAAGTTCATATTTATATAAAAAAACAGCTTTTTACATTAGCATGTGATGTTCAGAACTAGCATTCCCACCCAAAACTTCCGTTGAATTTACTAAATTACTCATCATAAACGTTGACAAAATACATAACAATTATTTTAAGAATTATAGATACAGAACTCCTTTATGCAATCGCTATGTCAGATTTTAAAATAGCTTTTCGGCGAAAGCACATTTTGCAATATTCTGAGTACATAGCTCAGCCATCACGGCTAGCTATTCAGACACCCGCCAACTATGGGGCTCACTAAACTCAGAATTACTATTAGAAAAATTGTATTACCTTTGCTGTTCTTTGTCAGAATGCACTCCCAGGACTGCTACTTCCACAACAAATGTTGTTTTTGTTCCAAATAATCCATAGTTATGTCCAAATATCCCCGTTTTGTTCGTGCGTTCAGGTCACTATCCAAAGGGTAACGCGCGAGCGCATTTCCAGACAAAAAAAATTCAAAATGTTCCATTACCGTACTTAGAAGCATGTCAAACGCTGTTTAAAATCAATTTTTATGCTATTTTTCTAGTAAAATAGCGATAATATTCCAACCGGACAAAGGAAGCGAAAAAATGGCGAGGTCTCGTGAACGCGCATCTCCAATCTCTCTGTCACCAGGCAGTCCACTGACAAACTGTGCTGCTGTTATCTGCCCAGAGACAGGAGACGCATCAATCCGCTTTCTGAACGCTTTAGAGAGCCAATGGAAGCCTTAGAAAGTGTCACGTAACAGCTCAGATACTGTAGTTTCGATAGACAAGCAACAGAAGGACTACAAATTTGCAGAAAGGCCACTTCCTGCTTGGAATCTTCTCAGGTTTTTGCCTGCCATATGCGTTCTGTTATACTCACAGACACCATTCAAACAGTTTTAGAAACTTTAGAGTGTTTTCTATCCAAATCTACTAATAATATGCATATCCTCGTTTCTGGGCAAGAGTAGTAACCAGTTTAAATCGGGTACGTTTTTTATCCGGCCGTGAAAATACTGCCCCCTATCCCAGACAGGTTAATTATAGCCTTCGTCTCACACATTGAATATAGTTGGGGAGAATCCCTGTAATCCTAGATTCAGATCATTCAGGCAAGAAAGAACATCCCCCAGGTAGGCCAGTCGTGTGAGAAACTCGTCATCATGCAAGTGGTCAGACAAGTGAAAATTATGGTCAGTAAAGAAAACTTTAAGCTCATCTCTCTATTCAAAAAACCACGTCAACACTTTGCACCATGATAACCAGCGCACTTCTGCATGTTGTAAAAGAGTTACATGGTCGCTGCCCATGCTGGGCCGCTGCCCAAGTTTGCAGACGACACAACAGTGGTAGGCCTGATTACCGATAACGACGAGACAGCCTATAGGGAGGAGGTCAGAAACCTGTCCGGGTGGTGCCAGAATAACAACCTATCCCTCAACATAACCAAGACTAAGGAGATGATTGTGGACTACAGGAAAAGGAGGACCAAGCACGCCCCCATTCTCATCAATGGGGCTGTAGTGGAGCAGGTTGAGAGCTTCAAGTTCCCTGGTGTCCACATCACCAACAAACTAGAATGGTCCAAACACACCAAGACAGTCGTGAAGAGGGCACGACAAAGCCTATTCCCACTCAGGAAACGAATAATCTTTGGCATGGGTCCTCAGATCCTCAAAAGGTTCTACAGCTGCACCATCGAGAGCATCCTGACTGGTTGCATCACTGCCTGGTATGGCAACTGCTCAACCTCCAACCGCAAGGCACTACAGAGGGTAATGCGTATGGTCCAGTACATCACTGGGGCCAAACTTCCCGCCATCCAGGAACTCTATACCAGGCGGTGTCTGAGGAAGGCCCTGAACATTGTCTAAGACTCTAGCCACCCTAGTCATAGACTGTTGTCTCTGCTACCACACGGCAAGCGGTACCGGAGTGCCAAGTCTATGTCCAAGAGGCTTCTTAACAGCTTCTACCCCCAAGCCATAAGACTCCTGAACATCTAGTCAAATGGCTACCCAGACTATTCACATTGCTGCCCCCCCCCCCCCCCCCCCACACACCTCACTGCCACTCTGTTGTCATCTATGCATAGTCACTTTAATTAATTAACCTACATGTACTCAACTAACCGGTGCCCCCACACATTGACTCTGTACCCCCCGTATATATATATATTTTTTACTGCTCCTCTTTAATTACTTGTTACTTTTATATCTTATTCTTATCCATACTTTTTTTTAAATGCTCTGTCGGTTAGCGGCTCATAAGTTAGCATTTCACTGAAAGGTTGTTGTATTTGGCGCATGTAACTAATACAATTTGATTTAATTTCATTTGAGGTTCCCACGCCTCAGCCGGCTCTACAGGTTCCCATGCCTCAGCCCAGCTCTACAGGTTCCCGCGCCTCAGCCCAGCTCTACAGGTTCCCGCGCCTCAGCCCGGCTCTACAGGTTCCCGCGCCTCACCCCAGCTCTACAGGTTCCCGCGCCTCAGCCCGGCTCTACAGGTTCCCGCGCCTCAGCCCGGCTCTACAGGTTCCCGCGCCTCAGCCCGGCTCTACAGGTTCCCGCGCCTCAGCCCAACTCTACAGGTTCCAACGCCTCAGCCCGGCTCTACAGGTTCCCGCGCCTCAGCCCGGCTCTACAGGTTCCCGCACCTCAGCCCAACTCTACAGGTTCCCGCACCTCAGCCCGGCTCTACAGGTTCCTGCGACTCAGAAGAAGCGATCGGCCCGCTCCTGGTCCTTGAGACCGTCCCTCTGGTCTGCGTCCCGAGGCTGGAGCCGCACGTCAGGGAAGGGGTACTGTCACGTCTTCTCACGCTCATCCTCTCTGGTGCTCGTTGTCGCCAGTTTACTCATCATTATGCACACCTGCCACCATCGTTACGCACACCTGCGCTTCATGAGACTCGCCTGGACTCCATCACCTTCCTGATCACCTCCCCTATATCTGTCACTCCCTTTGGTTCTTTCCCCAGGCGTTATTAACTCTGTTTCTGTTTCATGTCTGTACACTTTTCATGTTTCTTATTTTGTACTATGTTCAATTTATTATTAAATGTGCACTCCCTGTAGTTGCTTCCCAATTCTTAGCGTACACATTACAGCTTCTGTAAAAAATAATAATATGAGACACCAAACCTGTTCACAGGGATGGTTAACTCTCAAAGTTCCAATAGTCCGTACTGGTCTAGGTAGATCCACTTTCAGTTTAATGTACAGTTGCCATACCAGACGGTGATACAACCAGTCAAGATGTTCTCAATGGTGCAGCTGTAAAGTTCCTAAGGATCTGAAGGGCCATGCCAAATAGTTTCAGCCTCCTGAGGGAGAAGAGGGACTACCGTGCCTTCTTCCCGACTGTGCTGGAGTTAGAGGACATTGATGTGTACACTGAGGAACTTGAAGCTCTTGACCCTCTCCACTGCGGCCCCGTTGATATGGATGGGGGTGTGCACCTGCCCCTGTTTCCTGTAATACACGACAGCTCCTTGTTCTTGCTGACGTTGAGGGAGAGGTTGTTGTCCTGGCACCACACTGCCAGGTCTCTGACCTCCTCCCTGTAGGCTGTCTCATTGTCGTTGGTGATCAGGTCTCCCACCGTCGCACCTTCAGCAAACTTGAATTTGTTTTTAACTGACTTAACTGACTTGCCTAGTTGAATAAAGAAAAAGAAAATACACGCGTTGATGGAGTTGGAGTTGTGCATTGCCACACAGTCGTGGGTGAATGGGGAGTACCGGAGGGGCTAAGCACACACTCCTGGGGGGCCCCGTGTAGCATGACGTTAAAACAATGACGTTGATTCAAACAAACCCTTTTACTATCAACATTGAAATGAGGTCAATTAAAATACGTCGTTAAATCTCAAATTCAACATACACTGAAAAAACAATACGCAACATGTAAAGTGTTGGTCCCATGTTTCATGAGCTGAATTCTTATTTTTTACATCCCTGTTCGTGAGAATTTCTCCTTTGCCAAGATAATCCATCCACCTGACATGTGTAGCATATCAAGAAACAGCATGATCATTACACAGGTGCTGGGGACAATAAAAGGCCACTAAAATGTGCAGTTTTGTTAAACAACACAATGCCACAGCTGTCTCAAGTTTTGGGGGAGTGTGCATTTGGCATGCTGAGTGTAGGAATTTCCACCAGAGCTGTTGCCAGAGAATTTAATGTTAATTTCTCTACCATAAGCCACTTCTAATGTCGTTTTAGAAAACTTGGCAGTACGTCCAACCGGCCTCACAACTGCATACCACGTGTAACCACGCCAAACCAGGACCTCCACATCCGGCTTCTTCCCCTGCAGGATCGTCTGAGACCAGCCACACGGACAGCTGATGAAATTGTGGGTTTGCACAACCAAAGAATTTCTGCACAAACTGTCGGAAACCGTCTCAGGGAAGCTCGTCTGCATGCTCGTCGTCCTCACCAGGGTCTTGACCTGACTGCAGTTTGGCGTCGTAACCAACTTCAGTGGTCAAATACTTACCTTCGATGGCCACTGGCACACTGGAGAAGTGTGCTCTTCACGTATGAATCCCGGTTTCAACTGTACCAGGCAGATGGTAGACAGCGTGTATTGCATCGTGTGGGCGAGCGATTTGCTGATGTCGACGTTGTGAACAGATGGTAGCAATGGGGTATGGGCAGGCATATGCTACAGACAACAAAGACAATTGAATTTTATAAATAGCCATTTGAATGCACAGAGATACCGTGATGAGATCCTGAGGCCCATTATTGTGCCATTCATCCGTCGCCTTCATCTCATTTTTCAGCATGACAATGCATGGTCCCATGTTGCAAGGATTGGTACACAATTCCTGGAAGCTGAACATTTCCCAATTCTTCCATGGCCTGCATACTCACCAGACACGTCACCCATTGAGCAGGTTTGGGATGCTCTGGATCGACTTATACGATAGCGGGTTCCAATTCTCTCCAATATCCAGCAACTTCGCACAGCCATTGAAGAGGAGTGGGACAACATTCCACAGGCCACAATCAACAGTCTGATCAACTCTATGCGTAGGAGACGTGTCGCGCTGCATGCCGAAAATGGTGGTCAACAAGTCAGTTCATAAAATCTCTGCCCTGCTAGAGCTGCCACGGTCAACTGTAAGTGATGTTATTGGGAAGTGGAAACATTTTGGAGCAACAATGGCTCAGCCGCGAAGTGGTAGGCCACACAAGCTCACAGAATGGGATCGCTGAAAAATCGTCTGTCCTCGGTTGCAACACTCACTACCGAGTTCCAAACTGCCTCTGGAAGCAACATCAGCACAAGAATTGTTGGCCGGGAGCTTCATGAAATGGGTTTCCATGGCCAAGCAGCCGCACACACCATGCGCAATGCCAAGTGTCGGCTGGAGGGG
The DNA here is from genome assembly GCF_965601325.2 of Salmo salar. NCBI lineage: Eukaryota > Metazoa > Chordata > Actinopteri > Salmoniformes > Salmonidae > Salmo > Salmo salar. The sequence goes on along the minus strand of NC_138302.1, from coordinate 60,306,824 downwards.
TTTAAAGCTCGCCGCCATTGGACACTGGCACGGTAGAAACAGGTTCTCTGGAGTGATGAATCACACTTCACCATCTGGCATTCCAACGGACAAATCTGGTTTTGGCGATGCCAGGAGAACGCTACCTGCCCCAATGCATAGTGCCAACTGTAAAGTTTGGTGGAGAAATAATGGTCTGGGGCTGTTTTTCATGGTTCGGTATTGGCCCCTTAGTTCCAGTGAAGAGAAATCTTAACACTACAGCATACAGTGACATTCTAGACAATGCTTTGCTTCCAACTTTGTGGCAACAGTTTGGGGAAGGCCCTTTCCTGTTTCAGCATGACTATGCCCCCATGCACAAAGCAAGGTCCATAGAGAAATGGTTTGGCGAGTTTGGTGTGGAAGAACTTGACTGGCCTGCACAGAGCCCTGACCTCAACCCCATCGAACACCTTTGCGATGAATTGGAACACCGACCTCGAGCCAGGCCTAATCGCCCAACATCAGTGCCCAACCTCACTAATACTCTTGTGGCTGAATGGAAGCAAGTCCCCGCAGCAATGTTCCAACATCTAGTGGAAAGCCTTCCCAGAAGAGTGATTGCTGTTATAACAGCAAAGGGGGGACCAACTCCATATTAATGCCCATGATTTTGGAATGAGATGTTCGGCATGCAGGTGTCCACATTCTTTGGGTCATGTAGTGTATCAGTGTAACCAACAACATATCAGTGTAATTTCAACCACCCAGTCAATGTTCCCTCTAAGCGGCCACACACCTTCTCCAGGACTGCCGCGCAGAAGAAATGCCAGCCCTTGCAAAGATGCAGGAGATTGAACTTCACAGTTCACCCCATTAGTTTCCACTACAGATCAAAGTTTTCTCTAATGTGATCTAATCAACATAATATCAGCCTCTTTTCAATGCAACAAACCAAACCAAATTGAACTTTGCAAGATTGAGTCTGTGATTTTGTTGTAGTCAGCCAGAGTGCATCGAAGTAGAATTCTATTGACCCTAGCCCACGAGTAGTCTTTCAATCACCTGCCAGTGGATGCCCTTTTCAGATCAGGGCACAGAGCCACGCGTGTGCACATTTGTTGATGTTCTTTGCTAGTTAGCGAGTTATTAGCCCAGGAATTACTTCTTCCTACAAGAGCACAAAACATGTACATTTCAAACTGTCTTTGAAAAGCGAGTCAGGAAAAAAAAGCTTGTTTATTTATATTAAAGGGACAATGTTGTATTTTGAGATAGGCTTGATTATGCAAATAAGCCAATAGGCAGAGGATAGCCTACATTGTCTCGTTCTCTGTATGGTAATAATAATTCATTATTCATTTTAAGTGGTTTCTTGCATCATGCAAGACAATACAATGCAATTACAGTCACATAATTACAGTCACCTATTTACAGTCACCTATTTGGCCCATGGTGTTACAGACCAAGTAAAAACAAACATAAATTCATGTCAAGCCCTGCATCATCTAAAAAAGTTTTTAAAAGTCTCATGATGGAATGTATGCTGTTTTGAACACCACATAGGCTGCTGTAGGCTATATCATAGAAATCAAAAGCTATTTCCATGTGAAAATGCTATAGGATTTGGCACTCTGATAGACCTACATTATGCTCAAATAGCTACGATAGCCTATTGGCTACAGTCTAAAACTGTAACTTAAAGTGGGTACAGCCTCAGTTTTCACTGTAAACACAAGCCGGAAGTTGCACAGAATTCTCACAATATTCAAGTTTCCGCTCACAAGACCTGAAATGTTCTCAATGCCAAAAATAATTCAAGGGAACATTGCACCCAATATACAGTATATTGAATATAGGATGAAAAATACTTCGGTTTCTATGTGGAATTTTCTATGCAATTTCAACGTATAGATAGTTCTGTTGATTATTTTGAAATTAGATTGATGTAAGAACCTGTTAGTCAGGTTATATCAATGTATTTAAGTTGAAGTTTTACCATACTTTAAATGTTTACAACACTGGTTGAAGTGAGATGAAAACAGTACTGGTTGATGACTTGAAAAAAATCCAATGTATTTTCCACGTTGATTCCATGTCACAATATGTTAACAAATGACGTTGAAACAACGTTGATTCAACCAGTGTGTGCCCAGTGCGTACTCATGTCTCTTTCAGGACTTTCAATTCTTTTTTATTTTTATAGTGAGAGAAAATCTGGCGAGGAAGCTAGATTTGCATATGTATGTGTTTGCCCATGATTACATAGTGTAATTTCTCTATTCTTACCATATATCCATCCAATACTGAGTGACTGGCATATGGAGAGGAGCAGCAGAGTGGCACCACTGCACACATAATGGTCAAACAGCTGGATGATGTAGAGGCCACCCTGCGAGAAAAAAAAATTAAGCTTCAATATACAGTACAATCAATGTTTACAGATCTACAGTGCATTCGGAAAGTATTCAGACCCATTGACATTTTTTATGTTACAGCCTTATTCTAAAATGTATTAAATTAATCGAAATTGAGCACAGGTGCAACCTGTTTAATTTGTTTCTACAACTTGATTGGAGTCCACCTGTGGTAAATTCACACACCTGTCTACATAAGGTCCCACAGTTGAGAGCCATAAGGTTGAAGGAATTGTCTGTAGAGCTCTGAGACAGGACTGTGTCGAGGCACACATCTGGGGAAGGGTACCAAAACATTTCTGCAGCATTGAAGGTCCCCAAGAACACAGTGACCTCCATCATTCTTAAATGGAAGAGGTTTGGAACCACCAAGACTCTTCCTAAAGCTGGCTGAGCAATCGGGAGAGAAGGGACTTGGTCAGGGAGGTGACCAAGAACCCGATAGTCATTCTGACAGAGCTCCCTTAGTTCCTCTATGGAGATGGGAGAACCTTCCAAAAGGACAACCATCTTTGCAGCACTCCACCAATCAGGCCTTTATGGTAGAGTGGCCAGACGGAATGCACTCCTCAGTAAAAGGCACATGATAGCCTGCTTGGAGTTTGCCAAAAGGCACCTAATGGACTCTCAGACCATGAGAAACAAGATTCGGTGTTCTGATGAAACCAAGACTGAACTCTTTGGCCTGAATGCCAAGTGTCACGCCTGGAGGAAACCTGGCACCATCCCTACGGTGAAGGATGGTGGTGGCAGCATCATGCAGTGGGGATGTTATTCAGCGGCAGGGACTGGGAAACTAGTCAGGATCAAGGCAATGATGAACGGAGCAAAGTTGAGAGAGTTCCTCGATGAAAACGTGCTCCAGAGCGCTCAGGACCTCAGGCTGGGGCAAAGGTTCACCTTCCAACAGGACAACGACCCTAAGCACATAGCCAGGACAATGCAGGAGTGGCGTCGGGACCAGTCTCTGAATGTCCTTGAGTGGTCCAGCCAGAGCCTGGACTTGAACCCGATCGAACATCTCTGGAGAGACCTGAAAATAGCTGTGCAGCAACACTCCCCATCCAACCTGACAGAGCTTGAGAAGATCTGCAGAGAAGAATGGGTGAAACTCCCCAAATACAGGTGTGACAGGCTTGTAGCATCATACCCAAGAACAATGTTTAAGAACCTGTTTTTGCTTTGTCATTATGGGGTATTGTGTGTAGATTGATGAGGGAAAAAACAATTTAGTACATTTTAGAATAAAGCTGTAAAGTAAGAAAATGTGGAAAAAGTCAAGGGGTCTGAATACTTTCCGAATGCACTGAACAAAAATATAAACACAACATTTAAAGTGTTGGTCCCATGTTTCATGAGCTGAAATAAAAGATCCCAGAAATTTTCAATTTGCGCAAAAAGCTTATTTCTCTCAAATTTTGTGCACAAATTTGTTTACATCACAGATAGTGAGCACTTCTCTTTTGCCAAGGTAGTCCATCCACGTGACAGGTGTGGAAAATCAAGAAGCTAATTAAACAGTATGATCATTATACAGGTGCACCTTGTGCTGGGGAAAATAAAAGGCCACTCTAAAATGTGAAGTTTTGTCACACAGCACAATGCCACAGCTGTCTCAAGTTTTGACGGAGCGTGCAATTGGCATACTGTCTGCAGGAATGTCCACCAGAGCAGTTGCCAGAGAATTGAATGTTAATTTCTCTACCATAAGCCGCATCCAATGTCGTTTTAGAGAATTTGACAGTACTTCCTACCGGACTCACAACCGGAGACCACGTGTAACGTCCACATACGGCTTCTTCACCTGCGTTATCATCTGAGACCAGCCACCTGGACAGCTGATGAAACTGAGGAGTATTTATGTTTGTAATAAAGCCCTTTTGTGGGGAGAAACTCATTGAGATTGGCTGGGCCTGGCTCCCAAGTGGGTGGGCCCATGCCCTCCCAGACCAACCCATGGCTGCGCCCCTGCCCAGTCTTGTGAAATCCATACTTTTGGGCCTAATGAATTTATTTCAATTTATTGATTTCGTTATATAAACTGTAACTCAGTAAAATCCTTGAAATTGTTGCATTTTGCGTTTATATTGTTGTTCACTATAGTTATTGTAATACGTAACCATAAAGGACTTGGATCAAAAAGTGCTACCAAGATCCACCCTTTTATTGCCATTGTTTTGAAGTTATTTAACTTACCTCACTAAGGTGCTTCAATTTATGTTCCTGATATTATATGTTCAGATATCAGAGAACCACCTCTGTAGTCACACAACAACAACAACAACAGTCTGAGAGCTGGTGTGCAGTGGAGACCTGCGTCTGTGACCTCTCACCTCTGTGACCATGATGAGTCCGACCAGGTAGCAGAAGCAGCAGATGAGCAGCAGCAGCATCTCCCTCCGGTAGCCTTTTCTGATGAGGTTTGGGTAGACGTCCGTTACTGAGGTCATTACGCTCTCAAGGCCGACAAACTGGGGAACATGAGAGAGGGCAATGTACTGTACATGGGAAGGGAAGGTAGAGGAAAGAACAGCAGGGACAAGACACCCAGGTGGAGGTGTTGGTGGAGGGCATGGTGAGCTCTAACCTGGCCGTCCACTCCCAATAGGATGATCATGGTGAAGAAACAGACAGCCCAGAACTGAGGGCAGGGGAGCAGGGACACTGCCTGGGGGTACACTATGAACACCAGGCCAGGACCTGCAGCAGGGCAACAAGGAAAACGTTATAGAATATATGTACCCAAACGCAATTTGATTGAATTAATTGAACGAAACATTCAGTATGTGTAATAGTATGTAAAAAAAAAGATTAAGATTCCATGAGGTGAGGCAGTGGCTGTGTCCAAATACCTGTACTTTCATTCTAAATAGTAGGCATTTTGGGAATGCAAAAATATAACTTTTCATATATGTGACGTTTTTCAAAAAAGTATGCTTTAAATGCCAGGATGTCATACTCATTTTGGCTTTTCATCTTGTAGAATTTTCTGCACACTATTGAGGAAGAGAATCGTCTTTCGAGACATTCGTGTGTTTGACAAGAGCTGACAATCAGCTGAGTGGACGCTCTGTACCAAAATGAAAGGAATGGCAGGAATCAACACAATTGTGCATTAAATGCAACATTCTCAGTAGGATGAGCCTAGTATGTTGATATTTGTTGCTTACTGCATTCGTTTTTACTAAACAGTATGTTCTAAATAGTATGGAGTACGATTAGTACACAGTATGTTGTTTTAGTAAGTAGTAGGCAAGACGTACAGTACTTCGGACACAGCCAGTGCTTTTACCAGAGGAGGTAGACAAAAATTAAGTTCAGATGAGGAAAGTGGTCAGTTATGTTGTCAGACAGTATTTCGGTTGATCAGGAGGATAATAAGGAGTCACACCCTTGTAGATGAATGTCCTTTAGAGCCTCACCTGACTCAGCAACCACAGAGATATCCACACCCTGTTCTCGAGCCATATAACCCAGTATGGAGAAGATGGCAAAACCAGACACAAAGCTGGTCCCACTGTTCAACAAGCACAGGTAGAAGGAGTCTCTGCAAGGCACGAAACAGTTTTCAACCATTTTCAACACATGATATAGTCATCCTCTTTAACATGCAGTGTTGTCATTGGCAAGGGTCTAATAAGATGTAAATACAAATAAATTAACATTCATGGCAATTGAGGTAGTGTTGTGACATGACATGTTGTGCCATGAATCCTCCTGGCGTATTGTATTTGAAGGAGACAACTTTTATTATATGCTCTGAAGAGATCTTGACCTGCAGTGTTTACCCGATGAAACCCTGATGTACGCAGCTTGCTGTCGAAACATTATTCAGTGACTAGAATGAATGAATCAGAGCCATAAGATTGTGCAGCTTTTCTTATCTAAGTGAACTACTCCTCCAGCCAGAACCTCGCCTACCCAGATGTGCCTTTTTACTGTCTCCAGACTGGCTGAAGAAATCTTGTGGCTATGGATCCTCATGGCACTGCTAAATAAGCCAACTGTGCGAGATCTTCAATGTGCCACATTTTTTATTAAACCCACAGCCTAGTTGAAAACTCACTTGTAACAGTTGTTGTTGTATTTGTTGTAGCTTCCAAGAGAGGTCAGGTAGCCCAGGCATATGGCGTATGAAAAGAATATCTGCGTTCCTGCATCCATCCAAACCTTATTGATGAACAAACAGACAAAGAAGACTTAAACTGAAGTTATAAACTGAACATGTCACAACGGAAATGTATACCAGTAAGATGCGGTGAGAATGGAGAAAGACTTAGAGGGCTGGTTTCTTGGACACTGATCAAGCATACTCCTGGACTAAGACTCAATGGCCTTGTGGTTAGACAGTCCTCCCTGAGATTGGAAGGTTGGGAGTTCAATCCCTGGCTGTGTAAAAATGGGACCTGATGTGTTTCTGCTTGCTACTCAGCTTTGAGGAGATAGATTGGGGGTAAGGCCCTGTGATAGACTAACATCCTGTTTAGGGGGTGTACTTGTACATTAAGCTGCCTCATGTGACAGGAGATACAGTAGGCTCCCGTTCCTATGATATTTTTAGTCCAAGACTAGGCTTAATCTGTCTGGGAAACTGGCCCATAGATTTATACTACAGATTATACTACAGATAATACCTGTGGATCAGCTAGCCGTGTTGTATTGGGATACAAGTAGTAGAAGATGCCATCTTTAGCTCCTGGAAGGGTCACTCCTCTGACAAATAACACCACTAGCATGACATAGGGGAAGGTAGCCGTGACGTATGCTGCCTATGAATTAGTAGTACAGGGTTAGTACAATACAGAAAACACAACATAGCCACACATACCGGTATTACCACACTAACGACGGACCCATTGTCTCACCAAGTAACTTTACAGCTACAGAAAATAACTGTTTTTTCTGGAGTTTTTTGTTATTCTTTACCTCTGATTTTAAATTTGATTGAGATTGGAATGACACATAATTATGAAACTACTATCTGACTACTATATCTTATAACCCTCACCTTCCCAGTAGACTTCACTCCTTTCCAGATACAGAAGTAACAGACAATCCATGACAGTAGAAGACACAGAGCCAGCTCCCATCTAATAGCTCCCAAGGACTCAATCCCATCTGATAGCCGCAGCACTCGCCGCCTGTAAGGAGAAATGGTTGACACTGCAGTACATTTAATCCCAAAAGAAAATGTATTGTATCTAAATGTGTTGCATTCTATTGTAGTTTATTGTATTCTTATAAGAATAATTTAAACATTATGATACAACTCCCTTTAAAAAAAATAAGATTATGGTACCTGATTCATTTCTCATGTAAGTAGTCAAGCATCTAATCATGAAAGATGCAGTGGTGAAAAAAACACAGCATGAATTATAGACTTACTGCCAAAACTCCACAACGGAAGATGATGAATTCAGGAGAGAACCAGTCCAATTGCTGCTGGCGTTCTTGGTGCCAAATGTCACACAAGCATCTGAAATACATTGAAGTCTAGTTGTAGCATGTTATAAACTTGACAGCTTTAAGTGGATATGCTAGCTAATATCCAGATCCTCTTAATGTGACTGACTCAAAAGCAACTCAAAATGCTATACGCTATGGGGCAGAATTATCAAACCTGGTTTGAGTAGGACAGTTTTAGGGTCTGTTTACTTTTTTTAAAAGAGAGTGGGTCGTTCCACGAGAAGAGTGCACCAATATTGCATTTTAATATAGACCACATGGAGAATTCAAAGTGTCACATTTCACCCTCTGGGACTTCTAGGAAGATTTTAACCCACTTAACCCCAACATTTCTCAAAATGTTCACCATCATTGCAATGCTCTAGTTATTTTGTTGTGTTTACAAAGTAATTTATGAAGATTATTATTTATTTAATGTGATTAGTGAGTCATTTGCATCTGTCCCTCATTTTAAGGTCAACCCTGTTACGTGAACTGATTTCTCAATTTAATATAGTGATACTACTATTCCTTTTAAAATATTTTTTTCAAAAGTAACATTCAACATCTAATAGTCAGATCATAGCGTAAAAGCAGGTGAGCTGGTTCTACTCTTTTTGGACATTTTCTGGTGTTTAGTGGTGGAAACCTGAGCGGGTCGAGCACAACATGTCAACCCTGTTGCTAATAGACTAGCCTCTGCAGAGTCCCCAACAACTGGATGTTCTGGTTTTCAGGGGAAATGGAAAGAGTGCCTGTGTACATTAACAAGAGCTTTTGGAGAATAACAAGGCAACACTCTATCTTAACTCCTCCATCAAATTTGCTGGAATAGTTGAACAGTGCAGAAGTGAACCTCCCCCAACAGTTGTTTTTCTTCTTGTCAAGACCAGTATGTAGGGGATTTAGTTTCAGGCATTTCTTTTACAGCTGCTATGTTAGGTTACCCATAGATAGACAGGCTAGAAATGTTTTTTTAAAAAATCAATAAAATGCCACTCCCTGTTGCACACAAGCTTCCATTCTCCCTTTCACAATGGGATTTATGTCTGATTTAAGATTAAATCATTAACCCTGTTCATTTATTTGGCACTTAATAGGAACGTACTCTAATCATTTGTTTTTGTATGTAACCTCTTGAGATGCAAAATTGATGAACATGTGCTCTTTATGACAGAATGGCAAAATTTGGGGAAATCAAACGTTTTTTTTACCAAGTTACACTTCTCAAAAAGCACCGAATTGGTGGAATGCCCAGAGTACATTTGAATGTACATAATTCAATCTGAGCAAAGAGGTCCGATGACAAGGAAAAAAACGTTGATGTGTGGAGGGGGGAGTGGTAGTGAGAGGTAGAAGACAGCCTACAGCAGAAAGCACCCCTCCCCCACTATTCTCACTGTTTTGTCTGTCTCCACTGTCTTCTTTTAAACTGTCAGAAGGTGTTCACTTGAACACACTGACTGTTCATGATCTCCACTGAACTATTGTGCCTGCAAGCAGTTTAGAATTTTGTGTGGTTAGGACTGGTTGAATTTTTGTGATGGATGTTACTTGTTTGCAGCACTCTGTGTTTTACAACTAAGCTACGAAGGTAGTTGCTTCTGCAATGATTATCGAACGCACTGTTTGATTTCCCCCAAAAGGGACTTTTTCTCACGGACATTACCTGCAACGATTATTATTATCCCACAACTGAAAATATTTATTTCATATATGTTTTTAATTTCAAGAAATTATGAAATACGTAGACCATATAACGTTTATTTTTTATTTTTTTAATCAGTCAGTCAGTCAGTGGGCAGCTGGGGCCCGTTTCAATCGAAACCTATGAAACATAGCAGTCCGCCTCTGCACCAAGTTTCAGTAGAGTCACCGGTACTGTAAATACCTGTGTTCCAGGCATTGTTGCAGTTGGCCCATGGCAGGTCAACAGTGAAGGATGAGAACAGGTAGAGGAATGCCCACGCCAGAATCACAATGTAGGTCATACATCCATATATAGTAATCACTTGGGCGGCATAGCCCATTCCTGATGAAGACAAGAAGAGAAACATATCGACATGCTGATACAAATCAACAACCTAACATGATTTTCCCATTTACCCTACACAGGGCCCCATTCACTCTGAAAATATGTCTAAAATCCAAATCAATTTGTGTTACAAGTACACTTTCTGAATGCTGTTTGATTTGCATTTTTGGAAATAACTTTTTTTATTCCTTGAAAGTTAGTGTGCTTGCTTCAGCTGTGACTCAGACTCAGTTGGTAATAGTGTGGTTCTAGCAACGCCAGGGTCATGGGTTCAATTCCTAGGGTCTGCTAAATGGCATATATTATTATTAATTCAACATTTGTAATAACAATGTAATGCAGACTGGGTCTTCAGAAAGGGACACTGTTGTAATATGAGTTAGATATATGAGTTAGTGTTTTAAACATATTCTCAGAATAGGAGAGGCCCTATATAACTGCACAGACATCTTAATGAATGAAGATCACAAACCAATTTTTTGCTTTGTGTCTCACCGCAAATAACGAACGCACAACCTATCATAGAGCCTACTCACTCTACCGTAAGTCTCACTCTACTCTTCATTGCTGTGTGCCTTACTTAACTTAAATAACGTTTCAACTATACATAGACGTACCATTATCTTTTAACTTCCCTGTGTTGTAACAAAACCATGCCAAGCACATCTACATTATGGAGTTCTCCGTGAAGCAGATAATAAAGGCTCATCCTACCAGAGTGTTTGTCACAATGATAACAATGTAACTTACCTGTGCTGCGGCAAAGGCATTTGAAAAAGTAACTTTTAACTTAAGTGTACAGGACTGTACAGAAAAACTCACCTTCAAACACCGGGCAGATCAATCTCCAGCAGGTGATGCCACCCTGGCTGGTGTACTGGCCCAGAGCCGTCTCCAGGATGAACAGAGGGATGCCACAGGTCACCAGGTACAGGATGTATGGGATGAAGAACGCCCCTATAGTACAGGAAGGAGTCCTATATATTAGGCCTCCATTCAATGCTTAATGTTAATCTATTTTCAAACATTAAACTTTAGTTGACACACATCTTTTGCGACAGCCTTAATATAGCTTATTTGGTTCTGGATGCTGAAATTAGTTGACACTGACAGCATACATAGTTCTCTGTATTTTTTTACATTTTAGTCATTTAGCAGACACTCTTATCCAGAGCGACTTACAGAAGAGTGCATACATTTTTATTACATTTTAAATACTGACCCCCCCCGTGGGAATCAAACCCACAACCCTGGCGTTGCAAGCGCCATGCTCTACCAACTGAGCTACAGTGGGACTATCTTTCACCATTACACATCTGAACAATCCCATTTTGATCTGGCTCTCGTGGATCACACCCTCAATGTGGCTCTCATAATATACCCGGTTTTAGTAATCACATTCCTGTTGCCTGCGACAGATGTCCTCTCAGACGGGTTCTACCTCCGTCAATACTGAACAGGTCACGCCACTGATATCTAAATATAGTGTCAACTAACTGCCTCCATCTGAGTCAAGCAAACCAAGAAAACTTCTGAAAGTGCAGTGTGGAAAATTATGGAAAGGTATACATCCTCTGTGTCATTCAACAATCGTCAATATTATTTTGAATTGTGACCATGCAAGGTGAATGAATGTGTACTTAGTTATCGCATAGTGATGGGAATGAGAAACCAGCACAATGACCATGGGGTTATCTGGGTTCACACAGTTCTCAGGGGGTTTCACTAAAGTATTTGGATGCAGATTTGGTTCTTTGTGTCATTTCAAGGAGCTTTATATCAGCTAAACAAAAAAACAATCCTCCTCTTTCCTCTTTTTGCCTGATTTAAAATCTGACCAGGGAACAAATCAACAACGCATTTGTAAAAAAGAGAGAGAATGTGGAATAGGATAGGATAATTGCATCATCATATTATTATAATTATGCTCTCACTACCAAACCTTTTATAAAAAACTTGAATGTAATGTTATTAGGAATGGTATATGTGTTATACAACATTATATTTTCTAGTATCTATTGTATAATGACACACAAGTTAAGCCTGTAGAATACACTGTATTATAAACTGTATTATAAACTGGGTGTTTTGAGCCCTGAATGCTGATTTGCTAACAGCCGTGGTATATCAGATCGTATACCACGGGTATGAAAAAAACATTTATTTTTTACTGTTCTAATTACATTGGTAACCATTTTCTAATAGCAATAAGGCACCTTGGGGGTTTGTGGTTTGGGTTGTGCCTAAGAACAGCCCTTAGCTGTGGTATATTGGCCATATACCACAACCCTCGGGGAAAAATATAAAATAAGATCAAATATATTTTGGGTTAATTTTCATGTTCTCTGATGTGACACTGAAAGATATTTAGGTACAACATGACAATACATTTAGGACATGCCTGTGAGTCACAAAGTAAAAAACTGTAACTGTTAAACAAAAAAATAAAGACAGAGCTGATGACTATATTTACAGTATTTTCATGAGCCATAACCAACTCTTGAGCTAGCAGACTGGTTCAATGTAAGAATAGCTCTTATGAAAGACTAGATCAGCTGCAACATACCTCACACACCTATTTCTTATTTTCACTAAACTGACCCATAAATATGGTGAGTATTTTGGAAGTTCTAAAGATTTTGGAAGTTCTAAAGAACATTTTTCAAGGGACTGACCTCCTTACCCCCCACCGACCCCACTAATAGTATGTATTTACATTTTAGCAGACGCTCTTATCCAGAGCAACTTACAGTAGTGAATTTCATACATTGTTTTTCTCTTTTTTCTTGTACTGGCCTCCCGTGGGACTCGAACCCACAACCCTGACGTTGCACACACCATGCTGACATTGCAAACACCAAGCTCTACCAACTGAGCCACAGGGAAGACCTGTGTAGAAATGTATGCACATATTTAACCAACAAGCAAAAATAAGACTTTGTTGACTCACCCCCACCGTTCTTGTAACAAAGATAGGGAAATCTCCATATATTTCCAAGTCCAATAATAGCGCCAGCCACAGTTAGAATAAACTCAATTTTGCTATCCCACTGGCCGCGCTCCTTCACACTTTGTTGGGTGTCCTGCACCGGCCCTGGGAGAGTCTCATGCTTGCCTGCAGAGAGAGAAGCAGCCATCCTGCGAGTGAGAGAGAAAGGGTTCAGAGGAGGCAAGTTCTGCTGGTGGAGTCAATGGTTGGTGCAATTGTCTGCTGCTGCTGGAGCTTTTATGGATAACAGCACTGTCAAGATGCCAGCTGCTTCTGCCTGAGGGTGGACCCAAAGACATGTGGACTAGATAGTTGAATGAGAGTGACACCTTTAGTGTGACTAACGTATCATTTGACACGGTCCAAAATAATGCCTGTAGGACTGTGATTCTTTTAGCAGGAATGGAAGAGATTGATGTTTCAGCGGAGCTACACAGAATGACAAGTACTTTTTTTGTGTGTGTGTGGGGGGGGGGGGGGGATTTATTTTTGCCATTGGGCAGTGCAGACAGAGAGGATAGGGGTTAGGGCACGAGGCTTAAGGCTAACCAGGAGCCTTTGGATTTCCTGAATTACATACAGTACAGTATTCTTGGAAATACATTGATACTCTTTTACAATAGATGAAAAGGGTTTTTTATCGTGTGTCTCGTGTTCCGTGTCTATCTCGTGTTCTGTATCTCATGTGCTTTGGGTGTGTACAGCATTAGTGATGGTACTGTAAGTGCGCTGACGGGTCAAGTGTGGGTCCCGATCACTGACTTTCACCTTAGGAACAAAAGTTCCTAGCTGCACCTTTAAATTGGGCACACCTAAGCTAGTGTCCCATTAGTAAATGATGAGCCTGAAGACAGCTGAGGAGAGTGAATAAGCACACAGTCAAAAGTATTTGTCCTTTCATGCTATGAGGGATGTCTCCTTTTCATTTTAGTGTAGGCCTACATGAGTTCTTTCAAACAGGTGAACAGGTGAACAGTGGCAAAAGGAACTTGACAGGCTAGACTACAGAAGGTTTGGAATTTGTTTAAATGATTCAGGGTTTGAGTAAGCTTCAATGTGATGATGATGATAATGATTATTATTATTATGAGACATGAAATCTGAATGAAAAGATGGAGATGATACGTACAGTGCCTTCAGAAAGTATTCACACCCTTTGACTTTTTCCACATTTTGCTGTGTTACAGCCTGAATTTAAAATAGATTTTTTGAGATTTTGTGTCACTGGCCTACGAACAATACCCCATAATGTCAAAGTGGAATAAAGTTTTTATTATTACATATTAATAAAAAATGAAAAGCTGACCTGTCAATAAGTATTCCATCCCTTTGTTAAGGAAAGCCTAAATAAGTTCAGGAGTAAAAATTTGCTTAAGTCACATAATATGTTTCATGGACTCGCTCTGTGTGTAATTACAGTGTTTAACATGATTTTTTAATGACTACCTCATCTCTGTACCCCACACATACAATTAACTGTAATGTCCCTCAGTCGAGCAGTGGGTTTCCAACCCAGATTCGACCACAAAGACCCGGAGCACCTATTGCAGACGTTGAATATCTCTTTCAGCATGGTGACGTTATTAATTACACTTTGGATGGTGTGTCAATACACCCAGTCACTTCAAAGATACAGGCGTCCTTCCTAACTCAGTTGCCGGAGAGGAAGGAATCCGCTCAGGGAGTTCACCATGAGGCCAATGGTGACTTTAAAACAGTTACAGAGTTTAATGGCTGTGATAGGAGAAAACTGAGGTTGGATCAACAACATTGTAGTTACTCCACAATACTAACCAAAATGACAGAGTGAAAAGAAGGAAGCCTGTACAGAAAAAAAAGAAGAAAAAAAAGCATCCTATTTGCAATAAGGCACTAAGGTAAAAATGAAAAAAAATGAGCTAAGAAATTAACTTAATGTCCTGAATACCAAGCGTTATGTTTAGGGCAAATCCAACACAGCACATCACTGACTGCCACTCTTCATATTTTCAAGCATGGTGGTGGGTATGCTTGTCATCGGCAAGGACTAGGGAGTTTTTTTTTTGTTGATAAAAAGAAACGGAATAGAGCTAAGCACAGACAAAATCCTACAGTAAAATCTGGTTCAGTCTGCTTTCCAACAGACACTAGGAGACAAATTCACCTTTCAGCAAGACAATAACCTAAAACACAAGGCCAAATATACACCGAAGATGCTTACCAAGACGACATTGAATGTTCCTGGGTGGCCTTATTCATAGAATGTTTTTTTTGCACCATGTCTGTCTTCCTCAATAGCTGAAGGCATCATGTCATGTTACCAGTGTAATTGAAGAGAGTGGCTTGCCTTGTCTAATTAGACCTTGAACTACAATAGGGTTATACCATAGAGACTGTATAGATTAAATGCTAGCACTTTATTTGGATAGTGCCAAATAGATTGTTTGTAGATGTTCAACTGTCAACAACATTTCAACTAACTATCCACTGACCCTAACCCTCTCCCTAACCTTAACCTGTTGGGGGTAGGGGGCAGTATTGACACGGCCGGATAAAAAAACGTACCCGATTTAATCTGGTTACTACTCCTGCCCAGTAACTAGAATATGCATATAATTATTGGCTTTGGATAGAAAACACCCTAAAGTTTCTAAAACTGTTTGAATGGTGTCTGTGAGTATAACAGAACTCATATGGCAGGCAAAAACCTGAGAAGATTCCTTACAGGAAGTGCCCTCTCTGACAAGATCTTGTTCTTCTTGTCTCTGTTTATTGAAGACTGAGGATCTTTGCTGTAACGTGACACTTCCTACAGCTCCCATAGGCTCTCAGAGCCGGGAAAAAGCTGAATGATATCGAGGCAGCCCCAGGCTGAAACACATTTGCGCTTTTGGCAAGTGGCCGATCAGAGGACAATGGGCTTAGGCGCGTGCACGAGTCGACACCGTGCTTTATCTTCTTTCGTCTTTTTACCTAAACGCAGATTCCCGGTCGGAATATTATCGCTTTTTTACTAGAAAAATTGCATAAAAATTGATTTTAAACAGCGGTTGACATGCTTCGAAGTACGGTAATGGAATATTTAGAATTTTTTTGTCACGAAATGCGCCGTGCTCGTCACCCTTCTTTACCCTTTCGGATAGTGTCTTGAACGCACGAACAAAACGCCGCTGTTTGGATATAACTATGGATTATTTGGGACCAAACCAACATTTGTTATTGAAGTAGAAGTCCTGGGAGTGCATTCTGACGAAGAACACCAAAGGTAATCAAACTTTTCTAATAGTAAATCGGAGTTTGGTGAAGGCTAAACTTGCTGGGTGTCTAAATACCTAGCCCTGTGATGCCGGGCTATCTACTTAGAATATTGCAAAATGTGCTTTCACCGAAAAGCTATTTTAAAATCTGACATATCGAGTGCATAGAGGAGTTCTGTATCTATAATTCTTAAAATAATTGTTATGCTTTTTGTGAACGTTTATCGTGAGTAATTTAGTAAATTTTTTGTAAATTCACCGGAAGTATGCTAGTTCTGAACGTCACATGCTAATGTAAAAAGCTGGTTTTTGATATAAATATGAACTTGATTGAACAAAACATGCATGTATTGTATAACATAATGTCCTAGGGTTGTCATCTGATGAAGATCATCAAAGGTTAGTGCTGCATTTAGCTGTCTTCTGGGTTTTTGTGACATTATATGCTAGCTTGAAAAATGGGTGTCTGATTATTTCTGGCTGGGTACTCTGCTGACATAATCTAATGTTTTGCATTCGTTGTAAAGCCTTTTTGAAATCGGACAGTGTGGTTAGATTAACGAGAGTCTTGTCTTTAAAATGGTGTAAAATAGTCATATGTTTGAGAAATTGAAGTAATAGCATTTCTAAGGTGTTTGAATAACGCGCCACGGGATTTCACTGGCTGTTACGTAGGTGGGACGAAATCGTCCCACTGGCCCTAGAGAAGTTAACTCTTACCCTAATCCTACTCTAACCATAACTGTTCATGTCATAATAAACGTACATTTCAATTCTACATGCATTTCAAATGTACATTCAATTTAAAATAAAAGAATAAAAACACTAAAAAATGAAAAAACAATGATCAGCTTAACATCCTTATCATTTATCGCCCTCCAGGTTCCCTTGGAGAGTTCATCAATGAGCTTGACGCCTTGATAAGTTCCTTTCCTGAGGATGGCTCACCTCTCACAGTTCTGGGTGACTTTAACCTCCCCACATCTACCTTTGACTCATTCCTCTCTGCCTCCTTCTTTCCACTCCTCTCCTCTTTTGACCTCACCCTCTCACCTTCCCCCCCTACTCACAAGGCAGGCAATACGCTTGACCTCATCTTTACTAGATGCTGTTCTTCCACTAATCACATTGCAACTCCCCTCCAAGTCTCCGACCACTACCTTGTATCCTATTCCCTCTCGCTCTCATCCAACACTTCTCACTCTGCCCCTACTCGGATGGTATTGCGCCGTCCCAACCTTCGCTCTCTCTCTCCCGCTATTCTCTCCTCTTCCATCCTATCATCTCTTCCCTCTGCTCAAACCTTCTCCAACCTATCTCCTGATTCGGCCTCCTCAACCCTCCTCTCCTCCCTTTCTGCATCCTTTGATTTTCTCTGTCCCCTATCCTCCAGGCCGGCTCGGTCCTCCCCTCCTGCTCCGTGGCTCGACGACTCACTGCGAGCTCACAGAACAGGGCTCCGGGCAGCCGAGCGGAAATGGAGGAAAACTCGCCTCCCTGCGGACCTGGGATCCTTTCACTCCCTCCTCTCTACATTTTCCTCTTCTGTCTCTAATGCTAAAGCCACTTTCTACCACTCTAAATTCCAAGCATCTGCCTCTAACCCTAGGAAGCTCTTTGCCACCTTCTCCTCCCTCCTGAATCCTCCTCCCCTTCCCCCCCCCTCCTCCCTCTCTGCGGATGACTTCGTCAACCATTTTGAAAAGAAGGTTGACGACATCCGATCCTCGTTTGCTAAGTCAAACGAGGATCGTGGCAGAAAGGCAGAAACTTGCTGTCTCTGCCTTGCCTTGCTGTCTCTGCCTTGCCGGTTCCCCTCTTTCCACTGGGATTCTCTGCCTCTAACCCTTTTACAGGGGCTGAGTCACTGGCTTACTGGTGTTCTTCCATGCCGTCCATGGGAGGGGTGCGTCACTTGAGTGGGTTGAGTCACTGACGTGGTCTTCCTGTCTGGGTTGGCGCCCCCCCTTGGGTTGTGCCATGGCGGAGATCGTTGTGGGCTATACTCGGCCTTGTCTTAGGACGGTAAGTTGGTGGTTGGAGACATCCCTCTAGTGGTGTGGGGGCTGTGCTTTGGCAAAGTGGGTGGGGTTATATCCTACCTGTTTGGCCCTGTCCGGGGGTATCATCGGATGGGGCCACAGTGTCTTCTGATCCCTCCTGTCTCAGCCTCCAGTATTTATGCTGCAGTAGTTTATGTGTCGGGGGGCTAGGGTCAGTCTGTTACATCTGGAGTATTTCTCTTGTCTTATCCGGTGTCCTGTGTGAATTTAAATATGCTCTCTCTAATTCTCTCTTTCTCTCTTTCTGTCTTTCTCTCGGAGGACCTGAGCCCTAGGACCATGCCTCAGGACTACCTGGTATGATGACTCCTTGCTGTCCCCAGTCCACCTGGCCGTGCTGCTGCTCCAGTTTCAACTGTTCTGCCTGCGGCTATGGAACCCTGACCCGTTCACCGGACGGGCTTGTTGCACCCTCGACAACTACTATGATTATTATTATTTGACCATGCTGGTCATTTATGAACATTTTAACATCTTGACCATGTTCTGTTATAATATCCACCCTGCACAGCCAGAAGAGGACTGGCCACCCCTCATAGCCTGGTTCCTCTCTAGGTTTCTTCCTAGGTTTTTGGCCTTTCTAGGGAGTTTTTCCTAGGGAGTTTTTCCTAGCCACCGTGCTTCTTTCACATGCATTGCTTGCTGTTTAGGGTTTTAGGCTGGGTTTCTGTACAGCACTTTGAGATATCAGCTGATGTACGAAGGGCTATATAAATACATTTGATTTGATTTGATTTGAAACGACACTGCTGGTCCTGCTCACACTGCCCTACCCTGTGCTTTGACCTCTTTCTCCCCTCTCTCTCCAGATGAAATCTCGCGTCTTGTGACGGCCGGCCGCCCAACAACCTGCCCACTTGACCCTATCCCCTCCTCTCTTCTCCAGACCATTTCCGGAGACCTTCTCCCTTACCTCACCTCGCTCATCAACTCATCCTTGACCGCTGGCTACGTCCCTTCCGTCTTCAAGAGAGCGAGAGTTGCACCCCTTCTGAAAAAACCTACACTCGATCCCTCCGATGTCAACAACTACAGACCAGTATCCCTTCTTTCTTTTCTCTCCAAAACTCTTGAACGTGCCGTCCTTGGCCAGCTCTCCTGCTATCTCTCTCAGAATGACCTTCTTGATCCAAATCAGTCAGGTTTCAAGACTGGTCATTCAACTGAGACTGCTCTTCTCTATGTCACGGAGGCTCTCCGCACTGCTAAAGCTAACTCTCTCTCCTCTGCTCTCATCCTTCTAGACCTATCTGCTGCCTTTGATACTGTGAACCATCAGATCCTCCTCTCCACCCTCTCCGAGTTGGGCATCTCCGGCGCGGCCCACGCTTGGATTGCGTCCTACTTGACAGGTCGCTCCTACCAGGTGGCGTGGCGAGAATCTGTTTCCGCACCACGTGCTCTCACCACTGGTGTCCCCCAGGGCTCTGTTCTAGGCCCTCTCCTATTCTCGCTATACACCAAGTCACTTGGCTCTGTCATATCCTCACATGGTCTCTCCTGTCATTGCTATGCAGACGACACACAATTAATCTTCTCCTTTCCCCCTTCTGATAACCAGGTGGCGAATCGCATCTCTGCATGTCTGGCAGACATATCAGTGTGGATGATGGATCACCACCTCAAGCTGAACCTCGGCAAGACGGAGCTGCTCTTCCTCCCGGGGAAGGACTGCCCGTTCCATGATCTCGCCATCACGGTTGACAACTCCCTTGTGTCCTCCTCCCAGAGTGCTAAGAACCTTGGCGTGACCCTGGACAACACCCTGTCGTTCTCCGCTAACATCAAGGCGGTGACCCGATCCTGTAGGTTCATGCTCTACAACATTCGCAGAGTACGAGCCTGCCTCACACAGGAAGCGGCGCAGGTCCTAATCCAGGCACTTGTCATCTCCCGTCTGGACTACTGCAACTCGTTGTTGGCTGGGCTCCCTGCCTGTGCCATTAAACCCCTACAACTCATCCAGAACGCCGCAGCCCGTCTGGTGTTCAACCTTCCCAAGTTCTCTCACGTCACCCCGCTACTCCGCTCTCTCCACTGGCTTCCAGTTGAAGCTCGCATCCGCTACAAGACCATGGTGCTTGCCTACGGAGCTGTGAGGGGAACGGCACCTCCGTACCTTCAGGCTCTGATCAGGCCCTACACCCAAACAAGGGCACTGCGTTCATCCTCCTCTGGCCTGCTCGCCTCCCTACCTCTGAGGAAGCACAGTTCCCGCTCAGCCCAGTCAAAACTGTTCGCTGCTCTGGCACCCCAATGGTGGAACAAGCTCCCTCACGACGCCAGGACAGCGGAGTCAATCACCACCTTCCGGAGACACCTGAAACCCCACCTCTTTAAGGAATACCTGGGATAGGATAAAGTAATCCTTCTACCCCCCCCCCCCCCCTTAAAAGATTTAGATGCACTATTGTAAAGTGGTTGTTCCACTGGATATCATAAGGTGAATGCACCAATTTGTAAGTCGCTCTGGATAAGAGGGTCTGCTAAATGACTTAAATGTAAATGTAATCCTGAAGGGAAAAGTGCGTGCATTATTACACACAAGAGGTGTAACAATAGTTTTGTCTATGAATGCAATGTCCTGAGTTTTTCTAAAACAAGAAAAACAAGAAAACAATTAAGACCTTGAGCCAATAAAAAAAAAATTCCCTTGCCTCACATTTGTTCACCCAGAATTGCAGAAATTTCTATGTACCCCGAATATCGCCTTATTTTAATTTTTTACTTATTCCTTACTTTACCCGGTGAGTTGACTGAGAATACATTCTCATTTACTGCAATGACCTGGGGAAAGTTACAAAACATAGTAAAAATACATAGTTAACATACAAAATATATAAGCAGGCAAAAAAAACACAAACACAATAGACAGGCTAAAACATAAGACCAAGCATAGAATCATTAGAAACAAACACATTTCTTCCTTAAAAAGGTCCTCATTCAGCTGTCTTTCTGATACAGAGTGCAGTGATGTGTGCTGAAACAATAGCCTGTAATAAAGTGTAATGCGCTATGATAAACTGCGTCCAGTGGCTTCAATACAGTGGCAGATGCATTCATATAGACGATATCGTCATAGTCTAAGACTGAAATGAATGTCAACTGAATTATTTGTTTTATGCTATTTAATGAAAGGCAGGGGGTGTCATGCACCCATTATTTTAAAGTCAGTGTGCCCCCTTCGTAAAATACAGCTGAAAGATCTTTTTATAAATAATTCTGATATAACGTGGGCTTAAAAATTAAGTTTAGTAATTCATTTAACATCTGAACATTTTATTTAAAGGTATTAAAAAAAAAATCCCTTGTGACCCCTATGGGCATGAGGCCTCTGCCTATTCCTATAAAATAAGCATATTTTAATTCTTAACTTCTTAACTAACTCATAAACATGCTTTTTGAAGTCAAGCTTTCATCAATCCAGATGCCTTGATATTTATGAGTAGGGACACAATCAATGAAGGCACTATCAGATACAATTTTGCGTGACTGAAAATAACATATACTTTATTTAACCTGCATTAAGTTCCAATTTCAGTTCAGTTCAGTTCAGTTCAACAAAGGCTTTCTGTAAGGAATGTGGACTCATGTGGACATATAAGTTGTGACACATTGTCAGGATGAGTGCAGCCATAAAGCATGGAGAAGGCTATTAAAAAGTTTTAAAGTTGGCCAATGATTAACAACTTTTGGTGATTTTAATATCATCAATGCTATTTAGAATGATTCATTGGCTGGTGTTATAAAACAAAACATTTTGTTATGTATCATAACAGCATTACAAAAGAGTATTACTAAAGAGCTTGAACAGATCAGTTTCAAGATAACTGTAATTGACAGTTTAACAAGATAATTTCACACCTTTCCACTTATCATATCAAGTCTGTCATTTAATACAGTAAGTGAATGAATAGGGCGTTATTTGGACAATTATCTTTATCTGTTGAATCCAAGGTGTTAATGGTTGAATAATTTATGTGTCCTAATTGAAATGAACTTGATGTGCTTCTGGAGTTCAATAAGAGACGTGGAGTTCCATACATGAAGTTCCATAAGAAGTGGAACATCTTTTGCGCCTTTGGTGAATTCCTGAAGAATTAGCTCCAGAATGACTGTCCTGTTAATTACTGTCTTGACACCTGCCAATCCTGCCAATATTTCCTTCAGATGTCCAGAAACAGTCTGCTCAATCCCTGCTGCTTGTTTTTCTTGCGTGTCTACGTTCGCTCACCAATTTCAGCTCGGTTGCTCAATTCCAGCTATTTTCTTTCCTGCTTAGCTTATATAAATTGCTTATCAATTTGAGCTGAGGAAGATAATTGTCACGTCCTGACCATAGAAAGATGTTATTTTCTATGGTAGAGTAGGTCAGGGCGTGACATGGGTTTTTTTCTCTCTATGTTTTCTATGTTTAGGTTCTAGTTTTGTATTTCTATGTTGGGGTTTTGTTTGAGATGATCTCCAATTAGAGGCAGCTGGTCCTTGTTGTCTCTAATTGGAGATCATACTTAAGTAGGGTTTTTTCCACCTGAGTTTTGTGGGTGATTCATTTTGAGTTGTGTATGTGTTCATCTCTGCGTCACGTTTTTTTGTTATTCAAGTTTATATATGTATTGCATAGTTTCGCAGTGTAAATAAAATGTGGAACGACACACACGCTGTACTTTGGTCCGCTCCTCCTTTCAACAACCGTGATAATCGACAGCCGATAAGTAATCACTCTTACCTTGTCTTTAAGGGATGAGATATTGCTTTTGCGCCTTTGGTGAATTCCTGAAGAATTACCCCCAGAATGACTGTCCTTTTAATTACTGGCTTGACACATCTGAGAAAAATCCTGCCACTGTATCCTTCAGATTCCCAGAAACAGTCTACTGCATTGGTTGCTCAATTCCTGCTGCTTGTCTATTTTTCTTGCGCGTATACGTTCGCTCATCAATTTCAGCTAATTTGCTGAATTCCTGCTATTTTCTTTCCTGCTTAGCTTATGTAAATTGCTCATCAATTTGAGCTGAGGAAGGAAGATAAGAGTCAGCCGACAAGTAATTACTCTTGCTGTAAGTACCTTAAACTATTTAGAATGAACTAGCCGGCTACCACTACGCTGCATCTTAGAGATTGAAGACCTATGCACATAGAGTCATTGAACACTGGTCACTTTAATAATGTTAGATATTGTTCTGACCACTTTATATGTACACTACCCGTCAACATTTTTAAAACAGCTTCTCATTCAGGGGGTTTCTTTATTTTTACTATTTTCTACATTGTAGAATAATAGTGAAGACATCAAAACTGTGAAATAACACATATGGAATCATGTAATAACCCAAAAAGTGTTCAACAAATCTAAGTATATTTGAGATTCTTCAAACAGCCACCCTTTGCCTTGATGACAGCTTTGCACACTCTTGGAATTCTCTCAACCAGCTTCATGAGGTAGTCACCTGAAATGCATTTCAATTAACAGGTGTGCCCTTTTTAACCTTTTCATATGAGTTCCAAATATCTCTAATGGTTGCCCCAGCATGAGTTTTTCATGCACGTGATGTTAGAATGTTCTCTCCATTCCAGAATGTGATTGTTACACAACGGTACATTTTTTATTTATCTAGGCTATTAAGAACAAATTCTTCTTTACAATGACAGCCTAGGACCAGTGGCTTAACTGCCTTGTTGAGGGGCAAAACAACAGATTTTTACCTTGTCAGCTCAGGGATTCGATCTAGCAACCTTCCGGTTACTGGCCCAACACTCTAACCACTAGGCTACCTGACACCCCTTTAACCTATGCTGCCCTTGTGGTGTCTAATTTCTGCATTACCAAATGAGGAGAGTTACAAACTTCACACACCAGTCACAGTTATACTTAAACTACATCTTTAATAATAAGAGCTTTGCATTAGCAATGACTTTCAATGATGCGCCATTTCTAATGAACCATTGAAAGTGACAACACAAAAGTACAAAGATCTTTTATAGCGAAGATACACCCCTCTCAACCTACATGACAAACAACAGATCTTAGGAACAGTTCACAAAGAAAGACTTTTACTTGAGAGAGGAGTATCCCACAGCCAGATAGCATTCGCTATAAATTATCGTTCAGTTTGGTCCCTAACACGATGTTCTAATCTCGTTCATGGTACTTCATAGCACAAAAACATTACCTCATGTTATTCTGGAATGCTCATTAGGTTTTATCACCCAAAGACAACGTAAATCTCCTCTGTCAGTGCTATCTCATAGAGGGCCATCCTCAGTAAAACACACAATAGTTAACAGAATACTATATTCTGTCGAATAAAACAACCATTATAATACAATACAAGCATTATAACATAATCTTGCAATTTTCCACGACACCCTCAAACCAATGCACACAGCCTGTTTTTATTTATTGGTTGTTTCAACTTGTCAATTTCAAATTATTTTCTAATAAGTGTTTATTTTCTAGGAACAGTTTGAATTGAGGTGTGTTCTGCCTCTTCATTCATGCACATAAAAATAGTCCTTTTTACTTTTGTGGACGATTAATTTTTTTGACATTTCTGACCAGATAAAATTCCCCAAGCACTTCCCAATTGTTTGTGCACTTCAAGTCTGTAGACATTTGCGCATCTCCCGTCAGAACAGGATCTGCACACGTGTTCACATATTCCATCTGTTGCCCGCATCGCGGTCGTTGTTGTTTTCATTACTAATAATAACTTTGGAAATGTGTGCGTTTCTATCAAAGTAAGTGCCTTATTACGTTGTAATAGTTTCTGTATGTTGTTTCTACTGTAGCTCACTGTATGTATGGAGCATAATATATTTGTGTATATTCCTTATAACCGTGGACACGCGAGGTAACGTTACTAATTTCAGAACCTTTATGGTGTTATATTCAATTGTGCTTATGTAGCTAGCTACATTCTTCTATTAGCTCTGTAAAACAATGCTAATTGCGTCAGAGAAGTATTAGCTTGTGTTGTATTTTGAAGTTACCCTGGCCCCGCGACTCCCAAGTGGCGCAGCGGTCTATGGCACTGCATCGCATTGCTAGAGGCGTCACTACAGACCACCCTGGTTGGAATCCAGGCTGTATCACAACTGGCCGTGACTGGGAGTCCCATAGGGCGGTGCACAATTGGCCTAGCGTCGTTGTAAATAATAATTTGATGTTAAGTGACTAGTTTAATAACAAATATATGACCATGGTTTGTTTTCATTTGGCCTATTTAGCACAGCGCTGTTCTGCCCTGCCTTGCCCCCTTGTGGAGCTCAAAAGTTGCTGTTGTAACTCAAATTTGTGATTTTGTCAGTGCAATATACTATTTTTATAGCAGTGTTTATTATGCTACTTCTTTGTAATATTGTTTTATTGCTATATCCTTATATTGGATTCTAATTACTAATAATTCCTCTTTATTCTGTACTTTCAGAAACCACAAACAGTATTTGCCAATATCATAACTGGAACTGGAGCTGGACATCTTTCAAGCTGAAGATTGAGGCCAGCTTTTGTATGCTAGTGTACACTCCTTAACAGTTTTACTGGATGGAAACACAGCAAGAAAACACATACTGTATGCCAATATGTAATAGTCATCTATCTTATTGCAGTATTGGTGGTGGCTGGTTGAACAACAACAACAAAAACTGGTTTTACTAGAGGAAAAAAACGGAATATGCATAACCCATATTTCATATTCATGCTGTGACTGAACAATAACTGCATCCCCCCCTCCCCCTCCGCAGAAGGACGACCCCCAGTGGATGGGCGCCGAGGGGCGTGGTCCTCCTCCAGCAGTTCTCTTATGAGGTCGTTTTCCAAGTGCATTCCACAAAGTTGTTTATCATGCCCACCTTATACACTGCCCCCATTTTGAGGTTATAGTCAAGCACACAGTCTGGGTTTGATTTTTCTTTCTCCCGTCAGGTGGTCCACCTTCCCTGTGGCCAACATGGTTGCTGTATGGACAGTGGAGAGGACATGGACGTATTGTTTGTCATGCCACTTTACTGCCAGCTGTTGACCGTTCTCCTTGAACTCCACCTCCCCTCTGCATCTTCCTGCATCCGATAGCCGGCATCCCCTTCCTGTTTGACCTGACTGTGCCACAGGCCCCTGTGCTGTTGGAGAGCATATGCTGGAAGTGTGTGGGACTGCTGTACCAATTGTCCACATACAAAGTGTGTCCCTTGCCGAGATGAGGAGCCAGCATGGTCATCACCATGGACCCGGACACCCCAAGCCCCTCATAATGTTGGATGTCAGTGGTGGATCCTGTGTAAACTATAATGTCCTGGACAAACCCTGTCTTCATGTCGCACATGACAAAGAACTTGACCCCAAACCTGCCTTTTGGGGACTCATCAATGCATAGGTCCTTGTATGGCACACGCAGCAGAACTGGGAAGCGGTCTTGGGAAAAGAGGGTGGCAAAGAAGGGAGTTGCAAACATAGGATCTCTGCTCCAGTATTCTCTTAGGGAGTTCTTCTTTACTATCCCCATGAGAAGGACTGTCACCAGGAAGGTATACATTTCACTAATTGTGGTTGTCACCCATTTAGCGAGTTTCCCCCTCACTCCTGGTTCTGTCTTCTCATGTAGCTCCAAGGTATAGCGATTGGTCTCCTCTACTATGTCTCTCACCAGCTCCTCTGTCAGAAACAACTTGAATCACTCTGCCTCAGATGGAAATGGCAAGGTGATTTGCACTCCAGACTGGGACTCATCAAAGCAAATAGCATGGCCAGGAGGGGTGAAATGGCTGGAGGCCTTCAAGATACCACAGGACTCCTGACCTATGCATTGATGAGTCCCCATCTGTACATCCGCTATTGGTCTGCCTAAATCACCACCAGCATCTTCAAAGGGACCTGGGACTTCGTCAGTGGACAAGTGGTCCTCAGATTCAGGGTTCTCAATGGCTGAAAGGTTGGGGGCAGCCCCTCACTGTCACTGTCAGAATCTGATTCCTGACTTTCAGACTCATTGTCAGAATTTAAAAAATTCTCCAGAATTTCCGCATTTGTGAGTTGTCTCCTTTTGAAAGACATTGCTAATGCTACAGCTTAGCTCACTAGCTACAAACATACAGTTTAAGTCGAAAGTTTACATACACTTAGATTGGAGTCATTAAAACTCGTTTTCAACCACTTCACAAATTTCTTGTTAACAAACTATAGTTTTGGCAAGTCAGTTAGGACATCTACTTTGTGCATGATGCAAGTCATTTTTCCAACAGTCTACAGACAGATTATTTAACTTATAACTCACCGCATCACAATTCCAGTGGGTCTGAAGTTTACATACACTAAGTTGACTGTGCCTTTAAACAGCTTGGAAAATTCAAGAAAATTATGTCATGCTTTAGAAGCTTCTGATAGGCTAATTGACATAATTTGAGTCAATTGGAGGTGTACCTGTGGATGTATTTCAAGGCCATACCTTCAAACTCAGTGCCTCTGCTTGATATCATGGGAAAATCAAAAGAAATCAGCCAAGACCTCAGAAAAAACATTGTAGACCTCCACAAGACTGGTTCATCCTTGGGAGCAAATTCCAAATGCCTGAAGATACCACGTTCATCTGTACAAACAATAGTATGCAAGTATAAACACCATGGGATCACGCTGCCGTCATGCCACTCAGGAAGGAGACGTGTTCTGTCTCCTAGAGATGAATGTACTTTGGTGCGAAAAGTGCAAATCAATCCCAAAACAACAGCAAAGGACCTTGTGAAGATTCTGGAGGAAACAAGTACAAAAGTATCTATATCCACAGTAAAACCAGTCCTATATTGACATAACCTGAAATGCTGCTCAGCAAGGAAGAAGCCACTGCTCCAAAACCGCCGTAAAAAAGCCAGACTATGGTTTGCAACTGCACATAGGGACAAAGAATGTACTTTTGCGAGAAATGTCCTCTGATCTGATGAAACAAAAATAGAACTGTTTGGCCATAATGACCATGATGTTGTTTGCTGGAAAAAGGGGTAGGCTTGCATGCCGGAGAACACCATCCCAACCTTGAAGTACAGGGGTGGCAGCATCATGTTGTGGTGGTGCTTTGCTGCAGGAGGGACTGGTGCACTTCACAAAACAGATGGCATCATGGGGAAAGAAAATGATGTGGATATTTTGAAGCAACATCAAGACATCAGCCAGGAAGTTAAATCTTGGTCGCAAATGGTTCTTTCAAATGGACAATGACCCCAAGCATACTTCCAAAGTTGTGGCAAAATGGCTTAAGGACAACAAAGTCAAGGTATTGGAGTGGCCATCACAAAGCCCTGACCTCAGTCCTATAGAACATTTGTGGGCAGAACTGAAAAAGTGTGTGCGAGCAAGGAGGCTTAGAAACCTGATTATATCCTCTTACATCTAGATGTGCCGCTAGCGGAACGCCTCGCCAAT
Organism: Salmo salar; assembly: GCF_965601325.2. Taxonomy (NCBI): domain Eukaryota; kingdom Metazoa; phylum Chordata; class Actinopteri; order Salmoniformes; family Salmonidae; genus Salmo; species Salmo salar. The sequence continues at coordinate 60,278,267 of NC_138302.1, read as the reverse complement.
ATCCAATGATAGAGCGTGGCGCGAATTACAAACTCCTCAAAAATCCCCAAACTTCAATTTTTCTAACATATGACTATTTTACACCATTTTAAAGACAAGACTCTCCTTTATCTAACCACATTGTCCGATTTCAAAAAGGCTTTACAACGAAAGCAAAACATTAGATTATGTCAGGAGAGTACCCAGCCAGAAATAATCACACACCCATTTTTCAAGCTAGCATATGTCACAAAAACCAAAACCACAGCTAAATGCAGCACTAACCTTTGATGATCTTCATCAGATGACACTCCTAGGACATTATGTTATACAATACATGCATGTTTTGTTCAATCAAGTTCATATTTATATCAAAAATCAGCTTTTTACATTAGCATGTGACGTTCAGAACTAGCATACCCACCGAAAACTTCCGGTGAATTTACTAAATTACTCACGATAAACGTTCACAAAAAACATAATTATTTTAAGAATTATAGATACAGAACTCCTTTATGCAATCGCGGTGTCAGATTTTAAAATAGCTTTTCGGCAAAAGCACATTTTGCAATATTCTGAGTAGATAGCTCGCCATCACGGGCTAGCTATTTTGACACCCACCAAGTTTCGCACTCACCAAACTCAGATTTACTATAAGAACAATTGGATTACCTTTGCTGTTCTTCGTCAGAATGCACTCCCAGGACTTCTACTTCAACACCCAATGTTGTTTTGGTTCTAAATAATCCATAGTTATATCCAAATAGCTCAGTTGTCACAATGGGTGGCGTGTGGATTCAAGAGAGTCAGGCGCAGGAGACAGAAGGATTCCGTGAATGAATTGAATAAAATATCCAAACGGAAAATATGCAAAGGTATGGAGTGCAAGGTGTACAAAAAGAAACGCTCCACCCTTAAAAGAACGTAACCAGGGACGCAGCCCAGACGAATAGCGTAACTCCAAGAATTCAGAACCTCATGACAAACACACCCTGACAACACGAACAATCCCGCACAAACAACAAACCTAACTAACTAGCCTAAATACCCCTCCCCACTAACAACTAACACAAAACAGGTGCGCAACTAACCGAACGTGAAACATAAATCGATGGCAGCTAGTAGGCCGGCGACGACGACCGCCGAGCGCCGCCAGGGCGAGGAAGGGCGCCACCTTCCGTAGGTGTTGTGACATCAGTGTTGTTCTTGCGTTCAAGACACTATCCGAAGGGTGACGCGTCGGCGCATATCGTGACAAAAAAATTCAAAATATTCCATTACCGTACTTCGAAGCATGTCAAACGCTGTTTAAAATCAATTTTTATGCGATTTTTCTCGTAAAATAGCGATAATATTCCGACCGTGAGACCTTGTTTTCGTTCAAACACTGAAAATAGAAAATGGAGTCTTCACATGCACATGCACCCGTGTCATTGTTCTCAGAACGACCACTTTCCAAAAGCCCTACTGTTTTTCGCCCAGGGACTGCAGAGTCATCATTCCCCGTTCTGGCGCCTTCTGAGAGCCTATGGGAGCCTTAGAAAATGTCACGTTACAGCAGAGATCCTCTGTTTTCGATAAAGAGGCTAAAGAAGGCCAAGAAATGGTCAAGAGGGCACTTCCTGTATGGAATCTTCTCAGGCTTTGGCCTGCCATATGAGTTCTGTTATACTCACAGACACCATTCAAACAGTTTTAGAAACTTTAGGGTGTTTTCTATCCAAATCAAACAATTATAGGCATATTCTAGTTTCTGGGCAGGAGTAATAACCAGATTAAATCGGGTACGTTTTTTATCCGGCCGTGAAAATACTGCCCCCTATCCTAAACAGGGTAAGTTACACCAGCTCTGTCAGAAGGAATGGGCCGAAATTCACCCAACTTATTGTGGGAAGCTTGTGGAAGGCTACCCGAAACATTTGACCCAAGTTAAACAATTTAAAGGCAATGCTACCAAATACTAATTGAGTGTATGTAAACTTCTGACCCACTGGGAATGTGATGAAAGAAATAAAAGCTGAAATAACTAATTCTCTCTACTATTATTCTGACATTTCACATTCTTAAAATAAAGTGGTGATCCTAACTGACCTAAGACAGGGATTTTTTACTAGGATTAAATGTCAGGAATTGTGAAAACTGAGTTTAAATGTACACTGCTCAAAAAATAAAGGGAACACTTAAACAACACAATGTAACTCCAAGTCAATCACACTTCTGTGAAATCAAACTGTCCACTTAGGAAGCAACACTGATTGAAAATAAATTTCACATGCTGTTGTGAAAATGGAATAGACAACAGGTGGAAATTATAGGCAATTAGCAAGACACCCCCAATAAAGGAGCGGTTCTGCAGGTGGTGACCACAGACCACTTCTCAGTTCCTATGCTTCCTGGCTGATGTTTTGGTCACTTTTGAATGCTGGCGGTGCTGTCACTCTAGTGGTAGCATGAGACGGAGTCTACAACCCACACAAGTGGCTCAGGTAGTGCAGCTCATCCAGAATGGCACATCAATGCGAGCTGTGGCTAGAAGTTTTGCTGTGTCTGTCAGCGTAGTGTCCAGAGCATGGAGGCGCTACCAGGAGACAGGCCAGTACATCAGGAGACGTGGAGGAGGCTGTAGGACGGGCAACAACCCAGCAGCAGGACTGCTACCTCCGCCTTTGTGCAAGGAGGAGAAGGAGGAGCACTGCCAGAGCCCTGCAAAATGACCTCCAGCAGGCCACAAAAGTGCATGTGTCTGCTCAAATGATCAGAAACAGACTCCATGAGGGTGGTATAAGGGCCCGACGTCCACAGGTGGGGGTTGTCCTTACAGCCCAACACCGTGCAGGACGTTTGGCATTTGCCAGAGAACACCAAGATTGGCAAATTCGCCACTGGCGCCCTGTGCTCTTCACAGATGAAAGCAGGTTCACACTGAGCACATGTGACAGACGTGAGAGTCTGGAGACGCCGTGGAGAACGTTCTGCTGCCTGCAACATCCTCCAGCATGACCGGTTTGGCGGTGAGTCAGTCATGGTGTGGGGTGGCATTTCTTTGGGGGGCCGCACAGCCCTCCATGTGCTCGCCAGAGGTAGCCTGCCTGCCATTAGGTTCCGAGATGAGATCCTAAGACCCCTTGTGAGTCCATATGCTGGTGTGGTTGGTGCTGGGTTCCTCCTAATGCAAGACAATGCTAGACCTCATGTGGCTGGAGTGTGTCAGCAGTTCCTGCAAGAGGAAGGCATTGATGCTATGGACTGGCCCGCCCGTTCCCCAGACCTGAATCCAATTGAGCACATCTGGGACATCATGTCTCGCTCCATCCACCAACGCCACGTTGCACCACAGACTGTCCAGGAGTTGGCGGATGCTTTAGTCCAGGTCTGGGAGGAGATCCCTCAGGAGACCATCCGCCACTTCATCAGGAACATGCCCAGGCGTTGTAGGGAGGTCATACAGGCACGTGGAGGCCACACACACTACTGAGCCTCATTTTGACTTGTTTTAAGGACATTACATCAAAGTTGGATCAGCCTGTAGTGTGGTTTTCCACTTTAATTTTGAGTGTGACTCCAAATCCAGACCTCCATGGGTCAATAAATTGGATTTCCATTGATTATTTTTGTGTGATTTTGTTGTCAGCACATTCAACTATGTAAAGAAAAAAGTATTTAATAAGATTATTTCATTCATTCAGATCTAGGATGTGTTATTTTAGTTATTTTAGCCCTGTGGCTCAGTTGGTAGAGCATGGTCTTTGCAACGCCAGAGTTGTGGGTTCGTTTCCCACGGGGGGCCAGTACAAAAAAAAAGGGGGAAAAAAGCATGAAATGAAATGAATGTATTCACTACTGTAAGTCGCTCTGGATAAGAGCGTCTGGTAAATGACTAAAATGTAAATGTAAAATGTAGTGTTCCCTTTATTTTTTTGAGCAGTGTATTTGGCTAAGGTGTATGTAAACTTCCGACTTCAACTATATATACAATTACTAATCAGGGGAATTAGGTGTGCGTAATGAGACAGTTCACTGATGCCTCGAGGCCGGTGACGTAGACCTCCGGAACTGGTGCATGGAAGGGCAGCAGTACCGGGGGAATCCGTGACAATATCTCAGTTTCAAGGTCTCAGCTTGGAGAGAAGAAGCCTCGTGTGGTATTGGTCAATCACATACATGAAACAAACGTTAATGATTAATTAATTATGAATAATGAATAATATAAATCATGCAAATATAACTTGTCAGTGTAAGAAGTATATACGAGAACTAACAGGACTGCCCCGGTGGAGCTCACTTCAAACTGAGTTTAAATGTATTTGGCTAAGGTGTATGTAAAGTTCCGACTTCCACTGTAAACAACAACACTGAATAGGTCAGAGTGGGAGTGAGAGGTTACGTGATTGACTGCCGGCACACACCACTTGTATCAATAAATCACGATCAGAAAATGTTTTGTGTGGTAATTATTGATATATTTACGTTTTATTCACGTTTTCAAGTACTGACGACAAATCAGGCATTCCGATTCTTGCATAGATTGTAATGGGCACATATTATGTGTGTAAAATACTTTTTTGAAGGTAAAATACTTTTTTGAAGGTTGTATTGATTATAATGAGCTAAGCTAATTCCAGCTGTGTGTGGAGCCATGTTTGTTGACATACGATGCATTCTGGGTTTCACGTAATTGTCTGTCGGACCAAACATGTTATAACAAAATGAGGTAAGGGTTCACTCATTTTCTGAGAACTTCCGGAAGTGAATGGTGGGATGTGAACGATGGTAGACGACACACCCCCTTCAACATGCATACTATAAACAGACCTAACTCATCTTGTCTTCTCTTATTATCTTTGGTTTCTGTGGGAGAAAAAGAATGGCAGTGCACAGAAACTACCCATCATCGGATTACTTTCGATTTCTAGAGAGTGTTTTACTCAATTATTTCGATCAATGTTGAGCTCACCCGTGATGTGAGTAATTATAAATAGTAATTGCTATTAGCTAATTCATATTGTAGTTTATGTCAGCCGAGAGTTATAAAAATATGACTGCTTGTGTTAAGTCAATCTTACCTCAGTTAGTGCTAGGACAAATGTAGCCTACATTTTTCTGGTTTGGATGATTGTGTTATGCTGTAGATACTTCTGTGAATGTCTGAACATTGCATCCAAAAATAAACTGCTCACATTCTGGACATAACTTTGTAAGGACTGTGTTTGTGCAAAATGTTTCTGAAAGAACAGCGTGGCCAGCTAAATGCTGATTGTAGCTTCATTCAAAACTGGCCGTTCTAAATAAACGTTCTAATCACACCGGTTTGATCGTATGCTACAGGGACCACTGTAGAATGATCACATCCATGTGTTGGTACGTGTGAAAAGGTTAAAAGTTAATTTGAGGAATTTCTTTCCTTAATGCGTTTGAGCCAATCAGTTGTGTTGTGACAAGGTATGGGGGGTATACTGAAGATAGCCCTATTTGGTAAAAGACCAAGTTCATTATGGCAAGAACAACTCAAATAAGCAAGTCGCAAAAACCATCAAGCTCTATGATGAAACTGGCTCTCATGAGGACCGCCAGAGGAATGGAAGACCGAGAGGATAAGTTACCAGCCTCTGAAATTGCAGCCCAAATAAATGCTTCACAGAGTTCAAGTAACAAACACATCTCAACATAAACTGTTCAGAGGAGACTGCGTGTTTCAGGCCTTCATGGTGGAATTGCTGCAAAGAAACCACTACTAAAGGACACCAATAATAAGAAGATACTTGTTTGGGCCAAGAAACATGAGCAATGGACATTAGACCTGTGGAAATCTGTCATTTGGTCTGGAGTCCAAATTTTAGATTTTTGGTTCCAATCGCCAGGTCTTTGTGAGACGCCGTGTGGGTGAACGGATGATGTCTGCATGTGCATTTCCCACCATAAAGCATGGAGGAGGTGTGATGGTGTGGGGGTGCTTTGCTGGTGACACTGTCAGTGGTTTATTTAGAATTCAAGGCACACTTAAGCAGCATGGCTATCACAGCGATACACCATCCCATCTGGTTTGGGCTTAGTGGGACAATCATTTGTTTTTCAACAGGACAATGACCCAACACACCTCCAGGCTGTGTAAGGGCTATTTTACCAAAAAGGAGAGTGATGGAGTGCTGCATCAGATGACCTGGCCTCCACAATCACCCGACATCAACCCAATTGAGATGGTTTGGGATGAGTTGGACCACAAAGTGAAAGAAAAGCAGCCAACAAGTGCTCAGCATATGTGGGAACTCCTTCAAGACCGTTGGAAAAGCATTCCAGGTGAAGCTGGTTGAGAGAATGCCAAGAGTCTGCAAATCTGTCAACAAGGCAAAGGGTGGCTATTTGAAGAATCTCAAATATTTAGATTTGTTTACACTTTTTTGTTACCTACATGATTCCATATGTGTTATTTCATAGTTTTGATGTCTTCACTATTATTCTACAATGTAGAAAATAGTAAAAATAAAGAAAATCCCTTGAATGAGTAGGTGTTGTAAAACATTTGACCGGTAGAGTACAGTGCATTCGGAAAGTATTCAGACCCCTTCCATTTTTCCACATTCTGTTACTTTACAGACTTATTCTAAAATGGATTAAATAAATAAAACATCCACTTCAATTTACACACAATACCCCAAAATGAGGAAGTGAAAACAGGTTTTTAGACAATTTTGCAAATGTATTAAAAACAAAAAACAGAAATACCTTATTTACATAAGTATTCAGACCCTTTGCAATTAGACTCAATTGAGCTCAGGTGAATCTGTTTCCCTTGATCATCCTTGAGATGTTTCTACAACTTGATTGGAGTCCACCTGTGGTAAATTCCATTGATTGGAAATTATTCACACACCTGTCTATGTAAGGTCCCACAGTTGACAGTGCACGTCAGAGCAAAAACCAAGCCATGAGGTCGAAGGAGTTGTCCGTAGAGCTCCGAGACAAGATTGTGTCAATGCACAGATCTGGGCAAGGGTACCAAAAAAGGTCTGCAGCATTGAATGTCCCCAAGAACACAGTGGCCTCCATCATTCTTAAATGGAAGTTGGAACCCCCAAGATTATTCCTCATGCTGGCCACCCGGCCAAACTGAGCAATCGGGGGAGAAGGGCCTTAGTCAGGGAGGTGACCAAGAACCTGATGGTCACTCTGACAGAGCTCCAGAGTTCCTCTGTGGAGATAGGAGAATCTTACAGAAGGACAACCATCTCTGCAGCACTCCACCAATCAGGCCTTTTTAGAAGAGTGGCCAGACGGAAGCCACTCCTCAGTAAAAGGCACATGAATGCCCGCTTGGAGTTTGCCAAAAGGCACCTAAAGAATCTCAGACCATGAGAAACAAGATTCTCTGGTTGGTCTGATGAAACCATGATTGAACTCTTTGGCCTGAATGCCAAGTGTCACATCTGGAAGAAACCTGGCACCATCCCTACGGCCCAGCCAGAGCCCAGACTTACGTCTCTGGAGAGATCTGAAAATAGCTGTGCAGCAACACTCCCCATCTAACATGACAGAGCTTGAGAGGATATGCAGAGAAGAATGGGAGAAACTCGACAAATATGGGTGTGCCATGCCTGTAGCGTCATACCTAAGAAGACTCAAGGCTGTAATTGCTGCAAAAGTGGCTTCAACAAAGTACTGAGTAAAGGGTCTGAATACTTATGTACATTTGATAGTTCCATTTTTTTTATTTTAATACATTTGCAAATATTTCTGAAAAACAGTTTTTGCTTTGTCATTATAGGGTATTGTGTGTAGATTGATGAGGAAACTTAAAAAAAATAACTTCTTAGTGATCCCTTTAACGGGATTGATTTGACAACAACCAGTGAAATAGCAGCACGCCAAATTCAAAAACAGAAATACTCATAATAATAATTCATGAATCATGCAAGTGTTATACATCGGTTTAAAGATGAACTTCTTGTTAATCCAGCCACAGTGTCAGATTTCAAAAAGGCTTTACAGCGAAAGCAAACCATGCTATTATCTGAGGACAGCACCCCATCAAACAAACACATGAAAATCACATTTCAACCCGCCAGGCACGACACAAAAGTCAGAAATAACGATATAATTCATGCCTTACCTTTGAAGATCTTCTTCTGTTGGCACTCCAATATGTCCATTAAACATCACAAATGGTCCTTTTGTTCGATAAATTCCGCCGTTATATCTCCAAAATGTCCATTTATTTCGCACGTTTGATTCCGAAAATACACCGGTTCCAACTCGCGTAACATGACTACAAAGTATCTAATATAGTTACCTGTAAACTTTATCCAAACATTTCAAACAACTTTCCTAATCCAACTTTAGGTATTTTTAAATGTAAATAATCGATAACATCTAAGACAGATTCAAATGTGTTCAATACAGGTCAAAAACAAAGTGGAGCGAGCTTTCAGGTCGCGCGCCCCAACCACAACAGACACAAGACTCGACCCTCGTTCTGAACAGCCATACTTCTTTATTAACCTCTCTAGGGTAGGGGGCAGTATTTTCACATCTGGATAAAAAACGTACCCGATTTAATCTGGTTATTACTACTGCCCAGAAACTAGAATATGCATATGATTGTTTGATTTGGATAGAAAACACCCTAAAGTTTCTAAAACTGTTTGAATGGTGTCTGTGAGTATAACAGAACTCATATGGCAGGCCAAAACCTGAGAAGATTCTGTACAGGAAGTGCCCTCTCTGACCATTTCTTGGCCTTCTATACTCTCTTTATCGAAAACAGAGGATCTCTGCTGTAACGTGACACTTTCTAAGGCTCCCATAGGCTCTCAGAAGGCGCCAGAACGTTGAATGATGACTTTGCAGCCCCTGCCTGAAAAACAGTAGCGCATTTGGATAGTGGTTGATCTGAGAACAATGAGACGGGTGTGCGTGTGCACGTGAAGAGGCCATTTTACATTTTCAGTCTTTGAACGAAAAAGACGTCTCCCGGTCGGAATATTATCGCTATTTTACGAGAAAAATCGCATAAAAATTGATTTTAAACAGCGTTTGACATGCTTCGAATTACGGTAATGGAATATTTGGAATTTTTTTGTCACGATACGCGTCCGCGCGTCACCGTTCGGATAGTGTCTTGAACGCAAGAACAAAACAGAGGATATTTGAACATAACTATGAATTATTTTCAACCAAAACAACATTTGTGGATGAAGTAGAAGTCCTGGGAGTGCATTCTGACGAAGAACAGCAAAGGTAATCCAATTTTTCTTATAGTAATTCTGAGTTTAGTGAACGCCAAACTTGGTGGGTGTCAAATTAGCTAGCCCATGATGGCGAGCTATCTACTCAGAATATTGTAAAATGTGCTTTTGCCGAAAAGCTATTTTAAAATCTGACACCGCGATTGCATAAAGGAGTTCTGTATCTATAATTCTTAAAATAATTGTTATGTTTTTTGTGAACGTTTATCGTGAGTAATTTAGTAAATTCACCAGAAGTTTTCGGTATGTTTGCTAGTTCTGAACGTCACATGCTAATGTAAAAAGCTGGTTTTTGATATAAATATGAACTTGATTGAACAAAACATGCATGTATTGTATAACATAATGTCCTAGGAGTGTCATCTGATGAAGATCATCAAAGGTTAGTGCTGCATTTAGCTGTGGTTTTGGTTTTTGTGACATTATATGCTAGCTTGAAAAATGGGTGTGTGATTATTTCTGGCTGGGTACTCTCCTGACATAATCTAATATTTTGCTTTCGTTGTAAAGCCTTTTTGAAATCGGACAATGTGGTTAGATTAACGAGAGTCTTGTCTTTAAAATGGTGTAAAATAGTCATATGTTTGAGAAATTGAAGTAATAGCATTTCTAAGGTATTTGAATATCGCGCCACGGGATTCCACTGGCTGTTGACTAGGTGGGACGATCGTCCCACATACCTTAGAGAGGTTTTAATCAAAGGAAAAACATCAACCAATTTCTAAAGACTGTTGACATCTAGTGGAAGCGATAGGAACTGCAAGCAAGTGCCTTCGAAATCTAGATCCACATAGAAAACCATTGAAAAGAGAGTGACCTCAAAAAAAAGATCCTGGATGGTTTGTCCTCGGGGCTTCGCCTGCCAAATAAGTTCTGTTATACTCACAGACATAGTTTTAACAGTTTTAGAAACTTTAGAGTGTTTTCTATGCATATCCTAGCTTCTGGGCCTGAGTAGCAGGCAGTTTACTTTGGGCACACTTTTCATCTGGACGTGAAAATAGTGCCCCCTAGCCTTAAGAATTAATAAGGCTGTAACGAATCAAAATGTGGAAAGAGTCAAGGTGTCTGAAAACTTTCTGAATGCACTGTATATACTGTATTCTAGTCATGGCTCACTGTAAATAACTCCTGCTGTACCCACCTTTTCTATTTACATGCTGTCCATACTGTCTATACACATCCTTCACATACAGTGGGGAAAGTAAGTATTTGATCCCCTGCTGATTTTGTATGTTTGCCCACTTACAAAGAAATGATCAGTCTATAATTTTAATGGTAGGTTTATATGAACAGTGAGAGACAGAATAACAACAAAAAAATCCAGAAAAACGCATGTCAAAAATGTTATAAAATGATTTGCATTTTAATGAGGGAAATAAATATTTGACCCCTCTGCAAAACATGACTTAGTACTTGGTGGCAAAACCCTTGTTGGCAATCACAGAGGTCAGACGTTTCTTGTAGTTGGCCACCAGGTTTGCACACATCTCAGGAGGGATTTTGTCCCACTCCTCTTTGCAGATCTTCTCCAAGTCATTAAGGTTTCGAGGCTGACGTTTGGCAACTCGAACCTTCAGCTCCCTCCACAGATTTTCTATGGGATTAAGGTCTGGAGACTGGCTAGGCCACTCCAGGACCTTAATGTGCTTCTTCTTGAGCTACTCCTTTGTTGCCTTGGCCTTGTGTTTTGGGTCATTGTCATGCTGGAATACCCATCCACGACCCATTTTCAATGCCCTGGCTGAGGGAAGGAGGTTCTCACCCAAGATTTGACAGTACATGGCCCCGTCAAATGATGCGGTGAAGTTGTCCTGTCCCCTTAGCAGAAAAACACCCCTAAAGCATAATGTTTCCACCTCCATGTTTGACGGTGGAGATGGTGTTGTTGGGGTCATAGGCAGCATTCCTCCTCCTCCAAACACGGCGAGTTGAGTTGATGCCAAAGAGCTCCATTTTGGTCTCATCTGACCACAACACTTTCACCAGTTGTCCTCTGAATCATTCAGATGTTCATTGGCAAACTTCAGACGGGCATGTATATGTATTCTTGAGCAGGGGGACCTTGCGGGTGCTGCAGGATTTCAGTCCTTCACGGCGTAATGTGTTACCAATTGTTTTCTTGGTGACAATGGTCCCAGCTGCCTTGAGATCATTGACAAGATCCTCCTGTGTAGTTCTGGGCTGATTCCTCACCGTTCTCATGATCATTGCAACCCCACGAAGTGAGATCTTGCATGGAGCCCCAGGCAGAGGGATATTGACAGTTCTTTTGTGTTTCTTCCATTTGCGAATAATCGCACCAAAGCTGCTTGGCGATAGTCTTGAAGCCCATTCCAGCCTTGTGTAGGTCTACAATCTTGTCCCTGACATCCTTGGAGAGCTCTTTGGTCTTGGCCATGGTGGAGAGTTCGGAATCTGATTGATTGATTGCTTCTGTGGACGTGTCTTTTTTACAGGTAACAAACTGAGATTAGGAGCACTCCCTTTAAGAGTGTGCTCCTAATCTCAGCTCGTTACCTGTATAAAAGACACCTGGGAGCCAGAAATCTTTCTGATTGAGTGGGGGTCAAATACTTATTTCCCTCATTAAAATGCAAATCAATTTATAACATTTTTGACATGCGTTTTTCTGGATATTTTTGTTGTTATTCTGTCTCTCACTGTTCAAATAAACCTACCATTAAAATTATAGAGTGATCCTTTCTTTGTCAGTGGGCAAACATACAAAATCAGCAGGGGATCAAATACTTTTTTCCCCCACTGTACATATATATTTATATGCTAAATTCCTGCAATTCTATCCATTTTGCCATGGGGTTTTGTACTGTGTATTTAAATACTTTATTCTTGACATATATCATTCTATTATTTCTACTACTGTACATTGCATTTTAGTTACACTGTTTATACACACCACATATTTATTTATATACTGGATTCTTGGAATAGCTCACTCTAATATATCTACTGCTGTACATATCATTCTTAGTATATGTTGTGTAAGTTCACCCTGTTTAAATATGTACATATTGCATTTGGATTACTGTTGCAGTGCTATTTAGTGTTTTTTATTTATATTTTTTATATATATTTATTTTATTTGTGTACTTGTTTGACATTTTACTGCACTATTATGGGCTAGATACATAACTGCACCCGCAACAACATCTGCTATACTGTTTATGCAACAAATAGTGTTCCACCAAGTCTACTGAAACCCCTTCATTATAGCATCACCATCTACAGTACATAGTAGTAATTTTACATCTTAAAATTATCTGAAAAGATAGAAGTAGCAGAAAACTCCCAGTAACCTTTATAAAAGCCCCATCACAAAAAATATGTCTGTCATCCACTCCTAAAGTGGTCCTATATACATTATAGGTAGTATCTCTGAGGTAAGAAATAAACTACCTCAATACAATATATGAGATGTGATGAAAGAAAATATATCATGAATACATTTTAATATTTTCATATTTGCATATATTCCTAAAATATTACATATGTATGGACTGTTTCATTAGGCACTGAAAATATCGTATCAAAGTACTATGTATCATGTTTTGAAATTAGCAAGATGTCATGTGTGCATCTCTAGGTCAACTATGCCACTTCCCTTGTACTCTTTATTTGCGGTTGGATTAAGAGTGGAATCTGGGTTCTGAGGACACTGTTCAGGAGTGTGCTGCTTCTGGTTAAGGGCAAAATTCTTCAGCTTCATCAGCTGTCTGGGTGGCTGGTCTCAGACAATCCTGCAGGTGATGGATGTGGAGGTCCTGGGTTGGTGTGGTTACACGTGGTCTGCGGTTGTTAGGCCAAATTCTCTCAAACAACGTTGGAGGTGGCTTATGGTAGAGAAATTAAAATTTAATTATCTGGCAACAGCTCTGGTGTACATTCCTGCAGTCAGCATGCCAATTGCACGCTCCCTCAAAACTTGAGACATCTGTGGCATTGTGTTGTGTGACAAAACTGCACATTTTAGAGAGGCCGTTTATTGTCCCCAGCACAAGGTGGATCTGTCTAATGATCATGTTGTTTAATCAGCTTCTTGATATGCCACACCTGTCAGGTGGATGGATTATCTTGGCAAAGGAGAAATGCTCACAAACAGGGATATAAACAAATTTGTGCACAAACATTTGAGAGAAATAAGCTTGCTCTGCATATGGAACATTTCTTGGATCTTTTATTTCAGCTCATGAAACATGGGACCATGTTGAGTTTAGATTTTTGTACAGTGTAGTTTACCAAGCAATATATGCCATGGGCCCAGGAAGATGGCATCTCGCCACTTTTGTATTCTCTTGAAAATGTAATCTCCTCATTGAATTATAAAAATAAATACATTGACTTTTATTTTACCAGGTTAGTCTCATTGACATTAACACTCTCTTACAAGAGAGACCAGGCCAAAATAGCATCACACAAAGTTGCAGACACATCTACAACAAAACACAAAGCACTACAATTTACATATTGAACAGCAAGATGGTTTGGGGATCAAAGCAAGATGGTAACTAGGGATCGAAACATTTCCAGCCCCCACTTCATTTTCCATCATAGTGTTTAACCTAGCTTTAAACTGATTTAAAGCAATGAATGAACTCCTGTAATTTCAGGATCCTTTTGAAGCTTGTACCAAGAGGATGGGGCAGAGAAATGGAAAGCTTTTTATGGGCCTTTGGCACAATCAACAACAGTAGCCTTACCTGCCAGACTGTCAATGTGAACCAATAAACCTTCCAGGTAATCCACAGAGGCACCAGTCATACACCCAGTCAGGGTACACATATTTTGTTTAACTTCATGGGCTTGTACTGTACCAAGGTACCCACCCTGAAGAGAAACACACAATAACATAGGCATGTCATTATATCATAAATTGTTGAGGATTTTTATTGTTTTTGTAGGCATGATGCATGAGATAATATCATTCAATATTAATAACTAAATATTATGGTTATAGGCATACCATGTCATCATAAATAGTACTAGTCAGAGTTTTTTGCAGGCATGTTGCATGAGATATCATTCATATTAAAAATGTAACAATATTACGGTTTATGTTTTTTATGTATATTTTCCTGTGTTGGAAAAAGTACCTAATTGTCGTACTTGAGTGTAAGTAAAGGTATCTTAATAGTAAATGACCCAAGTAAAAGTGAAAGTCACCCAGTAACATACTACTTGAGTAAAAGTCTAAAAGTATTTGGTTTTAAATATACTTAAGTATCAAAAGTAAATGTAATTGCTAAAATATACTTAAGTATGAAAAGTAAATGTAATTGCTAAAATATACTAAAGTATCAAAAATAAAAGTTAAAGTATAAATATTTTCATGTCCCTTATATTAAGCAAACCAGACAGCCCCATTTTCTTGTTTTTATTTATTTACGGATAGCCAGGGGCACGCTCCACATCATTTACAAGCGAAGCACTCGTGTTTAGTGAGTCCACCAAATCAGAGGCAGTAGGGATAACTAGGGATGTTCTCTTGAAAAGTGTGTGAATTGGACCATTTTAATGTCCTGCTAAGCATTGAACATGTATGGAGTAAAATAAAAAGTACATTATTTTCTTTAGGAATGTAGTGAATTAAAAGTAAAAGTTGTCAAAAATATAAATAGTAAAGTAAAGTACAAATCAAATGTTGGTCACATACACATATTTAGCAGATGTTATTGCGGGTGTAGCGAAATGCTTGTGTTCCTAGCTCCGATAGTACAGTAGTATCTAACAATTCACAACAATACAAACAAATCTAAAAGTAAAATAATGGAATTAAGAAATATATAAATATTAGATAGAGCACTGTCGGAGTGGCATTGACTAAAATACAGTAAAATAGAATACAGTATATAGATATGAAATGAGTAAAGCAGTATGTAATCACTATTAAAGTAATTAGTGTTCCATTATCAAAGCGACTAGTGAGTCCAAGTCTATGTTTATAGGGCAGCAGCCTCTAAGGTGAAGGGTTGCGTAACCAGGTGGAAGCCGGCTAGTGATGGCTATTTTTGAGATAGAAGTAGTTTTTCAGTCTCTCGGTCCCAGCTTTGATGCACATGTACTGACCTCACCTTCTGGATGATAGCGGAGTGAACAGGCCTTGGCTCGGATGGTTGACGTCCTTGATGATCTTTTTGGCCTTCTTGTAGGTGTCGTGGAGGGCAGGTAGTTTGATCCCGGTGATGTGTTGGGCAGACAGCACCATCCTCTGGAGAGTCCTGCGGTTGCGGGCGGTGCAGTTTCCGTACCAGGCAGTTTTTCAGCCCGACAGGATGCTCTCAATTGTGCATCTGTAAAGGTTCGTGAGGGTTTCAGTGGCCAAGCCAAATTTCTTCAGCCTCCTGAGTTTGAAGAGGCACTGTTGCGCCTTCTTCACCACACTGTCTGTGTGGGTGGACCATTTCAGATCGTCAGCTTTCCACCTTTTCCACTGCGGTCCTGTCAATGTGGATAGGGGCGTGCACCCTCTGCCATTTCCTGAAGTCCACGATCAGCTCCTTTGTTTTGCTGACATTGAGTGAGAGGTTATTTTCCTGGCACCACTCTCCCAGGGCCCTCAACCTCCTCCCTGTAGGCTGTCTCGTAATTGTTGGTAATCAGGTCTACTACTGTTGTGTCGTCTGCAAACTTGATGATTGAGTTGAAGGCGTGCGTGGCTACGCAGTCATGGGTGAACAGGGAGTACAGGAGAGGGCTGAGCACACATCTTTGTGGGACCCCTGTGTTGAGGATAAGCAAATTGGAGGTGTTGTTTCCTACCTTCACCACCTGGAGACAGCCCATCAGGAAGTTAGACCCAGGGCCCTGAGCTTAATGATGAGCTTGATGATGAGCTTGGAGGGTACTATGGTATTGAATGCTGAGCTTTAGTCAATGAACAGCATTCTAACATAGGTATTCCTCTTCTCCAGATGGGATAGGGCAGTGTGCAGTGCGATGGCGATTGCATCATCTGTGGATCTATTGGGGCGGTAAGCAAATTGAGTGGGTCTAGGGTGTCAGGTATGGTAGAGGTGATATGATCCTTAACTAGCCTCTCATAGCACTTAATCATGACAGAAATGAGTGCTACAGCGTGATAGTCATTTAGTTCAGTTACCTTTGCTTTCTTGGGTACAGGAACAATGGTGGACATCTTGAAGAAAGTAGGGACAGCAGACTGAGATAGGAAGAGATTGAATATGTCTGTAAACACTCCAGCCAGTTGGTCTGCGCATGCTCTGAGGACGCAGCTAGGGATGCCATCTGGGCCGGCAGCCTTGCGAGGGTTAACACACTTAAATGTCTTACTCACGTCGGCCACGGAGTAGGAGAGCCCACAGTCCTTGGTAGCGGACCGCGTCAATGGCACTGTGTTATCCTCAAAGTGGACAAAGAAGGTGTTTAGCTTGTTCGGAAGCAAGACGTCGGTGTCCGTGACGTGACTGGTTTTCCCTTTGTAGTCTGTGATTGTCTGTAGACCCTGACACTTGGGGCTCCCGAGTGGCGCAGTGGTCTAAGGCACTGCATCTCAGTGCTTGAGGCGTCACTACAGACACCCTGGTTTGAATCCAGGCTGTATCACAACTGGCTGTGATTGGGAGTCCCATAGGGCAGTGCTCAATTGGCCCAGCATTTGGCCGGTGTAGGCCGTCATTGTAAATAAGGATTTGTTCTTAACTAACTTGCCTAGTTAAATAAATGTGTCTGAGCTGTTGAATTGCGACTCCACTTTCTCTGTACTGACATTTTGCTTGTTTGATTGCCTTACGGAGGGAATAACTACACTCTTTGTATTCATCCATATGCCTAGTCACCTTGCTATGGTTAAATGTGGTGGTTCGCGCTTTCAGTTTTGAGCGAATGCTGCCATATATCCATAGTTTCTGGTTTGGGTAGGTTTTAATAGTCACAGTAGGTATAACATCTCATAAACACTTCCTGATAAACTCAGTCACCGTATCCGTGTCTTCGTCAATGTTATTCTCAGAGGCTACCCGGAACATATCCTAGTCTGTGTGATCAAAACAATCTTGAAGCATGGTTTCCGATTGGTCAGACCAGCATTGAGAAGATCTTAGTACGGGTACTTCCTGTTTGAGTTTCTGCCTATAGGAAGGGAGGAGCAAAATGGAGTCGTGATTAGATTTGCTGAAGGGAGGGCGGGGGAGGGCCTTGTAGGCATTTCGAAAAAATTGAGTAGTAGTGGTTCAATGTTTTTCCAGAGCGAGTACTACAGTCAATGTGTTGGTAGAACTTCGGTAGCGTTTTCCTCAAATTTGCTTTGTTAAAATCCCCAGCTACAATAAATGCGGCCTCAGGATATGTGGTTTCCAGTTTGCATAAAGTCCAGTGTAGTTCTTTGAGGGCCGTCGTGGTATCGGCTTGAGGTGTAAAATACACAGCTGTGACTATAACCGAAAATAATTATCTTGGGAGGTAATACGGTCAGCATTTGATTGTGAGGTATTCTAGGTCAGGTGAATTGGTACAGATAGCCAACTTAAGTAGTACTTTAAAGTATTTTTTACTTAAGTATTTTACACCACAGATATTTTCATTGAAGAAAGATTTAGGAAATGAAGAGAACCACTCACCAAACAGACTGTAGTGGGGATGTAAAGCCAGCAGTACTTCATCACCGGCCAGGGACGATACCCAGTCATATCTTCTATGTTGCCATAGAGACGATCTGCTCCAGTAAGTAAACAGTATAATACAGAGTCTGGGTCTACCTAATTTACATCAGCAAATTCATGAAATTAATTTATATGATTTTCAAAGAGTATTTTCAGGTGTGTAAATTGTTAAATTCTTGCACTAAATTTAGTCAGAGGGATGCTTTTAACAGTTTAATATGAAACAAAAGTATTTTATGACCCCAAAAGGTTCAGCTAGGTTGAGTAAGAACATATAGGGGTGGATTACAGTGTCCTCTGTAATTATTGGGACAGTGAAACGTTTTCTTCTTTTGGCTCTTTACTCAAAAAGTTTGGATTTGAAATAAAAGAATGACTATGAAGTTAAAGTGTAGACTGTCAGCTTTAAGTTGAGGGAATTTCATCCACATCGGGTGAATGTTTAGAAATTACAGCACATTTTGTACATATTCCTCCCATTTTAGGGGATTAAAAGTGTTGGGACAAATTCACTTATATGTGTATTAAAGCAGCAAAAAGTTTAGTATTAGTCCCATATTCATAGCACACAATGACTACATCAAGCTTGTGACTCTACAAATGCCTGGGATGCATTTGCTGTTTGTTTTGGTTGTGTTTCAGATTATTTTGTGCACTATAGAAATGAATGGTAAATAATGTATTGTGTCATTTTGTGGATGCTACCATGATTACTGATATGTCACGTCCTGACCAGCAAAAGGGGTTGTTTGTTATTGTAGTTTGGTCACGGCGTGGCAGGGGGTGTTTGTTTAGTGTGTTTCGGGGTTTATGTTCTATGTTTTCTATTTCTATGGGGTTTTTCTATGTCTATGTTAGTTTTGTCAATGACCTCCAATCAGAGGCAGCTGTTTGTTGTCATCTCTAATTGGAGGCCATATTTAGTTGTGTGTGTTTTCACTTGTGTTTGTGGGTGGTTGTTCCTAGTATAGTCTGTGCACCTTACTGGGCTGTTTTCGTCGTTTGTTTTGTTCAAGTGTTTTTTCTTCAATAAAGAAGAAGATGATTAATATACCCGCTGCATTTTGGTCTACCTACAACGACGCACGTGACATGATAATCCTGAATGAATCGTGAATAATGATGAGTGAGAAAGTTACAGAAGTAAAAATATCAGTCTGCACTTTAACGTCATAGTCATTGTTTGATTTCAAACAATGACTATAGAGCCAAAATAAAAAAAAATGCTTCACTGTCCCAATAATTATGTAGGGCACTGTATGTTCAGTTAAATGATGGCATCTCTATAATGAGGTATCTTATCAATTATACTTACATTATATTCCCATAAATCAAAGATCCCTGAGAATAAATAATTTAAAGTAGACAGCAACCGGATGGGTTAACACCTTTTGACAGGATTTCAGCACATCTGTCATGGCTTTTGACATCATTTCTGGATACGTTCCCACATGCTGCATTGGGTGTGTCAGCAAAGAACAAGACCTGTATTAACTTCTTTGGGATAGGGGGTGGTATTTTGACGTCCAGATGAAAAGCGTGCCCAAAGTAAACTGCCTGCTACTCAGGCCCAGAAGCTCTATCCATATGAGATTTGATTAGAAAACACTCTAAAGTTTCTAGAATTGTTAAAATAATGTCTGTGAGTATAACAGAACTGAAATGGCAGGCGAAACCCAGAGGACAAACCATCCCCCCCAACAAAAATCATCCTACCACTGATTTGAAAGGCTGGCACTTTTATAATAGGGCGGACTCGTACCGATTGCAGTTCCTAGGGCTTCCACTAGATGTCAACAGTCTTTAGAAAGAGTTTGAGGCTGGTTTTTGGAAAAATGAGCCAGAAATTGTAGTTTTTCTAGATGGCTCCCATTTTGGCTGTAGTGTTTCCAAGCGCGTGAATTAGAGCGCCCTCTTTGGTATTTTTCTATGTTGTTGATCCATCCTTGATCCATGTTGTTGATCCATCCTATCACAGCCATTAAACTCTAACTGTTTTAAAGTCACCGTTGGTGTCATGACTTCCGCCGAAGTCGATGCCTCTCCTTGTTCGGGCGGCGTTCGGCAGTCGGCGTCACCGGTCTTCTAGCCATCATCGATCTACTTTTCATTTTCCATTTGTTTTGTCTTGTCTTCCCACACACCTGGTTTCAATTCCATCATTACATGTTGTGTATTTAACCCTCTGTTCCCCCCATGTCCTTGTCTGGAATTGTTTACTGTAAGTGCTTGTGCACGTATGCTGGTGTGTGACAGGTTTTGTTACCCATTGTTTGTTTGTTCTATTTTACGGTGGTTTTTATTATTAAACTGCTCTGTTGGAACACAGTTTTTGCTCTCCTGCGCCTGACTTCTCTGCCGCCAGTACGCACCCTTTACAGTTGGCCTCATGGTGAAATCCCTGAGCGGTTTCCTTCATATTCGGCAACTGAGTTAGAAAGGACGCCTGTATCTTTGTAGTTACTAGGTGTATTAATAAACCATCCAAAGTGTATTTAATAACTTCACCATGCTCAAAGGGATATTCTCCATCTGGTCTTGGTCAGTACCCATGCTGCAGCATTCTGTATGTTTTGCAGTTGACCAATGGCTTTCTTGGGTAGACAAGACAGGAGAGCATTACAGTAGTCAAGCCTGCTTGTAATAAAAGCATGGATGAGTCTCTCTGTATCAGCCTGAGAGAAAAACGGCTGCACCTTGGCAATGTCCCTTTGGTGGTAAAAAAAAATATTTTGGTCATATTCTTAATTTGATTCAAAATTTAATTAAAAATCTAAAATACACCTACGTTTTATCTTTATTGCCTGTGAATTAAAATGTGCGGCCAGATACTCTCTCTGTGCTTTGGCTCCAACAATAGGAACCTCGGTCTTGTCTTGATTTAGTTGAAGGAATTTGTGAGCCATCCAAGTATTTAAATCACTAATCCAGTCTAGTAATTTATCTGTGGGGCTAAAATCCTCGGAAATGTAAAGTTATGTATAGTCTGTGTAGCAGTGAAAATCAATGTTATGCTTTCTAATAACGCTGCCAAAGGTAACACACAATACATGAACAAACGTATGTGGACACCTGCTGGTCAAACATGTCATTCCAAAATCATGGGGATTCATACGGAGTTGGTCCACAAGCGCATTAGCGAGGTCAGGCACTGATGTTGGGCGATTAGGCCTGACTCGCAGTCGGTGTTCTAATTCATCCCAAAGGTGTTCCATTGGGTTGAGGTCAACACTCTCAGCAGGCCAGTCAAGTTCTTCCACACCTAAATCAACAAACCATATTTTTGGGGTGTATTTTTTCTCCCCCTTTTTCTCCCCAATTTCGTCATATCATATTACGATTTTGTCTCATCGCTGCAACTCCCCAACGGGCTTGGGAGAGGCGAAGGTCAGGTCATGAGTCCTCCAAAACAAGATCCGCCAAACCGCCCACACCAATGTGTCGGGGGAAACACCGTTCAACTGACGACCGAAGTCAGCCTGCAGGCGCCCAGCCCACCACAAGGAGTCGCTAGAGCACGATGAACCAAGTAAAACTCCCCCGGCTAAACCCTCCCCTAACCCAGACAGCGCTGGGCCAATTGTGCCTTAGACTGCTGCACCACTCAGGAGGCTGAACAAATAATTTCTGTATGGACCTCACTTTGTGCACGGGGGGCATTGCTATGTTGAAAAAGGAAAGGGCCTTCCCCAAACTGTTACCACAATGTTGGAAGCACAGAATCGTCTGGAATGTCATTGTATGCTGTAGCGTTAACCAAGAGTTCCCATTACCGGAACTAAGGGGCCTAGCTCAAACTATGAAAAACAGCCCCAGACCATTATTCCTCCACCAAACTTTACAGTTGGCGCTATGCATTAGGGCAGGTAGCGTTCTCCTGGTATCCCCCAAACCCAGATTTGTCCATCCGACTGCCAGATGGTGAAGCGTCATTGATCACTCCAGAGAACACGTTTCCACTGCTCCAGAGTCCAATGGCAGCGAGCTTTACACCACTCCAGCCGACGCTTGGCATTGCACATGGTGATCTTAGGCTTCTGTGCGGCTGCTCGGCCATAGAAACCCATCTCATGAAGCTCCTGACGAACAGTTATTGTGCTGACGTTGCTCCCAGAGGCCGTTTGGAACTTAGTAGTGAGTGTTGCCAAATCAAACCTTGACCCAAAATCGAACCTTGAGGAACGCCACATGTGATATGTATTTCCTCTGAGTTATGTTCACCAAGGGTGACAAAAAAAACTTTTGACAGGTTAAATAGGTCCTAAACCAATTTAGAACTGGACCGGAGAGGCCAACCCACCTTTCCAGTCTGTCCAGAAGGATATCATTGTCAATAGAGAGAACTCTTTGGCATCTGTGTTGGCTATTTATCACTTTAACTAAGGCCGTATCTGTGTTGTGGTGGGCCCAAAAAACAGATTGGATTTTTTTTAAATACAGTCGGCATGGATTTTTTTTTTTACCTGTTTGAAAATCTATTTCACAAAAATGTTGCTTAACCTCTATGGGCTAGGTGGGACGCTTGCGTCCCACCTACGTAACAGCCACTTGCAGCCTGTGGCGCGATTTTCAAAACCTTAAAAATCCTATTACTTCAATTTCTCAAACATATGACTATTTTACAGCTATTTAAAGACAAGACTCTCGTTAATCTAACCACACTGTCCGATTTCAAAAAGGCTTTACAACGAAAGCAAAACATTAGATTATGTCAGCAGAGTACCAAGCCAGAAATAATCAGACACCCATTTTTCAAGCCAGCATATAATGTCACCAAAACCCAGAAGACAGCTAAATGCAGCACTCACCTTTGATGATCTTCATCAGATGACAACCCTAGGACATTATGTTATACAATACATGCATGTTTTGTTCAATCAAGTTCATATTTATATCAAAAACCAGCTTTTTACATTAACATGTGACGTTCAGAACTAGCATACCCCCCTGCAAACTTCCGGGGAATTCGCTAACATTTTACTAAATTACTCACGATAAACGTTCACAAAAAGCATAACAATTATTTTAAGAATTATAGATACAGACCTCCTCTATGCACTCGATATGTACGATTTTAAAATAGCTTTTTGGTGAAAGCACATTTTGCAATATTCTAAGTACATAGCCCAGGCATCACGGGCTCGCTATTTAGACACCCGGCAAGTTTAGCACTCACCATAATCATATTTACTATTATAAAAGTTTGATTACCTTTTGTTGTCTTCGTCAGAATGCACTCCCAGGACGTCTACTTCAATAACAAATGTTGGTTTGGTCCAAAATAATCCATCGTTATATCCGAATAGCGGCGTTTTGTTTGTGCGTTCCAGACACTATCCGAAATGGTAAAGAAGTGTCGCGCGCATGGTGCAATTCGTGACAATAAAATTCTAAATATTCCATTACCGTACTTCGAAGCATGTCAACCGCTGTTTAAAATCAATTTTTACGCCATTTTTCTCGTAGAAAAGCGATAATATTCCGACAGGGAATCTCCTTTTCGGCAAACAGAGGAAAAAATCACAAAGGCGGGGGCGGTCGGGTCACGCGCATAAGCCCAGAGTCCCTTGATCGGCCACTTGAGAAAGGCGATAATGTGTTTCAGCCTGGGGCTGGGATGACGACATTCTGTTTTTTCCCGGGCTCTGAGAGCCTATGGACGACGTGGGAAGTGTCACGTTAGAGCAGAGATCCTTAGTAAAAGATAGAGATGGAAAAGAAGTTCAAGAAATGGTCAGACAGGCCACTTCCTGTAAAGGAATCTCTCAGGTTTTGACCTGCCATTTGAGTTCTGTTATACTCACAGACACCATTCAAACAGTTTTAGAAACTTTAGGGTGTTTTCTATCCATATGTAATAAGTATATGCTTATTCTAGTTACTGGGTAGGAGTGGTAACCAGATTAAATCGGGTATGTTTTTTATCCAGCCGTGTCAATACTGCCCCCTAGCCCTAACAGGTTTTAAGGCCCCCAAAAATTGGAGTAAATTGCTAAGAGCTAAAGAATCTAAATTACTTTTCTTCAGAAGATGTTTCACCATAGCAGTTTTTAGTGCAGTAGGGAAAGTGCCTGTGAACAGGGAAAGATTAACAATAGCTTGCACTTCTACAGATATGCAATT
This sequence comes from Salmo salar, assembly GCF_965601325.2. Classification (NCBI taxonomy): domain Eukaryota; kingdom Metazoa; phylum Chordata; class Actinopteri; order Salmoniformes; family Salmonidae; genus Salmo; species Salmo salar. The sequence continues at coordinate 60,254,290 of NC_138302.1, read as the reverse complement.
AAAAACTGTTTTAAATAAGGTGATGGGGATAAGATCGAGAAGGCTTAAATTGTGAGGGGCCTCCTGAGTGGCGCAGCGATCTAAGGCACTGCATTGCAGTGTTGAGGCGTCACTACAGACCTGAGTTCGATCCCAGGCTGTGTCACAGCTGGCCATGAATGGGAGACCCATGAGGCGGTGCACAATTGGCCCAATCGTCCATGTTAGGGGAGGGTTTACCCGGCCATGATTTCCTTGTCTCATCATGCTCTAGCAACTCCTTGTGGCAGGCTGGGTGCCTGCTAGCTGGACGGTGTTTCTTCTGTGTTTCTTCTGACATGTTGTGTGTCAAGAAGCAGTGTGGCTTGGCAGGGTCATGTTTCAGAGGACACATGCCTCTGAGTCTGTAGGGGAGTTACAGCGATGGGACAAGAATGTAAGTACCATTTGGGGAGAAAAAGGGTTAAAAAAAACATTTTGTGATATCACTTTCCTGAGCATGTCTGTGCCAACCAGGGAAAATAAATCCATAGTGCATTTGTGTGGTAGGCTAGGGCACATTTCATCAAACTTCTCATCAGGTCTTGCATGACTGATACCTATCCTAATTTTTGTTATCTTATCTTTGAAATATGCCACAAACTCGCCACATTTAGATGTGGAGGAGTTCACATAGGTTTGTGGGGGTAGGATTTATCAGGCAATCAATGCTCAAATTATTCTGCTGTTGCAAAAGCATCAGCTATTCTTCCTGGAGTCCACATGAAACATGACATGATACATAGTACAGAAAATGATTTATCAAGGACTGAAATACATACATTTAAAACGTCACACATTTAAAACGTCAGTACATACACACAATATCTAGGTCTAATACATAGCACAGTGCAAATTACAATATAATAAATATAAAATGGTACCGGTACCACCTGTATATAGCCTTGTTATTATGAATTTATTATGTTATTTTTTATTTTTACTTAAGTTTATTTAATAAATATTTTCTTGACTATATTTTCTTAAAACTGCATTGTTGGTTAAGGGCTTGTAAGTAAGCATTTCCCGTTAAGGTCTACACATGTTGTATTCAGCGCATGTGAGAAATACAACTTGATTTGATTTTGTGCAGTAAGGTGTTCTTTTATCTGTTTTTTTTTTACTGGTTTTATTGCTAGCTTGAGTTACCTGGGATACCAGAGTTCCATGTATTCATAGCTCTATTTAATACTGTGCCTCTATTCTGGACCTTGGGACTGTGAAGAGACCTCTTGTTGCATGTCTTGTGTTGTACCGATGAGTGTCCGAACTCTGTGCCAACTGCTTGAACAGACAGTTCGGTACCTTCAACACATCAATACCTCGCACAAAGACCAATAGTGGCTCAACTTTGAGCCAGGAGAGATATACATGCATGTTACTGACACTTTCCCTCCATGTACATCTAAGTGTGATATGTGCTGCTTTGTTTTGGACCAACTGCTATGTCCCTCTTTGTCACGCATGTCCTGTGTAGCTCAGTTGGTAGAGCATGGCACTTGCAACACCAGGGCTGTGGGTTTGATTCCCAAGGGGGACCAGTATGAAAATGTATGCACTCACTACTGTAAGTTGCTCTGGATAGGAGCCTTTGCTAAATGATTAAAATGTGAATGTAAAAAAATAAACACACAGCTGGTTAGTAGTCCAGGTGTAACAAAACTAGGGCCTTTAGGACCTGTCTGGTCGAGTGAGATGTCGAAGAGGCAGAGCAAAGTCCTAGCATGGACATATCTCTTCCCATTTTAGAAACTATTGAGTCTATATGTTTTGACCATGAAAACTTGCTAATTAGAGTTACACCCAGAAGTTAAGTCTCCTCAACTTGGTCAAAAGCCACATTATTCAATAATGATCTAAACGTGGTTTAGCGTTGAGCAAGTGATTTGTCCCAAAAATTATCCTTTAGTTTTTTTTTAATTTATAACCAGCCTTTTGCTAGTTAACCATTCTAAAACGGACTGGAGCTCTATGTTAAGTGTCTCAGTTATTTACTTTACTGTTGCAGCCAACGTGTATACTGTTGAGTCGTGAGCATACATAGACACACAGGCTTTATTCAAGGTCAGTGGAAGATCATTTGTAAAAACAGAAAAAAATAATGGCCCTAGCCGGCTGCCCTGCAGTACACCACACTCAACTGAATTTGCATGAGAGAGGCTTCAAATAACAAAAACCTTCTCTATCTATTAGACAGGTAACTCTCATTACATAATAAGGCAGAAGAATCAAATCCATAACAATTAAAACATTTCAGCAGTTATGAATGACGACATCAAAAGCTGCAGTGAAGTCTAATAATAATATTAATAATAATAATAATTTATTCAACCTCTATGGTACTTTTCATTACAACAATAATCTCAAACCACATGAAAAAGCAAAACAAACAAGAATCAAATAATACAGATACAGTGCATTTGGAAAGTATTCAGAACCCTTGGCTTTTTCAAAATGTTGTTAAATTACAGACTTAAATAGTTCTTTTCCTCATCAATCTACACACAATACCCTATAATGACAAAGCAAAAACAGTTTTTTTTATATTTCTGAAAATGTATTAAAAACAAAAATATCACGTTTACATAAGTATTCAGACCCTTTACTCAGTACTTTGTTGATACACCTTTGCTAGTGATTACAGCCTTGAGACTTCTTGGGTATGGCGCTACAAGCTTGGCACACCTGTATTTGGTGAGTTTCTCCCATTTCTTCTCTGCAGATCCTCTCAAGCTCTGTCAGGTTGGAAGGGGAGCGTCACTGCACAGCTATTTTCAGGTCTTTCCAGACATGTTCGATGAGGTTCAAGTCAGAGCTCTGGCTGGGCCACTCAAGGACATTCAGAGACTTGTCCCGAAACCACTCCTACGTTGTCTTGGCTGTGTGCTTAAGGTTGTTGTCCTGTTGGAAGGTGAACCTTCACCCCAGTCTGAAGTCCTGAGTGCTCTGGAGCAGGTTTTCATCAACGATCTCTCTCAACTTGGCTCCATTCATCTTTCCCCCGATCCTGACTAGTTTCCCAGTCCCTGCCGCTGAAAAACATCCCCACAGCATGATGCTGCCACCACCATGCTTCACCATAGGGATGGTGCCAGGTTTCCTCAAGACGTGACACTTGGCATTCAGGCCAAAGAGTGCAATCTTGGTTTCTTCAGACCAGAGAATCTTGTTTTTTCACGGTCTGAGAGTCCTCTAGGTCCTTTTGACAAACTCCAAGCGGGCCTTCATGTGCCTTTTACTGAAGAGTGCCTTCCGTCTAGCCACTCTACCATAAAGGCCTAATTGGTGGTGTTGCAGAGATGTTTGTCCTTCTGGAAGTTTCTCCCATCTCCACAGAGGAACTCTGGAGCTCTGTCAGAATGACCATCGGGTTCTTGGTCACCTCCCTGACTAAGGCCCTTCTCCCCCGATTGCTCAGTTTTGCTACGAAGAGTCTTGGGGGTTCCAACTTCTTCCATTTAAGAATGATGGAGGCCACTGTGTTCTTAGGGACATTCAATGCTGCAGCCATTTTTTGGTACCCTTCCCCAGATCTGTGCCTTGACACAATCTTGTTTCGGAGTTCTACGGGCAATTCCTTCAACCTCATGGCTTGGTTTTTGCTCTGACATGCGCTGTCAACTGTGGGACCTTATATAGACAGGTGTGTGCCTTTTCAAATCACGTCCAATCAATTGAATTTACCACAAGTGGACGCCAATCTAGTTGTAGAAATATCTCAAGGATGATCAATGGAAAAAGGATGCGCCTGAGCTCAATTTCGAGTCTCATAGCAAAGGGTCTGAATACTTATGTAAATAAGGTATTTCTCTTTTTTATTTAAATATAAATTAGCAACATTTTCTAGAAACCTGTTTTAGCTTTGTCATCATGGCTGTGTGTAGATTGATGAGGGGAAAAAATATTTTAATCCATTTTAGAATAAGGCCGTAACATAACGAAAATGTGGAAAAAGTCAAGGGGTCTGAATACTTTCCGAATGCACTGTACTTAAAAAAAAAAAAACGCCTTACACTAGATCCCCCACATTCTGGTCTTGACCAGAATAAAAAAAACTGTATTGGAGGTTCTCTTCTTCACTGTTCAACCAATCCAGTAAATGTGGAGGAGGAGTTAAGATAGGGGGTCAGCTTGCTAACATCCAAAAGCGGAAGTCATGGCACAGGCTCTCTTTCCATTTACCCTGTAAACTGGAACATCCAGTTGTTGGGGAATCAGCACAGGCTACTGCCACTGAGGTATAATAAGAACTGGAGACTGTGTCCAAGATGTCCAACTGTTATTTTCAAGGTAATCTACTAACATTCGCATACGCCGATTCAAGGACCATCTACACTGATGTACAAAATATTAAAACATAATGGAGTGGGGGTGCAACTCAATATTAGTAAAGTGTTCTTAATGTTTTGTACACTCAGTGTTTATCCAACATCACATGCACACTAGCAACACTATGCGCACAGGGAGCAGTGAGAGCAGCGACGACATCATCACCTGCTCCAAAAACATGGCAGACATAGGATGAATATAAAATATTATTATCTTCGGCTGCGAGTGATGGAAAAAAGTTTGGCCTCAGCAACAATTATTTGAATAATTCAATAGATGTTTGGTGCAAAAAGGTGTTGACTAAAGTGTCTTATTCTGAATTTTCAGATTTTACTTCTCTATGTGGCCCTCTATGGAAATTGCCTTTCTGGGCCGGACGTCAGTTAAACGGCAGTACTGAAGCAAAACTGTAGGAGTTTTAGGACCCTGGCCCCTTGGTTACTTCAGACACAGTGATCTGAGCTATCTGATTGGCCAGGGCAGCTGAATCAAGTGCACCTACCGCATGCAGCGTGAAACAAATAAAGAAAAGAGGAATGCAAGGCTTTATCGTTGGGCTTTTCACATAAATGTTTGGTGATCGACGAGGAAAGCCTTGGATCGCGATTGACAGGTTGGTGACCACTGGCCTAGGGAGAGGGGCTATCTATGTTTTACAACCGACGACAGTTTATTTCCATAAAGCAATAAACATTTGCAAAGGTAATCAAACAGCCACCATTTCCAATAACATGCCAGGTTTATCTTAAACATATTACCTTATGAAAGTGTTCAAGATGACATAGTAAAACAGCATCACTCTGCACGTGAGTGAAAATGGATCCTTATGAAAACATTATGAAACCTTATGGTAAACCCATGTGGATCTAAAGTTTTCACATGCACTTGCCCTTGGTCTGTCAATGGGAACAGCCTTTCTGGTTTGCAATCAAAGCCGAAGTGGCTGTGACGGCAGACTTCCTTTTTCAAGGGACCCTGACGTCCACCAAGCTTATATTCTCAATGGGAAAGTCGAATATACTATTATACACAGCTGACAACAGTGATGAAGAGAACAAAGATCTATCTAGCCAAAGAGCACAAAAAGATGAAACCTAACCGGAGAGAATGTCTATTTTACAGAGTAAAGACCAAGAGGGGCAGATCCAGAGGACATTCACTATATATACAAAAGTATGTGGACACCCCTTAAAATTAGTGGATTCGGCTATTTCAGCCACACCCCATGCTGACAGGTGTATAAAATCGAGCACACCGCCATGCAATCTACATAAACAAACATTGGCAGTAGAGTGGCCTTAGTAAAGAGCTCAGTAACTTTAAATGTGGCACGGTCATAGGATGCCATTTTTCTAACAAGTCAGTTGGTCAAATTTCTGCCCTGATAGAGCTGCCCCAGTCAACTTTATGTGCTGTTATTGTGAAGTGGAAACGTCTAGGAGCAACAACGGCTCAGTCGTGAAGTGGTAGGCCACACAAGCTCACAGAATGGGACCGGCGAGACCTGAAGCACATAGCGGGTAAAAATCATCTGTCCTCGGTTGCAAAACTCACTACCGAGGGTTTGGCAGATGCCAGGATCACGCTACTTGCCCGAATACATAGTGAATAAAGTTTTGTGGAGCAGGAATAATGGTCTGTAGCTGTTTTTCGTGGTTTGGGCTAGGCCCCTTAGTTCCAGTGAAGGGAAATCTTAACGCTTCAGCATACAATGACATTCTAGACGATTCTGTGCTTCCAACATTGTGGCAACAGTTTGGGGAAGGCCCTTTCCTGTTTCAGCATGACAATGCCCTGTGCACAAAGCGAGTTCCATACAGAAATGGTTTGTTGAGATTGGTGTGGAAAACTTGACTGGCCTGCACAGAACCATGACCTCAACCCCGTCAAAACACCTTTGGGATGAATTGGAACGCCGAATGCGAGCCAGGTCTAATCGCCCAACATCAGTGCCCGACCTCACTAATGCTCTTGTGGCTGAATGGAAGCAAGTCCCCGTTGCAATATTTTATCATCTAGTGGAAAGCCTTCCCAGAAGAGTGGAGGCTGTTATAGCCAGTAACTGAAAGGTTGCCAGTAACTAAAAGGTTGCTAGATCGAATTCCCGAGCTGACAAGGTAAAAATCTGTCGTTCTGCCCCTAAACAAGGCAGTGTTTAGGGGCCTTGTTTAGGCCGTCATTGTAAATAACAATTTGTTCTTAACTGACTTGCCTAGTTAAATAAAGGTTACATTTTTTAAATAAATAGCAGCAAAGGGGGGACCAACTCCATGATTTTGGAATGAGATGTTCGACGAGCAGGTGTCCACATACTTTTGGTCATGCAAGGTGTAGCTGGTCATGGTTTTAATAGTGTTACTGAATAGGCTTGAGAATCAAGTGTAATGTGAAAGTCAACAACGCCACTTTTAGAAGTCCCTATAATAGTCTTAATAATCTACTTCCTTGAATAGCTGTTTTGGGCTCTTTGCCCTTTGCTTTAAATGTGCTTAGACTACTTACTGAGTAAAAGTTTGAAAGAAAAGTATATCAACTGACAAATGTTAAGATCATTTGCAATTTGAAGATTTTAATGTGATATATTAGTCAAAGACAGTGTAGACTGCACCTACTGGGGTGTGAGGTAGCCTAGTGGTTAGAGCGGTGGTCCAGTAACCGAAAAGTTGATGGATCAAATCCCTGAGCTGAGAAGGTAAACAGCTGTTGTTCTACTCCTGAACAAGGCAGTTAACCCACTGTTCCCAGGTAGGCTGTCATTGTAAATAAGAGTTTGTTCTTAACTATTTACCTAGTTAAAAAAATTATAATAATACTGTATGCATGTGTTGTCATAGGAAAAAATCATATTGCTTGTGTAGGTGGACATTTGAGCGAAGTTCAAGATGCTCAGCCTTCTGGTCTGCCTACATGTGACTGAAAACCTCTCTATTTTAAAATGGTGGAGTTTGATGGGGATTTTTTATTATGTTACTAAGAATGAGGCAGGGGTGTGTCAATAGACTCAAGGATTTTAAAGGTGCAATATGCTGAAATCGCTCTGCCATTTCCTGGTTGCTAAAATTAAAATAGTTTGCCCAATTTCAGTTTATGTGACAAAACAAGCACTAGAGAATCATTCTAAACTGCTGTGAAATACATTTTCAATGATAATATGAACAAATATTGTATTTTCAGTTGTTTGAAGCTGGTGTACAAAACTGAAAGTAAAAGACAAAAACGAAACTTAGGAAAGGGAAGCGTAGAAATAAGCCGCATAGAACATATTCACCACTTACTTCTTAGACTCACTTTCAATTAAAATCACAGATCTATAACTCACTTTTCTATCTGAATTTGGTCAGGTTGCCATAAAAGTTACATATTGGAGCTTTAAATGCTCCGGAGTCGAGAATATTGGTATATATATCCAGTTACCAAAAAGCTGAATGGATAAAAAATATATATATTTGCAGGAGGGAGGAATTGCATTAAATCAAAAGAATAATTTCCAATGATTTACCGTCTGCAAGGACGGGTGCCGCTAGTCAATTATATTCCCATCATAAATCAAATATCCCTGAGAAGAAGGAATTTAAATTAGACAGCACCCAGAGGGTGATAACACCTTTTGACAGGATTTCAGTACATCTGACATGAAAATCATTTCATGACACACACTCTCATAGCCCTTGGGCATTGGTGACCAACCTTTTCTGAGCCGAGATCAATTTCAGAGTAAAATGTTGTTATTCAACATGACTTATGCAACATTAACCTAAAAAACAGTTCTGTAGCAATGAGGTTTGTGCAGAGGCTATAGGCTCAATACATTAACAATGTATATTGGCTATTCCTGAATTGCCCTGCCAATGTTGTTCTTCTCAGACCATTTCAAAATTATATTTAAAAACGTGAGGTATATGATCACACTGGTAATGTATAATTAGTGGTATTACTTGTGAGCCACACATTTAAATCATCAGCAGTTTTTTTTACTGTACTGATGGCGCGCGCCTGCATTTGATGGTCAGTCTCAGTGGAGGAAGAGGGAGAAAGACAGCAGCGGAGAGGATCTGAATACTTATGTAAATGTAATATTTCCGTTTTTTTTATACATTTGCAAAAATTTGTTAACCTGTTTTTGCTTTGTCATTATGGGATATTGTGTTCATATTGATGAGGGAAAAAAACAATTTAATCCATTTTAGAATGTGACAAAAAATGCAAAAGACAAAAAAGGCACATGTTTAGGTGTGGCACACATTTAGGTGGATGTATCCACAACCGCATTCATCCAAAATGATTGAAACCCATCTTAGAAGGTCTAAATATTTCAACATAGTAATTTCTCACTCAGGATAAATCACAACTCAAAACATGAACTGAACTGTCGCTTGGGGCAAATAACTAACTCCTGAAGAGACACATTACCTAATTGTCCTGCATTTGTTATCACCAGAGAATCTGGAGGACTTATCATAAATCCAACCGACTGCTAGAAACTGACAGACAGAGAGCAGGAGGAGATTGTAGGGAGTGGCAACAGCAGAAAACAGGCATTATCATACAATGTGAAACTATGAATAATTCTGTATACAAATACACTGGTATCTTATGATCATAACATTTTAATAAAATGTTAAACTAGGAGGATAGATTAGTACGATAAGTATGTGATTTTTTAGGTAACTAGAAAATAGTAGCCAATTGTATGTGTAGTACCTTAAAGGAGGACATGGGTGTTAGCTAATTTATGTGCAAGGATACAAGACTCATACTGTATGCCCCCAGGAAAGCAGCTAAACCCGTTTCAACCTCTGGTAGAGGGGAGGCCCCATCAGCGGTCTCACTAGACTAGTGTACTGAGAGAGTGTTGCGACATTGGCTAGGTCAGGACATAACTTTGTTCCAGTGCTTGACTACTGTAGACTACTAACACAGCAGGAATGAAGGAAGAAATCCCAGCTAACAGTTCAAGGGAGAATGTTCCCCAGATGTTTGAGTTTCCAGTTTCCCTTTAGTTAAGAGAACATTCTATGTATGTTAGCAAAAAGCACCTGAGAACCTATTTAGAACGTAATAATGTTCTAGGCATTTTTCATGGGAACTTTGCAAGAACATTCATGTGTCCAGTTTTCTGAGGGTTAGGAGAATATTCCATCAACGTCCCACCGAAAATACACAGAACATAGTTCAAATCAAATCAAATTGTAGGTGTGGACAAACAGTGAAATGCCATGTTGTCAGAATATAAGATATGAATTAAGCAATAAGACATGCAAGGCATTGCTGTATCATGAATACGGTCACAGGTAAATGGCGTACCTCAGCCCAACGCTATAGCCAGCCAACCCATTTACCTGTCACTCTATTCATGATACAGCACTGCTTCCCGTGCGTTATTGCTTTTTTTTATACAACGGGTGGGTCCCTCTCCGAGTTGGGCATCTCCGGCGCGGCCCACGCTTGGATTGCGTCCTACCTGACAGGTCGCTCCTACCAGGTGGCGTGGCGAGAATCTGTCTCCGCACCATGCGCTCTCACCACTGGTGTCCCCCAGGGCTCTGTTCTAGGCCCTCTCCTATTCTCGCTATACACCAAGTCACTTGGCTCTGTCATATCCTCACATGGTCTCTCCTATCATTGCTATGCAGACGACACACAATTAATCTTCTCCTTTCCCCCTTCTGATAACCAGGCGGCGAATCGCATCTCTGCATGTCTGTCAGACATATCAGTGTGGATGACGGATCACCAGCTCAAGCTGAACCTCGGCAAGACGGAGCTGCTCTTCCTCCCGGGGAAGGACTGCCCGTTCCATGATCTCGCCATCACGGTTGACAACTCCCTTGTGTCCTCCTCCCAGAGTGCTAAGAACCTTGGAGTGATCCTGGACAACACCCTGTCGTTCTCCACTAACATCAAGGCGGTGACCCGATCCTGTAGGTTCATGCTCTACAACATTCGCAGAGTACGACCCTGCCTCACACAGGAAGCGGCGCAGGTCCTAATCCAGGCACTTGTCATCTCCCGTCTGGATTACTGCAACTCGCTGTTGGCTGGGCTCCCTGCCTGTGCCATTAAACCCCTACAACTCATCCAGAACGCCGCAGCCCGTCTGGTGTTCAACCTTCCCAAGTTCTCTCACGTCACCCCGCTCCTCCGCTCTCTCCACTGGCTTCCAGTTGAAGCTCGCATCCGCTACAAGACCATGGTGATTGCCTACGGAGCTGTGAAGGGAACGGCACCTCCATACCTTCAGGCTCTGATCAGGCCCTACACCCAAACAAGGGCACTGCGTTCATCCACCACTGGCCTGCTGGCCCCCCTACCTCTGAGGAAGCACAGTTCCCGCTCAGCCCAGTCAAAACTGTTCGCTGCTCTGGCACCCCAATGGTGGAACAAGCTCCCTCACGACGCCAGGACAGCGGAGTCAATCACCACCTTCCGGAGACACCTGAAACCCCACCTCTTTAAGGAATACCTAGGATAGGATAAAGTAATCCTTCTAACCCCCCCCCCCCCCCCCCCCCCCCCTTAAAAGATTTAGATGCACTATTGTAAAGTGGTTGTTCCACTGGATATCATAAGGTGAATGCACCATTTTGTAAGTCGCTCTGGATAAGAGCGTCTGCTAAATGACTTAAATGTAATGTAATGTAATATGTCTAATCCTGAATGCTGATTGGTTAAAACCGCATTCCATCAGGTGTCTATTCCACAAGTTCCCACAGGCTAAATCAGATTTTTTTTAAATGCCCATTTACTCTGTTCCATCTGACTGCGCAATCCACTGTCTCATCAACCCAGCCAGTCAATTTATGAACTTGATCTCTACTATAAAAAGCATCTAGACATTATCTCACATTCCTTTTAGACTAACATTTCGTTTTCAACAGTGGATATTTGTATAAACCTTGCTGTCTGTCTCTCCGACATTTGCAACATTGTTTCAATATTTAAATTCGATCTCCTGCTGTCCCATAGTAATGAACGAGTTGGGACGAGACAGACAGGCAGGCAGCGTTTCTCAGCCAGTTGAAATCATGAATCAGCTGGCATCATTTTTATGTATGTATACAAAGAAATGTCAATAGAAAAAAGGTCAAACGAAACGAAGTGCGGCTAGTTTGCAGTCTTTCCAGCTTCAGTGATTGTGTTAGCTGTGTTGTTGGCTACCTCCTCTGAAAAACAGTGTACTGATGAGTGAGCACATTTTCTATGCTGGCGAAATCGCGCCACATTAGCTCAATGTCACGGATGTATCCAAATCCTGGCTGCACTTTTTGACGTGTAAGCAAGGGATAAGAACGTTGCCTGCCAGTATGGCAATGGAACATTTAGAACGAACGACTGGGTTGTGTTCATAGGCACAGAACAAAAAGACTGAACGACTGGGTCCCGTCTCGAGCAACCGAACCAATAGAACAAACGACCAGCCGGCTTGGGTAGCAACCTTCGATTTGTGTCGGGACTATGGGTGTGTTCGTAAATTCACTCTGGCCATCCACTCCGATTTTAGAGCACTCTCGTCTGAGTGTGCCAGAGCGCAGAAAAACTGATGAATTTACGAAAGGGAAACACCCGTTGAATATGACCGGTGTCAGTAAACGTTGGCAAAAAAACTAAATTACATTGTTGCCAGCAGCACAGTTACAGTCCCCAACGCTCTGGATAACATGAAAACAGCCTAACGAGCTCTGCTTGGGCAAGTAAAATGGTCAGAGTGAGGCGTTCTCTCATGTATGTCTGGAAGTAGCTAGCCAACGTTAGCCAGTTAGCTTGGGTGCGTGACTGCCATTGTGAGGCCAGAACTCTCTGATCAACCCTACTCCTCGGCCAGAGCGTCCAACGTGTGCTCTGAATTTACGAAAAGACAATCTGACAACGCTCTGAATTTACGAAAGCCCAGAGGGGCGCACTCTGGCACACCAGATTGAATTTATGAACGCACCCAATATCTTGTGGAAGGAATAAATAGTATGAATAAATTCATCAAAATAATGTTTTTAATGAAAATATGTCAGTCATTATTTGAATATGTTGGTAACCAGTTGTATAAAAGTGATAATGCCCTCGAAGCCTGGCACGTGCCAATATATCATCCAAACACTAGATTGTCTTGCATTATCACTTAAATAAAACTGTTACCAACATATTAAAATAATAATGAATTACATATTTTACATGTAAATTAATACAATTTCATTCTTCCACCAGAAGATATAATCCAGGCAAAAACCTGGTTGTTAATTCTTTTGATCATCTTGCTACAGATGTGACCCAGTCTTTAATTATTTTTGCATAGTTGCTATGCGGGTGGTGCAGTTACCGTTCCAGGCGGTGATACAGCCGACAGGATGCTCTCAATTGTGCATCTGTAAAAATGTTGTGAGGGTTTTAGGTGCCGAGACAAATTTCTTCAGCCTCCTGAGGTTGAATAGGCCCGGTTAATGTGTGATTTCGCCTAGCTCTAACGTTGTCTCGTCTGGGCACAGTTCACTCTCTGTATGGTACAGAGATCACTCTCTGTATGCCACAGAGATCAAAATGCAAAAGTGAAACATTGTTTCCTAGGTCGGACAGGCAGACAGCGAGGCTAATATTATGCCGCTAGATAAATACAAGAGATGATATGGACAGCAACATGTATATGATATTCTTATGGAGGCGCTGTGATACTTTTCAAATGGAACTTTAAGCAGGCATAGTGTGCCTGTGATGTCCAATACAGCATCGTGTTTCCAACTTAATATTTGACACACTTTGACATACATAATTACATTGTGCATGTTAATTTACTGTATACAGTCATTATTATTCAGCATGTCCTCACCTGGGATTTGAACATAATTCCAATATTTCTGGTCGAAATTATAAAACCAGTATTTTTCCATATATAGACACACCCTATTTGTTTTAATAAAATCAACTATATGTAGGCTACTGAGCTTATCTGCTGCTTTAAGCACACTGTGGTTAAATAATTAAGACACACAAATGACTCAAGAGGGAGCCAGAGATCAAGATAACAGTTAACAAAAAATTAAGTTAACGGACCACCACCTCCCGCTGCTGCTGGACTTCACAAATTCTGCCATTATGTTCTCGAAGTTACCGGTAACAGGCTACACCAGGGGTTGGTAACCTTTTCCATTTGGAGTGCTAATTTATCTTACCATTTCTACCGATCTGTGTGCCAGTTATGATTTTCATATGGACATTTTCGTGGAACAGTTATTTATTTTATAATAAAGACTTCATATCTCAAAATCCCTGTCATGTGGTTAATAAAAATGACATCTAAATGAAAATTATACAAATCTTAAAGTAACTTTTATTGCCATTGCCAACTATGAAAAAATTGACTAAGTAAAGCCAGCAAATATTGTAGCCTGCAGGTAGAAAATATCCTAATAAAAAGAAATGCCATTGGCTACACAGGGCCTGCCTGCAAGGAATTTGAAACATTGTATCAACTATCAACTTGGTCTGGCTGAAGCTCATGCTAGCAAACTTGCAACATTGTATAAAATATTCTGGACCCTCAGAGTTTCCAGCGCCAGTGTGCTCAAGACAGACACAGCTGTATTTGCTAAGTGATAAGAATTAATCACGTAGAGTGGTTGTCAAAAGGGAGAGAGCTGGAAAGATTTTTCAAATAGGCTACATTGAGGAACTATTGTCATTCTCAATGGATGTAAAAACAGACTTTGTTTACTTGCTGTTTGAGGTGAATTTATAAAATGTATTTTGTCCCCCTACACCAAACGGGATCACAACACGTAGGTTAAAATACCAAAACAAACTCGGAACCAATGACATTAATTTGGGGACAGGTCGAAAAGCATTAAACATGTATGGCAATTTAGCTAGTTAGCTTGCACTTGCTAGCTAATTTGTCCTATTTAGCTAGCTTGCTGTTGCTAGCTAATTTGTCCTAGGATATAAACATTGAGTTGTTATTTTACCTGAAATGCACAAGGTCCTCTACTCCGACAATTAATCCACACATAAAACTGCCAACCGAATCGTTTCTAGTCATCTCTCCTCCTTCCAGGCTTTTTCATCTTTGAACCTATATGGTGATCGGCATCTACACTTTCATAGTATTACCACGACAACCGGTAAAACAGTTCGTCTTTCAATGAGGAGATGGCACGTGGGCACCTGCTTCTTTAAACCAATGAGGAGATGGGAGAGGCAGGACTTTCAGTGCGATCTGCGTCAGAAATAGGAATGACTTCTATTTTAGCCCTTGGCATCGCAGACGCTCGTTGGCACGCTCGAGCAGTGTGGGTGCAATAATTGAATAACATGGATTTCAAAATGTATTTTGTGACGCTCGCGCACGCGACGTGTCCAGTCTGGTCAGCATGTTAATGGTGGTGAGTTAAGACAATCAGATCCCCAAAATGGGCACATTTATAAGCCTACATTTGCGCCCAGGCCAGGTAGCCTGGGCCTACTTCTATGCGTAATCAGGTGCACGTCCTTACTCAACATTGACAGGAGCGCTCCAAACAAAACACAATGAATAGATTAACAACTGGTAAATGGAATTAAATAAATCAAAACTCGTTTCTCACAAGTGTAGCCTAGGTTGTTAGCTCTACAAACATGTCCGCTCCGACAATGAGAACTGTAAAAGACTGTAATCATAATATATTGAGTACATTAACAGATATTACGGTAACCAAACAATCATTGTAGATTAGAAATGATGGGAATTAAAAGTACATTTACTACTGGTGATACTGGTGTGCCATCCCCGCAGCCTCCACAATGGATGAATCCACTGAGACAGGTGTCAATCAAAACATATGCTATACATTTTTCTAATTTTTTTTTGCAACTGCTCGACTAAAAAATATTCTCGGTCGAACAACAGCCTATGGACCAAAAAATTGACCAGTCAACTAAATGGAGTCAGCTCTACTCTCAGAATTTATTTGATTTACTTATTACAGCAATTTTATGGCTTTCTGTATCGTGGCCTAATGTTGGTAGGGCATTTTACCCAGTTTTAATGTTACTCCTGAATCACTATGATCAGTAAAACAGTTTTTTTGAGTGTACTTTTAACAGAGCTGAAATTTACTTCAAAGTGCATTCAGGCGGCAGATAGCCTAGTGGTTAGAGCTTTGGTCCAGTAACTGAAAGGTTGCTAAATTGAATCCCTGAGCTGATAAGGTACAAATCTGTCATTCTGCCCATGAACCCACTGTTCCTAGGCTGTCATTGTAAATAAGAATTCGTTCTTAACTGACTTGCCTAGTTAGATGTAAGCAATAGGGTGAAATTTAATTTATCTGGTTGTTTCAGATCTACACAACCGGCTAGGGTATGCTTCTGGACAGGCCCTAACAATACTGGCCCAATTTTTAATTTAATTTAATTTTACTAGGAAAGTCAGTTAAGAACTCATTCTTAAAAGCACATGCCCTACGGATATCCCTTATTGGGACAGTGGTTAGGGCGTTCGTTATTGGTGCTCGTAGTGCGGTTTCGAGACCTGCTGGCGGATATTCACTACTCTCACATTCTTAGCAATATTTGATAATGTCATTATTTGGCAACCCTTATCGAAAAAACAGGCTTCTGGCAAACAGAAATTTGCAGCAAGCCAATATTTTCACATGCAAATTCGTTTTGTGGCAACTGTTGCAGTTAATTTGCGGCAACTTGAGAACTTCTTGCAAACAATTTTAGGAAACTTGTGGCGAACATTCAGTATGAATATGCAAATTGGAGCAGGTTTTTGGTTACTGTGTTTTAAACAGTGACATGTATCTACATAAACCAAATCACATAACTTTAAATGACCTTACTTCACAGAGAAAAAAAACGATACATATTAGATGTTATAAATATACTAAAGATGTATTCAACGTCTTTAACAGATAAAAAATAAATCCAATACAACTTCAAATCATCAGCATGGTAATAAAGAACATAGCAAAGACTGGATATTTCCCAAATAAATTGTTTATTTAATATTTTTGTGTAGCTACAACATTTACATGAGAGAAATGTGAACACTATGGGGATGTTGACCTTAGGCTCCTTAAAGGGACAACTACGAACTATTTACATGAGCAAAGTGATAACTGAGAAATAGATTAACCAATGGAAGTTTAAAAGATAATGAACACAATTTGTATAATTAAAACAAAAGCTAAAAAATGTAAACCAGTTCAGAACTATTGCCTTTTTGAGTGAACTTTGGAGATGGCGCTGTGGGCGTTCTATGTCCTTTTTTCTATGCTTTGTATTTCTTTGTTTTGGCCTGGTATGGCTCTCAATCAGGGACAGCTGTACATCGTTGTCGCTGATTGGGAGTCATACTTAGGCAGCCTGTTTTCCTATGGGTGTTTGTGGGTAGTTATTTTCTGTTTTGTCCATTTTGTGACCTGACAGAACTGTTGGCTGTCGTTCATTTTCTTGAATAGTTTTGAAGTGTTTATTATTATTAAATCATTAATATGAACACTCACCACGCTGCGCTTTGGTCCCCTTCTTCTACAGACGACAAGCGTTACAGGCGCCCTGTGGAAGTCCTTTATCCTAAGCTTGTTGAATGCATGCACTGAAACAATCAGAAAACAAAACACAATTAGGATACCAAAAACAATTACTGAAAATAATGTATATTTTAGCATCTTAAAAAGGTAGAAATGTATTGTAGTTATGCCTAATATGGCAATTCATACTATTTTCCAAAATGAATTATTGTTACTAAAAAAAATGCTGGCTAATAAATAACCACATTTTGTTAATTTTGACAACCAGCACTGGGTCAACATTGGACAAACTCAGCAGTTGATTAATTTATGTAATCCTTGGTATATTTTCAGTGCCATGGTAATTTCAATTTTGCTTGCATATTTTTGCCTTTCTACTATTTCACCCCCTCCCTTTCCTACACACACAATCAAGATATAATGTTGAATTTCAAATACTTAATTATTGCCTGCATTTCAGAACATACATCACGTCAGAGAATGTACAAGAATATATATATTTTAAATAGCACATTTAAAAAAGCCCTATTGTCCAAATATTTATTATTTTACAAGATAACATTTCATAAGATGATTATTAGAATTTATTTATATTATTTAACGGACCAAACAGTCCTAAACATCTGACTAAAGTGTCAGTTGAACTTGATGTGCACACTCAGATTGCAAGAAATATCAGTCTTATCAATAATAATCTCATAATGTATACTGAACCAAAATATAAACGCAACATGAAAAATATTGGTCCCATGTGTCATGAGATGAAATAAAATATTCACAGAAATTTTCCATACACACAAAAAGCTTTTCTCTGTGAAATTTTGTGCACAAATTTCTTTACATCCCTGTTAGTGAGCACCTCTCCTTTGCCAAGATAATCCATCCACCTGACAGGTTTGGCATATCAAGAAGCTGATTAAACAGCATGATTACACAGGTGCACCTTGTGCTGGGGACAATAAAAGGCCACTCTAAAATGTGCAGTTTTGTCACATCACAATGCCACAGATGTGTCAAGTTGAGGGAGCGTGCAATTCGCATGCTGACTGCAGGAATGTCCACCAGAAAAACGTATTCTGATTGGCTGGGCCTGGCTCCCCAGTGGGTGGGCCTGGCTTCCAAGTGGGTGACCCTATGCCCTCCCAGGCCCACCTATGGCTGTGCCCCTGCTCAGTCATGTGATAGATTAAGGCCTAATGAATTTATTTCAGTTGACTGATTTCCTTATGTACTGTAACTCAGTAAAATTGTTGAAAGTGTTGCATGTTGCGTTTATATTTTTGATCAGTATAGATAGCCTACCCCCACTCTATGTGTGATCTGTTGGCTAGAGTGCATGTGCCAAGACCAGAGTGGGCACATTTGCTATATAACATAACAGCAGTGCTGAAAATGCGATGGAAACCCATTTAACTTGTATTTTTTAACGTCATCACGCACAGCCTTTTCTCCGCAAAAAGTCAGTTTGCTGGAATCATCTCCAGTGGGAAAATGCGCATATTGTTTTATGCAGATTTTAGAATATTTGCATGAAAATCTGTCGCAAATTGGATGGAAATGTTCCTAATGTCTTGGAGTGTGCAGATATGCGTAACAGATTTTGGAATAGTGTTTTATTCAAGGTTTACAAAATACCATCTAATTTCCACATCAATCTCACTATGCCTATCCACTATTTAAACTTACAGGCTGCAAGTTAATGAAGGATTTTCTGGTCTCATTGAAGCTGGGTCGTAATGTCTTCCTCTTGTAGACTGGTGTTGGGAGGTCCACTGGCTGAAGTCTTAAAGCGATGTCAGCTTGTGTATCTGGAGAGAAGAATGTTTAGTGAATAACTTAATTGTTTCAGACTAAAAATGAATGAGCATCTGAGGCACCACCAGCAGGGTCATTTCGAAATATACCTGCACATCTTGGGCCTGCTTCTCTCTTGGCTGGCAAAGCTACAATTTTGGTCCTTGAAGACCGCGATCCAGTTATCAGTGAGTTTCCCCGAGCAGTCTGGGTTTAAAATGTAGAAGTCCTGAGCAATCTGTAGTAAAGCAGACAATTACTTAAAAATATATGTTTTACAATAGATACCATTTACATATCTACAAACATTAATGGCATCACAGTTGCTCGGATCCACATGTTCCCAAAGTATTCACACCCAATGCTGTTTCTAATGCTTGTGAGACTGACTTCAAATTGTGTCATGTTGTAGCCAGAAAATGACATTTCCATTGCAGTTAATCACTAGTCTGGCTAAGACCTAACTCTTGAAGTACTCCTGACTTCAGAGTCTGGAATGGCTCTTTGAGGTTGTCGGCACAATGCGTTGATAATGAAGGGGGTGCTCCTCTGTGTCTTTCTCACTCAAACACCCACAGCCACGCATAGGCCCTGAGCGCCGCCTCCTTCTATTACAATGGTAGGATTTTCAAATCCAAACAATGAGAGATCTCAACCCCGAAGAAAAATCTACTTTTGAGAGAACCAATCAAACCCCATTGCACAATTTATTAGCGAATATTGCATTAACAAAAAACCTCCTTTCCAGACCAGTGTGGTTACAGCTCCCCCTGCGCTGTGAGTCACGTGGGTCGTGTCAGCCAGGCTAGTTAATTACAACAAACAGAATCAAATTCAAGTCTAATGTTTTTGTAAATAATTTAACC
Organism: Salmo salar; assembly: GCF_965601325.2. Classification (NCBI taxonomy): domain Eukaryota; kingdom Metazoa; phylum Chordata; class Actinopteri; order Salmoniformes; family Salmonidae; genus Salmo; species Salmo salar. Next base: position 60,234,780 of record NC_138302.1, on the reverse strand, counting down.
CACCATGCCTGGAGTATCCAGCAGAAGCCGATACTCTTGGACTATCTCGGACTGTCTTGGCCCCATTCTGTCTGGTCCACTGAGCCCTCTGGATCGCGGTCTCCTTCATGTACTCCGCAACCTGGTTTGCCGACCAGATGTTGTTCAGCCACTTGGTTCTCTGGGCTGCCTTCTCACATATGACTGTGTGAGCACAAAGTATTCAATGAATTATCAATCATTTTTAACAAAGTTTTCAAAATGCACATCTTTCAACGTGTACCTGGCAAGACCCGGCAACTTCCCCAGCTTGGTGTGTTGCTTGGTGTGTCCACAGTCCTATGTATTCATGTGTGTGTCCCAAGGACCTCCTCTCGTGTATAATAAAGGTGGCGTTTACAGAATACTCACTGTGTGTAAGGCTTTTATGTTATTTAACTTTAGGATATAGTCAAGCCGTCCAAAAGCAAGTGTGTTTCCTGGTCCATCTCTTCCGCTACGAAAGAGAGGGTAAAAGGGGTACCTAATCAGTTGCATAACAGAATGCATTAAACCAAAATGTGTCTTCTGCATTCAACGCAACCCCTCTGAATCAGAGAGGTGCGGGGGGCTGCCTTAATCGACATCCGGTGAGCAGTTGTTGTTGGAGGTTAACTGCCTTGCTCAAGGGCAGAACGGCATATTTTTCCACCTTGCTGGCTCGGGGATTTGAACCAGGGACCTATCAATTACTGGGCCAACACTCTTAACCGCTAGGCTTAATTGCTAGCGGGGAGATTAAAGGAATAGTTTCACCCACATTTCTAAATTAAATACTTTTAGGGAAGGGTTGATAAGCCAGGTCAAATGATAGAGCAAAGGAATGCGAGTGAGGAAAGATCTAAATGAAAATGGGGAAAGAGTAAAATGAACAGGGGCGGCAGTAGCTTCGAGGCAGGCTGATAGTCGAACCCCCGAGATGCCTGCGGGGAAATCTGCAGGGAGTGATCCGTCAGCCAAAGGGTCACCAGCTACAATATTTCTGTTTACTATCTGCTGCTGTTGTGCCCTTGAGCAAGGCACTTTACCCCTTAGTGCCCATGAGCTGCTCCCAGCCTGTGATGTGTGTGTTGTATGTCAGGTTGGACACTGTGACAGAATGTCTGTGCAAATTACCAATAAAGCAAGTATGGTAAAATGAAGGCCAGATTATCTATGGTAGCTGTGCATGTAATGTACCTAGTTCCAAAGTGGCTGCGTGGTTCTAAGAGGCTCTGGTGAAGTGAAGTGTAAATGACAACTTGGTGGACTGTATATTCTTTAGGTTAGGTTTTACTTTGTGTTCGCTCCCGTGTGCTGGTAAGGGCACAGATGACAGACAGGTAGGATTCCAGTTGAGGCGGCTTAATATTGCTGAAGATGCACAGGCACGGAACAGCACCACAGAGAGTATGTAGTATAGATGGGCTAAGACACTTAGTAGTCCGGCAACTTGCTTCAACCAGTGTGTGTGTGTGGTCTGCAAGTAAGGAGATAAATAAAAATGCAATAGTGAATGATTGAATACAATCTCCAATTCACATCACATATAAACAATATGCATGGCTATATAACATGACTATGATTACTTAATGCTATGCAGGACCATACAGACCAATAAAACGTGACCGTGACTGCACTAATTTGAGATCATAGCAGTGCCGCCGCAGGTGTACTACAAAGCATAGCACCATCATTTTCAGTACAGGGCTACAATTGCACAGTGAACTTGAATACCTCTAAACACTGAAATACAATGTAATACCATACAAGTATACAATTACAGAGCATATAAACAATGCACTGGGAGACATTATCCTATACAAATACAGGGTTAAATGTCCGAAATGATATGACAACCAAAACAGAGCAAGCCAGCATACAATAGTAAGCTCACAGAATAAACTACTAATTAGCATAACCATAAATATGACATTATCGTCGCAGAGTGCATCTTAAGACATAAACTACCTGAAAGATATGAAATACAGTACCAGTGAAAAGTTTGGACACCTACTCATTCAAGGGTTTTTCTTTATTTTTTACTATTTTCTACATTGTAGATTAATAGTGAAGACATCCAAACAATGAAATTACACATATGGAATCATGTAGAAAAAGTGTTAAACAAATCAAAATATATTTTAGATTTTAGATTCTTCAAAGTAGCCACAGCTTTGCATTCTCTCAACCAGCTTCATGAGGTAGTCACCTGGAATGCATTTCAATTAACAGGTGTGCCTTGCTAAAAGTTTGTTTGTGGAATTTCTTTCCTTAATGCGTTTGAGCCAATCAGTTGTGTTGTGACAAGGTAGGGGTAGTATACAGAAGATAGCCCTATTTGGTAAAGACCAAGTCCATATTATGGCAAGAGCAGCTCAAATAAGCAAAGAGAAACGACAGTCCATCATTACTTTAAGACATGAAAGTCAGTCAATGCGGAAAATTTCAAGATCTTTCAAAGTTTCTTCAAGTGCAGTCGCAACAACAATCAAGCGCTATGATGAAACTGTCTCTCATGAGGACCGCCACAGGAAAGGAAGAACCAGAGTTACCTCTGCTGCAAAGGATGAGTTCCTTAGAGTTACCAGCCTCAGAAATTGCAGCCCAAATAAATGCTTCACAGAGTTCAAGTAACAGACACATCTCAACATCGACTGTTCAGAGGAGACTGTGTGAATCAGGCCTTCATGTTCGAATTGCTGTACAGAAACCACTATTAAAAGACACCAAAATGAAGAAGAGACTTGCTTCGGTCAAGAAACACGAGCAATGGCCATTAGACAGGTGGAAATCTGTCCTTTGGTGTGATGAGTCCAAATTTGAGATTTTTGGTTCCAACAGAGTAGGTGAACGGATGATCTCAGCATGTGTGGTTCCCACCATGAACCATGGAGAAGGAGGTGTGATGGTGTGGGGTGCTTTGCTGGTGACACTGTCAGTGATTTATTTAGAATTCAAGACACACTTAACCAGCATGGCTACCACAGCATTCTGCAGCTATACACCATCTCATCTGGTTTGCACTTGGTAGTTTTACAATTTGTTTTTCAAATGGACAATGACCCAAAACACCTCCAGGCTGTGTTAGGGCTATTTGACCAAGGAGAGTGATGGAGTGCTGCATCAGATGACCTGGCCTCCACAATCACCCGACCTCAACCCAATCGAGATGGTTGGACCGCAGAGTAAAGGAAAAGCCACCAACAAGTGCTAAGCATTTGTGGGAACTCCTTCAAGACTGTTGGAAAAGCATTCCTCATGAAGCCGGTTGAGAGAATGCCAAGAGTGTACAAAGCTGTCATCAAGGCAAAGGGTGGCTACTTTGATAAATCTAAAATATTAAATATATTTTGATTTAACACTTTTTTTGGTTACTACATGATTCCATATGTCTTCACTATTGTTATACAATGTAGAAAATAGTAAAAAATAAAGAAACTCTTGAATGAGTAGGTGTGTCCAAACTTTTGACTGGTACTGTATGTACTTACATATCAACAAGGACGCACACTGGCCGTGGCTAATACAATGAAAGCTAACTGGTGGGAAAACACAAGGATGGCTGGAACTTCTCTCACTTGACTTCTCTCGAGCTGATCTTCTCTGAGCTGGAGATCGCCCAGCATGCTCTGCTCCACTTCACCGGTGGGCGAAGCTACAGCTCTGATATGATGAACTGACACTGATATGATTAACTAGAAATACTTCACAGCCTTTTGTACATTAAGTCTTTCAAGTTTCCATTAAGATTGTACTATTGGTTATCGTTGACAATTCGGAAGTTGCAGATGCTGTTTTACATAGGGTCAATGAAAATCCGTGTGTCGTCCCCCCCCCCCCCCCCCCCCAAAGCTTTGTTCCCACTCTCAAAAAAGGAATTTCTCAGTATTACTTACCCTCAAACCTTGGAATCAAAGAGACCAGGTTCCACTCATTCAGCATATCTTTACAAAGCTCATTGATTGTCATTAACCTCTGTATTTATGTACAGAATTAAATAAATGTTAGAACCATAGCTAGCTAGCTAAACTAACTTGGCTACATCTCATTTAAGGTCAACTCTAACGTTAACTTGCTAATAGAATTTGCATCCATCCTCCTCAATCCATCCTCCTCCTCGACTAAAGCTGCCACTGTCAGAAGTCATTGAAAACCAGTACAGTAGCTCAAGCTAACTCAATCAATCCCCATGCAAGCATGAGATAACCCTGCCAAATAGCTTGGTTAAATTAACCCAGATAGAAAATAAATAAATTCATAATTTCAAGAATGATTAATCTAACTTTTGATGTGGTTGAACCTTTGATGTCTCACCTGCTAGTCAAGACCAAGCAAGATGAACATGAATAAGAAATATATGTACCACAGCTGAGGTAAAGGCATCATGGCAACCGCATGAGGATAGGCTATGAATGCCAGGCCAGGACCTGTAGCAATGTGGAAACATGCACTTTCTCATTTTCATACATACATAAATAACCATCAATTATGGAAGTATTGTTACATATGTAAGTTAGTGGTAAACTATGTAACTTAGTGGTGGCCTGGTCCAAGATCTGTTTGTGTTGTCTTGCCAACTCCTATGGCCATTGTCACGGGGAGTTGGCAAGACAGCACAAACTGATCTGGCACCAGACAAGGACCATAGGAGTGGTACTCTTACCAGATGCTGTAACTTCAGATATGAGCAGCCCCTGTTCATATGACATGAAGCCCAACACAGAGAAGATAGCAAACCAAGCAACAAAGCTTGGATTGTCCATTCACCAAATACACCACGAATGTGTCCACCTAAATGGGGTAAAACTGGTATGAAAAGGTAAGATCAGCTCAGGTCAAATCTCATAGATTGAATTTCTTCTGTACAGGAATTCAAATATCTACATTTTAGATAGGCTAAATATTCAGAGAATGGATAATAAAGAAGAGAAGGCAGAACCATGCTAGCCTTAACAGCCAAATGCAGACATTTTTATATCAATATCAAATAATTTATGGGTAACAAGTAAGTACCTGTTACGCGAATTAAGTTATCAATGTTCTTAAACCTAACTTCAATTAAACTACTTAGTTTGTATACCAGAAGGTGTAAGGTTCCGGTTGAAAGAAACAGACTGCGACCCAACCTACAATGATCACAACGTTTATTTACTAGAGCTCTCAAATTCATATAATGCACACAGCCTTTTATATTACCACACACACACATACACAAATAAAATTATATCAGTACAGAACTCCACCACGTCTTTAGGCGGCTGTATTTTTCCACAGTACACAGACCACCTGTCTCCCTATCTTTTGCCAGCCTAGCCGTTTTCGGGCAGTTGTTCCCCTCCCTAACTTAGGGAGGCCTATTTTCCTGTTCCTTTCACAAGGTCGTCTCATCAACTATGCCCTGTTCATTTTGAAATAGTAACAGTGTCTTAGTCTTAAACAGTCTACTCACACACAGTATTGGATTATACTTTTTAACACATTAATAATACTTATAATTCTAATACATTTCACAAAGTTATATGGTCTCAGAGTGGAATACTTTAGTCAAAACCTCAGACATATAAATGCTTTTATCAGTACCTTACTGTAATAGAGCTCCACTAAAATGGGCAAAAATAGCTTATTAGCAAAAAAATATTACTCAAGTAAGAATTTTGCTAGAACTCTCTGGGTGTGGTCTGAGTGGGGAAGGGACAACTGAAAACTAGCTGGTATTGGCAGAGAGGTTTAATTATTGGTCTATAAAAAATATACCACATGGCGATATCACCATGGAAAGCCAAAACTCCCGCCCATGCAAACCTGCTGATTAGAAGGTCATGTGTAGATTATATTTTCAACCAGCAACTATCAGGAAATAACACTGAACATTCATGGAACGTTCTCTGAACATTACTAAAGTTTTCTTGTGGTTTTTATGGAAAGTTTTCTTTGTGTTTTGAGAACGGAATTTAAAGCGTATTGATGTTAAAGGTAGACTCAGTGATATGACGTAGATGCAGAAAGTAAACCGCATAGTGGGTCAATTTCCACAACTACTAAGAGTTGACGCGTGAGGCTCAACATCGCCACTGTTGTGGTCCCGTGGCTACCATGCTATGAACTAGAGGTCGACCGATTATGATTTTAACGCCGATACCAATACCGATTATTGGAGCCGATTAATCTGCCGATTTCTTTGTTTATTTCTTTGTAATAATGCCAATTACAACAATACTGAATGAACACTTATTTTAACTTAATATAATAATACATAAATACTATCAATTTAGCCTCAAATAAATAATGAAACATGTTCAATTTGGTTTAATAATGCAAAAACAAAGGGTTGGAGAAGAAAGTAAAAGTGCAATATGTGCCATGTAAAAAAGCTAAGGTTTAAGTTCCTTGCTCAGAACATGAGAACATATGAAAGCTGGTGGTTCCTTTTAACATGAGTCTTCAATATTCCCAGGTAAGAAGTTTTAGGTTGTAGTTATTATAGGAATTATAGGACTATTTCTCTCTATACGATTTGTATTTCATATACCTTTGACTATTGGATGTTCTTATAGGCACTTTAGTATTGCCAGTGTAACAGTATAGCTTCTGTCCCTCTCCTCGCTCCTACCTGGGCTCGAACCAGGAACACATCGACAACAGCCACCCTCGAAGCAGCGTTACCCATGTAGAGCAAGGGGAACAACCACTCCCAAGTCTCAGAGCGAGTGACATTTGAAACGCTATTAGCGCGCACCCCGCTAACTAGCTAGCCATTTCACATTGGTTACACCAGCCTAAACTCAGGGGTTGAAGTCATAAACAGCGCCATGCTTGAAGAATTGCGAAGAGCTGCTGGCAAACACACGAAGGTGCTGTTTGAATGAATGCTTACGAGCCTGCTGCTGCCTACCATTGCTCAGTCAGACTGCTCTATCAAATATCAAATCATAGACTTAATTATAACACACAGAATATGGTCGAATCCGGAAACGATCATTTGGAAAACGTAACGTTTATTATTTCAGTGAAATACGGAACCGTTCCGTATTTTATCTAATGGGTGGCATCCCTAAGTCTAAATATTCCTGTTATATTGCACAACCTTCAATGTTATGTCATAATTATGTACAATTCTGGTAAATTAATTACGGCCTTTGTTAGGAATAAATGGACTTCACACAGTTCGCAATGAGCCAGGCTGTCACGGTTATCGCTGGTAAAGGAGGACCAAAATGCAGCAGGACTGTGTTTGTTCATCTTGAACATTTATTAAACTCAAAATGAACTCCAAAACAAACTCACGATCACCGAACAGTCTTCTCAGGCTCATACACGCTAGACAAGAAACAATCTCCCACCAAAACCTACACCAAACAATTACCCATATATAGGACTCTCAATAAGAGGCAACGAGGAAGCACCTGCCTCCAATTGAGAGTCCCAAACCCCAATCAACCTAACATAGAAATACATTAACCAGACTACACATAGAAATACATAAACAGACCATAAACCAAAAACCCTGAAATAATAAATCAAACGCCCTTTTACCAAAACACCACCCCATACAAATACCCTCTGCCACGTCCTGACCAAACTACAATAACAATTAACCCTTATACTGGCCAGGACGTGACAGTACCCCCCCCCCCCCCCCCCCCCCCAAAGGTGCTAACCCCGGAAGCACCTCAAGAATAACAAAACCCCAAACAACAACAAAAAATCCCCCTAAACTAAAGGGAGGGAAGGGAGGGTGGCTGCCGTCACCGACGGCACGTGTGCTACACCCCCCCCCCCCCCTCCCCAACATACCCAAGCAGGTGGTGGTTCAGGCTCCGGCCTATTGTCCTCCAGAGTGCCGACCGACCCGATCAGCCTCGGACCGTAGGCAGACTCCCCCTGCTCTGGATCATGGGCAGACCTCCTCTCCACCCTGTATGCAGACTCATCAATTAAACCGTTAATTACTTTAAGTTCTGAAATGTCAGGCTTACTCAGTTTAGGGTTGCTGCTAGACTCCCTTGATTTTTGGTCATCAGCAGACTCTGGGCAGATGGGCACTCTGGCAGATCCTGGCCGACGGGCCGCTCTGGCCGATCCTGGCCGACGGGCCGCTCTGGCCGATACCGGGCAGCTCTGGCGACTCCTGACTGACGGGCAGCTCTGGCGACTCCTGACTGACGGGCAGCTCTGGCGACTCCTGACTGACGGGCAGCTCTGGCGACTCCTGACTGACGGGCAGCTCTGGCGACTCCTGACTGACGGGCAGCTCTGGCGACTCCTGACTGACGGGCAGCTCTGGCGACTTCTGACTGAGCCGACGCACTGGAAGCCTGGTGCGTGGTGCTGGTACTGGGGTTATCAGCCTGGGAACACGCACCTCCAGGCTAGTGCGGGAACAGGACGAGTCGGACTGGGCTGACGCACTTGAAACCTGGTGCATGGTGCTGGTACTCGACGTGCCAGACTGGGAACACGCACCTCCAGGCTAGTGCGGGGAGCGGGAACAGGACGAGTCGGACTGGGCTGACGCACTTGAAACCTGGTGCGTGGTGCTGGTACTGGACGTGCCAGACTGGGAACATGCACCTCTAGGCTAGTGCGTGGAGCGGGAACAGGATATATAGGACCTTGGAGGCTTACTGGCGGTCTCGAGCTTAAACCTGGCATCGCCCTTTCTGGCTGAATGCCCACTACCCCCTGGTAAATGCGGGGCGCTGGTATAGCGCATACTGGCCTAAAAACACTTGGCCTTGCCATAATACTCATTACCCCGAGGCACGAGACCTGTCCATTAACTGGCTTCTGTGAAACAGTCCGGGGATTTGGCCTGGGGCTCCAAACTTGCCCCGCCAAACTACCCATATGCCCCCCCAAAAATGTTTTATTGGGGCTGCCTCTCGGGTTTAATCGCCAGTCGTGTTCCTCGGTAGCATTCCCGGTCTTTGCTCCATTTCTTCCATGGGCCCTCTCCGGCCATAAATTGCTCCCATGTCCATTTCTCCTGTTTGTCCAATTCAAATTCCCTCTGCTCCTTCCAGTCCACCTGTTGCTCCTTCCTCTGCTGCTTGGTCCTTTTGTGGTGGGAGATTCTGTCACGGTTATCGCTGGTAAAGGAGGACCAAAATGCAGCAGGACTGTGTTTGTTCATCTTGAACATTTATTAAACTCAAAATGAACTCCAAAACAAACTCACGATCACCGAACAGTCTTCTCAGGCTCATACACACTAGACAAGAAACAATCTCCCACCAAAACCTACACCAAACAATTACCCATATATAGGACTCTCAATCAGAGGCAACGAGGAAGCACCTGCCTCCAATTGAGAGTCCCAAACCCCAATCAACCTAACATAGAAATACATTAACCAGACTACACATAGAAATACATAAACATAGACCATAAACCAAAAACCCGGAAATAATAAATCAAACGCCCTTTTACCAAAACACCACCCCGAACCACATAAAACAAATACCCTCTGCCACGTCCTGACCAAACTACAATAACAATTAACCCTTATACTGGCCAGGACGTGACACAGGCAGCCCAAACTGCTGTATATACCCTGACTGCTTGCACTGAACGCAAGAGAAGTGACACAACGTCACATCCCTAGTTATAAGAAATTCATGTTAGCAGGCAATATTAACTAAATATGCAGGTTTAAAAATATATACTTGTGTATTGATTTTAAAGAAAGGCATTGATGTTTATGGTTAGGTACATTGGTGCAACGACAGTGCTTTTTTCGCAAATGCGCTTGTTAAATCATCACCCGCTGTCACGTCCTGACAATAGTAAGATGTGATTTTCTATGGTAGAGTAGGTCAGGGCGTGTTTTGTGTTTTTCTATGTTTTCTATTTCTATGTTTAAATTCTAGTTTTTCTATTTCTATGTTGTTTTTTTGGGGTTGATCTCCAATTGGAGGCAGCTGGTCCTCGTTACCTCTGATTGGAGATCATATTTAAGTAGGGGTTTTTCTTCCTGGGTTTTGTGGGTGATTATCTTTTGAGTAGTGTTTGTTTCTCTCTGAGTCATGGTTTGTTGTTTTGTCAATTTAGTTATTTATGTATTGCAAAGTTTCACGGATTAAATAAAATGTGGAACTACAACCACGCTGCACTTTGGTCCGCTCCTTTCGACAGCCGTGACACCCGTTTGTCGAAGTAGGCTGTGATTCGATGAGAAATTAACAGGCACCACAATTATATGCAACGCAGGACACATTAGATAAGTACACATGGTTGATGTTATTACTAGTCTAAATAGTGATTATGTTAAGATTGATAGTTTTTTATAAGATAAGTTTAATGCTAGCTAGCAACTTACCTTGGCTTCTTGCTGCCCTTGCGTAACAGGTAGTCAGCCTGCCACGCAGGCTCCTCGTGGAGTGCAATGTAAGGCAGGTGGTTAGAGCGTTGGACTAGTAACCGGAAGGTTGCAAAAATGAATCCCCGAGGTGACAAGGTAAAAATCTGTTGTTCTGCCCCTGAACAAGGCAGTTAACCCCCGTTACTAGGCCGTCATTGAAAATAAGAATGTGTTTTTAATCTGACTTGCCTAGTTAAATAAAGGTGTAAAAAAACAAAAAAATCGTCAAATCGGTGTCCACAAATACCGATTACCGATTGTTATAAAAACTTGAAATCGGTCCTAATTAATCAGCCATTCCGATTAATCGGTCGACCTCTACTATGAACAGCCTAAAGCGAACCCGTGCACATGCGCAGATAGTGTGTGTGTGACCGTGTGAGAGCAAAGTCTTGCATCTCACTCATCTCAATATCTGCGGTGATGCTCGTGGCAACGTCCTTTTGCTGAGTCTACCTTTAATGTGTACAATATTTATTTTTAGAACAATCCCAGAATATTGCCAAGAATTTACATAAAAGAGAACCATACATTCTTTGAACGTTCTGAGAACATCACTTAAATCACACAATTTTTGAGAATGTTCCCAGAATGTAGTAAAAATATTACATTAAATATAACCACATGGGAATTTGTTCGGAATGTTCTGTGGAAGTACTGAAATTCACACACATTGTTTCTTAATGTTCTCGGAACAATATGTGAACATTACTTTAAATATAACCATGAGAAAACCTGTAGGAAACGTTATGCTGAAGTACTGAAATTCCCACCGTAGGACGTTCTGAGAAACATATGGTTCTCAGAACGTTATGTGCTAGCTGGGTTACATCTGTCTCATCCTGCCAAATCTGCTGTTTTATCACCACATACCAGACACACCTCATTACCTCTCCTTAGACTTACCGATTGACTCAGCAGGACATGAAGAGAGGGAAATACTTAAATGATCAATTTCACACCTGGGTTGGCCTGGATCAATGTTAACGCTGTCAACCAATATTATACGTTTTTATTTTTCTTGCCTAGGCATACAAGATAAGCTTGGTTATTATGTTTGGCTTAATGTTGTAATAAAACAGCAATAAATAAGTTAAATAAATGGTATTTCACTAAAGCTAAAGTTTAAAGTTTAGATAAAAGCGTCTGCCAAGAGGTAAATATTATTCCAATGAGATAACAATTGGTGTGAGTGAAGATGACCTTCAACACACATTTCTGATTGCTGCTCTGGGTAGAGACACCCAAAGGATTTGGTTTTATATCTGGCTTCAGTGACATCTCAACAAGACACAGTGACATGGACTTCAGATAGCCGAGACAAACTTTCTCAAGCAAGATACTATGTATCAGAATTGTAACCCTGACCAAGGGACGGGGCGCCAAAACAAATCAATTGGACAGGCATTTGATTTCCATAGGGTGCACGTTTTCTTTCCACGGGACCTGCTACACAATTTTTTCATGGGTTTTAAAATAAAGACGTAATTTAACTGTAGAAATGTTGTAGAAATTACCACCAGGGACACCTGAAGTCAATACTAAATTAATCATTGTTTATTAACAGCAAGCTGGAGAGGTCACAGTAGAACAGATGCATAAAATACCAGTCTGAAGTGAGCTCCACCGGGGCAGTCCTGTTAGTTCTCTTATATACTGCTTACACTGACAAGTTTTATTTGCATGATTTAACTTATTCATTATTCATAATTAATTCATCATTAACGTTTGTTTCATGTATGTGATTGACCAATACCGCACGAAGCTTCTTCTCTCCAAGCTGAGACCTTGAAACTGAGATATTGTCACGGATTCCCCCGGTACTGCTGCCCTTCCATGCACCAGTTCCGGAGGTCTATGTCACCGGCCTCTAGGCATCACTGAACTGCCTCATTACACACACCTGATTCCAATTCCCCTGATTAGTAATTGTATATACAGTTGAAGTCGGAAGTTTACATACACCTTAGCCAAATACATTTAAACTCAGTTTTTCACAATTCCTGACATTTAATCCTAGTAAAAAATTCCTGTCTTAGGTCAGTTAGGATCACCACTTTATTTTAAGAATGTGAAATGTCAGAATAATAGTAGAGAGTGATTTATTTCAGCTTTTATTTCTTTAATCACATTCCCAGTGGGTCAGAAGTTTACATGCACTCAATTAGTATTTGGTAGCATTGCCTTTAAATTGTTTAACTTGGGTCAAATGTTTCGGGTAGACTTCCATAATGTTTTGGGTGAATTTTGGCCCATTCCTCCTGACAGAGCTGGTGTAACTGAGTCAGGTTTCTAAGCCTCCTTGCTCGCACACACTTTTTCAGTTCTGCCCCAAAATCTTCGATGAGATTGAGGTCAGGGCTTTGTGATGGCCACTCCAATACCTTGACTTTGTTGTCCTTAAGCCATTTTGCCACGATTTTGGAAGTATGCTTGGGGTCATTGTCCATTTTGAAGACCCAAATTATTCACATAATTTTCCTACCTCATGATGCCATCTATTTTGTGCCGTGCACCAGTCCCTCCTGCAGCAAAGCACGCCCACAACATGATGCTGCCACCCCTGTGCTTCACGGTTGGGATGGTGTTCTTCAGCTTGCAAGCCTCCCCCCTTTTCCTCCAAACATTACGATGGTCATTATGGCCAATCTGTTCTATTTTTGTTTCATCAGACCAGAGGACTACGATCTTTGTCCCCCATGTGCAGTTGCAAACCATAGTCCGGCTTTTTTATGGCGGTTTTGGAGTGGCTTCTTACTGTCACAGATTCCCCCAGTATCCTTGCTCAATCCGTGCTGCGGAGGTCTACGTCACCGGCCTCTAGGCGTCACTGAACTGTCTCATTACGCACACCTGATTCCCTTTCCCCTGATTAGTAATTGTATGTATGTGCCCTCTGTGCACCATTGTTTTGTCGGTTATTGTTCCCATGTCCGTTTAGCTCTGTGAGTACCTGTGCTTTGTTATTTTGGCTTTCGTGCTGCGTGTATGGTGCACTTGTTATTACGGGTCTCGTCCCATGTATTGTTGTGCATTTGTTATTATAAGTCTCGCCCCGTGTAGTGTTTTGCGGGTCTCATCCTGTGTATTTATTAGAGGTTTTACCTCGCTCTTTTGTTCGGGCTACATCCCTGTGTTTTTGTATATGTGTTTGTTTTGGGCTTCGTCCCCGTGCCTTTTCATGGCATGTTGTATATTTTGGGTGGAGTATTAAACCCCCCATTTACAAATTCCTGCGCCTGTCTCCAATCATTTATACAACGTGACAGATATCCCTTTCCGTTCTCAAAACAATGTTCTGGGCGTACTGCCAAATTGCAGACACTGATAACGAGGATTCCTCCCAGGCACGATCAATCAGTCACTTGCATGAACCCAGTGGAATTGGTTATTAGAAAAGCACAAACATAACATTTTCCTGAAGTTACAGCCAGTAATGATGTTTTCATCTGATTGTCAAGCAAATCACTTTAAAAAGTAGGTTACCTTCAAACAATCGTCCAAAATAATTCCAGCATTCGAACAGTGCATCGTGTGAACCCACCAACCATGTTTAAAAAAAAAATGTATTTACATTTTGTTTTAATTTAGGTTTTTCTGGTGTTGCTGCAGCACCCTGAGCACCCCTAATTCCCGCGGCTATGGCACCAACTCTCCCTCAATTTGGAATGGGCTGAAACTATCTCACCGGAGAGAGCATCCGAGTGAGCAAAACAGCACCCCTCTGTCTTACTATATGTATGACATGCCTTACTCTTTTTGGCCAGACAGCATCAGATACATGGACTACACATACTGAGACAGAGGGGCACTGTTTCACTCGCTCGGATGCTTTATTTTTTTCTGTGCGCATCTCGGGTTAAATAAATTATCAATGGGCAAGGAGGTACGGTAGGGCATGCCAGGTCTAGGGGTGACCACATGTCCTTGATTGTGTGGGACAGTCCCGCTTTTTGTCCCTTTTTCCCACAACCAAACAATCATGTACCATACTTTATCAACAAATTCAAACACCCCAAAAATATTGATTTGTCCTGTATTTCAGTCAGACATTCCAACCTGTCTCTTGCAGTCAGGTTGCGCTTATGAAATATATATATCATAAGGCTGTGGTAGCTAAGCCTACTGGTCATATTAAACACTTCTCCAATTGTTGTTGAGATCTGATATTCTGCGCAGAGCAGAGAAAGACCAATTTCAATGGCAATTGTCAACCAATCCTATTTCTCAAATAATTTAGGGCTAAATTCCAGCTAAACTTGAAAAGGACAGTAGGCCTAACTACTTACAAAAAGTGTGCTTCTGATGAAGAGCTACAAAAGTAAATGGGCGTATTATACTGAAGGAGAGCCTATAAGGTAATTTCATCAATGTGAGGCTCTCCATACTCATTAGTTGCTCATTCAACATACAGTATTTGCTGCTACCTCATTCAATCCCATTTTAAACGTTTCCCTAACTGATTTACATTCCCTGAGACCAACCAGAAATGTTTCATTGGCCAAATATTTTCATAAGGCCACACATGTGGTCTCTCATTTCTACATCCCCAAATTTTGCACAAGGCTAAAGAGTAGGCTATAGGTGCGCTTCAATTGCTTGTTCAGTGCAATGGACAACAGCAGTTTATTGCTGCCAGAGCCACTCATTCCTAACAATGGTGCTTGTTTAGTTGGCCTAAAGTTACATCAAAGCTGAATCATTGTCTTGGAAGATCGCATAATGATTCATTTGTATTCTACATAACATAATAAAATATAATAGCATAGTATAACTTCACTGTTGTTACACTAAAAACACCACCTAATTTCTCATGAGATGTATAGGATGGTTAGCTAAATAGTCAAAAAACATTGAATGGGCCAAAACTCAACAGCGTGTGCTAGTGGTGTGCGTGTAAGTGTATGCACAGCTGTGTTCTAGAATAGTGGACAGTTGGCTTTCATACATTTTGAATTCTCAGCACAGCTCAAGCAATTTCTCCAACTGTAAACACATTCAAATGACTAGAGTACCAGAGGTTGGGAATTTGGGCTGTGTGTCACCCGCAGATTGTGGTCTCAGAGCTTCGTCAACAGCATCCGTGGACTATGGTTTACACTACAGGCCTGTCCATAACGCTGGCCCTGACCATGACTATTTTATAATTGGCTCCAGAGGCTTCACCTTCAAAATGTGTTGGTATAAGCCTTATGACCAATTTGTGTCTTGTTATGGATTAATCAAGCATTCTTATCTCTCTACTTGATTGATTAAATAACACATCTTTAATGAAATAAATCCTTTGGATATTGACTTAACTGTAACTCTCCAAGATGGTCTGAATCAAACACTAATCCCTGAGAACAGCCTTCAGGGCTAGGGTTGGGTTGGACAACCTGCCTTCCTCAACACTGCTTTACAGACAGACATATTGAGATGTTTAGATATCATATTATAAAGAGAGAATACTGTAGTTGTCCAGTTCAGTGGTTAAGTGCAGTTTCGCAGGACCCCGCATGGTCCAAGCAAGGGGGCAGAGAGAAGAATGTGTGGTTTTATAGATAAACTAATGCTATTTTACATATTTTGCCATGAGGCTAGGTTCAAATGTTGCCAGGACCAGCAAGGGGAGTGGCCCCAATTCCTTCCTTGGGCTGAATACGCCCAAAATTCATTGTGACACTCCTCCACCGGTACTGTCACATCAACGGCTGCTCCCTCTCTCTGGCGCTCGAAGTCGCAGGTCTACTAACCACCGGTCCTTGCAACCCATCATTAGGCACACCTGCACCCTATTGAGACACACCTAAACTCCATCACTACCGTGATTATTCCCCCTTTATCTAGCACTCCCTAGCATCACTCTTCAGGCAGTATTGATTCCGTTTTCATGTCCAGACGCTTCTCTTGTTTTGTAACTCTCCACGTTCGTTATTATTAAACTCACCATCTGCACCTGCTTCCTGACTCCCGGTGTCTGTCACAATGAAGCAAACATTATCCCTCAGGTCTAGCACAGCAAATGCTTAAATTGTTCAAGCACATGTTGCAGAACAGTGAGTTGACAAGCCACTGACAGAGTTGACAACAGATAGTCTACTCAAAACAGATATATTTTGGACTCTAAAAATCTAATTTCAATGGGCCTACAAACGTTTATAAAATATGGAAAATGATTCATTTGAAAATCCCGAATAGAAACATAATCATTCAGCTTTTTCAGCACTCTGACAAAGTTGACGTTAGACAAAGATCTGATGGAGTTGGGGCTTTATAGAGTTGACTTTTTTATTTGTATTTTTTTAAATGGTACACACAGTATCAAAACACAATATCAGTTGCTTTATGGCTCTAAAACCAACATTTATGGTGATTCCAATATTGTTTGCTTAAATCTATCAAAAGTAGAGAACTTTAGAGATCATGAGTGGTCTTGTTGCACTACAATGAGGACATGAATAAGTTGTCCTTATGGTATAGCTGACCATGCTCATTCCTGATGAATTTTGGATTTTAGAAATCCGAACACATATTTTAGGAATCACAGTTTTGAGAGAGATATTATTTAAAGTCACAACAAAATAACGCAACAAAATCAGTTTGTTCAAGTATGAGAAAAAAAACTTTTTCCTGCAGTACAAGGATTGTCCCGACTTCCGAGAAAACCTGAGCTACTTTCCTGCTATTCTACATGTTTTGCCATGAGGCAGAGAGAAAATGTTGCAGTTTTAAAACACATTTCCTGGCTTATGACATGCTCATATGCTATATGGGGGGCCCAACCTCCGGGTTCTGCGGGGGTCCGCAACGCCAGTTGTCCAATTCCTAGACCTTTTCTGTCAGACACTAACTGTATGATAACCTCTGCACTCAAGACTCTTATCTTCAATTAGCAGCTGCAAAAACTCCCAAATTAACGTGAATACAGCTGTTAGGATTGAGTCGTATTGATTTGCCCTGATGATGATGAAGTATTATATTGAACACATTGACAATATGTTGAACTGCTATGAGACTTGTGTGCTATTAGGTTGAATTAGTTTAGAAGGATGTGTGTTGAGATACTAGTTGGCAAAAGGAGAGCAATAGTAACTGTACAGATGTAGGGTCTTAATTTGATCACCCTGTTGCATGAGAACTTTCCTGCAACGCAGGAAGAATGAATTGCAAGAAGAATGAATGCTACGACTTCTGCAAAGGCCATATCAACGCAAATGGTGCACAGCCAATGCAGACGCTAGATTGACCATGCAGCACCTTTTACTCCCAGAACTCCATCTCAGATGAAGTTGCATTCACAGGGACTATCCAATTAGCTGTCAGATTCCTCTTGTCAAATTCTACAAACTTTGCCGTGGGAGAATTTGCCTACATTTAATAATACAATTCTAAAGACAAGTTTAATATTTCAAGACAAGTAATGTGCATACAGAATATTTATTGTTCTTGCAAAGACCGGAGCCATAATTTTGTTTTGTCAATAGACACCTCATGGTTTTAAACCGGCTATACAAAATGGTCATACAAACTGACTTCCAAAACTAGCAGTCAAAATCTATCATGTTACTTTGAATGACAGTTGAATAAGTAAGCTATACCTCTGTGTCAATTCCCAGCAGCTAAACTGGGTGCCTCCCAAGCACCACAGCACTACAGGGGTGCAATCTAAACATAATATAGGCTGGAAATGAAAACCATAGTTCAAACTTCGCTTGAGGATACATGCCAAAAAATACTGTGCACTTAGATAAATTAGGAAAATATTTAAGATTAGGCCTACAGTTGAAGTCGTAAGTTTACATACACCTTAGCCAAATACATTTAAACTCACTTTTTCACAATTCCTGACATTTAATCGTAGTAAAAAATCCCTAGTATTTGGTAGCATTGCCTTTAAATTGTTTAACTTGGGTCAAACGTTTCGGGTAGCCTTCCACAAGCTTCCCACAATAAGTTGGGTGAATTTTGGCCCATTTCTCCTGACAGAGCTGGTGTAACTGAGTCAGGTTTGGAGGCCTCCTTGCTCGCACAAGCTTTTTCAGTTTTGGCCGCAATTTTTCTATAGAATTGAGGTCAGGGCTTTGTGATGGCCACACCAATACCTTGACTTTGTTGTCCTTCAGCCATTTTGCCACAACTTTGGAAGTATGCTTGGGGTCATTGTCCATTTTGAAGACCCATTTGCGACCAAGCTTTAACTTCCTGACTGATGTCTTGAGATGTTGCTTCAATATATCCACATATTTGTCCTCCCTCATGATGCCATCTATTTTGTGAAGTGCACCAGCCTCCTGCAGCAAAGCACTCCCACAACATGATGCTGCCACCCCCGTGCTTCACGGTTGGGATAGTGTTCTTCGGCTTGCAAGCCTCCCCCTTTTTCCTCCAAACATAACGATGGTCATTATGGCCAAACAGTTCTATTTTTGTTTCATCAGACCAGAGGACATTTCTCCAAAAAGTACGATCTTCGTCCCCATGTGCAGTTGCAAACCGTAGACTGGCTTTTTTATGGTGGTTTTGGAGCAGTGGCTTCTTCCTTGCTGAGTGGCCTTTCAGGTTATGTTGATATAGGACTTGTTTTACTATGGATATAGATACTTTGTACCTGTTTCCTCCAGCATCTTCACAAGGTTTTTGCTGTTGTTATGGGATTGATTTGCACTTTTCGCACCAAAGTGCGTTCATCTCTAGGAGACAGAACGCATCTCCTTCCTGAGCGCTATGACTGCTGCGTGGTCCCATGGTGTTTATACTTGCGTACTATTGCTTGTACAGATGAACGTGGTACCTTCAGGCATTTGGAAATTGCTCTCAAGGATGAACCAGACTTGTGGAGGTCTACCATTTTTTTCTGAGGTCTTGGCTGATTTCTTTTGATTTTCCCATGATGTCAAGCAAAGAGGCACTGAGTTTGAAGGTAGGCCTTGAAATACATCCACAGGTACACTTTCAATTGACTCAAATTATGTCAATTAGCCTATCAGAAGCTTCTAAAGCCATGACATAATTTTCGGTAATTTTCCAAGCCATTTAAAGGCACAGTCAACTTAGTGTATGTAAACTTCTGACCCACTGGAATTGTGATACAATGAATTATAAGTGAAATAATCTGTCTGTAGACAATTGTTGGAAAAATTACTTGTGTCATGCACAAAGTAGATGTCCTAACCGACTTGCCAAAACTATTTGTTGTTCACAAGAAATTTGGGGAGTGGTTGAAAAACAAGTTTTAATGACTCCAACCTAAGTGTATGTAAACTTCCAACTTCCAACCAAAAAAGTGTTTAACAAATCAAAATATACTGCTCAAAAAAATAAAGGGAACACTTAAACAACACATCCCAGATCTGAATGAAAGAAATAATCTTATTAAATACTTTTTTCTTTACATAGTTGAATGTGCTGACAACAAAATCACACAAAAATAATCAATGGAAATCCAATTTATCAACCCATGGAGGTCTGGATTTGGAGTCACACTCAAAATTAAAGTGGAAAACCACACTACAGGCTGATCCAACTTTGATGTAATGTCCTTAAAACAAGTCAAAATGAGGCTCAGTAGTGTGTGTGGCCTCCACGTGCATGTATGACCTCCCTACAACGCCTGGGCATGCTCCTGATGAGGTGGCGGATGGTCTCCTGAGGGATCTCCTCCCAGACCTGGACTAAAGCATCCGCCAACTCCTGGACAGTCTGTGGTGCAATGTGGCGTTGGTGGATGGAGCGAGACATGATGTCCCAGATGTGCTCAATTGGATTCAGGTCTGGGGAACAGGCGGGCCAGTCCATGGCATCAATGCCTTCTTCTTGCAGGAACTGCTGACACACTCCAGCCACATGAGGTCTAGCATTGTCTTGCATTAGGAGGAACCCAGGGCCAACCGCACCAGCATATGGTCTCACAAGGGGTCTGAGAATCTCATCTCGGTACCTAATGGCAGTCAGGCTACCTCTGGCGAGCACATGGAGGGCTGTGCGGCCCCCCAAAGAAATGCCACCCCACACCATGACTGACCCACCGCCAAACCGGTCATGCTGGAGGCAGTGCTTCTCCTGCTCCTCCTTGCACAAAGGCGGAGGTAGCGGTCCTGCTGCTGGGTTGTTGCCCTCCTACGGCCTCCTCCACGTCTCCTGATGTACTGGCCTGTCTCCTGGTAGCGCCTCCATGCTCTGGACACTACGCTGACAGACACAGCAAACCTTCTTGCCACAGCTCGCATTGATGTGCCATTCTGGATGAGCTGCACTACCTGAGCCACTTGTGTGGGTTGTAGACTCCGTCTCATGCTACTACTAGAGTGAAAGCACCATCAACATTCAAAAGTGACCAAAACATCAGCCAGGAAGCATAGGAACTGAGAAGTGGTCTGTGGTCCCCACCTGCAGAACCACTCCTTTATTGGGGGTGTCTTGCTAATTGCCTATAATTTCCACCTGTTGTCTATTCCATTTGCACAACAGCATGTGAAATGTATTGTCAATCAGTGTTGCTTCCTAAGTGGACAGTTTGATTTCACAGAAGTGTGATTGACTTGGAGTTGCATTGTGTTGTTTAAGTGTTCCCTTTATTTTTTTGAGCAGTGTATATAAGTAGCCATCCTTTGCCTTGATGACAGCTTTGCACACTCTTGGCATTTTCTCAACCAGCTTCATGAGGAATGCTTTTCCAACAGTTTTGAAGGAGTTCCCACATATGCTGAGCACTTGTTGGCTGCTTTTCCTTCACTCAAACTCATCCCAAACCATCTCAATTGGGTTGAGGTCGGGTGATTGTGGAGGCCAGATCATCTGATGCAGCACTCCATCACTCTCCTTCTTTGTCAAATAGCCCTTACACAGCCTGGAGGTGTGTGTTGGGTCATTGTCCTGTTAAAAAACAAATGATAGTCCCACTAAGCGCAAACCAGATAGATTTGCGTTTGCCCCACCAAGATTTACATGCTAAAATCACCACTGCACACCACACATAACCGCAATAATTGTGCATCAAATAAAATGTCTGTCCGGTGATTGGTTGAATTGCTCCTTATCATTCAGGTATCCAATAGCATTGAGAGTGTGTTTACCTACAGAAGCTTTCAACATGACTGTTGTACATTTCTGTCTGACTTGTACAGATGTAGCCCATATTATCACACATGTCCTGTAAGACACGTCCTGTACTGTCATCTAGTGGACTCAGTGGGTCAGGGTAACCAAAAGACATGCTAAATTACAAACCTCTTCCCCCACCCTTTTATTTTACCTGATACTTACTATTTACTTATAAATTAAATGGTAACTTAATAATGATACTAACCTAATAATTACACGATCAAAACATAATGTTTTCTGTGCATCAAGCACTAGATAATTGCTATTTGTGTATTTGGAAGTAAGTACCGGAAATAATGTACTGTAACCACATAATACCCTAGTAAACATTAGTTCAACAACTGAAAGAGGACTGTAAAATAAGGAAGTGCAACAACCACGTCTCTAGTATATTTGTCATATTCAAATGAATTGTTCATGCCCCTGATAAATACACTGAGATTTGAATAGACATTTGCTTACTGTTCATGTAGAATGGCTGTGAGACAAAAAGTAAAAACTTTTTTTTTTAAGTGCACTCTACCCACAACATCAGGATACATTTACATTTACATTTTAGTCATTTAGCAGACGCTCTTATCCAGAGCGACTTACAAATTGGTGCATTCACCTATAATATCCAGTGGAACAACCACTTTACAATAGTGCATCTAAATCTTTTAAGGGGGGGGTTAGAAGGATTACTTTATCCTATCCCAGGTATTCCTTGAAGAGGTGGGGTTTCAGGTGTCTCCGGAAGGTGGTGATTGACTCCGCTGTCCTGGCGTCGTGAGGGAGCTTGTTCCACCATTGGGGTGCCAGAGCAGCGAACAGTTTTGACTGGGCTGAGCGGGAACTGTGCTTCCTCAGAGGTAGGGAGGCGAGCAGGCCAGAGGTGGATGAACGGAGTGCCCTTGTTTGGGTGTAGGGCCTGATCAGAGCCTGAAGGTACGGAGGTGCCGTTCCCCTCACAGCTCCGTAGGCAAGCACCATGGTCTTGTATAAGGATAAGCCTATTACAAGTAGATAGGCCTACAGGCTTGGCAGTAGGTGTTGTTGTCATACATCCTGTAGTTATGATATCTGATTGGAGGTTAACTTTACAGTAATGCTATTGGTCAACAACTCAGATGTTATAAAGGGGTCTCACTTTCATTGTCTGTCTCTTCTCTGTTCCTGACCTGCTGTGGTGAGAGACACTGTTTTTCTCTCGCCCTCTCCCATGCGCTATGGGCCATTTCTCTCTCTCCCTCTCTGATCATGCTTAGATACTTCCTGTTTTGTTAATGTCAGTATGACCTTGTAACTTAAGCTTCATGCCTCGTATAATGTTTAGTTCATTTTACAATTATATTAAATCTATTTGCCTTTGATATAGACAATTCTCAGACCTTTCTTGCTAAATCAGCTGTATGGAGTCCGATAAACATTTTAATAGACTGTCATATTAAATTGCAAAGTATTATTATGGGTCGCTTGTGCAGTATATATTATATAGTTATTCATCAAATATTACTCCACTACAGTGTTATTAACTATAACTACCTTTTATTACATGTGTTATTAACTTGTATTATCCGTGTTAACTGTTATAACATGTTATTAACTGTTATTCATATTTTATTAACTCAAAGTGTCAACTGGGGGTACATTTTTACCCTACGGGCCGGTGCCAAAAAGGACAATTTTGAAAGCATTTTTTAAATCCTTTTTTAGGACTTTGTAATCAAACTACTTACCAACAAAAACAATGTGCTATGATTTCTGTGTTAATATGGAGGAATGTAAAATAATCTCTCTTTTGTATAGTAATATGCTGAAAAAAATGTACTTTGTGATAAAATAACCAAATTTGGCATAGAGGTAGATGTACACTAGTACAAAACTATGTGGACACCTGCACGTCGAACATCTCATTCCAAAATCATGGGCATTCATATGGAGTTGGTCCCCCCTTTGCTGCTATAACAGCATCCACTCTTCTGGCAAAGCGTTCCACTAGATGTTGGAACATTGCTGCAGGGACTTGCTTACATTCAGCCACAAGAGCATTAGTGAGGTTGGGCACTGATGTTGGGATATTAGGCTTGGCTCGCAGTCGACGTTCCAATTCATCCCAAAGGTGTTCGATGGGGTTGAGGTTAGAGCTCTGTGCAGGCCAGTCAAGTTCTTCCACACCGACCTCGGCAAACCATTTCTTTATGGACCTTGCTTTGTGCACGAGGGCATTGTCATGCTGAAACAGGAAAGGGCCTTCCTCAAACTGTTGCCACAAAGTTGGAAGAACAGAATCGTCTAGAATATCATTGTATGCTGTAGAGTTAAGACTTCCCTTCACTGGAACTAAGTGGCCTAGTCCAAACCACGAAAAACAGCCCCAGACCATTATTCCTCCTCCACCAAACTTTACAGTTAGCACTATGCATTCGGGCAGGTAGCATTCTCCTGGCATCCGCCAAACCAAGATTTGTCCGTCAGACTGCCAGATGGTGATGCGTGATTCATCATTCCAGAGAACGTGTTTCCACTGCTCCAGAGTCCAATGGCGAAGAGCTTTACACCACTCCAGCCAATGCTTGGCATTGCGCAGGGTGATCTTAGGCTTGTGGCAGCTGCTCGGCCATGGAAACCCATTTCATGGAGGTCCCAACAAACAGTTCTTGTGCTAACGTTGCTTCCAGAGGCAGTTTGGAACTCGGTAGTGAGTGTTGCAACCGAGGACAGACGATTTTTAGTGTTGCTTCCTAAGTGGACAGTTTGATTTCACAGAAGTGTGATTGACTTGGAGTTACATTGTGTTGTTTAAGTGTTCCCTTTATTTTTTTGAGCAGTGTATATATATTTTTTTACGATAGTAACACTGTTTTACAATTCAGGAAGACTGTTTTGAGATAAACGCACCATCTGTCACAGTGCTAGATTTACGGAGAGAAAGAAAGAGTGAAATCTAGCTATACAGTAAATCTGACTTTACATCTCGATTTTGTACACTGTCATAGCCCACTTGTCATTGCATTCAATAGCCCTCAGGCACCTACAGTCCTCTGACAACCCCTTCTGGTGAATTCTATGTAGTGGAGGTCCCACTTAATCCCAGGAGGATATACTGTATCTACCATGTAAATGTCTCAAGAGATACCTGGATTCTAATACTTCAATTTGTGCACTATATTGGGCACTTTCTTGGTCAAATTGCAATTGTACAGTTACTGTAATTCAAAAAATATAAATACATACAGTATTTAGCCTCCAGCCAATGTCTCCATACCAAGTTGAGAATCTCATCTTTCAGATGAAATTGGAACTGAGTTAACAGACCATAACATTGTAAAGTTAGAGCTGAAAATCTAATATGGAGCCCATATCTCCCATAGTGGTGGCCATCTTGTCCGATTAGTTAAATGGGTCATTCTATGAAAATGGTGGCTTTTTCAACAGCCAACTTTTACACATTTTAATTATTTAAAAAAAATCTAAACTTAGTCAGATAATAGTTAACCTCTTAACATTATAAATCAACATAAATGACAGCTTAACATTTTTCTATTTTTACTACATTAAATTGAAAAACTGCTTGTGCTGCCTTTTTGTCACTGGTGTTACCTATATTTTAGATGCCAATTCAGGCTTTCTAGAATGTAATTTCAGTTTTTAATTTTCATATATAATCAAAGACAGAAAAAGTTCATGGTAATACTAAGAAATTGTTTGGATTAGTAATAGTTGACTTTAAATATGCATGTGTAAAGTTATATAGTCTGACATTTTTCCATTTATACTATTGTTTTTTTTGTAACGTAAGAAATAATTGAGGTCGAGTCATCAAAACTGAATGATCATATCCTTAAAATGTTTACTTATGAATGTAGCAACAGTTAGGTTGATACAAAAACCATATTCAATTAAATTGGCCAACTCTGATGCCAGAACACCAATATGCCATACAGTAATAACAGTGACACAATGTGAAACCAATGACAAACATAACATTATTTCAAACAAATTTGATCAATTTATTAGTAATATTTTTAATTACAAATCATTTCAGATTTCATAAAATGGGTTGATTAAATATGATCAATAAAATTAGGGTTATTGGTCAAAGATTAAGACCAAAAGATGAAGCCTATTGACTAAAATGTGTCTTTCAAAACACAACATTGTCATACAAACACATAAAACATGTCCACTAGAACATTAGAAACACTAACATTGAACATAAACTAAAACTGTTTTCCTAACCACACTGATACGAACACTTTGTATGCAGTAAAACATGTTCATGGAATTTTTCCAGTATTGTTCACTTTTACTTCAGATATGTTTGTCTTTGCCATGCTATTGTGTCGCGTCCATCTCTTATCATCTCTGAGCTAATCTCCATTGCTTTCTAGCTACTGATGGCTTCTTTACTAGTAGCCAGTTCACATCTGCCACTTTCACACAGCCAGGTGCTCCTCCAAGTACTTCCAGATACTGTGGCAAATTTCAACTGATCTTTTGTTGACTGGCAGCGGCTCTGGCATCAGACAAACAATCTGGTCATCCCCATCCCCATGATATCATCTCTTGGACTTGGCCAGTAGAACTTGTTGACACCATTCCTGTGCATGCACTTTACTTTGGCATTATGTTCTTCAACCTCCAGTATAATGCCAGGGTATGGTTGTTCATCATAGTTCACAATACACTACTGTCCACTGTGGTGAGACTCGATGACATCTGGATAAAGTGGAGGTGAGAGATCACGGCCATTAGCCGGCATGGTGACTTCTTGGAATCCACTTTTATTTAACCGTTATTTTACCAGGTAAGTTGACTGAGAACACGTTCTCATTTACAGCAACGACCTGGGGAATAGTTTCAGGGGATAGGAGGGGGATGAAGGAGCCAAATGTAAGCTGGGGATGATTAGGTGACCGTGATGGTATGAGGGACAGCTTGGGAATTTAGCCAGGACACCGAGGTTAACACCCCTACTCTTACAATAAGTGCCATGGGATCTTTAATGACCTCAGAGAGTCAGGACACCAATTTAACGTCCCATCCAAAAGACAGCACCCTTTACAGGGCAGTGTCCTAGGGTATTGGGATATTTTTTAGACCAGAGGAAAGAGTGCCTCCTGCTGGCCCTCCAACACCACTTCCAGACTCCCATCAAGGGACTGACCAGGACCAACCCTGCTTAGCTTTAGAAGCAAGCCAGCAGTGGGATGCAGGGTGGTATGCTGTTGGCTGTCCATAACATGGGCAACCCCACACGCCTTCCGCTGCTTGGCAGAGACAACTTACATCTCTATATTTTAGGGTGCCAGGTGGGATACTTACAACCTGGTGCATTCGCATGGTTCCTTTCACGGTAACCAGAGATACCTCAGACATCTTCTGTGCCTTTCTTTCCACCTCTTCCTCGCTGACATAATGCAACTGTATTTGACAGCAAGAGTCCCTCAACTCCTGGTAGAAAGACATTGCTTCCGTTATGTCTCCCCCGCGGCGGACCAAGAGGTCAGCTGATCTCTTTAATGAACCCCCCACTCCATCTGGAGCACCTTTTCCGTGACTGGCCTCAAAAAAGTTCCACATAGTCCCCTGGAAGCCCTTCTTGTAAGGTTCTGTGCAAACCATGTAAAAGTTGACCTTCTATTTATATTGTGTGGCAGGGCCATCACTGAAGAAATGAAGGTGTTGCACGGCAGGGTACTGGTGTTTTATCATGTCCAGGATGGGTTCTAGGTAAGCCCATATGGCTGCTGGATCATGCCTTCTGCTGGGTGATATGGTGCAAAAGGAGATGGGGGGGGCTCCTCTGCCACATAGAGGACACCAGTGTGGAGTGTCACTTGCTTGTGTGACACCCCCAAAGTGAACTGACTGGATCTCTGAAGCATACTTGCAAGTGATGTGTGATTGCAATATTGAAACAGTAATAAAATGCTAATAAGTCTTTTTTAATATAATTGTTGAGGTTTTTATAAAACATTACATTGAAAAAAAAGTTTGGGGTGTTATTGATCGTCACTGGCGTTATCGTCATGTCACTGGTGTTACCAGCAAGAACAGTAACACCAGTGACGATAACACCAGTTACAAATCTGCAGACAAGATGGCATATCTAAGATGGTGGCCACTGTAGCTCAAATCACACTTCTTAAATTGTAAATAAATCACTTAATCACATTTTAATCAATTTTCCTTTTCCCTTACCATAAACTGTATAACACCAGTGACACATCTGAAGTCCTCGCATGAAATTACCAAGTTAATCATCAAATTGTTAACATATGAAAAGAGAGTGCACACTCACCAAGTGTTTTCCAAACACTCCCGTCTCCAATGAACCTTTGACGCAGGAAGAATTTGGCAAAGATGTTGCATTTTTTGAAAGTGGTGGTTTTTATACATTTTAACACCAGCGACATGAAATTGAGAGACAGCTATTACTTGTAAACTATTTATAATATTTATTAGATATTTTCGTTTTTTAAGTAGTCCACTAAATAACTATAATACTTTCCTTTGTATTATGACATTTATTTTTTAACTCAAAATATGTCACTAAACCATGACTCCTGACCTGAGGGACAAGACAATTTCATGGTACTGACCGTGCTCTACAATATATTAAAAAAAAAACATGTTTCCAATATAACTGTCTTACATATGTTTTATTAATAATAAAACACTTCAATTATCTCACATTTTTTCGTGTTTTTCCTGATGAATAAGACCGGGTTAGAAAGTCACCATTTTCGTAGAATGACCCAAATCGGCAATTTCTCAGCCTCTTAGTATAAGAGAAAACACTTTGAATGAATAACAGAAACATTTTCATGACAAGTTATGGATGAAATTGTTAAAATAACTGTTCAAAAAATGAAAAACACAGAAACATCTATTTTAGGGTGAATGTCTGAGATGTGCAGTATAAACTAAAATATTAAAGTCATTTTAAATAAAAAATGACTGCAGTTGAAGTGTCCAGGTGTAATGTTGTCATGCAGTACATATTTTTGCCTAAAATCTTCTGAAATGTCATTCATTCGGAGAATGTTAAGGTGCAGGTGTAAACTTTTCACTAGGTTACTGGGCATGGTTACATATTCACCATAGTAGCAGGAACCATGCAGAAAAGGACACTGTGAAAAGAAAATATACAAGCCAGCATAGTATGGTCCGGGACAGCCCTATAGTGTGAATATGTTTACCAGCTTATGTCATTAACATTTAACCCACTGGTTGGGAAACAAACTGGTTGGGTTTCTAAGATGATATCCTACTCTGGGATTAACAGAGAACCATCAAAGGTAAACATAATTATCATAGATAATGTAGTTCAAAGGTACCCATAGAAATGCGATGAGAACTCATTCTAGTTCTGTTAAGGTACCATTATCTACGGGAGTGTTTCTCAACCTGTTTTGTATCAGGGACTGGTAAGCTAGTGTTTCATCTTCTACAATCTTTCCTTCTTCGGGGGACTGATTACTGTACTTTCAAACTAGCACTGTAGAAGTGACCAAACTATTGTCAGGTAACCATTTCAGGTGCCGCTCATTGTCAGGAACCAGAGGTTGAGAAACATTGGCCTATAGGGCGTTAATGCTCAAAAGCATAACATTCACAACGTGATCTGTTACATTGCATGGGTTCTGGTGTTAACACTATAAACATGAATTATTGATCTCAAATTAATATTGGTTGGGATCTTTCCTCAAGCGTCTTATATTACCGACACCAAACGGAGTAAAAACAATAAAAGCTCTGCTTTATTTTTGACACAATGGTTCATTAGCCATGAAACAAGACAGACAACACGACAACTATATAAGTCATATATATTTTACAGCTGGATCAAAATCTCTAGTACTTACTACAAAACCATGCTCTCTGTACAGAACATCACAAAACTTGTTACACAGGCAGACACCAAGTGCATGCTCAAAGTAAAGTAGTAAACAATATTTCACTTGCCTAAAGCAGTCTCAAAATTCATATCATGTAAAATGTCAGGTTCTTCGTAAAACAAAGGTAAAACAGGATAATTAAGTAATAACCTATTAAAATGTAAATTCTCCACTCTTACTGAGTGAGTCATTTCATTTCAGCATGCCATGACACCCACCATCTCAGATTGTTCTGAAATGGTTTCTGTAGTTAGAAACAGAGAAGATAAGCATTCCTGCAACATCATTTTTTTCAAAGACAATTTAAACTGAGAAATGAAGCTAATTGATTTAACCCAATTTGGCAATTTTAAATATATAGGATTCATATAACATTCAATAAATGTAGTACCCAACATCAGATTTGTACCAAATATATTCTTAACAATGATTAAGACATGAGGAATCCAAATAAATGGTCAAAAGCCACCCACGGACCCACCAACCCCCACACCAAGCCCACCCAATGACCAGTATACAGTATCAGTTCTCTATGTTTGACAAGTAGTATGAAGCTGCAACATTAAGTAATGTGTATTCATACTATGTAATGTATTCTCAGTGAATTTTGTGTATTTTCCACTCTGTTCAGAGAAATTAGCCATTGAAGTAGCTTGATTTCCCCTCATAAATTAGTATAAAAGTACCATATTTTTCCCACTAGATGCCACTGTTCCTACTCCTGTCACACATATTTATCCATTTTGCTGGTCTCTTGTGTTTATCAAATGGATAACAATATTTTCTATGCAACTTTGGGTAGAAAACCAATAGATTTTGCTCATGGTGAAAACAAATTGTGTGGTCATCCTCACAAGTCCAGCTAGTCTTCCATGAAATAAATTACATTTTTACTTCTCTTAGTAACCTAATGCATCAGCTCAACTCTCCTTGCATAGTCCAACAAGTGCCAGCTCTCTGAGAGGGCTATCCTATGGTGCAATTATGTTATGAAGCCCAACAATTTGATGGAGAAATGGGCTAATAACAAAAAATGTGACAACCCTAATACAATTATAAAATTATAAACCATTGCATGGCTATGTTTCAATAAAATGATTAGAAAACATCTCTAGATGTTTTGTCTGGATCAGTTAGACCCTTAGAGAACATAACATTGAAACTATTAGATCTGCTGTAGCCTAATGGTTTACTTGTTCACCACTAACTAATCCAGACCTTTTTTGAATGGAAATAAACCACACACACACAGGGGCTGTTTCCTTGACAAAGATCAAGTCTAAGTACAAACTGAATTGCTTTCATGGAGGACTGGCTTGAATTTTGAGAAAACATTTATTTCATCATGAGCAAAAGCTATTGGTTTTCTACCCAAAGTTGCAAAGGACATGTTGTGATCCAATTAATAAATGCAGAAACATTTATAATAGGGTGTGGCAATAGCAGGAGCAGTGGCCTCTAGTGGGCAAAACCTGGTACTTTTACACAAATTTATGGGGGGGGGGGGGGAGCGACACCAATGGCTAATTTCTCTAAGCAGGGAAAGAAACCATCACCAAATTTACCGTGAATAAATTACATAGTATGAATAAACAATACTGCAAGCCACAGCTGCATACTACTTCTCAAACATAGAGAACTGATACTGTATACTGGCCGTTGGGGTGGGCTTGGTGTGAGGTTTGAGGGGGTTTGGAATCCTCATGTCTTAATCATTGTTAAGAAGTTGTTGTTGAATATTATACGAATCCAACAACTTAAAATTGCCAATTTGGGTGCAATCGATCAGCTCAAATGATCTTTCAACAAAATAATGTTGCAAGACTGCTTATCTAATCTGTTTCTAACTACAGAAACAACATTTCAGACCAATCTTTGATGGGGTTGTCGAAATCCTATTTTTTGTGCTTTTTGAGGTGGAATGACTCTGAGGTCAATTTGAACATGTACAGGCAGCTGTTGATAATTTCGTCCAACGGAAAGATTCAGTGTAAAATTGAATTAAAATGGTCATCAAAATAAAATGTTCTTGGGCCTCCCGAGTGGCGCAGCGGTCAAAGGCACTGCATCGCAAAGCTAGAGGTGTCACTACAGACCTGGGTTTGTTCCTGGGCTGTGTCAATTGACCCAGCGTTGTCCAGGTTAGGGGAGGGTTTGGCCGGGGAGGCTTTACTTGGCTCATCGTGCTCTAGCAACTCCTTGTGGTGGGCCAGGCGCCTGCAAGCTGACCTCAGTTGTCAGTTGAACAGTGTTTCCTCCGACACAATGGTGCGGCTGGCTTCCAGGTTAAGCGGGCGGGTGTTAAGAAGTGGGGTTTGTCAGGGTCATGTTTCGAAGGACGCATGACTCGACCTTTGCATACCGAGCACATTGGGGAGTTGCAGTGATGATACAAGATCAAAAAAGGGGATAAAAAACAAATACAAAAAATGTAAATACATTTCTTTACAGTAGAATTTTAATGTTGACATTACATTTAGTCACATACATATTTTTCATACAAGTCCCGCTCTTCAATGGTTTATATAACATAACTCTCGCCAAATGGCATACATTCACCATTATAGCATTCACCAAATGGCATTCCTGTTTAGTTTTGTATTGGGACATGGGTGGGACAGGGACAGCAAGGGGTGCAGACAACATCCTGTATTATGCTGGACATCTTGTTTCAGCATGGTGGTATATAGAATGTTTTTTTATCCCACAAATATAATGAGATGCTATGAGTTTCATCTTTCCACATTTCAATAGATGTAGCAAAAATAGCTTAGTTACAGTAACTCCAATGAAGATAAGAGAAGACCTTCACTGCGTCATACTTATATACACACACACAGTACCAGTCAAAAGTTTGGACACACCTACTCATTTAAGGGTTTTTATTTTTACTATATTGTAGAATAATAGTGAAGACATCAAAACTATGAAATAACACATATGTAATCATGTAGTAACAAAAAAAGTGTTAAACAAATCAATATATATATATATATATATATATATATATATATATATATATTATATATACTTCAAAGTAGCCACCCTTTGCCTTGATGATAGCTTTGCAAACTCTTGGCATGCTCTCAACCAGTTTCACCTAGAATGCTTTTCCAATAGTCTTGAAGGAGTTCCCACATATACTGAGCACTTGTTGGCTGCTTTTCCTTCACTCTGCGGTCTAACTCTTCCCAAAACATCTCAATTGGGTAGAGGTCGGGTGTTTGTGGAGGCCTGGTCATCTGATGCAGCACTCCATCACTCTCCGCCTTTGTCAAATAGCCATTACACAGCCTGGAGGTGTGTTGGGTCATTGTCCTGTTGAAAAACAAATTATAGTCCCACTAAGCGCAAACCAGATGGAATTGTGTATCGCTGCAGAATGCTGTGGTAGCCATGCTGGTTAAGTGTGCCTTGACTTCTAAATAAATCACTGACAGTGTCACCAGCAAAGCACCTCCACACCATCATACCTCCTCCTCCAAGCTTCACGGTGGGAACGACACATGCAGAGATCATCCATTCACCTACTCTCACAAACACACAGCGCTTGGAACCAAAAGTCTCAAATTTGTACTTATCAGACAAAAGGACAGATTTCATTGCTCATGATTCTTGGCCCAAGCAACTCTCTTCTTATTATTGGTTTCCTTTATAGCAATTTGACCACGCAATCTCCTCTGAACAGTCGATGTTGAAATGTGTCTGTTACTTGAACTCTGTGAAGCATTTATTTGGGATGCAATTTCTGAGGCTGCTAACTCCAATAAACTCATTATCTGCAGCAGAGATAACTCTGGGTCTTCCTTTCCTGTGGCGGTCCTCATGAGAGCCAGTTTCATCATAGCGCTTGATGGTTTTTGCAACTGCACTTGAAGAAACTTTAACAGTTCTTGAGATTTTACGGATTGACTGACCTTCATGTCTTAAAGTAATGATGGACTGTCGTTTCTCTTTGCTTATTTGAGCTCTTGCCATAATATGGACTGGGTCTTTTACCAAATAGGGCTATCTTCTGTATATCACCCTACCTTGTCACAACACAACTGACTGGCTCAAACACATTAAGAAGGAAAGAAATTCCACAAATTAACTTTTAACAAGGCACACCTGTTAATTGAAATTAAATCCAGGTGACTACCTCATGAAGTTGGTTGAGAGAATGCCAAGAGCGTGCAAAGCTATCATCAAGGCAAAAAGTGTCTACTTTGAAGAAGATATTTTGATTTGTTTAACACTTTTTTTTGGATACTATTTCATAGTTTTGATGTCTTCACTATTACTCTACAATGTAGAAAATAGAACAAAAAAAGAAAAATCCTTGAATGAGTAGGTGTGTCCAAACTTTTTACTGGTACTATATATATATATATATATATATATATATATATATATATATATATATATATATATATATATATATATATATATATATATATATATACATACAGAGAGATACATACTTACAAGAAATACAAATATACGAAGAAGAAACTCAGATTGCAAATTTTGAAATTTAGAGAAAACTTTTGACCACTCACCTTTTTTTGTTTTCAGCAAGGATAGAAACATTAAGCATAGTTGCCCTTCATCTATACAGTCTCTCTTTGCTTATTACATTCATACCGCAGGTAAAACCAAGACCAGAGGGTGAGAGAGAGTCATTGGCGTCTCTCAGGGAGAGTCCTATAGAGTTCCTAGTGAATCTCAGCCAGGTGTGTCCCTGGCCTGTAGTCAAAGTCATAGTACTAAACCACATTTGGCACTCAGTCAAATATTAGTGTACATCACAGTCATTTAGTTTGGCCTACCCAACCTTTATATCAATCAACCAACACACATTATTATCACCATTAACATACAGGTTCAACAGGTTTCAATTGCACTGGTCTTATTGGACTAGAAGAGCATTAGCTCAGCATGTGATTGAATGAAAATAACGGACCCCTGTCTGCATCATCGTCACCTACCAGTGGATATCACGCATGCATTCAATGGTAAATAAATAAACAAATGAACAAACAAACAAAAACATTTTGAAATACAGTACCAAATCACTGTAACATTCCTTAGATTTTGAGCTACTTTGTTTGTACCTTGGTAATATTATGGAACTAAGTGCATTTTGGACCTAGAGCGGCATTTTGAGGGGCTGTGGAAGGAAAATTACTTATTTTCTCATAATCCCGAGCATCGTAGCAAGAAACGCCACCTTGTGGTGGTCAGGCAGTTGTGATGAAATTACATAAAAGAGCAAAAAACTGTTGTTTGAATTAAATTCTGGTCAAACTTTATTTGAAGGTACACATTTTAGCTACTAATTTGTAGTTTATAAGTGTGGATATACGTAGCTCATAAGGTCTTTATTGTGTCTTATTAGCTATACATTAGGCCTCAATTAAGTGGTTTATTATTTAAACATAAGTCATGTGTTACCGGACAATCCTTCATTGTTAATCTTTTGTCGCTTTTCAAGGAAAATCTAAGTGACAACATTGATATGACAAGATATGAATCCCAAAGTAATTTCTGGACAATATTTCTGGTAACACTTTAGTATAAGGAACACATTTTAAGGTACTATTCCTGTGTAGCTTTACAATTAAGTGTCACCAAATTGATAACGATGACTGACTAATGTATATACAAACCGTCAAACCGTTAGAAACAGTCCGAACCACTGTATCAGTGCAAACACAGTACACAGAGATGTTTGCCGTATGCCTTCTGACACCTAACCTGGCCCTTCAAAAGGCTTCGACATTCGAAAGCCACACGTCGTCCAGAAAGCTTGGCAACAGTCACTTATGGCACAATTAAGTCAGGTGTTGAGTAAGCGCAAATCTGCTGTATAAGACAATCAAGAAAACAGAAACATACTTTTTTTTTTCACGTTCTAATCTAAGCATGTATACAATAACAAAGTTATAATATTGTCAACAGGAGGCCTGAGAGAGGTCTTAGTTCCAATGCTGATTCACATAAAAACAGGGGATCAAATACAACAGACCTGTGGAACCATTAACAACGCGCCTCGAACCTCGCACACATTGGTCTGAATAAACCTCATCTCCAACAATACATCTCTATTTAACCATTATTGCGAAATGTAAACACCCTTTAAATGTATCACGAAAATATATATGTGTGCAAACGGATATATCCCTGTCTGAAAAATGTCCACAAACAGTGAGTAGACCTACGAATATCTTTCCATCAGATTAAATAAGCAGTTATGAGGATTACAGTTGCTAAGCCTGTGCTGCACCTTCAGCCACATTACTTCAGATTAGACAGCCAGATTGTAATGAAAACAATGTTTGGCATGTGGATTGATCACACCAATCCAAGAGAAATAAGACATAGAAATGAGAAATTAAAACTTCTTTGAATTGAAAACACATTTTCATACTGGTAGCCCTGATGCAGTGATCTTGAGTGAATACGAAAATGGTAGTTCCATTTACTAAACAATATGGTAAACAATCCTGCATAGCCACTACCATCCCTACCTCCTCGTACTGTCTGAACTTCTACCTTATAGCAGCGTAAAACCACTGGAGTTGTGAAGACTAGATAGATATAACGAATCCGTTGTCTCACTCCGATATGGCTGTCAATGTATAGCCTAGCCTATGAGGTGAAATGTGTCTTTCTTGCCCTTTCTTGTCCAGTTGACCTGGACCAGCTACATGGATTCATGAGGAGGAGTACAAAGGGTTAACAATATATCAACCCTGACCCCGTTCAGTATGTATCAAGAGTCTCAGAGTAGGAATGTTTTTGCCTTTTTCGATCATAATGAATACGATTACATGGACAGGGGAGACCTGATCCTAGATCAGCACTCCTACTCTTGATACATACGGCCCTTGACCTCCAAGCTCTTTCCTTTGTTTTTGACATGTAGGCTAACTCCTTGCCTCTTAGCCCTCAGGTTTTCTATTACACGTCCTAATGGCACATAGATTTGATTCATAATGTTCATACAGGTAACAGTAAAGATTTGGCACTTTAATATATTAATACAGTCTTTCTTCTTCAGAATGTAATGTTATTAATTACAGGCATAACAATGGTATTACAATGGTGTCCCAGACAGTGTGACGATGACTGGTGATACTTTGGTCTCCAAATCACCAACTGGCTAGATTACAAAAAACTGTTTGTCACATTTTTATGCAAAACAATCACCATATAGACATCTCAATGAATAAATAAATAAATAATATCCTCAGCCAAATGCTCAATGATAAAAGACTTTCCATAAACAGTTAACATTAAAACATAATGATATATTCCCCTTTAAAACAGACCCTCAGTTGATAACCCTCAGTTATCAATCTGATACTTACTAAAATAGTAAACCGGTAATTTTTATATGAGGTTATTATTAATATCTTTAAGCCATTATCACAGGTTATCAACTTCTTCTCTAAAAAATGTAAGTTGCTATAGGTCTCTATAATGTTGCAAAAAAAAATACATCCATACAATATTTGGGTCTGTGTGATGACATCACCATCTCGAAGGAGTTTTGTCAGATCACAACCTTTCTGTTACTCCAGATGAGGGATTCGGAACTGTGGGGACTTCAAAGGTAAAAAGTGCAAAGGTAACCATAGTTTAGGAATTAGATATGGATTCCTATTCAAGTGGAATGGATATGGAGTCAGAGATGAATTCAATCGTCTCAATAGTTGTGTCGTGCGCGTGTGTGTGTGTGTGTGTGTGTGTGTGTGTGTGTGTGTGTGTGTGTGTGTGTGTGTGTGTGTGTGTGTGTGTGTGCGTGCGGATGTTGAAAATCTATCAACAGACTGTGACTGTATCATATTATCAAGGTTACTATTATTTCCATTTTAGATTCAATTTCAACATGAAAAATGTATGATATTTAATCTTGGATTAAGAGAGAAAATATAGTCCAAAAAAAAATTCTGCTTTGGGGTCTTTTTTTTTTTTGACTAAAAATATAATACTGAATAGGATGTAAGATTACAATTCCAAAGGATAATGTGCAAACTGTACTGATCTGTACTAATTCCTGAGGGCAGATAGTTATAAATAAATATCATCAACTGTCCTTTCTATCAGTCACGGGGTCAGAAGAAGTGCTTGTGAGGTGAAGAATGCACATTATTATAATTCAATTGGGGGAATAACAAACTGTTTTCATGTCAGAAAATGTTCAGTCAATTTTACAATGTAGACTAGTAAACCTGAACTCGATAGTAGCCCATGTTCGTAAACGGGGACGTAAAATAAATAAAACAACAACACTGAATGATAACAGAATGAGGAACCTAGCTACTTTATGATGGGCAATACTCTTACATCTAAAATCAACCATCACTGGTCAAACACAAAGTTGGAGACCTGACTCGTCCATTCCTGCTCCCACCCTGAACCAAACCCGGGGCCTTGGCACTCAACCAACACAAAGCAACAAAAAAAAGAACATTGCCAAACGGTATAACCAAAAACAATGGTAGCTTAAGGGTTTAACCATAAACCCAGCCAACCACGACCAAGGTTTCTGCTGCTAACTCAGATAGCATCTCACCACAGTCAGAAGGTGACCCACAATAATATGGCAACTTCAAACCAATCTTGCTCCATAAAGTGGAATATGCACAGATAGGTTTTAGTTCGTTTTCTAATTAGGTACCTGTATATGATCCAGCTGGCCAGGACAGGACAGAACAGGCAGGTGGCTGGATGAGAGTGAGGGGTCCAGTGTGCTGCTGAGTTGCCTATACCTGTCTGTCCAGCCAAGCGCTCCACCCAAACCTGTTTCTCTCTCTCTCTCTCTACTCCCTCCCTTCATCTTTCTCCGTCTCTCCTCCTCCTCACTGCATCTACAGAGGCAGGTCTGTGCTGTTGTGGCGAGTCTTTCTCGATGTCCCATCGTCCCGGGGGAGGGCTTTCTGCAGGTTGGACATGGCTGCTGTCTTCTTCAGGTCAATCACAGCGTAGAACTCACTGCGCCGTGGGGCCTGCTGGGGGCCACATTTGAGGGGTGGCAGGCGCTGGTGCTGTGGCTGAGGCTGAGACTGGGCTCCCCCTCCTCCACCCCCCCCGAGGGCCTGGCACGGCGGCTCCGCATCGAGGTCCACCTGGATGTAGTTGAGCTGCCTCGACGGGGGCATGTGACTGTGCTCGCAGCCCTCCCCCCGACCAAACCCTCCTCCAGGCCGCCTACGGAAATCAAAGCTGAATATTCGGCCGCCCCGATCCGGCTGGCGGTGGCAGGGCTGGAGGTGCTGGGGTTGAGGGGGGCAGGCATGTCGCAGCCGACTGGGCTGGACCTGAACCTGGACCTGTTCTGTGTTGACATAGTTCTGCAGGGCGTCACGGTGGATC
Source organism: Salmo salar (assembly GCF_965601325.2). Taxonomy (NCBI): domain Eukaryota; kingdom Metazoa; phylum Chordata; class Actinopteri; order Salmoniformes; family Salmonidae; genus Salmo; species Salmo salar. The sequence continues at coordinate 60,196,089 of NC_138302.1, read as the reverse complement.
CCCCCCCTCCCAAGCCCTTCCTGGTGGTACCCGTTGGGCGTCCCTGGACCCTCCGAAAACTCGTACTCGTCAAAGTCCTCCTCCTCTTCCTCGTACTCCTCCTCATCCTGCTCCTCGTCATCCTCGTCCTGCTCCTCGTCTCTCTGCAGGGCACGGTACTCCCACACCGGGGGCAGCGACGGCAGGTTCTCGTAATTGAGCAGAGCTGTCCGCCGGTGACCACCGCCCATCCCCGCGCCCCGCTCACAGGGGTACCCCTGGGGGGGCAAAGAAGATGGGCCGTGGGGGTGCGGGTTGAGGGGGTGTGATTGTGGGTGAGAGTGACTGTCTCCGGTGGTGCTGCTGCTGCTGCTGGAGCCCACAGACTGGGACATGCTGCTGGGGCTGAGTCTCAGCCGGCGGCCCCCCCTCAGGCCGTTGATATTCTCGTAGGTGAGCTGGCAGCCCTCCTGGTGTTCGTGGCCAGGGTGCCGGTGCATCACGTGGTGGTAGTGAGGGTGGTGATAGGAGTGGGAGTTGTACACGTGCAGAGGAGGCTCGTCCCCCTCTGTCTCTGAACCTGTGGCGCCCTCTACAGGCCGCATGGCGTGTGGATTGTGGCCCCCGTGCCTCTCCCTCTCTCTCTCCAGCAGGTGGCGCTGTGCAGGGGTGGGTCCCAGCATGAATTTCACCTCCTGAGAGGAAGGCTGAAGGAATACCTGGGGTTCCTTGCGTTGTTCCTCGAGTGGACAACAGTGCATGCTGGTCTGCCCACCTCCTTGGCCCACGACAGGCATGGCTCCCCGGGTTGACTCAGGGAAGGAAGTGGGTCGCACCTCGGGTAGGGAGTGTACACAGTGTCGACTGGAGAGTTCCCCATCCACAGTAACAGTATTCACATAGGTGTGAGCCTGCAGAAGGAGAGGGAGAAGGAGACAGAGAGAGCGAGAGAGGGAGAAAAGAGAGATTAGCAAGGACTCAGAGATCACCCTTCCCTAGGATATTACCGACACATTGCGAGGTGAAGAGTCAGCAGTGGTTACAGTGCTGCTTGGTTCGGCACTATAATCAGAAAATCATACTACTATAGAGGTTAGGGGTCAGTCTTACCTGGTCCTCCAGGCCCATGTGGCTGTGGCCGTGGGGGTCGTCAGTTAGAGAGGGCTGGGAGGATTCAGCTCTCATGGGATACCCCGGGTACCCGTTGGGAAAACCCTGGACGGGGAATGCTGGAGCTGGAGACAGAGAACAATACACACAGTGTTGAATGGGAGTCTGGTGAATGAGGTTAGATGTTTTTATGCCTAATGGTGTGTGTGTGTTTCAGGGTCCCCGTTAACCGGTAATAGCTGGCTTTTGGCAACAAACTAAAAAAATGAAAGGCCGATAAATAAAACTGCCGCCGGCCAATTGTTCGGGAGAAGAAGAAAAATCTCATTGCAATATAAGCCTTTTTAGTCTATTCATTGATGGAAATACCAGGCTATGTAAATTCATTTGACTGGTCATGCTTATCGGTCTATATGTTAATTTGCATAATTTTGTGGAATTAAATTGGTGCATATGTATTTTCGGTAGTTCTTAAGTATCTTATTTATCAAATGCGCACAGCATGCAGATATAGAGCCTAGTTTCAGTGGAAAATCTGTCAGACAGCAGGAGAGCTGCTGCTACAGCTCCTCAAACAGATTGTTCGTTGCTGCTGTAGTGAAACGTGCTTTAATAAGCCCAATCATTGCGCAACAACTTCTAAATACAATTGCATGTTAAAAACAGTTTTAATGGCCACGATTAAAAAGAGCTACTATTTTTATTTCTCAACTGGTAGCCTAATTGAAGTGCGCTTCCCATTTGCCAATTAAGTGCATCTGTAGGCAACGTTACGCAGGCTTCAGTGCGTCACACACCCCTTTCCAACAAGCTGGAGGCAGTATGCATTTTGAAACCATACACTTATCTGTTTGAAACCTGAATGTTTTACATCATATTATGAGGCATGTCTTACCTTGCTTCAAAGTAGCCTAGCCAAAATCTGACCATTTCGTGGAGGCAATTATTTTATAAAGACTTACACATTACAACCAGTAACATATTTCTCTCATGTTCTATTGGTTTTCAAATCAACTTTCATTAATTGTCCAGTAGCCAAAGGCACAATCCTAGTCATATTAGCAACCCATGTTAGTTGTTAAATCTTTAGATCTCCCCTCTATCTAAATTTAAATGTACAGTTTCGCATTCTAAGTTTCACATGAAATCGCTCGCAGTGTTTTCCTGCAAATTTCTTTCTTTGGCATTATGGGACAAACATTCGCGTGTAGCCTACTGCCTTGTACGCATTGCTGCGCTTATAATGTGAAGAAATAATAGTTGAGCAACATTTTAAGCTAAACGTTCTGGTCTGTTGCATCAGCCTCAATGCTTTTTAAAGTTTATTTTTATGTAGCTTGGTTGTATAAATTTGGGATCTATTGTCCCACAACTGTCCCAGAGTCTGTTCGGAATAGGCTATTTCTTTCTTGCACAGAACGACAAGCTGACTAATAGAAGAGGTCAACTTCTCTACTATGGGGGATAGTAGATTGACATAGGCTAGTGATTTTGCTGTTCGTTACTCGTCTTGTTGGCTGAGGAAATGTGGACAGTTATTCTAACATCTTCAAAGTGCGCAACAGAATTAGGTAGGAAGGACACACGTCGTTGCATCCTCGAGTTGCATGTTCTGTTAAGATGAACTACCATAATCTAAATGTGATTTCGGTCATTCTAAGCACCTAATCAGGTTATGCAGCCAATGCATATGGGTCCTGTGAATTTCGCAAATGTCTGGTCAATTAAAATGCTGCCGGTCAATTGTCCGGGGCCACATTTTCCAAACGGAAACCCTGGTGTGTGTCTATGTTTGTGCTGTATTGCATAGAATGATTTGTAATGTAACCTTTGTTTTACCCACAAGTCATTGTATTTTCGACCCTTCCACCTCCCTCTCTGCTCTATTCATCCACCTCCCTCCCTGCCTCTGAACAGGTTGGAGCATGGAAACTGGGTTTGACGAAAGGATTTACTGTAAGACATTTCGACACCAGATCCCTGATCTCCGGAATTATTACGGAGTTTTTCCCCCCAAACTACTTTCAAAACATCAAACACATATTCTCAGCTTTTGTGTCACATCTGTCCTGCATTGCAGTCAAACACCTTCACAGCATTCAACAAAAGCAAAGAAGCAATCATGTACTGTATAGATGATGCGCACATGTGTGTACTGGATGTTTGTATGTGTGTGTGTGTTTATATTTGTGTTTGTGCTTACTGTTGGGTGTCTGTGGGGTGCGAGGCATGTCTATCTCTCGTGCGTGTCCGCTGCCGGTCATGATCATAGGCTCCTCCACCACATTGATACTGTTGCACTGCATCAGCTCCTGGAGGAGGTTGAAGATCTCCTCCGCACGAGAACATTTAAACGCAAAGATTCCTGCACGACCACAGAGAAAACACACACATACATGTTTAAGTTATCTTAAATGAATCGAAAACTGTTCTTGACCGAGAAAAAAAAAAAATGAAGAAAATGTAGAAGTTATCTGAAACAATTCACTCAACTACAACAACCAACTTTAGGCTTCTAATATGACAGCAGCTAGCTAATCAGTTAAGTACAATTCTCCCATTACAATTGTGGTTCATTTTCGTACAAAAGTAGAACAAGTAGAGCACTGCATATGCACACGTATGTACACACATTTCATAGGGCAACGTTTTGTCTATGTAGTGTTAGCTAAGCCAGGTGGTTCAGACTCACCCTGTCCAGTCTGGCAGCGCCGGCCACTCTCGAATGAGAAGAGGTTGGAGTCGTAGCCGTAGCGCCGCAGACACAGGTAGGGCCACCGGATGGCGTCCCTCTTGCGCGTGTGCAGGATGAGCTCGGTCTCGGTGAGCTCCATGGTCCCAGAGCCCAACTCATTCCCCTCGTCATCCACATTGGTTACCTGGAAAATACCAAAAAGTACAATCAAGTTATCCCAATCAAGTTTGTGGTCCCACTTTAAACGAGCTACAACTTATAAAGGCTTTATATAGCATACATTTGGTCTTCGTAAGCACGTCATAGATGCAGAGCATAAATATGTGGCTAATTTGTATTTGGAGGTACATTGTCTATAATGCAGACATTAACTGTATACAAAGCTTAACAGAGCACAGTACAGATATTAGGCATCATTAAATAGCTGAGCCATAATAGACTGGGGTATAGGATAAAAAAACAGGAAAGAACAGTTCCTCATAACAATAATATACCATGGACTACACTCTAGAAAAAAAGCTGCTATCTAGAACCTAAAAGGTTATTTGGCTGTCCCCACAGAAGAACCCTTTGAAGAACCTTTGTTGGTTCCAGGTATAACTCTTTTGGTTCAAATTAGAACCGTTTTGGGTTCCATGTAGAATCCTTTCCACAGAGGGTCCTACATGGAACCCAATATGGTTCTACCTGCAACCAAAAGTGGTTTTACCTGGAACCAAAAAAGGTTCTCCTCTGGGGACAGGCAAAGAACCCTTTTGGAACACTTTTTTCTAAGAGCGTAGGTAGCCGATACACCACACACTAGGTAGCCAACAGATGAGGGTTTAGAGATGAACCTTGAATTTGGTGAGATGGTTGTCTTGGATGGGGTCTCTGTATAGACAGCTCCAACAGCTCCCCATAGCTTCAGCAGGACAGCTGAAACCTACAGTACAGAGGGAAAGATACAGTAGATAGACATTACCCCATGAACACACACAGACACACACAAACACACACACACACACAGTATTCCTACCTAGTCCAGGCCATCAGTGGGAGTGATCCCAGCATCAATCCCAGAGTCCTCTGCTGGGTGTCATGGTTGCGAGAGAGATAGTAGGTTTGATGGAAATCTTCAACAGGAGCAGTATTTTCTCCCTCCTGCAAGAGAGGAGTAACATGGTTAAATAATGCAAAGAAGGTTTACTACTGGGCATGTATTCATAAAGTGTCTCAGAGTAGGAGTGCTGATCTAGGATCACGCACCCCTCTAATCAATAATGATCTAAAAAGCTAAACTGATCCTAGATCAGAACTCCTACTCTTAGACACTTCATGAATACGGGCCCAGGTTTACAATATACAGTAACAGTCAAAAGTTTGGACACACCTACTCATTCAAGTGTTTTTCTTCATTTTTACTAATTTCTACATTGAAGACAAATAGGGAAGACATCAAAACTATTAAATAACACATCTGGAATCATGTAGCAACCAAAAAAGTGTTTTATATTTGAGATTCTTCAAAGTAGCCACTTTTTGCCTTGATAGTTTTGCACACTCTTGGCATTCTCTAAACCAGCTTCATGGGGTAGTCACCTGGAATGCATTTCAATTAACAGGTGTGCCTTGTTAAAAGTTAATTTGTGGAATTGATTTCCTTCTTAATGCGTTTGAGCCAATCAGTTGTGTTGTGACAAGGTAGGGGTGGTATACAGAAGATAACCCTATTTGGTAAAAGACCAAGTCCATATTATGGCAAGAACAGCTCAAATAAGCAAAGAGAAATGACAGTCCATCATTACTTTAAGACATAAATGTCAGTCAATCCGGAACATTTCAAGAAGTTTGAAAGTTTCAACAAGTGCAGTCGCAAAAATGATCAAGCACTATATTGAACCTGGCTCTCATGAGGACCGCCACAGGAAAGGAAGACCCAGAGTTACCTCTGCTGCAGAGGATAAATAAATTAGAATAACTGCACTTCAGATTACAGCCCAAATAAATGTTTCACAGAGTTCAAGTAACAGACACATCTCAACATCAACTGTTCAGAGGAGACTGCGTGAATCAGGCCTTCATGGTCGAATTGCTGCAAAGAAACCACTGTTAAAGGACACCAATAAGAAGAGACTTGCTTGGGCCAAGAAACACTAGCAATGGACATTAGACCGGTGGAAATTTGTCCTTTGGTCTGATGAGTCCAACATTTGAGACTTTTGGTTCCAACCGCCTTTCTCTTTGTGAGACGCAGAGTAGGTGAACAGATGATCTCCGCATGTGTGGTTCCCACCGTGAAGCATGGAGGAGATGGTGTGATGGTGTGGGGTGCTTTGCTGGTGACACTGTCAGTGATTTATTTAGAATTCAAGGCACCCTTAACCAGCATGACTACCACAGCGTTCTGCAGTGATACGCCATCCCATCTGGTTTACGCTTAGTGGACCGGGCTATCATTTGTTTTTCAAAAGGACAATGACCCAACACACCTCCAGGCTGTGTAAGGGCTATTTGACCAAGAAGGAGAGTGGTGGAGTGCTGCATCAGATGACCTGGCCTCCACAATTACCTGACCTCAACCCAATTGAAATGGTTTGGGATGAGTTGGACTACAGAGTGAAGGAAAAGCAGCCAACAAGTGCTCAGCATATGTAGGAACTCCTTCAAGACTGTTGGAAAAACATTCCAGGTGAAGCTGGTTGAGAGAATGCCAAGAGTGTGCAAAGCTGTCATCAAGGCAAAATGTAGCTACTTTGAAGAATCTCAAATATAAAATATATTTAGATTTATTTAACACTTTTTTGATTACTACATGATTCCATGTGTTATTTCATAGTTTTGATGTGTTCATTATTATTCTACAATGTAGAAAATAGTAAAATAAAGAAAAACCCTTGAATGAGTAGGTGTGTCCAAACTTTTGACTGGTACTGTATTTTTTATTTTTTTATTACCAAAGTGAAGTTTGAGTAAAACAACAAGTCTATCACCCAAACTCTGAGTATGAAGTCGACTAGGCCTAATTCATCACCTGTATACCAGAAATAAATGAAGACAAAAATATCCAAGATAAAACCAGACATTAGAAGTGTGGGTCATAAATCCAAAGCCTTTAGAGTAGTCTGGTGTCACCCTTGGGACCAGAGATAAATAATAGCATGTCAGCTGGCCCAGATATTGGTATTTCCACTAGTATGATGCATCATGTATTTTAATTGATGGTCATGTTGCATTTGCTACATTACCATGTTTATTAGGCCTACCATGTTATAACTTCAGAAACTGACTAATGAGAAAAACAGACTAACATGAATTTGTGCAATCCCCCCAATCAAACTGGACTTCCATTAGACGCACCAGCTGTCAATATGTCTTACCTGCCCATAATATGAGAGAAATGCTTTGATCATTCACACACGTGATTTCTGTTAGGGCTTACATACAACATGTATACGCGATCCTGTCCTGATGTGATATAGGTACTACCCTGTATTATTAAGCGGGAGGAAAATGTAATTCCTTTTCAAAAGAGATGCTATAGCCATAATCAATATGCCACTTAATATTATTGATTTCATTTCGTCATCCAGACACTAAGAAAACACAACGCATGGGGATATCTAAAAATAAAATAAAAACAATGAATCGAGACGTCGCCATACGAACGCACGATGACACCGACAGCATTCATCAATTTGCAGCGCAACAGACGAACAGGTTTGATTGTAACATAACAGTTTTTTGGTGTATGAAACACTGCACCGACATTGTTTGTCTGTGAAAATGGGAGGGGACACATATGAGAAAGCCATATCGCAGATATAACAGGTTTACTAGCTAAAGGAAACATATAGCAGCGGTTGCTACTCACATGTTTGGCAAGGATTGTTAGGCTGGCTATACGAAACGGGAACGATCAAGGCTGCAAATTGTTGTCAACGGCGGCTGCGAGAGTTGGTCAGCTAGGAGTCGGTTTCTGATGCTATTGGATATGACACTTGCTTAATAAGAAAGGAAAATAAATTACGTGAAAATAAAGCAATAAACTGTTGTTGTTTTTTCCCCTTTACGCCCCCTGCTGCAGCACGGGCCTCTCTTTGACATTTCCCGACCAACGGGTTGAGAGTTCACAATCAGACAACGAGGTTTTGTGGAGCGACAAGAAGGTATAGAACGCTGGAGGACTGAATGTGATGCTGAAGGTGTAAATATGGTTTTCTATAGGACGATGAGTTACTGTAGGTGGAGCAAATCATCCGAGTATGATCAGAAGAGGGCTTTCCATCCATAGCCTAATGCTCTTGTGAGCACTGAGTCACGAACAAATCCAATCCATTAGAAGAATAATGAGAAAAAAAACATGCTTTATAGTTTGAAGGTCATCTACTTTTACCTAATTCATCACCAGGTGTACACTACTGGACCATGCTGGTTTTTATAGGCCTAAAGGGAGTAATTTCACTGCCCTTCAACCTTATATTTTATTATTTTCTATTCTATTCCTATTCTGTGATATTCTATGTGATATCCAAGTACATTAAATGGAATACAATAAAATCTAATATCTTTACATCTTTTATATATACACTACCATTCAAAAGTTTGGGGCCACTTAGAAATGTCCTTGTTTTTTAAAGAAAAGCAAAAAAAATCCATTAAAATAACATCAAATTGATCAGAAATACAGTGTAGACATTGTTAATGTTGTAAATGACTATTGTAGCTGGAAATGGCCGATTTTTTTTTATGGAATATCTACATAGGCGTGCAGAGGCCCATTATCAGCAACCATCACTCCTGTGTTCAAATGGCACGTTGTGTTAGCTTATCCAAGTTTATCATTTTAAAAAGCTAATTGATCATTAGAAATCCCTTTTGCAATTATGTTGGCACAGCTGAAAACATTTGTCCAGATTAAAGAAGCAATAAAACTGGCCTTCTTTAGACTAGTTGAGTTACTGGAGAATCAGCATTTGTGGGTTCGATTACAGGCTCAAAATGGCCAGAAACAAAGAGCTTTCTTTTGAAACTCATCAGTCTATTCTTGTTCTGAGAAATGATGGCATGGAGAAACTGAAGATCTCTTACAACGCTGTGTACTACTCCCTTCACAGAACAGCGCAAACTGGCTCTAACCAGAATAGAAAGAGGAGTGGGAGGCCCCGGTGCACAACTGAGCAAGAAGACAAGTACATTAGAGTGTCTAGTTTGAGAAACAGACGCCTCACAAGTCCTCAACTGGCAGCTTCATTAAATAGTACTCACAAACCACCAGTCTCAACGTCAACAGTGAAGAGGCGACTCCGGGATGCTGGCCTTCAAGGCAGAGTTGTAAAGAAAAGCCATATCTCAGACTGGCCAATAAAAATAAACGATTAAAATGGGTAAAAGAGCACAGACACTGCGCAGAGGAACTCTGTTATTGCACATATGTAATCATGTAGTAACCAAAAAAGTGTTAAACAAATCAAAATATATTTTATATTTGAGATTCTTCAAAGTAGCCACATTTTGCCTTGACAGCTTTGCACACTTTGGCATTCTCTCAAACAGCTTCATGAGGTAGTCACCTGAAATGCATTTCAATCAACAGTTGTGCCTTGTTAGAAGTTAATTTGTGGAATTTCTTTCCTAAATGCGTTTGAGACAATCAGTTGTGTTGTGACAAGGTAGGGGTGGTATACAGAAGATAGCCCTATTTGGTTAAAGACCAAGTCCATGTTATGGCAAGAACAGCTCAAATAAGCATTGAGAAACAACAGTCCATCATTACTTTAAGACATGAAGGTCAGTCAATCCGGAACATTTCAAGAACTTTGAACGTTTCTTCAAGTATAGTCGCAAAAACGATCAAGCCCTATGATGGAACTGGCTCTCATGAGGACCGCCATAGGAAAGGAGGACCTGGAGTTACCTCTGCTGCAGAGCGTAAGTTCATTAGAATTACCAGCCTCAGAAATTGCAGGCCAAATAAATGCTTCATAGAGTTCAAGTAGCAGACACATCTCAACATCAACTGTTCAGCAGAGACTGCATGAATCAGGCCTTCATGGTGAAATTGCTGCAAAGAAACCACTACTAAAGGATACCAACAAGAAGAAGAGACTTCCTTGGGCCAAGAAACACGAGCAATGGACATTAGTCCGGTGGAAATCTGTCCTTTTGGTCTGATGAGTCCAAATTTGAGAGGTGAAAGGATGATCTCCGCATGTGTAGTTCCCACCGTGAAGCATGGAGGAGGAGGTGTGATGGTATGGGGGTGCTTTGCTGGTGACACTGTCGGTGATTGATTTAGAATTCAAAGTACACTTAACCAGAATGGCTACCACGGCATTCTGCAGCGATTTGCCATCCCATCTGGTTGGCGCTTAGTGGGACTATCCTTTGTTTTTCAAGAGGACAATGACCCAACACACCTCCAGGCTGTGTAATGGCTATTTGACAAAGAAGGAGAGTGATGGACTGCTGCATCAGATGACCTGGCCTCCACAATTACCCAACCTCTACCCAATTGAGATGGTTTGGGATGAGTTGGACCACAGAGTGAAGGAAAAGCAGCCAAAAAGTGCTAAGCATATATGGGAACTCCTTGAAGACTGTTGGAAAAGCATTCCAGGTGAAGCTGGTTGAGAGAATGCCAAGAGTGTACAAAGCTGTCATCAAGGCAAAGGGTGGCTACTTTGAAGAATCTCAAATATAAAATATATTTGGATTAGTTTAACACTTTTTTGGTCACTACTTGATTCCATATGTGTTATTTCATAGTTTTGATGTCTTCCTATTATTCTACAATATAGAAAATAGTAAAAAATTAAGAAAAACCCTTGAATGAGTAGGTGTGTCCAAACTTTTGACTAGTACTGTACATATACGAACCAGAAGCCATGGATTACAGGCAGCATCTGCACTGAGCTGAAGGCTAGAGCTGCCACTTTCAAGGAGCGGGACACTAATTTGGACGCTTATAAGAAATCCTGCTACGCCCTCTGACGAACATTCAAACAGGAAAAGCATCAATACAGGACTAAGATTGAATCCTACTACACCGGCTCTGGCGCTCGTCAGATGTGGCAGGACTTGCAAACTATCATGGATCATAAAGGGAAACCCAGCCACGAGCTGCCCAGTGACGCAAGCCTACCAGACGAGCTATATGCCTTCAATGCTCGCATTGAGGCAAGCATGAGATCACCAGGAGTTCCAAACGACTGTGTGATCATGCTCTCGGTAGCCGATGTAAGACTTTAAAACAGGTTAACATTCAAAAGGCTGCAGGGCCAGACAGATTACCAGGACGTGTACTCAGAACATGCGCTGACCAACTGACATGTGTCTTTACTGACGCTTCCAACCTCTCCCTTACCCAATTTGTAATACCTAAATGTTTCAAGCAGACCACCATAGTCCCTGTGCCCAAGAACGGCAAGGTAACCTGTCAAAATGACTACCGCCCTGTAGCACTCACATCTGTTCTACAGCTGCACCATCAAGAGCATCCTGACTGATTGCATCACCTCTTGGTATGGCAACTGCTCGGCATCCGACTGCAAGGTGGTACAGAGGGTAGTGCGTACGGCCCAGCACATCACTGGGGACGAGTTTACATACACACAATTAGTATTTGGTAGCATTGCCTTTAAATTGTTTAACTTGGGTCAAACGTTTCGGGTAGCCTTCCACAAGCTTCCCACAATAAGTTGGGTGAATTTTGGCCCATTCCTCCTGACAAAGCTGCTGTAACTGAGTCAGGTTTCTAGGCCTCCTTGCTCGCACACACTTTTTCAGTTCTGCCCACAAATCTTCTATTGTGTTGAGGTCATGGCTTTGTGATGGCCACTCCAATACCTTGACTTTGTTGTCCTTAAGCCATTTTGCCACAACTTTGGAAGTATGCTTGGGGTCATTGTCCATTTGGAAGACCCATTTGCGACCAAGCTTTAACTTCCTGACTGATGTCTTGAGATGTTGCTTCAATATATCCACATAATTTTCCTACCTCACGATGCCATCTATTTTGTGAAGTGCACCAGTCCCTCCTGCAGCAAAGCACCCTTACAACATGATGCTCCCACCCCCGTGCTTCATGGTTGGGATGGTGTTCTTCAGCTTGCAAGCGTCCCCCTTTTCCTCCAAACATAACAATGGTCATTATGGCCAAACAGTTCTATTTTTGTTTCATCAGACCAGAGGACATTTCTCCAAAAAGAACAATATTTGTCCCCATGTGCAGTTGTAAACCGTAGTCTGGATTTTTTAAGGCGGTTTTGGAGCAGTGGCTTCATCCTTGCTGAGCGGCCTTTCAGGTTATGTCGATATAGGACTATTTTACTGTGGATATAGATACTTTTGTACCTGTTTCCTCCAGCATCTTCACAGGGTCCTTTGCTCTGTTCAATCCCAATGCACTTTTCGCACCAAAGTACGTTCATCTCTAGGAGACAGAACGTGTCTCCTTCCTGAGCGGTATGACGGCTATGTGGTCCTATGGTGTTTATACTTGCGTACTATTGTTTGTACAGATAAACGTGGTACCTTCAGGTGTTTGGAAATTACTCCCAATGATGAACCAGACTTGTGGAGGTCCACAATTGTTTTCTGAGGTCTTGGCTGATTTCCTTTGATTTTCCCATGATGTCAAGCAAAGAGGCACTGAGTTTGAAGGTAGGCCTTGAAATACATCCACAAGTTCCCCTCCAATTGACTCAAATGTTGTGAATTAGCCTATCAGAAACTTCTAAAGCCATGACAACTTCTAAAGCCATGACAGCTGTTTAAAGGCACATTCAACTTAGTGTATGTAAACTTCGGACCCACTGGAATTGTGATACAGTGAATTATAAGTGAAATAATCTGTCTGTAGACAATTGTTGGAAAAATTACTTGTGTCATGCACAAAGTAGATGTCCTAACCGACTTGCCAAAACTATTTGTTGTTCACAAGAAATTTGGGGAGTGGTTGAAAAACGAGTTTTAATGACTCCAACCTAAGTGTTTGTAAACTTCCAACTTCAACTGTACCTGGGTGTGATGTATGAAATAGAACAGAATGTAATAGAATATAAATAGAATAGAATAGAATGACTGTCTCCCCTAGATAGACCTTGTGGCATTCGGATTAAATAAAAAAACACAAAACAGCACAATTCACACATGACGAATAGCTTACATATTCGTATTTACTTCATTGTTAGTGTTTTTGTTGATGGCCCCAGGCCCACTCTGTGATGATGGTATGGTATCCACATCTTCCAGAGTATGGCTTTAAAAAAAAGTTAAAGCTTGCGCAGCTTCTGCGCAGCATTGATTCTACTCAGTAAAACGACTGATAGAGGTTATTGAATTACCGTTCTCCTAGCAGCAGGATATTATGCTGCAGCACGATCGTCGATAATGTATTTTCTAAATAAGAGTCCCCCTGCAAATATAACCGGGGCTTTTTAGCACTATAGTGCAGTACAACAGTTTTTTACAGCAGTGCAACCAGCTTTGAAAAAATAAATGGATAATTTGACCTATTTTGAAAGTTTACACAAATACTGGTAGGGTTACGTGGGGTAAGAACCCCCTAAGAACAATGTCCAATTGCTGACACAAAAAAGCAAAGTTTTGTATAAAAAATAAAAACAAATGTTATGTGGATGATGGACATGCATAGGCAAACAAACTATGAAGGGAAATAAGTGGCTACAGTTTACACTTTTTTGTTATTTCGTGAAATTTTGTTTTTAGAAAAGGGGCATTTTCCCCAAGTAACTGCTACTCTACAACCCAATATGTATCCCATGTACAGTCTATTTTTTTTATTTCACCTTTTTTTAACTAGGCAAGTCAGTTAATAAGAACAGATTCTTATTTACAATGACGGCCTACACTATTACAATGTATTGCAATTGGGGCTATGGAGGGGCAGAGTAAAAAGCCAGCAGCAGGCCATGCGACACAGTCCCCCTCAAAAACAAAACATATTTGGTTAGCAGAGACTCTACTGAGTATTTTCCACCCCACTTTAGCCCAATGAGTCCCACTGTAGTGCTGGTGCATTTTGGACTTCAACCCCCTTTACACATTGTGTGTTTGAGCTACAGACTTCTGGGTTGTACCATTGGATTCGTAAATTTCTTCTGCATCTGTAGATACCAACCATTAGTCTGATTAAAGGGGGGATGAGCTAGAGCAAAGGGGGTGGACAACGAAGTGCTGCTGGATATGTACGACACAGTCCCCCTCCAAAACTTCACATATTTGGTTAGCAGAGACCCTACTGAGTATTTTCCAACCCACTTTAGTTGAGACAGGTAGAAAAGTTCTCTCTACAAGCCAAAATCTATCCCACGTACAGTCTAATATTACAGTGTATTGCATTGGGGGCTATGGAGGGGTGGAGTGAAAAGCCAGCAGAAGGCTGTGTGAGACAGTCCCCCTCAAAAACCTAACCATATTTGGTTAGTAAAGACCCTAAGGAGAATTTTCCACCCCACTTTAGCGTAGACATGTAGAAAAGCAAGTTATCTCTCCAGCCCAATATTCTCAACATACCAGTGTCAACATTGTATGTTTTCATTATTGGTCATATATATATATTTTTTTTTTTATGATTTTATTTATTTTTCATAAATTACTTATTGCCTTTTCTTGTTGGCCATTGATTAAAATTAAATATATTTTGAATGAGTTATCCACATTGCAATATTTAAAATGTGGTCATTACCATACGAACGTAGTTCATCATTTGTGCTGCTAGCAGAATACTAGTGGTTATAGAAGGGTTTTGTAACACATTGGGAGTGTCCTCCTAAACAAGAACTGCATGATAAGAGAACCCTATCCTTGAGAGAAGCATTTTATCTTCGTTTTTCAGAATGTTTTAGAAAGGTGGTGTCAGGCCACCATTTCATTTGTTCATTTCACCCTTCCCGAACCGTAGCCTACCAAGCTCCGTGTAACAACATCCTCGAACTATCGCACTCATCTATCTAACAGGTAAGCAGGTAAGAAGACTGCATTGTTACATTCGATTGACACAAGTTTGACAATGTTGCAATTTAACTTGTTAGTTGTTACAAAGTTGCAAATTAACCATAACGTTCAATAATCATAAACGGAACAGAGTGGAGAATGTAGCTAGTATGGTTTGGTATTTGATAAATGTATTTAATTTCCTCTTCTGATGCATGAATTGGATCTTTGTAAAGCATTTACGTTATGTGTCATGTGTTTATTTAAAACGAAACGTATATAGCTTGATAATGCCATTTATTTTTCAGTGAAAGTGTGTTACAAGGCCTAACCTTTTGCCTACTATAACTTTGTTGATGTGTTGCCAGGAGAAGTGAATGCGCACGGTCCTTTTACGTCATGTGATTGAATGACAGTTTTGTTTAAGGTCCTAAAAGGGAAATGGATTTGCAATTGACATAGGCCTACTCTAAACTAGTTTCCAGGAAAGTGTTTGTATTTTATAAATTATACATGCAGGCCTATAGGCTATTAACAATTATTCAATCTGGTTAATGTATTACACCATTTAGAGTTCAGCCGTTTGGTAGTTTAGTGTCATTTTAATTCTGAAGTTGCAATAGGCACATCAAATTATGGGACACGCTTTTGCTATAGATATCAGCCCACATACGGGTGCACAGTGTTGAGAACAAGCCTCACTCATGTCTGGATCTTGGAAACTATTCAACACACTGTGCATTTACAATGAGGCCGTACCCCAGTGTTTAACCCAAAAGGCTCATACTGTAGTGTTACCATCTACGCGGGCCGGCACCTGTCTCTCACTGGGCCATGACTCCAGCGGACCTGCTCTAATTTGGGGCCAAGGCAAGGCCGGTGGGGTTTTCCGGAATTCATTAACATAACAATGGCTAACTGTGAACATGGGTTTACAGTACACCTTTGAAGGTTAACACCGTCTCACAAAGCAACTGTTTTGATTATGCAGAGATTGTTGATTCTCTCTTCACAAGTCCCCACTGTCAGCCATAGCTATGGAAACACAATTTATAACATCAGGGTGTATAGACTGGTGTAACACTGGTATTACAGTCGAAAAGCAGTAATAGAGAGCAGGTTGGCTAAACGGAACTATAGTAATGGATGTTGCTGTTTCATCAGGGTGCCACAAAGATGAAGTAAACCAATGTAATCGCTGAATGTTTGAGATTTCATGCAGACAAAGAAAATAATCTAAATCAATTATTTAGTATTTGAATTTCAAATTTTTTAAAGTTGATAATTTACGCAAAGTAATCCTAATGAGATTAGAGCAGTGTTCGAATACTCATACTACCCACACTAACTGTACTATTTGTGAAGTGAATTCAGTATATAGCGTGCTTATTGGTCATAGTATGGATATTGTTAGTATGCCAAAGGTTCCCGGATGTCGTACCCTATTCGCCAAAATATGAAGTATACATGCAGAGGACACTATACTTTACGGCCCATAATGCAATTCTTCAGGAAATGGGTGTGACTTCATATGGTTTTCAGATTTGAAGAAAATGGCGGGAAATATGCAGTCGAAGTATAACGAGAGCGAATACAAGTTCAGTGCTTTAACTAATTATGACAAACGCTAATGAAAATGTTACTTGGCCACTTATGCATACAACTTGCCAGTATATTAACTATAGACTATCTAACTAACTACCCAACGTTTATTGACTTGATTATTCCCTTAATTCTTTGTTTAGTGAAATGGTATAGACGAGCGTTCTCAATGGATATTCGGGTGATTTCTAAATTCGCTCTGGCTATCTCTTGATTTCAGAGTACTTGTCGTCTGAGTGTACCAGAGCGCAGAATAATGAATGTTCAACTGAAATGATACTGTTCGTTTACTGTATACTAAAATGAATTTATAGTATACACTCAAGTAGTATGTAGTATACAGTATTGTAATGAAACAGGCGAGGAGCAGGTCTCGAACCCTCGACCTAGCCCGAAGTCCAGCGCGCTATCGATTGTGCCCCAAAAGCATGCTCAAGCGGCAGAGTCGATATCCGCTCTTTTAAACCAAGGGTCGTTACAGTATGTTAGTATGGGTATTCGAACACAGCTCAAGGGTGTGTTCGTAAATTCAATCTGAAGTGCCAGAGTGAGCTCTGGCCCTTTGCCAATTCAGAGCATTGTCAGATTGTCTTTTCAAATTCAGACCGTTCAGGAGTAGGGTTGGTCCGAGCGTTCTGACCTCACACAGTACTTCCAGACAAAAATGAGAGATCACCTCACTTTGACCATTTTACTCGCCCTAGCAGAGCTGGTTAGGCTGTTTTCATATTAGCCAGTGTTGGTGACTGTAATTGTGATGTGGTCAATGATATAATTACGCATTTTGCCAATATTTACTGGCACGTGCCATATTCAACGGGTGTTGAGCGTTAGTAAATTCCTGTTATCTTACACTCTGTCACACTCAGTGGATTTGCGAACGCGCCCTAGGTTGTGTGACTAGGCGTGTGTGCCTCCACTCCAGGATAACATGGTAGTTGGCCTCATGTTAGGCTCGCGAACAAATAAATAAAACAAAGGACATCAAAATACATCAGATTAACCGTTTTTAATGAAGCCAGCAATGCAAACAATGCATCTCAGTGATTGACAGTAGTCCACAGGTATTATTGCATGTTGACTAACACATGGCAGTGAAATTAGATTACATCTAGTCATGATCAGTTTCATATATTTAATTCTGGTAAATGTAGTAGCTAGATTGGATTGATAGCGGCATATTGACGTTGTTGGTTGGCTAGCAAGCAACACTTGGCGTTACACATCGTTCACTTTCGGGAAAACTGGCCCAGCCACTAGGTAGCTAGCTATCATTAGTTCAAATAAAGCAAAACGGTGTAACGTTACTAATATGAAAGTGGATTTGTAAACTATAAACCCACCATAGTTTAATTTATAAATGAGCTCTCAGGCGGAGTAGCCTGGTTGCCGTCGCTGTTCAGCTACTTCATTCCACTCCCTGTAGCCTACTTCGTGTCATATGCAGTTGTGCCAAAAACCTCCCCCCTGCCAGAATCCTCCCCCCTCCTTCGCGTGAACGCGCACGCTCTCAATTCTTCATTGTTTTGCGACTTGCTTGCTAGTTGAGAATTCTGCTCTTCACTCCGGTGTCGGTTTAACCTGTATTTCACTGATCTTAGTAGCAGAAAGCATTTTCTATTTGTGTCCGTCAAGACAGCTGTCAATGATCACGTTAGGCTGCGTTTCGTTTTATTTTTTATGGTGGTAGCTCATATTGACCAATAGTGTGTGCCACAGAAAGTATTCGACTCTAGCCACAAAATTAAGGAAATTAGAAGATTTTTCGTCAGGAAAGAAAATATCCTTGTCAAAGTACTCCCCCCCGTTCTAATTTCGTTAATTTTGTCACTAGAGTTGAATACTTTCCATAGAACAAACTTCACGTCAGGATAGGCAACCGAAATTAATCATTAATGAATGTGTGTTATATTAAACAGAGGAGGGAGTAAAATGTAGGCAAACAATAAACATTTCAGAACAACTACTAGTCGAATAAGACATGGGAGAGATGACGAATTTTGAAAAATAGATTTATTTATAGACTAATACACTTGAAACAAATAGCCAAACCGAAAACTGCAGACATTACAAGTGCCTCCCCCGCGATCAAAGGACACACATAAAAAATGCTTTCTGCTACTAAGATCAGTGAAATGTAGGCTAAACTGACAACGGAGTGAAGAGCAGAAATCTCAACTAGCAAGCAAGTCGCAGCAATGAAGAATTGAGTGCGTTCACGCGAAGGGGGGATTCTGGCAGGGAGAGATTTTCGGCACAAGCAGGGGCGGTTCTCCCTAAATGTGGAGTATGAAATCATTTTTACATAACTAATTTTTGCTATCGTTCTGTTTTTACATCCATTATTAGACAGTGGCAACGCGGAACACCAATGATTATGAACATGGTCTTTTGCCTGCTAATGCCTGCAATGCAGTGAAGAAAATGATATGACAACAATAACGTCTAATGTAACTGGCCCCTCTAACAGTACAACTGGCCCCAGCTTGGCCCCCCCCCCCCAGTTGAAATGGTCTATAACCGCCACTGGGCACAAGACCTGTTATTGTAAATAAGAATTTGTTCTTAACTGACTTGCCTAGTTAAATAAAGGTTAATAAAAAAATGTTAATGACCAGGAATAACTTTGGCAAATGACAGGAGGGGAAAGGACTGGAAAACCTGTGGTGTAAGTAATGTTAGCTAAAACGACTGGTACTGAGACTACAGGCAGAGGGTTCTCGTTGGAACATGGACGCGCATCAGACAGTCCTTGCACTTTGAAACCCACGCCCACTGAGCAAAATGCCTTGAAAGGAGTGTGTCCCATCCCATCAAATTATAGCCTACTTATACAAGTGTAATGAATTCTACAGAATAATAATTAACAGGTTTAAACAATGTAATTAACTAATCATTAACAGGCAGCTCCCTCTCTTCTCCAGACATGTCGTGGCTGCCTATGCTTGGTTTGACTGCCCTGCCTCATCTAGGGGGGCTCTATGGAGGCTACGTGACACGCAAGCAGGTGAAAACCTGGTACACCACTCTCAACAAGCCGTCATGGCGTCCACCTAATGCTGCGTTCCCAGTAGTGTGGACCACCCTCTACACAGGCATGGGGTGAGTGAGAGACAGCATACTCTGCCAGTTTGAAAACAATCCTCTAAACCCCTTCCATTATCAGATTTTAATTGCAACCAATATGGTACTGTACACCTATCTACACTGTGTGCACAATTATTAGGCAAGTCAATATTTTGACCATATCATCATTATTATGCATATTTCCCAACTCCAAGCTGTATAAACTGGAATGCTTATTGGATTTAAGCGTATCAGGTGATGTGTATTTGTGTAATGAGGGAGGGTGTGGCCTAAGGAGATCAACACCCTATATCAAGGTGTGTATAATTATTAGGAAGCTTCTTTTCCTCAGGCAAAATGGGCCAAAAAAGAGATTTAACTGACTCTGAAAAGTCAAAAATTGTAAAAAGTATTTCAGAGGAATACAGCACTCTTGAAATTGCTAAGATATTGGGGCGTGATCACAGAACCATCAAACATTTTGTTGCAAATAATAAACAGGGTCGCAAGAACCGTGTTGAGAAAAAAAGACGCAAATTAACTGCCAAAGATTTGAGAAGAATCAAACGTGAAGCTACCAGGAACCCATTATCCTCCAGTGCTGTCATATTCCAGAACTGCAACCTACCTGGAGTGCCCAGAAGTACAAGGTGTTCAGTGCTCAGAGACATGGCCAAGGTAAGGAAGGCTGAAACCTGACCACCACTGAACAAGACACATAAGTTGAAACGTCAAGACTGGGCCAAGAAATATCTGGACAGATTTTTCAAAGGTTTTATGGACTGATGAGATGAGAGTGACTCTTGACGCACCAGATGGATGGGCCCGTGGCTGGATCAGTAATGGGCACGGAGCTCCACTTCGACTCAGACGCCAGCAAGGTGGAGGTGGGGTACTGGTATGGGGTGGTATTATTAAAGATGAGCTAGTTGGACCTTTTCGGGTTGAAGATGGACTCAAACTCAACTCCCAAACCTACTGCCAGTTTTTAGAAGACACTTACTTCAAGCAGTGGTACAGGAAAAAGTCTGCATCTTTCAAGAAGACCATGATTTTTATGCAGGAAAAGCTCCATCGAAGTACTCCACTGCGTGGCTAGCCAGTAAAGGCCTTAAGGATGAAAGAATAATGACATGGCCCCCTTCCTCACCTGACCTAAACCCTATTGAGAACTTGTGGTCCCTTCTTAAACAGACGATTTACATTTTTACATTTACATTTTAGTCATTTAGCAGACGCTCTTATCCAGAGCGACTTACAGTAGTGAATGCATACATTTCATAATTTTTTATATATTTTTTCCTCCGTACTGGTCCCCCGTGGGAATCAAACCCACAACCCTGGCGTTGCAAACACCATGCTCTACCAACTGAGCCACGCAGGATCAAAAAAAGAGAATATATGTCATTCATCAGACGCTTTTATCCAAAGCGACTTACAATAAAACCTGCTGTCGTTTATGTATGGGTGGTGACGGGAATCGAACCCACTACCCTGGCGTTGCAAGCGTCATGCTCTATCAACGGAGCTACGAAGGAGCATTTACGGTGAAGGAAAACAGTACATCTCTCTGACCAGTGTCTGGGAGGCTGTGGTTGCTGCTGCACAAAAAGTTGATCGTCAACAGATCAAGAAACTGACAGACTCCATGGATGGAAGGCTTATGACTGTTACTGAAAAGAAGGGTGGCTATATTTGTGTATTTTTTTTTTTTTCTTTTAAATGTCAGAAATTTTTATTTATCCATTTTGAGTTGTTTATTATTCTCACTTTAACAGATGAAAATAAACAAGTGAGATGGAACTTTTTGTTTTTCATTTAGTTGCATAATAATTCTGCACACTAATAGTTGCCCAATAATTGTGCACACATAGATATTCTCCAAAGAAAGCCAAAACCTCACTTTTACTTTCTTAAATATTCAGGTTTGAGGTTTATTAACATTTTGGATTGACCGCGAGTGCTGTAGTTGTTCAATAATAAAATGAATCCTCAAAAATACAACTTGCCTAATAATTGTGCACACAGTGTAGATTCTACATAATGAATGCTGTTTCCCAACTGAATGTGGTGGAAATCAGCTTCATGCACTTCATTCAGAAAAGCATTTTACCACTTGTTTTTTTAAATGAGTCATGAAATATGGAACTAACGTGCATTTTATTTTTGATTATCACCCTGATAGGTATGGCTCCTACCTGGTGTGGAAGGAGTGTGGGGGTTTCACTGAGGATGCTGTGGTACCTTTGGGATTCTATGGGTTGCAGCTGGCTCTCAACTGGGCCTGGACTCCCATCTTCTTTGGAGCACACAAGTTGAAAATGGTGAGCTCTCAGATAATGCAATGGTTGTGGGCTGGGCAAAAGGACTCATGGCTTCAGGTTGAGATAATGAGGAGCAGTACACGCAAAATGAGAATTTCTCTGAATATTATTTTTGCCAGTAGGTGATCCATAGACACATTCCATTGTAAAAACCACCTCCATTCTGCTGCCGTGAGTGCGACATGACACATGATCAATTTTGTGTCCTCTCTCCCCCAGGCACTCATAGAGATAGTGATGTTGACTGGTGCTGTTGGAGCCACCATGGTATCCTGGTATCCCGTCAATCGCACAGCCAGCCTGCTCCTGACACCCTACCTTGCATGGCTGTGCCTGGCCACCTCCCTTAACTACTGCATATGGAGAGATAACCCGGATGCGGATGAAAAGGAGGAGTAGGCAACACGGTATTCTCTGTACTTGGTTCCAGCTCCATTGGCCAAACAATTAAGCCATTTGTATAATGATGATGTGCTACTGCATTTTTTTTGTTTTTGTTTTTTACATTAAAAAAAAGTTTTCTCCAATAACCTAATCGCCAATGAAGAAATTGGGGCTTGGCTTTTGCAAGATTTAAGAAATCATGTTTTTCTATCTCCTTTAATTTATTCCAATATTTCTGTTGAAGAAGCTTACCATGGCTTTGCATTATACCGATATTTCCTTGTCTTATTACAAGGAAAGTACATGCCAGCAAAGCCTTAAGTATATCAGATTTGGTTTACATTTGCCTATTATGTTGTTCATATTAAAAAACGTCATACTTTATATGCCCCATCATTTCTTATGTATGGTACAATGGCCCTGCTTAAATGACAAGAGATCCAAAGAAATAAGAATAACATTTTATTTCTAAAGTGGCTGAAGGGGAAAGGAAAGCTATATAGCACAAGTGCTACTTGTTTTCAGGAACCTTCTCAGGGGTGACATCTTCTGGTTTGGTGGAGAAACGCTCTGTGAGAGTTTTCCACAAGCCCTTCTTCTCTTCATCCATCTGCTGCATGCTACCTGTGAGGGGGAAGATACAAGAGGGGTTAGAGAGACATCAGAACCATTACCATGCATTTTCTGAACACCCTGTGGAGTTCCTTTAGCCTGTGTGCCAGTTTGCGGTTTCGGCTCTCTTGCAGTCTGGGTGCCAGCCTCCTGCTGAAAGAGTGCGGGTGTCTAGTCTGCCAGAGGGCCCACAGGCTAGTGCTAGTCTGTTTCTCCTCTCTAAGGAAAAAGCTCCTATGAACATGCTGGTATCCTCAAAGTCCACTGGATAGTGCTATTAGGCCGATTAACACTTCAGGTGTTGTTTTTGAGACAACATCATGACTGGTATAGTAGTCTATGCTTTTTCATTGACGTGTCTAAAGCCGACAGTAGTAGAAGACATTAAATATGAATAGAACATTTGGTATTATTGAAGAGAAATAGGGAGGTGTGTATGTCCTCAAAATAAATACAGAAGCATTTTCACTTGTGATGGCTAATTTATTGCAACATAACTAGACAATGTCATATTCACATAGCTGCAAGCATTAAAAAAAAGTGATATACTTGGGAAAATGGATATGTAGAGACATTGTGTCCATACCTGTTGCTAATAGCATTCTACATTCTTCCACTGTGACACCTGTAAAACTGGTGTCTCTTGTGCGGGGGAACTGTGAACAGACATTACAGGAGATAAAGGTGATGATAACCCTGACTGACATCACTTGGCTGATTCCAAGCTCTTTCATAGCAAATGTATCGAGTAATGAA
Organism: Salmo salar; assembly: GCF_965601325.2. NCBI lineage: Eukaryota > Metazoa > Chordata > Actinopteri > Salmoniformes > Salmonidae > Salmo > Salmo salar. Next base: position 60,172,623 of record NC_138302.1, on the reverse strand, counting down.
CAGGTATCGCTCTGAGTGGTCCTGGCTGTGGATTTGGGCCTATGGGTTGGTTAGGCCTATGCTATGATATGAAAGTCTCTACATTAAAGCCAATACAATATCAATAGGGATATAAGGGAATACTTACTCGTTCTCTGTATATGTTAGTGTTAATCCGGGCCAAGCTTTCATACATTTGATCACACTTCTCTGGATCCGAGAGCTGTCAAGAAAGATCAGAACAGTTAATAAGGGGACCATACAATATCCCCATCTAGCAACTATCCACATACAGATAAGGTAATTTTGTAAGATTTCATGCTGTTCAATGGTCAGTTACATTTCAAAATAAGTGTTAAAATTAATAATTTATAGTTTCGAAATATGTTTAAAACCATCATGTTGATCTTAGGTCAGGCTACATTTCCTCAGCCCCATTCCTCAATTTACCAAAGTGGCAGAAGAAGGCTTTTCAAATGACAGATAATGCCTTTGCCTTTTGTAAGTAAACCAGTCCCTCCGTGCTACTGTATGATTGTTTGGACTGTCGTGTGTCACAACTCAATAAAATATATTGAAAAACATTTGAATATAGCTCTATAGGTTGCGATTTTCATTACTAAACATGTTTGTTTAGCCTGTAACTGCAAGGTCGATATGGACGGGTGCCCTATCATCACCATCCTACGCTAGCTAAACTTCAGCCTGAAGCTTTCCAGCCACAGTGGTTAGCGTTCTCGTGCGACATATGAAGCGGAATCGTTTTACCTGTGTGTTTTCACCTTCACGAAAGGCAAGAGCTACTCTCTGTCTTAAAAACGTTCCTAAATCACGACCTTTCTTTGATTCGTCCCGTGGCCATTCTTCGCAGAGTTTCAAGAACCGACGGTACCGTGTTGCAGACATTTTCTGTTATGGAACGCAAAAAACGAATGTGAATATGTTAGATAAAGACATCATTGAACGACCTGAGTTTGGGTGCTATCGGCGACCGTAGTTTAAACTTCATGGCGTTCCGTATTGGTGTTACATGTAAATCCTTCCCCTCGTTGGGAAATCGTTATTTAGCAGAAAGGCAAGCGCTCACACTAAAAAGCTAATATGAGTGGAGCTGGAAAAAAGGCTGTCGGGGCACCGTCAGGTGGTGTCGGGGAATGGATCAGTACCGCATGTCGGTTCGCTACAGATAGGAATGATTTTCGAAGGTAGTTATGATTAAACATTCACATTTAGCTAGCTAGCTAAACATGTGCATGCTTTGCCCTTGGATATACCGGTATGAACACACCTTAGCTAATTGCTCAACAGTCATTGCAAACATAACATCAAATTCGAACGAACATGTTTTTATTATATTTGGGACACATTTTGTGATACGTTGTGGGGTTGGGCAACCCCATAACAATACCCCCAACACACACATTGTAAGAGTCAACGTGGAACTAACTCAGTAAAGTAATGAATAGAATGAATTATTGTATTGTCTCCAGTGACTTTATTCATGAAGATCATTTTGTTGTATATAATTATATGAATTGTTTAATGTGTCTTTATTTAGGAACCTACTGGTCAACCTGGGCCTTTTTGCAGCTGGAGTTTGGGTTGCCAGGAATCTCTCAGATTTTGACCTGATGTCTCCTCAACCGATCACGTAGTACAAAGCTGGATGGATGTCGGGAGGTACAGGGCAGGCCTCACCTCAATTCATGTTTGATTACCTGGTATATGTGTAATATTGGTTGTTGCTCGTTGAATGAACACCAGTATTAATATCTCAATTTTATTTTCAGGTGTCTCGGACCAAAATGGCAGTCGAAGGGACAAGATATGCTTCATATTTACCATTTTGTTTGGCGATGGAATAATGTTAAAGATAGTCTGGAAACTGGTGTGATTGATAATTACTTTATTCAAACTGTATTGCTTTCAGTATCTCAACACACTTTCAGTTATTTTCATTATGTACGTGTTAGATCCAATGCACACAGTGACATAACTTACGGCAATTATTTACCTGCTTAAATAAAGGTCATAATAATAATACTTCAACTCGTATCTTAAGTGCTAGAGAGTACTTCAAAACGGAGCTAGGTGTGGAATCAATAATAAAACAGAAATTCTTCAAGAATCTAAGTCTGTGTGTAACAGTGTAGGTTCCGTCCCTCTCTTCGCCCCAACCGGGGCTCGAACCAGGGACCCTTGTTCACATCAACAACTGACACCCCACGAAGCATCGTTACCCATCGCGCCACAAAAGCCGCGGCTCTTGCAACGCAAGGGGAAACGATTGAAACGCTATTAGCGCGCACCATCGCTAACTAACTAGCCATTTCACATCGGTTACACTCATTCATTGGTCAAAGTAAATTATATGTGGTAAGAAAGGCATGAGCGTTGAACTTGTGTACAATTTATTACTAGGTTAGCAGTTTTCTTTTGCTAGCTAACTACACTGAACAAAAATATAAATGCAACATGTAAAGTGTTAGTCCCATGTTTCAAGAGCTGAAATAACAAATCTTAGACTTTTTCCATATGCAGAAAAAAGCTTTAATCATATTTTTGCGCACAAATTTGTTTACATTCCTGTTAGTGAGCATTTCTCCTTTGCCAAGGTAATCCATCCAATTGACAGGTGTGTCATATCAAGAAGCAGATTAAACACATGATCATTACACAGGTGCACCATGTGCTGGGGACAAAAGGCCACTAAAGTGTGCCGTTTTGTCACACAACACAATGTCTGCGGTCCAAACTCAAAGTAAACAGCACTCAGCCCTTGAATGACGTTTGACATCGTCACATCCGAGTGCTCCTTAAATGCCTCTTGCCCAAGCGAGGGAGAGTGTTGATCGGAGACGCAATGTCCTTGGTGTAAATCTTAAAGTTGAGCTTAAAAACAACCCACATAGAGCTATTGATGTAGCTAGCTACAGTTACCCATGCTAGCTGGCTAGCTAGTTTTATAGTTTGGTCATTCATTCCAATACATTTCAGAATTCCCCAAAATATGTTTATGAAGCTAGCTAAGTTTTATAGCCTCCTCACTCTGAGACTATGACTAAAATCAATGTCATTGTTGTGGAAATTCTTACACAGGGACACTCAAAGTCAATCTTAAATGAATCATTGTTTATTGTCAGCGTGCTGGAAAGGTTCCAACCAACTCATTGCACAATAGTACACAAGTCAATCAGGAGCTATGCCTGGGCAGACCCAGCAGTTGTTTAATATACAGCTATGATTTAGCATTAATTAATCATTACCGTTTTATTTCATTCATGTGACCGACCAATACTGTTTCATAACGTGACAGACCAATACCTCACAAGGCTTCTCTCTAAGCTGAGACCTTGAAAGAAGATATCTTTCATTCGTTTTCAAAACACGGTCTGGGCGTACTGCCAAATTGCAGCTACTGATAAGTGAGGATTTGTACAGTCAGCCACTTGCATGAACACACATTGGTTATTAGAACAGCACATGAATAGAAGACAGAAATTTGTTAAAAGAAAAGCACAAACATTAAAATTCCCCTACATCATATACAATAGTTCCAGTCGAAGGTTGACACACCTACTCATTCAAGGGTTTTTTTTTATTTGGACTATTTTCTACATTGTAGAATAATAGTTCAGACTTCAAAAATATGAAATAACACATGAAATCATGTAGTAACCAAAAAAGTGTTAAACTAATCAAAATATATTTGAGATTCTTCAAAGTAGCCACACTTTGCCTTGGCAGCTTTGCACACTCTTTGCATTCTCTCAACCTGCTTCACCTGGAATGTTTTTTCAACAGTCTTGAAGGAGTTCCCACATATGCTGAGCACTTGTTGGCTGCATTTCCTTTACTCTGCGGTCCAACTTATCCCAAACCATCTCAATTGGGTTGAGGTCGGGTGATTGTGGAGGCCAAGTCATCTGATGCAGCACTCCATCACTCTGCTTCTTGGTCAAATAGCCCTTACACAGCCTGGAGGTGTGTTGGGTCATTGTCCTGTTGAAAAACAAATGATAGTCCCACTAAGCGCAAACCAGATGGGATGGCGTATCACTGCAGAATGCTGTGGTAGCCATGCTGGTTAAGTATGCCTTGAATTCTAAATAAAAACGACAGCACCATCACACCTCCTCCATGCTTCACGGTGGGAGCCACACATGCAGAGATCATCCATTCACCTACTCTGCTTCTCACAAAGGCATGGTGGTTGGAACCAAAATTGGCACATTTGGACTCATCAAACCAAAGGACAGATTTACACCGGTCTAATGTCCATTGCTCATGTCTCTTGGCCCAAGCAAGTCTCTTCTTCTGATTGGTGTCCTTTAGTAGTGCGTTCTTTGCAGCAATTCGACCATGAAGGCCTGATTCACGTAGTCTCCTCTGAACAGTTGAGGTTGAGATGTGTCTGTTACTTGAACTCAGTGAAGCATTTATTTGTCAGCAATTTCTGAGGCGGGTAACTAATGAACTTATCCTCTGCAGCAGAGGTAACTCTGGGTCTTCCTTTCCTGTGGCGGTCCTCATGAGAGCCAGTTCCATCATAGCGCTTGATGGTTTTTGCGACTGCACTTCTTAAAATGTTCCGTATTGACTGACCTTCATGTCTTAGACTAATGATGGACTGTCGTTTCTCTTTGATTATTCGAGCTGTTCTTGTCATAATATGGACTTGGTCTTTTTCCAAATAGGGCTATCTTCTGTATACCACCCCTACTTTGTCACAACACAACTGATTGTCTCAAACACATTAAGAAGGAAAGAAATTCCACAAATTAACTTTTAACAAGGCACACCTGTTAATTTAAATGCATTCCAGGTGACTACCTCATAAAGCTGGTTGAGATAATGCCAATAGTGTGCAAAGCTGTCATCAATGCAAAGGGTAGCTACTTTGAAGAATCTCAAATATAAAATATATTTTGATTTGTTTAACACTTTCTTGGTTACTACATGATTTCATGTGTCCAAACTTTTGACTGGTACTATATATATATATATATGTGTGTTTGTATATAAATATATATATTTTAGCAAGCTAGCATAATTTTGTCTGACATGCCAAAAATGCAGCCGTGTTGATTAAATGTTACACTTCGCGGCCACCGGAGAATGACACCTGACTACAGTTTGCATTGTGGGTCCGGCTTCTTCACCTGTGGGATCGTCTGAAAAATCCATTCTGATTGGCTGGGTCTGGCTCCCAAGTGAATGGGTGTCTGCCCTCCCAGGCCCCCCATGGCTGTGCCCCTGCCTAGTCATGTGAAATCCATAGATTAGCTTAATTCATTTAAATAGACTAATTGCCTTAAATGAACCGTAACTTAGTAATAACTTTGAAATTGTTACATGTTGCATTTATTTTTTTGTTCAGTATAGTTCCCCCCGCAAACTCGCTATGCAAACTGAAGTGGGTCTAGGGTGGCAGGTAAGGTGGAGGTGATATGATCCTTGACTAGTCTCAGAGGAATAACTATGTAAGAATGCTGTTCATTGACTACAGCTTAGCATTCAACACCATAGTACCCTCCAAGCTCGTCATTAAGCTTAAGGCTCTGGGTCTCAACCCTGCCCTTTGCAATTGGGTCCTGGACTTTCTGACGGGCCGCCCCCAGGTGGTGAAGGTAGGAAACAACATCTCCACTTCGCTGATCCTCAACATTGGGGCCCCACAAGGGTGTGTGCTCAGCTCCTTCCTGTACTCCCTTGACTGCGTGGCCATGCACGCCTCCAACTCAATCATCAAGTTTGCAGACGACACAACAGTAGTGGGCTTGATTACCAACAACGATGAGACAGCCTACAGGGAGGAGGTGAAGGCACTCGGAGTGTGGTGTCAGGAAACAACCTCTCACTCAACGTCAATAAAACAAAGATGATCATGGACTTCAGGAAATAACAGAGGGAGCACCCCCCTATCCGCATCGACGGGACAGTAGTCGAGAAGGTGTAAAGTTTTAAGTTCCTTGGCGTACACATCCCTGACAAACTGAAATGGTCCACCCACACAGACAGTGTGGGTTAAACAGCCATACCTAACACAGAGAGGCTGCTGCCTACATACAGACTCAAATCATTGGCCACTTTAATAAATGGATCACTAGTCACTTTAAATAATGCCACTTTAATAATGTTTACATATCTTACACTACTCATCTCATATGTATATATTGTATTTTATATCATTTATTGCATCTTGCCTATGCCACTCGGCCATCGCTCATCCATATATTTATATGTACATATTCTTATTCCATCCCTTTACATTTGTGTGTACAAGGTAGTTGTTGTGGAATTGTTAGATTACTTGTTAGATATTACTGCACTGTCAGAACTAGAAGCACAAGCATTTCGCTACATTCGCATTAACATCTGCTAACCATGTGTATGTGTCCAATACAATTTGATTTGCCGTCACTGAGCTACAGTGGGGAGCCATCAGGGATGATTTAGGCTTTACTTGCTCATATCAGACAGTTCGGGCAACATTGATGGTGTGGAATAGTCCTCTGTATCGAAGAAAGATATTGTGACACATGTAATCTGTGCATTCTCTTTGGGATTCTATTGGGCTACCACTCCACCTACTGGTTTGACCAGAGCAGGAGCTTTGAGAATTGCCTAGCTCTGCTACAGGCAGAGACTCAGTCAGTTCTGGATAACTGGACTAAACTTCAGGAAGGCTTTCAGCGCAGACTGACTCAGTGTGACCAGATCAACTGTCACCTTACCTTCTGTGGCTCTGTGATTCCAATAGCACTTTGTTGATGGATATTATAGAACATATTATACAATGGATTTACATAAGTTGTTTTATTTATTTATTGAAAATGTAAATCCCCCTCATTTGGTAAATGCATTTGTGAGGGGAATTTGCACCCATAACTGATACTGTGGTGTTGACATTACCTAGACCATGTCTATGCACTGACAAGACTAGATCCCCCACAATATTATTATTATTAATAGGCCTACATATCTAAAGCTCATCTTTAAAACTCTAAAATAGTTATTGCACCTATTTTCCATATTGGTGGTTGTCTGTAAAGTATATACTAGTTAGCTCAAGCGATGGATAGGTTAAGTGAAAAGTAGAATAATAACCATTAATTCCTATGAATGACTATTACTTCCAGGGAGGATCAATAAGGCGGGGACTAACTTCAGAATATTGCCCTGTCAGCCATAGAGTATACAGTGCCTTCAGAAAGTATTCATACCCCTTGACTTATTCCACATGTTGTTGTATTACAGCAGGGGCGTTAAAATTCATTCCAAGGAAGGCCTAGTGTCTGCGGTTTTTGTTTTTTCCTTTCAATTAGACCTAGACAACGAGGTGAGTGGAGTTCCATACTAATTAGTGACCTTAATTCATCAATCAAGTACAAGGGAGGAGTGAAAACCCACAGACCCTCGGCCCTCTGTAGAATGAGTTTGACACGTGTCTTACAGCCTGAAATCAAAATGGATTAAATTGATTTTTTTTCTCAGCCATCTAAACACAATACCTCATAATGGCTACCACTCTGTGAAAACATGTTTTTAGAAATGTTTACAAATGTATCTTAATTTAAATGCAGAAATCTCATTTACACAACAAAAATATAAAGTTACAGATCATATAAAGAATGTTTCAGCATTATCATGCTGAAACATGAGGTGATGGTGGCGGATTAATGGCACAATGGGCCTCATGATCTTGTCACGATATCTCTGTGCATTCAAATTGCCATCGATAAAAAGCAATTGTGTTTGTTGTCCATAGCTAATACCTGCCCATACCATAACCCCACTGCCACCATGGGCATGGGGCACTCTGTTCACATTAACATTGGCAAACCACTCTCCCACACGACGCCATACACACTGTCTGCCATCTGCCCGGTACAGTTGAAACCGGCATTCATCCGTGAAGAGCACACTTTTCCAGCGTGCCAGTGGCCATCGAAGGTGAGAATTTGCCCACTGAAGTTGGTTACAACGCCGAACTGCAGTCAGGTCAAGACCCTGGTGAGGATGACGAGCACACAGATGAACGTCCTTGAGATGGTTTCGGACAATTTGTGCAGAGATTTTTCAGTTGTGCAAACCTAGTTTCATCAGCTGTCCGGGTGGCTGGTCTTATACGATCCGGCCGGTTGGACGTACTGCCAAATTCTCTAAAATGATAGCTTATGGTAGCTAAATTAACATTCAATTCTCTGGCAACAGCTCTGGTGGACATTACGGCAGTCAGCATGCCAATTGCACGCTCGCTGAAAACTTAAGACATCTGTGGCATTGTGTTGTGTGAGAAAACTGCACACTGTAGAGTGGCCTTTTATTGTCCCCAGTACAAGGTACACCTGTGTAATGATCATGCTGTTTAATCAGCTTCTTAATATGCCGCACTTGTCAGGTGGATGGATTATCTTGGCAAAGGAGAAATGCTCACTAACAGAGATGTTAACAAATGTGTGCACAACATTTTAGAGAAATAAACTTTTTGTGCTATAAGCTATTCACACCCCTGAATCAATACGTTAGACTCATCTTTGGCAGCGATTAGGCCTACAACTGTGAGTCTTTCTGGGTACGTCTCTAAGAGCTTTGCACACCTGGATAGTACAATATTTTCACATTATCATAATTTTTTATAATTCATCAAGCTCTGCCAAGTTGGTTGTTGAGCATTGCTAAACAGCCATTTTAAAGTTTTGCCATAGATTTTCAAGATGATTTAAGTCAAAACTGTAACTAGGCCACTCAGAACTGTAACTAGAACATTAAAAGTCATCTTGGTAAGTAACCAGTGTATATCTGGCCTTCTATTCTAGGTTATTGTCCTGCTGAAAGGTGAATTTTTCTCAAAGTGTCTGTTGGAAAGCAGACTAAACCAGGTTTTACTCTAGGATTTTGACTGTACTTGGCTCTATTCCGTTTCTTTTTATCCTAAAAAAAACTCCCTAGTCCTTGCTAAATACAAGCATATCCATAACAGCCACCTCCATGCTTGAAAATATGAAGAGTGTGTTGTTGGATTTGTTCCAAACATAACGCTTTGTATTCAGGACATAAAGTACATTTCTTTGCCACATTTTTTGCAGTTTTACTTTGTTATTGCAAACAGGATGCATGTTTTGGAATATTTTTATTCTGTACGGTCTTCCTTCTTTTCACTGTCATTTAGGTTACTATTGTGGAGTAACTACAATGTTGTTGATCCATCCTCAGTTTTCTTCTATCACAGCCATTAAACTCTGTAACTGTTTTAAAGTCACCATTGGCCTCATGGTGAAATTGGTTTCCTTCCTCTCTGGCAACTGAGTTAGGAAAGACGCCTGTATCTTTGTAGTTAAGGATTGGGTGTATTGATACACCCTCCAAAGTGTAATTAATAACTTCACCATGCTCAAAGGGATATTCAACGTCTGCTTTTTATTTTTCTCATCTGTCCAATAAGTGCCCTTTGAAAGGCATTGGAAAACTTCCCTGGTGGTTGAATCTGTGTTTGAAATTCACAGCTCGACTGAGGGACCTTACAGATAATTGTATCTGTAGGGTACAGAGATTTGAATACTTTCTAAAGGCACTGTACATGTACAAGCCCATAACACATGATTCCTGGTTACTAGTAGTTTCCATCACTTCAGCCCAATGTCCTAAAGCTGATTGCATTGCTGTCAGGTTGACCAAGAGGTAGAATAGTAGAGCAAACTGAATAGTTCTCAAAACAATACAACATGGTGTCTGTGGATCAGTGACTGAAGTCCTAGTGAGGCCTTCTGTCTGTCTTTGTGGTCAGTGAGGCTGAATGACAGACAATACCTCCCCACAACGAGCACTGACTCTGAACTCTGCCAGGTGGTCGGCCCTGGTAGACCCAATGTTCAAGATGGCTACCGGGATCTTCTGGTCAGCTGCTGCCAGTAGGAACCTGTATCCAGAATAAACCTGGAAAATTAGAAGGGATGTGAAACTTCCACATATTGTAAGGTAGTTGAGTTGTTTCCTTTGTGTTACGGTTCACTCTGTCACAGGGACATGTTTTTATAAGTATACCATATCAGTAAGACAAACATAACAGAATAACACCTGCAACAAACAGTTGACTATGTCAACAACATAGCAACACTATCAATTTAAACATTTATGGTAGGTCGTGAACAATTATATATATCAGGCCCACCTGCAAAGAAGATCCAGCGACAAGAACCGCATCGGACTCAGCTAGTCTCTCATGTACAAACTGCACTGTTCTTCGGTTCACTGTGTCCCCAAAGAATGTCACCTCTGGCTTCAATATGCCCCCACAATCCTTACATGAAGGCACTCTGAAGTGGAGGACCTGCTCGTCCTCAATGAAGACATCACCATCGGGAGCCACACCTCCTGCCTGTGCGCCCCAGCTAGGGTTCAGTGCTTTGAACCGCTTCTGGAGGTCCTCCCTTGGAGACACGGCACCACAGCCCAGACACAACACCCTGGGAGGGACACACAGACACAACGGTAAAAACTGAGTGTTGTTCTGAGCCAATGTCCTTGAAGAAGAAGTCAAGTCTGTATTGTGTGTGTGACAGACAGTACATTTCTACCTTCCTACCTGTGTGCGCAGCCGTGCAGTTCAGTCAGTCCTTGATGGCCTGCCTTGGAATGAAGCGCGTCCACATTCTGAGTTACCAGCCAGTGTACCTTTCCCTGCTCCTCCCACTGCTGCAGAGCCAGGTGGGCAGAGTTCGGCTGATGAGAGGAGAACTGTGGCCAGCCCATATAGTTTCTAGCCCAATAGCGCTGACGAGACTTGGCGCTGCGTATATACTCTGCATACTGCATTGGTCGCCTGTCTGTGCGGGCGTAGAGACCCACCCCATCTGAGCGGTAGTCTGGGATGCCAGACTCTGTGGAGAGACCCGCCCCAGTGATGACGAAGAGGCGCGTGGCACGGGACAAGAAGGCCTGTAGCTGCTCCAGGGCGTGGGCATCGATGGTGCTGCTGGCGGGCACAAAGCTCTCGATGCCCTCGGGAACTGATGATGATGATGCCCGTCTCCCAGTGGCTGCGCAACACAGTGCCAAGGGTCTCCATGGGAACCGCATCTGCATACAGAGTACAGTGTAAGATTGATGCATATAGGTCGTTCCACCTCAAAAAGCACAAGAGGATTTCGACGCCCACTATCTCAGATTGTTCTGAAATAGTTTCTGTGGTTTGTAACAGATGCGATTAGCATTCCTGAAACATTACACTCCAGTGTTGATTTGGCCTTGTGGTTTAGGTTATTGTCCTGCTGAAAGGTGAATTCATCTCCTAATGTCTGGTGGAAATCAGATTTAACCAGGTTTTCCTCTAGGATTTTGCCTGTTCTTAGCTCCATTCAGTGTACCCACAGTGCTTGACTTGGGACGAAACTGTCCGGAACGCCGTACCGGCACTTCTAATTTTTGGGGAATTGCGTACCAGCTCCTCTATAAAAACAAAGATGCCTATCGCTGGCCCAGATTCACACACCAAGGCAAAACAGGTTGATCAAAGCTGAACGAAGTCGGGATCTTCATTGAATAGCAATAGAGAGTACACATTAATTTCCTGATTCTGCTTTGTTCAAATGTATTTGCTACTAGTCTGTGTTGACAGTAGGCTGTTCGAGATTGCGCAGATTGAAAATGCACCAGCCTGAATAGCATGATGTGCTGTTCCAAATTGTCAAATTAGGGTTTGTCAGGTAATGGAAATGAGTTTAATAATTGTTGTTACTGTAATTCATGAAAGCACACTTAAATATGATCAATCAATAAAACGACATATCCGCCATTATCGGAATGACCCTTCAGTGCATGACTGTGATGCTGCGTGTATGCCAGTGCGAATGGCCATTGCCCGAGGAGATACAATGTTAAAAATATTCTAAGAATAGCCTAATTGACATAACTTGCTGTGCATAGATCTCCCCTGAAATTAATATTTCAGCCTTATATATTAACATGTCTAGTTAGATACAGTACCAGTCAAAAGTTTGGACACACCTACTCTTTCAAGGGTTTTTCTTTATTTTGACTATTTTCTACATTGTATAATAATAATGAAGAGATCAACAATATGAAATAACACATATGGAATCATGTAGTAACCAAAAAAAGTGTAAAACAAATCAAAATATATTTTATATTTGAGATTCTTCAAAGTAGCCACCCTTTTGCCTTGCTAACAGCTTTGCCCACTTTTGGCATTCTCTCAAACAGCTTCATGAGGTAGTCACCTGGAATGCATTTCAATTAACAGATGTGCCTTGTTAAAAGTACATTTGTGGATTTTTTTTCGTTCGTAATGCATTTGAGACAATCAGTTGTGTTGTGACAACGTTGGAGTGTATACAGAAGATAGCCCTATTTGGTGAAAGACCAAGTCCATATTATGGCAAGAACAGCTCAAATAAGCAAAGAGAAATGACAGTCCATCATTACTCTAAGGCATGAAGGTCAGTCAATACGGAACATTTCAAGAACTTTGAAGCGCTATGATGAAACTGGCTCTCATGAAGACCGCCACAGGAAAGGAAGACCTAGAGTTACCTCTGCTGCAGATGATAAGTTCATTAGAAATAAATGCTTTACAGAGTTCAAGTAACAGTCACATCTCAACATCTACTGTTCAGAGAGTGCGTGAATCAGGCCTTCATGGTCGAATTGCTGCAAAGAAACCACTACTAAAGGACACCAATAATAAGAAGAGACTTGCTTGGCCCTAGAAACACGAGCAATGTACATTATACTGGTGGAAATCTGTCCTTTGGTCTGATGAGTCCAAATGAGATTTTTGGTTCCAACCGCCGTGTCTTTGTGAGACGCAAAGTAGGTGAACAGATGATCACTGCATGTGTGGTTCTGACCGTGAAGCATGGAGGTGGTGGTGTGGGGGTGCTTTGCTGGTGACACTGTCTGTGATATATTTAGAATTCAAGGCACACTTAACCAGCATGGCCACCACAGCGTTCTGCAGCGGTACACCATCCCATCTGGTTTGCGCTGAGTTGGACTATCATTAGTTTTTCTTCAGGACAATGACCCAAAACACACCTCCAGGCTGTGTAATGGCTATATGACCAAGAAGAGTGATTGAGGGCTGCATCAGATGACCTGGCCTCCACAATTACCTGACCTCAACCCAAATGAGATGGTTTGGGATGAGTTGGCCCGCAGAGTAAAGGAAAAGCAGCCAACAAGTGCTAAGCATATGTGGGAATTCCTTCAAGACTGTTGGAAAAGCATTCCTCATGAAGCTGCTTGAGAGAATGCCAAGAGTGTGGAAAGCTGTCATCAAGGCAAAGGGTGGCTACTTTGAAGAATCTAACATACACTTTTTGGGTTACTACATGATTCCAGGTGTTATTTTATAGTTTTGATGTCTTCACAATTGTTCTACAATGTAGAACATAGTATATGCTATGCTTGAAAATATGGAGTGGTACTCAGTCATGTATTGTATTGTATTTGCCCCAAACATAACACTTTCTATTCAGGACAAAAAGTAAATTGTTTTACCAATTTTTTTGTATTAAAGTATTACTTCAGTGCCTTGTTGCGAACAGGATGCATGTTTTCTGTACAAGCTTCCTTTTCACTCTGTCAATTAGGTTAGTATAGTGGAGTAACTAAAATGTTGTTGATCAATCCTCAGTTATCTACTATCACAGCCATTAAACTCTGTTTTAAAGTCACCATTGGCCTCATGGAGAAATCCCTGAGCGGTTTCCTTCCTCTCCAGCAGGATGAACCAGTCACTTTGTAGTGACTTGGTGTATTGATACACAATCCATCTACATTTACCCATCTACCAATAGTTGCCCTTCTTTGTGAGGCATTGGAAAACCTCCCCGGTCTTTGTGGTTAAATCTGTATTTAAAATTCACTGCTCGACTGAGGGACCTTACAGATAATTGTATGTGTGGGGTACAGAGATGATGTAGTCATTCAAAAAATCATGTTGAAACACTATTGCACACAGTGTGAGTCCATGCAACTTATGACTTAAGCTAATTTTTACTCCTGAACTTATTTAGGTTTGCCATAAAAGGGGTTGAATACTTGAGTCAAAACATTTCAGCTTTTCATTTATAAATTTGTAAGATTTTCTTAAAACATAATTCCACTTTGACATTATGGAGTAGTGTGTGTAATTCAGACACTAACAACAAAATGTGGAAAAAGTATAGGGGTGTGAATACTTTCTGAAGGCACTGTATATTCTGAAATACAATTTTTCACATAAATGTATTAATGTTTGATTAAGTTAGACATTGTTTGGAACAATATACAATTTCAAGTGGGCTCTGTGCTACTTGAAAAAACAAAAACGTTATGCATAGAAATTAACATGTATAGGTCATTAACCAATCACAGCCCTCCTGTAGGATTGCCCATTCAACAAATCACCAGCAGAGGGAGTTCCCTTTGAATCCATTCCCTGTGTTGGTGGTGCTCATAACATTTATCGTAACTTTAAAAGTAGCAGGGAACCCAGTCTTGAAATGTGATGTATTTTCAGATTAATATCAATAGCTGTAAAATTGTATTCCAGAATGTAGCGATACTCCATATTTTAAACCACACTAAGGAGTACAATGACACCAATGTGTTGTCTGTATCATGTACGGTTCACCGATCATTGGGTCTTACAGGGTGGCATGTATAGGTGGGGGGAGGGGTGAAGGAAGAAGTTTGGTACTATATTTATTTAATATCTGAATCCTATTTATTACAATGGCCAATTTGGGTGAAATAAATTAGCTTGATTTCCAATAGATCAAATTAAAATGTCAACAAAATAATATTACCTGTTTCTAACCACAAACTATTTCATAACAATCTGAGATCGCGGGTGTCATGTCTTGCTGCAATGACATGGAACGACTCATATGTTGCATGCTGTTGTTTTCTTATACACCTTTCAAAAAGGAACCTGTTGGGATCAAGTGTTTCACTGGGTAATAAACTCCATAGTTGTCACGATCACTTGTGGGGTTGATTTGGCCCACAATGTAATGCAAAACTGTAGTCACGTGTCATACTCAGGGTGGGCGCGAAATGTGACATTCAATCAACACGACGGCACTTTTGGCATGTCAGACAAAATTATGACGCTAGCTCGCTCAACAGATATGACATTGTTTTCATACAAATATTTTTGAGGAATTCTGAAATGTATTGGAATAAAATCACCAAACTATAAAACCAACTAGCCAGCTATGGGTAACTGTTAGCTTGCTAGGTACATGAATAGCTTTAGGTTGGTTTTTTATTAGCTCAACTTCAAGATTTCCATAAAGGAAGATTGCGTCTTTGATCATCTCTCGCTTCGTACACTCGGATGTGACGATACAACATTTAATTCAAGGGCTGAGGGTACAGGGCGGTCTACTTTGAGTTTGGATTGCAACCAAAATCTCATCTGTTGATGGGAGAATCTCCATTCCTTCTCAAAACCCATTGGAAGAGGTCAGAAAGGCGGGACCTCTGGCTTTCTCATCCAATGGGTTTTGAGAAGGAGGTAACGAGAGAGAGAGGACGCGAGTAGTAAGTAATTTAGATTTCTCTTATGTAAATTCAAGAAAACATGGACATGCCCTTATGCCTCCTCGCAAGCTTGTCACATCGTTTATTAAAAATAATATAATTAGGGTCACCAAGCAATAATATGTATTTTGCTTTATCTGACACAGTAATTGTTCATTTAGTCATTTACGGTATTCGACTTTTGGTCAAGGATGATTTGTGTATGTTTACAAGTTCTGGCTCATCATTGAACTCCTGTCATCAGTAACAAGGTTACGTGGAGGAAATACGATAAGAAGCATAGAACCACAAAAAGGCATTAATTAGACATTGTAAGTAGTAATACAATTCAGCGTTATGTGACGTACCTTACAATGGAACGAGGTACACGTTTGATTGAATAAACAGCCGATAATGTAGCAGGCAGCCAACTCTTACGAAAAAGAGCGACAGGAAATACCAGTGTAACGAAGAACGGCAGCAGCCGCAATGCACGCTGGGACTTGTAGTCCGGTGGATTGAACCAACGTTCATAGCTCAGTGTGTGGTACACCAGGGGGTTCCCAAACTTTCTTTGTGTCAGGTTCCCATTTCGTGTCAGCAAATGCATCAGTCGCCCTCATCAGAATACAACTCCTACTGTAGACTGCATTAAAAATAGCATACAAGCAGTTTTACGTTGACTTATACAGTGCATGTCCAGACTTTGGCAATACCATTTTAAAGCTAATTTCTTGCAATTCTACACATTTTGCAATATTAAAATAATGCACTATGTTCAAAACCAAATTTTGGGGGAATAGAAGAATTGTGTTGAACAAGATCATTGGGGTATTGTGGATACCAATCTGTGAGCCTCACAGGCCCATGTTGTGCATTTAAGGGCTAAGAACATGAAATTGTATTGTAACTTCAACTTTTTCTACATATCCCTTGTCCAAAATCCATTGAATTTGTTGTTGCTAGTTATATATATATAAAAAATAATCAACAAAAAAATATTTGTTTTAATATTTAGAGATTTTGCTATAGACCCTACTTTGGGAACCCCTGCACACATTACCAAAAGTTTAAAAAATGACATATTGCTGAAAAAAAAGAAGCTTTCATTGAAATATATCTGACAATTATATATTTTTTGAACATTCAGGTGGGTGTGGACTGAGGAATTACAAGTCGCAAGAAACAATATTACATTTTGGCAAACCATTGGTTAGGGCCTCCACAATAGGTCAATGTGAAACATGTGATTGCTCTTCTCTCTGTTGCTCAAAATATGCTGCACACCTCCTGGTTGCAAAATTCCAAGATGTCTGTCAGAGAGAAAATGAATACATACATTGGCTACTTTATAGTCAATAACATTTCAACAGTACACTGTTTCAGTATAAAAATGCACATGATAAAGTATAAATTTCCACCTGAGTGTGTGCAGTTGAAGACAGCCTCTGCTAATCTGTAGAACTCATCTCCAAGTATGGTGCGGTAGTCCAGGTGACTGGTGTGGATGAGGCACTGAGTGGCATCTTTAAACAGCAGATCACTCTCTCCATACTGCTGGGACTGAAACAGCCTGAATTCTGTGTCTGGGTTGGATGCCAGAGTCTCCTTCAAGGGATGGGAACATTTGGAATGGCTTGTTAGAAGAAAAAACAATTGTATGAAATTAATACAATGTCGCCAGAATAATTAGGTTGGTTTAGATTCCTGTTTGTCTGACTCTTCAGTCTCACCTGTGACTTCATGAGGAAGTCATAGACACGAGAAGTGAGCACAGGTCTTGTCATGATGATGTTGGGTGGGATGGCTCCTAGGTTACAGTTCTCCCATTCAGATAAAGGTTCCCGCCGGCCATCCCCACACAAAAGCTCAAAGTCCCAGGACAGCCACCCATCCGCCCAGCCACTAGGGCTCAGACCTGGAGCACAACACAAACAAAATGTAATATCAAAAGTATCACAAACCAAATGAGGAAAAACAAGAACATTATGGCAGAACCTGTAACTGTTTGACTGAACATATACCATTATTACTTCATGGTGAGTGTGGTGGCCATATGTAGCCTAACTATGTATAAGAGTTGTATGAGGTTCTCACTGAGGATGTTGCTCTCTAGATTGTGTTGCTCAACAAAGGCCACATCTCCATAGCTCTTCCCACTGGCATCTCCCACCAGGCACCTGCACAAATAACCATGGGGCAACGTCATAACAATCACAACAAACCTTTCACATTGCCAGGTTTCTGTAAAGCATTTTGTGACAACTTGATGTAAGATTGAATGACTGCATTTTTATCCATGAACAATGAATACAAACATGCAACAAGAGAGCCACCACTCACCTCAAAGCCCCCATGTTGCCGTAGTAACGCTCGTTGTGGTTATCTGCACAGCGTTTGGTGGCAGCCTCCCCAGTGCCCCCCATACACACTTTACAGAGGTTTCCCTGAGAACCAGGGAGACAGCCCTTCCAGAACACCTCGTTGTACACTAGGAGAGATGAGCAGAATACACATCCTCACCAAATATCAGGCTATTGTGCTGTAAGAATTTGGGGTCATTTCATGTTGTTGTCTACACGAGGCTAAAAGGGTGAATTGCAGTATACCAGAGCTAGTTATCTACATACAGTACACACACAATATAAACGCAACAATTTCAACGATTTTACTGAGTTACAGTTCATATAAGGAAATCAGTCAATTGAAATAAATTCATTAGGCCCTACACTATGGATTTCACGATTGAGCAGGGAAGCAGCCATGGGTGGGCCTAGGAGGACATAGGCCCACCCACTTGGGAGTCAGGCCAAGATTTGGTACCCTTCTCCAGATCTGTGCCTTGACCCAATCCTGTCTCGGAGCACTACGGACAATTCATTCGACCTCGTGGCTTGATTTTTGCTCTGACATGCACTGTCAACTGTGGGACCTTATATACACTACCGGTCAAAAGTTTTAGAACCTCAACTCATTCAAGAGTTTTTCTTTATTTGTACTATTTTCTACATTGTAGAATAATAGTGAAGACATCAAAACTATGAAATAAGACATATGGAATCATGTAGTAACCAAAAAAAGTGAAACAAATCAAAACGTATTTTATATTTTATATTATTCAAATAGCCATCCTTTGCCTTGACAGCTTTGCACACTTCGCATTCTCTCAACCAGCTTCACCAACAGTCTTCATGGATTTGGCACATATGCTGAGCACTTGCTGGCCGCTTTTCCTTCACTCTGCAGTCCGACTCATCCCAAACCATTTCAATTTGGTTGAGGTCGGGGGATTGTGGAGGCCAGGTCATCTGATGCAGCACTCCATCACTCTGCTTCTTGGTCAAATAGCCCTTACACAGCCTGGAGGTGTGTTGGGTCATTGTCCTGTTGAAAAACGAATAATTGCCCCACTAAGCCCAAACCAGATGGGATGGCGTATTGCTGCAGAATGCTGTGGTAGCCATGCTGGTTAAGTGTGCCTTGAATTCTAAATAAATCAATCACAGACAGTGTCACCAGCAAAGCACCCCCCACACCATAACACCTCCTCCTCCATGCTTTATGGTGGGAAATACACATGCAGAGATCCATTCACCTACTCTGCATTGGAACCAAAAATCTCAAATTTGGACCCATCAGGCCAAAGGACAGATTTCCACCGGTTGTATTTCTTGGCCGAAGCAAGTCTATTCTTCTTATTGGTGTCCTTTAGTAAGGGTTTCTTTGCAGCAATTCGACTATGAAGGTCTGATTCACGCAGTCTCCTCTGAACAGTTGAGGTTGAGAAGTGACTGTTACTTGAACTCTGTGAAACATTTATTTGGGCTGCAATCCGAAGTGCAGTTATTCTAATGAACTCAGCCTATGCAGCAGAGTTAACTCTGGGTCTTCCTTTCCTGTGGCGGTCCTCATGAGAGCCAGTTTCATCATAGCTCTTGATGATTTTTTGTGACTGCACTTGAAGAAACATTCATTCAAAGCTCTTGAAATTGTTCGTATTGACTGACCTTCGTGTCTTAGAGGAATGATGGACTGTTGTTTCTCTTTGCTTATTTGAGCAGTTCTTGACATAATATGGACTTGGTCTTTTACCAAATAGGGCCATCTTTTGTATACTACCACTACCTTGTAACAACACAACTGATTAGCTCTAACGCATTAAGGAAAGAAATTCCACAAATTCACTTTTAACAAGGCACACCTGTTAATTGAAATGCATTCCAGGTGACTACCTCATGAAGATGGTTGAGAGAATGCCAAGAGTGTGCAAAGCTATCATCAAGGCAAAGGGTGGCTACTTGGAAGAATCTCAAATATATATTTTGATTTGTTTAACACTTTTTTTGGTTACTACATGATTCCACATGTGTTATTTCATAGTTTTGATGTTAACTATTATTATACAATGTAGAAAATAGTCAAAATAAAGAAAAACCCTTGAATGAGTAGGTGTGTCCAAACTATCTATCTATCTATCTATCTATCTATCTATCTATCTATCTATCTATCTATCTATCTATCTATCTATCTATCTATCTATCTATCTATCTATCTATCTATCTATCTATCTATCTATCTATCTATCTATCTATCTATCTATCTATCTATATAAATAAACACACACAGGAAAGGGAGTTGCAACTGCCAGGCAGGAACGGTACCTTGGTTTGGTTCGCAGGGAGAGGTGTTGTTGTGTTCCAGGCTGAGGGTGTGTCTAAAGGGCAGAAGCCAGCCTGCAGGGCTGTACATGTGGCCGTGGCAGGAGCGCCTGCCCCCAAAGTTCCCAAAGAACACACCCCTGGTGGAGCGCTTCACGACCGCCACACCAACGACGGACGGCAACACTGTGGGGACACAAAGAGAGGCTGAGAATAAAATCGTGTACATTTACAGATTAATGGACTTCCCTTCTGTTCAGCTCACCATCCGTCTCTAAATGGCCTGCTTTTTCAGCTCCTCCCTCAGCCGGTACGCATGTCTTCCCTGAGAGAAGTGGAGAGAGAAAGAGTCGACGACAGACACTGACTGCAGTGAGCGTCCCTGATAAATAACTAGTTCTCTAACCATTACATTATTATCAGCCATACCATAATACTCTGTTACCACGGGGACAAGGCCACATTTCCCAGCGATGAATGCGTGCGTGGCGTCCAGCGAGACAGCATCCACCTCATCTCTCTGTGACAACACAGTAAGTGGAGATCGAGATGTAGGGCTGCATAGAATGACAGTAGGTTATGGATAGGGTTATGATTGTCCACACCCTGTAGTGTTAGCTTTGTCTGCTTACCTTAATCTTCTCGACACAATCGCTCATGGAGATGGCTCTAACACACACCAATGGGTCTGACTTAATGCTGAGAGCCCACTGCTCACATTTCTTCTGTTCTGCATTGCTAATGCAGCACCAACGCACAACACTGTCCTCCAATGAGCTTCCTATAGATACACAACAGAAGAAAACATATTTAGTTATGATGCATAATGTAGCAGCAAATTAGTTTTCCCAATGAGCAGCCTACATACACCCCCACTGCCCATGTGGATAGGTAGGCACCTTCATGTCCAAGGCCTTTGAGGAGAGCCACATAGTCCAGCCCCAGCACCTGACTGATGTCCTTGTTATCCTCTAGAATGGACAGCTTCTCTGTGACATCCTTGAAGAGCAGATCAGCGGCGCCGAACGGAGCAGAGTCAAAGAGCTGGAAACGCTGCCTCTCTCTACCCCGTCGGCCAAACGCCATCTGATAAGAAATCCACCGGACATTCTCTCAGCAACAAAAATACAAAACAAGGGACATACTATAGATGACACATGCACGTGGATGGACACAAATGTGATATACACTGATATTAAATACAGTGGACACGCTTTCCCTTGCAAACCCAACCCTGTTTCACAAGTGGTCAAACTGAGTAAAGGGCTGGAAGCCCTGAGCTGTCCCGACAAGTCCCACATCTGCTGCTTCTAGAAGTGGTCGAAGACAGAATGGTGCACTACCTGTGCTGCCGCCAGGAACTTGCGTGCGATCTTACGAACATTGAGTCGAGTGACCATGCCCTGTCCTGGTCCCCTTCCCAGGTTGCAGCTCCCATAGTGGCTTAGTGGTGCACGGGTACCATCAGTACACAGCAGCTGGTAATCCTCCCTCTCACTCTCTGGAAGAGAAAAAAAACGGGGATAGAGATAGAGCGGAGGGGGATGTTTCAACAGCTATTTGACTAGTCTTGAGAACTCTGAAGTACTTGAATGGTAGTTGTGTATTGTTCCAGAATAATTTTGTTGTTGTTGTGTACCTTCAATACCCTCCAGGGCTGTATGGTCCACAAAAGCAACATCCCCTGCCCCAGTCTTGAGACACCTGATAGACAAAGAGAATAATTTTTAAATGACCATATCATTATCATTGTGTCTGTCCTGATATGACCCTCCCATCTGACCTGAGCGCCCCCTGGCTGTTGTAGAAGGGTTCGCCATGTGCCGTCTCACAGTGGAAGTTGCGCTGGGCGATGTAGGACTTCTGACCCTGACACAGGGCACACAGGGCAGGTGCTATGGCAGCCGCCCCAGGAACACAACTGGCATTGAAGAAGGCACTGACCGCTGCCAAAGAGAAGAGGGGGGTTAGAGACCTTTCCTTTGTAGCGGAGGTGATTTGGAATCACGCTCTCGTGATAAGTTAGGCCTGCCTGAGACTTGGAAGCCTTATTGTCGGCCTCTGACCTTGAGCATGTCCTTTTGGTCTAATGGTTAAGAAGTTGGATTAGCAAGCGGGAGTCCCGGGTTCTAATGCCACCAGAAACACCAGCGTTTCCCAAACTCGGTCCTGGGGACCCAAAGGGGTGCACGCTTTGGTTTCTTGCCCTAACACTACACAGCTGATTTAAATAAACAGCTAATCATCAAAAGAAAACGTGTGCCCCTTGGGGTCCACAGGACTGAGTTTTGGAAACGCAGTTTAAAATGTAACAATCTCTTGTGGACAGATTCTCATTGGCAGATGAAACGGCGAGAATCTGTCAAGGCTCACTTCGAAGTGAGCAACTGTTAACGGCATTCCCCCCAGAAGTAAAACAGAAAATGACAAACTTTTGCGAGAATTTTACTTCTGGGTAACCGAGATTACATTTAACAAAATTATGATTCAACAATTTGCAGGGATATGTCGGTCTATGTTCTTACCCTGACTGAGAGGCTGCTCCTCTGCCCAGGTCAGGTAGTTGCGGGACAGCAGGAAGCCCAAAGGTAGGCTCCAGCCTGCCGTCCAGCGGGCCCCAGTATGACAGCTTCTCTGGCCCTGCAGGGAGCGCACGTCCAGGGTGCTGTTCCTCACCACCGCCACCGACAGAATACAGCCTCCTGGGCGAACAGGTGATAGACAGACAATAAACTGACACAGGCACACAAAATGTCAAACAAAATAAAAAACTAGGTGGTTCGAGCCCTGAATGCTGATTGGCTGAAAGCTGTGCTATATCAGACCGTATGTCACAGGTATGACAAAACATTTATTTTTACTGCTCTAATTACACTGGTAACCAGTTTATAATAGCAATAAGGCACCTCGGGAGTTTGTGGTGTATGGCCAATATACCACTGCTAAGGGCTGTATATCCAGGTACTCCGCGTTGCGTCGTGCATCAGAACAGTCCTTAGCCGTGGTATATTGGCCATATACCACACCTCCTCGTACCTTATTACTTAAATATTTCCCGTACACAGATTGTGTCTAGTTCTGGACTAAAAGGATCCAAATCGTAAGTGTCGTTAACCAACCGTCCCTGTAGATCTCCTTGGCAATGGCAGTGAGGCCAAACTGCTTCACTGCAGTGTAGACTTCCCCTGCATCCAATGTTACCATGTCAGCACGGTTAGCCTGGAGGAAAGGCATCAGATACAGTTGGCTATGAAGGAGCACCTGTATGGTAAACCTGCTCTGTCTGAAATCAGTATCAGCATTAACAACATGAGTGGTTAGGGCAAATAGTGAGTCTTCCTGGTATCTGGAGAGAGCAGGTTTTTTCTGACCCTGATCTTGTTGATGCAGTCGGTGGTGCTGTAGGCGAGGACACAGGAGAGCCTTGCGAATGCTGCCACAGCAGCAGGAGGCAACACTGCCACCAGGGCCTTGGCCAGCTCAGCACACTTCTTCTGTTCCTGCTCAGACACCGTGCACCAGCGCATCTTCTTACCTAAAACGAAGGGAATTAAAACTGGGTTTAAGGATAGTAATATTAGGACCTAAGAAATAGCATCAATATTAACCTGCATGCATAACTCACTATTTCCTTTCCGAACGGGAAATAAATAAACAACTGCTGTAGAGGGAGAATACATTGTTACAATACTGTATAAGATTAATTAAAATGTATAGGACCACAACATTTTCAGAACAATCCCTGAAATTAGGTGAAACCACAAAAACAAGAATATATTTGAAAAAGGCAACATTATCCAGCAAGGCTAACCAAACGATTAACAATTGGACTTTTGAGTACCACCACCCAAAACTATACTAGATTGGATGAACACTTACCCAAACTATAGTGAAGGCAGATGAAAATGATTAGAATGGCATGCATTGCCCTCATTTTGGTCTCTGAAAAGGACTGAAGAGCTGAACAAACCAAACGCAGTTTACTTTACGCAGCGAGGTTGGCGGACCCCTTCCAATTCGTCCTGAAATCCGTCTTCATAATTCAACATTATTTCTTATTACTACAGGCGACATAAAGAAATCAAACTATTGTGCAAGCGTAGAACTTTCGAAATAGCCAAAAATAGGGGATTCTGCGCCACTGCTCTGCGCGCATCTGGAAAATATTTCCATATAACGTCACGCGGACGACCGGCATCCAAGCACTTTTACGCGTTTGAGATCTGTAGAACAGTTGCCAGTATCTCACACCTCTAGTTTTTGTTTGGCTTATCGTGGTGAATAGATTGAATGCATGATTGTAATAATAAAATTCGATTGTTACCAAAATAAATGTAGTAGTTTTGTGAAAAACAGTCCAGCACTGCAAAGTTTAATGCAGAAAATACCAACATAATCATGTAGCCAATATTTTATTAAATGTACAAACACCAAAACAGTATACATATAAAAAAAGGACATTACAACATAGTCAAGTCAAACATAAATCAAACACAGCTGCCTTGCCGTACCATTATTTTTCAGTCCAACCGATTATCACCAAGATTAGGGTTCTACATTCAAAAGCTTCAATTGAACTATTTTCATACATCTTCCTCTATTTTGAATAATTATGTTTTTATACTATAAAAAACAAACCAGTGGAGAATGGCAACATGTCATTCTCTTACACCACTGGGGCTGCCATGGTACGGTCTGTCATCTAGTGTGGTGGACAGAGTAATGATCAGTAGCCCCATGCTCTGGAGGCCTGCTGAAAACGGCCTGTCCCAGTCGCTGTGGCTGTGCTGCTGTGGAGAACAATCTCTATCCTGTGGATCCTGGCAGCATGCAAGATATTTACAGGCTTCTGCTCTGCCAGCTCAGCTGACAGCCTGCCAATACACTCCATCTGTCAATAACAATACAAAGGAGCTGGAAATGAATCTGGAATGACCAAAATATTTTGGACAAATCGTTGCACAATATGGCATGGTTATTATATGTTTGACTTGCTGTAAATTCTGACTGCTCCGTTTTTATAGCTGAAGATTTATGGCTCACATGAAAATGACACCTCCAGAGGAATGCATGCTAAATCAAAGCCATCAGTTTAGTTATTCATTTATAAGAGGATAGGAAACTAATGAAAAAAACTATTACTTCAATGATTGGTTCTGGTTTTCTTTATGGACTGGTGAATAGCCGGTATACTTTTTTTTCTCTCCATATTTTTTTTCTTCATATAAACACCACCATTGTTTTTGTTAATAAATCCTTAATTACTCTGCCTTAAAGTCATTGTGGCCCTTACATACATCAATGACCGCAGCATCTTCCCTTGAAATCTTACCTCATCCAGCCCTTGGCTGATTGTGTTCCTCTCCACAGTCTCTCCCTCACTTCCACTCGTCTGCAGCCAGCTTCTCAACACCTCTTCAAGTCTTAGCTACAGTGGCTTGCGAAAGTATTCACCCCCTTGGCATTTTTCCTATTTTGTTGCCTTACAACCTGAAATTAAAATAGATTTTTGGGGGTGGTTTGTATCATTTGATTTACACAACATGCCTACCACTTTGAAGAGGCAAAATGTTTTATTTTGAAACAAACAAGACAAAAAAATAATACTAAAATAAATAAAAACTGGAGCGTGCATAACCATTCACCCCCCAAAGTCAATACTTTGTAGAGCCACCTTTTGAAGCAATTACAGCTGCAAGTCTCTTGGGGTGACTATAAGCTTGGCACATTTAGCCACTGGGATTTTTGCCCATTATTAAAGGCAAAACTACTCCTGCTCCTTCAAGTTGGATGGGTTCCGCTAGTGTACAGCAATCTTTAAGTCATACCACAGACTCTCAATTGGATTGAGGTCTGGGCTTTGACGAGGCCATTCCAAGACATTTAAATGTTTCCCCTTAAACCACTCGAGTGTTGCTTCAGCAGTATGCTTAGGGTCATTGTCCTGCTGGAAGGTGAACCTCCATTCCAGTCTCAAATCTCTGGAAGACTGAAATAGGTTTCCCTCAAGAATTTCCCTCTATTTAGCGCCATCCATCATTCCTTCAATTCTGACCAGTTTCCCAGTCCCTGCCGATGAAAAACATCCCCACAGCATGATGCTGCCACCACCACCATGCTTCACTGTGGGGATGGTATTTTCGGGGTGATGAGAGGTGTTGGGTTTGCGCCAGACATAACGTTTTCCTTGATGGCCAAAAAGCTCAATTTTACTCTCATCTGACCAGAGTACCTTCTTCCATGTGTTTGGGGAGTATCCCACATGCCTTTTGGCAAACACTTTGTGTTTGCTTATTTTTTTCCTAATTTTTGGTGGTCTTCCTAAGCTTAGTGGTACCCCTTGCTTAGTGGTGTTGCAGATGCTGGGGCCTTTCAGAACAGGTGTAGATATACTGAGATCATGTGACACTTAGATTGCACACAGGTGGACTTTAATTGTGTGACTTCTGAAAGTAATTGGTTGCACCCGATCTTATATAGGGGCTTCACAGCAAAGGGGGTGAGCACATATGCACGCACCACTTTTGCATTTTTTTATAGAATTTTATAGAATTTCTTTGAAACAATATTTTTTTTTCATTTCACTTCACCAATTTGGACTATTTTGTGTATGTCCATTACACGAAATCCAAATAAAAATCTATTTAAATTACAGGTTCTAATGCAATTTTTTCTGAAAAAACACCAAGGGGGATGAATACTGTTGCAAGGCACTGTACGCCCTACAAACACACACAAATCCACCAGAATGTATAAACAAGGTCTATCAGAAATGTTAAATCACAGACTTGTGGGTCCTTACTGGAGTTGCTTGCAGTCCTGTTGGAAGCGCTGCATGTCCAGGTGGATATTAAGCAGCTCTCTGGTCCAGGCTAAGGTGGGATCCACATCCTCAATTAACACATCTTCTACATCAGCCTCAGTCATGGGGTGGGGGGGGGGGGGGGCAGTAGTGAGGAGTCTGACCCATGAGCCCCTAGGCTGCCTTAGCTAGATTTTTTTTATTTTTATATTGCATGAACAAAAAAATCTCATTCAAAAAAACAAACACACACACTACATGCGTTTTTGGAATATAGTAACCGCTACCTTAGTTTGAGTGTGGGTGGTCATGAATGAGGAGGGGGGCGCAGTCTGGTCTACTGATCCATAATGTGGTGTTGTTGGAAGACTGAGATGGGGGCGCTGGCCGTGCCAGTACGGGACTGATGGGGAGGGAGGCTGCAGCAGGGTGGAGGCTCGCTGTCACTGGGACCTGGGTTGGAGGTGGTAGAGGAGCTGCAGGTGGTAGCAGCTCTTTGACCGGGGAGTATAGCAGAACTCTAGGCCGTCGTGGTTGTCATCTGGAAGCACGCACCGCCACCCTGCACACAGAGAGAGTTACTGTAAGACTCCCAAGGATTGGAGACATAGGGCCAGTTTCCCAGACAAACATTAAGCTTTGCCCTGGAGTAAAAAGTGATTTGGATTGAGATTCTCCATGTATTCGGGAAAACCCTCCCCGTAAGGTTTAGGGACTGATGTTGACATAGTGGCCACCAGTACAGGTGGTTGAGTGTGCGGTCTCCCACTCCCTGCGCCACTGAGTCTGTGTCCGGCTGTGGGTGAGGCCCTCTGCACCAGGGCTGGGCAAACAGGTCACACTCTGGACCTTTACACCGGATCTTCACAGCTAGCTAGCTGGTACCGAGTGGCTAACGCCCTTGTCCAGAAGCATGCAAAAGTTAGCCTCGAGCTAGCCTCGAGCTAGGCCCATCTCCCAGCTAGCAAACGAAGTACACCACCTACAATACCCCTCTTGACAATTGGCCTGGACCCTTTGTCGACACGGAGCCCCGCCAATCCATCACGACTGATCTGCTGACGTAATTCAGCCGATGGGCTCTCAACCGGCCTTGTCTGTACATTATGCCCTGAATCCATCCTACCACGCCCAGAAATCTGCTCCTTTTATTCTCTGTTCCCAAAGCACTAGACGACCAGTTCTTATAGCCTTTAGCCGTACCCTCATCCTACTCTGTTAATGTAGAGGTTAACCTAAGCCCTGCAGCCTCCAGCATCACTCCCATTCCCCAGGCACTCTCATTTGTTGACTTCTGCTACCGTAAAAGCCTTTGGTTTATGCATGTTACCATCAGAAGCCTCCTCCCTAAGTTTGCTTTATTCACTGCTTTAGCACACTCCGCCAACCCTGATGTCCTAGCCGTGTCTGAATCCTGGCTTAGGAAGGCCACCAAAAATTCTGAAATGTCCATCCCCAATTACATTTTCCGTCAAGACAGAACTGATAAAGGGGTCAGAATGACAATCTACTATAAAGATAGCCTGCAGAGTTCTGTCATTATATCCAGGTTTATGCCCAAACAGTTCGAGCTTCTACTTTTAAACATCCATCTCTCCAGAAATAAGCCCCTCACTATTGTCGCTTGTTATAGACCCCCCCCTCAGCTCCCAGCTATGCCCTGGACACCATATGTGAATTGATTGCCCCACATCTATTGTGAGAGTTCGTACTGCTCGGTGACCTAAATTGGTATATGCTTAACACCCCGGCCATCCTACAATCTATGCTAGATGCCCTCAATCTCACACAAATTATCAAGGAACCTACCAGGTACAACCCCAAATCCGTAAACACGGGCACCCTCATAGATATCATCCTGACCGACTTGCCCTCTAAATACACCTCTGCTGTTTTCAACCAGGATCTCAGTGATCTCTGCCTCATTGCCTGCGTCCGTCATGGGTCCACGGTCAAACAACCACGCCTCACCACTGTCAAACGCTCCCTAAAACACTTCTGCGAGCAGGCCTTTCTAAATCGACCAGGCCCGGGTATCCTGGAAGGATATTGACCTCATCCCATCAGTAGAGGATGCCTGGTTGTTCTTTAAAAAGTGGGAATAGTCCCCGCGATATGAACATTTTCAGGGAAGTCAGGAACCAATACACACAGTCAGTTAGGAAAGCAAAGGCTAGCTTTTTCAAACAGAATTTTGCATCCTGCAGCACTAATTCCAAAAAGTTTGGCCGCCTTTCCTTCCATTTCCCTGCTGCCAATGACTGGAACGAATAGCAAAAATCACTGAAGTTGGAGACATATCTCCCTCACATCTTGAATAAGCATGCCCCATTAAAAAAAAATTGAACTAAGAACAGATTAGCCCTTTGTTCACTCCAGACTTGACTGCCCTTGACCAGCACAAAAACAACCTGTGGCGCACTGCACTACCATCGAATAGTCCCCACGATATGCAACTTTTCAGGGAAGTCAGGAACCAATGCACAGTCAGATTGAAAAAGCTAGCCTTTGCATTCCTAACAGAATTTTGCATCCTGCAGCACTAATTCCAAAAAGTTTTTGGACACTGTAAAGTACATGGAGAATAAGAGTACCACTGCACTAAGACTAGGAAACACTGTCACCACTGATAAATCCACGATAATCGAGAATTTCAATAAGCATCCATCTACGGCTGGCCATGCTTTCCACCTGGCTACCACCTGCACTCAAGGTCCTAAACGATATAACAACCATCGATAAAAGACAGTACTGCGCAGCCATCATCGACCTGGCCAAGAATTTCGACTCTTGTCAATTACCGTATTCTTATCAGCAGACTCAACAGCCTTGGTTTCTCTAATGACTGCCTCGCCTGGTTCACCAACTACTTCTCAGATAGAGTTCAGTGTGTCAAATCGGAGGGCCTGTTGTCCGGACCTCTGGCAGTCTCTATGGGGTGCCACAGGGTTCAATTCTCAGGCTGACTCTTTTCTATATATATATCAATGATGTCGCTCTTGCTGCAGGTGATTCCCTGATCCATGTCTATGCAGACGACACCATTCTGTATACATCTGGCCCTTCTTTGGACACTGTGTTAACAAATCTCCAAACGAGCTTCAATGCCATACAACTCTCCTTCCGTGGCCTCCAACTGCTCTTAAATGCTAGTAAAACAAAATGCATGCTCTTCAACCGATCACCGCCCGCACCCGCCTAGCATCACTACTCTGGATGGTTCTGACTTAGAATATGTGGACAACTATAAATACCTAGGTGCCCGGGCTAGACTGTAAACTCTTCTTCCAGACTCATATTAAGCATCTCCAATCCAAAATTTTATCTAGAATCGGCTTCCTATTTCGCAACAAAGCCTCCTTCACTCATGCTGCCAAACATACCCTCGTAAAACTGACTATCCTACCGATCCTTGACTTTGGCCATGTCATTTACAAAATAGCCTCCAACACTCTACTCATCAAATTGGATGCTGTCGATCACAGTGCCATCCGTTTTGTCACCAAAGCCCCATATACTACCCACCACTGCGACCGGTTTGCTCTCGTTGGCTGGTACTCGCTACATATTCGTCGCCAAACCCACTGGCTCCAGGTCATCTATAAGTCTTTGCTAGGTAAAGCTCCGCCTTATCTCAACTCAATGGTCACCAGAGCAACACCCACCTGTAGCACACGCTCCAGCAGGTAGAATTCACTGGTCATCCCCAAAGCCAACACCTACTTTGGCCGCCTTTCCTTCCAGTTACATTACATTTACATTTAAGTCATTTAGCAGACGCTCTTATCCAGAGCGACTTACAAATTGGTGGATTCACCAATTTGTAAGTCACTTTAGAATAGTGCATCTAAATCTTTTAGGGGGGGGGGGGGGCGAATTTCAAAAATCACTGAAGCTTGAGACATATCTCCCTCACTAACTTTAAGCGTCAGCTGTCAAATCAGGTTGCCGATCGCTGCAGCTGTACACAACCCATCTGTAAATAGCCCATCCAACCAACTACCTACCTCATCCCCAAATTTGTTTTTCCCTTCTCTTTTGCACACCAGTATTTCTACTTGCACATCCTCATCTGCACATATATCACTCCAGTGTTAATTGCTAAATTGTAATTACTTCGCCACTATTGGCCTATTTATTGCCTAACCTCCTTACTTCATTTTGCACACACTGTATACAGATATTTCTATTTTTATTGACTTAATGTTTGTTTATCCCATGTGTAACTGTGTTGTTTTTGGTCGCACTGCTTTGCTTCATCTTGGCCAGGTCGCAGTTGTAAATGAGATCTTGTTCTCAACTGGCCTATCTGGTTAAATAATGTATTTATTATTTTTTAAACCTCACTGCTGTCTGTTTCCACTGCAGCACCACCCCTGGAGACACCGCAAACTCTGTAGAGCACAAAAAAGACAGGCTTGATACAGTTCAACACAGACAAGACACACTAGAATAATAAAACACAGCATCTGCTCACACACACCTGCTCCTGGCTGTGCAGTGCTATGTTGGTGCAGAAGCTGCCCATGTGAGCGGCGTGGGCTTCCCCTTCCCTCAGAAGCTGGTCTCTATAGAACTGGGCAGCCTCTCCTGCTTCTGGTGCTGCTCCGCAACCCACAGCCTCCAGCACCTGGAACAGAATACACCAGGGGATCTTCCGTCTCATTCAGTGTGTCTGAGGAATATACACTATTCTATATGTTTCCACTCTATTAACCAGGGGACATCTCATTCATTATGTCTATCGAGTCCCTTTCATATCCTTATTCCAGCTGTGGCCTGGATATCATCAATGAGGAAAATAGGTCTCTGACTTTACACCCATTAGCCTGGTCACAGAGCCGATTGTGCGGTCTTGCTAACTCCTATGGTCCATTGGAAAGACAGCACAAACCGATCTGGACCCAGGCTGTACATTAACAGGGTCAGCAGTGGTAATCGTGCATGAGAGACTTCCTCCACTACAGACAAACAGAGACAGGGATAATATTTCATGTGTTTTAGTTAGACTGAAGGCCAGCTGCCAGTGAAGTATGTGTCCAGGTGTTACCTTGGCCTGCAGACTGAGGGACCAGTGCCAGAGGGCCAGTTCTGTCTGCTCAGCCTCTCTCCTTCTGTGCTGCAGCTGTGAAGGCCAGGGAAGAAAAACACTGAGTTACATAACAGCCAGGAGTTCACCCCGACAATCAGAAGCTCACAGATGGATCATAGAAAGAGGAGATAATTAAAGCCAAGAAACATCCGAAAATACTATTTTTCAATTAAATCCTTGTATTTTAAAGTAACTTGAACACAATTTCTCGCCACAAGTCTTGGTACGTTGACTTTTAATATTTGAAACAACCATGTTAAAACAGCAATAAGCTCACCACAATGTTCCAGCATGCAAAAAATAAGAGCTGGCACGTATTGTTTAAAACCACATTTTATTTGTCACATGCACCGAATACAACAGGTGTAGACCTTACAGTGAAATGCTTACTAACAAGCCCTTAACCAACGATGCAGTTAAGAAAATACCTAAAATATTGAATATTAAGAAAGTATTAAGAGATAAGAAAAACAAATAATTAAGAGCAGCAGTGGATAACAACAGCAGGGCTATATACAGGGGGTACCGATACAGAGTCAACTGGTGTCGAGGTAATTAACATAAATATGCACATGCAGGTAGGGTTGTTAAAGTGGCTATGCATAGATAATAACAGAGAGTAGTAGCAGCGCGGGGGGATGCAAATAGTGTAAGTAGCCATTTGATTAGCTGTTCAGGAGTCTTATGGCTTGAAGGTAGCTGTTTAGAAGCCTTTTGGACCTAGACTTGGCGCTTCGGTACCGCTTGCCGTGCGGTAGCAGAGAGAACAGTCTATAACTAGGGTGGCTGGAGTCTTTGACACCGCCTGGTATAGAGGTCCTGGATGGCAGGAAGCTTGGTCCCGGTGATGTACCGGGCCGTACGCACTACCCTCTGTAGTGCCTTGCGGTCAGAGGCCGAGCAGTTGCCATACCAGGCAGTGATGCAACCCGTCAGGATGCTCTCGATGGTGCAGCTGTAGAACCTTTTGAGGATCTCAGGACCCATGCCAAATCTTTTCAGTCTCCTGAGGGGAATCAGTTTTGTCATGCCCTCTTCACGACTGTCTTGGTGTGCTTGGACCATGTTAGTTTGTTGATGATGATGTGGACGCCAAGGAACTTGAAGCTCTCAACCTGTTCCACTACAGCCCTGTCGATGAGAATGGGGGCGTGCTCAGTCCTCCATTTCCTGTAGTCCACAATCATCTCCTTTGTCTTGATCACGTTGAGGGAGAGGTTGTTGTCCTTGCACCACATGGTCAGGTCTCTGACCTCCCCCTATAGGCTGTCTCATCGTTGTCAGTGATCAGGCCTACCACTGTTGTGTCATCGGCAAACTTAATGGTGTTGGAGTTGTGCCTGGCCGTGCAGTCATGAGTGAACAGGGAGTACAGGAGGGGCCCCCGTGTTGAGGATCAGCGTGGCGGATGTGTTGTTACCTACCCTTACCACCTGGAGGCAGCCCGTCTCAACATCGAGTGTCCCGTTTCTCGCATCACCTAAATAAGGACCACATAAAGAACACAATATTAAAACACAGACTAACATAGGATCAGAATGTATCAAACACAACAGACTCGAACACAGGACCGAACGCAGTATCCATCTACCTTATAGCTCTGCTGATGCTCTGCTGATGCTGCAGGTACATAGTCCACAATCTGAACATACTGCAAAGAAGAGAGTGGTGGCTTTTGGTTTTCTCCATGCCTGTACTCTCCTCCACAACCGCTCTGCTTCGCTCCCGCCAACTCCTGAAAGTCCCCTGCTGTTTCACTGAGACATACAAAATGGTGGCAGTAGGCTTCACATTTCAGTGGAGGCTTCATTCAATGTGCCAGGAGACTGATCTAACAGAAAATAGCATCGAATAATGAGTCTTCATCTTAGTATCTCTTTACCTTTATCCATGTGACTCGGAGCCCTGCTCACTGTCGGTGACATTTTGACACGGGATGTGGCTTTCCTCCATGCCAACAGCACCTATAGGAAAATAAATGACATTTGTTGGTGAGTATTTCACACTGACTTGAGCAGTAGTTGCAGCCAGAATCAGCCGTGGTAACAGTACTGATAACATACGAAGCAGTAGAAATAAATTAGAAGCCAAGTCATTGAGCTTCTATAAAACGTTCAATGAAGCCTTAGACTTTATCATAGGTAATAGATAGAGCTGCTCTAACACCTTAACCTGAACAGTGCCGGTAGTGGTTCTCTGCCCTCTTCTCACTGCTCCTGGCTGCTGCCAACGGGGCTGCAGTCTCCTTCCACACACGCAGAACCCTCCCGGGAAGACGTAATACAAGTGTCTGTCAGTAAGATGACCAAAATTAACAAGTAAGAGACGGCGGATAAAGAGATTGAGACGGTGGATCCATTTGGGTTGATCCAGGAGGAAGTCATGATGATGCAGGCTGTAGCGCTCCTCTACAAGCTCATCGACCTGTTGTGTCTGGAGGTGATGCCACCACAGGGGATCATAGGCAGAGAGAGACAGCACGTCCCCTCGGACAAACAAAGCAGGGTGGAGTCTATTCTGCGAGGAGCATCAATCAGGTCAGACGGAACATGATGACCAAATGAATGAACAATAGAAATGTTAACTAACAACATTCAGAACAGTTAACATATTAATAGGGACGGGCAAGTTTGAGGGGTGCATACACACATCCATACCAACACATGCAGTCAGAGCCGGCCCTAGCCTTTTGGCGGGGCCCCACCTCGCGAGCAAAACATTTTAGCACCCCCCCCTCTTGAAAGCAGTGCGATTTTTGTTGTTGTTTAAGTTTTAAAGTTAATTTCTTGCAATGCTACATATTTTGACATGGGGCAGAGAGAAATGTTAGCAGCTTTTAATATGATACATGAGTGAGTGACTCCCAAAATCAAAATGGGGGGCCCCCTGGTTGGTAATTCAACCATGATAAATACAAGTTTAAATAGCGCGGCGCTAGGCTAACTTATCAATCTAATACATTTTAGTTGACCTGGGCCAATTGAGTGACTGTCAGTGACAGAAGATAAACTGATGATGCACAACCAAATTTTGAAGCTGCACCTTATGTATTCTACTATTCTAACTGTCAAACGTTCAGATCCAGAGTTCCTAAAGAAATATAAATATATAGCCCATCCGTGATGTATATGATGTGAGCTCTGTTGTGCCTTCCAGGCCTGTAAAGGTGTGTTTGAGAAGTCTGACTCATGCC
Organism: Salmo salar; assembly: GCF_965601325.2. Lineage (NCBI taxonomy): Eukaryota > Metazoa > Chordata > Actinopteri > Salmoniformes > Salmonidae > Salmo > Salmo salar. Next base: position 60,137,365 of record NC_138302.1, on the reverse strand, counting down.
ATGAAGACAATCTGACCCAGCCTGCTGTTCTTCTCTCCTCTTTGCTGGACACAATGACGTCAAAGAATGTAGGATTACTCTGGAGAAACCAAACAGAGCAAGGCTAATGGTAAACTATACTGTATATGGTAAAATGCTGTACCTCACTCCAGCCACTCAGGGCGCGTCGCACACAACACACTTCCCCATGTCGACCTGCCTGCGCCTCTCGGTTTCCCCTTAAGAGATACATAAAAACCAAACACGCATGAAGGATTAACCAAAATCTCAAAAGGGTCTAATCAAATCCTGTTAAGAACACACACCCGTCTACGTCTTTCTGAACCAGTTGGTCCACAACAGTCAGCGTGAGTAGCAGGTCATTAACGTGCATTATAACCTCAAGAAAAATATCATCCTGATCCTCACTGATAATTTTACAGTCAGTCGTACAGTACCTGTCCCGGATCATGGTGAAGTCGTCCTTCCACTGGCTCAGTGTGTTGTGGACTACAGTATGGTGGTCCAGTATGTCAGAGGCTCTCCGTTTCCCCTTCCTCGCCCTCCACTACCAGTGGTGCCAGGCTCTACTCAAACACAACCTCTCTTCATGCAGCAAGGCCCAAAGGGTAGGACAGCACGGGCTCTGTCTGGGTGTATGGCTGTACCATGATGGTGTGTGTGTGTGTGTTGGGACAGCTGTTTTATCATCCTCTCAGCCAGCCTCTGCTCCTTTCTCTCCTCTGAATGTCCCCACCAGGTGTAAAAGGCTCAGTTAGAGTGTGTCACACATTAAGACAAACGTCATCATCACCACCACAAGGCTAGCTATATGTAGTTCATAAATGTAGCCCTGGGCCCTTTTAAAAAAAAATATATAATAGTAGTGGTGCTGATCTAGGATCAGTTTTGCTTTTCAGACCATAATTAATAAGATCACATGGACTGGGTGGACCTGATCCTAGATCAGCACTAGTTCAGAAACAGGATGTGATTATGGGGTTGTGTCGTCTCACCTCTCCCTGTGCCTTTTCCTCTGGCAGGTAAACTCAACCCAGGAGTTCAGACACTGTGGAAAGATGTGGTTCGCAAACCAGGCCTCAGGACGACGCTCCAGACCCTACAACCACACACAGTAATGTACAGGTAACTGCCAAAATAACAGAAACACTTGAGTAATAAAGTGTATTGAAAGCAGGTGCTTCTACACAGGTGTGGTTATAAGTTGATTAAGCAATTAACATCCCATCATGCTTAGGGTCATGTACAAAAATGCTTGGCAGGCCATTATTTTAGCTAGCATGGCTATACATCCATAGCATGACAATGCCCCCATTCATAGGGCACAAGTGGTCACTGAATGCTTTGACGATCATGAAAATGATGTAAACCGTATACCATGGACATCTCAGTCACCAGATCACAACCCAGTTGAACACTTTTGGGAGATTCAGAGCGGCGCTTGAGACAGCGTTTTCCCTCCACCATCAACAAAGTACGAAATTATAGAATTTTGCGTGGAAGAGTGATGTCGTATCCCTCCAATAGAGTTCCAGACACTTGCAGAATATACACCAACTGAAGGTGCATTGAAGCCGTTCTGGCTCGTGGTGGAGTCAATGCCCTATTGAGACACTTTATGTTGGTTTTATCTTTATTTTGACAGTTACACGTAGGTGTGTGTGTACCTGCATGTGTCAGTGCTCAACAAGCTGCTCTCTCCAGTGATTCAAGCAGTAGCTCTGTAATGACGTGCGGTCCAGAGAAACTATTTTCAGAATTACCCTTCTACTAACACGCAATACACTAGTTGTCTGGGAAGTAAAAAAAATATGTGTATGGACAGCATCGCTGAAATTTGCCAAAAGGAGCCTGCCAACCTGTAGTGGGTGTGTGTAATCTGTGTCTGAAGTACCCCATCTTCAGCTTCCTCCAGACGTTGCTGCCAGAGTATCCAATACCTGCCTGGAAGATACGGAGAAAACACATAACATAGCAGATGTGGTACTAACTCCGGAACAATTCAAATAACTATTATTTCCTGGGAGGGAATTCATGTGTAATGATGAATGGTATGTACAAGACGCATAACATAGAACACAAAAACATGTAGAATACAGTATAAAGGATTAGAAGCGATCTATGCTATCACAGGGTATATACACAGATGTATACAAATAAAACCTTCAAGTTGTACTGACACTAATGCAGGGTGAATATACTAACATGGATATTATAGTACTGTAGCAGCATAACTCTTACAGTGCGATGATGACGCTGGACAGCGATGTTCTTGTTGAGTCGATGAGTCCCTGAGCGATACTAAGGGCCAGACTTCTCAGGCCAGCGTGCTGCAGACAGAACAAATTACAGACAGAAAGTTAAGGAATACTCTGTGCTACAGCAACTTGTCTATGGACCGAGTATTGCAGAAATAATTCAGAAGTGCTTTGCTCCATCTCACCAATAGATGGCGGTGTTGGTGTTAACTTGCTGCTGCCTGATCTCTCTGACTCCTGCATGCACAGCTCCACATCTGCACATAAGCTCAGGAAATTCACTTAATCTTCTTGCAATATGTTCCGAAGTATGATGTTGAGGTGAATGAGGGCACATGAAGTTTACCATAAGGTGAGGATTGCTAATGTTGTTCTTGCAATAGTGTGTGACTTCACATCGGTCAGTGTGTGTGTGTAGTAGGATAGTGTCTTCAGCGCTCCAGTGGCCTGCGCTGTATGCTGCATTGTGCCAGATGGTCAACACCCTGCTCTCTGTCCACCTCTCTCTGTAGTCCACATCTCCACACATACCAATACCTCAGGACCAAGCAGAGTTGCCAGGCTCGCACAGCAACAGCTGAAACACAGGAGTTAGACCAATGCACGAGGGTTAACAACAACAGAAAGCAATGGTAATGTGAATGTGAAGTTCTAGAGGACAACAGGCAGGGTCTGTAGTATGTTGGAGACAACCCAAGTTTGGCTACAATTGTCAATATAGGTTTCTGATATCCTAAATTGGGAGTATATTATCCTGCACCATGAATGCCATCCAGTGATTGTAATAAGAGGTACAGTAGTACACATGATTAACAGAAGATGGCACCTTGTGGTTTCCTCTTAGCTTGGCGGAGGTGAACGTAGCTTATCCAGGCATGAACGTAGTGCCTATGACAGAATAACAACATGCATAAATCATACAATGCTGCGAATGGACATTCATTGCAAATTGTCATTCACATTCAAGGTAGTGAATGGACCTTCCTCTCCATTGTGTTTTTAGAGGGGTGATGAGGATGTGAGGAATCAAGGAAAGATTCATTGAAAAAGAGCCATAGAAATATTGATGTGATCAACTCACCTTACTATGTAGTCAGATGCCCAGTGCTTGGTCCTCCATATCACATGCATCATATCTCCTCCGCATCCCAGTCTGCCACATAGTCCACACCCAACTGTATTGGGGGAAACACATCAGCAGTAACACAGGCTGCCCCCTCCCCTTTCACTCACAAATTATTATATTGTCAAACACATATAATCACTCACGCAATGACTGTATGTAGGAAGCTCACTAACCTCCCAGAGGCAGTGTGTTGTTCCTAATTCAAAGTCATTTCAAATAAAATGAACAAAAATAGCATTTATGAGTTGTAATGTCTCACCGTAGAGCTGTGAGTTTCTGGAACTGAAGAGCAGATTCTTGCATCCTGTGTTTCGTTCTCATGTACACTTCCCAGCTATCCCAAGCCACACGCAGACACCGCCTCTCAGCTGGCATACAGGAGTAACTCTTGTTACTGCTGTGACACAACATGCCCTGCCAGCCTTACTGCTGGGGTCCATCATTTTCAGAAGAGAAACATTGATCCGGATTAATACCAAAACCACAATCATGCCAGTCCATACCAAAACATGTATCATTTCCACAAACAGACTTTCTCCGTAAGTACTGATGGGTGTGTATGGTCACCCCACAGCTGAGCAGCAGGTAGAGGGGTAGAGCCAGACACTGACCTGTAATGGCACTCTGCCCTCACGGTGAGCCTCAACTCCCTCCTAGCTGTCCACTCATCCTTCCAGCCCCACTCTGCGATGTGAGACCTACAGATTGGACAAGGTAACAGTCTTCCAGTTAGCGAACTCAGGCTACACACAGTGGATATATTAACAGCATAGTATCAAGAGCTTACAAATGTTATTTCCCCACCATTTGGAATTGACATTGTCATGCATTATAAATTCAAGCAGTGATGTAATCTGTCTGTAATCTATAGGCTATTCCTGAGAAAATGCACCTGGCTTTGTAAGGATGAACCCATTCAAATGTATTCTGTGTCCATAGTTTGAGGAACTCTGTGCACGGTGCATGGAAGAAAGACCGATTTCAGGGATGGCCAACTCCAGTCACTAAACATGCAGTACCTAAAAACCAGTGGTTCCCAACGTTTTTTGGTTACTGTACCACCAACTGAAGTTTGCTCTGGTCAGGGGGTACCCCTGAAATACGTCCTCGTGTACATTTTACCAGTAGGCTTATGGTCTCATGAGTCTTCTCAAGTACCCCATGTGGATAGGTCAAGTACCCCCAGGGGTACTTGTATTTGTGGTTAGTGCCATTTCGAATCCTTGGGACGTCCTAGCCCTTGATCGTGACTCTTAGTTCCATTACGTAACACATAAGTCATTGGACTCTTATATTTTTTATTTTAAGGATTATTTCACGCTGATGAAATATAAGGGCCATATGTTTCGAAAGCCGTATCGCAAGCGATGATTGACGTTTCTAAAAAAAAAAAAAAAAAAAAAAAACGCGTCGGGATTGTAGCTTGTTCAGGTGAGGTAGATTTGGGCGAAGCTAATTAGCCGGAAACTGTAGGTCCAAGGCAGAACATCGCCTACAGTTTTTGAGAGCTACACCTACCCTAACCATTTTAAGATGTCAACTTCAAATGGGGTAGGGACGTCCCAGGGATTCCAGATAGAAAATGCCATTTATTTGAAGGGGGTACTTCTCACCTTATTCTCGGCTCCTTGTCTTCCACCTTGGTTCCAGGTGTATCCGACTTTATAACTGGATATAGCATTGCGTGGAGTTCCTTTTGTACCAGATATGTTTGGTTTTTGGGTTCCTCGACCTCTGGAAGTCATTGCCACAACAGTTGCCTAGCTAACTACCTGAGAACACTAACTTTACTCACTAGCTCGTACTACTTACTGGCTGTCAATCAGATTACTAACTTCTTCAACTAAACAGAATTCACCCTTTCATTATCTTCATGTGAATAACGTAGCTACCGTTACATTTTCTTAATTCCCTAACTAGTTTCACGTCTATAGCTAGGTTTCCAACCAATTTGGGGCAGATTTTCATGCGAATAACCTCAAATCTACCTAAAACAATATGCATTTTCCCACCAGAGATGTTTTCATCAAACCAAAGTTTTTGGGAAATAGACAAGATTACATGTTTCTCCGCCCTAACAATGGGAGTCGTTGTTCACAAAGTGGCACGGCTGGCTGTCTAGTTCCCGCCTATTTTTTGGGATTGGTGGATACATCTATTTATTGTAATTAGTTTGTAATATTCGATGAGGGTTGTTAATTTCAACCGCCTGTATTCAATGACGAGAGATTATATACTACAGCCACATTACATGAATACGATGCTAAACCATCTCGAGACAACTCGAATATAAAGTGTTTTTTTTCTCAAAGTTGCTGGGATGTCACGTGTCCAACTTATATCAGTATACTCGTAACAACTTAAGCATTACGAAACTTCTATTCGATCAAATAAACCTCATGTAGAAAATAAGCCATTACATTTTCGTTGAACAAATTCGACACTCTCGCGGTTTTATTTTCGCTGACATTTTTAGGGCTGAGTAAACCCTCTCGTTTAGCCCTTTCCCCTGTGATTTGTCGCCACATATGGTTTGTTTACATTTCCTCGGTTGTGGTTAGGGGTAGGCCTACATCTCCATCCAGTGGTCGCGTCGGGGAAAACAGCTGTTGACAACAGAAGCATTAGCTAACCCTAACTCTTTTCATAACCTTAACCTCATAACCTGCTACATTAATTCACATATCCTGCTGCGTTAGTTCTCGTAACCTGCCACGTTAATTATCCTAGCCTGCGACGTTAATTATCCTGACTGCTATGTAAACAAACCATCTGTGCCCAAAGTCATCAGTATCACCACACCTGTTAAATTAGCTATCTTTGTGCGATTAATATAATTTATTTTTAACAAATTGTTTGATGCCTCTGTCATACCCAGTGAAATTAATAAACATGCGGATCTTTATGGTGGAACCAATGACGGTAAAGTTACCACCACTCACAGTGACCGCGTGTTGTTTTGCAAACGTTACTGTAGCAACCCTCTGTACAAATACTGAACTGATGAGCGTGATGTAAAGCACATCGAACTTTACCCTAAAATGACAGGGTGTGGTATCATTTACAAAGAAAGAAAAAAGGTGGATGTGTTGAGTGCCATTTGGTTGGCCTATATGTCAAATTATTAATTAAGGAAAGGGCTAGTTTGTTTAAAAAAGTACATTGAAAGTATGACAATTATCGATCAGTTTGGGCTTTCATCGATCCGCTTTGTAATATCAACAATTAGCTGGCCATACATAATGCCTGATATAAAAATACTCACTCGTAAAATACAAGCAGTCGTTGAAATTTCATCTAAATTCATATATATTAATTTCGTAGTCAAAAGAGACTATGTCAAAGACAATAATGGTTTAAATTAATGATTTATAATATTTTCATATGTTTGAGTAAGGCACTAGTGATGGGCACTATATAATCCTACGAAGGACCCTCATTCAGAAGCGGTGATCGGAGAAAAATCACTGCTACGACTGAGAAAAGAGACCAAAGAGAAGTATATTTCGACATTCGAATACAATCCCAGCAAGACGCTAGTATACGTTTGGATTTCTGTTCGTAGAAATATCACGGGCGTTGGCTGTTTGCCAAAATAACAACCCTAGCTGTTTAGAAAAACGTATCGTACTTATTGGAAGGCTTTATCTCCAGCAAGCTAGCTGGCTAACTAGCCATAGAGCTAGCTTAGCTAGCTTCTGAGTTGGCTTCAAACGTTTTCTAAACAGCATTGTAAGTTAATTGTTACCTTCTACATGTATAAGTATCTGCAATTTATCCAGAGTGATATGATGGCGTGTTTGTTTGCTTGGTTAACGTTACATATGCACTCGGCGTTTATCAATTGAATAGCCGAACACAAACGTTAACTAGCTATCAGATTAGCCGACAAGTCGGCTTTCAGGCTAACTAGCTAAACTAAAGTTTTGGCAGCTAACTAGCTAATGTTCGCTAACTAGTTACCAGTAAACCAAACACAACGGTCGTGTAATTTAGCTAATTGTCCGCCGTCCATCGAAGATTTGACTAGGGTCTTGTAAATTGGCATCAACATATGCATTAGCTACATCTGCCAACGCAGTTTTGCCAATTAGCTAGTTAACTACGCAAATATGCTAACTAACGTTAGCTAACTTAGATTGACAGCTTGTTAATTAATTCTGGCCAGTTTCCTAGCATGCTAACGATAGCCAATTTAGCTACTTAATTGCTATGAATTAGTTTGCCTGTGCCGCTCAGGTATGGATGACATGTTGCCAGGCCAGCTTCCTTTGGCAAATTGGTTGAGTCGGATTTTATCACCAGTCCACGTCGAAGCCCTTGCGCTAATGTCGTTCATATACCTCGGTGCTTAATGTGTTAAGGTATAGATTTTTCGACTAACGTCATTGATCTTAGCTTGTTGCGTTTTACTATTGTATCGATATTACTACACAAACTACATTTTAAAAGTGTGCCAATACGTTTTAATGTCTTTGCACGTACTTTATCAGCAGTGTCTTCCTGACCAATATAGAATTACTTTTATGTTTATGAATTGTAATTACTTTTGGTAAGCCTGTGAGGGTTATGTCATAACAGCATGTCGTTTTTCAACAGGTCAACTACTAGTCTCAGAAGCCATACATTGCTTTAGCCCCCTAAAATAGTCATGGAAAAGGATGCTTGTGTAGAGGAGGATGCTTGTGTAGAGGAGGATGCTTGTGTAGAGGAGCAGGAGAATGGTGACACAGTGGTGGTGAAAGACGAAGTGGTCAAGGAATCAACAGGACCATCCCCTTACAGATACACCAAGGTATTTGGAGATAGGCCTAGTATAAGTTGATAGATGTGCAAGTTATTGGATTGCTTCATGGACATAATGTGTTCTTCTTACAGGAGCAGCTTTTGGAGATTAAAGATTTCCCAATTTCTAATGAAAGGCCAGACTGTCTTTCTGGAAAATATGACAGGTGAGTGTTTTACTTTGTCAACCTTTGGATTAACTTGACACCCTACAAAGCTTATAGTATTAGCCAATCATGCTAACTGTTGAGTTTGGTCTTGTTTTTGGACCACAGTGATGGTGTTTGGGACCCTGAGAAGTGGCATGCATCGCTGTACCCCACCTCAGAGTGCAGCTCACCTGTGGATGGATATAAGGACTTTGTGGATGATAGGGTCCCTCTAAAACGTAGAATTGCAGGTAAATAAATCATGTAGTATATTGATAGCTGATATTCAAATTCCTGTGGCATACATTTCAAATCGTCTGTTCCATATTCAATAAGGGTTGAGGGGGTTTGAGCTCAAATTAATTTGGCTACCCTTAGACGTGCCACATTGCTTACACTTACTATGCTTTGTAAAATACAACATGAAGCATTATAGTGGATGTTATGTTTGTGCCTTGAAACGCTGTCGTCAGATCCCCGCGAGCGACTAAAGGAGGATGACCTGGACGTGGTGCTCAGCCCCCAGCGTCGTAGCTTTGGAGGGGGCTGTGTTGGCAATGCTTTGCCTGCACCCACCCGCCGCCCCATCAGCCCCCTGGAGAATAAGGAGAACGAGAGTCTCCGGCTAGGTGGGGCGCGGCGCATTGGCAGTGGCCGCATCATGGCGGCGCGAGGCTTCGAGAGGGAACCCCGCATGGAGAAGGAACGGGACTTCAAAGATAAGAGGTTCAGGGTTAGTGTCTGTTGCTTCCTGATCTGCATTCAATTGAAACTATTTATCCTTTTAGGGCTATTCTATCTGTATGTACCGACCCCACAAAATGGCAATTACTTGTGCTCAAGGGGAGGCATACGTTCTGCAGTAATCAATCTAAATGACAATCAGGAGCTGTGTACACTCCATTATTTCCTCTTTAAAGCTGCAATCTGTAACCTGACCAAATTTGGGTAGAAATGTGAGTTATAGATCTCATTCTCATTGAAAGCAAGTCTAAGACACTGATAAAAATAAAGGTAAGAAAAAGAAAGCAATCTGGTCTGTGCACTATTTCTGTTTACTGTTCTGAAGTTTATTTTTTGTGCGTTTTACTTTCGGTTTTGTACACCAGCTGAAAATAAAATATTTTTAGTTCTGGATATTTCAGTGGTTAGATGATACAATGGTTCTCAAAACTATACATTACTTGTTTTGTCATTAGGGGAACTATTGGATTTTAAGCAAAAAAGAAATGGCAGTGCGATTTCTGCATATTGTACCTTTTAAATATATCCCATGGTATTTAGCAGCGTGTTAGATTCTATGTTTACTAGTGACTGAAGTGTTAAAATTTATTTACATTACTGTTCAAAAGTTTGGGGTCACTTGGAAAGTTCTGTTTTTGAAAGAAAAGCATTTATTTATTTTTTGGACATTAACATAACATCAAATTGATCAGAAATACAGTGTAGACATTGTTAATGTTGTAAGTGACTATTATAGCTGGAAACTGCTTTTTATTTTAATTTATGGAATATCTGCATTTATCAGCAACCATCACTCCTGGGGTTCCAATGGCATGTTGTGTTAGCTAATCCAAGTTTATCATTTAAAAAAAAACGAATTGATCATTAGAAAACCCTTTTGCAATTGTTAGCACAGCTGAGAACTGTTGTGCTTATTAAAGAAGCAATAAAACTGGCCTTTTATACTAGTTGCGTATCTGGAGCATCAGCATTTGTGGGTTCGATTACAGGCTCAAAATGGCCAGAAACGAAGCACTTTTTCTGAAACTCGTCAGTCTATTCTTGTTCTGAGAAATGAAGGCTATTCCTTGTGAGAAATTGGCTAGAAACTGAAGAGCTGTTACAATGCTGTGTACTACTCCCTTCACAGAACAGCGCAAACGGTCCCTAACCAGAATAGGAAGAGGAGTGGGAGGCCCCGGTGCACAACTGAGCAAGAGGACCAGTACATTCGTGTCTAGTTTGAGAAACAGACACCTCAACTGGCAGCTTCATTAAATAGTACCCGCAAAACACCAGTCTCAACAGTGAAGAGGCGACTCCGGGATGCTGGCCTTCTAGGCAGAGTTGAAAAGAAAAAGCCATATCTCAGACTGGCCAATAAAAAGAAAAGATTAAGATGGGCAAAGGAACACACACAGGAAGATTGGGGAAAAAGTGTTATGGACAGACATCTAAGTTTGAGGTGTTCAGATCACAAAAGAACATTTGCGAGACGCAGAAAAGATGCTGGAGGAGGAATTGCTTGACGCCATCTGTCAAGCATGGTGGAGGCAATGTGATGGTCAAGGGGTGCTTTGGTGGTGGTAAAGTGGAAGATTTGAACAGGCTAAAAGGGATCTTGAAAAGGAAGGTTCACTCCATTTTGCAATGCCATACCCTGTGGACGGTGCTTAATTGGAGCCAATTTCCTCCTACAACAGGACAATGACCCAAAGCACAGCTCCAAACTATGCATTAACTATTTGGGGAAGAAGCAGTCAGCTGGTTTTCTGTCTATATAATGAAGTGGCCAGCACAGTCACCTGTGGGAGCAGCTTGACCGTATGGTATCTAAGTGCCCATCAAGGCAATCCAACTTGTGGGATGTGCTTCAGGAAGCATGGGGTGAAATCTCTTCAGATTACCTCAACAAATTGACAACTAGAATGCCAAAGGTCTGCAAGGCTGTAATTGCTGCAAATTGAGGATTCTTTGAAAGCCAAGTTTGAAGGATATTTTCAATTAATCATTATTTATAAACTTGTCAATGTCTTGAAAAATGATAGGAAATATAGTCAACTAATTTCATGTATGTTTTTATAGAAATTCACTTGTTTTCCAAGTGGCCCCAAACCTTTTTTATATATATTTTTTTCCCCCTGCAGCGAGACTTTGGGGACAAGCGTGTGTTCAGTGAGAGGAGAAGGAACGACGCGGAAGAGGAGCCAGAGTGGTTCTCAGGGGGCCCAACCAGCCAATCAGAGACTATAGAGCTCATTGGCTTTGACGACAAGATCCTGGAGGAGGACAAGCGCAGACCCAAACGGTCCAGGAAGAGGACTGACTCTGTGAGAGAAGGCATGTCATGCTGGGTTCTTCATACTTTTAGATCGTCCCCCAAAATGATCCCATTGGCTTTGCAGTGTTATGGATGCCATGTTCTATTTGTTTTATTTTCTTGGGTCTGGTTCAGGCTTGATATAAGTAGACAAAACATGGACTTAAGTTAGCACTTATTATAAAACATTTTTTACTCAAGTCTATGTTAAAGACATGCACTGGCACTTGGACTAGTATTTCTGTTTTTGACCTCCCACTTTGAGCTGGCTGTGTGAATGTGTAGTTCATGCATGCATAGTCTATGAGCAGAATTACGGTCTTACCTCAATTAGCCATGAAATCCCTAATTTGAAAGCAACTGTTTCCTGGAAGATGTGCAGCAAAATATCCACTACACCCACCCCCATGTGAGCCAGCCCCCCCAGCAACTTGAGTTTCAGCCAATGAATGAACACGTAGTAGAGCGAGGGGAGCATTAACGTGGTGCACTTTGACGTAGTAGGCAATTTTCTGGGACAGTTGGCTCGTGGGCGCTACTTTAAGAACTACTGGCTAAAAAGCATACAAAAGTACTGTAGAATATCAAAATTAACTCATCTCAAGTCTGAATAGGCTCCTTGATGACAAGTGGTGTATATATTTTCTAATTATGACCACACTGATGTGAGGGTCAATGTTTGTGGGTCATGAGCATAGTAGCGTTTCTTCCTTTACAATGTACAGGTATGTCCTAAGTGTTATTTTTTGGGGGGGCTCTAGACACCGAATGATCAGTAAAGTATTTTCTGTATGTTACTGTATGCCATCGGATTGTTTACGGAAAGATGTTACCCTGAATGTTTATTTGCACTTTGTTTATTGCAGTGGAATGTAATGGTGCACTTGCGGAGGAGCCAGAGCAGGTAGTAAAAGACTCTCACTCTACAGCAGACCAGGAGGTCCCACACCCAGCGGTCCTCCCAGAGCAGACATCTGGAGACTTTGACTTCAATGAGTTCTTCAATCTGGAGAAGACCATGCCAGGACTGGCCTCTGTAAGTCCTGGGGAGCACTGCATGTTTAAGGTGTGTTTTGGGTGCTATAAGTTGTGCTCTCTGGGCTAATGTCTACAGTAATGTTCTAAGTTGTATCTAAATGCATCACACATTGGGTTGTAGTTGGCTACACATGGTCCTTTTCTTTTTAAGTGTTCAGTGTAGGTTAAAGGTATAGTTAACTAAAATTACACATTTGTTTCCTTAACATGTAAGCGGTGTGTGTGGACCAAGTGTTTTGGCAGTCCGTGCTTTAGTTTCCCTGGCACTGTTTCCACATGCTAATTTTTTTTGCATTTGTTAGCATGTGAACTGTGCCATGGAAATCAAAGCATAGATTGCTGTCATACCTTGTCCACAAAATGCTTACGATTGCTGTCATACCTTACAGGGTAAGGAAACCAATATTATTTTCTAATTTGGGTTAACTATCCCTTTAACCTACACTGGTTAGTTCCATGGTTTTATCACTTGGTACTGTCCTTTGCCTGTTTGGATGGGTGGTGGTAGTGGCAGTATTGTCACCCTGGCCAGGACGATGTTTGTTTATTTGTAAGGTTTTCCTGGTGTATTGTCATTTTCCAGTGAAACGTTGTCGTAAGGCAACAGGTTTTACCTCCAGTAGGGTAGATTTGTTAGGTTCAGTCAATGCAAATTTATGCCCATCTGTTCCAGTTTATTCAACACTTATAACAATACCTTGCGAAGGAATCTATCAAAAAGGAAATTAGCTATGGGATAGGGAAATAAAGTACAGATTCAATGAAGAGTACAATACCGTCAAAAAGCACTGACAAAATGCATCCAAAAAGCCCAAAAGTGTGCAGATGGACAGCGCCGTAAACGTAAGTGCAACCTTTGCTCACACCCACCCTTTAGCAGTCTGCCACTCTGGACCAGCAGCTTGCATCTGACTGGCCTCTGGTTCTGTGTTGCAGATGATAGAGGATGTTCTGGGGGAGGGCCCTGTTTCGGCCAGCCGTTTCAGCCGGTGGTTCTCCAGCAACCTGAGTCCCTCAGGCAGCCGCTCTTCCAGCCTGCGCTCCACCCCCCATGAGGAGCTGGAGAGACTGGCTGGTAAGAGGGCTGCTTCGGAAATAAATGTTTTTGATTAATACTAATGTGTTGCCCTCAAGGATCAAACAGTCCCTCCAGGACTTTGCAGGAATGTTTTGTGATAATTGCGTACAAAAATGCAAATGTTTATTTTGTTGGAATTCTACTGTTTTGCATGGCAATGTGGGATATTTGTCGGGAAAATGTGCTGACGAGGGAGAGTTTGACGTGGCTTGATTGAACCATATAATGCGGTAAATGTGTAGTGATTGGTTGAAATTGCGAGCCCTCTTTTGTACTGCCATGAGGGTGTTTTTGTTGTTGAGATAATACTGCCATTATTTGACTACTTTATGTGGAAAAAGAGCAGTTGTTTTTTGCAAGAGAAATTGCACTTGCGGAATCCTGACAGGGACTGATCAAATACACATCGTATTTTTATATTTGTTTTTTGTAACCCAGCATGGAATTCAAGTAAGGGAAATGCATATTGGAACGCATCCTCACAAACATTGGCCCTCATTTAGTTAAGTATATATATATTTTTTTTATGCAGTCTTGCATATGGAGGACCACCCTGAAACTTGTCATATAATCATAAAGCCACAACGTTTCTGTTTTGATATGATGGTTCTTAACTTTTTTTTAATAGCCACAATTTCTGAAATGACATACAAACCCCTCTAAGGACTCCATGATGCTTTTTGTTTTGACTGCGCACATTTTCTGAGGTTTTTGGAAATTACTTACCTTCTCTCAGGGCAGGACCCCCGCTGCACGTCACCCAGCCAGATGGGCCCTGTCCCCTACTTTACCCCCATCCAGTCGGTGGAGCACCGGGACAAGGTGGACATTCTGGAGCTGTTACACAAGGCCAAGATAGACCTGAAGCCTCTCCTCTCCAGCCTCAACGTCAACAAGCAACGGCTACAGCAGAGCAGTAAGTCGCAATTGTTCACGTGACCAGTACTTAATTTCCATTGGGGTCGTTTCATTAGAGCACGAAAACATTTTGTAATGGGAAAACAATTGTTTTGTATTAAACAGTTCCAGGCAGTTCCATGTTTCAGTCTGCTTTCTTTTGTTTGCTGCCTAATGTTATATGGTGAATTTGCAGTGAGACATGTACACTTTTCCAACACCTGTAAAGCCCTCATCTTGTCCCCTAGCTAACTCAGGTGTAGTGCTCTCTCTGGAGGAGGTAGAGGGAGGCCTGAAGGGGCTAAAGGTGGGCTCTGAGCAGAACCACCAGTCTCATCGGACACTGCACCAGAATCCGCATCGGGGAGGAATCAGAGGCAGCACCAGCAGTGGCACACCCTTCATGGCTGAGCACTTGGAGCAGGCTCTAACCGGCGGTGTAGGCCCCAGTGCAGGGCTGCCCAGGTCACAGGCCAGAGACCCTGACATGTCAGCCTTCAACAAGCTGGTCAGCAGCATGAAGGCAAGTGGAACTCTGCCTACCCACCCCAAAGCCAACCAAGTGAACAACAACGTAAGTGTGCCACTCTCGGATGATGTTTAAAAAGCACCGACTGTCCTGTCGGCAAGCTGCCTCAGGTAACGCTGGATGTGTAAACCCTTACGGCTTTGAGCTGCATGCCGCTTCAGGTAAACTGACCCTTGCGTGTGTGCTGCTGAATGTTTGGCCTCTTACATCACATGTAAGTGCTACATGTAGGTTCTCAGCCAAATGATGCGTGCAAGCTAGCATCCTAACCATAACGGAACTCCTAGACTAATAGTTGTCAGGTCTGGAAAATGATGGGCATAAATTTGTATAGTTCGAGTTCCTCCCAGGAGTTGTTCTGGATTCACATTAACTCCTATGAACTAACATGTCAATCAAATGATTGCATACAGAAGATTTGTATTTACATTAAACCTTAATGTTATCCTTTATCAAATTAGACTGGTTTACCCTTATGTCCTGTAACATTTGGAGGGTGGGGGGGGTGGTGTGTGCCCTGGTGAATTTGTCAGGGTCTGTCACTTTGGTGTCTGGGCATGGAGGTCTACATTCAGGACCATTTCATTGCCTCTGGCTGAGCCATGCTATGCTCGTCTCAATCCCAATGGGCTTTTCATATCTGATGATCAATTAATGTTGCATTTTGGTTGTTCATCTGCTGCAACGTTAGAATTTAGTCAAATAGGTTGTTACATATACGTCATTACATTACAATCTCATAATTTTCCATTGGATGAGTAACTTGTATTTGGACATTTGACAACATTGTAGCAATGTCTAACAATGTTAATTGGTCTGATGCATAACATTTATGCAAGTGAAAAATGCCCAGAGGGATTGGTTTTAAAAGCAGTGTACAACCAAGAATGCTGTCTGATTGCACATTCTTCCACCCCTGTTACAGCTCAATCAGCCCACAGACCCTGCTATAGTGCCCCTGCCTGAAGTCACAGTGCCTGCCCCATTGCAGAAGAACGTATTCCAGGTGTGTAGTTTGGGGCTAGCTCGTGTTATCAGGGTGGGGGTGTGGAACTCTGTTAAAATAGTACTTATTTTAAGCTGTTGAGTCTGATACGCTGTAGCATTCTGGTTGGGGTGTTTTCTAAGGAATAAGGGGCTGGTGTTATGTTGTGTGGCTCAGTTGGAGTGTTGGTCCTGTCTGAGCTGTGTGTAATTGCTACAGGAGCTTCTAGGTGCCCAGGGCCCTCCCCGTAGCGGCTCCCCGACCCTCCATAGTGTGCTAGGCAGCACTGACGCCCCTCCACCCCCTGGGCCTGGTCTTCAGCACAGGGGGCCCTCACCTCCACTCTTCCTACAGAGGGCTCCTTTGCCTGACTACTTCCATGGACGCATGCGGCCACCCGCTGGTAAGCATTACATCAATATGGAAGCAAAGGGTGGTGTTCATTTAGGGCACACTGTAGCTACGGAAACAACTGGGCACTACAGTGCGACCACTTGAATTTGCGCCTAAAAATAGATGTGAGAACTGAACAAGTCGCGTATGAGCACGTGGAGGTTGATTTATAGCAACGAAATTGCTGCCTTAACTAATTCTGCGGTTTTGTTTCATTGCAGGTAGCTAATCACAGAACTCTACTGAACAAAAATAGAAACACAATAGTTTCAGAGATTTTACTGAGTTACAGTTCCTAATAAGGATATGAGTTAATTTAAATAAATGTATTAGGCCTTTTATCTATGCTTTTCACATGACTGGGAAGGGGTGCAGCCATGGGTGGGCCTTGAAGGGCATAGGCCCACCCACTGGGGAGCCAGGCCCAGCCAATTAGAATTAGTTTTTTTCCCACACAAGGGCTTTATTACAGATATAAATACTCCTCAGCCCCCCCAATTAGATGATCCTGCAGGTGAAGAACAGTGCAAGGTGCACCTGCGTAATGATCATGCTGTTTAATCTGTTTCTTGATATGCTGTGGCTGGATTATTTTGGCAATGGAGAAGTCCTCATTAACAGGGATCTAAACACATATTTGAGAATTAAGCTTTGTGTGTGTATGGACAATTTCTGTGATTTCAGCTCATGGGACCAACACTACTACATGTTGCATTTTTGTTTTTGTTCAGTCTGTAGTCTCATATCCCACCTCGTGCAGCAACCTGTGCTCCTGAAAGATTCAATTTTAGAAGCTCACAGGCATGAAGTTTGAATTTATCTGAAAGTCTATTAGTGACTTTGTAGTGTTTCTTGGCAGTTTACATCGGTTTGTTCACACGCTAAATTGTTTGGCAATCTTTGTTTGACCTTGCTCAACTGCTAGGAAAGAGACGTCGGCGCATCTAATCTCCAATGTTACCAAATATTTTTCAGCGAAATCGTCTCCTGGCTGCTTGATAAATCGGTAGGTGACGTTTTGCCGTGACTATGTAACAGCACCCATTTGCCTTGCTGCGGTCCCCGACATAGCGTTTTCGCCTTCCTACCCGTGTTTCCTTCCAGTACGTGCACCGTTGCTGTGACTTCTGCTCAGACATCTTCTCCCACTCTCGTTTGCTGTAGAATTGAGTGTGAGAAATCGCTAAATGCCATGTCTAAACTCCCCCAAAGGCAGCCCGAGAAGTCGCTGAATTTGTCGCTTGAATATTTGACCGTTAAGTGGCTGATAACTCACGAAATATAGCAACAGTCACTAAGTTTCCAACACTGTTGATCTCAGACGTTGCCACAGTAACAGCCCATCCCTTAAAGGGGCAGCTGAACATTTGTCTCACCTAAGTGACTGTTTGAGGGTACATTGTACTTGATTGAGCATGGAACACTCCAATAATGTTTTAATTAACTTTTAGTAATTTATCATAAACACACTTCCCTCATATTTTCATTGTGTACCTAAATGTCTTTGTGCTCCTAACATTTTGTGATTTGTCTGATTGGTCTTGTTTCAGGGTACCCTGTTGGTGCGGTGCCCATGATGGGGGAGCAGTTCCCAGATATGCATAGATCCCTCAGCCCTGGACATGGACCCACCCTACACCAGCAACAGGTTAGTGATGTTGTTTATCAAATTGGCCAATGTTGGGACAGAACCTTATCTGAAGCACGTATAACATCAAATCAATAATTGTTTATGGTGCAACACCCTTTGTTAGATTTTGCGTTGTCTTGGTAACCAAACAATTATGGCATGCAAACTGAAACCAGAGATGGGGTGTCATTCATTCCATGGAGGGCCTAATGTCTGCAGGTTTTGGTTTTCCCTTTCAATTAAGCCCTAGACAACCATGTGAGGAGAGTTCTTTACCAATTAGACCTTAATTCATCAAGTACAAGGGAGGAGCGAAAACCCGCAGATACTCGGCCCTCTGTGGAATGCGTTTGACTCATGGTGTAAGTAAAAACTGGTGGTTGATGACACTGCCTCCTTTGCCTCCAGATGAGGGCGCTGTCCATGGCTGTGGACCAGGCTGACCTGGAGGCTCTGATTAACCAGCAGGACCTTGCTCTCCATGCCCACAGCGCCTTCCAGACCGGTTACAACAAACTGCCTCCGAACAAGGTCTACCAACACAACAGGTGACTGAGTTTTTGTCTCTTTTGAAGTAGGGTTAGAATTTGATATCTTTCACAATTTATGGGGGTGACATTGATATTTCAAGTCTTATGGGGAGGGCACCTGATTTATAAAAAATATTAAAAAATAGTTAGTTTTTTTTGTTAGGGGTTCCCATCCCTCCTGTAATTCCAACTTTGGTTTTAAGTTTAAATTGTGATTTTACAAGTTTGGCAACCCAAAGCATGGAAATGTTGGCTATTTATTGCTGGATTTACATTGACGTGTGTTATCCGGCAACCCAGGATGAACCGATCCCCTGGTCCAGGCACTCATCCTGCAGGCAGACACTCCCCTGGCAACACAGTCACCAGCATGGTACGTCGAAAGGTTGTCTGCGTCGTATTCATTAGTCGCCAACCAGAAAACCAAAATGGGGCAGGACTACCTGAACTTGTCCAATAAGAAACACATTCCGTTTTCCAGTGAAAACATTGTAACCTTGTTCAAACCCATAGTGGTTTCAGGAAACAAATGCTTATTTATCAAACTGTCTGTTACTCTTCCTTTTAAAGTGGACACTTCCCATCTGCTCAGTATTGATCAACTGTCTGGTTTAAGTTGCATGTTACTTTTTCTTTTTTAAATGCCCTCCTATATAACTTAACTACTGATGCTTGTGTGTTGTACAGCTGTCACCATCTTTCGTGCCCACGTCTGTGATCCGTAAGATGTACGAGACGAAAGAGAAGAGTCGCGATGAGCCAGGTAGTCGTCCAGACAGCAAGGAGGGCCACTCCCAAGAGGGTATGTTCATCAACGGCAGTTTTTTTTTTTTTTTTTTCTTAATTTTACTGTCAGAGGTTTGCATGTCAGTATTGACATTGTTTGGGAAATGCATTGAAGGCAACCTCAGGTAAAACCAGGTGGATGAATTCCCATGTCTCTGCTCCTTACTTGTGCGATGTTGTTTCTGCTGCTGTCTTGTCTAATGTAGCATTTGTGCACCTGTGTTATAGACAGGCGCTCTCCCAGCTCTTTTCTGGATGGGATAGGCAGTAGTGGTTCTCAGTTGGGAGGGGTGAAGGCCTCCTCCCAGGCTCGCCAGCACGCCCAGGACCGCCCCAGACCAGGCTCTGCCGGGCACCACACCCCCACCCTGGTGTCCCCCGGGGAAGGGCGAGGCCGACCCTGCCCTATCTACCCGATACCACTGCTATCCCACGGACATGTGCCCATGGTGCGCCCCCCTCCGCCCCAGCTCCATCCCAGCCTTGTGCAGAGGATGCTGACCCAGGGCATCCAGCCACAGCAGCTAGGCCCTGCTCTGGTGCAGGCAGGTTAGTACTGGTCTACCTGTTTACAGTACCTAGCTATTCTAAACCATCACATAAGGCCACTGTGAAGGGTTTTATAAGTTTCAAGATGAGTTGGCCTATTGACAATAACACCATGCCTATATTACCAGGGGTATGTAGAAAACTATAGTTGGAGTTTGTTTTTAGGATGAGTTTACCTGCAATGTATGGTTGCGGTGTGTGGCAACTACTGAGCTCACTGACATTTCATTTTCCATCCTAGGCATATTTCCACAGCATGTTGACCTCTCTCAGCTTCAGGGTTTGCCCCCTGCCCTGCTAGGACAACCCCTCTACCCTCTAGGGGCGACAGGACACCCCCTCTTACCTCCACGAGCCAGCAATCACATGCAGCTAATGCAGCAGCAACCAAGACCAAGTAAGTGACATTTTCTGTTCAGTCTGTCATTGTTCAACATGAACACCTGTTTTGCATTTGTTTTACTAGTGTTTATGCAGAGATGGAGGGCACCACAAGCTTGGCACAGTGTATCCCTTTTTTAAGGACATTAGTTTCCCAATGTTCCGAATGGCCTTTGCTGATGAATTTCATTCTCTCTCCTCCCAGTGCATCCATCAGTCCCAGGCCACCAGTCGCAGAACCTCGGCCCTCACCGGACGAGCCACTCCCAGCAACATGGGGGTAGCCCCACTAGTGTGGGGGGAGCTGGTCTGTCTAAGTGGTTTGGCTCAGATGTGCTGCAGCAGCCCCTTCCTTCCATGCCTGCTAAGGTCATAAGTGTAGATGAACTGGAGTTTGAGCCCTGAGGAGAGTTTCATACAACCAGAATGCTGGATAAAGGAAGACTTAATTTTCCCCCCTCCTTTCGCCACCGCCCCATTTACAAAAAAGGTGAACTTTAATTTAAGACTAAGCACAGATCCTGGAGAACGAAGAGTCTGTCCATGTTTTGTCTTAAACCTTGAAGTCACTGCTAAGAGTATTGAAGAGGCCTCAACTTAAGGGAAAGACTATGAGTTCTATAAGAATTATTTTCTTTTCTGCAGCATATTTTGGTTTGGGATATGTTTTTCTATCTTTTTTTGCAGTAAATATGAAGTAAATAATTTATAGGCCCAACATTGTACAGACTGTAGGAATGGATCTGATTCTTCTACCTGTACATAAATATGATTTCTTTTTCTTGGTAAGGGGAAGGTTGTATCTTGCTGTTTAAGTGCGAACTGCCGCAGTCAGACGGAGTAGAGACGTGAAGCGAGGGTAGCAGCGCTGCTTTGTCATGTCCTGGTAGTTTTTATTTCTCTCCCCCCCCATGGATTTGAACTGCACTGAGAAAGTTCAATGTTTGATTGTGGAGTTGCCCTGCGTGTACCCCCTCAAAAGATGTCCTCCCTACGGCTTGGTCAGTCGGTGGCACTGCCTGCCCTGTCTGGAAAGGTGACTGGAGTGTTACAGGGGGAACAGCAAGTGCTGGTTGTGCCTTTCTGACTCTCAACTCATCTTTCTGTGATTCTTTGCATCCCATCTGCTTGCCTGCCTCCTTTTCAACAGTATTGGAGAAGGCATAAGGTCCCTCCTGTCGGACCTTCTCCAATGTGTTTTTGAGGAGGTGAAATGATGCAAGGAATTGAGGTAAGATTTGAGAGCCCACAGCTTTTTTTTTTCCCTTTACTGTGTCCCTCCCCCTCTGCCAGTCACTGGAACAGAGAAGCACTTCTGAATCACGTTATCACATTTGGGGGTAGGTGGTAGAGATTCAGTTAATGTGCTATTAAGTTATAAAAGCACAGAATAAATAAAATGTTCAATAAAAAAAATATATCACAATGGCTTTGTTCTCTATTTGTGCGTATTGAACGAAGATTGCTGAAGCCTTAACATGTGTACCTTTGAAAATGCAGGAGAACGTGTGAATACTGCATATTTGGAACAATGAGCGGCTAAGACCGATACAATGTCACAATAACTAAATCAGGCAATGATAATCTCACTTACATGCATATTCTGTTAACGCATACCCAAATGTTGACTCATCCTACAGTATACTCATTTGTGGGCCAAGCATAAGTTGGAGGAATAACATCTGCCTGTTTAAAAAAATGCTTGCCATTTATTCTTAGAACATGTCATTGGCTGAGCTTGCCAATCAGGTTTACTTGGGTGAATATTATCACAGGTACACACTCACCATTCTGTTATGGTATGCCCACATCATTCCAACACACAAGCTCCGTAAGTTTTCATTCCACATTTAAATGATCACTCGTAATTAATTATAGGTCATATTTCATTGGACCCACTGGACAGTTTAAGGGAAGCAGACTTGTCTTTTTGTAGGGGGGTCCCAATCTTACTGAATGTCATGGTTTGTTTACCTTTCTGTTTTTGGGGTGGCAACTGACGATAAACATGGAATTTTACATTTCAAATTGAGTTTCGGTTCTCAATTTCTTTGCCTTACTGCCATGAGCTGGCTATTTGCATATGCGAGTAGCGCCTTTAAATTGGGCAATTCTCCAAAGGCATCTGCAATGTGTGAATGGCAGCAAGCCAAACACATGTGTTATAGACTAATGTTTAGTGTCAGAATTGGATGGGTCATAAATATTGCCGCATCAAAGTTATGGTTGGAGTCGCCTGTATAGTTCAACTTTATCAAGGTTTTTTATTCTAACATGCGCACGGTCGCACCCTTTTTGTTCTGAAAGCTAGACGGTCAGCCTTTTCTCAGCGGCGCTGGGGGAGGGGGCTTGTTGGAGGAAAAAAAAAGATGAAAGGAGAAACCAGGAAGAGGAATATTATGAATGTACTTGACAACTTCAACCCAACACCTCTTGTAGCCTAAATGGCTGTACTATCAGAAGAATACCTTTTACATGAGAAACGCATACTTTGTCGAGTATCTAAAAGCGACGCGAAAATATCGAACGATAACCCCCCCCCCAGTTTGAAACGGAAAAGGTTAAAGTTCACAGGAAGCTGGGGGGCTGCCATTTTTCCCTGCTAACATTTTAGATGCTGAACAGAGGGAAGGGTGGTCGTCGTGTTTTTTATTTAATTTACCCCGACTATTGAGCTTTATACACTATTTGTTTCGCCACCCCTAGTCGCAAACCTAAATTGATGTTGAATGAATTCGGCATGGAGAGAATAGCGGAGCAGTCGTGGAATTCTTCATACACCTATCAGGTGAGCAATCATAGCGCGGAGATGCTACACAACCTCAACATTCAGAGGAAAGATGGAGGCAGGTTTTGCGATGTGATCTTGCGCGTTGGCGAAGAGAGCTTCCCTGCCCACAAGGCGGTACTGGCGGCGTGCAGCGAGTACTTCGAGTCCGTTTTTGGTTGTCAAACGGAGGGCGACGGGGAGGCAAAAGAACTCGAGATGCATACGATAAGCCCCAAAGTTTTTAAAGACATTTTGGACTTTGTCTACACCTCTAGGATTGTGGTACGATTGGAATGTTTCCCCGAGTTGATGACAGCTGCTAAGTTTCTGTTAATGCGTTCTGTCATCGAGATATGCCAAGAAGTAATCAAACAGTCCAATGTACAAATCCTTGTACCACCCTCTCGAGGAGGTGACGTCAGTTTGTTCCGTGCCACGGGGGGCTCTGAATTGGGTTTCAAATTAGCCGTAGACATGTCAAATGGGAATGGCTTGTTGGAAAATAGCAACAATGGGCACACACATAATGTGGACGGAAGTCATGCCAATGACACTGTCGTGTCGGATAGCAGCTCCCAGTCCGCTATTCCAGTCCTGCAGCCCGTGTCTCCATCAGAGAAGACGGGCAACCCGTTCCAAGAAGAGGGATCTCCGGGTTCTAAGAGAGGCAGGGGGCGACCAAAGAAAGCGACAGCCATAGAGCATATACATTATAACCACAGCACCTCTGACGTTAAAGACATTGAGCAGCTATTTCCTTGTGGAATATGTGGCAAAGCATTTACAGAGGCTGTGCGGTTGAGAAATCACGAAGCGCAGCATGGAGCGTCCAGCCATGGCGCGAGTAGCGGAGGCGGCCCTACCTTGATAACGCACTCTGGTCAGCCCGGTCTGTTGGAGAATGGCATGCCCTTGCATGGAACAGTAGATATCAGCCGTAAACGAGAGAGGACGAGACGTCACGTTGGCTGTGACATTTGTGGAAAGGTGTTCCGGGATGTCTACCACCTGAACCGACACAAATTGTCTCATTCCGGGGAAAAGCCATATGCTTGCCATGTCTGTGGCCTGCGATTCAAGCGGAAGGATAGGATGTCATACCATGTGCGGTCACACGATGGATCTGTGGGCAAACCTTACGTCTGTCAAAGCTGTGGAAAGGGGTTTTCAAGGTGAGCTATGGACAGTTATTATGGTAGACCTACATTACCATCACGACTTCCAGGGGCATTCCCTATTCTAAACATTCTGTGTTGAGGGAAAATATAAACAAATGGTCTTCTTACTCAGAACCATTCTTGTACTGTCTGCATCTGTCTCAACATGCCTATGTTTGTTTTATTCAGGCCAGACCATCTGAATGGACACATCAAGCAGGTTCACACAACAGAGAGACCCCATAAGTGTCAGGTGAGACAATGGTAACAACTGGATTCTCTTAGGAGAGTTGATGTGGATGCAATATTTGTCACAATGAATGAACAACACTTCAAATCGGTCAGTGTGGTACTTACTTGTTTTAATGATTGAATTGTCATTTGAATATGGTTACTCAATGACAATCCAAACAAATATAATAGTTTGTTTAAAACGTTTACGTGCTTTGCAAAATGAACGATTTCTCTAATAATCCAGTTTACATGGACTCATCTGAAATCAGGCTACCTGATGGGACTGAAATAAATGGTGAAAATCGCCACTCAAATAAACATTCTACCAATGTACCATGTTCTTTTTGCAAATACTATTTGATTCTGAGTTGAGACATACAAAGTTTTTATGTGAACTTTTTTTAAGTTGCTTACATTCAGTTTTGTTTTACTCACTTGACTAGGGAAAGGGGGTACCTAGTCAGTTGTACAACTGAATGCCTTCAACTGAAATGGGTCTTCCGCATTTAACCCAACCCCTCTGAATCAGATAGGTGCGGGGGGCTGCCTTAATCAACATCATTTACAAAATAGCCTCCAACACTCTACTCAGCAAATTGGATGTAGTCTATCATAGTGCCATCCGTTTTGTCACCAAAGCCCCATATACTACCCACCACTGCAACCTGTATGCCCTCGTTAGCTGGCCCTCGCTTCATATTCGTCGGCAAGCTTACAGATCCATAAAAGCTATTTCTATGTTTCCCGTTCTTAAGTTTAGTGTTTTTCATCTTTTACTTTCGGTTTTCTACGCTGAAAGTACTATATTTTGGTTTATGGAAAATATATTTCACAGTGGTTTAGATACTACCATGACTCTCTACACAGTACTTGCATGTTTTGTCACATAAACTAAAAACAAGGACTGAATTTTGGCAACCAGGAAATGGCAGAGCTATTTTTGCATCGTGCATCTTTAAAATAAGCAGAGTAAAGTGTTTGACTATTGCCATATTCGGCCTACTGCCATAATCAGTTAAATATGGAATTATTTGGTTGCATGTAAACTTACTCATTCTTGTTGAATACTGTTTCTGTACGTAACTTATGAGGGCATGCTCTTTACCTGTATTTTCCTCCTCTTCAGATTTGTAATGCCTCCTTTGCTACGAGAGATCGTCTGCGGTCCCACCTGGCTTGCCACGAGGACAAGATCCCGTGCCAGGTATGTGGGAAGTACCTCCGGGCAGCGTACATGACCGACCACCTCAAGAAACACAGTGAAGGACCTCACAACTACTGTAGCATATGCAACAAAGGTAACCTCAAGGCCTAGTGTGCAGCAGCATCTCCTCATACCTGTCAGGAGAATCAGGATGGCAGCTTCTGTTCTATGACTGCATTCTTGTTTCTTAGATTTGTATGGTTTTTTTCTTGTTAACCTGCCTCTCTTCCAGAATGGTATTTCCATCTTGCCACAATGATGATCTACCAATATTTTTGCTATTCAAATCTAATAATGTAGTAACTACCTCAGCTGGTGCAAAGAATTTGGGTTGCTTTCTACATGTGTGACCTAGGTAGTACATACAGTGGGGTCTGAAATAATTTACACTTTTGATAAAGATAAGCAAAAATGACCATATAAAATAAATAGTTCAAAAACGGAGCTATATTGTATGCTCCAAAAAAATGGGAAATTATTTTATACTAAAACAATTGCTGAAAGAAAGAGATTTTGTTTAACAAGTAATATGTTTTTTTTCTCAAAAAGGTAGGTGTAAAAATTGACACCCCTGTTTTCAAAACCTCACCTCAGCCTTTTTCTAAAATGTTTTATGAGTTGGAGAACACATTGGGAGGGGTCTTAGACCATTCCTCCATACAGAATCCTTCCAGATCCTTGATATCCTTCGTCTGCGGTTATGGACTGCCCTCTTCAATTCAAACCTCAGGTTTTCAATGGGTTTCACATCCATAGACTTGAGATGACCATTGTAAAATGCATATTTTGTGGCCAATTAACAATTTTCTTTGTGGATTTTCATATGATCCACTTGCGGCCAAGTTTCAGCCTCCTGCCAGAGACAACCAGGTTTTTGGCTAAAATGTCCTGGTACTGGGTAAAGTTCATGATCCCGTTGACCTTAACAAGGGCCCCAGGACCAGTGGAAGCAATATATCCCATTAACATGAAAGATCCACCACCATATTTTACAGTAGGTATGGGGTTCTCTTCGAGCAATTGAATGTATAAAATAATATAATTTCCCTTTTTTTTTGGCACATACAATATAGCTCAGTAATTTAAATTATTTATTTTATGCAGTAATTTTTCCTGATCTTTATCAAAGGGTGTCAATAATCTCAGACCCACTGCACAATGCTAGTGCATCAGTCATGGGCTGGCAGCCACCATGGTAGCTTCTTGTTTGTTGGTGTCCTCTGAACATTCTCTTGCTGCCATTCCAATTTACTCTCTTGTACTGTCGGTACGTTAATGCAACACAGGTCTCATTAATGTAATAAAGTAATTGATGGTTAATGTTTTGTCCAAAATGGAGCCGTCAGCTGCTCCTAGCGAACAGTGCCATTGTTTTATTTGAGAGAGGCTTGATTTCATATGTTCAGGTTTCAAGACTTGTCTGGCTTACCTGATTGTGTGTACTACTATAGATTATTTCTGCCCCCCCCCCCCCCCCCCCCGTGCAGTTTAGGGTCTGAGATTTTGCCCCAACATACTATATTGGGCTTCTTTTGTCTTGATTTACCTTGCTTCGTTTGTCTTGATTTACCTGGCTAGAGATGGTGTCATTCTTGTGGTAAGCCTAATAGCTTAGATAAGAGAGAAGTGGTTGTATATTTTTTGACTCTTGCTTGAGGTTACCCTTCCTTTTGCAGGTTCACATTCTCCCTTGCCTTTTGAAGTTAGATGCGCTTCATATTTCTTTTTGAGGGGTTGTTACATCATCTAAAACCTCAGCTCAGTTCAACAAAATCATATTATCCCTGGTACCAGCTCTTATGCTGGTCTGCATGAAAATATAAAACAGTTTCACGAAAGGTGGACGTGGGAACAAGTTTTTGTTGTAGTCCAACAGTCATCTTTGGGTACATGACAACAGGGAGCATCCATTCTCTCCCAGCTGGATGTGTAGTGCCACTGCCCTTTTGTTCTGTGTTCTTCTCCTGGTCTCCAGGTTTCTCCACTGCATCCTACCTTAAGGTGCACGTAAAAACGCACCACGGCTCGCCATTGCTCCCCGCTACCGCCCCAGCACACGGTGCCTTCCCCGAGCCGCAGAACCACGGCGGCACCCCCTACCACACGGGACGCCAGTGCGCAGTGGAAGGCAAGCGGCCGCCCACCCTGCTCCGCTCCACCTTGCCCCCCCCCCCCCCCCAGCATATGTCTCTTTATTGCTTTGTATTGGTCATAATCTGCTCTGCTGCTGCTTGTGGGGAAAACATGCTCTATCTGTCTTTTTAAAGCCTGACCAAAAACACAAGCATACACAAACACATACGCACATAAAATATATAGGCATGCTTGCCTATGCAGTAATGCTAACACCAAAGGATCTATCCGCTCTCTGCGCCTCCATCAGCTAACGGTAGGGACACTGTCTTCAGAAGAAGCGCCATACTTACAAGCTGGCTGATATTGCTGTCCTGGCTGATTTTGTGTATAGGGTTGTTCTGTATTAATGCACTTATTGACTGCACCCCATTTGATTTGAACGAAACCTTCAAAACATGTTAGCCCATAGTGGACAACCATGTCTTCATCATTGAAAAAGATAAACGGTTGAGTTTGATATGATTTGAAAGTGTACTAACAGGGTTGTTAAACTGTTTGTGCCATTTTTTTTTATTATTGTCAATTATCTCAAAGGCGTAAACATATGTTGTAACTTAGGCTAGAGGTCTTCTTTGTTCCAAAAAGTTGGACCCAGACCCGAGAACAATCAGACTCGAACACGAATGGACCTGACAACAGCCAGACCTAGACTCTACCCGTACCCTAACGGGTTTGGATTTAGACTAGACCCGAGTGACAAAAAAAGTATGTTTATCAGCCAAGTTGCTCTTCCAGTTAACTAATAGGTCTTTATATGTTGGCTAGGCCTTCTATAAGTTAATGCATTCACCTTATTAGCATAAAATAAATATGCTATAGAATGGATGGGCAACTTTAATGGGGGTGGTGGCCACAAAACAAATCTGCAAATATCATTAGGGGTCACAGTGGCTCGCAGGTCAGCATAACCACATCCATGCCTACACAGAGCTGGCCCTAGCCTCTTGAAAGCGGAGAGAAAATTGAAGTTTTAGAGTTAGTTTCCTGAAATTCTACAGAA
Source organism: Salmo salar (assembly GCF_965601325.2). NCBI lineage: Eukaryota > Metazoa > Chordata > Actinopteri > Salmoniformes > Salmonidae > Salmo > Salmo salar. Next base: position 60,108,707 of record NC_138302.1, on the reverse strand, counting down.
TGTTCTATGGGGCGCAGAGAAAATGTTGCAGTTTTAAACAAAGTTTGCTGTAAATCTACATTTACCCATGAGGTGGAGAGACGATTTAGCATTTATTTTATCTAATTTCATGCAATTCTACTTATTTTGCCATGGGACAAAAAAATATAAAAAATTGAAGTTCATAGCTAATTTTCTGCAATTCTACACATTTTGCCATAGGGTAAGATAAATGTTAGCAGTTTTTAATATGATATCTGAGTGAGGGTGACTAACAAAATCAATGGGGATCCCCCGGGCGGTAATTCGACCATGATTACTCCACGTTGCACCTTATGTATTCTACTATTCTAACTCTCAACTGTAAGATCCCGACTGAGTTCCTCCCTCCAAGATATATATACATACATACATACATACATACATACATACATACATACACAGTACCAGTCAAAAGTTTGGACACACATTCTCTTTTCACGGTTTTTCTTAATTTTTACTTTTTTCTACATTGTAGAATAATAGTCAAGACACTGAAATAACACGTATGGAATCATGTAGTAACCAAAAGTGTTAAACAAATAAATAAATAAATTATATTTGAGATTCTTCAAAGGAGCCACAGTTTTGCACACTCTTGGCATTTTCTCAACCAGCTTTATGAGGAATTATTTTCCAACAGTCTTGAAGGAGTTCCCACATATGCTGAGCACTTGCCAAGAGTCTGCTTTTCCTTCACTCTGCGGTCAAGCTAAAATATATTTTGGTATGTTTAGCACTTTTTTGAGTACTACATGATTCTTTGTGTTATTTCATAGTTTTGACGTATTCACTATTATTCTACAATGTAGAAAATGGTAAAAATAAAGAAAAACCCTTGAATGAGTAGACGTGTCCATACTTTTGACTGGTACTGTATATATGTACAATATATATATGTGTGTGTGTGTGTGTGTGTGTGTATATATCTTTATCTTTTGGGGGGGGGGGGGAATTGATCCTCGGCCCTACAAAAGTTGCTCATCGGTGTGCTATAGGCTATGCAGAGCTGTGGTCAGGTCCTCTCTGGTCTATCACCTGTAGTTATATAGACCCAATGACAATGAAACAGGACCCGACCTGGACCCAAGGGAATAGTTAGAATTTTGGACCTGGACCCTCTCGGGTATCCGGTTCAGGTTGACCCATGAAGACCTCAAGCTTAGACCCTATTTTACATCACCTGAGGTGTTTGTTGTGCCCGTCATCGGTTGAGACACCGCATACTCTTGAATACAGGGTGGGTGTCATTTCAATCATAGAAATATAATTCATAGAATGGACCTATCCCTTCAGACCACTGCAATTTAGCTGGAACACCATTGAAACATTAACTTCCGATTACTACAGAATGATGGCGGCTGGTCCACCCACCGTCATATACCAATTTGATTGTCTATTCTATTATGCATATTTCTAGTTCAATAGGTTTCCTATGGAATATTGACAGTTTAATTTAAAACAGTGTATATTCCCACTCAATCCGACATTGTCTGATTTCCATCTTTGTGGTTCCATTTGAGAAAGTTGAAATTTAAATTGTATTCACATTTTAGTACATTTATCAGCCAAAACATGACACCCAGCCTGTATGCTGTGTCTCAACGATGGTGAGCACAACGCAAACATTTTAAATAGGGTGCTCTTCTGCATGGCTTTATGGCGAAGAGAGGATAAGGAAAGTGAGAAGTAGAATGGGGAACTTCACGTTTAGATTTTTACTAAACATAGATTATGTGAATTAATCTTCTAATAAGGATAACTTTGCTCAATAAGTTAGAATTTGTATAGGCCTATTTCTTGAAGTAAAAGGATGACTTAATCAAGGTGAAAGGAACATTTTAAATTGTAGCCTTTGGTGTCTTTTTTGAATGGGTCACTGCCACCCAGTGGTACATTTTTGGACACTGCAGTATCTACAACAAAGAAGTGTATGTATGCCACCCCATTTTCCAAGTCAAGGCTCAGACATATAGACTGTTAAGCCCAATAGCCTTAGTGCCACACCCATCTGTCCCTGTTCAGCATGGCAATGTGAACTCTGTCTGAAAACGCTGTTTGTCGCTTGCTGTCATCTCCATCGCCTTGTGGCCATTGGTCAAACAATGCACTAATGTTGTTGCATGTCTATTGAGTCATACTGTGCAATGTTCCTCTGGATTCAATGGAGCTTTTTTCAACTATATTATTGCCATTGCAACCAGCAGCAGCCTATGGATTTGGCTGTACAGTACGTCCGACTCCGAGAGAGAGCCAAAGCAGTGTGGAGAGAAGTTTAGATGCTGTGCAAAAACCTGTTTTCTGGTTGTAGAAATGGGCTTCCTAGTGATCACCTATCTCCAATCTAAAATCGATGAAATAATGTGGCAGAATGCCAGAATTCAAAATCTATTGACCAACTGCTTTTATTTAGAGTAAAGAACTGTAGAATGCCACTGCCTTGGATGTGCCATTGTAGTGTGACTCTGATCATGACAGATTTCATAGCATCTTCATTCAGCACCATTGGTCAACTGTTTTGGCCTGATTGGCATGAGATGAGGGGCCTGTGCTGCAGACAGAACCCTGTTCGAGGCTCTAGGAGTGAGTAGTAGGGTTAAAGCGAGCTGGAGGAGCTGATAAGAGTATGGATTGAAGAATAGAAAAATGCTTCATGAAGATAAAACATATTTTATAAAGGAAATAGAAACAAATAGCATAAAGAATAGCTGTAAACTTCCTAAAGGAAAAATGTATTTTACAGAGAATAAATACCATTGCAAACACTCAAGTCTGCTGGCTTGGCAAGTAATACAGGAAAAAGTTTCATTCACTGGACAAAGTAAAACTACTAAGTGCAAGACTTAGTAAGGTCTGGATAACATTCGGACTACGTTGACTGTATGGTTTCCTCTGGCCTTGTCTGTTGTCTCTGCTGTCCCCACTCTACTTTCTGTTGGTGGCCTGGTGTTTGTCTGTCGGTGGTGTAGACCTGTGCGCCAGTCGCCGGCTGCTGGTCACCTTTCAAGAGGCAGAGGGTCACTGCTTTCTCCCCCAGCCCGGCCCCCCCTTCCTGGGCCTGCAGCCCGAGCTGCTACTGGGGAAACCAGGGCCTGGGGGGGCTCCGTATTTCTGGGAATGCTCTGCCGGCCCGCCTGGGTTCCAACCCCTCCACGGGCCTCTGCCAGGTCAGTACGGGCCAGCCGGAGGGTGGGGGCTGGGCCGGGCCTGGGCACTAACAAGGCCCACTGATTGGACGGGTAACAAGGGTTCCACTGTAAAGGGTTGGTTGGATGAGGAGATTCCAACCTCTATGGCTGCATGGGTATAAAGAGTCAAGGAAATTTGGTTGACGGGATGCATGAGCAAAAGGTTTCCTGGAAATAAGCGCTAGAAGTTAGCGGATGTGGAGACATGAGATGTCGCAGGAGTAGTTCCGATGTGGTTTTGGTATCGTGAAAGAAACTGATACAATAGACTATTTCAGGGATGGGCAACTGGTGGGCCCCACTTTTGTAGGCCCTTTTTTTAGGAACTCACTCGGGGACTCAACTTTCTGTTGAGTTAGAATAATTGAAAACACACGGTACAATTTCAAAATTTGGTTTTGCATCAGCAGTTTCTCTTATGTCAGTCACTGACAGTCACTCAATTAACCCATGTCAGCAAACATTTTTTGGATTGGTAAGTTACTCTAGCCAGCGATCTAAACTTGAAGTAATCATGGTCGAATTACCGACCGGGGATGCCCCATATATATATATTTTTTTTAGTCTCTCAGATATCATATAAAAAAAATGCAAACATTTCACTCCACCCTATGGCAATGTGTAGAACTGCAGGAAATCCACAGTAAAACTGGTAATTTATTTATCTGCCCCATGGCAAAATGAGTAGAATTACATTAAATCTGTTACAAAATTGAAAAATCTTCTCTCCGCCCCATGGCAAAATGTGTAGAATGCAGCAAATTGCTTTAAAACTGCTGCATTTTCTCTACGCCCCATGGCAAAAATGTGTAGAATTGCAGGAAATGAACTCTAAAACGTAATTTGTTTCTCTCCACTGTCAAGAGGGGGATGCTAAAATGTTTTGCTCGCAAGGTGGGGGAGGGAAACAACATTTCACTTAGGGCCTCCCACACATGACTGCATGTGTGGGTATGGATGTGGATACGCAGACCTGCGAGCCACTGCTGCTCCCTCATAATGAGTTCATTTTTTGTTGTTGCTCCCACCCCCATCAAAATTGCCTAAACCTGGCCTTTTTCATATCAGATATTCTGGGCTGATATTGTACAGTGTTCAATCAGAGCTAAAATAATCTGCCATGGCTTGCTACCAATAAACACTTGTTTCCAGGTGAAAATCTTAAGGGTAAGGAAATGCCAAAAAAGCAGTTGTGTAGAATTGCGTTTTTTTTGCCTGAAACTCACAAGGAAGAAACAGACTTTTTGCTCTCAATGAAAGCATATTATCTATTGGGTAAAGGAATGAAACTGCGGAATGTCTGCTTACCGCATAATCTGAACAAATGTGCCCTCTGTTCCTATAAGTATATTATTCGCTAACGTTCAGTCCCTGGAAAATAAAGTAGACGAGCTCAGGTTGAGGAGCTCCTTCCAGAGAATAATGGCTCTCTCTCCGAATATGTGCAAACTGGAAACCGCATATCATAAGGCTGCATTTATTGTAGTTCGGGATTTAATAAAGGAAATTTGAGGAAAAAGCTACTGAAATTCTATCAACACATCTGCTATGCTAGATGCCCAACACAGACCCTGGATCATTGCTACTCTCCCTTCCGGGACTGCCGTCCTCCACCCTTCCTTTGGCAAATCAGATCACGCCTCCATTCTGCTCCTTCCCACCTATAGGCAGAAACTTAAACAGAAAGCTCCCATGATAAGGACTGTTCAACGTTGGTCTGACCAATCGGAATCTATGCTTTAAGATTGTTTTGATCACGTGGACTGGGAAATGTACTGGGTCGTCTCTGAAAATAGTATTGACGTATACACTGACTCTGTGACTGAGTTCATCATGGAGTGCATAGAGGATGTTGTTCCCACTGTGACGATATAGAACTTATCCAAACCAAAAACTATGGGCAGAGGGCTGCATTCACGCAAAACTGAAATCCAGAACCACTGCATTTAACCATGGTAAGATGACTGGGAACATAAACGTCTACAAACAGACCAGCTACGACCTCTGTAAGGCAAACGAGGCAAAACGATAGTACAGGGACAAAGTGGAGTCGCAATTCAACAGCTCAGACACGAGACATATGTGGCAGAGACTCCAGACAATCACGAATTATAAAGGGAAAACCAGCCATGTCGTCGACACCTTGTTCCCTGATTAAGCTAAAGACTTTCTTTACCCGCTTCGATGAAAACAACATTGAGACGCGGGCCCCCAACGCTCACAAGGACTGTGTGCTCTCATTCTCCATGGCCGACGTAAGTCTTTTAACCGTGTTAAATGTGCAATATGCAGAAATCGATCCGCCTTTTCCTGGTTGCAAAAATTCTAATTGTTCGCCTAATTTCAGTTTGTGACAAAACAAGCAATGCGTAGTGTAGAGAGTCATTGTACTATCTAAACCACTGCGACATATCTTTTCAATAACCAAAAATAATGTATTTTCAGCCGATTTGAAGCTGGTGTACAAATCCAAAAGTAAAAGACGCAAAAACAGAACTTAAGAACGGGAAGCCAAGAAATAGAGCACATAGAACCGATCTACCGCTTTTTAGACTTGCTGTCATTGTGAATGACAGATCTATACCTTAGATTTCTATTTGAATTTGGTCGGGTTGCCCAAAAAGTTACATATTGCCGCTTTAACCCCAAGCCGCGTCCACAGAGCATGGGCAGACCAGCTGGCTGGAGTCTTTACGGACATATTCAATCTCTCCATATTCCAGTCTGTTGTCCCCACTTGCTTTAAGATGTCTATTGTTCCTGTACCCAAGAAAGCGAAGGTAACTGAACTAAATGACTTTCGGCCCATAGCACTCACTTCTGTCTCATGATGAAGTGCTTTGAGAGGCAAGTTAAGGGCCATATCACTTCCACCTTACACAACACCTTAGACCCAGTACAATTGACATATTGCCCAAACAGATCCACGGACAGTGCATTCGCCATTGCCTTATCCCACCTGGACAAGAGAAATTCCTATGTAAGAATGCTGTTCATCGGCTACAGCTCAGCTTTCAACACCATAGTGCCCTCCAAGCTCATCACTAAGCTCAGGGCCCTGGGTCTGAACCCCTCCCTGTGCAACTGAGTCCTGGACTTCCTGACGAGCCGACCCCAAGTGGTGAAAGTAGGCAATAACACCTCTGCCACCCTGATCCTCAACACGGGGCCCCACAGGGGTGGGTGCTCCGCCCCCTCCTGTACTCCCTGTTCACCCATGACTGCATGGCCATGCAAGTCTCCAACTCAATGAAGTTTGCTGACGACATGACAGTGGTAGGCCTGATTACCAACAATGATAAGACAGCCTAAAGGGAGTAGGTGAGATCCCTGGCGGAGTGGTGCCAAGAAAATAACCTCTCCCTCAGCGTCAACAAAACGAAGGAGCTGATCGTGGACTACAGGAGACCGCAGTGATAGCACGCCCCCATACACATCGATGGGGCCGCAGTGGAGAGAGTCAAAAGCTTCAAGTTCCCCGGTGTGCATTTCACTGACAACCTAAAATGGTCCCTTCACACAGACAGCGTGGTGAACAAGGTGTAAGAGCACCTCTTCAACCTCAGGAGGCTGATAAAAGTCGGCTTAGCCCCTAAGACCCTCACAAACTTATACAGATGCACCATTGAAGCATCCTGTCGGGCTGTATCACCGCCTGGTACGGCAATTGCACCGTCCGCAACTGCAGGGCTCTCTAGACAGTGGTGTGTGCGGTCAGCCCAACTTATCACCGGGGGCACACTGCCTGCCTTCCAGGACATCTAAAGCACCTGGTGTCTAAGGAAGGCCAAGATAATCACCAAGGACCTCAGCCACCCGAGCCACGTCCTGTTCATCCTGCTACCATCTAGAAAGAGGAGAACGTACAGGTGTATCAAAGCTGGGACTGAGAGACTGATAGAAGCTGTTTATCTCCAGGCCATCAGACTGTTGAACAGTCGCCACTAGCCGGCCTCCGCCCAGTACCCTGCCCTGAACCTTAGTCAGTGTTCTAGCCGGCTACCATCCGGTACTCTACCCTGCACCTTAGAGACTGCTACCGTGGTCACTTTTTAATAATGTTTACATACTGTTTTACCCACTTTATATGTATATAGTGTATTCTAGCCATGGCTCAGCCGATATAACTTGTTTTTTTGTATTTATGTGTATATTTATTTTATTATTATTGCTAGGTATTACGGCACAGTAGGAGCTAGAAACACAAGCATTTGGCTGCGGTAACATCTACAAATCTATGTAGGTGACCAATAAACTTTGATTTGATATGAATGACTACCATGTCTTCTAAGAATTGCAGTACAATTCTACTTAAAAGCAAAACTATAAGAATACTACACATGGGAGTAGATGGTTAGTACACAAAGCATTAAATTGTCCTGTTCATGTTTCAGGTGGTGTTGGTGAAGAGCAGTGCTGCCTGGAGGTCTAAATAGCCAGATTTAGTGTTGTGCACATGGCCTAATTTTCATTTTTTTCTCTCTCCCCTTATCCTTCCCCTACTTCCTGACTCTCCCTGTGTCCTTCCCCTCTCCCCAACCCACTCTATACTCTCCCCATCCCCACCCACCATCTCTCCCACCCCACCAACTCTCCCAACTCCCACCTCCCCCCGTCCCTGTCCCTCTCCACCTTTGTCTTTACCTCAGACGGGCAAGAGAATGCTGGGAAATGCCCCCATCAGGCAGAATCTGAGGGAGACGAGCCGTCTTTCAGGGAGCTGTCCAATGGCGACGAGATGAAATCTCCGCATAAGTCCGAGGGGGAGGAGCTTGGGTCTCCGACACCATTCGCCTGCAACGGAGCCTCTGCTGGTACTGGGGCTGTGCAGGGGTCGCCACCAGGTGGCGCTAAAGCCAAGACCAGCCAGGACTCTCCAGAGAAAAAGTTCCCCTGCAGCGAGTGCACCCAGACCTTCCGAACAAAATCCTACCTCAACAAGCACGTGAACAGAGTGCATCATCATGGGGTCCAGAAGAGTGCAGGGTCGGGGTCAGGTCTGGGGGAGCTGGGTCCTTCGCTGGGCTCGCCCTTCTCTCCACAACAGAACATGTCTCTGCTGGAGTCGTTTGGCTTCCAGATTGTCCAGTCTGCCTTTGCCTCATCGCTGGTGGACTCTGAGGCAGGGCATAGTGGGATGGAGCCAGGGGGGAAGTGACCCGTAGGTCTGAGGGAAGGTGGGGGGGAAAGTGAACCTAGATTTGTGGGGGAAATGAGGGAACGTTGCCCCTAGGTCTGTTCAGCCTATCAGATGGAAGGGAATGACGTTGTCTTTAGACTACTTTGCTGTTCATGGCATCATCTCTCACTGTTGTTTATCACCTTCTGTTACCTTTCTGTGTCATGGACCTCGCTATTACTATCAATATAAATGTTTTCTTCCATTTCATAGCAATATATAAAATGTATATAAACATTAAGCAACTTCAAAAGCTTTTTTGAATCTGCTGTCTGTCTTTGAAGTCTACGTCTATCATGTTTTTGTTTTTATTGTATTTGTATTGTTTATGACATAACCATCCGCTTATGATCCATTACCAAACACACGCACATATAAGAAACATATATTTGTCAATGCTGTTATTGTTGTTATTGTGTCTGGTCCAGAGTTTTTTCTCAATCAAAATGGGGCTTAGGTGGTGGATGTGGCAGTGGGCGTGGCCATGGCACAGTCGCCGACCAAACATTTTAGAGGCCCGATTGGGCACCGAGGAGACAGTTTCCTGCAGTTTCACCAAGCTAGTTTCTTGCAGTTCCACACATTTTATCATGGGGCTGGGGGGGGGGGAATTTCCTGCGTTTGTACACACTTTACCATGGCTTATGCGCGTTATTATGCTAGCTGAGTGACTCAAACATTAAAACAAAATCAATGTGGGGCCCCATGCCATGACAATTTTTTACAAATATTTTATATTCTCCCTGACTGTCTAGTTTTGTTTCATTTAGATCCAAAGAGGATCTGTTTGAAAAATAAATATGCCTAGGTCCATTATCTTTTCAACATACGTTATATCTGGTTTTAGCCGTTTACACTGAAAACGTTTTCACTGTTTGGACTTAGGCGGCCCGGCCAAGACTTTTCTATGCAGAAAAAACCCTGAGGTCCTAGTCATATTGGTAATCTATGGGTTAGTACATATGTTGACTGGGTCATTTTGAAATGCTTTGTTATCTACATGGTTTTTACAGCTGCAATGACACCTAACCCAAGGTTCCCCCTTACTTCAGACAGAGCCTCTGATGGGAAGAGGCTGCAGATGGACATCTAGTCCAACTCTGAATATAAAGGAAAGGGGGATACCTCGTCAGTTGTACGACTGAATGCATTCAACTGAATATAATCAGTCAAATCTACCAGTTTCTGCAGGGCAAGAATATAACCTTATGCCTCAGTATGGCTGTTACGTTTGAGAAGGTTGTATTCTCTTATTATGACATTTTAAGGAACCGATGTATTTGTTAGTCACATACTTGTGAAATCAGTTCTGGATATTCAACAGGGACCAAGTTCAGGTTTGACTATTAGAAATCGTGAGAAATGTAGAATATATATTTTATTAACTTATTGATTGCCCTGACCGCGTTGTGCACATTTTTTTTTTAAAATAAATCAACGTTTGAGGTGTCAATGTGCTGTGCTGATTTTACTCTTAAGTTATGCTAGATACGGGAGGCCTACTAGGGAGCGACAAAAAGAGTATGTATGCTGAAATGTGTGCGTGCCTGCCTGCGTGCGTGTGTGTGTTTGGTGCTCTGTTATGTGTGCTTTTGTCCTCAGAATGTAATCAACTAGAAGGCTTTTGGTCTATAATTTGTTTCAGATAATTTTGCTCTATTACTTTCAGTACATTCCTGCGTTTATTTATAGTTATATTGTGATTGTAATGAGTGTATATAACTTTCATATATATATATATATATGAAATGCGTATATATATATGTGATCAAACCTAATGATTGATTTTAATAGTTTGTCAATTAATGGGGATCCTGCGTGTGTGTGTGTGTGTGTATATATATATATATATATATATAAATGTTTTTTTCCTTCCTTGCCAATGATGGAAAGAGGTGTGTAGGTTTTGGTGGTGGTTGTTTGATTTGAAAGGTTTTCCTCACAGTGCACGCCCATGATCTGCTGTGTACTGTTCTGGATATAAATGTTTTTTGAGGGTGTGGATGGTGACGGAGGTTACGCTGTTCACTGTAGACCTGGGTTCAAAAAGTACTCGAAAAGCATTCGCTTGAGTCTGGCTCGAGTGACTGATGTTTTGGTTTGCACTTTTGGGACTCTTCTATTGTGCCAGGCAAGCTAAATCGAATACTATTTGAACCCAGGTCTAGTTCACGGTGCTGTTACCTGGCTCTGGTAGTGTACACACTGCCAGTTTAGTGATACGACCCATGGCTTTGATCAATCAGTCTGTTTAGGTCATATTAAGCTCTTTTTATATCCCCACTGAATAGTGATGCTTTTCACACAGCGAATGGAGTAAAAACTGTTTATAAAGGCCTGTTTTGTGTTATTTATTGGACAAGTGAGAGACGATGCTGTTTAGAAATATGCTCTTATATAATTGGTGGTTGTGGCAACACTTGGGATCGCCCGTACATGCTAATCAAATCATCTGGTGGTATTGTTTTATTTATCTCACCTGTTTTGGTACTTCAATTTATAGATGTTTTTATTGATTGATTGCTTGGATACTTACCTTTGCTGTTTTCTTGTCTTATTCTGTTGGTCTGTTGCAAAGTGCCTTCCCAATACTGATTGTGCACGGCAGTGGATTTGAAACACGAGATAAAAAAAAGGACCTTTCTCTCTAAATGGTAAATCATGCGCAGATTGACTTGCAATGACACTTTTGTACGCATAAAAACATGCACACACAGAAGATGTACATTTGTATATGTATGTTACCTTGGTATTTTATCTCTGTACTCTGCAAGATCGTTGAACTTTAAAAAACATTTGAGTTACATGTTTTGTTATAAAACCTTTGGACATATTTCAATATAAGCATACTTTTCTATAGATGTCTTGTTTTTGTACACTGTTTTTGAGTCTGTCATCTCTGTCTAATTGATACAGAGATGGGGATTCAATAAAGATGTATCTGAAACTGTTCCTGATTGATATCTTTGGTGTGTTTATTATTGTGCGTAAGTTTAGGTTGAGTTCATTTTGATTTCCTCTTGAGCATGACACATGTTTCACTTTAGCCATGCCACTATGACTGGATTCAAACTTTTCATGAGGCCATAAGTAGAAAATAAAGATGTCACTGTGCAGAATAGATTATGAAATGTTCTGCCCCTGAACAAGGCAGTTAACCCACTGTTCCTAGGCCGTCATTGTAAATAAGAATTTGTTCTTAACTTGACTTGCCTAGTTAAATAAATAAAAAGATTAGTCCTGAATAAAACATGGTAGCATAAAGGCTACATCATTGATGACAAACACAATTTTGTCTAATTATATATATATATATATATATAGATATATATATATATATATATTATATAAACGCAACATGTGAAGTGTTGGTCCTATGTTTCATGAGCTGAAATAAAAGATCCCAGAAATGTTCCATACGCACAAAAAGCGTATTTATCTCATTTTGCACACAAATTTGTTTACATCCCTGTTAGTGAGCGTTTATCCTTTGCCAAGATAATCCATCTACCAGACAGGTGTGGCATATCAAGAAGCTGATTAAGCAGCATGATCATTACACTGGTGCCCTGGTGGGGGGGTGGGGGCTGGCTGGTTGGCTGAGGAGTGTTTCTGTCTGTAATAAAGTACTTTTGTGGGGGAAACTAATTCTTGGCTTGGCCTAGCTCCCAAGTGGGTGGGCCTTTGCCCTCCCTATCCCATGCATGGCTGCGCCCCTGCCCAGTCATGTGAATTCCATACATTTGTGCCTAGTTCATTTATTTCAATTGACTGATTTCCCTATATGACCTGTAGCTCAGAAAAAATCATTGAAATTGTTGAATGTTGCGTTTAGATTTTTGTTCAGTATATATTTCTACTCACTTCCAGACAACCAATCTGCACAGACATCGGCTCCAAAGTGGTGACATTTAGGTGTTGAAAAGGAAAGACAGGCATGACATTTCTTTCCCAGCAACATTGTTTTGCTTGGCTATTTTGTTTTCAGTGTCATATCATTGGAGCTCATGTCATGGTATAGATTTAGTCGGTTGACTGTCAAATGAAAATAGAGGGCCCAAATGTAGTGTCTTGTTGGATAATCAATGGTAATATACAATTTTAAATCAGCACTAAGTTATATCAAGTAGTCCTTACTTAAACACGTTATTTGACAGTTTCCCGGACACAGATTGAGCAGAGCATGCAACTGCTAGCAGAAGTTGAACTGTCCAATTGACCTGGACAGCAACAACAACAAAAAAACATTCCAAATTTGATTTGATATGAAAATACTTTTAAAAAATGTTCATTACAAGGTAATAAGTCATTGATACAGCTTTAAAAAATCAGTTCAAGATGTATAGGACTCTTGACTAGAATGTAGGAACAGCGCTATGACTGATTTAGCAACATGTTTTGGATTCATACTAATTGCTGTAAATCCACATTCAAATGAACAACTAAACAGAGTACATCTCTTAACATGTCTGTTCATACACTCTTACAAAAAAGGTGCTATCTACAACCTACAGTAAAAGGGTTCTTCAGCTGTCCCCATAGGAAAACCCTTGGAAGAACCCTTTTTGGTTCCAGGTAGAACCCTTTTGGTTCCAGGTAGAACCATTTTGGGTTCCATTTAGAAATCTTTCCAGAGAGGCTTCTACCTGGAACCAAAAGGGTGTTCCTATGGGGATAGCCGAAGAACCCATTTGGAAACCTTTTTTCTAAGAGTGTACAAGCCACTCAATACATTTCTTTAAAATGTCATTGCCATAACATAGTCAGCCTTTTTCGGTGTCTGTTCCCCTGTTCTTGTCGTTGAGTTTGTTAAAGTCCTCCATGATCTCCACCGTGCTCTTGCCTTTGGTCTCTGGGATGAAGTAGAGCATGAACGCTGAGCTGAGGATGCAGTACGCTACAAAGATCAGGAAGCAGAACTGACCTAAACCATCCTCCATGGGAACATTAATAATGTTAAAGTTAAAGGGTAAAGGGTACAGACAAACAGTAGGACCTCAGAGATATGCAACTGTCAAGAATGGCAGTCTTTTTGATCACTGAAATATTTGCAACTTTGAGGTTCTGTGTGTATGTTGACTTAGAGCAGCATTTGACTACTATGTAGCTCACTCGACTCCCAATACTCAGATCTGGAATCGTACACACCACTTAGCCTACAGCTGTAGACTTGTGAAAATAAGACATACATAATACATAAGAAATTATGTACTCGCAAGGTCCTAGTCCATAAATACAGATGACAAAGTAGATGAGGGTGATGTTAACATAGGGAAACCATGAGTACAGGTTCTGTTAAGAGAGAACAAAAACAGTGTTCGCTCTCATGTTGGCTGACACAGAGAAGCCCTAAATCAGGGGTGGGCATCCTGATTGCATAACAATCAGGATGGACATGATGACTTCCATCAACAGGTAGCCATAGTCCATCACCATCTTCCTGCCCGTGCGGTCTATCAACAGAGACTGGGACACAACAAGGACAGGAGGTTAAAATGGCCACAAAAAAAAAATGGTGTGGTATTGTTCACTTACAGACAGTAATGTTATTCTCTGCTATATGACCTACGGTATGGTACTTACACAGAGAGTGATGGTGATGAGCTCTGTTGTTCCGATGCCAATGGAAAGGTAATGCATCTTGTCCTCTGCTACTCCAGCTTCACGGAAGATGTCGAAAGTGTAGAAATAAATCTATAGAACACATTTTGGGTAATTGTGGAGACGATGAGATGAAAGGAGAACGACAAAAGGTAGAGCAAGAGAGGGCTCCTATTTGCAGCTGTTTAATTCTGGAAAAGGAAGGGAATGGAACAGCTCTTCACTTCCCAGAATAACCTAATCAGGGAAAAATAAAGTATTGACATTGGATTCAGACTTGTGACTAATGGTAAATGCAGTAAAGTTGCAGTAAAGGTAGATATGATCAAAACAGACTCACTGCGTTATTACCACAAAACTGAATACCGGCACAGGGGATGACCAGAGCCCGCACCTGCCACTTGACACAGCGAGAAGTCAGCACGTCCCACATGGTCTTAACCTTCTGGCCCTGCATGCTCGCTCTCTCCTTCCCCATGTCATCCATCTACAGGTCATCCTCCTGTAGATGACAGATCCATACGCACAAATCATATTTTATACAACAGAAACATCATATACACGCCTCACCTGTACTGTACTGATATGATATATTGTATGTGAATTGTTATGGAACGTATTCTATGTTTGACTATTGTAAGGTCTAGATGATCAAGGAACATCCTTCTCCCAAATGCCAGCATAACATGTCAAAAGAAAAGTTTCACATTATGATATAGCCCTGGACTGAGTGCATACCTTTTTTTTGCAGCCCTCAGTGTCTCCCTTGTCGATGTATAGGTAGCGGGGAGCCTCAGGGAAGAACAGCAAGGTCACAAACTGGAGGATGGCAGGGAGGCCACCAAGGGCCATGAGCCAGGGCCACATGTCATCAGTACCCATCAGCTCCCTGCAGAGAGAGACTTGTTGACAAATGACTATTTCAACCATACTGTGTCTTCCTTCCATCCTAATTCTATGTTTGACACTTGAACATCAACCTCCAAAACTTGATAAAATTATCCTATTAGAATTTATTTCACATCTTTTTTTGGAGAACTTTGCCATAAATGTGTACAACATCATGCTACAAAGTGATTCCATTTCTAGTAATTTGTCAGATGAGCTGTTCAGAATCTTGTTCTTCAGCCCAGCCGGACCAGGACAGGGTAATCCAGGGCACATGATGGTGAGGTTGAGCTGGTCCGATTTGGAGTGGAGAAGGCTCAGGGCGGTCAACTGGAACATTCAGAAGGGGATTTGACTGAATGGTGTGAACCCTGTTTGTTCTCTTTCTCTAAGTAAGATAGATGGCAAGAGAGTTGGCTTCATTTTTTACAGAATGAGACTCTCACTGTGGCCGAGCTAACCTGTATGTTGCCTTCTTTGACTCTATGGATGCAATCTATGTAACTCCACTGTGATTGTGGGTTCTGAGGACGTATTAAGGTGTCATGAACATGAACTGTAGCCTGGTCAACCAGACTGAGTGACCGCTGCACTGTGAGCACAAAACTGAGGTCAGTATGCTTGACCAGGCTAGAACAACTGACCACTGAAAGGGTAAACGGACCACAGGACACGAGTCAGGTGGTTAAGTAACAACGGTACTGACAATCTGACCATGACCTTCCTGAAGCCATTGAAGATGGAGCTAGTTAGGGTCAGGAATCCTCCCAAGCTTCTTAGGTGAACTCTCGCCCAGGTACACCAGGTGCACACTCAGCCCCAGGCCTAAAACCACAGATAGTGAGAGAGAGGAGGGAGCGGTATGAGGAAAGAGATATATAGAGAAAGAGTGAAAGAAAGAGAGAGAGAGCGTGAGAGGGGAGGGAGAGGTTACAAAAACAAATAGGTAAGCTACAAAAACTAACACCACAGGCTAAGCCCATATTCTCATATATAGTAGGTTATACACAGAGGAAAAAACTACCACAACACACATACCAACATTATATCCATAGAGAAATATGTTCAACAGGATCACCTCAAAGGACTTGGCCAAGCGACGAAAGACCATGAGTACAGCGTCTATGTTGAACAGCAGGGCTTTCTTCCTGCAAAACTATACAGAAGACATCAGGAAAACCTGCCTAATATTGAGTTGCACCCCCTTTTGCCCACAGAACAGCCTCAGTTCGTCAGGGCATGGACTACACAAGGTGTCGAAAACGTTCAACAGGAACGCTAGCCCGTGTTGACTCCAATGCTTCCCGCAGTTGTGTCAAGTTGGCTGGTGGATGTTTCTTGATACACATAGAAAACTGTTGAGCATAAAAAACCCAGCATCGTTGCAGTTCTTGACACACTCAAACCGGTGCGTCTGGCACATACTACCATACTTAAATCTTTTGTCATCCCCATTTACCATCTGAGTGGCACACACACAATCCATGTCTCAATTGTCTCAAGGCTTAAAAATCCTTCTTTAACATGTCTCCTCCCCTTCATCTCCACTGATTGAAGTGGATTTAGCGCATGACATCAATAAGGGATCATAGCTTCCACCTGGATTCACCGGGTCAGTCTATGTCATTGAAATGGTTTGTACATTCAGTGTGTGTGTGTTGTTGTGAACAGTGCCTAACCGGCCGTGGGTGACAGGGAAGCTGCCACTGTCTATAGCCCGACCCATCCTCCCAGGCTGAACACAGACACGATGAAAGACCAGGTGATCATGTTGGTACAATCGTATACCTCCCCAGCCAGGTCTGGTTCACAAAGCTCTGGATGTACTACAGACACACATGGAGAATGTTGTTATCTATTTGCATTGCCCCCTCCTCTTTTACACTGCTTCTGCTCTCGGTTGTTATCATCTACGCATACCGTAAATTCCGGACTATAAGCCGCAACTTTTTTCCCACGCTTTGAACCCCGCGGCTTAAACAATGACGCGGCTAATATATGGATTTTTCCCGCTTTACTTTTTTTTTATTTTTTAAACACATTCTGTGACGTGCTCCGTTTTTTGGCGGCATGAAGCTTTCATTAGACCAATGAAATTGCCGAACGGGTTAAGGTCAAACAACTTTTTTGTTTACTGTTTAGATTAAATCGAGCGCTCTCAAACTTCCCATCATTCTGATTACGGTAGTCATTTTGTCACCCTCATCATGGCAAAGACACGGAGAAATGCATATGATGCAGCTTTCAAGTTGAAGGCGATTGATCTGGCTGTTGGAAAAGGAAATAGAGCTGCTGCACGGGAGCTTGGTCTTAATGAGTCGATGATAAGACGTTGGAAACAGCAGCGTGAGGAATTGACTGAGTGCAAAAAGACAACTAAAGCTTACTGCTAATTTTTTATTTTTTGTTACAAGCCGTGTTTCGTTAAAACCTATTTATTTTTGTTACAAGCCGTGTTTCGTTAAAGCCTATTTATTTTTGTTACAAGCCGTGTTTCGTTAAAGCCTGTGTAAAGTTAATTTGTTTCAATGTACTGGTAGGCACCTGCGGCTTATAGACATGTGCGGCTTATTTATGTTCAAAATAAAATAAAAAATTACATTCAGTGGGTGCGGCTTATATTCAGGTGCACTTAATAGTCCGGAAATTACGGTAGTCACTTTAATAACTCTACCTACATGTACATACTACCTCAACTAACCGATGCCCCCGCCCATTGACTCTGTACCGGTACCCCCTGTATATAGTCTCGCTATTCTTATTTTACTGCTGCTCTTAATTACTTGTTACTTTTATTTCTTATTCTTATCTGTATTTTTTTAAACTGCATTGTTGGTTAGGTGCTCGTGAGTAAGCATTTCACTGTAAGGTGTACACCTGTTGTATTCGGAGCATGTGACTAATAACATTTATTTGATTTGAGATAATAACAGAGTAGCAGCGGCGTAAAAGAGAGGGTGGGCAGTAGTCTGGGAAGCCATTTGATTAGATGTTCAGGAGTCTTATGGCTTGGGGGTAGAAGCTGTTTAGAAGCCTTTTGGACCTAGACTTGGCGCTCCGGTACTGCTTGCCGTGCGGTAGCAGAGAGAACAGTCTATGACTAGGGTGACTGGAGTCTTTGACAATTTTTAGGGCCTTCCTCTGACACCACCTGGTATAGAGGTCCTGGATGGCAGAAAGCTTGGCCCCAGTGATGTACTGGGCCGTACACACTACCCTCTGTAGTTCCTTGTGGTCGGAGACCGAGCAGTTGCCATACCAGGCAATGATGCAACCAGTCAGGATTCTCTCGATGGTGCAGCTGTAGAACCTTTTGAGGATCTGAGGACCAATGCCAAATCTTTTCAGTCTCCTGAGGGGGAATAGGTTTTGTCATGCTCTCTTCACGGCTGTCTTGGTGGTCTTTGGACCATGTTAGTTTGTTGGTGATGTGGACACCAAGGAACTTGAAGCTCTCAACCTGCTCCACTACAGCCCCATCGATGAGAATGGGGGCGTGCTTGATCCTCCTTTTCCTGTAGTCCACAATCATCTCCTTTGTCTTGATCACATTGAGGGAGAGGTTGTTGTCCTGGCGCCACACGGCCAGGTTGGATGATCAGTTGTGCAAGTACTCAATGTAGACTATTCTAATTGAGCAAAAACGAGTAGGTCTCTGTTAGATATTAGTGTATTCATTTCCACTTAAACTAGAGGTTTAGCTGAGTAAGCAGCTGATTTATCATGTGTGTCATCCCAGTGCTTAGGAAGTGAACAGGATGAAGCTCTGTTGACTGATCAACCCATGGTTAGTAGACAAGCCTGCGTATGATGGCCATACTTCAAATAGTATCACGCATAATATGCATTGCCTATCATATACAGTGCAAACATATGCCAACAGGATTCCTGTAACCTCAACCCCACCATGTTTTTTTCACTCTGCTCACATGATATGACAATGCACAGTTGGATCTGTAATAAATTGGATTTGAGAAAAAGCTGAAATGTTGATGAACTGTTGATCACAATGCTATCCAATAGGCGGCGGCCTCTGGCTGGGAAGTGATAGACATCACCCTATTTTCCTGGGAACCTGTATATTATGTATATCTTTGTTTACTCTATCATACTTTGTATGCATCCTGCTGTTTGCAGCTTTTGGCATGCACTCAAGTTAAGCTACTTCTCGTATTCTCAGAAAAAAACTGTAGTACTATAGTCTAATTGTGACATGTGAACATAATAACAATAATAATCATGCTTTTTCTTAATTTAAAGCTAATTTGTACTCTATGTGGCTCAGGTAATACACAGTTGTCCTATACCACTGCAAAAGGATTTAGATGTGATACCTTTACAGCCTCAGCGGGCAGGGAGCTATTCATCTCAAGTCAGATAACACCTTCACTTTTATCCCTCAATGTTATTCTTCACTGTCAAGTGTCTATTCAACTCCACAGAGCTGACCATCAGACAACTTTCTTACCTCAGCTGGAGAAGCCATGATGGAAACTTACATCCCATGCTGATCCCCCGATTCCCAATACCAACGTCAACAGGCAAAGCCTCCAGCACTGCAACCAGAATATAAACAAGCATGTCTTACAGTAACTACAAATTCTAAACTTCTCAACGAAACAAATACTAATATCACAGACATTATTCAAGTTTGATTGACCACAGTCAAATGAGATGCTTAAGTTTAGTGTAAAGTTTTGACTCAACAATAGATATTTGTATGAAATTGTAATTTCAGGATGTCACTATGAGAGCACAAATTGCAGTGTGCAGTCTATTTCTGACTATTTACTGAACAATTCCATCAGCGATAGTGTAATTGATGTTCTAATGTCTTACCAGGTCGTTGAGTGCTTCTCCTATCTTTCCGGTTGAGGCTCCCTGGAGGCATGGGCCATTTATCGCCACCCTCTCCCCCCCTGTCCCCGTTACTCATCACACCGTATGGGTTGATCATTCAGCCGAATAGTGGAAGATAACCTTCACATTGGATTGGGGGGGGGGGGGGGGGGGGGGGGGGGGGTCATTCCTGGTCCAAACTGGATCTCACCAGGTTCCTTCCCACCGATACTAAGTTACATCATGTTCGCTTGTGTCCTGTTTGGCATTAGGTAAAAAAAATTGTAAGGGATAAACGTTTAGGGAAGTGTCTTGATACAACAGGAATAACTTACTAATTGTTCTGTGAGACACTGTCTGAACATGTCCATCTGTAAACTGGACAGTACAGGTGTTGCCCAAAGCCCAGTTTCACATTGAGCACATTATATGGAATAAATAAAACAGTAATTTCCGACTTGGTTTGATACTGTAAGTTATGTACTGGAAAAGTATTGTGCATTATTTATAAGTTATAAACTATACAAATAAATAAATAGAGTTGCACACTCCATATATAAACTCCCAGTAATTTAATGGGCAAATCACCAACGCTTCACCCTGAAGAAGGCACATTTGATGCCGAAACATTGGTGATTTACCAAATAAATTCCTGGGAGTTTATATATGGACTGGGCGACTCTCTTAATTTTTTTGGTTTAGTTTATTCGCCGTTAGACAGCACCTCCAAACAAAATATTTTTTTCTGGGTGTACGCCATCTCATGTTTTTTTGTTCTACTATTGTTTTTAAGTTGCCTTTCTTTTTCCCTGTTTGTTTGTGTTGTTTTGATGACTGAGCATCACCGTACTGGTGATTGTTATTGGCAAAAAAAACTAAAAGACAATTGACCCCTAAAAAGAATAAAGAAACAGACAAAGGTATAACTGCATTTTTTTTCCGACTGAACTTCTGAACTTATTTCCTAACACATGTTGAGAATAAAACATGAATTAACATGAAATTTCATGTGCATATGACAGATAAATCTAGCAGTTGGATTTTCATAAGTATGTCTAGCGAATGCAACACCAAAGAAAATGTGGAAATATGTTTGTTTTATTATAGTATGTATTTGATGACTGCTTACTCCAAATTAGATAATTTGTCTCATTGGTATTTCAATGCATTATTTATGAAAAACCGTGGGGATGCCAATTTAATTGATGGATAAAATAACGATCTGTACTGAACGTAAACTTTCCCCCCATAATAAAGAATATGCAACGACATGGGGTCTCCCTTTACGTGTGATGTTTATCATACTGTGTAATCAGTTAGTTGATATTTTACTCACTGTTCTCTGCTGCTACTCCACGTGGCTCTACAGTACACTTATTCATGTGGTTCACATAGACAGATGCCTTGAATGGTCTTGTTTATTCGGACAAATCTTAGGTTGTCATGTTCTTGCTGTAACAAAGGTGTTGATGAAGGATGTCTATGGAATGATAGACCGCACGGGACCAAAGTTGAAAGCCTGTAGACATTTATTAACTTCGAACATTTATTTTCCAATCTAACAGAAGGATACATCATTTATTAGCACAATCTGATCTAAACAACTCAATATTACACACTATTACAAACTACAGACAGTTGGATTATTTGCCAATATGGCTTTATGAAATGATCTAGAAATACAGTAGAATACTCTCTCAACATACAGTAACTTTAGATAGCTTTGTTTTTTTGTTTTTTTTACCCTGTTACAATATCATCCACCATATCTGTATGATAACCCTATGACACATGTAACAGCAGTCGAACTTTCCCTTTGACCCGGATAGCAAAAAAATGTAACATTCCAAATTTGATTTGACGTGAATATACTTTTTTAAATGTTCATTACAAGGTAATATCTAAGTGATACAGCTTTACAAAATCCGTTGTATAGTGTGCGCATTGCTGCGCTTATAATGTGAAGAAATAGCCTAATCGTTTATCAACATTTAAAGCTAAACGTTCTCATCTGTTGCGTCAGGCTCATAGTTTAAAACAGTTTTTTTTTTTATGATAGTGGTTGTATTAATTTGGTATCTATCGTATCCCACAACTGTCCCAGACTATGTTTAGAATATTTATTTCTCGCACAGAATAGTTCAACATAAATAACTCTAAAGTAAGCATATAGGAGTAGCTGTTTCCTTGTTATACACTCAACACAGAATAGCCACGTGCACACTCCCTCAAATCCTTTGGAGAAAATATAATTTCGATTTTATTCAGCTATGTTCAATTGTATTCTTCATACTATGAAATAATATATAATAATGCCACGGAATTCTAAGCAAATCTTGTCTGCTAAATGAACTACTGTAGCCCACAGCCATTTGGCATAGCCAGATCAGGGCCTAACAAAAGGACAACTCAGAGTATGTTTTTCTGTTCTTCTGAAATAGACTACATTTTCTTCATATCATGTTTCTTTAGACCTGTCTAAAATAAATAATAGATTTATTGTGATGGTGTAGGCAATATTACATGGATTTATTATAGTTTCTTAAATGTAGATGTTCCAAAGGTCTGCATTAGGCTTGTAGGCTATGAGTGGAAGCCAGGAGATGCTAAATGTATTTATGTTCATTAACGGTCAATTACCCTGAGACCGGTAGTTATTTGCTTGACAATCATCTGCTGACAAAATTTCATGACCACCACAGCCCTATATAGGACCCCCACTAGAATGTAAGAACAGCGTTATAGCATATTTTTTGCTGTAAAGCCAAATTCAAATTAACAACTAAACAAAGTACATCTCTTAACACTTCTATGCATACACTCTTGTAAAAAAAAGTGCTATCTACATCCATAAAAGAAGAAATGGGTTCTTCGGCTGTCCCCATAGGAGAACCCTTTGAAGAACCCTTTTTGGTTCCAGGTAGAACCTTTTTGGCTTCCATGTAGAACCCTTTTCACAGAGGGTTCTACCTGGAACAAAAAGGGTGCTCCTATGGGGATAGCCGAAGAACCCTTTTGGAAATCTTTTTTCTAAGAGTGTACCAATATCGCTCAAGCCACTCAATACATTTCTTTAAAATTTCGTTGCCATAACAAAGTCAGCCTTTTCGGTGTCTGTTCCCCTGTTCTTGTAGTTGAGTTTGTTAAAGTCCTCCATGATCTCCACCGTGCTCTTGCCTTTGGTCTCTGGGAGGAAGT
The DNA here is from genome assembly GCF_965601325.2 of Salmo salar. Classification (NCBI taxonomy): domain Eukaryota; kingdom Metazoa; phylum Chordata; class Actinopteri; order Salmoniformes; family Salmonidae; genus Salmo; species Salmo salar. Next base: position 60,085,796 of record NC_138302.1, on the reverse strand, counting down.
AGAGTACGAATGCTGCACTGAAGAGGCAGTATGCTACAAAGATCAGGAAGCAGAACTGGCCCAGTCCATCCTACATGGGGCACACAAATACCAATGTTAAACAGATACATAGATCTACAGCAGTGTTTCTTGATGGAGCCACTGATGAGCCCAAGCACACTTGATTCAACTAATCAAAAGTTTGATGATGAGTTGACAAGTGGAATCAGGAGTGTAGTGCTAGGGCAAGAGCTAAAATGTGCACCCCTTTGTGTCCCCAGGACCAGGATCTACAGTAACTCACTGACCATCTGTCAAGGGACACGTATCCCATTAGCCTGCATATGACAGAAAAAAGAAAGACTTTCAGAAACCGTCCACCACAATTCATGAGCATTTATCTTATTTATTTTATTTTCAGTAAAAAGCAGGCTTACTGCTTGCTACAGTATGTCCAGTTGTCAGGAATCTCGCTTCCTGAGTCTGTTTTCTGCCTGAGCTGACTGTTTTTTGTTTTGGAGTCTTTTGTCTGAGGTTCCTGAACGCACCTTGTCTGGTTGCCAGGCGACAAAGCTAGGCGGGAGAACTTTTGATTACCCCACCTGCATCTCATCAACCATCTGCACACCTGGTCCTGATCATCACCTCTTCATAAGCCCTGACCTGACATCCATTCCCTGCCGGATCGTTAGCAACGAACAGTATGTTGTGCCAGCGTATCAGCCTCATGTTTCCTGAGTTTGTTTTGTTATTCTGTACTTGTTGCCGGTTACTCACTCCCGTTTACTCTGTCTACAGTCATTCTCCCGGAACATTCAACTCCCTTGCCTGGCCGTCGGTGGATTCAGTGACTTCATTGGATCAACCCATTCACTCTCATCAACTCACCTCCGCTGCATTTCCGTCTCCTGGATTATTCAATTTACACATCAAGACTACCAATAAATACTCACCTTCATTTTACTCACCTTGTCCTAGTCTGCTTCTGGGTTCTGTCTTAGAGAATTGTGACACCAGTGTGTTCTAATGCTTGATTCACACTATAGGGGGTGACCTGAACCATACTATGCTTGTTTGAATGTTTTCTTTTTACACTGTCCTTTCCGGGACAGTCCGAGCAATTATGGTGGATGCGTAACCAGGCCAGCCCAGTACAGTTTGACTTGGCTCGATTTGTTTCCATTGTGAAAAAAAGGGTATGTTCCAATCATCAAGTGTGTGTGCATGAAGACTTAGACCAGTAAGTATCTCACCACTATGAAGGGGAAGAACATCCCAATCAAGAACAGGCTTAACCAGTTGATGGAGCCACTAATGACGTAAGCGGACGGTCTCCAGGCCTGAAGGAAGATATCTGCAGGGAGGGTGCTGGCTATTCCAGCTAGGAAGAGAATTTAGTACCATGACAAATAACTCCGTCTGGGGTTAGCTCACTTAGCTAGCTACAATCACAAACCACTCAGACCACAGGTGTAGACTTGTGAAATATGACTCATGAGGGGACTATCATTTTTTGAGAACTCACAAGGTCCTAGTCCATAAACGCAGATGACAGAGAAGATGAGGGCGATGTTAGCATACGGGACCCAGTACTGGTCCTGTTGAGAGACAAATAACTGTATTGGATCTCATGCTTGGCCCTTCTTCTATGGCATGGCACCAGCAACATCAAAGCTGTGGGTTCAATTTCAGCAGGAATCACATCATATACATGTATACAGTGGCAAGAAAAAGTATGTGAACCCTTTGGAATTACCTGGATTTCTGCATAAATTGGTCATCAAATTTGATCTAATCTTCATCTAAGTCATAACAATAGACAAACATAGCGTGCTTAAACTAATAACACACAAATTATTGCATTTTTCTTGTCTATATTGAATACATCATTTAAACATTCACAGTGTAGGTTGGAAAACGTATGTGAATCCCTAGGCTAATTGGAGTCAGGAGTCAGCTAACCTGGAGTTCAATCAATGAGACGAAATCGGAGATGTTGGTTAGAGCTGCCTTGCCCTATAAAAAACACAAGATGTGAGTTTGCTATTCACAAGAAGCATTGCCTGATGTGAACCATGCCTTGAACAAAAGAGATCTCAGAAGACCTAATATTAAGAATTGTTGACTTGCATAAAGCTGGAAAGGGTTACAAAAGTATCTCTAAAAGCTTTGATGTTCATCAGTCGACGCAAAGACAAATTGTCTATAAATGGAGAAAGTTCAGCACTGTTGCTACTCTCCCTATGAGTGGCCGTCCTGCAAAGATGACTGCAGGAGCACAGCGCAGAATGTTCAATGAGGTTAAGAAGAATCCTAGAGTGTCAGCTAAAGACTTACAGAAATCTCTGGAACATGCTAATATCTCTGTTGACGAGTCTACGATACGTAAAACACTAAAAAGAATGGTGTTCAGGGGAGGACACCACGGAAGAAGCCACTGCTGTCTAAAAAAAACATTGCTGCACATCTGAAGTTTGCAAAAGTGCACCTGGATGTTCCATAGCACTACTGCCAAAATATTCTGTGGACAGATGGAACTACAGTTGAGTTGTTTGGAAGGAACACACAACACTATGTGTGGACAAAAAAGCCTCAGCACACCAACATCAAAACCTCATCCCAACTGTAAAGTATGGTGGAGGGAGCATCATGGTTTGGGGCTGCTTTGCTGCCTCAGGGCCTGGACAGCTTGCTATCATCGACGGAAAAATGAATTCCCAAGTTTATCAAGATATTTTGCAGGAGAATGTTTGGCTATCTGTCTGCCAATTGAAGCTCAACAGAAGTTGGGTGAAGCAACAGGACAATGACCCAAAACATAGAAGTAAATCAAAAACAGAATGGCTTCAACAGAAGAAAATACCCCTTCTGGAGTGGCCCAGTCAGAGTCCTGACCTCAACCCGATTGAGATGCTGCGGCATGACCTCAAGAGAGCAGTTCACACCAGACATCCCAAGAATATTGCTGAACTGAAGCAGTTTTGTATAGAGGAATGGTCCAAAATTCCTCCTGACCGTTGTGCAGGTCTGATCTACAAAAAATGTTTGGTTGAGGTTATTGCTGCCAAAGGAGGGTCAAACAGTTACTAAATTCAAGGGTTCACATACTTTTTCCACCCTACACTGTGAATGTTTACACGGTGTGTTCAATAAAGACATGAAAACGTATCATTTTCTGTGTGTTATTAGTTTAAGCAGACTGTGTTTGTCTATTGTTGTGACCTACTGTAGATGAAGATGTTATGTTATGACTAATTTATGCAGAAATCCACATACTTTTCTTGCCACTGTAAGTTGATTTGGCGTTTAAGCTTGGTGAGTAAATGTCAGCTAGGTGGCATATATTATTATAATATGAAAGAACAACCCAGAAAAGCCCTGAGGGTTTGACCTGTTAGTTACCTTGACAGACAGCATAACAATCAGGACGGACATGATGACTCCCATCAACAGGTAGCCATAGCCCATCAGCATCTTCCTGCCCGCGCGGTCTATCAACAGAGACTGGCCCACGGCACAACCCGTAATGTATTGTAAACACATTATAGAAACGAAACAATATAAATGACATAAACAAAACAATATAATTTATATTATTAACATTTGTGTGTATATCTATGGACACAACAGACTGATTGTGGGACAACAAGGCTTTGTCAAGGGAAAAGGTCAAGGGAAAGGATGTCATCCGGAAACAGATTAAGCCTAGACCTGGACATGTTCAAACAAGATTCTCAATTTGAAACACTTTTTAGGACTCGGCTCAGTTACAGACAGTGATGGTATTCTCTGCTATGACCTACGGTATGGTACTTACACTGAGAGTGATGGTGATGAGATCTGTTGTTCCGATGCCAATGGAAAGGTAATGCATCTTGTCCTCTGCTACTCCAGCTTCACGGAAGATGTCGAAAGCGTAGAAATAAATCTATAGAACACATTTTGGGTCATTTTGGGTAATTGTGGAGACGATGAGATAAAAGGAGAACGACAAGAAAAGGTAGAGCAAGAAGGGGGCTTAGCTGGAAAATTGGAACAGTTCTTAAGTTTGATTAAGAATGCAGAATGACATTATCAGTCAATTATAACGCATTTACATTAAATGTACACTACCGTTCAAAAGTTTGGGCTCAATTAGAAATGTCCTTGTCTTTGAAAGAAAAGCAATTTTTTTTGTCCATTAAAATAACATCAAATTGATCAGAAATACAGCGTAGACATCGTTAATGTTGTAAATTACTATTGTAGCTGGAAACAGCTGATTTTTAATGGAATATCTACATAGCAACCATCACTCCTGTGTTCCAATGGCACGTTGTGTTAGCTAATCCAAGTTAATCATTTTAAAAGGCTAATTGATAATTAGAAAACCCTTTTGCAATTATGTTAGCACAGCTGAAAACTGACACCAGTCTAAAGATCAACAGTGAAGAGGCGACTCCGGGATGCTGGCCTTCTAAGCAGAGTTGCAAAGAAAAAGCCATATCTCAGACTGGCCAATAAAAAGAAAAGATTAAGATGGGCAAAAGAACACAGACACTGGACAAAGGAACACTGCCTAGAAGGCCAGCATCTCGGAATCACCTCAAGTTAACTGTTGACGTTGAGACTGGTGTTTTGCGGGTAATATTTAATGAAGCTGCCAGTTGAGGACTTGTGAGGCGTCTTGTTTTTCAAACTAGACACTCTAATGCACTTGTCCTCTTGCTCAGTTGTGCAACTGGGCCTCCCACTCCTCTTCCTATTCTTGTTAGAGACAGTTTGGGCTGTTCAGTGAAGGAAGTAGTACACAGTGTTGTACCAGAGCTTCAGTTTCTTGGCAATTTCTCGCAAGGAATAGCCTTAATTTCTCAGAACAAGAATAGACTGACGAGTTTCAGAAGAAAGTTATTTGTTTCTGGCCATTTTGAGCCTGTAATCGAACCTACAAATGCTGATGCTCCAGATACTCAACTAGTCTAAAGAAGGACAGTTTTATTGCTTCTTAGTAAGCACAACAGTTTCAGCTGTGCTAACATAATTGCAAAAGGATTTTCTAATGACCAATTAGCCTTTTCAAATTATAAACTTGGATTAGCTAACACAACATGCCATTGGAACACAGGAGTGATGGTTGCTGATAATGGGCCTCTGTACGCCTATGTAGATATTCCATAAAAAATCAGCCGTTTCCAGCTACAATAGTCATTTACAACATTAACAATGTCTACACTGTATTTCTGAACAATTTGATGTTATTTTAATGGACAAAAAATGTGCTTTCTTTCGAAAACAAGGAGTTTTCTAAGTGACCCCAAACTTTTGAATGGTAGTGTATAATTGCCATGAACGTAGATCAATATTTTGCCCTTTTGGACCGAGCTGAATTGTATTGCGCTGGCCTGGTTACACATCCACGTTGCTGCTGGAACCGTGCTGGAGAGAACAATGTGAAAAGAAAATATCTGAGCCAGCATAGAATGGTTTCGGTCTGTATAATAGTTTGAAAGGGGTATTGGCCACACCGCGTTAAACCCACAGAACTGAACGCCGGCACAGGGGATGACCAGAACCAACAGCTGCCACCTGACACAGCGAGAAGTCAGCACATCCCAAATGGTCTTAACATTCTGGCCCTGCATGCTCGCTCTCTCCTTCCCCATTTCATCCATCTCCATCTGCACGTCATCCTCCTGCCACAGCCAGTGCAGGGCTATTAAACAAACACACACACACAAAGATCAATAATTTGTTGATCAATCAAAGCAATAGAAAACGTACTCTCTCTGATTGCCAATTAAATTATAAATACAACAAGAACATGACAAGCCCTCCCCCCTCCCTGTGATGTGTTTGACTGTAATGTAATGTTATAGACCATGCCTGGACTGGACGCATACCTTTTTTGCAGCCCTCAGTGTCTCCCTTGTCAATGTATAGGTAGCGGGGAGCCTCAGGGAAGAACAGCAAGGTCACAAACTGGAGGATGGCAGGGAGGCCACCAAGGGCCATGAGCCAGGGCCACATGTCATCGGTACCCATCAGCTCCCTGCAGAGAGAGTGAGAAAGAGAGAGTGAGACAGAGAGAATGAGTGAGACAGAGAGAGAGAGTGAGTGAGTGAGTGAGTGAGTGAGTGAGTGAGTGAGTGAGTGAGTGTGTGTGTGTGTGAGTGAGTGAGACAGAGTGAGTGAGTGAGTGAGTGAGTGAGTGAGTGAGTGAGTGAGTGAGTGAGTGAGTGTGTGAGTGAGTGAGTGAGTGAGTGAGTGAGACAGAGTGAGTGAGTGAGTGAGTGAGTGAGTGAGTGAGTGAGTGAGTGAGTGAGTGAGTGAGTGAGTGTGTGTGTGTATATGTGTGTGAGTGAGTGATTGAGTGAGAGACTTGACCCATTCCAATATACTGAATCTCTGCCTACTACAGTTTGATTCCGATACTTACATCTTTTGATATTTGAACTTTCTAGCTTGACAAAGTTCTGCAACTAAATTGGAAATATATTATTGGTGTTTCACACAATTGTTTTGTTAAAACATTATTTGTCATTGAGAGCTTTGTCATTAGAGTAATCAGAATCTTGTATTTCAGTTTGGCAAGGACCAGTAACGGTGCGTTGGTAAAATCTCTGGGGAAGCTAAGGGGGGAAAAAGACATAATACAACCTATGTGTTGTGATAATTGCATTGTTTGCTCTATAACCTACACGTCTTGCCACAGTGATATGCAGTATAGGCTTAAGGCCGAGACAATAAGAAGACACAGTGGCAGAATAAATTAAACCACACCTTTGTTTCATCACAAAACCAGAGAGCAAGCTCTGTCCGGTGAAGTCCACAAATCATATAGTGGAGGCAAACAGTTACATGACCTACAGCATGGTCAAGCAAGTTAATGTTACCGACATTTTCTGACTACTGAACAACTATTGATTTAGAACCACAGAGTGGCAAGTCACAAAGAAAACAGGAGCTGCCTCCACTATTCCAGCACCATTTCAACATCATCAAATTATCTATGCTTAGTCTAGTACAGTGACAACTAAAGATTCCCAAAACTATTTAGTCCAATCAACATAAGCTAAATATCACGTGGCAGTCCATGCTACTGATTTCTGTGTGTGTGTGTGTGTGTGTGTGTGTGTGTGTGTGTGTGTGTGTGTGTGTGTGTGTGTGTGTGTGTGTGTGTGTGTGTGTGTGTGTGTTGTGTGTGTGTGTAAGTAGAAAAGACATGTTGACTCACCCTACTTGTAGAGAAACGCCAATGCCATCCTCCTCTCTTTCATGTTGACGAAACTGTCATACAGTACACTATTTTAGTTTTTGTTGTCCTAGGCTACCTGGTTAAAATGCTTGCTCGCTAGCCTAACTTCCTTTCATTGGCAACGCTTAGCCAGCTATTTAACATTAGCCTACTACATCTAGCTACATATTAAACTTCAATCCTCTCGGACCAGAGGCACAATGTATGAATTTGTGGTTGGATCAGAATTGCCGTTATAGTCATTGGCCAGTACTTAGGATAAAAAAAAACGACAAGTCCAAATCCCTATCTCCATCCATGACTAATTTATGAAAGGGACAATTTAATGCTGGCTAGCTAGGCACTGGAGGATAGAAGATGCAACAAGTAATAATTATTTTCTGTCAATGACGTTTGACTTGATGTAATGTGATTGGTGTGAAGCCAAATCCAAACTGGCTTCCCTTCATACTTTTTTTTGGTGTTCCAGGACCATTCACAGATGAGCGAACTCAGTTTAGCTGAACGCTACTATTGTTTAAAAATATCAAGGGAGGCCAAATGCTCGCAGGCTTCTCTTGCATTCAATGCTACGAGTGGCAACAGTATCATACTCTTTTTGACCATTATTTTATGTTTTTTTCTTGTTCAATTTTTTGGTGAAGACTGGCTTCCCCTGGCATCATGAATACATGCCAATGGCCAGGACAGGGTCACGTGAGAGTGAGAAGATTCGATCTAAAGTGGAGAAGACTCAGGACGGTCAACTATAACATTGATGGTACTGACTTGATTCCAACAATCTGACCCATGACCTTCCCCAGGTTATTGAAGATGGTGATGGTGATGGTCAGGAATCCTCTCAGCTTCTTGGGTGAACTCTCGCCCAGATACATCAGGTGTATGTTCCACCCCAGGCCTGAGAGAGAAAAAGAGCGAGAGAGAGAAAGGAGAGAGAGACAACGAGAGTAAGAGAGAAAGAGAGAGTGACAGAGGAGGGAGAGGCCAGGTAGAAAGGCACAAGAGATGGTTCAAACACTAGTACCACAGGCTGCCCCGACATTCTCACAATAAAGTACACACACACAAGACAAAACAGACACATACCAGCATTATATCCATAGAGAAATCTGCCCAGCAGGATCATCTCAAAGGACTTGGCCATGGGACTGAAGACCATCAGTACAGCGGCTACGAGGGCCACTATGTTGTTGAACAGCAAGGCTTTCTTCCTGCAAATCCAGACAGAAGAGACATCAGGAGTATCCTCATTAGCTAGTATAAAAACAACACTTCCTGGGGTACACTGGTGTGTGTATCGTGTACAGTGCCTGACCTGCCGTAGGTGACAGAGAGGCTGCCACTGTGTATAGCCCCGACCCATCCTCCCAGGCTGAACACAGACACTATGAAAGACCATATGAGCATGTTGGTTGAATCGCTTACTGGAACCTCATACCTCCCCAGCCAGGTCTGGTTCACAAATCTCTGGATATGCTACAGACACACAAAGAGGGAGAGACACGGGTTTACTACAATGAGATTTGGCTCAAAGAATAATATGTTTATTCCTTATGGCAATGGCATGGCCAGATGTTGTGATCCATATGTTATTACTCATATTATGCATTGTGTACATTAACTTTGATCCCTTAGCTCCTCACAGCAAATACTGAACACTGCAGAGCTCAGAGCTGGCCGTCAGTGTTCTTTCTTACCTCAGCTGGAGAAGCCATGATGGAAACTTGCATCCCCAATTGAAATGATCCCCCAATTCCCAATACCAACGTCAACAGGTAAAGCCTCCAGTACCGCACCTAGAGTACAAAATGTCTTCACCAGTGATTGACCTTAATGGTTGCCATATTACCTGGGGCAAGTGAACTGGGCTGTTTTCTTTTTCTGAAAACAACAAAACTGCAAAGAATTCCAGTAAGCCTAAAATCCCCATTGTTGAAGTAAATGACGGACAATTTATGGCATTTATGGCCGGCGGGCAAGTTGAGCCTGTTCTGTGGTTTCCCAAATAGGCAAGTGATTTATCACAACTGAATTCCAGTAGCCTAACATTGGGGCTACACTGGGTATGGAAAGCCAAAAGGTTGAAATTGTCTCACCCTGAAAACGCATTGGATTGGTATCTATTACAAGCGGTGTTGTCGCTTGGTATTACACTACACACGTGTTGTGAATGTCCAGTGTGCATTTACAGATGATGTTAATGGTTGATATGTTGTTCAATTGCTTTTTTTCAAGTGTCAAATGTCATTTTTACATGTGATCTTTTCACATGTCCAGTGTGCATTTACAGGTGAATAGACCACCTGTCTTCTGTACATCAAACAGCTTTTCAAACAAATATTCCCCTGTTTAAATGTACCCCCGTCCCCCCCCCCCCCCCCCCCCCGCCCTCAGAACAGCCTCAATTCATTGGGGCACGGACTCTACAAGATGTCGAAAGTGTTCCACAGGGATGCTGGCCCATGCTGACTCCAATGCTTCCCACAGTGTCAAGTTGGCTGGATGTCCTTTGGGCGGTGGACCTTTCTTGGTACACACTGTTGAGCGTGAAAAAACCCAACAACATTGCAGTTCTTGACACAAACCAGTGCGCCTGGCATCTACTACCATACCCCGTTCAAAGGCATTTCAGTCTTTTGTCTTGCCCATTCACCCTATGAATGCCACACATTCACAATCCATGTCTTAGTTGTCAAAAACAAACATTTCAACCCTTCTTTAACCTGTCTCCTACCCTTCATCTACACTGATTGAAGTGGATTTAACAAGTGACATCAATAAGGGATCATAGCGTTCACCTGAATTCACCTGGTCAGTCTCTGTCATGGAAAGAACAGGTGTTCTTAATGTTTTGTACACTAAGTGTGCATTTAAAGCTGCAATATGTAACTTTTTGGGAAACCCGACCAAATTCACATAGAAATATGAGGTATAGATCTGTCATTGTCATTGAAAGCATGTCTAAGAAGCGGTAGATCGGTTCTATGTGCACTATTTTTATGCTTCCTATTCTTTAGTATCTTTTTGTGTCTTTTACTTTCGGTTTTGTACACCAGCTTGAAACAGCTGAAAATACATATTTCACAGCATTTAGATCGTACAATGACTCTCTACTTGCCTATTTTGTAAAATAAACTGAAATTAGGCGAACTATTAGAATTTTAGCAACCAGAAAACGCAGGAGCTATTTCTGCATAGTGCATGTTTAAGGTATTGTATTTAACATTAAAGGAATAGTCCACTGGAATTATAAAATGACACATTGGTTTCTTTACCTTGTAAGCAATCTATGGACAAGGTATGACAGCAATCCATGCTTTGGTTTAGTTTCCCTGGCACTGTTTCCAAATGCTAACGTTTTAGCATTGGTGGCACAAATCCCATTTAAGTCTTGGTGTAGATATTAGCATTTTTCGTGCATGATGTCCAAATCATCCGAAACGATCTAAAATTGATTGTGAAGCACCATGGTCTAAAATTGAGTGTAAAGCTGACAAAGTCACTTATAGATGATTATAAACTGGGTGGTTCGAGCACTGAATACTGATTGGCTGACAGTTATGGTATATCAGACCGTATACCACGGGTATGACAAAGCATTTATTTTTACTGCTCTAATTAGGTTGGCAACCAGTTTATAATAGCAATAATGCACCTCTGGGCTTTTTGGTATATAGACAATATACCACGGCTAAGGGCTGTATCCAGGCACTCCGCTTTGCGTCGCGCAACGAACAGCCCTTAGCCGTGGTATATTGACCATATACCACACCTCCTCGTGCCTTATTGCTTAATTAGAACATAATGCAAAAAATGCTAATATCGATACCATGACTTCTCCTAACTTGCTGAGATTTCTTTCCTGTCCTTTCCTAGCTCTCTTTCTGCCCTGTCCTTTCCTATCCTCCATTCCTAACTTCCTTTCCTAGCGCCATTTCTGCTAGTCCTTTCCTAGCTCTCTTTCTTTATTTTGTTCCTTTTTTAGGTCTCTTTCCTTCTTTCTTTTTTCTAGCTCCCTTTCTTCCTTTACGTTCCCAGCTTCCATTCCAGCTCCCTTTCCTCCTTCCCTTTCCTAGCTTCCTTTCCTTATCTCATTTCCTCTCATAACTCTTTTCCTTTCCTTGCTCCCTTTTCTTCCCTAGCTTTTCCCTTTTCTTCCTTTCCTGGTTTCCTTTCCGTCCTCCTATCATTTCTGAGCTTCCTTTGCACCGTTTCTAGCTCACTTTCCTCCTTTCCTGGGAAAAGGATCTAGGAAATGAGGAAAGGAAATTAGGAAAGGGAGCTAGGACAGGATAGGAGGAAAGGGAGTTAGGAAAGGATAGGATGGGAGGAAAGGAAGGAACGAGAGCAAGGAAAGGAAGCTAGGAAATGAGGAAAAGAAAGGGGGCTAGGAAAAGGAGGAAAGGAAAGGAAGCTAGGGAAGGAAAATTAGTTAGGAAAGGATAGCAGGAAACAGAGCTAGCAAAGCAAAGGAAAGGAGGAAAGGATCAAAGAAAGGGAGCTAGGAAATGTGGAAAACAAACTAGGAAATGGGGCTTATAAAGGAAGCTTAGAATGGTTAGGAGGAAAGGAAAGGAGGAAGGAAAGGAAAGGAAATTAGGAAACTGAGGTAGGAAAGAGAGCTAGGAAAGGAGAAGAGGAAAGGATATAGGAAAGGAAATAAGGAAAGTGAGCTAGGAAAGGAGGAAATTAAGATAGAAAAGGATGAAAAAGAGCTAGGAAAGGATGGGAGGAAAGGGCGATAGGAAAGGAGGAAACGAAGCTAGAAGACAAAGAAAGGGAGCAAGTCAAGGAAGCTCAGAAAGGTTAGAAAGAAAAGGAGGAAAGGAGCTAGGAAACAAAAGGACCCAAAAGAGCTAGGAAAGGAAAGGAGGAAATGAAGGTAGGAAAGTAAAGGAGAAAAGGGGTCTAGGAAAGGATGGACAGAAAGGGAGCTATGAAAGGAAAGGAGGAAAGGGAGTAGGGATCTTTAGACTGCTAACTACTCACATGATTTTTTTTAGAGTGCTGGGATACTCAAATGGAAAAAACATATTTGCGGATTTATCTACAGTATATGCCAACAGGTCGCAACAAAGCAAAATGTATCATAACCATTACAGATAACAAATCCTCCTTGCTAAATTGCCCCATATATATTCAGTCAATAAAAAAGCAAGTGGCGTTTAAAATGAATTCATTGAAACCATAATGTCAATATTATATCGCAGAACACCAGTAACCTCAGCAGTGGCGCTTACTTGTAGAAGCTTATGTGTCACGTCCTGGCCAGTATAAGGGTTAATTGTCATTGTAGTTTGGTCAGGACGTGGCAGAGGGTATTCGTTTTATGTGGTTCGGGGTGGTGTGTTTGTTGAAGGGGCATTTGATTTAAAAATTCCGGGGTTTTTGGGCACTGTTTGATTTTCATGTATTCTATGTTTAGTCTAGTGTGTCTGTTTCTATGTTTGGTTAATTGGGGTTGGGACTCTCAGTTGAAGGCAGGTGTTGTCTATTTGCCTTTGATTGAGAGTCCCATATATTAGGGTGTGTTTGTCATTTGTGGGAGATTGTTCTGTGTTTAGCCTTGTGCCTTACCAGACTGTTTTGTTGATCGTTCGTTCTTTTGTTAATTTGGTGTTCATTTTGAATTTATTAAAACGTCAAGATGAGCATACACATACCTGCTGCGTTTTGGTCTCATCACTACAACTGTGACATTATGGCTGTGCAATAGCATAGCCTTGCTCTGTTCATTTAGAAGACAAGACACTCTTATTACCGGAGCCCTTGTCACAGTCAAGACACATCTAATTTACAGTAAGAAAAACACGATAATAGACTAAAATATTTTTCCAAATTAAAAATGTAATAATGTTTACATATGGTCCATCCTATTCAACTACTGCTGTGTATATATATACACTATTCTGTCCTACGTATTCTTCAGATACGCTACATATTCTATCCACATAATGTTTATACATCCATATATATACATATATTCTATATTTCTTAATTGCATTATTTTACTTTTAGATTCATGTGTATTGTTAGATATTACTGCACTGTTGGAGCTAGGAAGAAGCATTTTGCGACACCCGCAATAATCTGCTAAATATGTGTATGCGAACTATAACATTTGATTTGAATTCAGCATTGAACACTGCATGGAGATGAATTACGGCCACGACATCCGTTTGGCGAGTAGGCATATGCTTAATGATCCTGATGAAAATACACTCTTTGTCTTTATCAAACTAATGTTTTTGCATATTTTCAGTGTGAACCTATTTACGTTTAGGGGGGTTATAGCCTAGGCTAACCCATTCTAAAAGGCACCAGCAGTTCGCAGAGGAGCTTAAATGGAAAATAGACTCAAAGCAATTATTCCAAAACTGCAGCTCGTTGTTGGAACACATATTTTCCTACTTCAATCAACCAGTCCATTTTTAATTTGTGATGAGACTGTCGTCATTTGGCAAGGAATGTAGCTTGTGTATCCCATTAGTTAGATGGGATACATCGAACTGATGTTTTTATAGGCATTTCTGTAGTCCTAACGGGAGCTTGTGTGCATACAGCATGTGTTTGTAGGGAGCAGTCAGAATGCAATTGAGTGAATGGGACGGGGGAAAAAGGAATTTAGGGAGAAGAACGGTGTGATGCTTGGCTTGGTTTTATTTTTGTTGCGTCTGCAAATGTGCATGTATAAATGGAACAGTAGATTCAAAGCAAATTAACGTTATCTTCAAGACAAAATTTCACTTGTCCGTTCAAGCAGCCACAAAGCACATTCCACCAAATAGTTTTACAGTATTAAACAAAATCTCTGGTTAAAGATCGATCTTTGACGTCCGTTTACTCGATTACTCATGCCCATCCCTAAAAGAGAGCTAGAAAACGAGGAAAAGGATAGGAAGAAAGGAAATAAGAACATTTGTTAAAGAAAATTAGGAAAGGAAAGGAGGAAAGAGAGCTAGGAAAGGAAAGGACATTTATCTTCATGTACAGAAGACAGGCGATCTATTCACCTGTAAATACTCACTGGACAGGTGTAAAGATCAAGTATCAGAATACATGACAGGCGTTTACAACAAGAGTAATTGAAACAGGCGATATTGTCACCTAGAAATGCAAAAAATGAAGTGAAAAATAATAATAACAAGCGTTAATATGGCCTGATTTAAGAGCCAAACTTTTCCTGTGACACTACACAAGTTTTCAACTCGTGTAGAGGAATAACAGGCGACCACATTGCTTGTAATTGACACCAATACACTTGTTTTGGACGGTATAATAGCAAAAGCCTGTTTTTGTGGTGAGACGATTTAAACCTTTTGGCTTTAAAAGTCTGCTTTTAAAACATAACTTTTGGTCTGGGCGAGCAGAATGTGTCGACATCTTGAAAATACATTTATAACCAGAACAGGCCAGTAAAACAGATTTGTTTCTGCTTGCTCCCTGTTGTTTACTTAAGTGACCAACAGGTTCTGACAATGTTGTGTGAAAATAAAATTTTCGGGGCAAGAGAGAAGTGACCAACAAAATACTGCTGACTTGTCTGATGGACAAGTGCCTTTCAGACCTTAATGTCATTCCCTGTTCACTCCAAACTGTACCTCATAACTCATTGAAACAAAGGGCATCATTAGGGTATACAGTACACAGACATGATTCATGTTTGAGATTACTGTCAACAGTGAAATTGGATACATAGGCCTACGTTGTTTGTAACATTGACATAGGCTAAGTGCCACATAACAAAAAGATTAGTAATTTCAACGTGTGCCTCATCAGTTAATCAAATGTATTTATAAAGCTCTTTTAACATCAGCAGTTGTCACAAGTGCCTCATGATCAGTTAGTTTGTGAGTGATGTTCTGTGCTCCTACCAGGTCCTTGAGTGCTTCTCTCATCTCTCTGTTTGAGGCTCACTGGATGCTGACTGGAACAGGAGAACAGACGGTCATTTATCCCCACGACCAACAGACCCTGTCCCTGAAATAGTTACTATTTACGCCAACTGGGTTGATCATTGAGCCTTATAGTGGAGAGGAGGTAAGATGGGAGAAGGAGGTTGGAGGTAAGGTGGAAAGGAGAGAGAGGCAGAGAAATAGAGGGAGAGAGAGTGAGTGTAAGATAGAGTGACAGAGGAGGGAGAAGGCAGGCTGAACGGTGTTGTACCTGGGAGCTGTTTGTAGGTATTGCATTTGATAACTGTTTAGTATGGCAACGCAAATCTTTTTGCTGTTTTGAACTTGTATATGTATGTGTTTTTATATTGCTCCATAGGATATCATTTTTGTTGGCATGGGTATACATTCGTTTACAAAAACCTTTGGGACAACAACGTAGTCAGTGATTAAGGAACTATCGGCACTTGGTCTGATGGATGGTATATTCTCCTGCCAAAATAAAGATATGCAACTTCCTGTTAGTGTTGTGAAGTAGCAGACATGGGTCTCAATTGTGTAATAAGTTAGTTGATATCTAACTCAGTGTCTCTGCTGGTCCTTCTATACTTATTTTCCAAACGTACAGTGCCTTCGGGAAGCATTCAGACCCCTTGGCTTTTTCCTAATTTTGTTAGGTTACAGGCTTATTTGAAAAATTATTACATCGTTTTCCCCCCTCAATCTACATACAATACCCCATAATGACAAAGAAAAAACAGTTTTTTAGACATTTTTGGTAATTTATTAAAAACAAAAAATGGAAATATCACATTTAGATAAGTATTCAGACCCTTTACTCAGTACATTGTTGAAGCACCTTTGGCAGCAATTACAGCCTCAAGTCGTATTGGGTATGACGCTACAAGCTTGGCACACTTGTATTTGGGGAGTTTCTCCCATTTTTCTCTGCAGATCCTCTCAAGCTCTGTCAGGCTGGATGGGGAGCGTTGCTGCACAGCTATTTTCAGGTCTCACCAGAGATATTCAATCTGGTCTGGGCTTTGGCTGGCCACTCAAGGACATTCAGAGACCTGACATGAAGCCACTTCTGCATTGTATTGGCTGTGTGCTTAGGGTCTCCTAGTCCCTGCCGCTGAAAAACACCCCCAAAGCATGATGCTGCCACCACCATGCTTCACCGTAGGGACGGTGCCAGGTTTCTTCCAGATGTGATGCTTGGCATTCAGGCCAAAGAGTTGAATCTTGGTTTCATCAGACCAGAGAATCTTGCTGCTCATGGTCTAGGAGTCTTTAGGTGCCTTTTGGCAAACTCTAAGCAGGCTGTCATGTGCCTTATACTGAGGAGTGGCTTCTGTCTGGCCACTCTACCATAAAGGCCTGATTAGTTGAGTGCTGCAGAGATGGTTGTCCTTCTAGTTTCTCCCATCTCCACAGAGGAACTCTAGATCTCTGTCAGAGTGACTGTCGAGTTCTTGGTCACCTCCCTGACCAAGGCCCTTCTCCCCCGATTGTTCAGTTTCGCCAGGCTGCCAGCTCTAGGAAGACTTGGTGGTTCCAAACTTCTTCCATTTAAGAATGATGGAGGCCACTATGTTCTTGGGGACCTTCAATGCGCTGGAGTAATTCTTTGGTACCCTTCCCCAGATCTGTGCCTCAACGCAATCCTGTCTCGGAGCTCAACGGACAATTCCTTGGACCTCATGGCTTGGTTTTTGCTTTGACATGCACTTTCAACTGTGGGACCTTATATAGACAGGTGTGTGTGCCTTTCCAAATCATGATCAATCAATTGAATTTACCACAGGTGGCCTCCAATCAAGTTGTAGAAACATCTCAAGGATGATCAATGGAAACAGGATGCACCTGAGCTCAATTTCAGGTCTCATAGCAAAGGGTATGAATACTTACGTAAATAAGGTATTTCAGGTTTTTATTTTTAATATACTTGCAATTTTTTTTGAAAAACTCGCTTTGTCATTATGGGGGTATTGTGTGTAGATTGCTGAGGAATTTTTTTTTAATGCATTTTATAATAAGGCTGTAACATAACAAAATGTGGAAAAAGTCAAGGGGTCTGAATACTTTCCGAAGGCACTGTATTTCACATAGATACATTACATGGTCTTATTTGTTTATGATCACAATCTATTGCAAACAATGAAATATATGACATACTGTTCAAAACAAGTTGATTATTTGATAATATAGTTTGATATGAAATGATCTATAAATACAGTATAATACTCTCAACATACAGTAGCTTAGATACCTTTGGTTTTTACCTTGTTACAATATCATCCACCATATCTGTATGATAACCCTATGACACATGTAACAGCAGTTGAAATGTGCATTTGACTTGGACAGCAAAAATAAACAAATGATCCAAATTTGATTTGAATATACTTTCTTCATTTTCATCACAAGGCAATATGTGATTGATATGGCATAAACAGGCTCACAGGGATTTGATAAATATTGGTCCTAAAAATAAAAAATAAAAACATAACTTCACTGATCAGTGTATATGGAATTCACCATTAAAGATTTATGTGGATTACATTCACCCTTTCAAGATATGGGACCCACAACATTGCATTTTCTTCTGTACTGGTAGACTAAAAGTGCACACTACTTGATGCCAAAGGCACATTATTAAAATGAACAACTTTCAAAGTAAAGACAGTCCATCCCTTAACACCCCTCTGTACATAAGGCTTTCACTCAAGCCACTCAATAGTACATAATTACATATTATAAGTGTAATGGGATCTCTGTGCTCAAAACAATAATTATTCTTTCCAAGAGTTTATTGCCGAAAATTGACTTACTGTACTTTCATTTTAATGAAAGGGAATACACCATCTTTGTATGCTTTTTTCAAACCCAAGACGATGGAAAACCTGGTTTCCTGTGGGAAAAAGGTATTCTGACCTCAATTGGATCTCCTGGTTAATTAAGGTTAATTAATTAACCTTAAATAGTACTGTGGTCAATAGTAGAGGTCGTAGGTCATAGGTAGGAGAGCAGTAGGCCTACAGGGCAGTGGAGTGGCAGACCTCTCCCAGCTGATACTGTGCCTGAGGGGCTGGTAGACCCTGCTTGTCCTGGCCCCTATAGTTGAGTTTGTGGAACTCATTGGCGATGGCTGAGAGGGTCTTCCCTTTGGTCTCAGGCAGAACCAGGCCCACGTACAGAGCAGACAGGAAACAGACAGCAGCGAATGGGACGAAGCAGAACTCACCCAGCTCACTCTGCAGAGAGAGAGAACAACAAAAACGTGTCAGTGTGTGTGTTTGAATGTGTTTGTGTGTGTGTGTGTGTGGGGGGGGGGGGGGGGGGTCGTTCCACCAATTAGTTGCCTTTTGAGTATTGGAACTTGATGAAAAAATGTTTTATTTCATCTAATTTTAACCTTTTGTCATAAATAGCACATGTTCAACTTAATAAAAACATGTTTACCCCATCTCAAGAGATTCAGTTAAAAAATGACTATAGTAAGTGCCTACTAAAGTAACAGGGTTGACCGTAACAGGGTTGAAGACTTCATCTTAAATCATACATAAATCCCCATGTGACAGGGGGGCTGGAAGCTTGTTGTGTGCAACAGAGAGGGGCAATTGAATGCAAGCTTCACCCAAATGTTTATATAGTTAAAACATGTATATCTTGTCTATTGTATTTATTGTTAACAGGGTTGATTTATAGATTTTTCCATGTGGTCTATTTGAAGCATCACTTATTTGATATAACAAGCTTTTAAAATGCAATATTTTTGCACAATTTCTACTTATATCAAAGTGACGCAAAAGGCACTCGTTTAGTATAATGACCCTGTGGGTGTGTGTGCGTTTTTATTTATTTAACTAGGCAAGTCAGTTAAAAACAAATTCTTATTTACAATGACGGCCTACCCCGGCCAAACCCTAACCCGGATGATGCTGGGCCAATTGTGCGCCGCCCTAAGGGACTCCCAATCACTGCCGGTTGTGATAAAGCCTGGAATCGAACTAGGGTCTGTAGTGATGCCTCTAGCACTGAGATGCAGTACCTTAGACCGCTACACCACTCAGGAGCCGTTTGTGTGTATGTGTTTTTCACTCACCACCAGGAACGGAAAGATCATCCCCATAATGAAAAGGTTGATCCACATCATTGAGCCAGCTATCATGTAGGCTGCTGGACGGGCAGTCTGGCTAAAGATCTCTGTAGGGAGGACCCCTGTCACTCCAGCTGTAGGCAAAGATACACACAGACCGTACCCAATACCGTCACCCTACTGTAGATCATTTCCCATGAACATTATGAGATGAGTGTACTTTATTAATCCCCAAGGAAAAATACATTTGTCATCCTTACAGCCATAGTTGAAATGAAATGATATCACACTTTATTTGGACAGACCCTTATATATGATCTACAGATGCTCAAACTATCAACTGCAGCGCTGTTGGATACTCTGTAGTGTGTAGGATAAAATACTTAAATGCCAATGTAATTCCCTTCAATAAGAGCTAGTATTTCTAACTGACTGGTCTAATAATATTAAACGCTAAATATTAATATTTAAGCTATTGAAAGGAAGAGACTGGCTCACCTGGGCCCATGCCAAAGCTGAGTATATAGGTGAAGATACAGGCCATACTCAAGTAAGGCATCCACTCCACCATGTGCTGTTACAGTAAAACAAAGAACTTAGTTATCAAGTCAAAAATATATGATTTAGCAAGTTTTTTACATTTATTTCACCTTTATTTAACCAGGTAGGCTAGTTGAGAACAAGTTGTCATTTACAACTGCGACCTGGCCAAGATAAAGATAAGCAATTCGACACATACAACAACACATACAACAACACATACAACACAGAGTTACACATGGAATACACAAACATACAGTCAATAATACAGTAGAAAAAGTCTATATGCAGTGTGTGCAAATCATGTAGGATAAGGGAGGTAAAGGCAATAAATAGGCCATGGTGGCGAAGTAATTACAATATAGCAATTAAACACTGGAATGGTAGATGTGCAGAAGATGAATGTGCAAGTAGAGATACTGGGGTGCAAAGGAGCAAGATAAATAAATAAATAAATAAATACAGTATGGGGATGAGGTAGTTGGATGGGCTATTTACAGATGGGCTATGTACAGGTGCAGTGATCTGTGAGCTGCTTTGACAGCTGGTGCTTAAAGCTAGTGAGGGAGATATGAGTCTCCAGCTTAAGTGATTTTTGAAATTCGTTCCAGTCATTGGCAGCAGAGAACTGGAAGGAAAGGCGGCCAAAGGAAGAATTGGCTTTGGGGGTGACCAGCGAGATATACATGCTGGAGCGCGTGCTATGGGTGGGTGCTGCTATGGTGACCAGTGAGCTGAGATAAGGCGGGGCTTTACCTAGCAGAGACTTGTAGATGACCTGGAGCCAGTGGGTTTGGCGGAGAGTATGAAGCGAGGGCCAGCCAACGAGAGAGTACAGGTCGCAGTGGTGGGTAGTATATGGGGCTTTGGTGACAAAACGGATGGCACTGTGATAGACTGCATCCAATTTGTTGAGTAGAGTGTTGGAGGCTATTTTGTAAATGACATCGCCGAAGTCGAGGATCGGTAGGATGGTCAGTTTTACGAGGGTATGTTTGGCAGCATGAGTGAAGGATGCTTTGTTGCGAAATAGGAAGCCGATTCTAGATTTAATTTTGGATTGGAGATGCTTAATTTGAGTCTGGAAGGAGAGTTTACAGTAAAACCTGACACCTAGGTATTTGTCCACCTATTCTAAGTCAGAACCGTCCAGAGTAGTGATGCTGGACGGGCGGTCAGGTGCGGGCAGCGATCGGTTGAAGAGCATGCATTTAGTTTTACTTGCAATTAAGAGCAGTTGGAGGCCACGGAAGGAGAGTTGTATGGCATTGAAGCTCGTCTGGAGGTTAGCTAACACAGTGTCCAAAGAAGGGCCAGAAGTATACAGAATGGTGTCGTCTGCGTAGAGGTGGATCAGAGAATCACCAGCAGCAAGAGTGACATCATTGATGTATACAGAGAAGAGAGTCGGCCTGAGAATTGAACCCTGTGGCACACCCAGAGACTGCCAGAGGTCCGGACAACAGGCCCTCCAATTTGACACACTGAACTCTATCAGAGAAGTAGTTGGTGAAACAGGCGAGGCAATCATTTGAGAAACCAGACTCAAGTCTGCCGATAAGAATGTGGTGATTGACAGAGTCGAAAGCCTTGGCCAGGTCAATGAATACGGCTGCACAGTAATGTCTCTTGTCGATGGAGGTTATGATATCGTTTAGGACTTTGAGCGTGGCTGAGGTGCACCCATGACCAGCTCTGATACTAGATTGCATAGCGGAGAAGGTACGGTGGGATTCGAAATGGTCGGTAATCTGTTTGTTAACTTGGCTTTCAAAGACCTTAGAAAGGCAGGGTAGGATAGATATAGGTCTGTGGCAGTTTGGGTCTAGAGTGTCTCCCCCTTTGAAGAGGGGGATGGCCGTGGCAGCTTTCCAATCTTTGGGAATCTCAGACGATACGAAAGAGAGGTTGAACAGGCTAGTAATAGGGGTTGCAACAATTTCGGCAGATAATTTTAGAAAGAGAGGGTCCAGATTGTCTAGCCCAGCTGATTTGTAGGGGTCCAGATTTTGCAGCTCTTTCAGAACATCAGCTATCTGGATTTGGGTGAAGGAGAAATGGGGGAGGCTTGGGCGAGTTGCTGTGGGGGGTGCAGGGCTGCTGATCGGGGTAGGGGTAGCCAGGTGGAAAGCATGGCCAGCCGTAGAAAAATGGTTATTGAAATTCTCAATTACAGTGGATTTATCGGTGGTGACAGTGTTTCCTAGACTCAGTGCAGTGGGCAGCTGGGAGGGGCTGCTCTTATTCTCCATGGACTTTACAGTGTCCCAGAACTTTTTTGAGTTTGTGCTACAGGATGCAAATTTCTGCTTGAAAAAGCTAGCCTTAGCTTTCCTAACTGCCTGTGTATATTGGTTCCTAACTTCCCTGAAAAGTTGCATATCACAGGGACTATTCGATGCTAATGCAGAACGCCAAGTTAAAAAATGTATATAAAAAAGAAAGTAATTTTCCTGACAACTCAGTTCTATCTTGCTGAATCAATATCAGTAAAATTGAAAAGATCAGACTTTCTTGCAGACCAAAGGCTGAGGTAATCACTGGTCCAAAAAGAATTGAGCTAAATCAATGTTAATTCAAATGAGCACCACATAATACCACTGATTGAGTGGGCTTTTTAAGTGTCCTGTCGCCTTACAGATGTAGAATCTTAATTGAGCCAGTTTTCTACAGCAGGGAAATAATCCTGCAGCAAGAGGAAATGTGAATTATGATGTGGATTATAATTTTTTGTAGGGGTTGATACATTTTTCATTAGGGCAAATCAAGTCTGACATTTTAAAAAGTGGAAATTACAAACTTTAGAAGCCTTTTTAAACCTTGAATACACTACAAGTTTGCATTTTCTGCTGTGCAGGAAAATTCTCAGCAACAAAAGAGTGATCAAATTAAGATCGTACAACTGTACCTGACTATACCTATCCAACCACCCGCTGCACCTACACATGCAAAGCACAAAGTAGAATTACCCCTCCTAGTGGATAGAGTGATGTGTTGTCACAACATGAAGAGGAATAAACAACAGTGGGTTCAAAAGGGTATGTTTACTTTTCTGACTGGTACACAGCAACCCAAGCATGACTGTAACGCAGATGAACCAAGTCAGACTGCTATTCTTCCATTACGATGAGTACGTACGCCCTTCAGAAGTAATAGAGTCCCAAAGGTCAATAAATCCAATGAAATTAGAGACTGGGACATGACTAGGACATGGCATTTCAGCCACGTATCTCCATCATCTAGTTTCAGATCACCTTTTGATTTCCACTCGCACTTTTATTTTCTTACATTGACAGGGGAAGAGGATGACATAAGAAGATAGAATACCTCAAAACACAGAGCTATAGTGAAGACAATGGCCCAGCCTGTCATTAAAACGTAGCCTCCCATCAAAAGAATCTTCCTGCCCTGTCGCTCAATCAGCAGGTTCTGAGGAGGATGCAAACATTACAATGTATATTAAAATCATATAATTTTCAGCCCTGAGGTTAGCCATAGACGCAAAAGAGAGGTGTTTCATCTTCTATTACGTCTCTGGTTACACTGAGGTGAGCATTTTTTTAGCCTTGTGTGAAAATACATTCTAATCCAAACAGAACGCCTAGAAAAGCACTTTAACAGCTCTCAGAATGCAGGAACAATTTTGAAATGTAACTTTTCTTACAGAGCAACTTTTTCAAAGGTCTGGATTAAGGATTTAACGAGAGAGAGAGAGAGAGAGAGAGAGAGAGAGAGAGAGAGAGAGAGAGAGAGAGAGAGAGAGAGAGAGAGAGAGAGAGAGAGAGAGAGAGAGAGAGAGAGAGAGAGAGAGAGAGAGAGAGACAATCCCTACTTGCCTCTGGGGTGGTTAGTTAGTTACACAACAGCCACATTATTACTCAGGAATACTCACACATATTATACAGGCTGTGAATTCACATGTACCAGTGCATATGGTGATATACTGGATCATATCCGGAGAGATCCCGGACTCTTTAAACACATAGTACGCATAGAAGTAGATCTGTTGGAGTGAAAAAGAGAACATCACATACACTGTACATACAGTAAGCGTACTGACAGAGCACAGTGGCTGCTGTTTCAGTTATGATGATTTTTTGAATGAAACTATACTTTTTCTATCGTTTTTCATAAAAAGAGTCCCGTCCTTATCATGTACTGACAGAGTACTGACAGACTGACGGAGCATTTCAAATCATTACATCAAATGACCAAATTGAAATTGTGTTGTTGATAAGCTGATTCAGCCGCAAAGCATTTAGCATATTACTGCTCTAATACCCAGTCAGCTCTCTCCCTAAGGCTTCCAGCTGCCAGCCCCCTGGTCTAAATAATCCCCTGAAGAAAGGTACTGTAATTACACAGTCATCAGTTAGGGACTGTGAGACGTAGCGTGAAGGCAACTAAGAGACTGCAGCAGCACTATTAACTTGGCATGGCCTTGGACTGACTACACCTCTTCATTAAACCCTATCTGAAATACAAACAACCCGCTCTCTTTCAAATAATTGTTTGGTGTCTCACATTGGGATTCGCTGGATAAGCAAATCACTACCGAAGGTCCACTCTCACGATGTTTGTCGCAGACAGACAGGTTGCGTAGCGAATGAGGAGACCCTACTCATTATAAGTTGCCACGGCCCCGCCCTCTGGTCATTCTCACTCTCTAAGCTCGACTTCATCCCTGTTTCCCTGCTTAACTGTTCTCCAATGAACCCTGAGCTTTACGCTGCCGAACGTAGGACCTCAGCTTCAAGGCTCTAGTTTTGAGTACTGTCCAAAAGTAAAGTTTTTGCTTTGAGTAGAATTCATGCTTCGCCTTTTTCTACTCGCTCCAAGTCTTCGGTGGTAGCTAGCGTCACACGCCTAGCTACTGCAGGTAGCCTACTGGTTAGAGCGTTGGGCCAGTAACCTAAAGGTTGCTGGATCGAGTCCCCGAGATGCTCACTAACCCACAAAAGACGCACACTGCTCTCTGTTCTTTGCGCTGGCAGGAGACGCACCACCAGGGGTGGACGCGCTGGCACACCCCTTATCCAGCGAATCCCAATGTGAGACACCCCACTCTATTATCAGAGAACTGGCGTTACGGAAGTAACCTTAAGTTATGTACTCCTCCCTAACTCCCGCAGCATTACAACTGTAAAGTACAACCACATGTCATCATCACCAGCATGCATTTTTAACAAGGAAATGTAAACCCGTCGACACACAGTATGAAATATTGATAGCTGATATCAGATTTCTAATCAAGTTCGCTGTGAGAAGGAGGGGTCAGGAACACTGTGGCCAAATTGTATCTGAGCTGGGTATGTTCTACTGTCAGAACAATGGTGTTCTTTAGAGGTAGGTAACTTTGATCCTAGAGAGAGAGAGAGAGTTCTCAGTCAGAAACCCCAGGACCAGAGAGAACCAAAACCCTGCTTACTCAAAACCAAACATCTGAGAAACCCAATAACTGTGGGGAGAAACCATGCTTACAATAACAATAAGAAGTCTACTGGCAGGAGTCTGCTTCTTACATCATTTGTAAGAGGGTAAATTAATAATAAAAGGACATTGCATCATCATTCACCACAGATATTATTTGTGATTTTATGCGACACGTGGCCTACTTAATACACTACTACTAACTGAAAAATACAGTTATTTAAAATTCTACGTTTTAGTTCTAAGTTCTTATTTCCGAGTTTTTGTAGTAACTCACGGAGTCGTTGCCACAGAGTTGCATGGCGCTGCTGAGAGTGATGATAGAGATCACCTGCCAGCGCACATTACGGTCAGCGAACAGCTCCCAGGGTCTGCTGGGCCTCAGGCCTTTAGCCTCAGCCTGCTCCTGGAGGATCTCATCCAACTCTGATCTCTGGACCTCACAGCCACGCAGACGCCTCAGAGCTAACACACGCACACACAGACACATACACGTGGACGGGCAAAATGGATTTTGGAAATACAAATGATGGCAAAGTACACAGACACATATAAGATTTAAAGACTACCCATCCCTGTTGACGCAGAGGCGGCACAATGAACATCAAAAGAACCTGCTCATGCTTTTACTGTATATCTCTTTAACTCACAAGAGGAACAGAACAACGTGGACCATGGTTTGGCTCTCCTCCTACCTACCATTGATACAGGCTTCCTTGTCCCCACGGTCTATGAGGAGGTATCGAGGGCTTTCTGGGAACCAGGGGAGAGTGAGGAGCTGGATGAGGCCTGGGATGGCATTACTGGCCAGTAGGTATTGCCAACAGGGCTCACTGCCCAAGATCTCCCTGGAAACATATGACACCATCAAATGAAATACTGACTTAATTAAAACAAAGTTTACATCTGCAATTATTTCCCCAAACAAATCACACAATCCATTGTAGTGCTAGATTTATGTGTAAGTAATACTAAATTGCAGGCTGATTTGGTAGCCTCTGAATGCTCTGCTTGGATGTTTGTCTTTGTTTTATGTGTCGGTGTGTTGTATGTGTCCTACCTGAGGCCCACGACCTGTCCTAACACCACTCCAAACGCTGTGAAGATAGCTGACGACAGGGAAGCAGCCCCTCGCAGGTGCTTGGGAGCACTCTCACCAAAATACATGGGTTGCACATTCATACTGATCCCTATGAAAGGAGTAGATCATTTCTCTACTGTCTGTGGTTTCAGTTTCTTGCATCAAACATAAGACAAACAGCTGTACAATTACAGTATTATCTATATCTACAATTGACATGTCATTGACATTTAAAGACCTAAGACAGCAACAAACATAAAACGTGTAATACTGGTTGTTTCTCTATACACAATGTACAAGCAATGCAGTCAGTTGCACAATGAGCGTGGATTGATGACATGAGAACCCCCATTTGAGAACCCTCTGGTTGAATATACAGTAGATACCAGCATTGATTCCAACCAGGACCCTGGAGATGATGATCATCTCAAAAGACTTGGCAGCTCTGCTGGTCAACGCTAGGAGTGAACTCAGCATCAAGAAGATATTATTCAACAGCATAGTCTTCTTCCTGTGGGAGCAACACAAGGGGGTTAGAGTAGAGTAGAATATAGTGGAGTAGTGTAGAGTAGAGTCGAATTTAGTAGAATAGAAGAGTGGAGATGAGTAGAATTTAGTTGAATATTGTAGAGTAGAATTTAGTAGAGTACAGTAGAGCATAATAGAGTAGAGTGGAGACAAGTAGAGTAGAATAGAGTGGAGATGAGTAGAGTGGAGACGAGAAGAATAGAGTGAAGACGAGTAGAGTAGAATTTAGTAGAGTAGTGGAGTGTACAGTAAAGTAGAATATAGTAGAGCAGTGTAGAGTATAGTACAATTTAATAGAGTAGTGTAGAGTAGAATTTAGTAGTGTATAATAGAATAGAGTGGAGACAAGTAGAGTAGAGTTGAGTGGAGGTGAGTATAGTAGAATAGAGTGGAGATTAATAGAGTAGAATGGAGATGAATAAACTAGTGGAGACTAGTAGAGTAGAATAGAGTGGAGATGAGTAGAGTGGAGACGAGAAGAATAGAGTGAAGATGAGTAGAGTAGAATTTAGTAGAGTAGTGGAGTGTACAGTAAAGTAGAATATAGTAGAGCAGTGTAGAGTATAGTACAATTTAATAGAGTAGTGTAGAGTAGAATTTAGTAGTGTATAATAGAATAGAGTGGAGACAAGTAGAGTAGAGTTGAGTGGAGGTGAGTATAGTAGAATAGAGTGGAGATTAATAGAGTAGAATGGAGATGAATAAACTAGTGGAGACTAGTAGAGTAGAATAGAGTGGAGATTAATAAAGTAGTGGAGATGAATAAAGTAGAGTGGAGACTAGTAGAGTAGAATATAGTGGAGACGAGTAAATCCAAGTAAATCTTGAGTATCAATTAACTTATACTTTAGTAATGATGTTATAATTACATTTATGCAAATACTACTCTCTGCCCAGATATCATATATGCCCTGGCGCCAGCCTGCAAGGTTCAGTGTGCTCTTTCAGCCTTGAGAAACATAAACACCACCACATTGTTCATTGACTGACTCCACTGAGAAGAGAATACATAAAGTAGCCTTGCTGTCTTCAGCGATACTGTGTCTATGCTCTCTTTGATGCAACCCCCTTTTACATCTGACCCATAAACAGATGACAATTTGCTCATCAGTCACTAAACATTTCTCTTTGAGACATATCACTGATAGATCCCTGGTAATATTGAATTCTAAAGCACATAGTAAGCTTTTCAGTGAGGGCCATTTACCAAGATTATCGCACATCCTTGTGTCAATATCTGACATTGACATTGCCTTGACATTGATGACATTACCTTCCAAAGGTTATGATCATGGATCCAGATATACAGCAATACATTATTACCGTCCAAAAGTTATGCTCATGGGTCCAGCTATAAGAGCTCCGGCCAGCCCCCCCAGGGAGTAGATGGACACAATGCAAGTCCAGACCAGAGTGACCTGGTAGTTCTTCAGCTGCACGTCCCAGCGCTCCCGAAATGTCTCGTTAACAAAGTTCTGAATGAACTGAAAGGAAAGGTCAAGTGTGATCAAATACACTCACGTGAGCATGTGCACACACACACACACACACACACACACACACACACACACACACACACACACACACACACACACACACACACACACACACACACACACACACCCCCCCCCTAGATTGTATTTGTTTAATTGGATCCCCATTAGCTTTAGAAGAAGCAGCAGATACTCTTCCTGGGGTCCAAAAACACACACACACACACAGGTGCGTCAAAATAACCTTACTATGGTGGGTGCGTTCATTATGGCAAGGTTGTAGCCATACTGAAGAGTGCCTCCAATGGCACATGACGTCACCATTAACATCAAGTTTAGATCATTGCCCTGTCAGTACAAACAAGTATTAATAAAAAAGAAACAGCAATGATAGGTTGTTCACTTTAATAAATATTGGAGATGTACAATAGTGCACAGTACTTAGCCACAGAGTATTGATTTACATAAGAGAATTAGGAGAAACATTGTGTTATGCCCCCAGTCCTATGTTTTCAGGTACTATTCGAAAAATAGGCAATGGGAACAACTGCACGAAAAGAAGAACATGCCAATAGTCAGAATAGTCTGACTAACTGGATAAATGTCAATAAACAAAAAAACACGTACACATATTACATTTTTCTAATGCATTTCTGTGACTATCATTATTTTCACATGGGGGAAAAAGTGCATTTTGCTAAAATAAGTTTAACGCGACACCAAACTACATTACACGGTCCATAACAAAAATATATAGCCTATTACGAAATAAAACCAAAATGACTGTACCTTCTTATCCACTCCAACATGCGACATAGCGAGTCGAAAATTATATTTTGTATTTTTAAGTAAAAATATAACAGCAGACCTATTCAAGTCTTTGCAAAATCCTTGAATCATACAGGTTGCCAGGACGCAGAGCGCAGGACTGTGGACATCACCGAACTCCCCAACCAACTGAAATACTGTATAAGTACAGTATCCACTCCCCCTGCACGTGTGTGTGTGTCACGTTTCGTGTGACACCCAACTCCTGTTATGTTAAGGGAGTGTTTAACCATTATATGAAATGTCAGGTTTATGTATAACGTTGACCTTAATGTGGGTGTTATCCTACTGTAGGTCTCATACAATACGTTGTTATTCTCTATACAATACCTCAGATATGGAATATGGATCGTCTCCCACTGGGCAGAGACGTAAATTCAACATGTACTCCACGCTGGTTCAACTGACGTGGAAAAAACATTGAATCAACCAGTGTGTGCCCAGTGGGCTGTTGCCTCAGATCAAATACGTAATGGCCTAGGCTATTCACCTGTCACCTCGCTCGAGTCATTTACCTATACTGTGGAATTTGTCTCATATTGTTCTCACAACATTGCAACATCATAAGCCTACAAAATGTTTGTATAGCAGTTTATTATTATATGCAACGTCTGTGCAGAATATCTGCCCAGTCTTTCTGGAAATCAACTTTCAGGCCGTGTAGCGACAACGAACATTACAGGTGCGTGCAGCTTGCTTGCTCTCGTCCAGTCGCCAACGTCCGATAACGTCATGCTGTCTGTCGATTTACAAATGCTGGACCATGTCTGGATCATGTTCAAACCAGACCTATAGCCTATACTCTCATTATGGGGCTGCATCTTTACTTCAAACGCACGTTCTTGCGCAAATGTCCAATTGACATCAATTTATGACATGTTGACGCTTGTGTAGCCTGTACGTCACCAAATGGAATTGAGGCATATACTATCATCATTCGTCATTGGCTACCATGATCAGCCTCTTCAAATGTCGCTGTCTAGCCAGCAGATGGTGCTGAATTGTAAGCCTATAAATTACTCCATAGGATGAGTCTTCAATACAATACTTCCAAGACACAACACAGTTCTAAAATACCAGGGTGGGTTGCACCAACATGAATTAACTCTTAAACTGTGTTAAATCAAGGTTTATCTATTAATCATGTTGCACAAAACTTTAAATCTAGTATGAAATTACTCCTAGTTAGATGTAAGCCTTCATCTAATTTTAAGTTTAATTTTCACAATGATTTTTTGTGGTCACTCTTGGCCACTATAGTGTACTATTTATTCTTGCCTGCCTTGAACACATTCAACTTTGAATTGATTAGCCCATCATGGACTGAATGGGTTTTTAGCTGTTCTCTCATTAACTTCCTGGTGGTAAATTAATGTACACTTTATATACAAAAGTATGTGGACACCCCAGCCACACCCATTGCTGACAGGTGCATAAAATCGAGCAAAAGAGAACCATTGCGCTCTCCCAAAAGCTTGGCTCGTGCGTAAAAGCCACACATTTAGAAAAATGAAGAGTTATAATGGGTTTGCTGTCAAAAATATGTTGCATAAAATGTCGTTTTTTTTACTGCATCAGGGATAGGGTACACAGACGTTTCGGCTTTACAGCCTTCTTCAGTCTACACACACAGCCATGCAATCTCCATAGACAAACACTGGAAGTAGAATGGCCTTACTGAAGAGCTCAGTGACTTTCAATGTGGCACTGTCATAGGATGCCACCTTTCCAACAAGTCAGTTCATCAAATGTTTGCCCTGTTAGAGCTGCCCCGGTCAACTATAAGTGCTGTTATTGTGAAGTGGAAACATCTAGGAGCAACAATGGCTCAGTCGTGAAGTGGTAGGCCACACAAGCTCTCAGAACAGGACCACCGAGTGCTGAAGCACGTAGCGCATAAAAATGGTCTGACCTTGGTTGCAACACTCACTACCGAGTTCCAATCTACCTTTGGAAGCAACGTCAGCACAATAATTATTAGTCTGGAGATGAAATGGGTTTCCATGGCCGAGCAGCCGCACACAAGCCTAAGATCACCACGAGCAATGACAAGCGTCGGCTGGAGTGGTGTAAAGCTCAACGCCATTGGTCTCCGGAGCCATGAAAACACGTTCTCTGGAGTGATGAATCACGCTTCACCATCTGGCAGTCCGACGGATGAATCTGGGTTTGGCGGATGCCAGGAGAATGCTACCTGCCCCAATGCATAGTGCCAACTGTAAAGTTGGGTGGAAGAGGAATAATGGGTCGGGCTAGGCCACTTAGTTCCAGTGAAGGGAAGTCTTAATGCTACAGCATACAATGGTATTCTAGACGATTCTGTGATTCCAAATTTGTGGCAACAGTTTGGAGAAGGCCCTTTCCTGTTTCAGCATGACAATGCCCCGTGCACAAAGCAAGGTCCATACAGAAACGGTTTGTCGAGATCGGTGTGGAAGAACTTGACTGGCCTGCACAGAGCCCTGACCTCAACCCCATCAAACACCTTTGGGA
The DNA here is from genome assembly GCF_965601325.2 of Salmo salar. NCBI lineage: Eukaryota > Metazoa > Chordata > Actinopteri > Salmoniformes > Salmonidae > Salmo > Salmo salar. The sequence continues at coordinate 60,054,193 of NC_138302.1, read as the reverse complement.
TGAATTGGAACTCTGGCTGCAAGCCAGGCCTAATCGCCCAACATCAGAGAAAACTCTTGCTCTTGTGGCTGAATGGAAGCACATTTCCACCTCAATTTTCCAACGTGTAGTGGAATTCCTTCCCAGAAGAGAGGAGGCTGTTATAGCAGCAAAGGGGGACCAACTCCATATAATTGCCCATGATTTTGGAATGAGATGATTTTGGAATGAGATCTATGGGTGTTGTTGGATCAACATAAAGGGAGTGATTGCTCATCATCCTTTTATGTTTTATGCTGATTTGTGAAACTGTAATTGCCCTAGGCAGGCATAATCAGGCCTACAAAATTGAGCAATATGAAGTATGCATGAATTCTGGATAGTCCATCTGTACACCCACATATGGGTGCACTAGACCTAGGCTATACAGGCACTGCTCATATGAAAGCCACCACAAATTGAAATATGAAAGCTGGTAACTTGAAGATGGAGTTATCATAATGAAATTCCTGTGATGAGAGTAATTCTACAACATTCCCTAAAAACAAGCTATTTTAGGCAACTAGAAGTGAGCAATATTGATTTCTCTCTCCCTCCCTCCCTCCTCAGGGGAAACCATTGAAAGGATTATGTGTGAGAGCGTTTATTTAGACTGTGGAGGAGAGTGGAATTGTTTAGCGCTTGGAATAAACTTATCCGTTTAAACTGAAGAGAAATTAATCGAAACAACGTATTTGAAGACTTGTTAGTTGTTACGTTAAATTAATGATATATCAGACAAGGAAACTCAGCTTGCACATGGCACTGGAAATTAATCAAGTTGCGGAATAGCGACGCACTTGCATTTTTTTGCGAAATTTCTGAAGACTGTCAGTAGCCTATAGCCTAAGATACGCGGAAGGGGTTTTGTGATGGAAGAAGGATTTACTTCATTTTATACAAACACATTTCTCTCTCCTGACTGACCTATGCGAGCATATACAAATGTTTATAGACTTGAGCAAAGAACACTAGCATTTCGGAGGATTACCTTGACAAACATACAACCTTCATGATGAATCGGGCATTCTGGGATGTGATCTTTCTCATTACTGGTGAGTTCTATGAAGAAGAAAAAACAAACACAGTTGGTAAAATATTTGAAGGACTACAAGCGAAGTGTCAGAAAGTGGGAATGATTGTAAAATGTTATATGGGGGGGGTTAGTGAATTGGAATGTGTTATACCAGAAGGGGAAATGTCATTATGTCCTAATAGGGTTTGCGTCTGTGAACCTTTTTTCTTATTAATTAAGCCGCAACCAGGGGACCCACGCGGGCCTCAGTGACTAAGGTTTCCATGAAAAAGCGCGGGAAAACGAATAATTGAATTATAGAATGTAATCAGTAACCTCCATTTCCCCAATTTATCACATTTTAAGGAAGAGCATTATTTTAGTGAGCATCAGAAAGGTGAAAGCTGAGAACCCCAGGACTATAGGCTAGGCTAGCCTACCCTACTCTTACGCAGGAAGTCCGGTTTACAGTTGTGATTGTATATGACTCCAATTTGTGAATTATAACCATTGACAGGCTGCTCAGTGATATTTCTATGAGAAACAAAGATGGTACCAATGAGCCACCATTGATGTTTTATGTAGCGTGCATATGCTGCCAGTGCAGACCTATACATAGATTTCTAATGGCCTCATCCTTTTAGCAGGTGATACTTGACCCTCTTACTGTTATTGGCTGGTCAGTCACTCTGTGCGTCCCAAATGGTACCCTATTCCCTTGATCACGATTTACAGTTCCATTACATTATGCCTAAGTCATTGGTCTTCTGTACAGGGAGTTTTGCTAAGAGCCCCGACGCTTAATCGAAACATTAACACGCGTCACTTGCAGTATGGTTTTGGAAGCAATAAGGCCCCTTTTCTTTCATATCAGCGAGAAGTAATAATATATATTTTTTAAAAGGTTAAATTGGTACACACCTCGAATAGGGTTAGGGTAGTGTTTCGACACTGCCATATCTCCATGTCACAGCGTTTGTTTACGGAAGACAAGAGGCAATCACCTGCGCTATCAAGCATCCGGCAAACACCTGTGTGTAAGCTTAACTCGGGAAGTGTAGGTCAAGTGTAGTTTTGTCGGGTGGCGGCACCCAGGACCGAGTTTGAGAAACCCTGTCCTGCATTGTGCACATCTTTTGACCAGGGCTCGTAGGTCTCTGGGGTAAATCCATTTGAATTCAGACACTGTTTGACAGCATTCCTTTTGATTTAAACAAAACCTTCCATACATGTTTGCCCATGGAAGAAGTGGTCAGAAAGTACATTTTTGGACCTGAATGCCAAAACATTCAATAGATAAAGGTGTTCAAAGTTGACCCATTTTGCCTACCCCACCATACCCTGAAACATTCATGTCTTCATCACTGGAAAAGATTAATGGTTGAGTTTGATAACTTACAAAAGCTTACATTTAAAATCTTACAAACAGTGTTGTCAAACTATTTTATTATTTCTTGAGAAAAAGGTTCACATATGTTGCAGCTTAGACCATATTTCACAACATCTGAGGTTTTTGTGTTGTGCCCGCCATCGGTTGAGACACAACATGCTCTTGAATACAGGGTGGGTGTCATTTCAATCATAAAAAAATGATTTCCCTTAAGATCACTGCAATTTAGCTGCTACTTCATTTAAATGTAATTATAACTTCTAATTACTACCACAAAGATGGCTGCCGGTCCACCCACCGTTGAATGTCAAGTTAAATTGTCATGTCTATTCTGTCTATATTTCTATGATTTCGATATGTTTTCTATGGAGGGTTGACAGTTTGAATTTAAAACAGATATTCCCATTCAAGTCAATATTCTCTGATGTGTGGACCTCCAAATATTTCAATTTTATTCCCATTTTAGTACATTTATCAGCCACAACATGACACTGACCCTGTATTCAAGAGCATGTTGTGTCTCAAACGATAGCCAGCACAACACAAAAACCATAGATGATGTAAAATAGGGTCTAAGCTACAACATATGTGAATATGAAAAACATCTGAGTTTAGGCATTTTTTTTGGATAAAACTTTTTTTTAAAAGAAAGTACATTTTCACAGAAATGATAAAATACGTTGACAACCCTGTTCGCAGGCTTTTAAATGATATCAATCTCAACCATTTTATAATTTCCAGTGATGAAGACATGGATGTCTCAGGGTATGGTGGGGTATGCAACATGGGTGAACTTTGAGCACCTTCTATCTCCTTGAATGTTTTCTCATTCATGTTCAAAAAGTCACTTTCTGAGCACTTCTACAATGGGAAAATATGTATGGAAGGTTTCGTTCAAATCGAAAGGGGTGCTGTCAAAAAGTGATTCAATTCAAATTGATCTTACCCTCTTGTCAAAAGTAGTGCACTATGCACGGAATAGGGTGCCATTTGTGACGCAGCCTGCCTTGACACAGCATTCATTCACCGTCTCTCTCTCTGGGCTTTTTACCTTGTCACACTCAGTGTCCTTAGCAACATCAGGGACGTCACTCATTGACTGGCTGATGAAATGCTCAGTGGTTCTCCTCTCCTTCATAACCACCTGACACTGATTAACCTGTGTTATATGAGCAGTATGTTTTCAACCATTATTTGAATTGAACTGGAGAATCAAGCTCTAATTTGATACTCAGCACTTTCATTGTCATTGTCTGATATCTCCACATCACTGAATCTCGTCTCTCATTGGCTGCCTTTCAGAATTCTAATTGTGTGATGGCTCTCCGGGATCTGTCTATATTAAGACTATCCCAGCTTAGTCCCATTACAGACCCATTGTAGTGTGTCCATCCTTTCATCCCATTGTCATTCTTGAAATACGCAACACAAGCTGGTAAGAGGAAATCCAAACATAATGACAAATGGGAAAGTTGTGTGTGAGTTATGAGTACAGCACATGCCTCAGGATTCAACCCTCAATGGGCCCAATGCAACAGAAAAAGGGAAAGTGGCTAATTAAGGCCAAGAACTAGAAATAATATATAACACCATTTCAGTGCAATATTTGGTTAAGATCTCCTGGCAAGAGGCAAAAGCCCTCGCACAGAAGAGTCAGGTGGACACCCTATGCTCCCAAGGGGGCCAAGAGGTTTAAGTTAAGTAAGTCTGATATGTTAACATATAGTGGTTTGGCAACGGAAAACAAAAATCTGTGTTCTTAGGTAGTACCTTCATTTCAGTCAGCTTCTCTCTACTGAATAGGACTCTGGTTGATCAGTGGGGACATCATTAATATTGGGATCCATGAGTTGGGAAATGAGTTCTATTTTAACAGCAACAAGTCATTTGTAGACAGCTTGTTTCTCTGATTCAGTCAACTAAGTCACTTTGGACGAGAGCTGTTAGGTACCCCCCAAAAATGTAATAATTATACTGAACAAAAATATAAATGCAACATGTAAAGTGTTGGTCCCATGTTTCATGAGCTGAAATAAAAAATCTCATACATTTTCCATATGCACAAAAACCTTATTTCTCTCAAATGTTGTGTACAAATTTGTTTACATCCCTTTTAGTGAGCATTTCTCCTTTGCCAAGATAATCCATTCATCTGACAGGTGTGGCATATCAAGAAGCTGATTAAGCGGCATGATCATTACACAGGTGCACCTTGTGCTGGGGACAGTAAAATGCCACTCTAAAATGTGCAGTTTTGTCACACAACACAATGCCACAGATGTCTCAAGTTTTGAGGGGGCGTGCAATTGGCATACTGACTGCAGGAATGTCCACCAAAGGTGTTGCCAGAGAATGTTATCTTAATTTCTCTACTCTAAGCCACCTCCAACGTCGTTTTAGATGGAACCCATGTATTTGATACTATTCCACTCCAGCCATTACAACAAGCCTGTCCTCCCTAATTAAGGTGCCACCAACCGCCTATGCATTAGACATGGCAAAATGTATAGAATTGCAAGGAAATTAGCTTTAAAACTGCAATATTTTCTCTGCACCATTGACAAAACTCGTAGAATTGCAGGGGGGAAGGGGGTGCCTGAGTGGAAAAGTTTAGGAACCCCAGGCCTAGTGGGATCTTCTGCAATGTCCCAACAGTTTCTTTATCTGATCATGATTTAAAATCAGTACCGATTTGTATCCCTAAGCATTTCATCTGTTTCTTTTAACAGGGTCCCTCTTTACCTATGGAACCGGACAGGATAATTCTACTATTGCTACTAATTCTACTACGACCACCACCCCTCCTGTGACTACTACCACTGTAAACATTATGATATTTTCTACCACTACCAGCACCATTACTACAACCAACCTCCCAGTTAAAAGTAAGTGTGTGTGTGTGTTCGTGTGTGTATGTGTGTCTCTTCAGGTGACTGACAGTCTAAATATGAATGCCTCTACAAAACCTCTCTACAGGGTGCCCCAGAGAATCTTTCACCTCTTCAGACTCATTGACTGGTGCCAAAGTTAATTCAAGGCTTCTCTAGTGAAGAGTCAGATGGCTACATAAAATGCCTTACAAAAGTGGACACATACAGACATTGTGCTGCACATGAATGAATTAGTCAAATTTTTATATGAATCTAGTCCTCTGTTTGGATAGAAAGTAGCCAGTGTGGCAGACATCAAACAACGCTAAAATAAAAATCCTGTAGCTTCATTCCCAGGCGACCACCTATCACATTTCAGTCATTATCTGTGAGTCACCACAAAATCCAGAAATGCCCTAATGGCATTTTGACCATAGGGGGCCATTTGGGATGCTGCCAGAGGGGCTGAGGAGTAGCTGGGGCAGATACCTAAGGGGAGAACAGAGAGCTTTTTACAGGCTCTGAAAGAGGGAGAGGAGAAGGGACAATGCATGTAGGCTGGAATCCAACCGGCCATTTACCAATGGAATGGAGTGTGTGACGGTCGGCTGTAATGCAACCGTCCATCTCTCTGTTCATCCTCCCTCTCTCTCTCTTACTCACTCCCTCTTTCTCTGAATGTCACATTGTGGCATCTGTTTTGGCTGCCTGAGAAAAGATACTCAAACTTTTGTTTGGGCCAGTCCAGTTGGAATTTGGAACTCATTGTAGAGTTGATGAGTAAGAAATTCGTCCAGACTCTGTAATTTGGTTACTGTGTTCCTCCTGAGTCTTGACCCCCTTCAGCTCATTCCAATGTTCATTTATTTCAGGAGATTCATTCTGTTATTCCAGCATCGTTTGTCCATAATAAATCACGTTTGATTGGATGTAAAGGAAAGAGGCAGGAGAGGGATGGGGGGGCTGTGTCTGAAAAGGTTACTAGCTGTCAAATCCTTGCCTCCTCCGTCCTTATTTCCTGAAGTCCTCTCAAAGCTCAATGGAGGAGAGGTCTGAAGAAGGGACCTTTTTGATCTTCTCCTCAAATGCACTTTGAGAGTAATTCAGAAATCAAAGGAGGAAGCAAGGATTTGACGGGTATCTTTTCAGACAAAGCCCTGGAATGAAAAGGGTGTGGATTTTACTCCTTGGCTTCAGGGATGTGCTTTCTCCAGACATCTAATGGGTTTGATGATGGACAGACTTGTTGTTTGCTGTGTCGTGGCACTGGGGATTTGATTGGGGTTTAACTTGTCCCTTTGCATGAGACACATCTTAATGCATGGTTGTCCCTCGGAGGGCCTTGTCCCTGACATTAGCCATGACAAAACCCAAGTCACTCAGAGGTAACAAAAGAAGTACAGTGCCTTCAGAAAGTATTCATTCCCCTTGACTTATTCCATATTTTGTTGTGTTACAGCCTGAATTCAAAATGGGTGAGAAACATTTATTTAATCCATCTACACACATTACCCCATAATGACAAAGTGAAAATAGGTTTTTAGAAAGTGTTGATAATTTATTGAAAATGAAATACCAAAATAACGTATTTACATAAGTATTCACACCCCTGAGTCAATACATGTTAGAATCACCTTTGGAAGCATTACAGCTGAGTTTTTGTGGGTAAGTCTCTAGGAGTATTGCACATCTGGATTGTACAATATTTGGCTTTTTTTAAATTTATTTTTATTCTTAAAGCTCTGTCAAATTGGTTGATCATTGCTAGACGACCATTTTCAAGTCTTGCCATAGGTTTTCAAGCAGATTTAAGTCAAAACTGTAACTCGGCCACTCAGGAACATTCAGTGTCTTGATAATCAACTCCAGTGTCGATTTGACTTTGTGTTTTAGGGTATTGTCCTGCTGAAAGGTGAATTCATCTCTGTGTCTGGTAGAAAGCAGACTGAAACAGGTTTTCCTCTAGGATTTTGCCTGTCCTTAGCTCTTTTCAGTTTATTTATTTATCCTGAAAAACTCCCCAGTCCTTAACGATTACAAGCATACCCATAACATGATGCAGCCACCACTATGCTTGAAAATATGGAGAGTGGTACTCAGTAATGTGTTGTATTGGATTTTCCCCAAACATTACTTTTTGTCCTGAATACAAAGTGTTAATCGCTTTGTCAATTATCTTTGTATTACTTTAGTGCCTTGTTGCAAACTGGATGCATGTTTTGGAATATTTTTTATTCTGTACTTCCTTCTTTTCACTCTGTCAATTAAGTTAGCATTGTGGAGTAACTACAATGTTGTTGATCCATCCTCAGTTTTCTCCTATTACAGCCGTTAAACTCTGTAACTGTTTTAAAGTCACTATTGGCATCATGGTGAAATCCCTGAGCGGTTTCCTTCCCCTCCGGCAACTGAGTTAGGAAGGACGCCTACATTTTTGTAGTGACTGGGTGTTTTGATACACCATCCAAAGTATAATTAATAACTTCACCATGCTCAGAGGGATAGTCAATGTTTGCTTTTTACCCATCAACCAATAGGTGCCCTTTGTAAAGCATTGGAAAACCTCCCTGGTCTTTGTGGTTGAATCTGTGTTTGAAATTCACTGCTCGACTGAGGGATCTTACAGATAATTGTATGTGTGGGGTACAGGGCTGAGGTAGTCAAAAATCATGTTAAACACTATTATTGCACACAGAGTGAGTCCATGCAACTTTATTATGTGACTTGGTAAGAACATTTTTACTCCTGAACTTATTTAGGCCTGCCATAACAAAGGGGTTGAATACTTACTGACTCAAGCTTTTCAGTTTATTAAATGATTTTGTAAAAATGTCTAAAACATAATTCCACTTTGACATTATGGGGTATTGTCTGTAGGCCAGTGGCAAATGTAATCAATTTTAAATTCAGGCTGTAAGACAACAAAATGTGGAAAAAGTCAAGGGTGTGAATACTTTCTGAATCACTGTAAGTTTCCTCTGCCTCAGGGCCTTGAAAAATGTCCATATGTATCTCCTGTCTCTGACTCAGAGTTTGTGGCAGCAGCTGTTCGATCACACTTCGATGACTGTCCTGACTCGCACAGCCACTTCTGTTTCCATGGCACCTGTCGTTTCCTGATTCTGGAGGAGACGCCTGCATGTGTGTAAGTTCAACTTCCTGTCCTGTAGTGCAGAAAATGTAAGGATCTCTCTCTCTCTCTCGCTCTCGCTCTCGCTCTCGCTCTCTCTCTCTCTCTCTCTCGTCCCACAGTCGTCATTATTTCAATATCCAATTAATCATTGTGTAACTCTGTCTGTATGGGAAATTGTTATTCGATAGTCATGAACTTGTGACCTGTCCTTGCTGGTGTGCAGTCACAACATAGCTTATGTCCTAATTATTCTATTTTGAGTGGTCCATCTCCAGTTATTAGGAGTTATCGAGGTTAACCCACCCAGTTCTAATGTCTGTGACTGACGGTTGAACAGCTCTTTCACACTCCTCAGAACAATATGTGTTTAGGATCTGTTCTGCCAGTGCTCTGTTTGTACACGGATTCGCTGCAGTTCATAGAGCTGGTCTAAGCATGATGCAAATTGCACTGGCTTATGGAATTAGAGAGCGGCAGTTCACTTCTATCTGACTGAGCAGAGTAGAGAACTCCCTCCAGGATTAGGGTCTTTGACCTAAACCCTTTACTAAATAGCTTTTTAGTAGTGAATCCTTGAGACCCTTTTTTGGCATGTTCATAATACGAAGGGTATTGTGTGGTTGTTTATCTGATGCAGAATAGTTTTGCAGACTGAACTTCACTACTACCTAATATTTCTAAAACTTAGGCCTACTAATTCTACTTCAACAATATATTTATAGATGTTATTTATTGCTGTGGTCTCTCCATTCCAAATGGAGTCTGTGAATTTGTCAAACACCCATGAAGGATCAAGTCCATGTCTAATGTCCTTTCTCCTCTCCATGTTGGACAGGTGTCACCAAGGCTTTGTAGGGATGCGATGCGAGCACGCCGACCTGCTAGCCGTGGTGGCCACCAATCACAGGCAACAGACAGTTGCCACGGCGCTAGTGCTGTGTGTGATTGGCTGTGTCTTGACGATGCTGCTCTGTACACTTTTACAGTAAGTACATCATGTTATATCTTGATTCTGGTCAATTGGAAGAACACAAGTGAACAGAAATGTCACCATGACACTGCCCGTTCACTGAGCCTACATACTTGATTGGGTAGACATCGGCGTCATCACATAGTTGATTAAGCAATCCTACTGCCCATGCTACCATGAGTTTGTTCATAAAGTAAGATTAAACCCTGCAGTTATACTGATAGTCTTTATAGAGGTTAATGAATACGTTGACCTGTAATTGAAACATGTCCTCTCTCCCAGTTGCTGGTGGAGGCAGGACGGTTTGGGGCGGAGGCACAGACTCCACTGTGCCCCAGAGAAACCAGGCAGTAGGCTGAAGGGCCGAGGTCCCTGCTGTCACTCTGAAAGTGGTACAGACTTCCTTTTTAACTTTTGCCTAGTTTGTCTACATTTCACATTCCAAACTATCATCAAGTTTGAAATGGGAAACTACAGGGGTGTATTCATTACATCTTGCAATGGAAACCAAAAGGAAGCAAGCGGAACGAAATGGTAGGGACCTACCTGAATTTGTCCAACAGAAACTCTCGTTTTTGTTGCAAATTTTTTTCTGTTTGGAGTACACTGTTTTGCAACAGAAACGGTACAAAGAATACACCCCAGGGGTTCTAATTATGATAATCGGTAAGGGGTATTTTTGTAATCGACTGGAGAAGGTAGCTATGAGCCCTTAAGGTAGGTTTAATGGCCTACTGTGTCCTAGCTGCTGAAGCATACTGAAGCTTTTCGCTGTGCATTTAGGACCCATCTGGTTTGATCGTGACGTTATTAGAGGCTCATGCTGTCAGACCTAATGTATAGGAACCATTGAGGTGTTGCTGACACTGTTGTAGCTAATTGATGTTTCCTGTCCTTGACATCCATTGACATGTAGATCTCACTTGGGGAGCTACTCTAGCTCTTCTAAAGGGTTATGAGAACACTACGCTGAGATCATAAAGACAGCAAAATTCAGTCTTGACCATATCAGAACAGGGTTCTCTTTAGATCTATTAGTTACAGTGAATCTTTTCAAAGATATGCTTACTACTGTACTCGACCTCACCCTATATGAACTTTGAATGTTCTTGACTCGTGTTTTTTGGGAAGTACACACTAATAACATGATCACACCCAGACCGCAATGTCAATCAAATAATAAAGTACTTTCCTCGATAGATACTGTAGTTAGATGCTTGAAAGACTCAGTAAATACAGTGTTCTCTCTTAACCAGCAGTGGCATGCTATGGGTCTATCCGATGCTTATGCAAACCCAGGACCAATATTTCCTTAACTTCTGCCCCCTCGTGTAAGTTTCATATATCATGTAGAAATTTAGACTTCTTCTGAAACACAATTTTAGATTATTAGCTACTTTTCTGATTTAATTTAATGACTTTTTCTGTTTCTACTTTGTCCACTGTCAGATCACGTCCCTTATTCAGAAGGTACCATTGGAGCTGTGTTTTGTTGTCAATCCTATTTTAGATGTTCTAGATTTTAGACTCTAGCTCTGTTTGGTGGGATAGTGTTTTTTTTGTAGTCCTGATCTGAGGTTATACATACAATTGTTGGAAACTGATCTCTCGTTTTAAAAGAGGGATGAGACAATTGTCATGGAATCATCCCCAGACCTTATGTGCATTGAGTAGAACGTAGAGTGACTTTGAGCTTGACTTCCAAGTCTCCATACCACATTGTCATCATGGAAGTTTCTACGAAAGGGGTTGTTTTCATTTCCTTATTTTCTGAAACTTTTTTTATCTATCATTTCCCCTCAGTGGTTTGAGAGAGAAAACGCTGCTTGGATCGCCAGGGATTTTCACGATGGGCTGCCTTCTCTTCCCATCTGTCCATTCGACCCTAATGCCTGCTGGGACTACTATGGACTACACACAAGATGGCATCAGACACCCTGGCTATTAACATCCTCATAAGACTGAAAGGGGTATCTTTATTACCAGACCAAGGGAAGTTGAATGTTATATTTGATGTCATATTCTCCACAGACCGGGATTTACAGAACCTCAGCACACTTGGAATACTGTGATCTCACTACTGTTTTAATGCATGGAGAGAAGAGAGGGAAACTGACCTGTCAGAAACACGGAACTCTCCCGAAGATCTCTCTGGAACCTGACGTGAGGAGATCCCATCAGTGTGACATAATGACTGTAATAATAATGATGCCAAGGACATGGTCGGGAACATACAGCCCATGCTGGACATAACTAGACAAAATACTTGCAGTCCTCTGAGGATTTTGGAGCAGGAGAGCAACTATTTATTTCAGATTTGGATTTGAGGGATAACTTTGTTTAATTCACTTGAACTCAGAGGAACTCAACATTCTCTCTCTTTATCACTTTTAAAAATCTACACAAGCTAAACACTATATAATAATCCCAATTTAAAGCACACAGAGATTTTTAAGGTGGGGCAAGAGTGTTTAAGTTTCTGTTTTTCAGCAAGGGATATTGACATGCCTCACCTGACAAAAATGGGAGAGTCCCAGTAGCAATATCTTTTTAACCCCACTGTGGATTAAGGACCAATGGTGGGACTTGGACATAGTAATGGGAGAGATTTTGTTTGGATTAAATACATGCAAAAGAGTAGATTTTAAGAGGACTGTGAAGCATCCAAGGCATTGCCAACCAATAGTCCGTAGTAACTTGTAAAACAAGTAATATACCACCATAAATTAGTATTCCTGATGAGTCTTGCATTGCCATTGCACCTCAGATGTAGTGTTTGTTGTTTCTGTCCATTCCTGCACAAAACCTGCATTACATTTAGGTTTCTAAGTGAGTGATGCACAGACTTTGTTGTGTTCTAACACTTTTATGCACATGCATGCAGTGTTGGGGGTAAAGCGTTACAAAAGTAACGTGCAAGGTAATCAGATTATTTTATGAGTAATGGAGTTAAGTAATGTTACTTTTTCAAACTGGGTAATATTATGATTTTGTCAAACTCGTGCGTTACTTTCAGAATCATCTCTCTACCGGGTGCGTGTTTCCATGATCCGATCTCGACTCGTTTCCTCATTTAGTTCTCGAACAGGCGGAGAAATCATGACAGCTGCTGTCCATATAAATGTATAGAGGGCGCACATCTGATCTTTGCCAGTGATCTCTTCCTTCTAGTGACAAGTATGCCCTTTATACATCTCTATGGGTCCATGTACCCGACGTGTGGTCTATAACCAAAACTGGCGGCTTGAGAGAAAGATTTTGAATGAAAAGATAGGAAATGTGTACAGATATTTGGCTTACAATGCATTCGGAAAGTATTCAGACCCCTTAACTTTTTCTACATTTTGTTATGTTACAGTCTTATTCTAAAATTCATTTAAATAGTTTTTTTCCCTCATCAGTCTACACACAATACCCCATAATGACAAAGCAAAAACAGGCTTTAAGAAATGTTCAATATTTTATTACAAATAAACAACTGAAATTTGACATTTACATAAGTATTCAGACCGTTTACTCAGTACTTTGTTGAAGCACCTTTGGCAGCGATTACAGCCTCAAGTCTTCTTGGGTATGACTACAAGCTTGGCACACCTGTATTTGGGGAGTTTCTCCCATTCTTCTCTGCAGATCCTCTCAAGTTCTGTCAGGATGGAAGGGGAGCGTCGCTGCACAGCTATTTTCAGGTCTCTCCAGAGATGTTAGATCGGGTTCAAGTCCGGGCTCTGGCTGGGCCACTCAAGGACATTGAGACTTTTCCCGAAGCCACACCTGCGTTGTCTTGGCTGTGTGCTTAGGGTTGTTGTCCTGTTGGAAGGTGAACCTTCGCCCCACTCTAAGGTCCTGAGCACTCTGCAGCAGGTTTTCATCAAGGATCTTCCTATACTTCGTTCATCTTTCCCTTGATCTTGACTAGTCTCCCAGTCCCTGCCACGGAAAAACATCCCCACAGCATGATGCTGCAACCACCATGATTTACCGTAGGGATGGTGCCAGGTTTACTTCAGACGTGACTCTTGGCATTCAGGCCAAAGAGTTCAATCTTGGTTTCATCAGACCAGAGAATCTTGTTTCTCATGGTCTGAGAGTCCTTTAGGTGCCTTTTGGCAAAATCCAAGCTGGCTGTCGTGTGCCTTTTTACTGAGGAGTGGCTTCCGTCTGGCCACTCTACCATAAAGGCTTGATTGGTGGAGTGCTGCAAAGATGGTTGTCCTTCTGGAACATTCTCCCATCTCCACAGAGGAGCTCTGGAGCTCTGTCAGAGTGTCCATTGGGTTCTTGGTCACATCCTTCACCAAGGCCCTTCTTCCCTGATTTCTCAGTTTGACCGGGCAGCCAGCTCTAGGAAGAGTCTTGGAAGTTCCAAGCTTCTTCCATTTAATAATTATGGAGGCCACTGTGTTCTTGGGGATCTTCAATGCTGCAGAAATGTTTTGGTACCCTTCCCCAGATCTGTGCCTCGACACAATCCTGTTTAGGACAATTCCTTCAACCTCATGGCTTGGTTTTTGCTCTGACATGCACTGTCAACTGTGGGACCTCATATAGATAGGTGTGTACCTTTCCAAATCATATCCAATCAATTTAATTTACCACAGGTGGACTCCAATCAAGTTGTAGAAACACCTCAAGAATGATCAATGGAAACAGGATGCACCTGAGCACAATTTTGAGTCTCATAGAAAAGGGTCTGAATACTTATGTAAGTTGCTATTTCCAAGAACCTGTATTTGATTTGTCATTATGGGGTATTGTGTGTAGATTGAGACATTGTTATATATATATTTTTTACACCTTTTAGAATAGGGCTGGAACGTAACAAAATGTGGATAAAGTCAAGGAGTTTGAATTCTTTATGTATGCACTGTATATGGCTAATTAAGCAGCCCATATATAGCTCAGACTAGCAAAGGAAAGCAGTGCCACCGATGAAAGGAGTAACTAGTAATCAAACCTGAGTTAGGAAGTAGTTTGTCTTTGGTAGAGCGCGTGCGGCTCACCTTGCTCACTCCGACAGACAGACAAACAAACAGTTAATTTTGAGATTTTTTTTTCATGATATGAACAAAGTTATATAACTACTAATATAACGTGTTACTTTCCACACAAAGTGTAAAGTAACATGTTAATATAGCTACTAAAAGTACTATATTGCATTTTAACATCAACACTGCATACATGTTACTGAGAACATTGTATGCATGCGATTCTTCTCGTGACTTTTTCTAGACATACACTTCATTGTATAGTAATGTTTTCTTAGGGTAGACTACATAGCACGTTTGCTCACTACTTCAAAGCACACTTCTGCACTTAAGTTGCGGTCCCTTCACTTGTGAAAGATGCCAAATGCACCTGAAGATCTTACATGTCTGATAGAGCTCAGTTACACATGCAGCGACACATGCTATAGAGCACATCCACCTATGCGTGCATACACAAAATGCACTGTTTCTATATATGAAACAAATATGACAACACAGTATTTATATTATTGCACCCCACAAATATGCACAAACAGAGCTTTTAGCTAGAATGTGTTGTTTTACAACTGTAAATTGTGGTTTAAGAGGAGAGAACATATGATGGGAATAGAGAGCTGAAGCATCTGAATGGCGATTTTTGTACAGTTCTGGAAAAAAATAAACATACAAAAGAATTGTGAATTGCTGAAATACAAATACTTGAGGGGGAGTAAGTAGGGTTGAATACCTGCTCTATATTTATTTATAAATGTGTGTATTCAATTTAGACATTTTGGCTATGCTTATTATTCCATAAGCCTACAAAATTCAATTTGATTAAATGAAAGCAGTCAGAAACCACATTATATTTTGAACTTTCAGGTGCATGAAAAATGTGCAAGAGATGGTAAAAGAGATTCGAATAAGGAGGGAAAGTTAGAGGGGGTGAAATAAAATGTATGAATGAGACAGGGACTTGGCTAACCCTTTTCCATTGTATTGTGAATATTTTGTTTAGAAGCCTCAATACAACAGTTTGTGTCCCAGATATTACTCGTGTTTTTCTGTTAACAACATCTGGTTATGAACTGAAAATGAGATTTCAAGCAACAATATCTGTGTATACAGTGAAAGTTGATGGTCATGTAGGTAAGCATGGACAACACACGTACTGAACAATGTAAAGTTGTAAACTATACAAATGAAATACACTACAGGACCAAAAGTATGTGGACACCCCTTCAAATTAGTGGATTCGGCTATTTCTGGTACACTTGTTGCGGACACAGCCATGGAATCTACATAACAAACATTGCCAGTAGAATGGCTTTACTGAAGAGCTCAGTGACTTTCAATGTGACACAGTCAAAGGATGTCACCTTTCCAACAAGTCAGTTCATCAAATTTCTGCCCTTCTAGAGCGGCCCCGGTCAACTGTAAGTGCTGTTACTGTTCACCATCTGGCAGTCCAACAGACAAATCCGGGTTTGGCGGATGACAGGAGAACGCTACCTATCTGAATGCATAGTGCCAACTGTAAAGTTTGGTGGAGGAGGAATAATGGTCTGGGGCTGTTTTTCATGGTCCAGCCTAGGCCCTTTAGTTCCAGTGAAGGGGAAACAACGCTACACCATACACTGACATTCTAGACAATACTGTGCTTCTAACTTTGTGGCAACAGTTTGGAGAAGTTCCTTTCCTCTTTCAGCATGACAATGCCACCTTGCAGAAAGCGAGGTCCATTCAGAAATGGTTTGTTGAGATCGGTGTGGAAGAACTTGACTGGCCTGTACAGAGCCCTGACCTCAACCTCATCGAACACCTTTGAGATGAATTGGAACGCCGACTGCAGGCCAAGCCTAATCGCCCAACATCAGTGCCCGACCTCACTAATGCTCTTGTAGCTGAATGGAAGCAAGTCCCTTCAGCAATGTTTTAACATGTAGTGGAAAGCCTTCCCAGACGAGTGGAGGCTGTTATAGCAGCAAAGGGGGGACCAACTCCATATTAATGCCCGTGATTTTGGAATGCGACGTTCGACAAGCAGGTCTCCACATACTTTTGGTCATGTAGTGTATAATCCATGTACACTTTTTATTTTGAAGAGAATAAGGATAATGGACTGTACAGTGCATAACAGTTGTATTGACAATGTGAGTCTAACTGCAGACTTTACCTTGTCAATTATAAACTTTTTGGATCTTCATCAACAGTACAACTTTTCTGGATATTCTCGTGTGAACTAACCAGTTGTATGATGTTGTAATGTCCTTGACTTGTATGGATGTTTATTTCTTTTTCAATGAAGACTGAAATCTGCAAAGGTGGCTGTCTCCCTGCTGTTTTCTGTTGCCCAGTAACATCTTAGGACTCCTACTCGCTAACAAAGGAGAAATGGCCAAGAAGGAGAAGTAAGCTGGTCGTTAGGAAAGCAGTGTACCCTTACACCCTTCATTCTGACCCACTTTTTGGTCCCCAGTTGACTTTCTCTCTCCTCAAAGATATTTCCTCCGCCTACCCTTTTCACTCACTTCTTCCACCTCTAACAGACCAGTTACACTCTTTATTCAGAGCTCTCTGCCCATCTATTTTTTCCTTCTACTGAATATTTTAGAGGTAGAATGAATGCAAACAGAAAAACTAAACCGCAAACCTCAGGCACAACTGAACAAAGAGCCTCGGTCTAGAGTGCCTATTTTAGCTGAGGGAAGCAAAGGTTTTTACTTTCACAGATATTTGTTTGTTTGCTTGTCCCCTTTAAGTGAGAGTATATTTCCCAACACGGGGCAGAACAAAATACGCTTGTACTTTGTTCAGTGCATGAGTGTAGGTGACGTGAAGTTGATTCCATCCATCACCATGTTTTTTTCCTTTCCCGTTGCAGATGTTTTTGCTTGACCTCTTCCTCCTCCTCTCGTATCTACACTTTGCTATACCCTTTCTTTTTCTCCCTCCATGTGCTGCGTTTTTGTTTCCCAATCCCATTATGTTAACAATTGGATTTGTGTGGAGCCGTCTGCCTAAGCTACCAAAGCCAGCTTTGAATTAAGCTCTTCTGGGGGCATCCCTCCCTAAAGATACACAAAAGACTTACTGTGTGATGGATGATCAGAGAGGGGAAAAGGAGAAGCTCTAATTCACCTGTTAGGGTGCTATACGGGGGAGTTTTCCCCAACCCTTTGGAGCCTCTCTCAGCCCCACCTTCTCCCTTTGTCTGTTTTGAACTGACCCTCAAATCAAATCGAATCAAATGTTATGCTCCGAATACAACAGGCGTAGTAGACCTTACAGTGAAATGCTTACTTAGAAGCCATCAACCAACAATGCAGTTTTAAGAGAGAAATAAATAGAAATATATTAAATAATTAAGGAGCAACAATAAAATAACAGTAGCGAGGCTATATACAGGGGGTTCCGGTACAGAGTCAATATGCAGGGCCACCGGTTAGTAGAGGTAATATGTACATGTAGGTAGAGGTAAAGTGATTATGCATGGATAATAAACAGAGCAGCAGCAGTGTAAAAATGGGGGGTGGGGTGGGGACATAGTAGTGCGGGTAGCAAATAGTGCGGGTAGCTATTTGATTAACTGTTCAAGAGTCTTATGGCTTGGGGGGGTAGGAGCTGTTAAGAAGCCTTTTTGACCCAGACTTGGTGCTCCGGTACTGCTTGCCGTGCGGTAGCAGAGAGAACAGTCTATGACAAGGGTGGCTGGAGTCCTTGGCAATTCTTTTTGGCCTTCCTCTGACACCGCCTGGTATAGAGGTCCTGGATGGCATGAAGCGTGACCCCAGTGATGTACTGGGCCGTATGCATGACCCTCTGTAGTGCCTTGCGGTCGGAGGCCGAGAAGGATGCTCTCGATGGTGCAACTGTAGAACTTTTTGAGGATCTGAGGACCCGTGCCAAATCTTTTCAGTCTCCTGAGGGGGAATAGGTGTTGTCTTGGTGTGTTTGGACCATGATAGTTTGTTGGTGATGTGGACACCAAGGAACTTGAAGCTCTCAACCTGCTCCACTACAGCCCCGTTCATTTCTTTTAATTTCTTTGTATTTATTTAACCTTTATTCTAGGCAAGTCAATTAACAAATTCTTATTTACAATGATGGCCTACCAAAAGGCCTCCTGCGGGGACGGGGATAAAAAAAAAGTGTGTGTGTATGTATTGTGACAAACCTCTTCAAGGTTAGGAGAGTTTATCACAAATGAAGTGGGAGACTGTCACCAAAATCACACCAGAATGAGAGTTCTTTTGAACAGGACAGTACCTGTGTTGGTTTATCCATCCTGGTCAACCCAGGCTGTAGGCGGGGTCAAGGATAGCAGGGTTCGGTACATGAATTGGGTTCTCGGTAGGTAAGTCCAAACAGTCCAGGTCATACATGGTAAATCCAGCCTATATATATGGAAGAGGATGTCTTCCCTGTAACGCACAGCATTGAGATTGCCTGCAATGACAACAAGCTCAGACCGATGATGCTGTGACACACCGCCCCAGACCATGACGGACCCTCCACCTCCAAATCAATCCCGCTCCAGAGTACAGGCCTCATGTAACGCTCATTCCTTCGGTGATGAACGCGAATCCGACCATCACCCCTGGTGAGACAAAACTGCGACTTGTCAGTGAAGAGCATTTTTTGCCAGTCCTGTCTGGTCCAGTGACGGTGGATTTCTGCCCATAGGCAACGTTGTTGCCGGTGATGTCTGGTGAGGACCTGCCTTACAACAGGCCTACAAGCCCTCAGTCCAGCCTCTCTCAGCCTATTGCGGACAGTCTGTGCACTGATGGAGGGATTGTATGTTCCTGGTGTAACTCGGACAGTTGTTGTTGCCATCCTGTACCTGTCCCGCAGGTGTGATGTTTGTATGTACCGATCCTGTGCAGGTGTTGTTACACGTGGTCTGCCACTGTGAGGACGATCAGTTGTCCGTCCTGTCTCCCTGTAGAGCTGTCTTAGGCGTTTCAGAGTACGGACATTGCAATGAATTGCCCTGGCCACATCTGCAGTCCTCAAATGTGGTCAGATGTCCTCATGCCTCCTTGCAGCATGCCTAAGGCACACAGATGAGCAGGCATCTTTCTTTTGGTGTTTTTCAGAGTCAGTAGAAAGGCCTCTTTAGTGTCCTAAGTTTTCATAACTGTAACCTTATTTGCCTACCGTCTGTAAGTTGTTAGTGTCTTAACGACCGTTCCACAGGTGCATGTTCATTAATTGTTGATGGTTCATTGAACAAGCATGGTCAACAGTGTTTAAACCCTTTACAATGAAGATCTGTGAAGTTATTTGGATTTTTACCAATTATCTTTGAAAGACGGGGTCCTGAATAAGGGCCGTTTCTTTTTTGCTGAGTTTATATTGTCTCTTTCTCTATGGTTCACAGATCCCCCAGCCCCTTCCTCTCTTTCTTCCTGGTTTGTCTTGACCCCTTATCTGTGGGTCAGCCCCACCTTCTGAGCGTTCCCCTTGCTTCTGGGAATTGTAGTTTTGGCGGTCAGCCATTTTGTGATCTGTAGTTCTGGTCAGGGTGGCCCATTTGAGTGAGAGGGCAGAAACCGTTTATTAGTTCTGCCCTCACATATCTGACATTTATCACCCGGCCCACTTCTTTGCCATGGTGTGTGTGTGTGTGTGTGTGTGTGTGGGATATATATCTGCAGTTCTGTGTGTGTGTGTGTGTATATATATATCTGCAGTTCTGTGTGTGTGTGTATATATATCTGCAGTTCTGTGTGTGTGTGAGTGTGGATGTAAGTATATATATATATATATCTCACCTGCGACCCATAAGACTATTCAGTTAATATGTTGACAGTCTATTAAATGAATTATCTGACTCCAGAAAGATTATTTAGCAATATGCAAGATACTATAGTTGAGTTACAGTAGTAGAAAGGTCCAGAAAGAACTAAGCAAATATTTAATTAACATTTTTAAATGAATGGATTCATGTAAAAGGCATACGCTTAAGCTACAGTAAAAAGCATTACAAAGCATTATTCTAGGCATGATCGGAGAGGGAGAAAGAGAACACAATTAGACCTGAGAAAACAAAAAGATAATTATTTCCAATGTGTCAAGTAATTAACAAAAAAAACAGCAAACTAGAATGCTATTTGGTCCTAAACAGAGAGTAAACAGCGGCAGGATACCTCACCACTGTGACTGACCCAAATTAAGGAAAGCTTTGACTATGTACAGACTCGGTGAGCATAGCC
Source organism: Salmo salar (assembly GCF_965601325.2). Lineage (NCBI taxonomy): Eukaryota > Metazoa > Chordata > Actinopteri > Salmoniformes > Salmonidae > Salmo > Salmo salar. Next base: position 60,033,612 of record NC_138302.1, on the reverse strand, counting down.
TTGCTATTGAGAAAGTCCGTCTTAGGCAGACCTGGCTCTCAAGAGAGGAGAGGACCACAAAATGAGGTGGAAACTGAGCTGCACTTCCTAACCTCCTGCCAAATGTATGACCATATTAGAGACGCATATTTCCCTCAGATTACACCAATCCACAAAGAATTTTAAAACAAACCCAATTTTGATAAACTCCCATATCTACTGTGTGAAATACCACAGTGTGCCGTCACAGCAGAAAGATTTGTGACCTGTTGCCACAAGTAAAGGGCAACCAGTAAAGAACAAACACCATTGTAAATACAACTCATGTTTATTTATTTTCCCTTTTGTACTTTAACTATTTGCACATTGTTACAACACTGTATATAGACATAATGACTTTTGAAATGTATTTATTATTTTGGAACTTCTGTGTGTGTAATGTTTACTGTTAATTTGTATTGTTTATTCAACTTTTGTTTATTATCTACTTCACTTGTAATGGCAATGTTAACATATGTTTCCCATGCCAATAAAGCCCTTGAAAGGGGGAGAGAGGGAGGTCATAGCCTGAAATGCCATGCCCCAAGAGTCCCTGAGTGTAGGTATCCATGCCCCCAAGAGTCTAGGTATCTCACCAGCGCAGGTCAGGGACAAAAATAGAAAGAGACAATGAATCTAAGACCCTTTAAAACATCTGAGTTGTTTGGATTCAAAATCTGAGTCGTTGACCAATAGCATTACTGTAAAGTTAACCTCCAATCAGATATCAGACATACAGTACAGGATGAAAAGACAACAACACCTATTCCTTTACAGAATGGGGGATGGTGAGATCAACACAGAGAAGGCTGAATTCCTGAGAAGAAGACAAATCCTTTTGCATAGAGTTTTGATAAGTCACTTCGGGTGCTAGGCCGCCCTACAAAATCCTCCCTTGAACAGATCTGATTCTGCATCAGATAAAAGTGTTCAAAACCGGACGGCCAGCACTGTAGTCACTAGACAATCTTCAGACCAGCAGTTCATGGTTCTAGCAGCATCACTTCAGGGGTGTCCATTTGGCGGGTACAATTGTCTTCTGCTTTAGACATGCAAATGTCCTTAGGTAACACCTTTCTGCAAGCCAGCTAGAGAAGGAATGCTCTGTTCTTCCCGTGAGATCAAAACACAGAGCTGAAGGTACATTGCAAAATCACAGATTAATTCACATTTCACTGAACATACAATAGTCTGTTTATCTGATTGGATTGATCAATAGCAACTTCAGATGTAGTTTTATCAAAACAGTCAGATTAATATAAAATACATCAAAGCTCACTGCATCATATAAAACAGAATATTTGAAATGAAAAACTCTCCTCCCTTTGAGAGAAAATGGAATAGCCTTGAAAATGAGAAAATAAACTAAAGAACCAGACTTTTGAAATAATCAAGAACAATTCCTGAAGTTAAATCATGACTTTAGGGCAACTGGTTTCACAAGCAAATTGAAAATGAAATGTATTAGCATCTCAGTATACAGCACCCAACATTAGCATACCAGTGGTGAAGGTTCTACGGCCATTTTGTTAGAAACAAGGCAATGACTTGACTCATAGCACACGCACATCTATACATACAGATGGACTTAGCCATATGCACTACGCAAATATTATGTGAGTAACAGGCGCCATTTCCTTTTGTCTAGCAGTCTGAATACATAAAAAAGCACATTCTCAAAAGTAACCTACATCGCCATCACAAATGGATGTAGAAATGATTGAGTTGCAAGGGAAGAAATAATTAACAAATTATCGTCACATAATCAACATCCTACATTTTAGGAGAAAGCTCCTAATCTACTTTATGCTGCAAGTAGACTCGAGACGGTCGGCCCCTCTCTAAATCCCAACATCTCTGCATAGTAGAGAATGCTGAATTCCTGAGAAGACAAATGATTTTGCATATAGTGTTGATGAGTCACTTCGGGGGCTGGGCCGCCCTACAATAGCACAACAAAGACTGCAATAACGTGATAAAATAAAGACGGCCCTTCTACAAGCCTATTTCACACCATAGCCTGCAGAATTTGCATGACAACTTTTCTTTCATTTTGATTTCGGCACAAATGGAAATGTGCCATTGACTCGACCATTGATTGACGTTTCAGCATTGTCTCAATGAAGAGTTTGGCGTGCGACATGCATGTGCAGTTACAAGCCTGCTAGAGTTAACGGCAGGCGGACTAGCAATATTCACTGTTGTAATATAGATAAAGCCTAAACTGGAATGTGAAGCTAACTACAAGCTGGCTAGCATTAGAAAACCCTGAGTAGAACTAGCTTGCATCGTAGTATACCCCTCGGGACAGTCTGATTTCAATTGTCGTACTTTGGACCCCCTCCTCCCTCATTTTTGGCTTGCTCCCCTGTCCTCTCCTTTCTGATCCTAACCCAACATTCCCATTATCTGCCTCGGAGCAGATGGCTAGGCTAGAAGTAAGAGTATTTGGGTATTAGGGTTAAGTGATCAAGCTCCTACTTCCCCACCTGGCTTTCCAGCCTCCTGGGCCCATGCTCTCTCTCTCTCCCCCTCGGACATCTTTGTTGACTGTGCTCAAACACATAATCATCATTAAATAAAACACCCAATGACATCTGCACTCAACATAAACATAGATGGTCTTTAATGGGATATTTCTTTGTAAAATAAAAAAAATAAAAATGGATCTACTGTTCTCGCAGTAACGGCTTAACTCTTCCATTGACGCAGTACACGCTGAGTGTACAAAACATTATGAACACCTGCTCTTTCCATGACATAGACTGACAAGGTGAATCCAGGTGAAAGCTATGATCCCTTATTGATGTCACTTGTTAAATCCACTTCAATCAGTGAAGGGGAGGAGACCGGTTAAAGTCCACCACCCAAAGGACATCCAGCTAACTTGACACAACTGTGGGAAGCATCGGTGTCCATTTAGAGTCCATGCCCCAACGAATTGAGCCTGTTCTGAGGGCAAAAGGGGGGGGGGTGCAACTCAATATTAGGAAAGTGTTCTTAGAGTTTTGTAAGCTCAGTGTATAGGGAAGAATCTCACGCAATCTAATCTGAGAGAAGGGATTCCAGTCCACAGACTAACTACTTTCCCAGTAAGCGTTGACCAACGATGGTACTGTAGTTCACAGCAGATTCATTATAATGCATGTGCTCCAGTGGGCTGTGTAATGATCCACTCCCTCTTACAATGTCAGAACGTCAAACTCCTCCCTCCTCTCGCCAGGCAGTTTGGCACACTTGCATGCCAATTAACACACCCTGCAGGCACACATTTTGTGGTTGGATTTCAAGTCTGCATTGGAATGATAAGGAGCATGTCCATGGCATTGAATTAGAGGGTTTAGGGGGTTTGCCTGTTTTGTAAATTCTGATCCATCCCAAGTGTGACACATGGGCTGTAGCCAGGCCTGTAAGCATGATAGAGATGTCTTTCTTATTGTAAACACAAAAGTAATGGTGACTGTTCTTATTTTCCATAATGCAGTTGGGTTATATGATTGATGATACATGTGATATGAGCTGAAGTGTGCCAATATGAGCTGCAGAGCACTAAGAAAGGAGATCGACTATGATGAAATATCGTCAGTGGTAGATGAAAGCAGGGGCGGAAATCCCGGGGGGGACGGGGGACATGACCCCCCCATCCTGGGAAAAATATGATTTGTCCCCCCCAATATATCACTGAAACATAACTATGTAATTTAAATAATATTAATAATACGCAATGAAAGCAATTGTGCTGATTATAGACACTTAATAGCGCGTTTTTACGTTTCAAAAGATAGCGACCCCCCCCCCACCCTTTGCCTCACAATGGTTTGATCCACTGCCAGTTCCTTAGTTGGCAAGGTAACAGAGGGGTGGTATCCACTGTCTGAAAGGCACTCAATGAACGTAACTGACGTGAGGTTAATCCAGTCAATCGCGCACACACACTAGCTGAATATGCAGAGCTAGCGGGCAAATATTAATTATTAAGCTAGCTAGTAATTATTCCATTTATGTGGCCTCGTCAAAGATGGAATCTTTGCTATCGTCAATTTATTCCAAGATCAGCATGCAGATGATGTAAATTAGTGCTTCAAAGTCCCTGTGATAAGGTTAGCGATAAACTGAAGTCCAAACTGAACAGAACTACACTCTCTTCTACCATTGTCTTAAATATATTTAATGGTCTCGTTGCAAAAGCTAAATTGTCGCAAGGGAACTTTTATTTATTTATTTTATTTCACCTTTATTTAACCCGGGTAGCAAAGATTATAGCAAACACCACTGAAACGGAATTGGTGCTCGCTAGCTTTGCAAATTCAGCTATTGTTGGAAGCCAGCCAATATGAAACAAACTATTAAAATTACAAAAGGTTGCAGCATATGTTGTGTAAATGGTGAACTCATACAGCTGTCAACTCTTGTCATTTTAATCCGTTTCACATTTGCTAGCTACCTTTTAGATTGAAGCCCAAATAGAATGATAAAAGATAAGATGATAGAAGCCCATCTCCTACTGTAAATAACCTACACACTGTGTGTGTGTGTAGCCAGCCAGCCAGGTAGAAAAATGTCAGAAAAATAAAAGACGGACATCAGAGTATTTTTCAGTACACCAAAACGCAAAGTAAGAACCCTAGTAGCCTAATATCTCAAAGACTAGTTGATAAAATGTTCATAAGAAAGAAATGAAATTCTAATGGAAATGTTTCACAATGATGTCATTAGGCAGAGCAGGCAACAGATGGCACACAGACAGCAGAGTTGGGGACAGATATGCAGGGACAGACTGGCAGAGACAGGGAGTCTCAGGTAAGTTTGTTGAGTCTTTGTTTGGCAACATTATGAAAGGTTCTCAATTTGTTTTACTTGTAAAATAGGAACATAATTGGAAAATGCCATGGATACCCCCACTCTCAACTTAAACTGGTGACTGAACTAAGATTTGTTAAAGGCAATGGTATTGCTGTTGTGATTAATTGTGTAGTTTTGGGTACCGGTAGTTAGGAGTACGGCAAACACCTTATTTCTTTGGTTCCTCAATATACATTTACCATATTACAATGTAGGCTATTTGTTACAGCACTACTTTTGGTGTCCCCCTCAGGAATTGCTCTTGAGAAAATTGAATGTAATTGTCCCCTCCAAAGTTGATATCAGATTTTTGCCCCTGGATGAAAGCAGGACTGGCTGCAGAACAGACATTTGTATTTATTGAACATAATCCATTTATTGGAGGCTGTCACAACAACTTGACAGAAAGTGTATTCGGAAAATGTTAGATATATTATTCAGAATGTATTTGGACAGTGAAGCTAAACATTTTAATTGGTCTCTATACTCCAGCATTTTGGGTTTGAGATCAAATGTTTCATTTGAGGCGACACTACAGAATGTCATCTTTATTTTATTTATTTTTTTAAATACATGTCTGTTTTACAGTTTAGAAGTCATGACTTCTTCAAATGTAAAATACTTAAGTATTTGGACAAATTCACTTATAGTGTATTAAAGTAGTAAAATGTTTAGTATTTGGTCCCATATTCCTAGCACACGTTGACTACGTAAAGCTTGTGACTTTATACACATTTTGGATGCATTCACAGCTTGTTTTGGTGTGTTTCAGATTATGTTTTGTCCAATAGGAAGTGAATGGTGAATAATGTAGTGTGGCCTTTTGGAGTCACTTTTATTGTAAGTAAGAATAGAATGTTTTTGAACACGTCTAAATTCATGTGGAAGATACCATTATTATGCATAATCATGAATTAATTGTGAATGATAAAAAGTGAGAAGGAGGGAAAAATATCATAACAAACGCCCCCACTCTCCCGTTACTGGTATTGGTGAGAGATTAGCATGTTTTGTTGTAACTTCTGTAACTTTATTCACGATGCATTGTTTTTCTTAATCATGGCATTATCAGCATCTTATCGACTCACTTAGAAAGAAAATTACTCCAGTCATCATTCACCAAAAAACAATAATTGCAAAGTTAAATAAACCATACCACTCTATTCACAAGGACTTCCGTTAACAAGGTGTATGGTTTGTTTAACTTCGCAATCATTGTTGTTTGTTTGACTTTTTTAAATGTAACCAGGCAAGAACAAATTCTTAATTACAATGACGGCCTACCCCGGCGACGCTGGGCCAATTGTGCGCAGCCCTATGGGACTCATAATCAGGGCCGGATGTGATACAATCTGGAATCAAACCGGGGACTGTAGTGATGCCTCGTGCACTGAGATGCAGTGCTTTAGACCGCTGCGCCACTCGGGAGCGCTAGACATTTAGTGCCTTCAGAAATTATTCACACCTGTTGACTTCTTCCACATTTTGTTGTGTTACAGCCTGGCCAACACACAATAACCCATAATGTTACAGTGAAATTATGTTTTTCTAATGTTCTACAAAGTAATTAAAAGCTGAAATGTCTTGAGTCAATAAGTATTCAACCACTTTGTTATGGCAAGCCTAAATAAGTTCAGGAGTAAAACTTTGCTACGTTGAATGGACTCACTCTGTGTGCAATAATAGTGAATACAAAGGTTTATGTTTGGGGCAAATCCAATAGAACACATTACTGAGTACCACTCTTCATATTTTCAACCATACTGGTGGCTGCATCATGTTATGGGTTACTCCGGGTTAAGTTGATGGTAAGCTAAACCTCCAACACATTTCTGTACTGAATAGAATATTACCACCACAATCACAATAGTTTTTTTTTGTATTTTAATCATTTTAACCATCTCTTTTAGCACAGGCTTAACACATAACAAACACTTTGGAAGTTTTTTTTAACACTGTTAACATAGGCCAGGCCCTGTTCTTACCTCATATCACAGCAATAATGCCTTGCATTACACTTGGGAAGAAAACACTTACATTTGCTCAACTTGCCATTGGCTCAACTTACCCCAAGGCGAACATTTTGACTATATTTAGCCCATAAAGCTACAATGATGCATTTTCATGCTAGGTTTAGGACCTCATATTGAAGCTTATAGAGACCCCAATTGATGTATAGAACAATCTTAAAAGTATCTACTTTGGTTTAGATTCAAGCATCATGAAACCTCTAATGCAATACATTTATATGACTTGGTGAAAATCTGTTTTTGGACCTAACTTGCTTACCACACTTTCCATGTGGTTTCTTCCTTCACAGACTCCAAGAAATTAGGAATTTTTGGTCAAATTATAAACATTTTATATGGTTTCCTAGAAACAAGGATGTCTCAATTTACCCCTTTGGCTCAACTTACCCCACTGTACCGTACTGCCACCTAATGTAAAACATTTAATCTCAAATCCAAAATGCTGGAGTTTAGAGCCACATTTAAAAGTTTTGCTTCACTGTCCAAATACATACAGAGGGCATTTTTAGATCATCTAAAAGTGGTAATATGTTAATAGTTTTGGGGCTGGTTTCACTAACATCGATAGCAAGCAAGGTTATTATAGAAAACAAAAACTGAAACTAAAATAAAAACTACAGTTTTAAAAACAATTTAGTAAACTGAAATAAAAACAAAAAACATTTGGAAAACTATAACTATACTGAAACTATTACCTTTTGCTGCAAAACTAACTCATATAAAATAAAAAACAGCATAGATTATGCTTAGTTTGAGTTTTTTCTCCTAAACTTCTGGGGATTTAAGCTTTTTTTCTAATGCTGCCTGTAGATGGCGATGTTTCAGAGGCCTAGTTTGTGGATCACTATCACTAGCTATCACTAGCTAACAGGGAAGAAATCCGAGGGCGAGCACAGAGCATGGCTGGGCCAAGCTAGAGCAGCTCGTGAAGTTGCTGGAGCCATTCACAATTCATAATGACCAACTTCAAACTGATAGTCGTTGTCTGATGTGGTGCCGTACCTTCTCAACCTTGAGGCACACTAGACAAAACAGTTGACACACGTCCTCCTGAAGTCACTGTGAGCACTTCTCACATGCAGCTTGCCTAATGGACCCAAGTGTGTCTCTGGTACCTTGCTCAACAGAGATGGAGCCACTGATGAGGGAAGCAGAGTCTTTTATACTTCAACAAATCAGAGAGTACAGCCGTGGAGCAGCAGGACCATAGGAAGATGCCAGGATGATGAATGCAGCAAGCATCTCGACCACAGTGCTTCAGAAATATAGATTCCGTACATTGAAGATTGTGTCTGAGGTCACTGTCCAGCCGGAGGGTCAACCTGGCAGAGAGCATTAAGTGCTCCGTGTGAAGTGAGGAAATACCTGGAATAGGTAAAGGGTGGCATGTTTACAGAGTCACCTCCAATTCTGGCAGGCAAGGATGGCTGTTGATCAAATCAAACTTTATTTGTCACATGCGCCGAATACAACAAGTGTAGACCTTACCGTGAAACTCTTACTTACAAGCCTTTAACCATTTGATTTGATCCAAAGCTGTGCTGTGTGGCACTGGATCTGGTTTCTGCCCCTGCATCCCAAGTATTCTTAGAGAGAATATTCTCTGTCTGTGGACCACTTTCATCAGGCTTGAGAAACCGAACGACGACCTCTCTGGAATACCGTCTTCTTTAAGATAAACCAGAACACACACACAAGCTGGCTGCCTGGGAACTGATATATGTTTTTGTTGTTGCAGCTGATTTTATTAAACCTATTTGAAGGGGTTAGTCAGTGATACATAAGCATATCATGTCAGATGTGCCATGACTTCATTTGTAGGTTTTTCCTCTTTCTTTCTGTCAGATAAAGGTAAAGGTATTTGATTCTTCTTACATCTACTACTGAAGTTAAAAAACATTGGATTGGTGTAAACATGGGCAAGAGTTTCCTTCCATCCTATTTCTTGCACCAGTCTAGGTGCTTATTCTTTTAAATCCAAGTCACAATAGGATTGATTTATAAATTAAATCTAACCAAACCTATGTCCTGGCCCATCACCGTATGCATTACTTCTTCCCCAGTGGCAGGAAGTGACATCCCAAACAAACAAACTATATGCCTACAACACACAAATGGCTCCTAACCTCCCACGCATAGGCTACTTTCTGTGCCTACCACTAAACCTGAAACTAAATAATAAAAAAATGAAATAGAAATGTTTTTATCAAACTGAAACTAAATAAAAACTAGTAAATCAACTCTGAAAACGAACTGGGATTGAAACAAAATGAAGTCAAGAGCAGGGCGATGTTGGTGCGGTTTGTTTGAATCCCGGCCTGAGTTTACTTGGGTAATAAATAACATTTAGTCCATGTCTTTCTGGAGACGTGCAGGTAGCTCCTACGGGGTCTTTAATCGATGCTGTGGGGTGCATCAGGGTAATTATCCCTGCCCTGTCTGCCCAGCAAGTACCCATGGAGGCCTAGCGACTGAGAGGTCAGGTAGTCATAGACATAGTGGTTCCCAATGTGAGCTACGCTGATGGCTGGGACACCACTTTTCTCTAGTCCTGGACCACCCCCATCCACCAGGCCTAAGTTGACTGTGCCTTTAAACAACTTGGAAATTTCCAGAAAATGATGTCATGGCTTTAGAAGCTTCTGATAGGCTAATTAACATAATTTGAGTCAATTGGAGGTGTACCTGTGGATGTATTTCAAGGCCTACCCTCAAACTCAGTGCCTCTTTGCTTGACATCATGGAAAAATGAAAAGAAATCAGCCAAGACCTCAGAAAAAAATTGTAGACCTCCACAAGTCTGGTTCATCCTTAGGAGCAATTTCCAAACGCCTGAAGGTACCACGTTCATCTGTACAAACAATAGTACGCAACTATAAACACCATGGGAATACGTAGCCGTCATACCGCTGTAACGCCCTGGCCATAGAGAGTTTTTTTTTTTGTTCTTTATTTTGGTTAGGCCAGGGTGTTACATTGGGTGGGCGTTCTATGTTCTTTTTCTAGGTTTTGTATTTCTTTGTTTTGGACCGTGTGTGGCTCCCAATCAGGCACAGCTGAAGTTTGTTGTTGTTGATTGGGAGTCACACATAAGGAGCATGTGTTTTCTTTGGGTTTTGTGGGGGATTGTTTCTGTTTAGTGTTTTGCACCTGACAGGACTGTTTGGCTGTTGGTTTCCTTGTTTTGTTCGAATAGTGTTCTGGCTACAATTAAATTGAAAGATGAACACTAACTCTGCTGCGTTTTGGTCCAATCTCTCTTCAGACAGCCCTTACAGAATTACCCACCATACCAGGACCAAGCAGCAGAGGATATCTGGCGAGGACCGGGGAACACGGCTGGTAAGGGAACCCGAGAGGCAGCCCCAAGAATTTTTTTGAGGGGGCACAAGGGCAGTTTGGCGGGGCGAGGATGGAGCCCCAGGCCAGCTCCCCGCACTAGCCCTGAGGTGCGTCAGCCCAGTCTGACTCGGCCTGTTCCCGCTCCCCGCACTAGCCCTAAGGTGCGTGTGCCCAGACTGGCACATCCTGTACCAGCCCCACGCATCAGGCATCTAGTGCGTCAGCCCAGCCTCGCCAGTCTGGTGCCGCCAGAGCCATCCGCCAGTCGGGCGCAGCCAGGGTCGTCCACCTGTTCGGAGCTGCCAGAGTGGCCCTGCCTGTTCGGAGCTGCCAGAGTGGCCCGCCTGTTCGGAGCTGCCAGAGTGGCCCGCCTGTTCGGAGCTGCCAGAGTGGCCCGCCTGTTCGGAGCTGCCAGAGTGGCCCGCCTGTTGGGAGCTGCCAGAGTGGCCCGCCTGTTGGGAGCTGCCAGAGTGGCCCGCCTGTTCGGATCTGCCAGAGTGGCCCGCCTGTCCGGATCTGCCAGAGTGGCCCGCCTGTCCGGATCTGCCATCGCCGCCCACCTGTCCGGATCTGCCATCGCCGCCCGCCTGTCCGGATCTGCCATCGCCGCCCGCCTGTCCGGATCTGCCATCGCCGGCCGCCAGCCGGGCGCAGCCAGGGTCATCCGCCAGTCAGGCGCAGCAAGGGTCGCCCGCCAGCTGGGCGCAGCCATCGCTACCCGCCAGCCGGGCGCAGCCAGGGTCGTCCGCCAGCCGGGCGCAACAAGGGTCGCCCGCCAGCCGGGCGAAGTCAGGGTCGCCCACCAGACCTTCGGCTCGGCCAGGTGCGCCACCTAAGAGGGCGACGCCAAGGGTGGGGCAGAGGCCACGTCCCGCACCTGAGCCGCCGCCGTAAGAAGGCCCACCCGGACCCTCCCCTTCAGTGTCAGGTTTTGCGGCCGGAGCCCGCACCTAGGGGGGCGGGGGGGATGGGGGGGGGTACTGTAATGCCCTGGCCATAGAGAGTTTTTTTTTTGTTCTTTATTTTGGTTAAGCCAGGGTGTTACATTGGGTGGGCGTTCTATGTTCTTTTTCTAGGTTTTGTATTTCTTTGTTTTGGACCGTGTGTGGCTCCCAATCAGGCACAGCTGAAGTTCGTTGTTGTTGATTGGGAGTCATGCTGGAGGAAACAGGTACAAAAGTATCTATATCCACAGTAAAACGAGTCCTATATCGATGTAACCTGAAAGGCCGCTCAGCAAGGAAGAAGCCACTACAGTGGGGACAAAGATCATACCTTTTGGAGAAATGTCCTCTGGTCTGATGAAACAAAAATAGAACTGTTTGGCCATAATGACCATCGTTATATTTGGAAGAAAAAGGGTGAGGCTTGCAAGCCGAAAAACACCATCCAATCCGTGAAGCACGGGGGTGGCAGCATCATGTTGTGGGGGAGCTTTGCTGCAGGAGGGACTGGTGTGCTTAACAAAAAGATGGCATCATGAGGAAGGAAAGTTATGTGGATATATTGAAGCAACAAGTTACAGCTTGGTCGCAAAGGGGTCTTCCAAATGGACAATGACCCCAAGTATACTTCCAAAGTTGTGGCAAAATGGCTTAAGGACAACAAAGTCAAGGTATTGGAGTGGCCATCACAAAGCCCTGACCTTAATCCTATAGAAAATGTGTGGGCAGAACTGAAAAAGCGTGTGTGAGCAAGGAGGCCTACAAACCTGACTCAGTTACACCAGCTCTGTCAGGAGGAATGGGCCAAAATTCACCCAACTTATTGTGGGAAGCTTGGAGAAAGGCAACCCAAAACATTTGACCCAAGTTAAACAATTTAAAGGCAATGCTACCAAATACTAATTGAGTGTATGTAAACTTCTGACCCATTCACATTCTTAAAATAAAGTGGTGATCCTAACTGACCTAGGACAGTGAATTTTACTAGGATTAAAAGTCAGGAATTGTGAAAAACGGAGTATTTGTATTTGTATATGTATTTGGCTAAGGTGTATGAAAACTTCCGACTTCAACTGTACTCCTCAGCACGCCCCACCCCGCCTCAGACGATCCCACAGGTAAAGAAGCCGGATGTGGAGGTCCTGGGCTGGCGTGGTTACACGTGGTCTGCGGTTGTGAGGCTGGTTGGACGTACTGCCAAATTCTCTAAAATGACGTTGGAGGCAGTTTATGGTAGAGAAATGAACTTTCAATTCTCTGGCAAAAACTCTGGTGGACATTCCTGCAGTCAGTGTGCCAATTACACACTCCCTCAAAACTTGAGACATCTGTGGCATTGTCTTGTGTGACAAAACTGCACATTTTAAAGTGGTCTTATATTGTCCCCCAGCACAAGGTGCACCTGTGTAATGATCACACTGTTTGATCAACTTCTTGATATGCCACACCTGTCAGGTGATTATCTTGGCAAAGGAGAAATGCTCACCAACAGGGATATTAACAAATTTGTGCACACAGGGAGATCCCGAATAGCACGGGCCTTACTGACGGCGGTCATGTGCAGCAACTAAAATATGTGCACGGAATCTCTTGCTAAGGAAGGGTTCCATTTGAGAATGCATTACTATAATGAATGTATTGTTTTTGTGTGTTAATCCTTTGCATAAATGTTTTATAATCCGGAGTTTGGTTGCAAAATTACACAGATTGCTAAAACATGATTTCTGAAATGTGGCTAATCAAATTTGTCTTGTGCTGCCATCTAGTGTTGACTTGGAAGTAGTGTAGATCATTCTGGTATTTCTTGGTTGGTAAAGTGTATTTTGATATCATATCTCATCACAGTTAGAATATTATTTAATTTATAAGATGAATAAACACATTGATACACAAACATAAAGAGGTCACACATTTTACATTGTCAGAAAAAAAGCAGAGACATTGCACATGAAAAATAGCTCAGTCTTTCCACATCTGCATTGATTGACTAAACCCAGTCTATTTTGCAGCTCGTGTAGCTTTCTTTCAAGGATATCTAATCCCAAGGACATCAAGAGCCAAATGCTTTTGAGGTCAATACCAAGTGTAACCGGTGGGAATCACCAGTGACTGCTGCTTCTTCCTCTATTTCCTGTCTTCGCCTGGCTGTTCCTGTATCCTCCCCTGGCTGTGTGCTCTTGGATGTTTTAGCCTTCCTGGACTGTTGGATGGCCTGTATGACACCAGGGGCAGTCCAGTGTTGGCGGGTCAAAGCGTGCTGTACCGTGAAGGGTCCGTCTCGCGTGCGGCACACTCCTTTTCATACTGCCGTGCTGCGGAGCTCCAATCCCACCTCATGCAAGATTCTGCACAGGTATCGCTGGGTTTCATTCAAACACTGCACCTCTGATTAATGTAATGTGAAAAATGGAATTAGCAAACTATTACAGAATATCTAATACATATCGAATGCAACATTAAGGTGTCTGTTGCAGTTTATCAGTTAAAAAGAGACGTGCCAAATCCTATTGCATGTATGAGGCTTGCCCTGTGTCTCTGTAGCCATGTGTGTGAGCAAGTGTCTATCCAGGAGGTTATTGTACAGTACAGGTGAAATACTTACCCAAGGTAAAGTGGGGTGGTTGGAATTGTAATAAACGCAGGCCTGTCATAATAGGGGGAGATTTCCCATGGGGACGGAGTTTCCCCTTCGCAGCCAGCTCATAGACCTCCTGGGTGTTCATGTCCAGCTTAGAGTACCTGCCAGAACAAACACAGTTATCCTACACTGCTCTGCACACTAGGTATAGCAAAATTACAAATAAGCTTGAGCTGGCACTGACAACTGTGCCTTCAGGAAGTATTCAGACCCCTTGACTTAATCCACATTTTGAGAGATTACACCTTATTATAAAAATGATTAAAATAGTCCCCCCCCCCAATCTACACACAATACCCCATAATGACAAAGCAAAAACAGGTTTAGACATTTTTGCTAATAAAAAAAAGACTAAATTAAACATGAAGTATTCAGACCCTTTACACAGTACTTTGTTGTAGCACCTTTGGCAGCGATTACAGCCTCGCGTCTTCTTAGGTATGACGTTACAAGCTTGGCACACCTGTATTTGGAGAGAATCTCCCATTCTTCTCTGCAGATCCTCTCAAGCTCTGTCAGGTTGGATGGGGAGCGTCGCTGCACAGCTATTTTCAGGTCTCTCCAAAGATGTTAGATTGGGTTCAAGTCTGGGCTCTGGCTGGGCCACTCAATGACATTCAGAGACTTGTCCCGGAGTTGTTTTGGCTGTGTACTTAGGGTCGTTGTCCTGTTGGAAGGTGAACCTTCACCTCAGTCTGAGGTTCTGAGAGCTCTGTAGCAATTTTTCTTTCAATGATCTCTCTGTACTTTGCTCCGTTTATCTTTGCCTCATCTTGACTAGTCTCCCAGTCCCTGCCACTGAAAAACATCCCCACAGCATCATTTTGCCACCACCATGCTTCATCGTAGGGATGGTGCCAGGTTTCCTCCAGACGTGACGCTTGGCATTCAGGCCAAAAAGTTCCATCTTGGTTTCATCAGACCAGAGAATCTTGTTTCACATGGTCTGAGGGTCTTAAGGTGTTTTTTGGCAAACTCCAAGCGGGCTGTCATGTGCCTTTTACTGAGGAGTGGCTTCTGTCTGGCCACTCTACCATAAAGGCTTGATTGGTGGAGTGCTACAGAGATGGTTGTCCTTCTGGAAGGTTCTCCCATCTTCCGAAGACACTGTATATCACTAGTGTGGTAAGTAATGGGGTTGAATTGGTACAGGTCTATGGGAATGCTCTAATTGCTATGCCGTGGCTCAGTGAGTAGATAGAGTAAGGTGGACAGAGAGGGATAAGAGGTGGACCACAGACAGGGGCGAAAATCTGATATCAACTTTGGAGGGGACAATTACATTACATTTTCTCAAGAACAATTCCTGAGGGGGACACCAAAAGTAGTGCTGTAACACATAGCCTACGTTTAATATGGTAAATGTATATTGCGGAACCAAAGAAATAAGGTGTTTGCCGTACTCCTAACTACCGGTACCCAAAACTACACAACTAATCACAACAGCAATACCATTGC
Organism: Salmo salar; assembly: GCF_965601325.2. Classification (NCBI taxonomy): domain Eukaryota; kingdom Metazoa; phylum Chordata; class Actinopteri; order Salmoniformes; family Salmonidae; genus Salmo; species Salmo salar. The sequence goes on along the minus strand of NC_138302.1, from coordinate 60,018,340 downwards.
CTTTAACAAATCTTAGTTCAGTCACCAGTTTAAGTTGAGAGTGGGGGTATCCATGGCATTTTCCAATTATGTTCCTATTTTACAAGTAAAAAAAATTGAGAACCTTTCATAATGTTGCCAAACAAAGACTCAACAAACTTACCTGAGACTCCCTGTCTCTGCCAGTCTGTCCCTGCATATCTGTCCCCAACTCTGCTGTCTGTGTGCCATCTGTTGCCTGCTCTGCCTAATGACATCATTGTGAAACATTTCCATTAGAATTTCATTTCTTTCTTATGAACATTTTATCAACTAGTCTTTGAGATATTAGGCTACTAGGGTTCTTACTTTGCGTTTTGGTGTACTGAAAAATACTCTGATGTCCATTTTTTTCTGCCATTTTTCTGCCATTTCTGTACCTGGTTGGCTACACACACACAGTATGTAGGTTATTTACAGTAGGATATGGGCTTCTATCATCTTATCTTCTATCATTCTATATGGGCTTCGATCTAAAAGGTAGCTAGCAAATGTGAAACGGATTGCAGTGACAAGAGTTGACAGCTGTATGAGTTCCCCATTTACACAACATATGCTGCAACCTTTTGTAATTTTAATTGTTTGTTTCATATTGGCTGGCTTCTAACAATAGCTGAATTTGCAAAGCTAGCGAGCACCAATTCAGTGGTGTTTGCTATAATCTTTGCTACCCGGGTTAAATAAAGGTGAAATAAAATATATAAATAAAAGTTCCCTTGCGACAATTTAGCTTTTGCAACGAGACCATTAAATATATTTAAAACAATGGTAGAAGAGAGTGTAGTTCTGTTCAGTTTATTGCTAACCTTATCACAGGGACTTTGAAGCACTAACTTACATGAATGCTGATCTTGGAATAAATTGACGATAGCAAAGATTCCATCTTTGACGACGCCACATAAATGGAATAGGTACTAGCTAGCTTAATAGTTAATATTTGCGCGCTAGCTCTGCATATTCAGCTAGTGTGTGTGCGCGATTGACTGGATTAACCTCACGTCAGTTACGTGCATTGAGTGCCTTTCAGACAGTAGATACGACCTCTACGTTACCTCGCAAGCTAAGGAACTGGCAGTGGATCAAACCATTGTGAGGCAAAGGGTGGGGGGGTCGCAATCTTTTGAAACTTAAAAACGAGCTATTAAGTGTCTATAATCAGCACAATTGCTTTCATTGCGTATTATTAATATTATTTAAATTACATAGTTATGTTTCAGTGATATATTGGGGGGGACAAATCATATATTTCCCAGGATGGGGGGGGTCGTGTCCCCCCCGTCCCCCCTGGGATTTCCGCCCCTGACCACAGAACTAGAATGAATGCCGGACGTACGTGAGCAAGGCCTTCTGATTGGATCCCTGCATCATGGCCAGGACTTTCTCCAGCTTGTCCCGTGTGATGTGATCTGGAAGGCACGTCAAGGGTTGCAATGCAGTCAAGATAAGGTGTTTATAGATTGAGTATTTCTTTCAGTAAGGTGGAAGACAAAAAAAGAAAGCGCTGTAACTACCATATGTGGTTCTCTCTATGAGGTGGCCTGTGTGAGAGAAATTGTCTGTGGCCATCCTGAATTCACCCTCCAATGTATAATCCTGAATAAATTAAAAGTACAAAAATAAATGCATCATGGCAATCTCAGCATTGTGTCACAACAATGCCATATGGATTTTCCACCTCCAATAAACTGCATACTCTTTTACATGTAACATAAATAGAGAGGAATGCTTACTCTAGTGACATGAGATCTGTAGAGATCAGTCAAAGCCTTGTTTGCCTGGCCAACACCTAGAACTGAGGAAAAACAGATGTCATGATGATTTACAGCCTCAAACGTCACATGAAAAGTGAAAACTTCATCAGTGCAGTAATGGAGGCCCGAGGGACTTCAGGTTACGAAAAAAAAGGTATGGGAACTGTAAAAATATCTGAACATTATGGAGTGGATAGGAACACACACGTACTCAATTACATGCTTGCTTATACATATGGACTTACATACACACACACACACCTGATCTCACTCTCTCTTTCTCCTCTCCCTCTCTCTCTGTTGTCAAGAACTGTTTTATAATTTAATGTGTTTATTGTTTGTCTATCTTTTTCCTGTATTTGTCTACAAGTTTATATATGTTTACAACAAGCAAGGGGAAGATATCAGAATAGGGGCTTTGGGGAATAATAACATATTGTACAGAATACATTTGTACTGTAGTGAAGCCATCTCTAGAGTAATGCAAGGTCTCTTTCATGATCATGTGAAACGTCAATTGCTATGGAAATGCTGGGATGTGTTTTTCAATTATGTTAAAGGTAATTATGATGCAACTATGATGGTGATACGATATGGATTACAATTATCATCATGAATATTAAGGCTATACGCACTACATGTTACACACATAGACACTCAATCATTTTTATTCACACCTAACCGTTATCAATGCAGAACGTAAATTCATAATTGACTGTGACGGGCTGCAGTCTTTGTGTGGGAGGCACAGGACAGAGGTAAGCCTTTGTAGGGGACTAGTCATGGTGCCATAGTGAGTGTGGAGAAAAGACATATGAGAGGTTGCTCACACAGGTGTTCGGAGTCCAGCGGGTCATTGCCATGGAGATGTGGAAAAATGCAGCAACTGCTAGAGGAAGTTATCTAACATTGATACACTACATGACCAAAAGTATGTGGACATCTGCTCGTTGAACATCTCATTCTAAACTCATGGGCATTAATACAGAGTTGGTCCCCCTTTGCAACTACAACAGTCTCTACTCTTCTGGGAAGGCTTTCCACTAGATGTTGGAACATTGCTGCGGGGACTTGCTTCCATTCAGCCACAAGAGCATTAGTGAGGTCGAGCACTGATGTTGGGCGATTAGGCCTGGCTCGAATTCAGCCTTCCAAATTCATCCCAAAGGTGTTGGATGGGGTTGATGTCAGGGCTCTGTGCATGCAGGTCAAGTTCTTCCACACCGATCTCGACAAACCATTTCTGTATGGACCTCACTTTGTGCACGGGGACATTGTTGTGCTGAAACCGGAAAGGGCTTTCCCCAAACTGTTGCCACAGAATCGCACAGAATCATCTAGAATGTCATTGTATGCTGTAGTGTTAAGTGCAACCAAGGACAAATTGTATGCTGTAGCGTTAAGTGCAACCAAGGCTGTCTGTGCAACCAAAGACAAACGATTTTTATGCACTACACGCTTCAGCACTCGGCGGTCCTGTTCTGTGAGCTTGTGTGGCCTACCACTTTGCGGCTGAGCTGTTGTTGCTCCTAAATGTTTCCACTTCACAATAACAGCACTTACAGTTGACCGGGGAAGCTCTAGCAGGGCAGAAATCTGACAAACTGACTTGTTGGAAATGTAGCATCCTATGACTGTGCCATGTTGAAAGTCACTGAGCTCTTCAATAAGGCCATTCTATTGCCAATGTTTGTCTATGGAGATTGCATGGTGGTGTGCTCGATTTTATACACTTCTCGGCAACGGGTGTTGGTGAAATAGCCAAATCCACTAATTTGAAGGGTTGTCCACATACTTTTGTTTCGATAGTATATATCTCTATACCACTTACAGTATAGGAGTGTTTATCAATGTAAATTGAATGACACATTTTAACATTGGTATGGGGACTGAAGGGCCCTGTCTGTGACACATCAAATTTGGGCTCAGGTTTAAAAAATGTATCACCCACGCCATCCTCAGTACAAGTATATATGTCTTAGAGTACATCCTTTAATAATACTTATATAAGTATTATCAGTGTACAGGAGCTAGTGGCTACAAATAACTCATTCTGTCATTGCACACAACAGTGTGCTGTCTGTGCCTCTTCTATCACAGTTTGTTGTGTGATCCACGAAGGCTGTCAATATCCTTGGCTCAGAAACATGTTTCATTCGTTACACTCACTTCTGAAACAAAACATGTAATGCTCTGGAAAGCACACGATCAACAAATAATATTATGTCATGAAATATTTGGAAATATCCTAACTTTCCCATGGAAAACCCACCCTATTGAGTAACTGCACAAACTATGAAACTATAGTAAATTAATTGAGTCTATTTAAAGTTACATACAAATATTGTGTGTGTATTCATAAACTTACAAATTGAATTTAGTTATTGAGTTATTTAGGAATGTAGTGATCCTGAGGGTAGGGCCTGGTTTCAGTGGGATAGTGAAGATAAGATACTATTTTTGGAACCACTTTCCTTCCCTGTATTTATTTTATTTTGAATTACATAAATGACATAAAATACAGAAATCAAAATGCAAGCAGAAAGAAAAACACGGTCATAGAAAACAAAAAGTCCTCAGTCAGAAAACAAAAAGTCCTCAGTCAGCTTTCTGAATTGCCCTTAGAGGCAACAAAACATACACTTTAAGAAAGTGTTGAAGATTGTTCCACAAATAAGGTGCAAGAAACTAAAAGTTGATTTACTGTACCTAACTCAGTAGAGACCAAAGGAATTTCCAGAGTTAGCTATTCCTGTGACCGTTGTGGTAACTCATACAGTATGTCTAAAGTTTAGTAATGATGCTAGGTACAGTGGGACTTTTGTAAATGGGCTTTATAAAGGAAAACAAGGCAATGTATTAACTTACGCGACATCAAAGAGGGCCAACCAACTTTGCACTCAAATGTAATTTCAATACGTGTTGAATGGCCAAACATGAGACATCACACACTTCAAAGGTCCACATGATCAATGTAATATCATTTGTGAGTAGTTGTGAGAGCTTTAACGTTACAGTTCAGCCTATCACGTGAGGAATAAAGATGACACATTTAACTTTACATCAGAGCTTGGGAGGAGGAGGGAGAATGTGAGTTTATTAAGGAGAGGTGAGAGAGACGGAAACAGAGAGAGAGCGAGAGAGAGAGAGAGAGAGAGAGAGCAAGTGAAAAGGAGAGATAGAGTATGTGAGTGAGAGAGAGAGAGAGAGAGAGAGAGAGAGCAAGTGAATGGGAGAGATAGAGTATGTGAGTGAGAGCACAAGAGAAAGGTGGAACGCCTATCCTCTGATCAGTGTAAGATCTTACCAGACTGCAGTCAATTTAGAACATTTCAAAGATAACGCATATGGTTCTAGTTTGACCTTGGGGTCAGGGAGAAGAGATCACAGAGAAGAAACTTCCTTGTCGGTAAGTCCAGTTGTTTTGACCATGTTGAACCGTGGAGGATTAAGTGGAAAACATCTATCGTCATCCCTTGTTTTCATAGAGTTCAAGTATTTTCTCTGTTAATGGTTGACTACTAGTCAGTCATTGCTCCTATTTGTCTTTCATGATTATTTTAAAGGCATCATTTTAACATTATCTATAAAAGCAATATGCAGTAAACCAAGACAAATACTGTACTGTTTTGTGATATGAGGTTTGCATGTGCAGACAGCATTTTAAGATGAGATATTGTGGGGCAGGATTTGTCATTTCTTTACCCCTTGAAGAAGAGGATACAGTGGCAGAGGAGACAAGTAGCATAAAGAAAATAAACTCACAATTCCTGTGGTAACATAAATGTCCGTGACCCTCTGATGAGAATCAGATAAGACAAAGCAGATACGTAAGATTAGATAGGAATGCTTTTAGGATTCACTATGTATCCATCTTGTCTATTAATGAAGAAATACATGAACTCTACAATGTTCACATTGATGGCATGAAACAACTCCGGTGTAATTTGTTTTTGATAATCGAAGGTTGATTGGTTCTAAACAAATGGCCTACTAGGGTGACATTGGCTCTCTCTCTGTGTATGTGTGTAAGGGAGAGTGGGCTTACAGGTGTGTTCGAAGATGTCAATGGTGAAATGGATGTTATCTTCTGCATTGGTGGCAATAAAAAGAACACCAACGTGTAATTTGCTTTGTTGTGTGTGCGTGCTTGTGTGTGCGTGCGTCAGGAAGAGTTGGTTGACAGGTGTATTTGGAATGAAGATGTCAATGGTGAAACAGGCAGCAATGGCTGTGGTGGTGGTAGCGATGGGATGCATGGCCGTCATCGCTCTAATCCTCACATTAGTTCAGCACCACTCAGTGGATCTCCCCCTTCGCATGCAGGTGATGAGAAATTACAACTGTTTTCTGTGATGTGACTACTGTAATTTACTTCACTTGACAACCCCTATCAGGGGCAGAATTGAGGGAAATTCACTATGGGAAATCACCCATGTAAAATTCCGGAATTCACCATAAAAAGCTTTTACAAAAAAGTTTTACATGTCGAATTCCTTTAACTTTGGGAACTCCGTTGCAACATTTTCTCTCCCAATTCCACCCTTGTCCCTTCTGGATATCACATTGCTTTCATCATATCTCAGATTTCAATGTTATTTTATAAAGTACATACACTACCGTTCAAAAGTTTGGGGTCACTTAGAAATGTCTTTGTTTTTGAAAGAAAACGGATTTTTTTGTCCATTAAAATAACATCAAATTGATCAGAAATACAGTGTAGACATTGTTAATGTTGTAAATGACTATTGTAGCTGGAAACGGCAGATTTTTTATGGAATATCTACATAGGCACATTATCAGCAACCATCACTCCTGTGTTCCAACGGCACGTTGTGTTAGCTAATACAAGTTTATCATTTTAAAAGGCTAATTGATCATTAGAAAACCCTTTTGCAATTATGTTAGCACAGCTGAAAACTGTTTTGCTGATTATAGAAGCAATAAATCTGACCTTCTTTAGACTAGTTGAGTATCTGGAGCATCAGCATTTGTGGGTTCGATTACAGGCTCAAAGTGGCCAGAAACAAATAACTTTCTTCTGAAACTCGTCAGTCTATTCTTGTGCTGAGAAATGAAGGCTATTCCATGCGAGGAAATTGCCAAGAAACCGAAGATCTCGTATAACGCTGTGTACTACTCCCTTCACTGAATAGCGCAAACTGGCTCTAACCAGAATAGAAAGAGTGGGATGCCCTGGTGCACAACTGAGCAAGAGGACAAGTACATTAGAGTGTTTAGTTTCAGAAACAGACGCCTCACAAGTCCTCAACTGGTAGCTTCATTAAATAGTACCCGCAAAACACCAGTCTCAGCGTCAACAGTGAAGAGGCGACTCCGGGATGCCGGCCCTCTAGGCAGAGTTGAAAAGAAAAAGCCATATCTCAGACTGGCCAATAAAAAGAAAAGATTAAGATGGGCAAAAGAACACAGACACTGGACAGAGGAACTCTGCATAGAAGGCCAGCATCCCGTCGTCACTTACCACCTCATCGATGGGGGCATTGTGCGATAAATCTCCTGGTAGACGCAGCACTTCCCAGGAGTCATGTGTATCCCCTGTCACAGGACGAGATGGCGGCTATGGAAACATAAGTCTCTGAATCCCTGGGGCAGGGGTACATTCGGCACCTCCACTTCATCCTGCCTCTTCGAGTTTCTTTTTTGTGAAGAAGAAGGATGGAGGTCTGCGCCCGTGCATTGACTATCGAGGTATCCATCTGGACTGGATGCTGGAGTGAGTAGTCGTGCTGTACTTCGCTCTGCGGGTAATATTAAATTTCATTACATTACAACGGAACGATTTGATTAGTGTAATGTTAGCTAGCTAGCTACATAGTTGTCTTTGCTGTCTTTGCATCAAGGATAAAGGTGTAGCTAAAGGTGTAGGTGTAGCTTTGAGAAACTAACTTTGAGAAACTAACAAGGTTAGCTAGCCAGCTGTACTCGTTCATTCGCGTCGTTTTCCAAACGACGTCAACACCACAACTCCACAGCCACTGCTAGCTAGCCAACTTTACCAACTAGCAGTACTGTAGAAACTAAATACATTACAACGGAACGATTTGATTAGTGTAATGTTAGCTAGCTACATAGTTGTCTTTGTATCAAAGATAAAGGTAAACGCAGCCGCTGCTGGCTAGCCAACTCTACCAGCTAGCAGTACTGTATAATTTTTAGTCAATAAGATGTTTGCAACGAAAGCTTAACTTTCTGAACTTTCGAATTGTGTAGTCCACTTGTGTAGCTAGCAGGACTGACTTTGTGTTAGCTAGCCAACGTTTAATTACTTCTGCGTTATGAAAGGAACTAGACACGAATGATCCATTGGTAGTTTGTTGTAACTAAGTATTGGTGCTAACCGTGTGTTATTGGATGCTAGCATGCTAGCTAGCTACATCGTCATAGGATATGGTGCACTGGGTGGGTTTCACGGTAGAATACTGTACCAAGTTATCTAGCTGAATAAACTAACTTTGAGCCTATTCCTGGAAACATTGAACCACTGTAGTTTACATCAATTATCATTTCTAAAGTGGAATTTGGAAAAGTTATATTTGAGTGTTTCAGTGAATAGTTAGTGAGGGAGGCCCTGCTCTCTCGCTTCCCCAGTAGTTTAGTTAATTTTCATTCCAATCTCCTTTGCATTAGCGTAGCCTCTCCTGTAGCCTGTCAACTATGTGTCTGTCTATCCCTGTTCTCTCCTCTCTGCACAGGCCACACAAACGCTTCACACCGCATGGCCGCTGCCACTCTAACCTGGTGGTCCCAGCGCGCACGACCCACGTGGAATTCCAGGTCTCCGGCAGCCTCTGGAACTGCCGGTCTGCGGCCAACAAGGCAGAGTTCATCTCAGCCTATGCTACCCTCCAGTCCCTCGACTTCTTGGCGCTGACGGAAACATGGATTACCACAGAAAACACTGCTACTCCTACTGCTCTCTCCTCGCCTGACCACGTGTTCTCGCATACCCCGAGAGCATCTGATCAGCGGGGTGGTGGCACTGGAATCCTCATCTCTCCCAAGTGGACATTCTCTCTTTCTCCCCTGACCCATCTGTCTATCTCCTCCTTTGAATTCCATGCTGTCACAGTCACTATCCCATTCAAGCTTAACATCCTTATCATTTATCGCCCTCCAGGTTCCCTTGGAGAGTTCATCAATGAGCTTGACGCCTTGATAAGTTCCTTTCCTGAGGATGGCTCACCCCTCACAATTCTGGGTGACTTTAACCTCCCTACGTCTACCTTTGACTAATTTCCTCTCCTCTTTTGACCTCACCCTCTCACTGTCCCCCCTACTCACAAGGCAGGCAATACGCTTGACCTCATCTTTACTAGATGCTGTTCTTCTAATCTAATCTCACTGCAACTCCCCTCCAAGTCTCCGACCACTACCTTGTATCCTTTTCCCTCTCGCTCTCCTCCAACACTACTCACTCTGCCCCTACTCAGATGGTATTGTGCCGTCGCAACCTCCGCTCTCTCTCTCCTGCTACTCTCCCCTCTTCCATCCTATCATCTCTTCCCTCTGCTCAATCCTTCTCCAACCAATCTCCTGATTCTGCCTCCTCAACCCTCCTCTCCTCCCTTTCTGCATCCTTTGACTCTCTATGTCCCCTATCCTCCCAGCCAGCTCGGTCCTCCCCTCCTGCTCCGTGGCTTGACGACTCATTGCGAGCTCACAGAACAGGGCTCCGGGCAGCCGAGCGGAAATGGAGGAAAACTAGCCTCCCTGCGGACCTGGCATCTTTTCACTCCCTCCTCTCTACATTTTCTTCCTCTGTTTCTGCTGCTAAAGCCACTTTCTACCACTCTAAATTCCAAGCATCTGCCTCTAACCCTAGGAAGCTCTTTGCCATCTTCTCCTCCCTCCTGAATCCTCCTCCCCCTCCCCCCCCTCCTCCCCCCCTCCTCCCTCTCTGCGGATGACTTCGTCAACCATTTTGAAAAGAAAGTTGACGACATCCGATCCTCGTTTGTTAAGTCAAACGACACCGCTGGTCCTGCTCACATTGCCCTACCCTATGCTTTGACCTCTTTCTCCCCTCTCTCTCCAGATGAAATCTTGCGACTTGTGACGGCCGGCCGCCCAACAACCTGCTTGACCCTATCCCCTTCTCTCTTCTCCAGACCATTTCCGGAGACCTTCTCCCTTACCTCACCTTGCTCATCAACTCATCCTTGACCGCTGGCTACGTCCCTTCCGTCTTCAAGAGAGCAAGAGTTGCACCCCTTCTGAAAAAACCTACACTCGATCCCTCCGATGTCAACAACTACAGACCAGTATCCCTTCTTTCTTTTCTCTCCAAAACTCTTGAGCGTGCCGTCCTTGGCCAGCTCTCTTGCTATCTCTCTCAGAATAACCTTCTTGATCCAAATCAGTCAGGTTTCAAGACTTGTCATTCAACTGAGACTGCTCTTCTCTGTCACGGAGGCTCTCCGCACTGCTAAAGCTAACTCTCTCTCCTCTGCTCTCATCCTTCTAGACCTATCTGCTGCCTTTGATACTGTGAACCATCAGATCCTCCTCTCCACCCTCTCTGAGTTGGGCATCTCCAGCGCGGCTCACTCTTGGATTGCGTCCTACCTGACAGGTCGCTCCTACCAGATGGCGCGGTGAGAATCCATCTCCGCACCACGTGCTCTCACCACTGGTGTCCCCCAGGGCTCAGTTCTAGGCCCTCTCCTATTCTCGCTATACACCAAGTCACTTGGCTCTGTCATATCCTCACATGGTCTCTCCTATCATTGCAACGATGACGACACACAATTAATCTTCTCCTTTCCCCCTTCTGATAACCAGGTGGCGAATCGCATCTCTACATGTCTGGTAGACATATCAGTGTGGATGATGGATCACCACCTCAAGCTGAACCTCGGCAAGACGGAGCTGCTCTTCCTCCCAGGGAAGGACTGCCCGTTCCATGGTCTCGCCATCACGGTTGACAACTCCATTGTGTCCTCCTCCCAGAGTGCTAAGAGCCTTGGCGTGACCCTGGACAACACCCTGTCGTTCTCCGCTAACATCAAGGCGGTGACCCGATCCTGTAGGTTCATGCTCTACAACATTCGCAGAGTACGACCCTGCCTTACACAGGAAGCGGCGCAGGTCCTAATCCAGGCACTTGTCATCTCCCGTCTGGATTACTGCAACTCGCTGTTGGCGGGGCTCCCTGCCTGTGCCATTAACCTCTTACATCTAGACGTTCCGCTAGCGGAACACCTGCTCCAATATCCAATGATAGGCGTGGCGTGAAATACAAACTCCTCGAAAACCTGAAAACTTCAATTTTTCAAACATATGACTATTTTACACCATTTTAAAGACAAGACTCTCCTTTATCTAACCACACTGTCCGATTTCAAAAAGGCTTTACAGCGAAAGCAAAACATTAGATTATGTCAGCAGAGTACCCAGCCAGAAATAATCAGACACCCATTTTTCAAGCTAGCATATAATGTCACAAAAAACAAAACCACAGCTAAATGCAGCACTAACCTTTGATGATCTTCATCAGATGACACTCCTAGGACATTATGTTATACAATACTTGCACGTTTTGTTCAATCAAGTTCATATTTATATCAAAAACCAGCTTTTTACATTAGCATGTGACGTTCAGAACTAGCATTCCCACCGAACACCACCGGTGAATTTACTAAATGACTCACGATAAACGTTCACAAAAAACATAACAATTATTTTAAGAATTATAGATACAGAACTCCTTTATGCAATCGCGGTGTCCGATTTTAAAATAGCTTTTCGGTGAAAGCACATTTTGCAATATTCTGAGTAGATAGCCCGGCCATCATGGCTAGCTATTTTGACACCCATCAAGTTTGGTACTCACCAAACTCAGATTTACTATAAGAAAATTGGATTACCTTTGCTGTTCTTCGTCAGAATGCACTCCCAGGACTTCTACTTCAATAACAAATGTTGGTTTGGTTCCAAATAATCCATAGTTATATCCAAATAGCGGCGTTTTGTTGTGCGTTCAAGACACTATCCGAAGGGTAAAGAAGGGTGACGCGCCCGGTGCGTTTCGTGACAGAAAATGTAAAAATATTCCATTACCGTACTTCGAAGCATGTCAAACGCTGTTTAAAATCAATTTTTATGCGATTTTTCTCATAAAAAAGCGATAATATTCTGACCGGGAGTCGTTGTTTTCGTTCAAAGACTGAAAATAAAAACATGGAGTCGTCTCGTGCACGAGTGCGCCAGTCTCATTGTTCTCAGATCGACCACTTACCAAATGCGCTACTGTTTTTCAGCCATGGCCTGCAAAGTCATCATTCAACGTTCTGGCGCCTTCTGAGAGCCTATGGGAGCGTTAGAAAATATCACGTTACAGCAGAGATCCCCTGTTTTGGATAGAGACGATCAAGAAGGCCAAGAAATGGTCAGAGAGGGCGCTTCCTGTTTGGAATCTTCTCAGGTTTTGGCCTGCCAAATGAGTTCTGTTATACTCACAGACACCATTCAAACAGTTTTAGAAACTTTGGAGTGTTTTCTACCCAAAGCTAATAATTATATGCATATTCTAGTTTCTGGGCAGGAGTAATAATCAGATTAAATCGGGTACGTTTTTTATCCGGCCGTGAAAATACTGCCCCCTATCCATAACAAGTTAAACCCCTACAACTCATCCAGAACGCCGCAGCCCGTCTGGTGTTCAACCTTCCCAAGTTCTCTCACGTCACCCCGCTCCTCCGCACACTCCACTGGCTTCCAGTTGAAGCTCGCATCTGCTACAAGACCATGGTGCTTGCCTACGGAGCTGTGAGGGGAACGGCACCTCCATACCTTCAGGCTCTGATCAGTCCCTACACCCAAAGAAGGGCAATGCGTTCATCCACCTCTGGCCTGCTCGCCTCCCTACCTCTGCGGAAGCACAGTTCCCGCTCAGCCCAGTCAAAACTGTTCGCTGCTCTGGCACCCCAATGGTGGAACAAGCTCCCTCACGACGCCAGGACAGTGGAGTCAATCACCACCTTCCGGAGACACCTGAAACCCCACCTCTTTAAGGAATACCTGGGATAGGATAAAGTAATCCTTCTAACATCCCCCCCCCCCCCCAAAAAAAAGATATAGATGTACTATTGTAAAGTGGTTGTTCCACTGGATATCATAAGGTGATTGCACCAATTTGTAAGTCGCTCTGGATAAGAGCGTCTGCTAAATGACGTAAATGTAAATGTATCAACTACCTGCTGCCTCTCATAGCCAGTGCGATAGAGTCAATGCACGGTGCGCGCTTCTTCACAAAATTGGATCTCAGGAGCGCTTACAACCTGGTGTGTATCCGGGAGGGGGCAAGTAGAAGACGGCATTTAGTACCACCTCAGGGCACTATGAGTACCTCGTCATGCCGTACGGGTTGATGAATGCTCCATCAGTCTTCCAGGCATTTGTAGATGAGATTTTCCGGGACTTGCACGGGCAGGGTGTAGTGGTGTATATCGATGACACTCTGATATACTCCGCTACACGCGCCGAGCATGTGTCCCTGGTACGCAGGGTGCTTGGTTGACTGTTGGAGCATGACCTGTATGTCAAGGCTGAGAAATGTCTGTTCTTCCAACAGTCTGTCTCCTTCCTAGGGTACCGCATTTCAGCTGTGCGTAATTGGCCGACTCCCACCACGGTAAAGGAAGTGCAGTAGTTTCTAGGGTTTGCCAGCTACTACCGGAGGTTTATCCGGGGCTTTGGTCAGGTAATGGCTCCCATTACCTAACTGCTGAAGGGGGGACCGGTGCGACTGCAGTGGTCGGCTGAGAAGGAACAGGGCTTTTGGTCACCTGAAGGCTCTGTTTACCTCGGCTACCATGCTGGCTCATCCGGATCCCTCTTTGGCGTTCATAGTGGAGGTGGATGCATCCGAGGCTGGGATAGGAGCCGTGCTCTCTCAGCGCTCGGGTACGCCACCAAAGCTCCGCCCCTGTGCTTTCTTTTTGAAGGAGCTCAGCCCGGCGGAGCGAAACTATGATGTGGGGGACCAGGAGCTGTTGGCTGTTGTCAAGGCTCTGAAGGCGTGGAGACATTGGCTCGAGGGGGCTAAACACCCTTTCCTCATCTGGACTGACCACCGCAATCTGGAGTACATCCGGGCGGCGAGGAGACTGAACCCTCGCCAGGCAAGGTGGGCCCTGTTCTTTACCCGTTTTGTTTTCACCCTGTCCTACAGACCAGGTTCCCAGAACGCTAAGGCAGATGCACTGTCCCGGATGTATGACACAGAGGAGCGGTCCATAGATAACACTCCCATTCTTCCGGCCTCTTGCCTGGTGGCACCGGTGGTGTGGGAGCTGGACGCGGACATCGAGCTGGCGTTACGGACAGAGCCCACTCCCCCCAGTGTCCAGCTGTACGTTCCGTCTGCTGTCCGTGACTGTTTGATCTATTGGGCCCACACGTCACCCTCCTCTGGTCATCCTGGCATCGGTCGGACGGTGTGCTGTCTTAGTGGGAAGTACTGGTGGTCCACCTTGGCCAAGGACGTGAGGGTTTATGTTTCCTCCTGCTCGGTGTGCGCCCAGTGCAAGGCCCATAGGCACCTGCCCAGAGGTAAGTTACAGCCCTTACCCGTTACACAACGGCCGTGGTCGCACCTATCGGTGGATTTCCTCACAGATCTTCCTCCCTCACAGGGTAACACCACTATCCTGGTCGTTGTGGATTGGTTTTCTAAGTCCTGCCGTCTCCTTCCTTTGCCCGGTCTCCCTACGGCCCTACAGACTGCGGAGGCCCTGTTTACACACGTCTTCCGGAACTACGGGGTGCCTGAGGATATAGTGTCTGATCGAGGTCCCCAGTTCACGTCAAGGGTCTGGAGGGCGTTCATGGAACGTCTGGGGGTCTCGATCAGCCTGACCTCTGGTTTTCACCCCGAGAGTATTGGGCAGGTGGAGAGAGTAAACCAGGATGTGGGTAGGTTTCTGCGGTCGTATTGCCAGGACCGGCCAGGGGAGTGGGCGAGGTACGTTCCATTGGCAGAGATGGCCCAGAACTCGCTCCGCCATTCCTCAACGAACATTTCGCCCTTTCGGTGCGTGTTGGGGTATCAGCCGGTTCTGGCACCTTGGCATCAGAGCCAGATCGAAGCTCCTCCGGTGGACGAATGGTTTAAGTGCTTGGAGGAGACCTGGGACGCCGCGCATGTGCACCTGCAACAGGCCGTGAGGCGTCAGAAGGCGAGCGCCGATCGCCACCGCAGTGAGGGGGACCAGGTCTGGCTCTCGACCTCAAACCTGTCCCTCCGCCTGCCCTGCCAGAAGCTGGGCCCGCAGTTTATGGGACCATTCAAAGTCCTGAGGAGATTGAACGAGGTTTGCTACAGGTTGCAACTTCCCCCAGATTACCGTATTAACCCCTCGTTCCATGTGTCTCTCCGCAGGCCGGTGGTGGCTGGTCCATTTACATTTACATTTAAGTCATTTAGCAGACGCTCTTATCCAGAGCGACTTACAAATTGGTGCATTCACCTTATAATATCCAGTGGAACAACCACTTTACAATAGTGCATCTAAATCTTTTAAGGGGGGGTTAGAAGGATTACTTTATCCTATCCCAGGTATTCCTTAAAGAGGTGGGGTTTCAGGTGTCTCCGGAAGGTGGTGATTGACTCCGCTGTCCTGGCGTCGTGAGGGAGCTTGTTCCACCATTGGGTTGCCAGAGCAGCGAACAGTTTTGACTGGGCTGAGCGGGAACTGTGCTTCCTCGGAGGTAGGGAGGCGAGCAGGCCAGAGGTGGATGAACGCAGTGCCCTTGTTTGGGTGTAGGGCCTGATCAGAGCCTGAAGGTACGGAGGTGCCCTTCCCCTCACAGCTCCATAGGCAAGCACCATGGTCTTGTAGCGGATGCGAGCTTCGACTGGAAGCCAGTGGAGAGAGCGGAGGAGCGGGGTGACGTGAGAGAACTTGGGAAGGTTGAACACCAGACGGGCTGCGGCGTTCTGGATGAGTTGTAGGGGTTTAATGGCACAAGCAGGGAGCCCAGCCAACAACGAGTTGCAGTAATCCAGACGGGAGATGACAAGTGCCTGGATTAGGACCTGCGCCGCTTCCTGTGTGAGGCAGGGTCGTACTCTGCGAATGTTGTAGAGCATGAACCTACAGGATCGGGTCACCGCCTTGATGTTAGTGGAGAACGACAGGGTGTTGTCCAGGGTCACGCCGAGGCTCTTAGCACTCTGGGAGGAGGACACAAGGGAGTTGTCAACCGTGATGGCAAGATCATGGAACGGGCAGTCCTTCCCCGGGAGGAAGAGCAGCTCCGTCTTGCCGAGGTTCAGCTTGAGGTGGTGATCCGTCATCCACACTGATATGTCTGCCAGACATGCAGAGATGCGATTCGCCACCTGGTTGTCAGAAGGGGGAAAGGAGAAGATTAATTGTGTGTCATCTGCATAGCAATGATATGAGAGACCATGTGAGGATATGACAGAGCCAAGTGACTTGGTGTATAGCGAGAATAGGAGAGGGCCTAGAACAGAGCCCTGGGGGACACCAGTGGTGAGAGCACGTGGTGCGGAGACAGATTCTCGCCACGCCACCTGGTAGGAGCGACCTGTCAGGTAGGACGCAATCCAAGCGTGGGCCGCGCCGGAGATGCCCAGGTCGGAGAGGGTGGAGAGGAGGATCTGATGGTTCACAGTATCAAAGGCAGCAGATAGGTCTAGGAGGAGGAGAGCAGAGGAGAGAGAGTTAGCTTTAGCAGTGCGAAGAGCCTCCGTGGCACAGAGAAGAGCAGTCTCAGTTGAATGCCCAGTCTTGAAACCTGACTGATTAGGATCAAGAAGGTCATTCTGAGAGAGATAGGAAGAGAGCTGGCCAAGGACGGCACGTTCAAGAGTTTTGGAGAGAAAGGAAAGAAGGGATACTGGTCTGTAGATGTTGACATCGGAGGGATCGAGTGTAGGTTTTTTCAGAAGGGGTGCAACTCTCGCTCTCTTGAAGACGGAAGGGACGTAGCCAGCGGTCAAGGATGAGTTGATGAGCGAGGTGAGGTAGGGGAGAAGGTCTCCGGAAATGGTCTGGAGAAGAGAGGAGGGGATAGGGTCAAGTGGGCAGGTTGTTGGGCGGCCGGCCGTCACAAGACGCGAGATTTCATCTGGAGAGAGAGGGGAGAAAGAGGTCAAAGCACAGGGTAGGGCCGTGTGAGCAGGACCAGCGGTGTCGTTTGACTTAGCAAACGAGGATCGGATGTCGTCAACCTTCTTTTCAAAATGGTTGACGAAGTCATCCGCAGAGAGGGAGGAGGGGGGGGAGGGGGAGGAGGATTCAGGAGGGAGGAGAAGGTAGCAAAGAGCTTCCTAGGGTTAGAGGCAGATGCTTGGAGTTTAGAGTGGTAGAAAGTGGCTTTAGCAGCAGAGACAGAACAGGAAAATGTAGAGAGGAGGGAGTGAAAGGATGCCAGGTCCGCAGGGAGGCGAGTTTTCCTACATTTCCGCTCGGCTGCCCGGAGCCCTGTTCTGTGAGCTCGCAGTGAGTCGTCGAGCCACGGAGCAGGAGGGGAGGACCGAGCCGGCCTGGAGGATAGGGGACAGAGGAAATCAAAGGATGCAGAGAGGGAGGAGAGGAGGGTTGAGGAGGCAGAATCAGGAGATAGGTTGGAGAAGGTTTGAGCAGAGGGAAGAGATGATAGGATGGAAGAGGAGAGAGTAGCGGGAGAGAGAGAGCGAAGGTTGGGACGGCGCAATACCATCCGAGTAGGGGCAGTGTGAGAAGTGTTGGATGAGAGCGAGAGGGAAAAGGATACAAGGTAGTGGTCGGAGACTTGGAGGGGAGTTGCAATGAGATTAGTGGAAGAACAGCATCTAGTAAAGATGAGGTCAAGCGTATTGCCTGCCTTGTGAGTAGGGGGGGAAGGTGAGAGGGTGAGGTCAAAAGAGGAGAGGAGTGGAAAGAAGGAGGCAGAGAGGAATGCGTCAAAGGTAGACGTGGGGAGGTTAAAGTCACCCAGAACTGTGAGAGGTGAGCCATCCTCAGGAAAGGAACTTGTCAAGCTCATTGATGAACTCTCCAAGGGAACCTGGAGGGCGATAAACGATAAGGATGTTAAGCTTGAAAGGGCTGGTAACTGTGACAGCATGGAATTTAAATGAGGAGATAGACAGATGGGTCAGGGGAGAAAGAGAGAATGTCCACTTGGGAGAGATGAGGATTCCAGTGCCACCACCCCGCTGGCTCGATGCTCTAGGGGTATGCGAGAACACGTAGGCAGACGAGGAGAGAGCAGTAGGAGTAGCAGTGTTCTCTGTGGTAATCCATGTTTCCGTCAGCGCCAGGAAGTCTAGGGACTGGAGGGTAGCATAGGCTGAGATGAACTCAGCCTTGTTGGCCGCAGACCGGCAGTTCCAGAGGCTGCAGGAGACCTGGAACTCCACGTGGGTCGTGCGCGCTGGGACCACCAGGTTAGAGTGGCAGCGGCCACGCGGTGTGGAGCGTTTGTATGGCCTGTGCAGAGGGGAGAGAACAGGGATAGACAGACACATAGTAGACAAGCTACAGAAGAGGCTACGCTAATGCAAAGGAGATTGGAATGACAAGTGGACTACCCCTGGTCCACTCCAGGAGTCTGAGGTGCGGGAGGTTCCTCCACCCCCTCTGGATATCGAATGCTGTATGCTGTTCGAGCCATACTGGACTCGAGGCGTCGGGCGAGGGGCCTTCAGTACCTCGTGGAGTGGGAGGGGTACGGTTCGGAGGAGAGATGCTGGGTGCCGGTGGAGGATGTTTTGGACCCTTCGTGGCTGCGGGAGTTCCACCGTCTCCATCCGGATCGCCCTGTGCCTCGTCCTCCCGGTCGTCTCCGAGGTCGGTGTCGACGCGCTGCTGGAGCCATGCGTCAAGGGTTGTACTGTCACGTTTTCCGCCGAAGTCGGTCCCTCTCCTTGTTCGGGCGGCGTTCGGCGGTCGACGTCACTGGCCTTCTAGCCATCGCCTATCCACTTTTCATTTTCCATTTGTTTTGTCTTTGTTTTACACACCTGGTTTCAATTCCCCAATTACATGTTCATTATTTAACCCTTTGTTTTCCCCATGGTTTTTGTGAGTGATTGTTTTATTGTAAGTTCGGTCCGATGTTTGTGGGCTTGGTATTACTTCATGTATTTTGATATTTTGAGTAAAGTTCATTGTGTTACTCATCTCTGCTGTCCTGCGCCTGACTTCTGCACCAGCTACACCCAGAACCTTACACAGATGTTTTTTGACTCACTGAATAATGTTCACGTTATCAGTGATATAGAATCTAAACAGTATGATGAACCATTCAAAGTTGAAGAGATTATAGAGTCTATCAAACATCTAAAGAACAATAAATCACCAGGTGTTGATGGAATTACATCAGAATTTTACAAATTATTTTCTGAACTTCCTATTTGAAGTCTTTTTAGAGCGTATTAAAAACAATGTTCTCCCTCTTACAATGAGTTAGGGGTTAATAACACTGCTACCTAAGCCTAAAAAAGAAGTGCTGCTCATCGATAACTTGCGTCCAATTTGTCTTCTTAATAATGACTATAAGATATTAACCTTACTACTTGCAAAAATAATTAAAATAAATCCTAGATGCAATCATTGATGAAACACAGTCTTTATGAGGAACAGACATATTTCTAACAATATCAGACTAGTATTAGACATACTTGACTACTCAGACCTACTAACCGAGGATAGCTTCATATTATTTTTTGATTTTTATAATGCATTTGACACAGTAGAGCATCAGTTCCTCTTCCACTCCCTTGAGAGACTTGGCTTTGGGGATTTTTTCTGTAAGGCTACTCTCTATACAAATGGTTACAGCGCTATCAAATTGAAATATGGCACCTCACCTAGATTTGAGTTAAAGAGAGGAATTAGGCAAGGTTGTCCTATCTCTCCGTACCTGTTTTTATTGATCACCCAACTTCTTACAAATTCTTTAAATGATAGTCTCGTACAAGGTATTTCCATAGCTGGTAAAGAAATTATTATAAGCCAGCTGGCTGACGATACTACAGTCATAGCCAAAAGTTTTGAGAATGACACAAATATTAATTTCCACTAAGTTTGCTGCTTCAGTGTCTTTAGATATTTTTGTCAGATGTTACTATGGAATACTGAAGTATAATTACAAGCATTTCATAAGTGTCAAAGGCTTTCATTGACAATTACATGAAGTTGATGCAAAGAGTCAATATTTGCAGTGTTGACCCTTCTTTTTACAAGACCTCTGCAATCCACCCTGGCATGCTGTCAATTAACTTCTGGGCCATATCCTGACTGATGGCAGCCCATTCTTGCATAATCAATGCTTGGAGTTGGTCAGAATTTTGGCCATGGACCCAAAATATCGATATTTTGTTCCCCGAGCCACTTAGTTATCACTTTTGCCTTATGGCACGGTGCTCCATCATGCGTGGAAAAGGCATTGTTCGTCACCAAATGGTTGGGAGAACATGCTCTCGGAGGATGTGTTGGTACCATTCCTTATTCATGGCTGTGTTCTTAGGCAAAATTGTGAGTGAGCCCACTCCCTTGGCTGAGAAGCAACCCCACACATGAATGGTCTCAGGATGCTTTACTGTTGGCATGACACAGGACTGATGGTAGCACTCACCTTGTCTTCTCCGGACAAGCTTTTTTCCGGATGCCCCAAAAAATCGGAAAGGGGATTCATCAGAGAAAATGACTTTACCCCAGTCCTCAGCAGTACAATCCCTATACCTTTTTGCAGAAAATCAGTCTGTCCCTGATGTTTTTCCTGGAGAGAAGTGGCTTCTTGCTGCCCTTCTTGACACCAGGCCATCCTCCAAAAGTCTTCACCTCACTGTGCATGCAGATGCACTCACACCTGCCTGCTGCCATTCCTGAGCAAGCTCTGTACTGGTGATGCCCCGATCCCGCAGCTGAATCAACTTTAGGAGACGGTCCTAGCACTTGCTGGACTTTCTTGGGCGCCCTGAAGCCTTCTTCACAACAATTGAACCCCTCTTCTTGAAGTTCTTGATGATCCGATAAATGATTGATTTAGGTGTAATCTTACTGGCAGCAAAATCCTTGCCTGTGAAGCCCTTTTTGTGCAAAGCAATGATGACGTCACGTGTTTCCTTGCAGGTAACCATGGTTGACAGAGGAAGAACAATGATTCCAAGCACCACCCTCCATTTGAAGCTTCCAGTCTGTTATTCAAACTCAATCAGCATGACAGAGTGATCTCCAGCCTTGTCCTCGTCAGCACTCACACCTGTGCTAACGAGAGAATCACTGACATGATGTCAGCTGGTCCTTTTGTGGCATGGCTGAAATGCAGTGGAAATGTTTTTGGGGGATTCAGTTCATTTGCATGGCAAAGAGGGACTTTGCAATTAATTGCAATTCATCTGATCACTCTTCATAACATTCTGGAGTATATGCAAATTGCCATCATATAAACTCAGGCAGCAGACTTTGTGAAAATGTATATTTGTGTCATTCTCAAGATTTTTGGCCACAACTGTACACTTTTTCTGAAAGATGCTAACCAAATTCTCATGTCGATCAATGTGATACAATCGTTTTCCAAATCGTCTAGTCTATCTCTTAACATTAATAAATGTGAACTCATGGCTGTCAAAGATTGTGTGACACCTTCATATTATAGTATTCTAGTAAAAGAAGAACTTACATATTTAGGCATAACCATTACAAAGGGTCAGAAGTCTAGAGGCTTACTAAATTTTAACCCTCTTATTAAAAAAAGCCAGAAGAAGCTAAATCAATGGCTATAGGGGGACTTATCTTTAAAAGGAAGAGTCCTAATAACCAAGGCCGAAGTTATCTCTAGACTAACATATGGCACTCTATCTTTATATCTTGACAGTAAAATAAGCAACGAGATAGACCAAATGCTTTTCAACTTTCTGTGGAGAAACCATACCCATTACATTAGGAAAACTGTTGTAATGAACACTTATGAGAATGGTGGGCTGAATTTTCTGGACTTTACTACCTTAAATAATACTTTTAAGATCAATTGGATAAAACAATTCCTAAGAAGACCCACTTATATGTGGAATTTTATTCCTCATCATGTCTTCTCTACTTTTGGTGGCCTTAACTTCATGTTGGTTTGCAATTATAATATTGACAAAGTTCCAGTAAAACTTTCTGCTTTTCATCGGCAGGTTTTCTTGTCATGGTCCTTAATTTATAAGCATAATTTTTCTCCACACAGATATTATATATGGAATAATCGGGATATATTGTATAAAAATACTTCTTTGTTTTTAGAATATTGGTTCCGAAATGATATCCTATTGGTGAGCCAACTGGTAAATGCAGAGGGTCTTTTACTCAGTTATAAGGAATTCTTATCATTTTACCAGGTCCCTGTAACACCTAAAGACTTTGCAATTGTTTTAGATGCCATTCCCTCAGGTGTTGCTTTATTATTCAGGAACGTCAAGACTTGACCCTCAGAGCCTACCTTCAGTTGACCCTGTTGACTCATCAGTAGGAGAGATTTTTTTCTCTTTTAGTCCATTCAACAACGGAGCAATACGAACCTTGTTTCAGCAGGATGTTGTATCTATGACCTTGACCTTATGTATCTATGACCTTGACCATGACCTTATGTCATGCCTTATTGGAATGGATTTATTGATAATATCTGTTGGAAAAAAGTTTGGATGTTGCTACACACATACATACTTGTTAACAAAATTAAGTAAGTTTCCTCTAAAATTATTCATAAATATTATCCTGCCAACCACTATATGAAGAAGTTTAAGGAAAACATCAACTCAAATTGCTCCTTTTGTAATGACCACCCAGAAACAGTGTTGCATCTTTTTTGGCATTGTATTCATGTAAGAAAACTGTGGCAAGACATCAGTAGATTTATAATTGAACACATTTATGAAGATCTTACACTATTGTGGAGAGATGTACTGCTTGGATTCTTTACTTACGATAGAAATAAGCTGAAACATTTTTATGTAATTAATTTCATTATTCTTTTGGCCAAATTTCATATTCACAAATGTAAATTTACAAACAAAACACCACATTTTCTTACCTTACAAAAAGAAATTGAACTGTATTTTAAGACAATTAAATACTCTACTAACGAAAAAGCTGTTAGAATAATAAGTGTATGTATGTCCCTTAAGGGCCTTGTGTAATGTGATATTGTACCCCCTAGCCCCACCCCCAGCCCCGCCCCCTATCCCCCCTAGCCCAATTGTCCTTTGAATATTATTTATATATACTTGTGTTCCCACATGTACTTCCTGTATTGATTTGTTGTTAATAAAAATAATAATAAAAAAAGGACTGACTAAACACAAATGCTTTGTTTGTAAATTATGTCTGAGTGTTTGAGTGCGCTCCAGGCTATCCGTAAATTTAAAAAACAAGAACATTGTGCAGTCTGGTTTGCTTAATGTAAGGAATTTGAAATGATTTACTTTTACTTTTGATACTTAAGTATATTTAAAACCAAATACTTTTAGACTTTTACTCAAGTAGTCTTTTACTGGGTGACTTCCACTTTTACTTGAGTCATTTTCTGTAAAGGTATCTTTACTTTTACTCAAGTGCAAAATATGTGTATGTGACCAATACGATTTGATTTGAGTTTGATAATTGGGTCGTTTTACCACCACTACGTGTTTCTACCTTTGACCTTAGCTAGCCAACGTCACCATGACATCACCTACAAGTGTGTCACAGAGTTTCTAAACCCAGAGACAAAAAAATAAAAAAATATATATGGATCTTTTCTTAGACAATGTAGCAAAGATTGCTAAGAAGATAGATAATGATTTCAGGGATTTTTGTGATGAGTTATTTGAAATTGAGATAAAAGACTGTATTAAAAACCTTAAGGACAATAGGTCCCCTGGAAATGATGGTTTAATAAGCGAGTTTTATAAAGCATTGTTAAAGGAATTTTATATCTTGATGATAACAATCAATAATCAATTCGCCTTGACTAATGCCCAAGGTTTGTAAGACAATGGGTTAAAATAATTAGGCAAGGACTCAGCTTTCTGCAAAAGGTTTCTGTAGCTTTATTCATGAGAACGTTCTGAGGTCAGGATAACAAAACAGTCATTTTATAGTTCTTGCTTACTTACGCACATGCATTTACACACAAACTGTTGGTGACCTGCAACCCCCATTGACTTCTCACGCTGTTTATCATATTCTAGCTCAGCCTGTTCCTTTCCTTCAAGGTTAGGAAGTCTTGAAGTTTTACTCCCTTTACCATCTGTTTCTGTAGCTCTCTATACTAATTGCATACACACACATTTCTTTCCCTCTCCAGTGGTTCCTGGACTTTCTGGAACTAATCAGACCAATCGATCACTACATTGATCATTACATTGATTATTCATTAACCATGCTGTATGACTAATAATTCATCATGGTTTATTGATTCATTTACCTTTATTAGATCATTCTCTTATCAAGCATTCAATGATAAATTGATTCCTTTTATTCTTGCTATGTTTCAAGAATCAATAGAAAAAGGGGAGTTACCGGCTTCCTTAAAGCAAGGTGTAATTACTTTGATTCCCAAACCTAATAAGAATACTCTTTATATAGACAACTGGAGACCCATTAGCCTGTTGAATAATGATGGGAAATTATTTGCCCTTGTATTTGCTAAGAGGCTGAAACAAGGCTTGCATCATATAATTGACAATCTGGTTTAATGCATGGTTGACACATTAGTAATAACATCAGGTTGATCTTAGATATGATTGACTATAATGGCCTCATCCTTGATGATAGTTTTCTTATGCTTGTTGATTTTTATAAAGTTTTAGACACTGTAGAACATGAGTTTCTGTTCAAAGCAATACGTTTTTTGGGGTTTGGTGACTTTTTTTTAAAGCAGTCCAAACTTTATATAGTGGTTGTACTAGCTCTGTAAAATTAGCTCACGGGACATCCCAAAGATTTTATATTGGCCGTGGCATTAGGCAGGGCTGCCCATTTAGTCCATTTTTATTTTTATTGGTTACTCAAATTGTGGCTCTTTATATCAAGAAAGGGAATTTTCAAGGTGTTTCAGCACTTGGCAAGGAATTTAAACTTTGTCAACTGGTTGATGATACCACCATATTTTTAAGAGACAGGAATGAGGTTTCTAAAGCAGTTTCCTGTATTGAAGACTTTTCCTTAGTTTTGGATTTGAAAATTAATATCAATAAGTCAGTCTTATTTCCACTCAAGCATTGTGTTTTACAAGAAGTATATGGTATCCCAATTAAAGAGAAGGTTACTTATCTTGGAATTGTTATATGCAAGGATGAAAAACAAAGGAGTGAATTGAACTATAACCCCATTATTGAGAAAACAAAGAAGAAATGTAACCTCTGGTTGATGAGAGATATTTCGTTATACGGTCGGGTTTTATTATCCAAAGCTGAAGGGTTATCCAGATCGGTTTATGTCTCGTTATCACTTGACTTACCCCCTAAAATTGTAAAGGACTTAGATAAGATTCTTTATAATTTTATTTGGAGGAACAAGCCTCATTATCTACAAAAATATATTCTCACTAATACCCAAGAACAAGGAGGTCTTGAGGTTTTAGATTTCAATGCTCTAAATAATACTTTAAAAATAAATTGGATTCTGAAGTATGTTAAGAACCAGAACAGTATTTGGAATGTCTCCCCTAAGTATTTATTTGACTCTGTTGGTGGTTTAGAATTTTTGCTTCGATGTAATTTTGATATTGATAAAATCCCAGTAAAGTTGGCCAAATTCCATAAGCAGGCAATTTTAGTTTGTATGTTAGCGCATAAACACAATTTTTCCCCTCACAGATACTTTTTATGGAACAACAAAGATATACGATTTAAAAATAAGTCTCTTTTCGTAACTGGTTTGAGAATAAAATTATTTTGGTTGGTCAGTTACTGAATAAGGATGGATATCTACTCTCATATTGGGAATTTCTTGATAAGTTTAAAATTTCAATAACCCCGAAAGAATATGCTATTATTTTTGATGCGATTCCAAGGGGGGTTGTATCTCTTTTAAATTCCTCTGTGGTTGATGTAACATAGATTTACATGAAAATATATTCATTGGCAATATTAACATCAAAGATAAATGTAGTAATAAACAGATTAGGAATATTGTTTGTGATACTGCAATTCCCTCAGCAAGATTATTTTGGTCATATATCTATGGTGATATACAATGGGGAAAAGCATGGAAAATTGCTAACAAATATTGTATCAGTAACAAAGTAAAGGAAGTTTCATTTAAAATGTTACATAGAATTTATCCTGTGAAACATGTTTTGGAAAGATTCAAGCTGAATATTGAATATAACTGTGATTTCTGTGTAATGGAGAAGGAGACCATTTTTCTTTTTTTTTGCCTGTATTTACAGTAGAATGTTTTGGATTGATATACAGAATTTTGTTACAAAAAAATAGGACCGGTTGTACTACTTAATGGTTTTCATATAATGATTTATTTCAGAAATTCTGACATAGATAAAGATATTATATATAATTCAACTGCTAATTATACTAGGTAAATTTCATATTCACAAATGCAAATGGTCTAATTCAAAACCGAACTTTTTTCACTTTATAAATGAGTTCAAACAATATGGCACCACTTTAACTAAAATGAAAAACAAAAAGGCAATTAAAACTTGTTGTATTATTCATGAATATGATTTGTTTGTTTAGGATTCCTGGCAATGTAAATAGTTTGTTTGAATGCATGTTTGCATGTGACTATTCCTCTTTTGTTTGTTGATATTTGTTAATAAAAAAAAGAAAGAAAAAAGAAAGAAAAAAACAGAGGCGCAACATCGCGAGACATCCGGGAACGCTTGCTAAGCAGACAAAGCAGACCATTCTTCCATAGTTGTTAATTTTCTCGAAATCTAAAGGCACAACCTAGATTCGAGCCCATGTCTTAAGTAGTTGAACATGTTATTACTGCAACCTCGGTAAAGTGACATACTGAAACGACTTTATATTGGGGTGCCTTTGATTTGACGGCATACACGTACGAATTTTGGCACGTGACGACCGTTAGACCCGAAAATATGTTTCTGCGCATGAGCTACGTTTAGCTAAAGTCTTCACGGTATCGCATACAAGCGTGATCGGGGATTTATATTGGATAAGCAGTTTCTGCCTGTCTTCATATTGTAATGTCTTTGACTACTGTCTTTGCTGCCACCTAAATTGTGGGCCATCCTGAAAATACAGATTTTTGTATATGAAAATGAAATGTTTTTATGATTACTGTGAAATGTGTTGGTACTTTCAATCAATATTTTAACAATGTCTGCGCAGGCAAATTTGCGAATTGCTAAACTTGGAACCAATCACAACTTCCGTACATATCCCTCGTTATGAAGGCAGCCAATGGTCTGCTTCGAATATTAAAAACGTCCTCCGCTGTCAGTGAGGGATTTCGATTAATGCCGCCCGGGCGCCGTGAGGCGTATTTAGCAGCGGCTGAGTTGATTGCATTCGATTTGGAACCGGACTACCTCCCGGGCGTGAGCCAGGTGCCCCGTTCAAAGCCCACGGCAAGGTCGGCTCAAAACAAAAGTGACGTAGTTTCGCACGTGTAGTAATTAGTAGGATTATCGACATGTTTACATACTAGTCGGAACTAGGATATTCGGAAATGTCCGACTTTCTGATTAGTTTAATGCGGCATAACTACACCAGTGGAGTCTGCTGAGGGGAGGACGGAACAGAACAAATGGAATGACATCAAATCATGTTTTTAATGTATTTGATGCCATTCCACTGATTCCACTCCAGCCATGACCATGAGCCGGGCCTCCCCAATTAAGGTGCCACCATCGTCCTGTGAACTACACTGAACAAAAATATAAATGCAACATGTAAAGTGTTTCATAGTTGAAATAAAAAATCCCAGAAATGTTCCATACACACAAAAATCTTATTTCTCTAAAATGTTGTGCACAAATATGTTTACATCCCTGTCAGTGAGCATTTCTCCTTTGCCAAGATAATCCATCAAACTGCCAGGTGTTGCACATCAATATGCTGATTAAACGGCATGATCATTACACAGGTGCAACTTGTGCTGGGGACAATAAAATGTGCAGTTTTGTTCACAACACAATGCCTCAGATTTTGAGGGAGTGTATAATTGGCATGCTGACTGCAGGAATGTCCACCAGAGCTGTTGCCATAGAATTGAATGTTCATTTCTTTACTATAAGCCGCGTTCAACGTCATTTCACAGAATTTGGCAGTACATCCAACTGGCCTCACAACCGCAGACCACGTGTATGGCATTGTTTGGGAGAGCGGTTTGCTGACATCAACATTGTGAACAGAGTGCCCCATGGTGGCGGTGGGGTTATGCTATGGGCAGTCATAAGCTACGGACAACGAACATAATTCAATTTTATTGACGGCAATTCGAATACAGTGACGAGATCCCTGTACCCATTGCGTTTTAAGGCATTTGTGACCAACAGATGCATATCTATATTACCATTCATGTGAAATCCATAGCTTAGGGCCTAATTAATTATTTCAATTGACTGATTTACTCATATCAACTGTAACTCAGTAAAATCTTTGAAATTGTTGCGTTTATATTTTTGTTCACTATACAACCAGTTAGCAAGTCGAAAATGCCAGAGTTTCCTATAGTTCCCGAATAGCACTTGAAAGCAGCATCTCTGTTTCCCCATGCAAAAGGAATTACTTTTGATAAAAATAAAAAATAAACTTTATCTGCCTTCCCAATGAAAACTAGTAAGAACATTTAAACATTTATTAATGGAAAAAGGACGTGTTTTTTATGGACGATGCAGCATACTGCTTTGTTGACAAAATGACCGAGCAGCGCAGATTACGGTTCGATTTGAGATGGGCGCGCCTCCCTCCCCGATTCGCCCGATCGTAACAGGCCAACGCCGATGCCCAGCGGCTCAGCATAATCGAATTCTTTCAGTGTAACTAACGCTAGTTCCAAAGACTAAAATAAGATAAATATCTCGTTTCGAGTGCACTTGAAAAATGTAGCATGCAATATGAATGGTCTTGATCGTATGCAGAGGTAACTCCGTTGACCATTTATCTAATGTATTGAAAGATAGCCAATGTTACAGTTGACTAGTCTAGCCAGCTAGTGTTTATTAACTATCTCTTTCAGTGAATTCAATTTCGAGTCATGTTTTGCCACGATTTGCTCATTTCAAGTAACTAGCTGCAGGTTTAAAGAAACATTCAATCATATAATTTTCATAGAAACCCAAATAAAAGCATGTGTGTTTCATAGCCTATGCTAGAATGGAGGTTTAAAGGTCCCGAATCATGTTTTTCATCAAATTGGATGATATTTGGATGAAACCAGTTCAAAGTAGGGTGACCCAAGTTTGAAAAATGACTGTAGCTGGTACATTGATAAAGCTTGATCATAAAGTTACTGGTCCCCTCCCCGTGTCAAACACTTGGATTCAGGAAGCAGGCATTACCAAGGATTTACTTCCGCTATTATGCAACGTCACATAAAGCCAGACATTTTATACACCAATGGTAGCATCTTATCATCTTAACTAAGTTAAATATGTACGGCCTTAAAACCGTCATCACATGTGCGCCTATGCCTTGCTTTGGCTTTGTTTACATCTGCTCAAGCAGAATGTATGACCAAACATATCGGTACCCTTTCATCCAGTGGTGTAGTGGAGGGTATACGCAGGTATACCCACCTTTTACGCAGGTATACACAGGTATACCCACAGTATACTCACTTTTTTGGGGGGCATTGTGTATACTCACTTTTTAATTTCCAGGATTCGTATCAAAGTAGTGTAGTGGAGGTACCAAGTATTCATTAATAAGGCTGATGGAACAGATCAGAATGTTTAGCTTAAAATGTTGATAAACTATTATTTCTTCACATTTTAAACGCATCAATGTGCACGCGGCGGTAGGTCTACACGCAAACGTTCCAAAATGCAATTTCCGGGAAAACAATGTTCTAAAATGGGCACCAAACATGCAAGCGGTTTCATGGACAGAGATGGAAATATCAGTTACAAATGTTGAAGTCAGGGGAGATCTAAAGATCCAACAACTGTCACGGGTTGCTTATATGACTAGGATAATGGCTTTGGATGCTAGACAATGAAATAAAGTTGATTTGAAAACCAATAAAACAGGAACACGCATATGAGGAAGTCTTTATAAAATAAAACGGTTCTATGGTGGGATTTTGGCTATAGGTTACCTTGAAACAAGGTAAGACATGCCTCATAATATGAAGTAAAACATCCAGGTTTCATGTAATTCAGGAACATGAAAAAATATAGTGATGCTAATGATAGGCCTAACCATTTTCTGGTAGCTGGAAAAGCTTTTCCCCAAACCTTCTCAATTAAATGTTAACTAGCTACAAAGTACCCTATGCCTACCTGGCAGAATTATACTGTATTATGATTATTTGCATCAATCCAGTGGCTATTTGTTTTGAAAACTCCATCTCATGTGCACTACAGAAACACCACTACCAAACAACAGTGCTAGGTGCCTGACCAGTTGAATTTAAGGCCAACTAGACAAAAAAATCAGACCTCAGACCAGACCTCAAAAGTGGTATCCTGATGTGCTATTGTTTGTAGACTTAAAACATCACACTTAGTTGTTTTTCTATTTTTTAAAAAGCGTGACTTTGAGAGTGAAAACCTGGAGAAAATCTGAAACCTGTGAATTTATTACAAAATTTACGTTCACATTTTAGTCATTTAGCAGACACTGTTATGGGCTCCTGAGTGGCGCAGCGGTCTAAGGCACTGCATCTCAGTGCTAGAGGCGTCATGACAGACCCTGGTTCGATTCCAGGCTGTATCACAACTGGCCGTGATTGGGAGTCCCATAGGGTGGCGCACAATTGGTCCAGCATTGTTAGGGTTTGGCTGGGGTAGGCTGTCATTGTAAATAAGAATTTGTTGTTAACTGACTTGCCTAGTTAAATAAATACAAATATCCAGTGACTTGCAGTTAGTACATTCATCTTAACATAGCCAGGTGGGACAACCACGCCATAGCAAGTACATTTTTCCTCAATAAAGTAGCTATCAGCAAAGTCAAAGGTAGTAAGAGGGAAAAGTGTTACTGTTTTTATTTTACTCTTTGAAGAGGTAGGGTTTCACAAGTTTTCTGAAGATGGGCAGGGACTCTGCTGTCCTAGCTTCAGGGGGAAGCTGGTTCCTCCATTGTGGTGCCAGGACAGAGAAGAGCTTGGTCTGAGCTGAGCGGGAGGGCCAAGAGACCAGAGGTGGCAGAACGGAGTATTCGGGTGGGGTGTAGGGTTTGAGCAGAGTCTGAAGGTAGGGAGGGGCAGTTCCTCTTGCTGCTCCGTAGGGGGCAAACGTTAGACAACTTGCACAGTACAGCTTCGGTTTGCCTGACTGTGAAAGACCAATATGGGATTTATCATTTAAGGTCATTCAGAGTCTATGTCACTGTATGTCATATAATTTTCCCCCACAGGGCAAGCTTTTTACCAGCATACAGGCAAAAGGACACTGTTGTGACTGGAGGCAATAGTGTAAAATTAACCTTATACTATTTTCAGAAGAATGAAGGGGGATTATTATTTCACTTTCCATTTCCTTTTGTCTTTCCACTATCATCAAGCTGTAATGATTGACATTTTAGAAAATTCAACATCTTTATATGCACAGCTTCCTAGGCAACCACTGCAGCAGGAATGCAGTGATATAAAAGCAGCTTTCCCAAGGCAAAGAAGAAGGAATATGCTGTGAAGACTGTGAAGACAGACCCAACATACTGTCATAGTTATTCATTTCAAATCTGCATCAATTGAGCATTCCAGGCACACAAAAACAAAAAATACAAATATTGAAAAGTTTCACAAAAAAGTACACAACTAAATATTGCATATTTCAAATTGAGTACTTAAAAAACACCAGAAAACACATTGTAGAATGAGATCCCTACATCATCGAATTGATAGCATCATAATCAGAACAGTAAATAAAAGGAAATTAAATTCACTACCCATTTAACAAACATTTCCCTTTTCAAAAACATTACAGGCTACGTAGACAGGCTCCTTGATCACCTCTTCAACGAGGTCACCCTTGATCCAACGTCGTATGTGGGGAAGCTGTGCGAGCTGACCATCCCAGGACCCCTGTCTGCTCAGTGTGAGAGGCCTTACAAGAAGGATGCCACATCTGGATTTGTTTCCCGCGTCAATCTTGAGGGTGACTGAAACCAAGTGGACGACTGAATCCTGCTTGATTGAAGCGGGGTACATGGGTCCCCCTCCTCTCCTGCTCCCCTCCCCATCAATCTCTGTAGATGGTTGCATTCCCTAAAGCCTAAGTAATTCACTTTTACGTGATATGACATCACAGTTTGTTACTTTGTATTGTTATTCATCTAGCATTCCGATGGGAGATGAGTGTTACAAATTGTACAAATCAATGGGTCCTGCACACTGTAGGATGGCCAGGTGCCTATATTATGCTTATGGCTCTAATTCTTAAAAAATCAAATCACCACAGAAGGTTGGTGGCACCTTAATTGGGGGGGACAGGCTCGTGGTAATTGTTGGAGAGGAATAAGTGGAATAGTATAAAATACATCCAACACATGGTTTCCATGTGTTTGATACCATTCCATTCGTTCCATTCCAGCCATTATTATGAGCTGTCCTCAGCAGCCTCCTGTGTGTCTCACCATTATTTCTCATGAGTGTTCATGTTGATCAATATTTTGGCTTTGCTGGTGTATTGTAAATTATAAAATAAATGTCTGATCAATACATACAGTACAATTCTGAACATATGATCATTTATAATGCTAATGAAGAGGCACCAAGAAATTGTTTTCATTTACATTCCCTTAAGTAATAGAAATACATTTAATTTGTATAGCTTTTCATTACAGAGCTATCTCAAAGCTCTACCGAGGAAAAAATAAAACATACAATAAAAATAACATAGTATATGTTATGATTTCCTAATTGTTGTGGCTAATGTTAAATAAGTGGCTAGGTGGCTAGGTACAAAAGTATCTATATCCACAGTAAAACGAGTCTTATATCGACATAACCTGAAAGGCCGCTCAGCAAGGAAGAAGCCACTGCTCCAAAACCGCCATAAAAAAAGCCAGACTACGGTTTGCAACTACACATGGGGACAAAGATCGCACTTTTTGGAGAATTGACCTTGGGTCTGATGAAACAAAAATAGAACTGTTTGGCCATAATGACCATTGTTATGTTTGGAGGAAAAAGGGGGAGGCTTGCAAGCCGAAGAACACCATCCCAATTGTGAAGCACGGGGGTGGCAGCATCATGTTGTGGGTGTGCTTTGCTGCAGGAGGGACTGGTGCACTTCACAAAAAAGATGGCATCGTGAGGTAGGAAAATTATGTGGATATATTGAAGCAACATCTCAAGACATCAGTCAGGAAGGTAAAGCTTGGTCGCAAATGGGTCTTCCAAATGGACAATGACCCCAAGCATACTTCCAAAGTTGTAGCAAAATGGCGTAAGGACAACAAAGTCAAGGTATTGGAGTGGCCATCACAAAGCCCTGACCTCAATCCTATAGAAAATGTGTGTGCAGAACTGCAAAAGTGTGTGTGAGCAAGGAGGCCTACAAACCTGACTCAGTTACACCAGCTCTGTCAGGAGGAATGGGCCAAAATTCACCCAACTTATTGTGGGAAGCTTGTGGAAGGCTACCCAAAATGTTTGACCCAAGTTAAACAATTTAAAGGCATGCTACCAAATAGTAATTGAGTGTATGTAAACTTCTGACCCACTGGGAATGTGATGAAAGAAGTAAAAGCTGAAATAAATAATTCTCTCTACTATTATTCTGACATTTCACATTCTTAAAATAAAGTGGTGATCCTAACTGACCTAAAACAGTGAATTTTTACTAGGATTAAATGTCAGGAATTGTGAAAAACTGAGTTTAAATGTATTTGGCTAAGGTGTAGGTAAACTTCCGACTGTACGTTTTACAAATTCTTAACATACTGTACGAATTGCAATTCATAACATTTTGTACGAATTGCAATTCATAGCATATCATTCGACATGGATGATGGACATCCACAAATGAATACATACCATACGAAATGTAACATATCATGCTAAATGGAGTGTCCCGGATTTACATTTACTATGTTACCCCTGAATCCAGGTTGGAATGACATGAGACCCATTGTTTACCTTATCGTCAATGACATGTGGCCATTGGTTACCTTGTTACCTGGCAACGACCACAAGGGCGTTTCAAAGAGCTGTCAGTCAAGGCGAGCTCATGAATATAAGCTCCCCACCCACTCAGCCTGTTCTTTCAGGCTTCCTGATAATTAACAATGAAATTGTAAACATCACCCATAGTATAGCGTACAAATATTATGGGTGATGTTTTGGTCATTCAAAGGCTATTTTTACTTAGGAAATATGATGACTGTGCGGGACCTTTAAAAATGACCACTGCGTATGCATATTAGCCAATACATATGGCATAACCTACACATATAGCATACCTCGCAATGCAATATTCTCCAAAAACAGTTGTACAATGTGCTCTGCAATAAGATAACCAGAGTTTGATTTCTTAACAAGATACTTTCTCAGAAAGCAGCTGCCCAATACCATGGAGGGCATGCATAATCTTGGATGTGTTGGAATATAAAGTATGGAGAATGATAAAGAGCCTGTAAGATCATAGAAAAAGCAGTTGGGAAATAAATGTTTCAGTTTCAAATACTAAATGTTTAGTGAGTGAGTATATTTAGGTGGTTTAAATTCTCAACTTTCCTACTAACCTTCTAAAAGTTGATGGTGCCAAAATCTTGCCAATCCATTTATTATTCTATTATGACTGAGTGTGAGACATCCCATGTGAAAAATGCATATATTTAAATATGCTTAAATCATACTTCATTAATATATTTAAGTAAGTCTGTGATAAATATACTTAAGTAAATTTAAAATGATAAAACATTTTTAAATATACTTAATGCATTTAATGTAAATTTCATTCGTATTTTATTAGCATTTAAGTATATTAAATACATTTTAAATTATATAAATGGGGACACTTTTTTTGTACTTAAGTATATTCTTAGTATATTAGATAAAGAGCAAAATAAATATACTTTGAAAACACCTTAAGTGCAATTTATGTACAGTGGCAAGAAAAAGTATGTGAACCCCTTGGAATTACCTGGATTTCTGCATAAATTAGACATACAATTTGATCTGATATTCATCTTAGTCACAACAATAGACAAACACAGTGTGCTTAAATTAATAACACACAAATGATTGTATTTTTCTTTTCTATATCGAATACATCATTTAAACATTCACAGTGTAGGTTGGAAAAAATAGTACCCGCAAAACACCAGTCTCACCGTTAACAGTGAAAAGGCAACTCCGGGATGCTGGCCTTCTAGGCAGACTTGCAAAGAAAAAGCCATATCTCAGACTGGCCAATAAAAAGAAAAGATTAAGATGGGCAAAAGAACACAGACACTGGACAGAGGAACTCTGCCTAGAAGGCCAGCATCCCAGAGTCACCTCTTCTGTTGACGTTGAGACTGGTGTTTTGCTGGTACTATTTAATGAAGCTGCCAGTTGAGGACTTGTGAGGTGTCTGTTTCTCACACTAGACACTCTAATGTACTTGTCCTCTTGCTCAGTTGTGCACCAGGGCCTCCCACTCCTCTTTCTATTCTTGCTAGAGACAATTTGCGCTGTTCTGTACTGTTCTCTTCTGTTTTGTAGTACACAGCGTTGTACGAGATCTTCAGTTTCTTAGCAATTGCTCGCATGGAATAGCCTTCATTTCTCAGAACAAGAATAGACTGATGAGTTTCAGAAGAAAGCTCTTTGTGTCTGGTCATTTTGAGCCTGTAATCGAACCCACAAATGCTGATGCTTCAGATACTCAACTAGTCTAAAGAAGGCCAGTTTTATTGCTTCCTTAATCAGAAAAACAGTTTTCAGCTATGCTAACATAATTGCAAAAGGGTTTTCTAATGATCAATTAGCCTTTTAAAATGATAAACTTGGATTAGATAACACAACGTGCCATTGGAACACAGGAGTGATGGTTGCTGATAATGGGCCTCTGTAAGCTTATGTAGATATTCCATAAAAAATCAACTGTTTCCAGCTACAGTAGTCATTTACAACATTAACAATGTCTACACTGTATTTCTGATCAATTTGATGTTATTTTAATGGACAAAATTGCTTTTCTTTCAAGAACAAGGACATTTCTAAGTGACCCCAAACTTTTGAATGGTAGTGTTGCGTAAGTATTTGAATGGTAGTCGTTGCGTAAGTATTCAGAGTCAATACATGTTAGAAACACCATTGGCAGTGATTACAGCGGTTAGTATTCTTGGGTAAGCCTCTATGAGCTTTAGCCCATTACTAGCCCATTATTCTTTTCATAATTCTTCAAGCTCTGTCAAGATGTGCGGATCATGGCTAGACAGCAATTTTCAAGTCTTGCCATAGATTTCCAAGCAGATTTCAAAACTGTAACTTGGCCACTCTGGAACATTCATTGTCTTCTTGGTAAGCAACCAGTGTAGATGGATAGTAATTAAAAAATCATGCCAACCCGTATTGTTTCACACAGAGTGAGCATCTAACATATTATGTGATTTGTTAAGCCAAATTTTACTCATGAACTCATTTAGGCTTGCCTAACCAAAGGGGCCGTAAATGTATGCAATGACTATATTTTAGTTATCTAATTTTTATTGATCCCCCCCCCCCAAAAAAATAAAAAAGTATTCCACTTTGACATTATAGTATTTTGAGTAAATTGTTGACATTGTTTGAAATTACAATGAAATACATTTTAACCCCACTTTGTAACACAATAAAATGTGAAGAAATCCAAGGGGTATGAATACCTTTGCAAGGCACTGTATACTTATAGTGTACTTTATCACCCACAGAGTTTCATAAAAAAATAAACAGTACCAGTCAAAAGTTTGGACACACCTACTCATCCAAGGGTTTTTCTTTATTTTTACTATTTTCTACATTGTAGAATAATAGTGAAGACATCAAAACTATGTAATAACACATATGGAATCATGTAGTCATGAAGCTTGCTTAGATAATGCCAAGAGTGTG
Organism: Salmo salar; assembly: GCF_965601325.2. Lineage (NCBI taxonomy): Eukaryota > Metazoa > Chordata > Actinopteri > Salmoniformes > Salmonidae > Salmo > Salmo salar. The sequence continues at coordinate 59,981,391 of NC_138302.1, read as the reverse complement.
CAAAGCTGTCATCAAGGCAAAGGGTGGCTACTTTGAAGAATCTCAAATCTAAAATATATTTTGATTTGTTTAACACTTTTTTGGTTACTACATGATTCCATATCTGTTATTTCATAGTTGTGATGTCTTCACTATTATTCTACAATGTAGAAAATAGTCAAAATAAAGAAAAACCCTTGAATGAGTAGGTGTGTCCAAACGTTTGACTGGTACTGTATAAATTATTTAACTATTAAAACAACTCCATGTGTATTTTGAATGAAAATACTAAATTACAATTAAAGCATTTGAAATTGAAGTACAATTTTAATGTGTGTTTAAGTTCAATGATAATGAACATAAAGGATTCTTAAAGACGGGAAAACAATTCATTTAAAGTACACTTTTAATAAATGTATTGAAGGTTGATGATAGTATATTTATAGTATACGGAAAGACTGAAAAACAATTAATTTAAGTACACTTTTAACAAGTGTATTAAATGTTGATGATAGTATATGTATAGTATACTAAAATACTGAAAAACTATACATTTAAAGTACACTTTTAATAAATGCGTTGAATGTTGATGATAGCATATTTATAGTATACTAAAAGACTGAAACAAATATTAATTTAAAGCACACTGCTAATAAGTGTGTTGAAGGTTGATTATAGTATATTTATAGTATAAAAAAGACTGAAAAAACTATGAATTTAAAGTACACTGTTAATAAGTGTATTGAAGTGTGATGACAGCATATTTATAGTATACTAAAAGACTGAATAAAAAGATTGGCTTGGCATGTTTTGCATAATGTACGATCCATGCATATGTATTTGAGCAAAGAACACCATCTCTAACAGTGTTCCACCATTTGTTGAGTACGGCAACAAATAGCAAAGGTGTCTCTCTCGGGCAGTCTTCTTTTTTTCTACAAGAGTCTAAGGTAGTATTTGAAGTATGTAAATATAGTGTAACCTACAAATCAATGTATCTCAAGTTCCGTGGAGGGGACAATCTTACAATGTTGCAGTTCAGAAATTAGAGCTTTACCGTCTATGCCAAAAGTCTGGGCCTCTGATGGAGACTGTAGAACTATCATCAACACATGCTTCAGTATTCCCCCATTTGTGTGCCAAGCCCCCATAGGCATATCGAAAGGATCCCATCCTGGTCAACAATGTTCCTGACCGATGTAGAGAGACAAGTGCCTTATCAGAATGCAATCTAAAGCTTGTGTGGTCCAGAGACGAGAACTCTACCATCTATGGCAAAAGCCTGGGCTTTTGACGGGGACAATAGAATGTTACAATAGTAAAAAAATATGTTGGTCACCTGTAAACTGATTATACATTTAATTTAGTCTTCAAGCTGCTCAAACAAGCACGTATATCTGCAGTTGGTGTTCATCGACTCTAAAACGCACTAGATTGTGTGAGACAAAACTCACAAAGAAAAGACAACAGGCAAATGCATATGTGGTCTCAATATCTAAATAGTGATGGCAGGACTAATTCAAACTGTAGGACTTCTTGGTGAATAGATCGTGGGAGACAAAAGTGAGAGACAATAATGAATAAAGATGCTCAAACAAGCACGTGTATCTGTAGTAGGTGTTCTTCAACACTAAAATGTACTATACTGTATAAGACAAAATCCAAAATCCACAAAGAAAGACAACAGGCAAAGACATACAGTATGTGGTCCCAATGTCTACAATGTCTAAATAGTTCAAACTGCAGTAGGATGGTTCTCCTCACAGGTGAGGGAATCAGCTCATGCTTGGCGAATAACACTTGGTTGATCTCTGGGAGCAGGACACAGGAGAGCTGAATAGACCCTGTGAGAGACAAGAATGAATAAAATATATCATCACAGCGAAGGAATGTAGTTTGTACGCTCGAAAATGAACATCCTGATAGTCTGAGGCAGGGTGCTCCGTGATCATCCTACTCCACCTATTGACAGGGATAATGTGGCACCTCTTATTTGCCAGGATAAAATACATTAGTGTGTCCTGCCTTGATGACTGTATTACCTTTACACTACTTGTCCTATAGATTTTTGTAGTCTTAAATTATTGCTTGGAATAAACTAATAACTAAACACTCCTTGTCCAGGAATGACACGCTAGCTAGTGATTAAAGCCACCTGCTCCTGCTGGCTAGCAGTATATCTACTTGTTATAACTTGCTAGCAAGCTAGCTACATTACTAAGGTTGCTGCTATCTACAGTATGTTGAGAGTCATTTTACAGCTTGCATTGATGGTAAATATAACTAAATAGTTATAGAACTAAATATGACTAAATAGATAGTTATATTTACCATCAGTGCAAGCTGTAAACTATAACTTTTCTATAACTAAATAGATAGATTAGAAATAAATAAAAAATACTTTACCTGACAGCAGTTTGTCGGACGGAGATCTCTCTCGAGCTGTAACCAGCTTTCTACTACCTTAGGTATGGATAACGTAATTGGCAGAGGTGATCAGCAGAGATAGTACCATGGATAGTTCACAAGTTTAGATTGCTTTACAGTTCAGTACTTGGCAGGTTTTGCATGTCCAGCTAGCAAACATAAAAGTAAGTATTTTGAAAAATAAATGGCAAGAATTGGCATTGCCAACAGACAGAAATGTACTCCGAATAAATAAATATACACAACATGTAAAAACCAGATCTTCTCTTGACAGAGATCCATCATCTCAAAAGCTAAATCAGATAGCTTGCTACGGCCCACCACCTGAACGTGCTGGAGTATTTAATGCAACCTAAACCCAAGTAAAGCAATTTTCTATTAGAGCTATCAAGAATGAAACACAAGAATCAATGAATTAATAGTTAGTGCAAAACTATTAAGATGATACAGAGACATAAGCCTACCCTGAATCCAGTGCTATATGTGACATTGTATGCACAAATATCAAACAGTAGGCTTGTGTCTTTATTCATGTTAAACAGAATGTTTGGTCAACTTGAAGAACATGTGATGCAGGTGGATGTGGCAATTTCTCTTTTTTCTTAGTTTCAGCAAAACCGTGTCCCATTGAGCTTCCGTGGAACCAAAGACTGGAACCGTTGCTCAATGCTTTCCTCAAAAAGAGAGGAAAACAATTGCTCTAGCCTACTTCAGTTGTATTGATCTGTCATCATGAATCTGGTAATATTCTGTGGAACTTCAGTGGTAGAATGGAATTAATTATTTTGGAGTCGACATCACTAGCCTCCAGTAGCCTAGTAATGTTCTGTCATGTAAGGTTACAAAAATCTGATAACTTTCGCAACCCTAGTTCTGTGGAACTTTAGTGGTAATGTTCCATGCAGCTTCAGGTAATGTCCTGAGATTTGGTGATTGATAAAGATTAAGTGCAAATAGTTAAGTATTTAAATGGTTATCTAATGAAAAAAGGAATCACAACAACAAAAACGTGTAACCGATCGCTCCATCTATAAAGCAACTTGACGTGTTTGACTGTGTTTGTGTGTGTGTACATGTGCATGAATGCCTGTGTGTACGCTTGTGCAATTACCATGTTTTTATGATTCTGAACAATTGAATGAAGCACTGGTATTCTGTAAACAGAGACTGATCTGTAATTATTGGTCGTTTTTATTCACACCTAACCGTTATCAATGCAGAACGTAAATTCATAATTGACTGTGACGGGCTGCAGTCTTTGTGTGGGAGGCACAGGACAGAGGTAAGCCTTTGTAGGGGACTAGTCATGGTGCCATAGTGAGTGTGGAGAAAAGACATATGAGAGGTTGCTCACACAGGTGTTCGGAGTCCAGCGGGTCATTGCCATGGAGATGTGGAAAAATGCAGCAACTGCTAGAGGAAGTTATCTAACATTGATACACTACATGACCAAAAGTATGTGGACATCTGCTCGTTGAACATCTTATTCCAAAATCATGGGCACTAATACAGAGTTGGTCCCCCCTTTGCTACTATAACAGTCTCCACTCTTCTGGGAAGGCTTTCCACTAGATGCTGGAACATTGCTGCGGGGACTTGCTTCCATTCAGCCACAAGAGCATTAGTGAGGTCGAGCACTGATGTTGGGCGATTAGGCCTGGCTCGAATTCATTCCAAAGGTGTTCGATGGGGGTTGATGTCAGGGCTCTGTGCATGCAGGTCAAGTTCTTCCACACCGATCTCGACAAACCATTTCTGTATGGACCTCACTTTGTGCACGGGGACATTGTTGTGCTGAAACCGGAAAGGGCTTTCCCCAAACTGTTGCCACAGAATCGCACAGAATCGTCTAGAATGTCATTGTATGCTGTAGTGTTAAGTGCAACCAAGGACAAATTGTATGCTGTAGCGTTAAGTGCAACCAAGGCTGTCTGTGCAACCAAAGACAAACGATTTTTATGCACTACACGCTTCAGCACTCGGCGGTCCTGTTCTGTGAGCTTGTGTGGCCTACCACTTTGCGGCTGAGCTGTTGTTGCTCCTAAATGTTTCCACTTCACAATAACAGCACTTACAGTTGACCGGGGAAGCTCTAGCAGGGCAGAAATCTGACAAACTGACTTGTTGGAAATGTAGCATCCTATGACTGTGCCATGTTGAAAGTCACTGAGCTCTTCAATAAGGCCATTCTACTGTCAATGTTTGTCTATGGAGATTGCATGGCGGTGTGCTCGATTTTATACACTTCTCGGCAACGGGTCTTGGTGAAATAGCCAAATCCACTAATTTGAAGTGTTGTCCACATACTTTTGTTTAGATAGTGTATATCTCTATACCACTTACAGTATAGGATTGCTTATCAATGTAAATTGAATGACACATTTTAACATTGGTATGGGGACTGAAGGGCCCTGTCTGTGACACATCAAATTTGGTCTCAGGTTTAAAAAATGTATCACCCACGGCATCCTCAGTACAAATATATATGTCTTAGAGTACATCCTTTAATAATACTTATATAAGTATTATCAGTGTACAGGAGCTAGTGGCTACAAATAACTCATTCTGTCATTGCACACAACAGTGTGCTGTCTGTGCCTCTTCTATCACAGTTTGTTGTGTGATCCACGAAAGCTGTCAATATCCTTGGCTCAGAAACATGTTTCATTCGTTACACTCACTTCTGAAACAAAACATGTAATGCTCTGGAAAGCACACGATCAACAAATAATATTATGTCATGAAATATTTGGAAATATCCTAACTTTCCCATGGAACCCCACCCTATTGAGTAACTGCACAAACTATGAAACTATAGTAAATTAATTGAGTCTATATAAAGTTACATACAAATATTGTGTATTGTGTTTAGTTATTGAGTTATTTAGGAATGTAGTGATCCTGAGGGTAGGGCCTGGTTTCAGTGGGATAGTGAAGATAAGATACCATTTTTGGAACCACTTTCCTTCCCTGTATTTATTTTATTTTATTGAACCTTTATTTCATCAGGAAGTCATACTGAGACCAAGATCTCTTTTACAGATGAGCCTTGAATTACATAAATGACATAAAATACAGAAATCAAAATGCAAGCAGAAAGAAAAACACAGTCATAGAAAACAAAAAGTCCTCAGTCAGAAAACAAAAAGTCCTCAGTCAGCTTTCTGAATTGCCCTTAGAGGCACCAAAATATACACTTTAAGATAGTGTTGAAGATTGTTCCACAAATAAGGTGCAAGAAACTAAAAGTTGATTTACTGTACCTAACTCAGTAGAGACCAAAGGAATTTCCAGAGTTAGCTATTCCTGTGACCGTTGTGGTAACTCATACAGTATGTCTAAAGTTTAGTAATGATGCTAGGTACAGTGGGACTTTTGTAAATGGGCTTTATAAATGAAAACATAGCAATGTATTAACACTTACGCGACATCAAAGAGGGCCAACCAACTTTGCAATCAAATGTAATTTCAATACGTGTTGAATGGCCAAACATGAGACATCACACACTTCAAAGGTCCACATGATCAATGTAATATCATTTGTGAGTAGTTGTGAGAGCTTTAACGTTACAGTTCAACCTATCACGTGAGGAATAAAGATGACACATTTAACTTTACATCAGAGCTTGGGAGGAGGAGGGAGAATGTGAGTTTATTAAGGAGAGGTGAGAGAGACGGAAACAGAGACCGAGAGAGAGAGAGAGAGAGAGAGAGAGAGAGAGAGAGAGAGAGAGAGAGAGAGAGAGAGAGAGAGAGAGAGAGAGAGAGAGAGAGAGCAAGTGAATGGGAGAGATAGAGTATGTGAGTGAGAGCACAAGAGATAGGTGGAACGCCTATCCTCTGATCAGTGTAAGATCTTACCAGACTGCAGTCAATTTAGAACATTTCAAAGATAACGCATATGGTTCTAGTTTGACCTTGGGGTCAGGGAGAAGAGATCACAGAGAAGAAACTTCCTTGTCGGTAAGTCCAGTTGTTTTGACCATGTTGAACCGTGGAGGATTAAGTGGAAAACATCTATCGTCATCCCTTGTTTTCATAGAGTTCAAGTATTTTCTCTGTTAATGGTTGACTACTAGTCAGTCATTGCTCCTATTTGTCTTTCATGATTATTTTAAAGGCATCATTTTAACATTATCTATAAAAGCAATATGCAGTAAACCAAGACAAATACTGTACTGTTATGTGATATGAGGTTTGCATGTGCAGACAGCATTTTAAGATGAGATATTGTGGGGCAGGATTTGTCATTTCTTTACCCCTTGAAGAAGAGGATACAGTGGCAGAGGAGACAAGTAGCATAAAGAAAATAAACTCACAATTCCTGTGGTAACATAAATGTCCGTGACCCTCTGATGAGAATCAGATAAGACAAAGCAGATAAGTAAGATTAGATAGGAATGCTTTTAGGATTCACTATGTATCCATCTTGTCTATTAATGAAGAAATACATGAACTCTACAATGTTCACATTGATGGCATGAAACAACTCCGGTGTAATTTGTTTTTGATAATCGAAGGTTGATTGGTTCTAAACAAATGGCCTACTAGTGTGACATTGGCTCTCTCTCTGTGTATGTGTGTAAGGGAGAGTGGGCTTACAGGTGTGTTCGAAGATGTCAATGGTGAAATGGATGTTATCTTCTGCATTGGTGGCAATAAAAAGAACACCAACGTGTAATTTGCTTTGTTGTGTGTGCGTGCTTGTGTGTGCGTGCGTCAGGAAGAGTTGGTTGACAGGTGTATTTGGAATGAAGATGTCAATGGTGAAACAGGCAGCAATGGCTGTGGTGGTGGTAGCGATGGGATGCATGGCCGTCATCGCTCTAATCCTCACATTAGTTCAGCACCACTCAGTGGATCTCCCCCATCGCATGCAGGTGATGAGAAATTACAACTGTTTTCTGTGATGTGACTACTGTAATTTACTTCACTTGACAACCCTTATCAGGGGCAGAATTGAGGGAAATTCACTATGGGAAATCACCCATGTAAAATTCCGGGAATTCACCATAAAAAGCTTTTACAAAAAAGTTTTACATGTCGAATTCCTTTAACTTTGGGAACTCCGTTCCAACATTTTCCCTCCCAATTCCACCCTTGTCCCTTCTGGATATCACATTGCTTTCATCATATCTCAGATTTCAATGTTATTTTATAAAGTACATACACTACCGTTCAAAAGTTTGGGGTCACTTAGAAATGTCTTTGTTTTTGAAAGAAAACAGATTAGCATTTTAAAATGATAAACTTGGATTAGCTAACACAACGTGCCATTGGAACACAGGAGTGATGGTTGCTGATAATGGGCCTCTGTACGCCTATGTAGATATTCCATAAAAAATATGCTGTTCTTTCAAAAACAAGGACATTTCTAAGTGACCCCAAAGTTTTGAACGGTAGTGTACCTCATGGGATACGACAGGGCCCCTGTAAAGCTTCCAATATGGGACGGTACTCAACATCAAAAGGGGAGTGTACAAATACAATTCCTATCATCACTAAGGGTCATAAAAATGTTAGGAAAAAAAACATTCTCCCTGTAAGTACAATGTTAATCTTAGTTTAGCTCTCTCCCTCTGTATCCCTCTCTGTATCAAACACACAGGCTCTCCCATACACACCAGGATTCCCCAATATGGAATGGTATTTGACTTCTCTGTCTGTGTGTCCTTCAGTATGGGATGGTGTTTGACGCTGGATCCACACACACTTCTCTCTACATGTACCGTTGGCCTGGCAACAAAGAAAACAACACTGGGGTGGTGTCACAGATGCTGGTCTGTGATGTTGATGGTCAGTGCCAAGGGCTGTCTGTCAACCATTACTACTGCTCTATTATTTTACTCATTCTTAGGGGTAAATCCTTACTTCCACATAACTCAAATGTTCACTTTGTCATGTATTGACGTTAGTGTTGCACAATTCCAGTGATCCCCCAACCTGGAGTTACTCATCTGGGATTTATAGAGAATTTGGCAACAATAGTTGATGTCAATGGAAGAATAGTTAGGATTCGCCCCTAGAAAGGGAAAGGAAAAGGGAATACCTAGTCAGTTGAATGCATTCAACTGAAATGTGAATCAGAGAGGTGCGGGGGGCTGCCATAATCGACATCCACGTCTTCGGCGCCTGGGGAACAGTACTTTAGAAGTTAGAATACGCCCCTCAGCCATCTTAGACCTATTTTGATGGCAGCTTGAGCTCAAGGCCAAGACAATTCATCATTTATCACTCAGTAATGGTTGTCATATCAAAACATACAGTATATGCCTTTAGTGTCTCACACCCGCCCCCTGCTCTTCCATAGGAAATGGCATCTCTAGCTATGCCCGGGACCCCCCTGCTGCAGGGCTCAGTCTGAGGAAGTGCCTGGACAGTGCACTGGCAGTCGTCCCTGACAACCAGCTGAGGGAAACTCCTGTGTACCTTGGTGCTACCGCTGGCATGCGACTCTTGCAGTAAGTCAAGACTGCACTGTTTTATCTTGATAGATGTAATAATTTCCATTTCCACATCCCAATAATCATACTTTATGAATGAATACGCTAGGAAAACAACCTGGTCTCAGAGCATTTCGTATTATTCTGTGCGTAATTCCAGAACATTCCATTTAGTATGATATGTTACGTTTCGTATGGTATGTATTAATTTGTGGATGTCCATCACCCATTTGTATATGTTACGAATTACAATTTGTATTATATGTTACAAATTTGCAGAACCTACAATACGTTATGAATTTGCAAAATGTAATATATGTGTTAAAGGAATTTTATATCTTGATGTTAATAATCAATAATCAATTCGCCTTGACTAATGCCCAAGGTTTGTAAGACAATGGGTTAAAATAATTAGGCAAGGACTCAGCTTTCTGCAAAAGGTTTCTGTAGCTTTATTCATGAGAACGTTCTGAGGTCAGGATAACAAAACAGTCATTTTATAGTTCTTGCTTACTTACACACATGCATTTACACACAAACTGTTGGTGACCTGCAACTCCCATTGACTTCTCACGCTTTTTTATCACATTCTAGCTCAGCCTGTTCCTTTCCTTCAAGGTTAGGAACTCTTTGAAGTTTTACTCCCTTTACCATCTGTTTCTGTAGCTCTCTATACTAATTGCATACACACACATTTCTTTCCCTCTCCAGTGGTTCCTGGACTTTCTGGAACTAATCAGACCAATCGATCACTACATTGATCATTACATTGATTATTCATTAACCATGCTGTATGACTAATAATTCATCATGGTTTATTGATTCATTTACCTTTATTAGATAATTCTCTTATGAATTCCACCCTTAAATGATTCAATAATTCACCATGATGATCAAATGCTATATGAGAACCCTACTAATCACATGCTTTATGTAAACACAAATAATCACACGCTATATGGAAACACAAATAATCACACGCTATATGGAAACACAAATAATCACACATTATATGTAATCACACATAATCACACGCTATATGGAAACACAAATAATCACACACTATAAGTAAACACAATTGTGATACAAGAATTTAACAAGACCAATACATGTATATTCCTTCTATACTCATCAATGACTGTCCTGGGCCTATTTCCAATTATGACACTTCGATTCAGGATTTTCATCATAATTTTCATTAAAGGAACAGTCCATCTAAATGTTGAAAATTCAATCTAAACGTTGAAAATTGTTTTATCAAACATTGGCATCTCATGATCAAAAGAAACGGAGCCATCTTCCTGGCCTGGAGGCCCGCATTCGCCATCCCACTGATCGGAGCTCGGAATCGGTCCATATCTCACCAACTGCTGCGTCATCGATCTCTCGAGAGTCCTGGTGATTAAACCTCTCACACATGGGACGAGACAACATCCACACAACACAACCACACTCATACAGGTGAAAGCAGCCCATAATACAGTTCTTACAACACCTTTCCATTTTCCCAAACATGAGATGTGTTATCAGGAATGTACGTGCAGCGATGAACCCAATCATTCTACCTACACCGCCCTCTTCTGCCAATAACATATCGAGAGTCAGTCTATTTTACCAGGTCATGAGGGAGGTGGCGGATAATTGGTCAGAGAACCTCTTTACTGCATCCCCGTTTTCATTCATGAATCTCTGTTGATTATAAAAGATGTCATTAATCCCATCCACATTTTTATTCATTGTCAACCACCAAAATAATGTAGTGTTAAAGCCTTCACGTATTTGATTCTTAGCTTTGTATTCATCTGGAACTTCTCTGAGGATGCCAATAGCATCCATCTAGACAAAGCTACTCCCAGCCTGGTCAAAACTTCTCCTGTGCCCACTTTAGCCTCCTATAACTGGCCTCTGATGACTAACTCGAACTGGTTGGACCAATAACCCCAGGGCGCAAGTTCCTAACCACCCTTTGTGGTAATTTCTGTCGTATGCGTCCTTTGCTGGTACTAGCCCACCCTACATCAGTTATAGGTGCTGTGAGGTTAAACATTTTCTATTCATCTTTCAAACCTAAGTCAGTCACATTCACGATTACTTTCAGCCATTAAAATCATCTCAGTTCTTGGTGCCATTCTTGTATCTATAACACTGGTGCTCATCAGGAGTTAAGGTGAACCAAGGTGTGTTGGCTGAGTACTTCAATCTTGCCAACCCCAATTCCTGTACAGTTGTCTGCTTCCCCAGGAAATTGTTTAATGTTTACCTTAAATTCTACATCTTGATCTTCTTTGATTCCTTATTCTGTATGTCACTCATCAGTGTATTATATAGTTTATCTTTTCCTTCTTATAAATGACAATGGTATCGTATGATTAGTACCGGAAGGTGGTGGATCTGAATGTATCAGAAAGGTTACCAAAACTATGATGCAGCTCAGAGTCTCTACTCTTCCCAAAAACCGCCAACCCTCTCCTGCCCTGTCTCTCTGCTAGGTACCACCCCATACTCACACCTCTAGGAGCACACACAGTGATGAACGGTCGGGATAGGGAATCTTCTTTAAGGAGGTAATCCCCGGACCCTGTTGGTACTCGGTTCTTCTCCTAAAATTTGTAAGTCGCTCTGGATAAGAGCGTCTGCTAAATGACTTAAATGTAAATGTAAATGTAACTCTGTGTGTGATCAGCAGTGCTCATATGTGTACATACCTTCTTGCAGTGGGTAACGTGGACCCAAATGACTCTTTCAGCTTTTCTAATGGCAAAGGCAGTGGTTTAACAGAACCTGGTATGGGCCTTCCCAACGGTGTTGCTTCCAGTCTTTTCTCCTCAGGGACTGGATCCACACCCAGTCTCCTGGTTGTACTGAGTGAATCACCTTCTCCTGTAATTCACCTGTTGGACACAAAATCTTGGACATACGGGTTTGGTTAACAAACAGTCTTCTCATGTGCTCTGCTAGTATTTCTTCAACTTCTATGTCTACCTGTTCTGGTATCTCTAACTCTGGCATTCTATAGGCTCTACCTGATTAGCTAAACTGTCATCCATCATTTAAAGAGATGGCTCCTAGTAAACCAACTCTAGGGATAATATCTTGACTTAATATTTTAGCTACCATAATCATGTCCACCAAGTAAGTTGGGAACGCTTCTACCCATTTGCTATACTTATCTATTCTTGTTAAACACCCCTTCTTCCCCTCATTTCGGAATATCTCAATAAGGTCAATTTCCAACTGTTGGAATGGATATCTTACAAAAAAATTGTTTAAGTAATTATCCTCTAGGCCATCACTCTTTCCTAACTACTCTACTATACTTCCCTCCCCTTGATACATTGCTTAGCCTATGTATCAATATTGCTGCGTATCCATACAATGTCTTTGGTAAGATTAGTAAATTATCCTTATGTCAGACCTTCTCTTGTAGGATGCCCCCTTTCATTTTCCACATGTCCGATTCTCCCTGGGACCTTCATCCTCGGCTATTCTGTAACAATTCTCTGTCAAGTGTTTTATCTTCTTTAAGATTTATCTGTGCTGTTTTGTAAGGTTTTAAATGTCTATGTGCTTGTCTGTGTAAATAGTAACTTTTCTCTCCTTTCTTATTTCACCGGTTCTAGTCAATGCTACTATTTTGGCCTACTGTGCAGAATAGTGTCTGGGCAATGGTTCAGTGTCTAACACCTGAAACCAACTAAGCTTTCATTGTCCTTTTGGTTAGGGTAACAATTACTTTCAGCAAAATGATCATATCTCCTCCTAGCGAATTTACCAAACATAAACTCAAAATCAAAACTAAAATACATGCCTGCCAACGGAGCCGATAGTCTCTCCATGAATTAATATCCTAGAGCTAAGTGAACCAAATTCTCTTCCTATCTACACCTGCTGGCCCCCTCCTTTCTTCCTGCTACTCCCAACCCTCAAGGTTTCAGCAATGCCTGGGAGGATCTCTCCATCTGCCCTTCTATCTGTCTCCTGCTTTTTCTCATAATATGGGTTGTTTCCAAATATTGACTAAATGTCTCATTGTCTCCTTGGTTGCACTCCTGAGTTTTAGAAAAATCAACCTGTCTAGATATTGCATATCTACTTAAATTTATCACAATACCCTCAATGATCCTAGATCACCTACAGATGTCATATATCCCTGTCCTGTTGACCTAAGTCTACCATTATTAAACTTATTCACAACAAAATATGGTAATACTATTATATCAATTCCACAGCCTTGTTGTGTTAAATCTCTTACACTGAATTCAACAACAGCTGACTTCCTAAGGGAAAATAAACGTATCTAGATCATGTAAAAAATACCCCTGCTACTGGTCAAAATATTTTCAAATAACATAATCAGATCAAAATGACTAATCTAATTTACTCCACCAAGAAAAATTATTTTACCCTTATTGTTCTAGGAAAATAGACTTAAGGAAGCCTACCCTTAGTCTAAGGCTTTGCCCTTTTAGTCTTCTCATTGGTTCAAATGATCAATTGTGTCTAAGAACTTTAACTCCATAATAATGATCAGTTCTACAAATTCCCTTAAAATCAATATCACCAATGACCTTAAATCCACCATCCAAATGGCTTTTCAATGTGGCTGATCAGACCACACAGGGAAGCCACTAGAGGGGTCAAAAGTCATACCACCCTTTCTGAACCGTGTTTCTTACTACATTAGACAAATGAAGGCTAAGAACTTTATCCATATTTTGTATCCCAGGTTCCCAGAACATTCCCTATCAAAAGAATTTCACGTGTTTAATTAAAACTCAGAAAACAAAACTTCCAAAATGCCATGTGTGTATACCCCTTTAAGATTTCCTGGCTTCTAGGTGTACAGAAGGAACACTATTAGCTCTCCAATATAGCTTCTTGCGATACCTATCGGTTGAGGGACTGTGTTGATCTCCACTAATCATGTCTACCCAGTCTGTGATTTTCCTCCCCTGTGACACCCACTGGCCCATTTCCTCCCACCTTTCTGGGGGCTCCCTGGCGAGAGATACATGGGGGCTCCACCTTTCTCTGAACAATGTCTGGTCTTGTGGAAGTAGCTCCACTTCCACAGCAACATGAGTGCTGTCATAGTGTAACCACTTTAACCCTATAGTTCTCCCTGGGGTTCTAAGTAATGCCTCCTCATAGACAAGATCTGGACCTGGGCGTTTGTTATACCAGAGAGTACAGTGTAAGTCATCGGGTGACATTTTAATGAGTCCTGGTGCCAGTTGGTCGGAGAGTTCCATCAAGGTTTTAGGAATATCTGTTATCCCCCCCCTCAACAAATCCTGACTGTACCAATAACATGGTTCCCCGTCCCACAGATGACCATATTGTCTTTGACAACGTATGCCTTCATTCCCCTCTCAGTGGGAGTGACGGCCACATTCAGTTTAGTCATTACATCTCGGCCTAACAAGTTGACTGGGCATAGTTTAGATATTAGAACAGGGACAGTGGCTTCTCCCCCAGATGACTCATGTTTCAGTGTTATAGGATCAGATAACCGTTCCATGAATTGATGTCCTGATGCTGACCGTACTATTATCTGTTTCCCATGACTTTTTATCCCTTTGGGAGCCTCGTCTGCACAGATTGCTGTGCGACACGCCCCAGTATCACACAGAAATGTGATTCTCTCTCCCATTACTGTTAGTGTTAAATAGGGTTTCTGTTCTTGTTGTAATGCCAAATCAACTGTAGCCAATTCAAAAACTTCACAATCGTTGTTTATAACTAAATCCTGAAAATCCTGTGCTTTAATTTATAAAACTCTGATTCAATTACAATCTGTGTGTACTTGCTATTGATCTCTATGTGTGTGCTGTATTTTCCTTTGTCCATGTCATACTGGTAATTTTCTATAGGGTCCCAGAATAATTTCTTTCATGACTTTTGAGAGATCCATTATCCATCTCACACGCAATTATCCTCTTACCCCTGTGGAAACTTCCCAATGTGTCTATGTGTTGTACAATCTATGTGTATCTCTTTCTTGAAACTTTATCTATAGCGGTGACTTTTGATCGGACATTAGGTCGCATACGTATGCAACTATAAACTATTTTCCAGGGGTCGTAAAGCCCTAGTTAACAGCCTATTTATCTGTTGTTTCATGTAACTTTTGACAATAATATCTGTATCTCACTCTGCCATATTAGGTTTCCCTTCTTCAATGGATAATCAGACCTAGGTTGCGCCTCCGGAAGATCTGACCATCCCCTCCTAGACGTATTTAGACAGGCGACCTATATTAATGCAATCATGTCTCTGTCCTCCTCCCTCATAATTATATTACTATATTTCGCCTTCCAATTTACGTTTCCGGCCAATGTCTTTCCAACAATTTTACGTTTTAGGTACTCAACATTTAGCTAGTTTATATTGGTAGTGGCCTCAGATACCATGGAGTCATTTCGGACCCCTCCTCCTCCTGTTTGAACTTATACCCGATTCCTATCTTCCATTTGCACAGAATACTTGGTTCCCTTTAAAACATTTTTCTCCACACAAACTTATAAAGACAGGTCACCAGATGCAAACTCCCTTCCGGATAGTTCCAGCGTCTAACACCCAGAGTACATTAAAACCTCTACTTGCTCCCGCCTTTCACTCTCACATCAATCGCTTTTGCCTTTCACTCTCACATCAATCGCTTTTGCCTTTCACTCTCACCTCAATAGCTTTTGCCTTTCACTCTCACATCAATCGTTTCCTCATTTAATGCCAACACACAGTTGTATCCTTCATTCCATCATGCAATGCAGACACACAGGTGCATTACTAATTTCATCATGTAATGCAGACCTACAGGTGTATCACTCATTTCATCATGCAACGCAGACATTTAGGTGCTACCACTCATTCCTTATTTAACCTCTTTGGGATAGGGGGCAGTATTTTCACGGCCGGATAAAAAACGTACCCCATTTAATCTGGTTACTACTCCTGCCCAGAAAGTAGAATATTCATATAATTAGTCGATTTTGATAGAAAACACTCTAAAGTTTCTAAAACTGTTTGAATGGTGTCTGTGAGTATAACAGAACTCATATGACAGGCCAAAACCTGAGAAGATTCCATACTTGAAGTGCCCTGTCTGACAATTTGTTCTCCTTCTAGGGCATCTCTATCAAAAATACAGCATCTCTGCTGTAACGTGACATTTTCTAAGGCTTCCATTGGCTCTCAGAAGGCTCCAGAAAGCGGAATGACGTCTCTGCAGTCTCTGGGCGAAAAAAAGCAGGAGTTTTTGTGAGTGGTCAGGCATGGAACAATGACAGTGGGGTGCGCGTGCACGAGACGACTCCATGTTTTTCTTTCAGTCTATGAATGAATATAACGTCGCCCAGTTGGAATATTATCGCTATTTTACGAGAAAAATAGCATAAAAATTGATTTTAAACAGCGTTTGACATGCTTCGAAGTACGGTAATGGAATATTTTGAATTTTTTTTGTCACGAAATGCGCCCGCGCGTCACCCTTCGGATACTGACATGAACGGACGAACAAAACGGAGCTATTTGGATATAACTATGTATTATTTCGAACCAAAACAACATTTGTTGTTGAAGTAGAAGTCCTGGGAGTGCATTCTGACGAAGAACAGCCAAGGTAATCCAATTTGTCTTATAGTACATCTGAGTTTGGTGAGCACCAAACTTGGTGGGTGTCAAATTAGCTAGCCTGTGATGGCCGAGCTATCTACTCAGAATATTGCAAAATGTGCTTTTGCCGAAAAGCTATTTTAAAATCTGACACCGCGATTGCATAAAGGAGTTCTGTATCTATAATTCTTAAAATAATTGTTCTGTTTTTTGTAAACGTTTATCGTGAGTAATTTAGTAAATTCACCGGAAGTTTGCGGTGGGTATGCTAGTTCTGAACATCACATGCTAATGTAAAAAGCTGTTTTTTGATATAAATATGAACTTGATTGAACAAAACATGCATGTATTGTATAACATAATGTCCTAGGAGTGTCATCTGATGACGATCATCAAAGGTTAGTGCTGCATTTAGCTGTGGTTTTGGTTTTTGTGACATATATGCTTGCTTTGAAAATGGCTGTGTGATTTATTTTTGGCAGGGTACTCTCCATATATAATCTAATGTTTTGCTTTCCTTTTTGAAATCGGACAATGTGGTTAGCTTAACGAGAGTCTTGTCTTTAAAATGGTGTAAAATAGTCATATGTTTGAGAAATTGAAGTTATAGCATTTTTAAGGTATTTGTATTTCACGCCACGCTCTACCATTGGATATTGGTGAGGAGTTCTGCTAGCGGAACGTCTGTCCCTAACAGGTTTAAGGGTCTCTTTCCAAGATGAATAGGATAAACTTTTAACACCAAGGGCCAGAAAAGGTTGAATACATTTGGCATGTTGTCGATCCAGCATGGCGTTTGCCGTGTTCAAAACAACTGGAAATTCGGAACTGGGAAGTCTCAGACTTCAGTGAGTTCAAACAACTAGGAATTCTGGAAAATTAAACGAACTCCGACAGGGAAAATAAGTTTTGAACAGTCATCCAACTCGTAATTTCAAGTCGGGATCTCTAGAGTTCCGACCTGAAGATTACTGACGTCATTGTCACGTCCTGACCAGTAGAGGGAGTATTTGTATTGTAGTTTGTTCAGGACGTGGCAGAAGGGTGTTTGTTTCATATGGTTCGGGTTGTGTGTGTAGTATTAACCTGTTATTGATAGGGGGCAGTATTTTCACAGCCGGATAAAAAACGTACCCGATTTAATCTGATTATTACTCCTGCCCAGAAACTAGAATATGCATATAATTATTAGCTTTGGATAGAAAACACTCCAAAGTTTCTAAAACTGTTTGAATGGTGTCTGTGTGTATAACAGAACTCATTTGGCAGGCCAAAACCTGAGAAGATTCTGTACAGGAAGTACCCTGTCTGACCATTTCTTGGCCTTCTTTGCCATCTCTATCCATTACAAAGGATCTCTGCTGTTACGTGACACTTCCTACGGCTCCAATGGGCTCTCAGAAGGCGGCAAAAAGCTGAACCGTGGCTTTGCAGGCTCTGGCTGAAAAAAAGTAGTGCGTTTGGGTAGTGGCTGGTTACAGTACTGTGAGACTCAGGCGCGTGCCCACGTCGACCGAATGCTTTGTTTTCTTTCCTCTGTTCACCTAAACGCAGATTCCCGGTCGGAATATTATCGCTTTATTACGAGAAAAATGGCATAAAAATTGATTTTAAAGTAATCATACAGGTGCTATTCCCAAAAACAATGAATAAAGCTTACTAACCTTGTTATTTGCAGCTGAGTTTTTCAATGTTCATTGAATCTCGTCACCACCTCTGTCGCGTACCAGTTTGCCACCGGCCTGTAAAGAACCCACAGTAAAGGGCCAGGTCTTTGATTTACGGATATTTCATCCGCCCGTGCACGGTTTCGGTGTCTCCTTGGAACAACAGCGGCAGTTTTTGAGATCCGGCTCGAAGGACAAATTGTTAAAGGAATTTTATATCTTGATGATAATAATCAATAATCAATTCACCTTGACTAATGCCCAAGGTTTGTAAGACAATGGGTTAAAATAATTAGGCAAGGACTCAGCTTTCTGCAAAACGTTTCTGTAGCTTTATTCAGAGAACATTCTGAGGTCAGGATAACAAAACAGTCATTTTATAGTTCTTGCTTACTTACGCACATGCATTTACACACAAACTGTTGGTGACCTGCAACTCCCATTGACTTCTCACGCTTTTTATCACATTCTAGCTCAGCCTGTTCCTTTCCTTCAAGGTTAGGAAGTCTTTGAAGTTTTACTCCCTTTACCATCTGTTTCTGTAGCTCTATATACTAATTGCATACACACACATTTCTTTCCCTCTCCAGTGGTTCCTGGACTTTCTGGAACTAATCAGACCAATCGATCACTACACTGATCATTACATTGATTATTCATTAACCATGCTGTATGACTAATAATTCATCATGGTTTATTGATTCATTTACCTTTATTAGATAATTCTCTTATCAATATGTTACGAATTCTAGCTAGGTGGTTAACGTTTGCAAGGCTAGGGGTTAGGGTTAAGGTTACGTTTAGGAGTTAGGTTAACGGTTTAAGTTTAGAGTTGGGGGAAGGCTTAGCTAAAACGGTAAAGGTTAGGGTTAGGTGAAGGGTTAGCTAAAATGGTTAGGGTTAGGTGAAGGGTTAGCTAAAAGGGTTAAGGTTAGGGTTAGGAGACGTGTTAGCTAACATGCTAAGTAGTTGCAAAGTAGCTAAAAAGTATTAAGTAGTTGAAATGTTGCTAAAATGCTAAAGTTGTCTGATGAGATTTGAATTCGCAACCTTTAGATTGCTATCCAGGGTTGGTAGATGTTGAAGTTATACACCCACCCATCCACCATTCCGACCAACCACCCCGAAGCTTAACATATGGTACTAAATAGAGTGTCTTGGATTTAGGTACAGAATAATATGAAATGCTCTGAGACCAGGTTGAGGAAAACATCCCACTTATCTATGTGGTGACTATTTAACCTCCTGTACATTATGACTGGGTACTGTGTGCTCTTTCAGGCTGCAAAACTAGTTTTTTTTATAATAAATAAGCATTTCTGAAATTTACTTCCATTGTCCTGCAAGAGTGACTGAATATTGTCCTCTCCCCAGGCTACAGAATCAAACCCAGTCTGATCAGGTTTTGGAGCAGGTAACCAAGGTGATCCAGGGGTATCCCTTTGACTTTCGGGGGGCACGAATTCTCTCTGGGATGGAGGAAGGGGCTTACGGATGGATCACCACCAACTATCTACAAGAGGGCTTCATCAAGGTGTGTATAGGGCCTATAGAATAGGCAGTGGTGTAAAGTACTTAAATAAAAATACTTTAAAGTACTACTTAAGTTATTATTTGGGGTATCTGTACTTTACTATTTATATTTTTGAAGACTTTCACTTTACTACATTCCTAATGAAAATAATACACTTTTTACTCCATACATTTTCCCTGACACCCAAAAGTACTCGTTACATTTTGAATGCTTAGCTGGACAGGAAAATGGCCCAATTCATGCGCTTATCAAGAGAACATCCCTGGTCATCCCTACTGCCTCAGATCTGGAGGACTCACTAAACATAAATGCTTCTTTTGTAAATAATGTTGTGCACCCCTGGCTATCCGCAAATAAAAAAAACAAGAAAATTGTGATGTCTGGTTTGCTTAATATAAGCAATTTGAAATTATTTATACTTGTACATTTACTTTTGATACTTAAAACTTCTTCGGGATTGGTGTCCCTTCCATGGGACGGTTGAGCTAACGTAGGCTAATGCGATTAGCATGAGGTTGCAAGTAACAAGAACATTTCCCAGGACATAGACATATAATATTGGCAGAAAGCTTACATTCTTGTTAATATAACTGTACTGTCCAATTTACAGTAGCTATTACAGTTAAATAATACCATGCTATTACTTGAGAGCGCACAATTTTGAACATGAAGTTATTAATAAACAAATTAGGCACAAACTTTGCACATACACTGCTGCCATCTAGTGGCCAGAATCTAAATTGCACCTGGCCTGGAATAATACATTATGGCCTTTCTCTTGCATTTCAAAGAAGGTACAAAAAAAATGACAAAATAATGTTTTTTTTTTTCCTTTGTATTATTGTTTACCAATACTCGTGTTACATTCTCCTACATTCCCTTCACATTTCCACAAACTTAAAAGTGTTTCCTTTCAAATGGCACCAAGAATATGCATATGCTTGATTCAGGCTTTTAGATTTGGGTATGTCATTTTAGGCGAAAATTGAAAAAAAGGGGCGGATCCTTAAGAGCTTTTAAGTATATTTTTTCAATTAAATTGACTTTTGATACTTAAGTATATTTAAAACCAAATACTTCTAGACTTTTACTCAAGTAGTATTTTACTAGGCGACTTTCACTTGAGTCATTTTCTATTAAAAGGTATGACAATTGGGTACTTTTCCACCACTGAGGATAGGTTACACACACACACACACACCACACACACACACACACACACACACACACACACACACACACACACACACACACACACACACACACACACACACACACACACACACACACACACACACACACACACACCACACACACACACACACACACACACACACACACACACACACACACACACACACACAAAGGCCCATCTATGCAAGTACCCCTCGTTGCGGCACACAGAACAGGACGGCTGTGGGCAATAAGAGCTAAGACGCTAATATTTGTGTAAACTCTACATAGTGGGTGTCACTCAGAAGCCTGATACCTATGGATTGTGCACCCATGAAACAGGGTAAGACTGTACAGTGAATATAAGTATGCCCCCAATGCAATTATGCAGTCTAACTCAAATCAAAGTTTACTGGTCGTGTACACAGATTTGTAGATGTTATTGCAGGTGCAGTAAAATGCTTGTGTTTCTAGCTCCAGCAGTTGAGTAATACCTAGCTAAAAAAACACACAATTTCTTTTTACTTTTTGAATTAAGAAATGGTGGAATTAATCCAATTAACCCAAATAGCACTAACAGCAATCCAAATGCAATCTGTACCTCTACACCAGATGAATTTAAACAAGATACTGTAAAACAACCCATCATTGTAGCACTGTGTGATGATGGGGAGTGCCAATCATTAGGGATCCTTCAGTCAGAAGAAAGGACGACTGAACTGACAACCGAATCTCAGCAAAAAAAGAAACGTCCCTTTTTCAGGACACTGTCTTTCAAAGATAATTCGGAAAATTCCCATGCTTCAATTAACCATAAACAATTAATGAACATGCACCTGTGGAACAGTCGTTAAGACACTAACAGCTTACAGAAGGTAAGCAATTAAGGTCACAGTTATGAAAACTAAGGACACTAAAGAGGCCTTTCTACTGAATCTGAAAAACACCAAAAGAAAGATGCCCAGGGTCCCTGCTCATCTGCGTGAACGTGCCTTAGGCATGCTGCACGGAGGCATGAGGACTGCAGATGTGGCCAGGGCAATAAATTGCAATGTCCGTACTGTGAGACGCCTAAGACAGAGCTACAGGGAAACAGGACAGACAGCTGATCATTCTCGCTGTGGCAGACCACGTGTAACAACACCTGCACAGGATCGGTACATCCGAACATCACACCTGCGGGACAGGTACAGGATGGCAACAACAACTGCCTGAGTTACACCAACTGCCCGAGTTACACCAGGAATGCACAATCCCTCTATCAGTGCTCAGACTGTCCTCAATAGGCTGAGAGAGGCTGGACTGAGGGCTTGTAGGCCTGTTGTAAGGCAGGTCCTCACCAGACATCACCGGCAACAACGTGCCCATAGGCGAATCCACCGTCGCTGGACCAGACAGGACTGACAAAAAGTGCTCATCACAGACGAGTTGCGGTTTTGTCTCACCATGGGTGATGGTCAGATTTGCGTTTATCGTCAAAGGAATGAGCGTTACACTGAGGCCTGTACTCTGGATTGGGATCGATTTGGAGGTGGAGGGTCCGTCATGGTCTGGGGCGGTGTGTTACAGCATCATCGGACAGAGCTTGTTGTCATTGCAGGCAACGCTGTGCGTTACAGGGAAGACATCCTCCTCCCTCATGTGGTACCCTTCCTGCAGGCTCATCCTGACATGACCCTCCTGCATGACAATGCCACCAGCCATACTGCCTGTTCTGTGCATGATTTCCTGCAAGACAGGTATGTCAGTGTTCTGCCATGGCCAGCGAAGAGCCCGGATCTCAATCCCATTGAGCACGTCTGGGACCTGTTGGATCGGAGGGTGAGGGCTAGGGCCATTCCCCCCAGAAATGTCCAGGAACTTGCAGGTGCCTTGGTGGAAGAGTGGGGTAACATCTCACAGCAAGAACTGGCAAATCTGGTGCAGTCCAAGAGGAGGAGATGCACTGCAGTACTTAATGCAGCTGGTGGCCACACCAGATACTGCCGCTGGTGGCCACACCAGATATTTTTACCCCCCCTTTGTTCAGGGACACATGATTCCATTTCTGTTAGTCACATGTCTGTGGAACTTGTTCAGTTTATGTCTCAGTTGTTGAATCGTGTTATGTTCATACACATATTTACACATGTTAAGTTTGCTGAAAATAAACACTGTTGAGAGTGAGAGGACATTTCTTTTTTTGCTGAGTTTATATGATTCTGAGGGAGGGGTACTGAAACATTGGATATGAGGGCATTGCACTCATTCATATTATAGATATAGAGTGAGCTATGTCAAGAATCCAGTGCATAAATAAATATGCAGTGTGTACAAACAGTGCAACTAAAATGCAATAGTAGTAGAAATATTAGAATGAGATGTTGGGAATACAGTATTGAAATACATCCAATACATCCACAGTGTGGTTTCAACAGTTGTCAAACTAATTCATTATTGTATTTAATTAAAAATTATGTAACATTCCAACTTTGTTTAGCGTTATTCTAGTCTACACTTTCAACGAAGGACTTATTTTAAAGGCGAACCGCAAATTCCATTATTGTGGCAAATTGTTATTGTGGTTAGCGTTCAGCAGAAGGACAGACAACATTGGCCAACGTACAGAAAGAAATTACGTAGAACAAAAACATGCCTCTGATTCTAAGGAATCATGTCATTTCTATTCATGGCATTCCTATCTGCAATGTTCCAACATGCCCAGGAAAACCCACAGCTATTTACAAACCCTGCTCATCACTTGTCTGTCTGGAATGCCTCTGCAAATGAAAAAAATGTGGTAGGAGGGGGCAGCCCGGGACGGCGCCGCCCACAGTTTACCCCCAAACCATTCCTTGGGCAGCGGCTTCTCCATCTACGAGGTTGAGTCAAAGTGTTAACCTTGACTGAGGTATTCCAACTACAGAGGCTCTGTCTCCTCAGACAATGGTATCAAGCTTGTTTGGGAAAAATTAACAGATGTTTGTGGATATACAGTAGGAGCACCATTTGTTACCACTGTAATAACCTGTTATATTGGTGAATTGCAGGTCTGCAGTTTAAAACTATTGCTAACACACAGTATTTGTGCTTCTCCTAAGCAGCACGGCTTTGAGGGAGGATGGGTGCGTCCTAAAGGAAGGAAGATCTGGGGTGCCCTGGATATGGGAGGCTCTTCCACCCAGATAGCCTTTACTCCCGGCCAGCCTGTACGGGACCCTGCCTCCGCCCTGGGACCCAAGCTCTATGGTTACCAGTATGAGGTGTACACACACAGCTACCTGTGCTATGGCAAGGAGCAGACCATGAGGCAGCTACAGGTTCATCTTCTCAAGGTAAGTAGCCGCCTGGTCGCCAGTTCGATGAAACTTGAATAAATTGCAGAAAGGTTTCAGGTAAATCAAATCACATTTTATTGTTCACATACACGTTTAGCAGATGTTATTGCAGGTGTAGCGAAATGCTGGTAATAATACCAGGTAAACTCCCCATACACGTAGATATTGTATAAAACCAGTTTTCAGGAAGAAAAAGCAAACAGACGGTAGTGTTCTAAAGAAAGATAATGAACAAACAAAGATATGATGTTTTGGATCTTCCTGAAATGAAATCCAAAGAAAGGTAATTTGGGAAAAGGATGTTTGGCATACCTTTTAAATATGGATCCAAAATAATTTAATAATTCATTCAAGTTGGGATATACAGTATGTGACATTTCGGCCTTACCCAGGCCTTCTTTAAGACACATTATACATTTATTTCGGCCAATTCAGTGTGGAATTGCCCTAAAGCTGTTTGACTGAATGTGTCTCAGTTGAGTCAGAAGCATTTCATGGCTGCCTTAGGTAAGTTCTTGTACGATTCAAGCAAACTTCCTCCTCTACCAGATGAGTGGGTCTACCCGCCCAGTCAACCACCCCTGCTACCACCTGGGTGACAACCTAACCCTGACTCTGGGTGACCTCTATGACTCCCCCTGCGTGGTCAGACCCGTGAACTTTGACCCAGCCTCAGTGGTCACCTTCACAGGTACCAGTGAGCCACTTCAGTGTCTCAACCAGATAAAGAACATCACGAACCTGGCTGCCTGTTCCCTGGCCCCCGACTGTGGCTTCAACGGGGTCTACCAGCCCCCTGTCATTGGAAACTTCTTTGTGAGTATTCGTCCCATATCTATGCAAACCCCACTCAACTGGCACTCCAGGAAGGCTCAATTGAACACTCCAAGTATTTGAAATATGTCTAACAGTATATACAGTGTACAAAATATTAGGAATGCCTGCTCTTTCCATGACAGACTAGGTGAATCTAGGTGAAAGCTATGATCCCTTATAGATGTCACTTGTTAAATCCACTTCAAATCAGTGCAGATGAAGGGGAAGAGACAGCTTAAAGGATTTAAGACAATTGTGTATGTATGCCATTCAGAGGGTGACTAGGCAACACAAAATATTGAAGTGCCTTTAAAAGGGGTATGCTAGTACGTACCAGGCGCACCGGTTTGACTGTGTCAAGAACTGTAACCCTACTGGGTTGTTTACCGTGTGTATCAAGAATAGTCTATCACCCAAAGGACATCCAGCCAACTTGACAACTCTGGGAACCAATGGAGTGCTGTGGAATGCTTTCGACACCTTGTCGAGTCCATGCCCTGACGAATTGAGGCTGTTCTGAGGGCAAAAGGGGGTGCAAGTCATTATTAGGAAGGTGTTCCTAATGTTTTGTACACTCAGTGTATATCGTCACCATCATTCTGTTCCCTTTCCCCAGGCTTTCTCAGCATACTATTACACCTTTGACTTCCTTGGTCTGGCTCCTCAGTCCTCTCTGTCTCAGGCTACCACCACAATAGACACTTTCTGCAAAAGGACCTGGAACTCGGTGAGATACAGAGACCTCTGCTGACCTTTCACATTGCCGGTACACTTCCTTGAAACGGTATACCAGTACACAGATTCATCGAATCATACTCAAATCACATGCTAAACAGGTGATTGAGAATGAACAATGAGTATGAGCATCCATAACATGTCATTCTTTTTAGCACAGATATCAATCCACAGTAGCCTACAAAATTTACCTCGTAATGATCTAATTTCCAATGTTGCTACAACATGCTTAATAACTCTTTTGGCAGCTCAAGAAAGAGTATGCTGTAAAAGACAAGTACCTTCGTGATTACTGTGCCTCAGCCAACTACATAATGACAGTACTACTAGACGGCTACAAGTTCAACCAGACCTGGGGAAACATATACTTCCAGAGACAGGTGTGTTTAACTGTACAGCATATGTAAAAACGTCAACATCCTATTGAAAGATTTCAGGACACAAAATGAATGAAATTATACCACAGAATAAACTCAATATTCTTATGCGGCAGTCAATATTAATAGACGTGCTTCCCTAATGAAGCTGTGTATCTATCATATACATACACACAGGACAGTGGAGGCTGCTGAGGGGAGGACAGCTCATAATAATGGCTGGAACGGAGTGAATGGAATGGCATCAATACCATTCCACTTATTCCACCCCAGCCATTACCACGAGCCCGTCCTCCCGAATGAAGGTGGCACCAACCTCTTGTGATACAGTATATATTTATATATACATCATCGGTGTCTATCAGGTGGCAGACACAGACATTGGCTGGACGCTGGGCTACATGTTGAACCTGACCAACCTGATCCCCTCAGAGCTCCCCCTGGTGGTGACAGGTGTGCAGCGCAGCCAGTGGGCAGCAGAGGTCTTCTTCATTGTGTTTGCTGTGTTCCTCAGCCTGATGGTACTGGTCCTACTGTGGCTCTGGAACCCACAGGACGGACGAGGTAACAAATGACAATCGATGAAATCACACTCTGAACGTCTCTGTCTTCTAGTCTATATAGTGATGAGATACAATGTGATAATGTGATGTAACAGCAGCTATCAAGCACTGTGTCAATAAGAGCGGAACGGAAGTGGCAGCTCCTGGAACTCCCAGTAATAGTTAAATAAATAGTCATATTTTCTGTCAATATGACTAATTATGGAGGCAGTTGAATGTATTAGGAATTTATTAGGCATTTATAAGCTGCATAGCTTGATGTTTTTCCTGCAAATAGAAACCCTACAACTATAATATATAACTATCTACTATAAATGAATAGTGTTGGTATGAACATATACCTCAATGATTTTATATTTCTCCCCCCCATAAACAGTCATTGAAGTACCAAAGGGAGGATCATTTCAAGTGTCACATCACTATTACTACATGACTTGTTCAATGCATTTGATATATTACATTTAGAAATAAAATACAATCATAAGGGCGTATGAGGCATAAATGTGTGTGTGCGTGCGTGTGCGTGCGACTGTGCTGCAGATTGTGAGATGTACCAATCTTCTCCACCTTGATCAGCAGCAGCCTGATTTCTTCTTTGGGGGTTCTTTCTGCAACACCAAGCTTCCCTCTTCTTGTCGTGTCTCCTCTCCCAACTGCTTTATCGTCCTTGAAGCAACACACACCAAATCAATGCTTGACTATGCACAGAGAGTCATTTTCCACACGCAGAAGATGACAATGCGCAAGACAGACAACAGCCAAATCCACACAACACAAACAACAGCTTCTACATTAAAGTCTGCATGTCTTACCTTGCCAGCGTTTCCATAGACAGAGTCACATTGTCACCTGTGGCAGCACTACACTCCATAAAGAGCATGCCGTACCCCTGTAAGAGTGACATCAATAATAGTATTGTATTTATGATGAATTATTTAAATCCTGCTTTGGTACACACCTCAATTTCAGCACCAGCTACAAAACTGTAAAATACCCATTCAGAACACATCCCATACCACATGTTAATCCTACAGCCCAGTTTCCCAAATTCTGGCTGTTCAAGTTACAGTAACATTAACATACCGTTGCCAGGTTTTCCCCTTCATGAGTCTGAACCTCTCGTTCTAGATTAGCACAATCAGCCTTGTTCCCAAGGAGTATAACAATGACGTCATCTGGGGCCCCCTCCTACAAAATACAAAAGTTAATGACGGTACAATAGATACCAATGGAAAAACAGTGAATCCTGCAAACAATTGTTTGTGTTGTTACATAGTTGTTCTTTGGTTCTAAAATGAAAGGCATGATTTAAATGCCCCCTACCTGAACGCAGTTGACCCAGTAGCGGATGTCACAGAAGCTCTGAGAGGAAGTGATGTCATACATCAGCACTAGACCCTGGGCTCTGTGGAACACCTGCCTGGTGATACTGTGATACCTGGGGAAGACAGTAAATAATAAAATGTTACAATAGTCTAATATGAATGTAATTATATACGGACAAATAAAAACACACACATGATGGGTTCAAACCAGAACAGAGGAACAGATTCTGTATGGATGCATGATGTACAATGACCAACTGTGATGAACTTAGGGCTAGAGTGTCACCTTTCTTGACCTGCAGTATCCCATAACTGTAAAGTCACTGGGCTGCCATCCACTGTCACAGGCTGTATACAGGTATCAATACCTGCTCAGAACAGAAACAAACAAGCATGAAACCAGACATGAATGAGCAGCACAGTAATATTGTACCATGGTGTTTGTTTCTTCACACGACATGGAAGGGCATGGTGCCAAACATACAAATAGGATAATGATACTCACCAATGGTAGCATAGTGGTCCATACAGAACTCGCCACTTTGGAAGCGCTTCATGAAGGAGGTTTTGCCCACACTGCTGTTCCCAACCATCACCACGTTGTAGGGGTTTGATCTAGAGCCATTGCTTCCTAAGGTACCTGGAGGGGGGGATCAGAGAGACTGGTCTATTACAGTCACTATCACTTCTCTGATCTCACTCAAAGTCAAGTGGAGCAAAGGGCCTCAACAACGCATCTCCAGCAAATGAATTCCAGGTTGACTTACTTACTCAAGACTAACCTTATACCCTGTGTACTGCCTCACTGCTGCCATTCAATTCTTACCAGATGGCTGTTTCTTCTTCTCTCTGGTGACCGGGCTCTTCTCCACACGCTCTGCCTTTTCTTGACCTCTTTTATTCCCATGGCCTAGCTGTGGAGCTGCAGCCACTTGTTCAGACCCTCCACTCAAAGCAGTGCTTGAGGGAACAACCTTAGACAAATAGAAAACGTTATCTCTCAAAACTAAAAGGATATGCTAATCTCTTCAACATGAAATGTGTGATACTGTTGTGTGTTCAATATCCTACATACTATCTGGTATACACAGTTCGTAAAACATTTAAATGTAACAAATTAGAAGTTTAACATACGTGCCTTCAGAAAGTATTCACACCCCTTGACTTTTTCCAGATTTTGTTGTGTTACACCCTGAATTTAAAATAGAGCAGGTTGAAGTTTCTCTTCACCTTCACTTTGGAGGACTATTGTGTTATTGAATGACTCAAAATCCTCTGGGATGGTTGAAGCATCTGACTCAAAGAATTGATATGACAAATGCCTAGAGCTGGGAAATGTGAAGGACTCCGCCTCAGCATGTTCACTTTCCCGCCTCCACTCTTCCTGTTTCTTCCACTCCTGTGCTATTATGTCACTGGCTTACACACAATACCCCCCTAATGTGAAAGTGGAATTATGTTTTTAGAAATGTTCACTCATTAATAAAAAATGAAAAGCTGAAGTGTCTTGAATCATGAACTATTCAACACCTTTGTTATGGCAAGCCGTTTTTTTTTTGTCCCATCGCTGCAACTCCCGTACGGACTCAGGAGAGGCGAAGGTCGACATTGTAGTTACTACACAATACTAACCTAAATGACAGAGTGAAAAGATGGAAGCCTGTACAGAATAAAAAATATTCCAATAAGGCACTAAAGTAAAACTGTGATAAAGAAATGATTTTATGTCCTGAATACAAAGCGTTATGTTTGGGACAAATCCATCACAACATCATTGACTACTACTCTTCATATTTTCAAGCATGGTGGTGGTTGCATCATGTTATGGGTATACTTGTCAGCGGCAAGGACTAAGGAGTTTTTTTTGTATGATAAAAAGAAATGGAATTGAGCTAAGCACAAGCAAATCCTAGAGGAAAACCTGGTTCAGTCTGCTTTCCAACAGACACTGGGAGACAAATTCACTTTTCAGCCGGACAATAACCTAAAACACAAGGCCAAACATACACTGAAGTTGCTTACCAAGACGACATTGAAATGTTACTGAGTGGCGAAGTTAAAGTTGACTTAAATTGGCTTGAAAATCTAATGGCAAGACTTGAAAATGGCTGTCTTGCAATGATCAACAACCAACTTGGCAGAGCATGAAGAATTTTAAAAAGAATAATGTGCAAATATTGTACAATCCAGGTGTGCAAAGTTCATGCTGACCAGAACGTCTGCCATCACGCACATGTTGATTTGTCCACCCACACCAAACGTGATCAGCAGGTTGAAATATCAAAACGAACTCTGAACCAACTATATTCATTTGGGGACAGGTCGAAAAGCATTAAACATTTATTGCAATTTAGCTAGCTAGCTTGCTGTTGCTAGCTAATTTGTCCTGGGATAAACATTGGGTTGTTATTTTACCTGATAAAATGGTAAGCCGAGTTTGTTTCTAGTAATCTCTCCTCCTTTAGGCTTCTTCGGATGGGTTGGACACATTTCAGTGGACTTTATATGATGGTTGGCGACCAACTTTAAGGTGCATTACCACCACCAACTGGACTGTGGACCTCAGTTCATATTTCAATCACCCCAGTGGGTAAATGCTCCTCAAAACCAATGAGGAGATGGGAGAGGCAGGACTTGCAGTGCATCAAGCCTCACAAATAGAACCAAGTTCTATATTAGCGCCTGGCAAAGCAGACGCGTGCGAGCAGTGTGGGTGCGGTGATTGAATAACATGTATGTGTACATTTATTTTGCAACGCGTGCGCTGCAATATAAATGTACACATATGTTATTCAATCACCGTAGCCAGGCGCTAATTTAGAACTTGATTCTATTTGTGACGCTTGACGTGATGCAAGTCCTGCGAGCGGTCTGGTAAGCAACCAGAAGGAATCACAGCTGTAATCATTGCCAAAGGTGATTCTAAAATGTATTGACTCAGGGATGTGAATACTTATGTAAATGAGATATTTCTGTATTTCAAATGTAAAAACAAAATCTAAAAATCTTAAAACATGTTTTCACTTTGTCATTATGGGGTCTTGAATGTAGATGGGTGAGGAAAAAAAATACCTATTTTATAAATTTTTAATTCAGGCTGTAACATGTGGAAAGGGGTATGAATTCTTTCTGAAGGCACTGTATTTTGAAAGGTTAGGGCCGAGGTCAGACTTACAGCCTATGAACAATTTCCTAGTATATATATATATATATATAAAAACATATTAGACAAAAGGTAGAAGTTCAAACAAGTTCCTCTTTCTGGGGCGGCAGGTAGGCAGGTAGCCCAGTGGTTAGAGCATTGAGCCAGTAACCGAAACATTGCTGGATCGAATCCCCGAGCTGACAAGGTAAAAATCTGTCGTTCTACCCCTGAACCAGGCAGTTAACCCACTGTAAGCCATCATTGTAAATAAGAATTTGTTCTTAACTTGCCAGGTTAAAAAATAAATAAATCCAATGAGCCTACCGATAAACACATCAAATTCCTAGTTGTGACAATTCTCTTTTCTT
The DNA here is from genome assembly GCF_965601325.2 of Salmo salar. Classification (NCBI taxonomy): domain Eukaryota; kingdom Metazoa; phylum Chordata; class Actinopteri; order Salmoniformes; family Salmonidae; genus Salmo; species Salmo salar. The sequence continues at coordinate 59,949,908 of NC_138302.1, read as the reverse complement.
TATTATAACATTTTTACATACGTCAAGAAGGCTATGAGAATCATTTGTAAGGAATGCCACAGTACCTCCATGAATATTGTCTCCTTCTCTGTGCTCTTCCTCTCCTGTTGGTCCTCCAGACTGACAGCTTCAGCCCTGCGCTCCTCTTGAAATCTTTCCGAAATAACATTGACGTCCGGATCTCCAATGACTTCCCCTCGAACCTCTTCCCCTGTTACCTTTTCTCCTGTCTCCTGCTTTTCTTCCTCTGAGTGGAGTCCACCTGGTGTCCGACGGGTAGAGCCCATCTTTCTTCTCTTCCCTGTAGCTTTGGATTGACCAACATCCTTGTGAGATTGGGAACTCAGAGAGAGAGAGAATTCCGAAGGAAGACTGGGGCTTGGTGTTGAAAGGTGTTGTTCCATGTAAGCAGTTTGGGCGAGTCTATGAGAATCTATACAAACCATATCACCTGACTCTTGGGCTGCTAAACCACAGGGCGTTCGGTTGCTTTCGCTCTCAGTGGCTATTTTCACTTCTACCTCCTCCGCCTCTCTAACTTCGTTAGGTTCTACAAGCTCAGACTTTAAGGCAGATTCTCCTTCTACTACTAAGGTCTCTGTCTCTGTCACCTGCTCCACTGTCACCGTTTCTAGAAGTTCCTCAAGCTCAGTCTTTTCTATGCTAGACTCAATTTCTACTGCTATCACGACCGCTCCTACATCTTCTATAACCTCTGTATCTTTTTCTTTCTCATCCTCCTTTCTCTCCTCTCCTTGTCTATCTCGAAGAGTCCTGCGAGTGGAACCCATCTTCCTTTTCCTCTGTGGAGGGCCTGTCGTTTCTTTCGGACTAAGAGAACTCTGCAGTGAGGGGGGATCTGGAGGGGAGTCAGTGTTTTCTCTTGATTCACAGAGTGTTACCTCCAATGATGTTTCTTCGTGTTGCAAACCAGAGACGTAAGGATTTGAGTTCAGTGTGTCATTGGTCAGGTAGGACTCTACAGTGGGAAAATCAGGGTTGCGAAGAGTTTGGCTACTATCAGTCAACTCGGATTCACTTTGAAGAATGAGTTGTGTTGGCATGGATTCATCATTTATGATTGACTGTCTCTTACTATCCATTTCGTTACCATCCATTCTTCCCTTTTGATTTAAAGTACTGACAGAACAGCTGAGGTCAGTCAGGACATTCTCATCTCTTTTTTCTCCTTCGTTCTTCTCTTTACCAGCGCCATCTTTTGATTCCATCAACATTTCAAACTCCACGTCCTCTCCCTTGTCTTCTATCACCTCCGTTTTTTTTATTTCTTCTTGTTTTTCCTCTGTGTCCTCTTCTCTTTGTGCAGGATGCCTGCGAGTTGACCCCATCTTTCTCCTCCTGCTTGGAGAGGAATTCTGATTGGAGTCTGTGTTTGCTGCATTATCACCTTGGTCCTGAACACTCTGCAGTAAGGGTGGTTTGAGAAAGGTGTTGGTGCTTTTATCCGAGTATAAAGCTTGAACGAGTTGACTAGCAGAGATATTAGGATCAGTGCTCAAAGGCTCATCTGTTTGGCAGGGCTCTGTTGTGAGAGTTGCGCCATCATACGTCATTTGGCTGCCAACACTCACTTCATTTACAAGCAACACGTGATCACTAACTTCCCCCTCGCTGAGTAAAATGACTGATGTGTCCAGTCCGCCTATGGTATTGGAGTCAGTGTTTGCATTCTCCTCATTCCCTTGAATACTCTGTAGTAATAGTGGGTTGAGAAAGGGGTTAGTGATTTCCACACATGGAGTATGGATGAGTTGACTGGGAGAGATATTGGGATCAGTGCTCGGGGTGTCATCTGACTCAATTGTAAGAGCATGATTATATATTATTTGGCTGCTGTCACTCACTTCAGAATCATTCACAAGCAACGTATAATCACCAACTTCCTCCTCGCTGAGAAAAGGGTCTCCTGATTGTTCCAGTCCAACACTGAAGACCTCCAATGGATCAACTATGTGGGCCATGCTTGTTTCACTGTTGCTCTCAGTTTCTATATTGCCAGTTTCTATAAATACAGTGGCTCTGTTGTCTTTGTTATACAATTGATCCTCAATACCAAATGAATAGATGGCATGGTCAAAAGGGGTTGGTTCAATCAGAACATCCTCTCCTTTCTCATCATCTGCTCTATGCTCCGGTTCCAATAACATCAGAGACTTTTCCAATGTTTTAACACCGAATCCTTCCACTGTTCCCATGTCCCACTCTAACTGCTCTCCTATCTCTTCTATGTTTTCTGTGTCTTCCTCTGTTTGGAAATTCTCCTTTTCCATCTGCTCGCCTTCCTTCTCGTCTCCACTGGCGCTGCCTTTAGGCTCCATAGACATTTCACGCTCAGTCTCTTCGATGCCACACACTTGTTCTTTTCCCATGATGACCTCTTCACCCTCACCATAAAGATAGCGATATTTACGTATCTTACTCTCTCCATGTTCTTCCACCCTGCGAGTGGAACCCATCTTTCTTCTTCTCCCTGGAAAGTTGGATCCTGTGTGAGCACGTTCGGCATGACCCAAAGAGCTGTCTAAGGGAGTTGATTTTAAAAAGGAGGTGATATCTTCACTTCGCTCAGGTTGATAGCTTTCTACATTGTCTAGTTGTCTTAAATGAGGTCTATATGCCAGTACTATATTTTCTTCAACTATCAGATCAACAAAATCCTCTGCTTCATCTCTTTGGTGCAATGCTTCCTGATTGCCTGGTCCAATAGAGTTAATATCATCTTGGACTTCTGACTCATTTAGATCAGGTTGAAGTTTCTCTTCACCTTCTCCACTTTGGAGGACTATTGTGTTGTTGAATGACTCAAAATCTTCTGTGATGGTTGAAGCATCTGACTCAAGGAATTGATCTGATGAACGCATAGAGCTGTTTAATGTGGAGGACTCCGCATACTGAATTTCCTGCCTCCCCTCTTCCTGTTTCTTCCAATCCTCTGCTATGGGTTCAGCAGTGAATCCTTGAACAGCTTGCAATGCAAGGTCAAGAGACAGATGGGGGAGTGAGTCAGTTCCAGGAGTATCTTGAAGCAATTCACTGCTATAACTAGCCACAGCTTCACTACTAGGTTCAGTATCCTCACCAACTTCCTCTTTACATCTGTCATCTGATTGGTCGGGTGTGTTAGAAGCAAACAAAAGAAACTCACTTTGACTTCTGCTCTTAGTGTCCATTTCAATTTTGTTTGGTCCCAGGAGCCCTTCAGTGTTGCTGTGGGACTCATATTCCACAACGGATGCCTGAAGTTCTAAGGATGCTTCTGTGTCTCCAGTTTCGTCATGTTGTTTCTCCCCAAAGTCTGTCTCTTCTTGTTTGCCTTTATTCCTACGAGTAGACCCCAATTTCTTCCTCTTCCCTGCGGTGTCAGGTGATTGTAGTAGATATGGGTTTTCAGGTTGAGACAGCTGTGACTCTGCAAGGTCATTTAGTGATGGATCAACATCTTCCGCGAATTGTGGTGTTATTGAATATAAGCCCTTTGATGAGAAAAGGTCTGTTTGTATGGTTAATGAAACTGAATCAGCCCCAACTCCTTTCCTTTGCCCTGACGACATTTCCGACTCATCGTTCTTAGTCTCATTTTCATCTTGATTCCGAGGGCGTCTTCGTGATGACCCCATTTTCACTTTTCTTGATTTCTTGTCAGACATGGTTCTTCCTATACCACCACACAGACGGTAGGTTGTTAATCCTTAAACCTTGATGGAATTAAAAAGGCTTCCAGTTATATGCTCTTTGCATCTTTTACACAATACAATTACTTATTGTGAAGGTACCACAAAAGTTTAGGCACTAAGATGTTTAAGCCGACACTCCCAGTTATGTAACTAATGCACTAATGGTTGGCTGAAAAATAATTTAACTCAAGGCCAAGATTAGACACGATATTCACAAAAGCTAAGGCAAATACACATTTACATTAAATGCACCAACTAATAATCACAGCGGGGTTATCAATTACATGTAAGTTTTGCAAACAATAGGTTTGCAACTACCCCCCATTTTAAAACACTGTGTGATGAATAATTTCCTGTTTCCAGTGTCAACAACACCCCAGAGTCTCACACAGAAGTCTCTCAAGACATCCGCATTGCCTCTCAACTGCTCCGGCTTATTGCCCAGGGTCTGGTTTGAGGAAAACATTTTTAAAAACGCAGATCAAACTGCCTACTCATAATTCTCAAATTCAAATGTCCTTTTTAAAAGGAGTTTTGCAGACATCAGTAAATGTAGATGCTGGTGTTTTCATTGCTGAAACCATGTCATCACAAATGTGTTTAAAGAATTGTAGTCAGTGTAATACCTAATCTTTTGAAAAATTCCAATGCAAATGAACCCCTGACATACACCTTCCTCCAACAACCACAATACTTGATGTACTCACCTCCAGAATCCACTACCTTCACATGAGATGTTCAGGAAATGCTTTAAAAAAAAAAAAACACCTCCAAAAACACTATGGTGTCATGTCCTAGCTAGTACAGCATGCCAGGTTTAACTGTTCTGTTGAAACCGTTTCCGATTTCAGCAACTGTGACCAAAGACTTCCTGTGCAATTGAGACTAGCACTTATGTCGAAACAAACTGTACTGCGCAAACATCCTTGTACAAAAAGGATCCTTCCTGAAACTGCTAAACTAATAGCTTTGAGGCAGTTCTGGTCATGGAACTTCACTGTGAATACGTTATGGCAAAGTAAAAAAAACATGACCATTTCTTACTGTTACCAACCAATAGTGATGTATTTACACATCACACACAGGGGCCTATTACCCTTCATGGTTTAACTGGCGTTATGATTACAGTAAATCCTGGATGGGTGAAAGGGAATATCAGTCAGATTTTGTTTAACCAAATACAGCTCTGAATTAGCAGTGGTCATTGTTTCCCAGCCCTATTTCACTATGACTTAAGGGATTGCAAGTTATTCAACTTAGAATAAATCGAAAAGGTATACATTTGCAATGCAGATGGAGTTACCCAAATCATTCAATCTGTGACTCAGATTTTCAACCTGAGTCACACAAATTTCCATCTTAAGAACAATTGAATGACTAAGCTTTGATTTACACACCTATCCTTCCATCTCCCATCCAAGAACCTAGCATTCAGTGAGTCACAATCAAAAGTAAATGAAACATAACTCAAAACAATCCAAAAAGTTATGCCCAGGGAAACCTGTTACCAAATGTTTAATTCAATCACTTCAAACAGTTTAACAGAAACAAATACAAAGTAGTTGAGTTACCACATTCTATTCAACATGCAGTGTGACAGCTACTTCCTGTATGAAGTATTTACTTCAGAATTTATGGGGGAAATAATTGCCAAGTGGACTGAAAACATTTTCTAAATTAATCCTTTAACTCATTGGACAATGCGTCACGTAATTTAAACAAATTAAAACAGGACACATTTGGTAAAATAAAGACAGTAATTTGTGAATGATACAGTTTGCAAAGACGGAATTGTTTCAAAGATTGACAGACACGGTCGTTTCACTTCATAAAAAGGAAGAAAGAAAAAACAAATCTAAAAGATTATTTAAAAAGGAAACGCACTCATCCAAAACCTGATTCAATACAAGAGACATCCTCGGGGTTGGACTTAGACTTCAGACTGTCACTCACTTTCTCTCCGCGGTCCTAGAGCGGCTGGGGGAAAAAAACGAGGATCTGTCAGAAACAAATGATAACTTGCACTACAATCCAATGCCCATAGCCCTACAAATACAGTGGGGCCCAAAATTATTGACACCCTTGATAAAGACGAGCAAAAATGACTGCGTAAAGACATTTAGATTCTCTTATCCAGAGCGACGTCCAGTAGTGTGCATACTAGGGCTGACCCAATTTAGTCGACTTGGCGATTGTTTGGTCAAAAACTGCTGGTCGACAGATTTCTGTAGTTGAGCAGTCAAATAGATTTTTTGTTGCTATGTGCATAATAGCGAGGTTAACCAGCACGTTGGTGTTGAACAATGCAGCGGAGGCAGCAGTGGAGTAAAAAGACAAGGAAACAACCCGTGCCTTAATTGTCTAAGAAAATTGAGGAGAGAAGACACCAACTTAATTAGGTCCATAATCAATAGCCTAACTGTTAGTAGTGGCCCTGTATAACCACCATGGAGTTGTAGGCCTAAGAGTGCATCCTGTTTAGTCTTAATACAGTAACGTACTTAGGCCTATATTTCGATATATAGGCCTATATAGCAATCATTTATTCGTTAATTTCATCACGAGCCATTCATGCTTTGAAATGCAATCAAGCATTTGCTTTAAAATGAAATAAAAAGGGAGCTTTGGATAATTAGCCTAAACAATAAATAAACCGCAATTCACACAACTGTTTTTAGTTGCTGCTGTGATAAAGGCTTTAAGAAAAATACACACACACTTCTTACATTTTATTTTCTTGTTAGAACAGACTGGTACATTTATCATCCATTTAATGTTATTACCACGTTTACAAATTGTCAGAAAAAAAACAGATAGCTTAATCTAACAGCACCTGTTTGGCAAACAATACACACGCAGCACTTGCTCCTCTACCCAATTTTTTCTTGATTTCCAGTAGTTTCTACAACTAAGTCAAATGTCTTTCCTACCTCCAACTTACTCTTTCCCTCCTGAGCAACCAGTAAACATTCACGTTTCTAGTTTCCCACGTCCCCCGCATCCATTTTGCTGTTACATGTTACGGTGTTCGGACTTTATAACTCATTTATTGATGTGATGATATGCTATAGGCGAGGCCCTATTGGTGACGTGCATGCAACGCATACATATTTCACGTAAAGCGAGCAAGGGAATATGGAATATTTTTCATAAACAAATGAGCTATTTGGGTAAAATAACTTTTCGGTCAGAAACAAGAAAGAAATGAACTTGCTCTAATTATGTTGCAGCTTCATCACGGACAACACTGTGCTACCTGTTTGAGTGCCTGTGACGTTCGCCAGTCACAGACACTCACTGTTATTTTAATATTTTTTTTACACCGTGTGGCCATTGGGCTCCCTCAAGTAATTGTGAGTCTTAATTATTTCATCCAACAGTGCGCTTTAAGCATCAAACAAGCTCAGTGCATATAGATAATTTTATTCAAACACATTGGGTTTTTGGCTAAAATGTCCTGGTACTGGGTAAAGTTCATGATGTTTTTGAATGGCCATCTCGGTCTCCGGACTTGAAACCCATTGAAAACCTGTAGTTTGAATTGCAGAGTGCAATCCATAAGAGCTGACAAACGATCTGGAAGGACTCTGTATGTAGGAATGGTCTAAGATTCCTTCTAATGTGTTTACCAACTCATAAAACATTTCTGAAAAAGGCTCAGTGGCATCATCCTCACAGGGGTGTCGATGATTGACCCATATCTTTTTTCTTAATTGTTAAACAAAATCTACTTATGCACAATTGTATTAATTTAATTTACAACAATGTTAGCGCATAGTGTTTCAAAATTATGTATTTTATACAGTCATTTTTGTGCATCTTCATCAAGGGTGTCAATAACCCCACTGTACATGTCCATATAGGAAGACGCCTGTGCATACACAAAGGCAAAAAACAGATGCTATTAACATCATGAACACACACTTACCTCCGGGACCTTGAGAAGGATCTTGAAGGTTTATGGTTCCTGTCTCTGGAGATAGACCTATCTCTTCTTCGGTCTCGTGACAGAGACCTAGAGAAGAACAAGTGAATTAGAGCGCGTTTCCAATGTACTCACGTGTATTCAGACTATCAGAAATATTACATTTGAACAATGGTCACTTAAAACTATAGAGCATCAATTAGTATCGACAATGTCTGAACCATGTATAAACAGGTGGCAGTGGGTTCTTTAGATTTGTGGGGACGAACATTTTTGTAGTAACATATGAAACGGTACTACGGTATTGTAAAATGTTGGTATCATAAGTATCATGTTGTTTTGGTACCGTGATATAACTGGTATACTGTGCAACACTATTAGACAGGAAATAATTCCTTTGTCTAGATAGGCACAGAAATGTGACAAGTCACTCAGCAAATGTAGCTTCTGAAACCTGACACTTCAGGTCAGCCCCGCTGGTAGAGCAGGAGTGGGAGAGATGGGGCTTTCTTGCACTATAAGACACGGGACCGACAACATTCATAAAGCGCTTTGTAACACCAAAACGCCCAGCCCAGAACCGCTCAAAGTCCCCCAAATAGGGAACTTAATGTTAAGATGTAAAAATGTTTTTAAACCAAAACCATTGCTGTTGGTGAACTTGAACAATCAAAATGAAATCTATAGTAAGCCCTGCTCAGCAGGTATAGCCAGATAAGTGTTTATTCCAGTAAACCACCATTTAACATTTGCAGAGATAACAACCTAGCAAACTGCAGAGGTTCTCACTCAACTAATAAAGCCTAATATCACGCAAGCCATTTTAGCATTTGAATGCTGAAGGTGCCGAGCAGATGTGCACGATCAGGAACAGGCCGATTAACTCATGTTGGTCAGCACGCAAAGCTGGGCACAGTGCAGTTTGACTAGGCTACAAATATTGCCTGGTGTTGTTCGGTATGCAAAATGACATGCAAAATTCCTCATTTGGTCGCCTTTCCTTCCAGTTCTCTGCTGCCAATGACTGGAACGAACTGCAAAAATCTCTGAAGCTGGAGACTCATATCTCCCTCACTAGCTTTAAGCACCAGCTGTCAGAGCTGCTCACAGATCACTGCACATAGCCCATCTGTAAACAGCCCATCTATCTACCACATCCCCATACTGTATTTATTTATCTTGCTCCGTTTTACCCCAGTATCTCTACTTGCACATTCATCTTCTGCAGATATACCATTCCAGTGTTTATTTACTATAATTGTAATTACTTCGCCACCATGGCCTATTTATTGCCTTAACTTACCTCATTTGTACTCACTGTATATAGACTGTTTTCTTTTGTTCTACTGTATTATTGACTATGTTTTGATTATTCCATGTGTAACTCTGTTGTTGTATGTGTCGAATTGCTATGCTTTACCTCGGCCAGGTCGCAGTTGCAAATGAGAACTTGTTCTCAACTAGCCTACCTGGCTAAATAAAGGCGAAAAATATAAAAAATATAAATGACTGGCAACAGTTACATGCAGTTTGCCACTAAAGGAGAGGACTGGTGATGACTCTTAGTGGTCAGTTACAAAAGATGAGGTATTTTCGGAAGGTAGAAAGAATGTAATATGAACTTGTATTTTAAACTTTTTAAAACCAGGGACCAATGCAGATTGGTGAACCTTTACATCCCTACTAGTTAGATAGCTACCACAGAACTGTTAAGGTAGAGGCATTTAGGCTCACCTGCTGCGACTGCGGCTGAAGCTCCTCCTCCTAGGAGAGCTGGACGGAGAAGGAAAAACAGTTTTAATACAGGGTATTATTGCATCAATAACACCTGTCAAACATGACATTCCTTATTCCTGAAGAAGCATCATTCCAATCAGTACACAATACCACACACAGCCTTCCTTTCTGCAGACAGAACAGATCAGGGGATCCTCTGCACCCCTGCTAGAGGACAGAATGCCTGGACAACCAACTAAGGTCAAAATGAGACCTCTTATAAACTCAGGAGAACGGGGAAGTTTAAATGAACACAAGCATATAAACAAAGTGAGACAATGAATTAGAAGCTATAAAATACAAGTATGCAGACTTAAAAGCTACATACCTGTACTGTTTGTTGTACAAACGTACAAAGGGCACATTTCTTAAAACACTACCAATATTGGACCTCATAAAATCGTAATACACAGTTAAATGCTAACCAAGGCAGCTCCAAGACCCCACAACTTTTGAGTTTCAGGACAAAAGCTTTTTATTTGTAATCTATGAGAGGGAGATCCTAAATGATAATAATTGTACTCTCAAGTTGATGTTTGAAACTAAATTCAAGCCACAATTTCTATGACTGCCAATTGCATATTGTCAAGCAGCTGTTAAACCAAACCTGTGGTAAGCATGACACTACAAAAAGCAGGAGAAAAGCAACTTACTATTTTTGGGGGTTTGGACACAAGATAGAAATGACGCAAGGAAGCCAGACTGATGGCGAGGGAGGTAGAATTTGCAGAGAGGATTTGCCACATGTTGCAAATGTTGGAGTTATGGAGTTGGTTGGCTGGAGGGGGTACAGTAGATGTAGATTTTCCCTGTCTTTGTGTGGTTAGCCGGGGCCTGCTGTGCTGCTTGTAGGTAGTTGTGTTGATAATTGGGGAAAGTAGTTAAATCGCTGACAGGTCAGAATTGTGAGGTGGGCTGCGACGCTGACGATTGGGTTAAGGTTGGAGGAGGAGGAGGAAGCTGAGAGCTGCATGCTCAGGAACCAATAGGCTGGAGCGGAACATGACGACTGGCCATGCCTGGGTCATGTGACACGGCACCAGCGAAGCTGATTGGGTGGGGCACAGTGCTGGCGCTGGTCAGTGGTCACATGATGCTGTAAGAGGACTAGTTGACTGACTGTCTCAGAGGGTGGTGAGAAGAGGCATGGTGATGACTCTGCAACGGGGTTCATTTTTATTAATATAGATCGATGGCAAAAAACGAAACTGAGAAAATGAAACAAAACTGACATCCAGATAGCAATTAAATGATCAAACAAGTGCCCCCTTTTTCCGAAATTTGATGGGTGATAAATGTTTATTATCTTAAAGAATTTACCTTAAAAAAATGTATTGCCCAGATCAAGAAATGATGCCTGAATTAAACCTTTCGAAATCACCTAAATTTTGACCTGAAAAAAGGACCCAATCCCTCAGATGAGTAAATGATCCTTTCCCAGCTCTGATTGTGTCCATAGTAAAAATGTTATAAAGTATCACAGCACTAACCAACCTACAGACAGTGCAGGTGTGTGTGTCTACCTGCCAAATCCAGCCCACTAAATTGAAATGATAGGACATATGATACAGTTGGAAGGGATGGAAGGGAGGGTGTGGGGTTGACTGGCAAGGTAGGTAGGTTATAAACACTTGTTGGCCTACATGTTAAAGATAAGTGAGAATAAATCTAGGTGAAAGGTGATGTATCATACCGGCGTCTGACAGGCGGGCTCCCACGGCGCCTGCTGCTGTAGTCATCACGTCCAGGGCGACGGCTCCAGGAGGGGGGAGGTCCGCGGCTCCTCGTGCGTTTCTCACCATTGGACAACTCAACTCTCACTCTGCAGCCAGACAGAGTCCTGTTCACAAAGTAATTGCAGAAGCATACTAGTTAGACTGGAATATGGCATATGACTTACTGTTTTGCTCAAGTGATGAACTGAATTTCCCATTCTTGGTGGACAATGTATTTAAGTAGTGGCTTACCGCCCATCCAATTCTCTCACAGCATCAGTTGCATCTCTGGGGTCCTCAAACTCAACAAAGGCAAAGCCTGGGGGGTTCCTCGCCACCCACACACTACGCAGAGGGCCATAGTACCCAAACGCCCTCTCCAACTCAGTCTTGTTTCCACTGTTGCCCAAGTTCCCAACATATACCTTACAATCAAGAGGACAATCTCTGAGATGAGCAGGTTCTATGAGTGAAAGGAAAGAGGAAAATATGATACCATAAGTATCACATCCAGTCATTCACAATTACATTCATTAGAATTACACAAATCACATCACTCCTATCGACGTAATTTGTGACAACGCTGTGTTATGTGGCCAAACGCCCCTAACCAAGCTAATAGTTTTTTATTTTTTACATATAAGAAATGAGACCGGAAAAGACGCTGGGTGCATATCACGTTAGGTAATTACCTCCCATCTCGAATGATCCTTGTTTCCGTTGAAGGGTTGACAAAAAATATCAATCTGGAAGAAAGGAGGGAGACTTGATTAGCATTGATTAGTTAACTATATTGTTAGCTAGCAAGTTAACGTGCTTAGTTAGCTACCAACAACGCGATTGTTTAAATGGAGCTTAATACGTTCGCTAGTTAGTTACATATAAGTAACAAGTGCATGAATAAATGCATTCATAAATTAGACAGCAAAAACATGTATTGTATTAATCTGGCAGTGCTGCTCATTGTTAGCTTCCATTAGCTAATATTAGCCGTGGAGGAGCATCGCGGTTAGCTTAGCAAGATGCTGGCTTTTGTTGACGGTTCAATCGAACTATTCGACTAAAGCGAAACAATTTTACAGTGCATGATGTTGTTAAATCGTAAACGGCTTTCATTCCCACATCCATTAATCACAATTGTACCCGTTATATCTGCGCCAAAGTCTCCCAACACGGCTCAGACGAATCTTACCAGCGAGCAGCAGTCTTCACACCGTGTTCGAAAATGGCGTTGAAATGAAATAAATAATCTAGCCAGCTCGGGGTCAGTAAAGTGCTTTACCGGTGGCCCATCGCCATCTACTGGAGTGGAGTATTACGACTACCTGACCAAGTATGTTTTTCTTTTAAAAAAAAGAGCTGTGTCGAGACCAGATACCTAAATAACATGTATTTATTTATACAATGGTTCTTCTTAAGCATACATTGCAGGGTACGTAATATATAGTTTATCCAGCATGGTGTATAATTAAGCAAAACGGGAAGAGGAGGAGTGGTATATGGCCAATATACTGTACCACGGCTAAGGGCTGTTCTTATGTACCACGCAACGCGGAGTGCCTGGACACAGCCCTTAGCCATGGTATATTGTCCATATATCACAAACCCCCGAGGTGCCTTATTGCTATAATAAATTGTTTACCAACGTTGCCAGCCAATCAGCATTCAGGACTCTAACCACCAAGTCTATAATTAAGCAATAAGGCCCGAGGGGGTGTGGTATTAGATAGAACTTCGCTAACCACCTCCGTGTCACCGGCTTCATTACAAAATACATCGCAGACATTATCTCCACAGTGAAGATTCGCTACTTCCCCAATCAAAAGCACTAAACAAAAGGACAGGGCTACCACTCACAGGGCTATCGTAGCCAACCCTGAAGTAACGGCTGAGGACACGAACAAGAAGTCCTGCTACGACGTCTGCAGAGCCATCAAACAAGTAAAGGGACAATATAGGAACAAGGTGGAGTCCAGTCCATTACCGATTACTAAGGAAGACCCAGCCATGATCTGCCCAACGATGCCTCTCTACCAGATGAACTCAATGCATGTTATGTACGCTTGGACAAAAACAACACCTAGCTGTGCATGAGCGACCCCGCTGACCCAGGGGACTGCGTGATCTTGCTCTCTGAGGCCGACGTGACTAAGGTTTTTAATCAGGTCAACACTCGTAACGCTGCGGGCTGGACGGAATTCCAGGGTGCGTTCTCAGAGCAGGTGCAGAACAGCTGGCAGGCATATTCACGGTCATTTGCATCCTCTCCTTGTCCCAGTCTGTAATCCCCACATGTTTCACGATGACCACCATCCTTCCTAAGGCCACCTGCCACAATGACTACTGCCCTGTAGCACTCACATCTGTAATCATCAAGTAAAATGGAGCCGACAGATATGGCAGCTCTGCTTCTAACTCCCAAGCAACTTTTACAAGCATTTCGCTACACCCACAATAACATCTGCTAAATATGTGTATGTGACCAATAAAAATGGATTTGATTTGCTTTGAAAGGCTAGTTATGGCACACATCAACTCCATCATCCCAGACACGCTAGACCCATTACAATTTGCATACCACCCCAACAGATCCCTAGATGACACAATCTCAATTGTACTCTACTCTGTCCTCACCCACCTAGATAAGAGGAATACCTATGTGAGAATGCTGTTCATTGACTACAGCTCAGTGTTCAACACGTCAACAAGCTTGGGACCCTGGACTGAACACCTCCCTCTGCAACTGGATCCTGGACTTGGCGGACCCCAGGTGGTGAGGGTAGGCAGCATCATCTCTGCCTTGCTGACCCTCAACACGGGTGCCCCACAGGGGTATGTGCTTTGTCCCCTCCTGCACTCGCTGTTCCCCCACGACTGCGTGGCCACGCACGACTCCAACACCATCTTCAAGTTTGCTGACGATGCAACGGTGGTAGGCCTGATCACCGGTGACGATGGCACCGCCTACAGGGAGGATGTCAGTGACCTGGCAGTGTGGTGCCAGGACAACAACGTCTCCCTCAGACCAAGGTGCTGATTGTGGACCACTCCGTGTCACCGGCTTCATTACAAAATACATCGCAGACATTATCTCCACAGTGAAGATTCGCTACTTCACCAATCAGTGTATCAAGAGCTTCATGTTCCTCAGTGTCCAAATCACTAAGGACATAAAATGGTCCACACACACGCAAACATTCGTGAAGATGGCACAACATCTTCCCCTCTGGAGGTTGAAAAGAGTTCTACAGCTGCACCATTGAGAGCATTTTGACTGGCTGCATCACTGCTTGGTATGGCAACTGCATTGACCTCGATTGCATGGCGCTACAGAGGGTGGTGCGGACAGCCCAGTACATCACTTGGGACGAGCTCCCTGCCATCCAGGACCTCTATATCAGGCCCGGGAAATTGTTGAAGACTCTAGCCACCCAGGCCATTGACTGTTCTCTCTGTTTCTGCACGGCAAGCGGAACCGGAGCTCCAAGCCTGACACCAACATGTTCTTGAACAGCTTGTATACCCAAGCCATAAGACTCTTAAATAGCCAACAAAATGGCTACACAGACAATCTGCACTTATCCTTCTATAAAACATTTTTTTTTTTTGCACTGACTCTATGCACACTCTACACACTCAATTAGACTCACTCGTACTGACACTCCAACACACTCACACTCGCACACACACACTTAATTTGCTCACACACACACATCACGCACACACATTCATACTGACTCTACACACATGCACACACACTCACATACAATCATCAAATACTCTGCTGCTACTCTGTTTATCATATACAGTATCCTAATGCTTAGTCAGCTTACCCCTATACATATCTAAACCTACCACTCCAGTATCCCTGCACATTATAAATATGGTATTGGCACTTTTTCTCGTGTGTTTTTGTTCTACTTGACTTATGTATTTATTTTTTTATAGTACCACTGATATTGATTACTGCATTGTTGGGAAAGAGCAAGCAAGAAAGGCATTGTACTTGTACTTGTGCCCGTGACAATAAAAACTTCAAACTTCAAACCCCCTGGTAGACCTACACTGTTAAAATAGAAAGACTCAAAACACCATCACTGTGTAGAAAAAACATGAAAGTAGGGCACCTAAGCTGAGATCTGGTGTTTGGAGGGTGTTTGAATGTAAACCCAACGTAAGTGCTATTATATAGTGAATATATTTCAAAACAGAATGGAAGTATTCTGAGCCACCCAAAGCGGTTCTTCAATCTGAATAGTTGTGTTTTTAACAGAGTGATGTAAAAACACCTTTTTGTGTTTCAGTGCATGTAAAAGGTAGCATCCAAGCACAAAATGTTTTTGCAGACTGTGTCTCTCATATAATCAAATGTTTCTAAATTAAAGAGTTTACAGCATAAATATTGATTATAAATATAAATTGAATTTCCTGGTAAGATTTTAATTAACATTTTAAGAAGACACTGGGAAATGAATACTTTTCCTATGGGAGACTTTGGCACTAATTATAGACCTGCTGTTGCCAGGCAACTTTGTGAGATTATAAATAATGTTACAATCAAAATGTTTAGGGCTATGTAAATTATAGCAGAGGTAACATGTATAAGGTGACTGGTATTCATGTGAGAAGGTGGATGTGAACCCAGGTCTGTTGCTTGTCAAAACACTCCCAGTCTTCAGGAGTAAACCATTGTGCAGAACTACCCTTGTTACACTGATCACATTGGGCCCGATGCAGACCTGAGATGAGTACGTTTTATTGTTTATTTTTTCAAACCCCTTTTTCTCCCCAATTTCGTGGTATCTAATTAGTAGTTACAGTCTTGTCTCATCGCTGCAACTCCCGTCCGGACTCGGGAGAGGCGAAGGTCGAGAGCCGTGTGTCCTCCGAAACACAACCCAACCAAGCCGCACTGCTTCTTGACACAATGCCCACTTAACCCAAAAGCCAGCCACACCAATGTGTCGGAGGAAACACCGTACACCTGGCGACCGTGTTAGCATGCACTGAGCCTGGCCCACCAAAGGAGTCGTTAGTGCGCGATGGGACAAGGACATCCCTGCAGGCCAAACCCTGCCCTAACCCGGACGACGATGGGCCAAATTGTGCGCCGCCCCATGGGTCTCCCGGTCACGGCGCAACTGTACTGTCTGTTATTCAATTGATCTAAGCAATCTTCCATGCTGTGTACCATCAGAATATAAAGACTCAGGTCAGGTCATTAGCACAATGGATGACTGGTGGGTCGTATTGAGCCCTGGGCTGAAGTTTTTTTACAAGTTTTGTATGAGTGCTACTTCCAACAGCAGTCATTGCCTGCATTTTTTCCATGAATGTGAAATATAATGCCACATTTCTGTTGATCTTGAAGAATATGATAAATGCCTTACAGATCTTTGAACTGTCTTTATCAATCTAAAAATGTTTAAGACATTTTAATGTTTTGTCATTTGATAATTTGATAATAAAAGATAAAGTATTTGAAAAAGTAATTTTGTACTCATTAATTATTATCCTGGACAAACTTAGTAATTTGTATTTTCACAACAACAAAATTCTTGGATCCTTTGTTTGAGCATAATGCTGTCCATATGACCTTTTGGAATTACTGATGAGGAGTTTATAAACACCATATAAGAGCAGGGAATACACAATAAGACGAGAGACTCTCATTTACAGTATTTGGAAACTCCAGAAGAAGGGATTTAATTATACACTTGACGGGATTCGAAACACCATCAGTGTTTTCAAGCTTTAGAGCGGGGAAACAACACCAAAAGAGAAGCGATCTAATTCTGCACTACACAGGAATCCAAACACCAGTGTTTTCAACCTTTTCTGGGTCAGGGTTCCCAGCTTCTGGCAAGGTGTTCCACAACTCTTATGTGATGTTATAACACACCATGACATGTTTCAGAACACCTCAGGATGAATGTTTAAATCTGTCACAATGCCCTCACAACCATGTATTTCAAAACTCCAGCAAAGTTAAGGTTTCGTCTCCTTTAAGGTATGCAGCTCAGTTGCCACTAGTTTAATGTTAGAAAACACTTCATTTTTACAGTGTAGCATGAAGTGCTAACCAGTGGTGGATAGGTAGGTACCAATATCAATATCTACAGTGCTTTTGGAAAGTATTCAGACCCCTTGACTTTTTCCACATTTTGTTACGTTACAGCCTTATTCTAAAATGGATGTAAAAAAAATCCTCATCAATCTACACTCAATACCCTATAATGACAAAGCAAAAACTTTCTTTTTTTAAACATTTTTGCAAATGTATTCCAAATATATATTTTTTAAATATCACGTTGACACAAGTATTCAGACGCTTTACCCAGTACTTTGTTGAAGCACCTGTGCCAGTGATTACATCCTCAAGTCTTCTTGGGTATGACGCTACAAGCTTGGCACACATGTATTTGGGGACTTTCTCACATTCTTCTCTGCAGATCCTCTCAAGCCCTGTCAGGTTGGATGGGGAACGTTGCTGCATACCTATTTTCAGGTCTCTCCAGAGATGTTGGATCGGGTTCAAGTCTGGGCTCTGGCTGGGCCACTCAAGGACATTCAGAGACTTGTCCGGAAGCCACTCCTGCGTTGTCTTGGCTGCGTGCTTAGGGTCATTGTCCTGTTGGAAGGTTAACCTTTGCCCCCAGCCTGAGGTCCTGAGTGCTCTGGAGCAGGTTTTCATCAAGGATCTCTCTGTACTTTCCCTAAATAAAGGTTAAATTAAAATAATGTAAAATACATTTGGCTCCATCCTAATGAATCTCCCAGTCCCTGCCACTGAAAAACATACCCACAGCATGATGCTGCCACCACCATGCTTCACCTTAGGGATGGTGCCAGGTTTCGTCCAGATGTGATTCTTGGTATTCAGGCCAAAGACTTCAGTCTTGGTTTCATCAGACTAGAGCATCTTGTTTTTCATGGTCTGAGAGTCCTTTAGGTGCCTTTTGGCAAACTCCAAGCGGGCTGTCATGTGCCTTTTACTGAGGAGTGGCTTCCGTCTGGCCACTCTACCATAAAGGTCTGATTGGTGGAGTGCAGCAGAGACGTTTGTCCTTCTGGAAGGTTCTCCCTGACCAAGGCCCTGCTTCCCCGATTGCTCAGTTTGGCCGGGCGGCCAGCTCTAGGGAGAGTCTTGGTGGTTCCAAACCTCTTCCATTTAAGAATGATGGAGGCCACTGTGTTCTTGGGGACCTTCAATGCTGAAGAAATGTTTTGGTACCCTTCCCCAGATAAGAGCCTCGACACAATCCTGTCTCGGAGCTCTTGGTTTGGTTTTTGCTCTGAGTGCACTGTCAACTGTGGGACCTTATATAGGCAGGTGTGTGCCTTTCCAAATCATGTTCAATCAATTGAATTTACCACAGGTGGACTCCAATAAAGTTGTAGAAACATCTCAAGGATGATCAATGGAAACAGGATGCACCTGAGCTGAATTTCGAGTCTCATAGCAAAGGGTCTGAAATCTTATATACTAAATAAGGTAAAATGTTTTTGCTTTGTCATGGGGTATTGTGTGTAGCTTGATGATACATCTTTTTTTTAAAATCTATTTTAGAGTAATTCTGTAATGTAACAAAATGTGGAAAAAGTCAAGGGGTCTGAATACTTTCCAAATGCAATTAACATATATCCCTTATTTTCTTATTTTGACTCATCCTCCTCCCACAGCCAGCTCCTTCCATCTACCCTATTTATACCACACTGTGCTTGGCCTTGACCTATTCATTCAAAAAACAGGGCTTAGACATTGACTCTGGCCTACAGTTCTAAGCTCTGACACAATAGCTAACGGAATGTATGAATTAGAGTGCAGTACGGTTCAGCCAGATGACTTCCATGTTCCTCAGCTATCACCCCCTCTGACCTCTGTAGGACAAAAGTCCACAGCTAAAAAGGATTAGGACAGGAAATTAAACTGATGAGGTTCTGTAGCACAGATGGCTCTTCAACAAATAAAGAGCATGATGTTGCGCAGCTTTATTTTCATTCTGTGTGCATGTTTGAGTGTACTAGGCAGCTTTTCTCTCACCTATGGGCAAACCCACTGTGTCTGTGGTTAAACTTTTTTGTTTTGTTATTGTTGTTTCTCTTCTTCCCCTGTGACACAGTATTCTCTTTTAGCCTGCTGAAATAAAACATATTTTTTTCTTCCGACCACTCAGGGCACAGTGTTTTTCAATCAGATTAGTACAGCACATTCTGTTCTGTTTCACTTCCTGATGACTTGGTATCCTTGCATGAACCCGTCCTCGTGCTTACAGTTACTGTACTCTCACACACTCTCACACACTCTCACACACACACACACACACACACACACACACACACACACACACACACACACACACACACACACACACACACACACACACACACACACACACACACACACACACACACTTTCTGATAATATTGGCATTGAATTCTGGAGAAGAATACGTAGGCTATATTATTTTCTAAACATCTGTTGTTGCTGACGATAACAAAGGAATAGTTCAGCAAGAATACCGTAATAACAAGAATTCCTTAAAAAGTCAACAAAAACATACACTATATATACAAATGTATGTGGACACCCCTTGAAATTAGTGGATTCGGCTATTTCAGACGCACCCATTGCTGACAGGTGTATAAAATCGAGCACACAGCCATACAATCTTCATAGACAAACATTGGCAGTAGAATGGCCTTACTGAAGATCTCAGTGACTTTCAACGTGGCACCGTCATAGGATGCCACCTTTCCAACAAATCAGCTTGTCAAAAACTGCCCTGTTCAACTGTAAGTGCTGTTGTTGTGAAGTGGAAATGTCTAGGAGCAACAACGGCTCAGCTGCCAAGTGATAGGCCAAACAAGCTCACAGAATGGGACAGCCGAGTGCAGAAGTGCGTAGCGGGTAAAATTAGTCTGTCCTCAGTTGCAAAACTCACTACTGAGTTCCAAACTGCCTTTGGAAGCAATGTCAGCACAAGACGTCAGGAGCATCATAAAATGGGGTTCCATGGCCGAGCAGCCACACACAAGCCTAAGATCACCATGCGCAATGCCAAGCGTCGGCTGGAGTGGTGTAAAGCTCATCGCCATTGGATTCTGGAGCAGTGGAAACGTGTTCTCTGGAGTGATGAATCACTATTCATCTGCCATCTGGCAGTCCGACGGACAAATCTGGGTTTGGCGGATGCCAGGAAAACACTACCTGCACCAATGCATAGTGTGAACTGTAAAGTTTGGTGGTTGAAGAATAAAGGTCTGGGGCTGTTTTCATGGTTCGGGCTAGTCCCCTTAGTTAAGTGAAGAGAAATCTTAACTCTACAGCATACAATTACATTTTAGATGATAACGTGCTTCCAACTTTGTGGCAACAGTTTTGAGAAGGCCCTTTCCTGTTTCAGCATAACAATGCCCCTGTGCACAAAGCAAGGTCCATAAAGAAATGGCTTGTTGAGATTGGTGTGGAAGAACTTGACTGGCCGCACAGAGCCCTGGCATCAACCCAATCGAACAGCTTTAGAATTAATTGGAATGTGAGCCAGGCCTAATCACCCAACATCAGTGCCCGACCTCACTAATGCTCTTGTGGCTGAATGGAAGCAAGTCCCTTCAGCAATGTTTCAACATGTAGTGGAAAGCCTTCCCAGAAGAGTGGAGGCTGTTATAGCATTAAACGGGGGACCAACTCCATATTAATGCCCGTGATTTTGTAATGACACGTTCGATGAGCAGGTGTCCAAATACTTTTGGTCATGTAGTGTACATTGAATGGACAACTAAAGTTAAATGAGCTCACTGTAATAACTGTTGTATAAATACATCTAGATTCACAATTTCACATACTCAAAAATACATTTCTGCTGTGTTGGGAAAAACTTTTTTTCAACCAAAACCCCCCAAAACTATCTGAGCATGACAGTTCTTTTTTGGAATGAATTCTGGTGAGCAATGTGCAATGTCAACATTTGTCTATAGGCGTAGTTTCATTCCAACTGGGTAACCAAACCAGCAGTAGGCATTGCATAGCTAAAACAGAACCCGGACAGGGCCAATAAAGAACTTACTTCATTGGACTGACTATCCATTGGCTTGACTCCTTTTAGCCGAGGGATATAAAACAAACAAATTATAGAATTAGGCTGATTGTCTATGCATCTTACCTAGTCCAGTCACGATATTGTGAAATAGACACAAATGACTTATTCGAAATGTAAGTCCTTATGAATTTTTCTAGTAGAGCAACAGAATATGACCATGCTGATTAACTTACTTTCCAACATATTAAGTGACATTGACTGTGATGGATGGGGTAATAGGAATAGTGCCAGAGGATTATGAGTAATAGTCATAGCTATTACATGATACCATACTTGTCATTTTCAGAAACCTAAATGCACTAATTACAGAATGACATGTAGCTTAGTGATACAATGTAAACCAATTATATTGAGTAGCACTCTGTCCTAGCTGCTTTTAGTAATCACAAAAGTGATGACAACTTCAAATGGGTTAAGCAATGAGTTATGACTGAGGATGTAAAAATGCCACACATGAAGTATCAAATAAGCAAGTTAATCTGAACCTAACGCAATAGGTTATTGCGTTATATATTCTTGTAAGAAAACTCCGTCCCCAACACAGTACACAGTGTTGGTTACATCCCTGTGGGTTTGGTCAGCCTAGTCATTTCCACCTGTGCTATGTCACTGTTATAATTAACAAGAACATAATGTTCCATCCAATAACTCGTGGCTCTCTGCCAGACCAGGCTTTTAGTCCGACAGACATCTTTGGTCACCATCCCCGCTACTTCTCAGTCTAGAATTAAATCAAACCCCCTCCACTGAATTGTGTATTGAGGATAAATAACACTATTAACATTACTAACACAGTAACTAACTACATTTAAATGACAATATAATGTAATTAACTGGACAATGGTTACAAAGTGAAACAGAACAAAGCTCTTGTCAATTACTGTGTGTTAAGTATGTTCTACAATTCCCAGGACATTGATTGAATCTGATATGGGAAGCGATGTGAATGCAGGCTAGACTTTGAGCAGCAGAGTAGCAGATCATTGACCTTAGGCTATGTCAGAGGGGGGAGGCCTTATAGCATGATCTCATGCAAGAATTTCCCTCTCAAGTGACATCAAACCAATCCCAGAGGAAGTTGTGCAAATGTTTCTTGAAAGCACGGAGGCATGTTATTTTAACTATAGTCATATCAATGTATAGTATAGTGAGGTGCCATTTTCTTTTTCAATAACTGCTGATGTCAATTGGCAACATTGGTAACATTCCTGTTCACAGACTGCCCAGAGGCAAACAAAGAACTGTGTCTGTGGTTTGTAGCAACTGGAATACACATCCTCAACTTCCTATGTCGCTGAGAAACCAAGTTGATTTTGGCACACTAAGTATTGCTAGACGGGCAGGACTGACGGACCCATATTGTTATAGTCCACCGTGGCCTATAGATCATCATTACTCCCAAAGACTCACAAATTATGAAATGTAGGTGAAATATACATTTAAATACCACCTGAAATGAGTAGCCCAATGTTAAATTAGGGGAAACATGATATATATACTGCAACTTACTCACATGAATTACAAACAGTATAAATAAGCTACAAATATCTTATGTCAGTTACAGATTTCACTTCTAAAAATGCCTTGGTGGTTTCTCTGGTAATGGGCTACTTTATTTTGTGGCTTCTCCTAAAATATGGTGTGATGGGATATATCATTTAGACATTAGTTTATAAAACATTGGCCTTACTATGTTGTTATAATGCTTGAGCAACACAGTGATTGATTATCTTTTTTTATATATATTAGGTTGATACTTTGTTAATCCCTCGAGTCCTGCTTACCATTATTTAGGCAAATTAAAACAAAGACCAGTCATGATCAGAAATAAATAGATTTAACAGGGCACACATAATTGGTAAACATTCAAAAGGGCTGTGATTCACCTATAAAACATATATACAGTATACCCCTTAACTTATTCCACATAAATATCTTGTTTACATAAGTATTCACACCCCTGAGTCAATCATTTGCAGAATCACCTTTGGCAGTGATTACAGCCGTGAGTCTTTCTGGGTAAATCTCTAAGAGCTTTCCACACCTGGATTGTGCAACATTTGCACATTATTCTTTTAAAATTCTTCACCCTCTGTCAAATTGGTTGTTCATCATTGCTTGACAACCATTTTCAGGTCTTGTCATAGATTTTCAAGTAGATTTAAGTCAAAACTGTAACTCTGCCGTTCAGGAACAATCACTGACTTCAAGCAAACCCATAACATGATGCAGCCACCCCTATGCTTGAAAATATGGAGAGTGGTACTCAGTAATGTGTTGTATTGGATTTTCCCCAAACATACCACTTTGTATTCAGGACAAAAAGTAAATTGCTTTGCCACATTTTTTGCAGTTTTACTTTAGTTCCTGTTTTGGAATATTTGTTTTCTGTACAGGCTTCCTTATTTTCACTCTGTCAATTAGGTTAGTATTGTGGAGTAACTGTAATGTTGTTGATCCATCTTCAATTTTCTCCTATCACAGCCATTAAACTCTGTAACTATTTTAAAGTCAACATTGGCCTTATGGTGAAATCCCTGAGCTGTTTCCTTCCTCTTCGGCAACTGAGTATCTTTCTATTGACTGGGTGTATTGATACACCATCCAAAGTGTAATTAATAACTTCACCATGCTCAAAGGAATATTCAATTTCTGCTTTTTTATTTTTTACCCATATACCAATAGGTGCCCTTCTTTGCGAGGCACTGGAAACCCTCCTTGGTCTTTGTGGTTGAATCTGTGTTTGAAATTCACTACTCGACTGAGGGACCTTACAAATAATTGTATGTGTGTGATAGAGAGAGGAGGTAGTCATTAAACCATCAAGTGGTCATGTATGGCTCAGTTGGTAGAGCATGGCGCTTGCAATGCCAGGAATGTTGGTTTGATTCCCGGGACCACCAATATGTAAAATGCATGCATGCATGATTGGAAATTGCTTTGGATAAAAGTGTCTGCTAAATAGCATATATGTTAAACCCTATTATTGCACACAGAGTGAGTCCATGCAACATATTATGTGAGTTGTTAAGCAAATGTTTACTCCTGAACTTATTTACGCTGGCCATAACAAAGTGGTTGAAAATGTATTGATGCAAGACATTTCAGCTTTTCCTTTTTTATTAATCTGTAAACATCTTTGACATTATGGGGGATTGTGTGTGGGCCAGTGACAAAAAAATATACATTTAATCAATTTTAAATTCAGGTGTCACGCTCTGACCTAGGAGAGCTGTGTTTTCTCTGTTTAGCTAGGCCAGGGTGTGATAGGTGGGTGGGAATTCTATGTTTTGTTTTCTATGATTTGGCTGGGTATGGTTTCCAATCAGAGGCAGGTGTCCATCGTTATCTCTGATTGGAAGCCATACTTAGGCAGCCTGTTTTTCCTTAGTTTTTTTGTGGGTAGTTGTTTTCCGTTTAGTTGTGAGTACCTGACGGAACTGTCTGCTGTCATTTTTGTTTAATTTGTAAGTGTTCATTCTTTCATTAAACATCAAGATGAACATATTCCACGCTGCACCTTGGTCTACTCATTTCGACGCCTGTGACATCAGGCTGTAACACAATAAAATGTGGAAAAAGTAAAGGGGTGTGAATACTTTCTGAAGGCACTGTGTGTACGGTACCAGTCAAAAGTTTGGACACACCTACTCATTGAAGGGTTTTTCTTTTTTCTTTACTTTTACTATTTTATACATTGTAGAATAATAGTGAAGACATCAAAACTATGAAATAACACATATGGAATCATGTAGTAACCAACAAAAACTAATCAAAATATATTTTATATTTGAGATTCTTCAAAGTTGCCACCCTTTGTCTTGATTACAGCTTTGTATACTCTTGGCATTCTCTCAACCAGTCTCATGAGGTAGTCACCTGGAATGCATATCAGTTAACAGGTGTGCCTTGTTAAACATTAATTTGTGGAATTTCTTTCCTTCTTAATGCATTTGAGCCAATCAGTAGTGTTGTGACAAGGTAGGGGTGGTATACAGAAGATAGCCCTATTTGTCAAAAGACCAAGTCCGTATTATGGCAAGAACAACTCAAATAAGCAAAAAAAAACAACCTTTGAATGAGTAGGTGTGTCCAAATGGTTGACTGGATCTGTATATATATACGTATATATAGACAGATATTTAAAACAATACTTAGATTAAACATGAGTAAAATACTACATAGAAATGAACCTCTACGGGATCGGTGTCCCTAAACTGGGATAGTTGTCGCTAATGTGCGGGAATGTGACTAGAACTTTCTAGGACATAGACATGTCTTATACGGGCAGAAAGCTTAAATTCTTGTTAATCTAACTGCAGTGTCCAATTTACAGTGGCTATTACAGCATAAAAATAACATGCTATTGTTTGAGGATAGTGCACAACAACAAAAACACTTTTATCTCAGCAACTGGTTTGATACATTCACCTCTGAATGTAAATAATGTACTTACGTTCAGTAATATTGCTCTGATTTGTCATCCTGAGGGTCCCAGATAAAATGTAGCATAGTTTTGATAGATAAAATCAATTTTTTAATTCAAATGTAGGAACTGGGTTCTACAGTTTGACCCCACTGCTGTCTCTGGCTTCACAGAAAATATTGTGTAGTGATGTAATTCTTCGCTGGATCAGTCTGAAACTTTGCACACATACTGCTGCCATCTTGTGGACAACATCTAAATTACATCTAAAGTCCTATCTCAATGAATGGCCTTTCTCTTGCATTTCAAAGATGATGGAACAAAAAAAAATAGGAAATGCATATTTCTTTGTTTGTATTATCTTTTACCAGATCTAAAATGTAATATTCTCCTACATTAGTTTCACATTTCTACAAACTTCAAAGTGTTTCCTTTCAAATGGTATCAAGAATATGCATATCCTTGCTTCAGGTCCTGAGCTACAGGGAGTTGGATTTGGGAATGTCATTTTAGGCGGAAATTGAAAAAGGGGTCTGATCCTTATGAGGTCATTTGGGCAACATTTGATAAATGTTTTAAAGCTACACAAGGTTAGCCCATCACATAAGTTTAGTCTATGGCCTAGGCCTAATACATGTAAACCTTGGCCTAAATATATGTTAAATATAAAGGCTAAATATACAGTATGTTAATAACTGGAGTAGTTCTCTCTCTGTGGGTCTAACCTGAAGAAGTCCTGGAAAATGGTTAATGACCTGGAGAATAAACCCTCCTCCTCACAGTTGCCCATGTCCCTTAATGTTGATGATGTGTTTGTTACTGACAAGAAGCACATGGCTGAGCTCTTTAATCACCACTTCAATAAGTCAGGATTCCTATTTGACTCAGCCATGCCTCCTTGCCCGTCCAACATTTCCTCATCAAACACCCCTTCTAATGCGACTAGCACCGACGCGTCTCCCTCTTTTTCCCCTGCCCTGCTACAAAGTTTCTCCCTGCAGGCAGTCACCAAGTCTGAGGTGCTGAAGGATCTTCTGAAACTTGATCCCAAAAAAACATCTGGGTCAGATGGTTTAGACCCTTTCTTCTTTAAGGTTGCTGCCCCTATCATTGCCAAGCCTATCTCCGACCTTTTTAAGCTTTCTCTCCTTTCTGGGGCGATTCCCATTGCTTGGAAGGCAGCCACGGTTCGTCCTTTATTTAAAGGGGGAGATTAAGATCTTAACTGTTATAGGCCTATTTCTATTTTGCCCTGTTATCAAAAGTGATGGAAAAACTTGTCAATAATCAACTGACTGGCTTTCTTGACGTCTATATTTTTCTCTCTGGTATGCAATCTGGTTTCCGCTCAAGTTATGGATGTGTCACTGCAACCTTAAAGGTCCTCAATGTTGTCACCATTGCCCTTGATTCTAAGCAATATTGTGCTGCTATTTTTATTGACTTGGTCAAAGCTTTTGATACGGTAGACCATTCTATTCTTGTGGGCCGGCTAAGGAGTATTGGTGTCGTCTTTGTCCTGGTTTGCTAACTACCTCTCTGAAAGAGTGCAGTGTATAAAGTCAGAATATCTGCTGTCTCAGCCACTGCCTGTCACCAAGGGAGTACCTCAAGGCTCGATCCTAGGCCCCACGCTCTTCTCAATTTACATCAACAATATAGCTCAGGCAGTAGGAAGCTCTCTCATTCATTTATATGCAGATGATACAGTCTTATACTCAGCTGGCCCCTCCCCGGATTCTGTGTTAAACGCTCTACAACAAAGCTTTCTTAGTGTCCAACAAGCTTTCCCTACCCTTAACCTTGTTCTGAACACCTCCAAAACAAAGGTAATGTGGTTTGGTAAGAAGAATGCCCCTCTCCCCACAGGTGTGATTATTACTTCTGAGGGTTTAGAGCTTGAGGTAGTCACCTCATACAAGTACTTGGGAGTATGGCTAGACGGTACACTGTCCTTCTCTCAGCACATATCAAAGCTGCAGACTAAAGTAAAATCTTCACTTGGTTTCCTTTATCGTAATCACTCCTCTTTCACCCCAGCTGCCAAACTAACCCTAATTCAGATGACCATCCTACCCATACTAGATTACGGAGACATAATTTATAGATCAGCAGGTAAGGGTGCTCTCGAGCGGCTAGATGTTCTTTACCATTCGGCCATCAGATTTGCCACCAAATCTATATAGGACACATCACTGCACTCTATACTCTTCTGTAAACTGGTCATCTCTGTATACCCGTCGCAAGACAAACTGGTTAATTTATAAAACCCTCTTAGGCCTCACTCCCCCCTATCCGAGACATCTACTGCAGCCCTCATTCTCCACATACAACACCCGTTCTGCCAGTCACATTCTGTTAAAGGTCCCCAAAGCACACACATTCCTGGGTCGCTCGTCTTTTTTCCTTTAACGAGTCCGATGATAAAGATATACTGCTCTCCCGGGAACAGGCCCAGATCCCTTTCATTTGCATGAAGAAAAGACAGAGGAAAAGAGGACACAGATCAGGCTGCCTTTTGAGAATCCGTAGGCGAGCGAGTAAGCTCCCACTGCCATCAATTCTACTTGCTAACATGCAATCATTGGAAAATAAAATTGATGACCTACTATTACGATTATCCTACCAATGGGACATTAAGAACTGTAATATCTTACGTTTCACCGAGTCGTGGCAGAACGACAACATGGATAATAGAGAGCCGGAGTGATTTTCAATGCACCAGCAGAACAGAGAAGCTACGTCTGGTAAGACGAGGGGTGGGGGTGTGTCTTTTTGTCAATAACAGCTGGTGCGCGATGTCTAATATTAAAGAAGTCTCGAGGTATTTCTCGCCTGAGGTAGAGTACCTTATGCTAAGCTATAGACCACACTATCTACCAAGAGACTTCTCATCTATATTATTCGTAGCCATCCATTTACCACCACAAACCGATGCTAGCACTAAGACCACACTCAACCAACTCTATAAGGCCATAAGCAAACAAGAAAATGCTCACTCAGAAGCGGCGCTCCTAGTGGCCGGGGACTTTAATGCAGGCAAACTTAAATCAGTTTTACAAAATTTTTACCAGCATGTCACATGTGCAACCAGAGGTAAAAGAGGTAAAAAAAACTCTAGACCACCTTTACTCCACACACGGAGATGCATACAAAGCTCTCCCCCGCCCTCCATTTGGCAAATTTGACCATAATGCTATCCTCCTGATTCCTGCTTACAAGCGAAAACTAAAGCAGGATGTACCAGTGACTTGCTCAATACGGAAGTGGTCAGATGATGCGGATACTACGCTACAGGACTGTTTTGCTAGCACAGACTGGAATATGTTCCGGGATTCATCCAATGGCATTGAGGAGTATACCACCTCAGTCACTAGCTTCATCAATAAGTGCATTGACGACGTAGTCCCCACAGTGACCGTACGTACATATTCCAACCAGAAGCCAACAAGGTAACATCCGCATCGAACTAAAGGCTAGAGCTGCCGCTTTCAAGGAGCGGGACACTAATCCGGTGTAACGGCTGTCTTTGGAGAGAGTGGACCAAGGCGCAGCGTGGTTAGTGCTCATCATAAATTTATTAAAGATCGAACACTTTAAACACAAAAACAAGAAACCGACAGCCAAACAGTTCTGTCAGGTGCAAAACACTAAACAGAAAATATCTACCCACAAAACCCAAAGGAAAAACATGCTGCCTAAGTATGACTCCCAATCAGCAACAACGATGTACAGCTGTTCCTGATTTGGAGCCATACTCGGCCGAAACAAAGCAATCCCCAACATAGAAATACAGACATAGAATGCCCACCCAAATCAGACACTGACCAAACCTAAATAGAGACAGGTCAGGGCGTGACAGTACCCCCCCCAAAGGTGCGGACTCTGGCCGCAAAACCTGAACCTATAGGGGAGGGTCTGGGTGGGCATTTCTCCGCGGTGGAGGCTCTGGAGCGGGATGCAGACCCCGCTCCACCACTGGCTCACCCCACTTCACTGGCTCCCCTAGAGCGTGATCTCTTGCCACCGACCATGGACTGGGGACCCTCGCAGTGGGCCCCGGACTGGAGGGCGACTCTGGCTGCGCCCGGCTGGCGGGCGACTCTGGCTGCTCCGGACAGGCGGGTGACTCTGGCTGCTCCGGAAAGGCCGGCGACCCTGGATGCTCCGGACAGGCGGGCGACCCTGGCTGCTCCGGACAGGCAGGCGGCTCTGGCGCTCCGGACAGGCGGGCGGCTCTGGCGGCTCCGGACTGGCGGGTGGCTCTGGCAGCTCCGGACTGGCGGGCGGCTCTGGCGGCTCCGGACTGGCGGGTGGCACTGGCGGCTCCGGACTGGCTCTGGGCGCAGGCACAGGATTCACCAGGCTGGGGAGACATGCAGGAGGCCTTGCTCTGGGCACAGGCACAGGACTCACCAGGCTGGGGAGACATGCAGGAGGCCTGGCTCTGGGCGTAGGCACAGGACTCACCAGGCTGGGGAGACATGCAGGAGGCCTGGCTCTGGGCGCAGGCACAGGACTCACCAGGCTGGGAAGACATGCAGGAGGCCTGGTTCTGGGCGCAGGCACAGGATTCTTTCGGCTGGGGAGACATGCAGGAGGCCTGGCTCTGGGCGTAGGCACAGGACTCACCAGGCTGGGGAGACATGCAGGAGGCCTGGCTCTGGGCGCAGACACAGGACTCACCAGGCTGGGAAGACGTGCAGGAGGCCTGGTTTTGGGTGCAGGCACAGGATAGACCGGGTCCTGAAGACGCACTGGAGGTCTAGAGCGCACGGCCTGCACAACCCGTCCTGGCTCGATGCCCACTCTAACATGGCACTTGCGGGGGGCTGGGATGTAGTGCACCGGGCTATGAGCGCGCACTGGAGACACCGTGCGCTCTACCGCATAACACGGTGCCTGACCAGTACCACGCCGCTTCCGGTAAGCACGGGGAGTTGGCTCAGGTCTAACGCCTGACTCCGCCAATCTCCCCGTGTGCCCCCCCAAAGAATTTTTGGGGCTGCCTCTTCACCTCCACCTGCTTCCCCGGCAGGTTGTTGCAATGGTCAAATAGCTGTTCCCAAGTCCAGTCTATTCTTCCCTCCAATTCCTCCAGCGACCAGGATGCCATCACCTCCCGAGCACGCTGCTTCCTCCACTCCTGGTGCTGCTCCCCTCCACGCTGCTTGGTCCGTTTTTGGTGGGTAGATCTGTAACGGCTGTCTTTGGAGAGAGTGGACCAAGGCGCAGCGTGGTTAGTGCTCATCATGAATTTATTAAAGATCGAACACTTTAAACACAAAAACAAGAAACCAACAGCCAAACAGTTCTGTCAGGTGCAAAACACTAAACAGAAAATATCTATCCACAAAACCCAAAGGAAAAACATGCTGCCTAAGTATGACTCCCAATCAGCAACAACGATGTACAGCTGTTCCTGATTGGGAGCCATACCCGGCCGAAACAAAGCAATCCCCAACATAGAAATACAGACATAGAATGCCCACCCAAATCACACCCTGACCAAACCTAAATAGAGACATAAAAAGTCTCTCTCAGGTCAGGGCGTGACATCCGGACGCCTATAAGAAATCCTGCTATGCCCTCAGATGAACCATCAAACAAGCAAAGCGTCAATACAGGATTAAGATTGAATCCTACTACAGTGGCTCTGATGCTCGTCGGATGTGGCAGGGCTTGAAAACTATTGCGGACTTCAAAGGGAAACCCAGACGCGAGCTGCCCAGATCCACAGATGACGCAATCTCAATCGCACTCCACACTGCCCTTTCCCACCTGGACAAAAGGAACACCTATGTGAGAATGCTGTTCATTGACTACAGCTCAGTGTTCAACACCATAGTGCCCACGAAGCTCATCACTAAGCTAAGGACCCTGGGACTAAACACCTCCCTCTGCAACTGGATCCTGGACTTCTTGACGGGCCCCCCCCAGGTGGTGAGGGTAGGCAACAACACTCCTTCCAAGCTGATCCTCAACACTGAGGCCCCTCACGGGTGTGTACTTAGTCCCCAACTGTACTCCCTCTTCACCCATGACTGCGTGGCCAAACACGACTCCAACACCATCATTAAGTTTGCTGACGACACAACAGTGGTAGGCCTGATCACCGACAACGATGAGACAGCCTATAGGGAGGAGGTCAGAGAACTGGCAGTGTGGTGCCAGGACAACAACCTCTCCCTCAATGTGAGTAAGACAAAGGGGCTGATCATGGACTACAGGAAAAGGCGGGCCGAACAGGCCCCCATTAACATCAACGGGGCTGTAGTGGAGCCCACAGGGGTTTTTATTTGGCCCCACATATTTTCTGAGCAAAAAAAAAGAACTAAATATTTTTTATTTGTACTTTTTATTGTTGGACATAAAATACTGTAAAAACACCTGGAGATCAACTCCAAATTACTTTTATTTGAGATATCTGTTCCCAAGTATTCCCATGCATAATAGAGAGACACGTGATTGTATACAAGTGTAAGCAAGGTTTGAAATGATTATGTTTCAGTAAAATATTATATCTGGTTGGGATTCTTGCAGTTAATTTGCAGTCAAATGATTTGTAATTTTGTTCCGGCCCCCCGAAAAAATTGGCCCGCTGCTGAATCTAGTTGATGATCCCTGGCCTATAACTGCATTGCCAAAAGTATGTGGACATGCTTTCAAATTAGTGGATTTGGCTATTTCAGCTACACCCGTTGCTGACAGGTGTATAAAATTGAGCACACAGCCATGCAATCTCCATAGAAATTGGCTGTAGAATGGCCCATGCTGAAGAGCTCAGTGACTTTCAACGTGGCATTGTCATAGGATGCCACCTTTCGAACAAGTCAGTTCATCAAATTTCTGCCCTGCTAGAGCTGCCCCGGTCAACTGTAAGTGCTGTTATTGGGAAGTGGAAACGTCTAGGAGCAACAACGGCTCAGTCGCGAAGTGGTAGGCCACACAAGCGCGTAGCGCGTAAAAATCGTTTGTCTTCGGTTGCAACACTCCAGACTGCCTTTGGAAGCAACGTCAGCACAAGAACTGTTCGTTGGGAGCTTCATGAAATGGGTTTCCATGGCCGAGCAGCCGCACACATGCCTAAGATCACCATACGCGATGCCAAGCGTCAGCTGGAGGGGTGTAAAGCTTGCCGCCACTAGACTCTTTAACAGTGGTAATGCGTTCGCTGGAGTGATGAATCACGCTTCACCATCTGGCAGTTTGCCAGGAGAACGCTACCTGCCCGAATGCATAGTGCCGACTGTAAAGTTTGGTGAAGGTGGAATAATGGTCAGGGCTGTTAGTTCCAGTGAATGGAAATCTTAATGCTACATCATACAATGACATTTTAGATGATAACGCGCTTCCAACTTTGTGGCAACAGTTTAGAGAAGGCCCTTTCACGTTTCAGCATGACAATGCCCCTGTGCACAAAGCAAGGTCCATAAAGAAATGGTTTGTTGAGATCGGTGTGGAAGAACTTGACTGGCCTGCACAGAGCCCTGGCATCAACCCAATCAAACAGCTTTGGAATTAATTGGAATGTGAGCCAGGCCTAATTACCCAACATCAGTGCCCGACCTCACTAATGCTCTTGTGGCTGAATGGAAGCAAGTCCCCGCAGCAATGTTTCAATATCTAGTGGAATGCCTTCCCAGAAGAGTGGAGGCTTTTATAGCAGCAAAGGGGGGACTAACTCCATATTAATGCCAATGATTTTGGAATGAGATGTTCGACAAGCAGGTCTCCACATACTTTTGGTCATGTAGCGTATTATGCATTTGGCCAGTGGTTCTCAAAACTCTCCTCAGGTACCCCCGGACATTTCACAACTTTGTTGTAGCCCTGAACTATCTCAATTGATGTACCTAAAGGGCTTGATGAGTAGTTGAATAAGGTGTGCTAGCTTTGAATATGTCAAAACATGGAACGCTATGGATCACCGAGAAGAGGTTTGAGAACTACTGCATTAGGCTACACCACACTTGGTAAAACTTTCTATCTAGGTTAATAAAAAAAAATAGAACTATATGATTAGAGCACTAAGGTAAACTAAAAACGTTAAATATTGTTCATATGATTTATATGTTGGTTTATTTCATTTGTATTAGTTCAAAAAGATGGTTCTGCACAGAGGCCACTTCTATTTGGCCTAAATCAGTGACTGGATTCTGCTTTGTTAAACAACAACTGTAGGAAAGAAACCTCCCAAATCACTCTTCAATCTGTTGAAGCTTATATAAAATGTCTCATGTGCTTGATTAACCTAATTAATTGTTGCTGGCAATCAACACTCCTAATAGCCTGTTAGTTGTTATGGTGATCGAGATGTGTAAATGATAATGTAAATATTATTCTAAGGGAAAAATCTAACTCACTGAGTTTTAATTTAACCTACATAACAAATTGAACGACATTTCTTTCCACATCCCAATAATAACCTCGGCAGCCAGAATGTCGCGCGCTTGAGAAATTATTCCAATCCAGATGGCGCACCTATCCTATCTGTCCTCCAATAAAGCATGGAACCATTCTGAAATCTGTGAAATGTTCCGTTCGTAATCGAGGACAGTCCATGAGTACACTGCTGCTGTACAGACTGTTCCCGGTAGTTGCGCTGAGCTGCGCGAGTTGCGGCGGCGCTCGGCACAGAACTGGTTAAAGGGTCAGGGTGTCTACTAGAACACTGTGTCCTCACCAGAGCGCAGCTACAGTACAGCCGGAACATTGTGTTACTTTGTGGCCACTTTCCAAGACCTGCCCTTAATTTGTACACTAAATGCCCCCCCCCCCCCCCCCTCCAACCCCCAGTTCCCTCCACCTTCTTCACAGTGTCATTTCAATTCTCTTCTCCATGTGGCTCAAACTCGCGTGTTGATCGTCACTAGTGCCGGGGGGTTTCGACTGTAAAAAACTGCCGACAGAACATTAAGTACCCTGGTTGGTTATGAGAGGGCGGGTTTGAAATCACCGTGCTTACGTGCGTTGCAGAGCCAGTGTAGTGATACACCGGCTGAAGTTATAGCACACGGGCAATAGAAGAAGAGCAAATAAAAAATATAAATAGGTAAGTTACAGCTTTAGCCTATTTCTTATTATTTTATCGAAAAAGTGTAATTGGTTTGATTTATTGGGCATATTTTAACCAGCATGACCGAGTAGGAATCGAGTTACATTGTATCCAATTGTACCCGGTTAGACATTTAAGGTGCCACAGAATAAATAGATAATAAAATACATACAAGTTTTCATTTGATATACTTATGATTTAGCTTATTTGTCTTATCTAGAATCATTGTTCAGCTCTATTAAGTTGTGTTCTAGGCTTATTTTCCAGATACATGTGGATATCATGCTCACTTCTATTCCTCTACTTATCACTTGTCAATGTTTTTAATGAGAGTGGAATGAATTTACATCCATTGAAGGTTTTAGTCAAATGCTATTATAAAGGATAACTCATTATAATTTTCGGTTCTTTCTTTCGCACTCTCTCTTACACACATGCACACATAGTCAGAAACACAAAGAAGCGCACGCACACACACACACACACACACACACACACACACACACACACACACACACACACACACACACACACACACACACACACACACACACACACACACACACACTGTGAATAATGTATCTAATGTCTTACTCTCAATTAATATTTTCAATTTCATTAAAGGTAAATCAAATTGACCTAAAATGAAAATGTAGCCCCATGTCTTCTTATTACAGGTAATTAAGACATTGCAATTAACGTTTATGTTACATTTATTCAACATGTATCTCCAGAACCAGTGGCGATGCAGTGAATGAATCATAGCATATAGGTGTGACTCTCCTTTGAAAAAAACAAACATGATTTTATACATTTCTTGTTTCAGTCTAGTTATTAACTGGAAGACTGAGCAGAAGAGAAATGACCTAGAACACTGTTAGAAATACATGTATCTGTAATTTTCTTTGCGCCACAATACATGTATACAATTTACAGGTTGCATGTTGGAAGGCAACCAAGGCATTTATTGCAGCACCTGTTCAAGGCTTGTTATGTGTGGGGATTTACGTGGACATACAGTACCCTCAGTATTATCAGACCAAGGTTTCCTCCCAAGGTCTGCTTGGCCACATAATGGTTTACTGCATTTCAGCCTTCCTATCTATCTGCCAATGTTGTGGGGGCAGGTAGGTTGGTTCTGTGGTAGAGTACATGGCATTGGGTACACGTCTTTAGTATTTTAAGGTGGTAAAGCTGGCAGTCAGAGGGAGGACTTGGCCCATATTCATAAAGTCTCGGAGTATGAGTACTGATCTAGGATTAGGTCCCACCAACCTGTCCATTTAATTGTATTCATTATTAAGGGTAAACTAATCCTTTATCAGCACTTCTACTCCTAGACGCTCTATGATTAAGGGGCCAAGAGTGGTATGGTACGGATAGATGTGACGACGTGACCCTGTGGAAATAAATCAGAGAGAGAGTGTTGGAGAGAGAGAGTCTGAGAGAGAAAAAGAGAGCATTTCCAAGAAATGGCATCCAGCGATCGCCCTGAATGAAACGAGTCCAGACAGTATTGACTTAGCAGCACAGATACCTCTTACCTCAGGTCATATAATGCCCATGTCATTACATATCAGACCCCATTCCCTGCTTCTAGATGAAAGGGTATTCTGCTGCTACCTGGCTTTCTTTCCAACCAAGGTGCTTAATAAAAGATCAAATTGGAAATGTGTACATTTCAGCAAGTCTTGGAGGACAATGGAAGTTGACTTGTAAAATAAGTGTGTATAATTAAAACCGACAGTCTTCTTATTGTGTCCTATTAAATCAGAGAAATTCAACTGAAACCATTAGGAAAGGCTTTCTAAAGACCCAAGCACTTCCGTAGAACACCCTGATGAGGGCTATATTTCCAATTAATTTTGTTTTAATAGTAAATGTTTTTTCTTGTCAACTTCCTTTGTCTTCCAATATTTTATGAATATTTTTCACATAACTCCTTCTTTGGACCATGGCAGACAGTGTTCCTCTCCCCAGGACCGACAATGTCTACTTAGCCTATGTTAGACAATATCCACAATGACAGAAAATGTCCTGTTCTTGTAGACAATGTCCTGTTCTTTCAGACAGTATCCCACTCTGTAACCACGTCAGTCTTTGTCACCCAGGACAGCCAGACAGTGTGTCCAGTTTGTCTACCGCTGCTCTTTATATGTGGATTAGCGTGAAGCATTGACTTGTGATAAAGTGCTTTGAGGCACAATGTGTATCTGTGAAGTGACTGTGCTGCTGGAGCTCTCAGGACTGAATGTTCTCGGCTTTGTTATGTTCCGTCCCTGCATTTCTCCACAGGGTCTCTGAGTTCCACGCTCCCTCTGACTAAGAGACGCGCTGCTGGCTCTACCACAGCTGTAACTTATATGGATAATTCTATACCCAGATGGTTTACATTTCTTCATCATAAAGATGAATTTAAAGACACATGCACAAGCATTCTGAATGACTGGTGATTGGATTAAATACTGTGGTACATAATTACTAACAGTTACATTATACATTCAGTTATTAGAGTACCATAGCCTGTGTTAATTTTTTTTTTTACAGAGTACTTCTAATATTTAGAATTTTTACTTTCCCCCCTCCAAAGTCAAATTGGACATTTCAGCAATAATTTAAACAAATTATATATATTTTTTCTGCGTCAGTCCCAGCATTTCCCCAATTAAAAAATTATGTAATGTGCGTTAGTCTCTATTTGTGTTGAGGGGAGCCTACTTGGGTATTGCCATCCGAAGCAGATGCTGTGTTCTGACTGAGTAGGTTTCAGATTGGTGAACACCATCAGATTGTGCCAGGAACTCAGAACAGAAGGAACATCGTGTTCCCCCCCCCACACACTCTACACACATACACACACACACACACACACACACACACACACACACACACACACACACACACACACACACACACACACACACACACACACACACACACACAGTCTTACAAACACACTACACAGACACACACATAGACGGACACACACACACCCCAGATGGACACACGCATACACACGCACACACACTACTGCGCAAATGAACACAGACAGAGATGGACAGAGGCAGACACAGAGGTGGACAGAGACAGAGTCAGACAGACTGACACACTGGCACACATAGGCATACATGCATTCCCCCGCACAGAGCCACTCATATTGTAGGTTTAATTTGTAAATATTTTTTACTAGATCATTAAATCAACTCATTATTCTTACATGTTATTGGTGTGTATGTGTGTGTGTGTGTTAATACATTTGGCCCTGTCAATGTGAAAGCTATAACGTTACAGCTCCCAGAACATGATGTTCCGTTCCAACTTTTCTTAGAAGTGATGTTCATTCCATATTAAGAAATGCCCCAGTCCCAGAAAAGACTGATCATTTTAAGCTTTATTACTATGTGTCACGCCCTGACCGTAGAGATCCTTATTATTCTCTATGTTTGGTTAGGTCAGGGTGTGACTCGGGTGGGGAAGTCTATGTTTTCTGTTTCTTTGTTTTTGGGCGGATGTGGTTCCCAATCAGAGGCAGCTGTTTATCGTTGTCTCTGACTGGGAATCATACTTAGGCAGCCTGTTTTCCACCTGTGTTTGTGGGATGTTATTTTCTGTTTAGTGTCTGTGCCTGATGGAACTGTTCGCTTTCGTTTTGTTGCTTTTGGTTATTCTTGTTTGAGTGTTTCTTGAAATAAAGTATCATGAACACTTACCACGCTGCGCCTAAGTCCACTTCTACTACCAACGACGAGCGTTACAGAACATCCCACCAAAAACGGACCAAGCAGCGTGGCCAGGATAGTTGGACATGGGAGGAGATCATGAGGGGAGCAGGACTCTGGATGCGGATTGGGGAGTATCGCCGTTCAATGGAGCAGATGGAGGCAGCAAGAGATGAACGGCGACGATACGAGGAACTAGTACGGCAACGACGTAAGCCCAAGAGGCACCTCCCCAATTTTTTTTGGGGGGGTGCACACGGGGAGATTGGCGGAGTCAGGGTGTAGACCTGAGCCAACTCCCTGTGCTTACCGTGGGGAGCGTGTGACCAGTCAGGCACCGTGTTATGCGGTGATGCGCACCATATCTCCAGTGCGCATTCACAGCCCGGTGTGCTCGTTGCCGACGCCCCGCGTTTGCCGGGCTAAAGTGAGCATTCAGCCAGGAAGGGTTGTGCCGGCTCAGCGCTCCTGGTCTCCAGTACGCCTCCTCGGTCCAGGATATCCTGTGCCAGCTCTACGCACTGTGTCACCAGTGAGCCTTCACAGCCCAGTGCGTCCTGTGCCAGCGCCCCGCACTTGCAGGGCTAAAGTGAGCATCCAGCCAGGGCGGGTTGTGCCAGCCCTATGCTCCAGACCTCCAGTGTGCCTCCATGGCCCAGTATATCCTGCGCCAGCTCCGCGCACCTGGTCTCCAGTGTGTCTCTTCAGTCCGGTGAGACCGGTTCCGGCTCCACGTACGAAGCCTCCAGTGATGATCCATGGCACGAGGCCTCCAGTGATGATCCATGGCCCGGAGCCTGTAGTGATGATCCATGGCACGAAGCCTCCAGTGATAATCCATGGTCCGAAGCCTCCAGTGATGATCCATGGCACGAAGCCTCCAGTGATGATCCATGGCTCGGAGCCTGTAGTGATGATCCATGGCACGAAGCCTCCAGTGATAATCCATGGTCCGGAGCCTCCAGTGATAATCCATGGCACGAAGCCTCCAGTGATGATCCATGGCCCAGAGCCTGTAATGATGATCCATGGCACGAAGCCTCCAGTGATAATCCATGGCCCAGAGCCTCCAGTGATAATCCATGGCGCAAAGCCTCCAGTGATGATCCATGGCCCGAAGCCTCCAATGATGATCCAGGGCACGAAGCCTCAAGTGACGATCCATGGCACGGAGCCTGCAGCGATGGTCCCCGGTCCGGAGCCTCCGGCAACGGTCCCCGGTCCTGAGCCTCCGGCGACGATCCAGGGTCCGGAGCCTCTGGCGACGATCCACGGTCCGGTTCCACGAAAGTGGGGGGAACCCCAAGCGGAGGGGGATCTGCGTCCCGCACCGGAGCCTCCACCGAGAGGAGATGCCCACCTGGACCCTCCCCTATAGGTTCAGGTTTGCGGCCGGAGTCCGCACCTTTGGGGGGGGGGGGGGGGGTACTGTCACGACCTGACCGTAGAGATCCTTATTATTCTCTATGTTTTGTTAGGTCAGGGTGTGACTCGGGTGGGAAAGTCTATGTTTTCTGTTTCTTTTATTTTGGGCCGAGTGTGGTTCCCAATCAGAGGCAGCTGTCTATCGTTGTCTCTGATTAGGATTCATACTTAGGCAGCCTGTTTTCCACCTGTGTTTGTGGGATGTTATTTTCTGTTTAGTGTCTGTGCCTGACGGAACTGTTCGCTTTCGTTTTGTTGCTTTTGGTTATTCTTGTTTCTTGAAATAAAGTATCATGAACACTTATCACGCTGCGCCTTGTTCCACTTCTCCTTCTAACGAGAGGTGTTACACTATGGTTATTGTTGTTTCCGTTAACAATGGCAAGTGGATTACACGCTACTTATATAATTTTGACGTATGTGAGAACAAATGCGAGATTCTTACATACAGTCCATTCGGAAAGTATTCCAACCCCTTGACTTTTTCCACATTTTGTTACTTTATATCCATATTCTAAAATGGATTCAATTGTTTTCCCCCTCATCAATCTACACACAATACCCTATAATAATGTTTGCAAATTTATTACAAATAAAAAATGGAAATATCACATTTACATAAGCATTCAGACCCTTTACTAAGTACTTTGCTGAAGCACCTTTGGCAGCGACTACATCCTCGTTTCTTCTTGGGTATGGCACTACAAGCTTGGCACACCTTTATTTGGGGAGTTTCTCCCCTTCTTCTCTGCAGATCCTCTCAAGCTCTGTCAGGTTGGATGGGAAGCGCCACTGCACAGCTATTTTCAGGTCTCTCCAGAGATGTTTGATCGGGTTCAAGTCAGGGCTTTGGTTGGGCCACTCAAGGACATTCAGAGACTTGTCCCGAAGCAACTCCTGCATTGTCTTGGCTGTGTGTTTAGAGTTGTTGTCCTGTTGGAAGGTGAACCTTCGCCCCAGTTTGAGGTCCTGAGCGCTGTGGAGCAGTATATCTCTGTGCTTTTCTCTGTTAATCTTTCTCTCAATTCTGACTAGTCTCTCAGTCCATGCCACTGAAAAACATCCCCATAACATGATGATGCTGCCACCACCATGCTTCACCTTAGGGATAGTGCCAGGTTTCCTCCAGACGTGACACATGGCATTCAGGCCAAAGACTTCAATATTGGTTTCATCAGACCAGAGAATCTTGTTTCTCATGGTCCGAGAGTCCTTTAGGTGCCTTTTGGTGCCTTCCCCAGATCTGTGCCTCGACACAATCCTGTCTTGTAGCTCTACGGACAAATCCTTCGACCTCATGGCTTGGATTTTGCTCTGAAATGCCCTGTCAACTGTGGGACCTTATATAGACCGTTGTGTGCCTTTCCAAATCATGGCCATCAAATTGAATTTACCACAGGTGGACTCCAATCAAGTTGTATAAACATCTCAAGGATGATCTATGGAAACAGGATGTGCCTTGCTCAATTTAGAATTTGTTAGCAAAGGGTCTAAATTCGTATGTAAATTAGGCATTCCTGTTTTTTATTTTTAATACATTTGCAAACATTTCTAAAAACCTCTTTTTACTTTGTCATTGTGAGGTATTGTGTGTACATTGATGAGGATTTTTATTTTATTGAATCCATTTTAGAATAAGGCTGTAATGTA
Organism: Salmo salar; assembly: GCF_965601325.2. Classification (NCBI taxonomy): domain Eukaryota; kingdom Metazoa; phylum Chordata; class Actinopteri; order Salmoniformes; family Salmonidae; genus Salmo; species Salmo salar. The sequence goes on along the minus strand of NC_138302.1, from coordinate 59,908,416 downwards.
ACAAAATGTGGAAAAAGGGAAGGGGTCTGAATACTTTCTGAATGCACTGTAGACCTAAATGAAGCATCAAATCTGTTTGTGTGATGTGTGTGTGTGTGTGTGTGTGTGTGTGTGTGTGTGTGTGTGTGTGTGTGTGTGTGTGTGTGTGTGCGTGCGTGCGTGCGTGTGTGTGTGTGAGCGAGAGAGAGAGAGAGGAGTGGGAGAGGGTATGTGTGTGTGAGGGTGAGGAGAGGTATGTGTGGGTGTATGAGAGAGATGGAGTGAGAGAGTTTATGTGGTTGTATGAGAGAGATGGAGTGAGAGAGTATGTGTGTGTGTATGAGAGCGATAGAGTGTTTGTGTTTGCGCGCCCACAGGCACTTCTGTACATTATGAACAATAGCACCAGTACACAGTTAGGTACTCTCCATCAGAAAGAGGAAGAGATGAAGCTGAACAAAACGTGAAATGTGAGAGCAAGGGGTAAACAAAGATGCAGAGATGTATCAGGGGAGGGGTAGAGTGGTGGAAGAGATGTAAGGAGGGAAGACTGAGCACAATGATTAATAGTAAGCCAATTAATTTAGTTTATCATGTTTGGCATGGATTGTCTAGACCAGCAGTGAAGCAGGTCACTTGGTATCTAGGGGGCCAACAGATCAACTGTGTCAGCTGCTCCATCTACAAATATTGAAGGGTTTGAGCCAAAGGTTTATATATACACTATGACTGACAGGGGGCGCTGTTTTGAAGCCACCGTGCCTCCATCTTGGCACTCACCCACCATTGTAAAAAATATTTTGGAAGTTATAGAAAAGCATTTATTATCGTCTACACTTGCCACGTTTATTCTATTACATACACCTTCATGCATACTTTTAATTAGATTATATAAATTAAGCATGAATATATATATCAAATCAAAGTTTATTTGTCACGTGCGCCAATTACAACACCTTACAGTGAAATGCTTACAAACAGGCTCTAACCAATATTGCAAAAAAGGTATTAGGTGAACAATAGGTAGGTAAAGAAATAAAACAACAGTAAAAAGACAGGCTGTATACAGTAGCGAGGCTATAAAAGTAGCGAGGCTACATACAGACACCGGTTAGTCAGGCTGATTGAGGTAGTATGTACATGTAGATATGGTTAAAGTGACTATGCATATATGATGAACAGAGAGTAGCAGTAGCGTAAAAGAGGGGTTGGTGGGTGGTGGGTGGGACACAATGCAGATAGCCCGGTTAGCCAATGTGCGGGAGCACACCTATATATATATATATATATATATATATATATATATACACAGTGCTGTGAAAAAGTATTTGCCCCCTTCCTGATTTCTTATTTTTTTGCACATTTGTCACACTTAAATGTTTCAAATCATCAAACAAATTGAAATATTACACAAAGATATCCCAAGTAAACACAAAATGCAGTTTTTAAGTGATCATTTTATTTATTAAGGGAAAAAAGCTATCCGAACCTTCATGGCCCTATGTGAAAAAGTAATTGCCCCCTAAACCTAATAACTGGTTGTGCCACCCTCAGCAGCAACAACTGCAATCAAGCGTTTGCGATAACTGGCAATGAGTCTTTCACATCACTGTGGAGGAATTTTGGCCCACTCTTCTTTGCAGAATTGTTTTAATTCAGCCACATTGGAGGGTTTTCGAGCATGAACCGCCTTTTTAAGGTCACGCCACAGCATCTCAATCGGATTCAAGTTCAGACTTTGACTAGGCCACTCCAAAACCTTCATTTTTTTTAAGCCATTCATAGGTGGACTTGCTGGTGTGTTTTGGATCATTGTCCTGCTGCAGAACCCAAGTGCGCTTCAGCTTGAGGTCAAGAACTGATGGCCGGACATTCTCCTTCAGGATGTTTTGGTAGAGAGCAGAATTCATGGTTCCATCAATCACAGCAAGTCGTCCAGGTCCTGAAGCAGCAAAGCAACCCCAGACCATCACACTACCACCACCATATTTGACTGTTGGTATGATGTTCTTTTTCTGAAATGCTGTGTTACTTTTACGCCAGATGTAATGGGACGCACACCTTCCAAACAGTTCAACTTTTGTCTCGTCAGTCCACAGAATATTTTCCCAAAAGTCTTGGGGATCATCAAGATGTTTTTTGCCAAAAGTGAGACGAGCCTTTATGTTCTTTTTTGGTCAGCAGTGGTTTTCGCCTTGGAACTCTGCCATGGATGCCATTTTTGCCCAGTCTCTTTCTTATAGTTGAGTCATGAACACTGACCTTCACTGAGGCAAGTGAGGCCTGCAGTTCTTTAGATGTTGTTGTGGGTTCTTTTGTGACCTCTTGGATGAGTCGTCGCTGCGCTCTTGGGGTAATTTTGGTAGGCCGGCCACTCCTGGGAAGGTTCACCACTGTTCCAAATGTTCTCCATTTATGGATAATGTCTCTCACCGTTGTTCGCTGGAGTCCCAAAACTTTAGAAATGGCTTTGTAACCCTTTCCAGACTGATTGATGTCAATTACTTTGTTTCTCATCTGTTCCTGAATTTATTTGGATCGCGGCATGATGTTTTGTTTTTTGAGATCTTTTGGCCTACTTCACTTTGTCAGACAGGTTCTATTTAAGTGATTTCTTGATTCAACAGGTCTGGCAGTAATCAGGCCTGGGTGTGGCTAGTGAAATTGAACTCAGCTTTCCAAAAAATTTGATTAACCACAGTAAATTCATGATTTAACAAGGGGGGGCAATTACTTTGTCACATAGGGCCATGAAGGTTCGGATAGCTTTTTTCTCTTAATAAATAAAATCATCACTTAAAAACTGCATTTTGTGTTTACTTGGGTTATCTTTGTGTAATATTAAAATGTGTTTTATGATCTGAAACATTTAAGTGTGACAAACGTGAAGAAAAAAAATGAAATCAGTAAGGGGGCAAATACTTTTTCACAGCACTGTATATATATATATATATATATAAAAAAACATTTTTCCTTGAAGAGGAAGTAACAGTGCCTTCAGAAAGTATACATACACCTTGACTTATTCCAAATTTTGTTGATTTACAGCCTTATTTCAAAATTGATTAAATAGATATTTTTCTCTCACCAATCGACACACAACTCAAGACATTTCAGCTTTTCATTTTTTATTAATTTCAAAAATGTTCTACAAACAAAATTCCACTTTGACATTATGGGGTGTTGTGTGACACAAAATCTCAATTAAATACATTTTTAATTCAGGCTGTAACACAACAAAATGTGGAAAAAGTAAAGGAAGGCATTATACTATATTCATTTTTTTACTTAGCAATTCATTGATTCTTGAAAAATATAGCTAAGAAATGCCCCATGAGCTTTTTTCAACTGTCAAATCCCATGGGAAACCAAAATATAATTATTTTACTTCAATGTAATCAAAGTAAATGTAAACAAACACTATATAGCCTCAAAATATGGTTAAAACTATAATTTTAATTTCATGGATAGTCAGACCTTGCATCCATAGCTCTGTCTATGAATTTGAGAGTGGTTACATTTCTTCAGCCCCGTCCCTCAGCTTTTTGGGGAGGGTGTTTTGTTATTGTTTTTACTGTTGATTGCCACTTTAAAGTATAATTTTTTGAAAGTACTAATGTTACTGTCCCCACTACACTTAAATACATGTAATTTTGTCCCTAAAACATTGAATTTAAGTACTGTAGAATTCCATTCATTCCTATGGAGGACTACTTCTTCTGGGGAGTGCCAAAATGGCCGACCAGTGGCTTCAAAGACTCTCTTTTGCCAATACATTGCATCAGCAATCCAGGGTTTAAATACATAATTGGTTAGGGCCAAGGGGAAAGTGTAGGGAGAGAATTGGTATCAGCTGTGTGTGTGACTTCACTGTGGATGTCTGTGGAGGGCCACTCATAGTCAGTCAATTATGTACTGTTATAGCCTATATGACAAAGGGGTTGTTCCACCTCAAAAAGCACAAGAAAGAGGACTTCGACACCCACCATTTCAGAATGTTCTGAAATCGTTTATGTAGTTAGTAACAGATACAATTGGCATTCCTGAAACATTATTTTGTTGAAATATAATTTGAACTGAGAAATTAAGCTAATTGATTGCACCCAAGTTGGACAGATAATATTCAGATAATATTCAATAAATATAGTGTGAAAGTACCAGGTTTTGACCACTAGAAGCTACTATTCTGGCTATACAGCCACACTCTTTTATCCATGTTGTTGGTCCCTTGTGTTTACACACAATTTCACAATTTCCTTTGCAACTTTGGGTAGAAAACCAATAGATTTAGCTCATTATGAAAATGAATTGTGTGGTCATCTTCACAATTCAAGCCAGTCCTCCATGAAAGCAATTCAGTGAGTCCTTATATTAGCTTCAACCCAACTCTCCGTGAATAGTCCAACAAATGGCCGCTCTCTGAGAGGGCTATCCCTATGCAATTCTTGTATGAAGACTTTTCCTACAAGCCCAAACCTTTGACATAGAAATGGGCTAGGGACTAAAATGTTGTGACAACCCTAATCAAATAATGATTTGCATGGCTGTCATGTTTTCAATAAAATTATCAGGAAACAGATTTATATGTATTGTGAAAGTGATATTTACCATTAAACTCAATGCAACCCAATACCATTACAATTGCAAAACAGTATACATTGTGTGTTTGGGACTTTTACCATTGAAGACCATTAGAGACCATAACAATGAAACTGAAGCCTAATGGTTTGCTTGTTCACCAGGAATGGTCTAACAGTAACTAATACAGACCTTTTATGAAGGGAATAAACCACTGACAAAGGGCCCGTTTCCTGGATAAAGATTAAGCGTAAAAGAAGGACAGACTGATTTGCTTTCATGGAGGACTGGCTTGATTTGTGAGGATGACACACAAAATGTATTTTCATCATGAGCCAAACAAAAGAGACCAGCGAAATAGTGGTGGGTTTTTGACAATTTTTGGGGACTCCTTATGTCTTAAGGCGTCAGCATGCTTCAGTATGGCTGGCGCCTAGCCGAACTCGTCTAGCCGAACTGAACGAGTGTGCTTGCATACTCCCTTAAAAGACCTTCGCTTGAAAAATGAGAAAAACGGCAATAGTACTGTTTGTCCATTTTGAGTGGGAGTAGCCAGTATACACTTCCTCAAAATAGTCAGAATTAATCTAAGATAACTCAAGAAATCTGTCATTCATTTTGATCTTTTTGCCGGGGAGATCTTAGTCGTGCAATTTTACATCTATCTAAGATGTTTAGTGCAGTATTTCTCAATGAAAAAAAATTGACAACAAAGACATTATTGAGAATCCCTACTGTTCACCAATCACCGACAAAGAGGCGTGACTTTGGCTCCGAACTTTGGCTTGCCTCCTGAAAAAATGTTGTGTGCCCGAACTGCCCAAAAAACCCTCACCGAAGTCCAAAACGAACAAAACATCACAAAATGTCATCATAATATGCACAAACTCTTCCAAACTGTTTCGGCTGGGATGAATGTGGACGCCTTTACTTATTGGTAGGAAGAGGTTTGGGATGATAGGTACTGTATTTATTGAATATTATCTGAATCCTATGAATTAAAATGGGAAATTTGGGTGCAATCAATTAGCTTAATTTCTCAGATATAAAATATAATTTCAAGAAGATAATATTTTAAGAATGCCAAGCTTACCTGTTTCTAACTACAGAAACAACTTCAGAACAATCTGAGATGGTGGGTGTCATGGCATGCTGTAATGACATTGAAAGACTCAAAGTCCACTTGGGATGTTTGATTTGTTAGCTTACAATGGGCTGTTTGTATTCATTGAGCAAGAGAAGTCAACAGCAAAAAAGTTTAATTAATGAATTAGCTAAGCATCAAGGTTATGTTGATGGTTTAAATCTGTTTCACGTTTGTTTAACAGTATGGTGCAAGTTGTTCAATTAGCTGTTAGATATTTTAGATAAGTGTTGGGCTAGCATCATGTTTTCTTATTTTTTGTTTTGTTTTCTGAGGTATGGTGAAATTACATTACAAACTGTGCAGAAATAAGTGTTACAGTAATTCTACTGTGCTTGTTTCATCGTATTCCTCAGTCCGCTTCAATTTAAGACATTTTTAAGAAAATGTTTCTGCCTTGTTTGAAATACCCTACACCATCTGATATTAGATCCCTTCATAGTTTTTACATTTTGACAATTTTATTCAACATAAGATTGTTGTCTATCCCATAAAATATCATAATATGTCAATACAGATTATTCAATAATCAATGACTCGATAATTGTATTAAATAAATAATGTATTTAGAATTGATTTAAAATGGGTCAATAGGGCATAATACCCAATGTCACAGAAAACACTGAAGCTTAATAGCGTCAACATTATATCTTAAAAGTTAGTCCATAGTTCACAGCCAGGCTAAAGCTAAAAACAGATAAAGACATTCCAAAATCAACATTGACACAGTAAAGGTTAAAATAGCAAATATGACAGCAAGACAGCATATGGAGGACCTGAGATTTCTATAACACACTTTTAATACCTCACCGTTCTTTAGATAGCAGACACATAGCGTCATGGCGGGTGGATCTCAAGTCTGGGGTTGATGAATGATGATGACTTTAACCCTGATTGTGACTCATTGCCCGGAGGGGATAAATTACGTTTTTATCTTATCTTAACTTGTGAAAAGATGCAACAGGTGGTGGTAACAGAATATTCATTAAGATTGCTACTGGCTTTTCAACAAATTCTTAGTTGGTTGTCATGCAAATTGTCACCCATTCATTAAATATTTGTTGTAATTTGGAACTTGGACATTGCTTTCAACAGATCCAGGTGACTTTATTTACAAACTACTGCCATTTGTGCACATACACTTGTTGTTCTGGAACGGGGAGGATGGGGGTTGAGAGAATGCCAAGAAGAATGCCAAGAGTGTGCAAAGCTATCATCAAGGCAAAGGGTGGCTACTTTGAAGAATCCTAAATATGAGATATATTTGAATTTGTTTAACACTTTTTTGGTTACTACGTGATTCTATATGTGTTATTTCATAGTTTTACAATGTAGAAAATAGTAACAATAAAGAAAAACCTTTGAATGAGTAGGTGTGTCCAAACTTTTGACTGGTACTGTATACTTTCATACATTTTTTTTAACTGGTACCGTGGACCTTCAGAAGAGTCTTGTGGGGCCTGTGGGCGTCCTAGAGCAAAAAGCCATCGTGTTTGTGACACATCGTGTGTGTCACGTCCTGACCAGTATAAGGTTAATTGGTATTGTAGTTTGGTCAGGACGTGGCAGAGGGTATTCATTTTATGTGGTTCGGGGTGGTGTGTTTTGTTGAAGGGGCATTCTGTTTAAGTATTCCGGGGTTTTTGGGCACTGTTTGGTTTTCAGGTATTCTATGATTTTGTCTAGTATGTCTGTTTCTATGTTTAGTTAATTGGGGTTGGGACTCTCAGTTGAAGGCAGGTGTTGTCTATCTGCCTTTGATTGAGAGTCCCATATATGAGGGTGTGTTTGTTATTTGTGGGTGATTGTTCTGTGTTGAGCCTATGCTTTGCAGACTGTCAGTTTATCGTTCGTTTTCTTGTTTGTTGTTTTTGTATTCGTTTTGATTTAATTAAATGTTCAAAATGAACAACTGCACACCTACTGCGTATTGGTCTACATTCTCAGTTGACGATTTCGCATTATTGTCAGAAGACGAAGATAATTGTGACAGTGTGTGGCATTTTCAGTCATTAAATGTGAGAAGTTTGTATTACACTTAGTTAGGTCAGACCTACATCCACTGCACACATGACACTAGTATTATGGTATGAATTAAAATGTGTTTAAATGATGTACTGTGGTTTGCGAGATAAAGGCTGCTATAGAAAGACATCAGGATAATATTATAATGTGCTCATCACCAGAAAGCTCTTCAACAGTACCCAAAAACGGTGGTGCAGCATGTCTCACAAAGAGTGACAGCACTGTTGTTCCACCAGATCTCATATTTCACGGTCCAGTTTTTTTCAGAATGAAGAAGAAACACTTTTTTTTATTTGACCATGGAAAAAACAAGCTACTGTGCAAGTAGGTTACCACATTGCGGTTTTGGTTGAATTGAAACCTTCGACATTGTCAAAAGTAAATGTGGGCGTAGTATACTGCTATGAACCAGCGTGTTTACTGGAGTCTTGACATTAGTATGATGGTATCACTGTAGCAAATTCCCAGAGTTAGCATAATGTACTGTGGGCTGGGAGAAGGTTGGCCATTGAGGCATATGAGGATATTATTTCTGTAGCTCATCATCAGAAAGCTTGTTTGGCTCTTCAACCGTCTCTCAATAATGTACTGTGCTGCAAGTCTCAAAAGAAGTAACGGCACAGAGTTTACTCTCCGTTAGTCAGCACCTCTACATACACTGCGTCAGCTCATGCATTTTATCAGAATGAAGAAGAAACAGAGTTGAGATGTTAGAAACGTAATTCCCTGACTCACAGAATGTCAGCGATATAGCATAGCTAACACATTTACCTACTTAAAGCATATGCGTATAATTGATTACAGTTTAATTGACATTCAGGTGGTTCTGGAAGGCCTTTCTTAAGGGGGGCTTTGTGTGTTGATGGAGTTTTGTGAGTCTGTTATTACGTTGGTGCGCATCCCAGTTATAAACAATGTGTGTGTGACTCTTTTGTGCAGGTTTAGAGTGGCATGCACAGGTGCAGATATGACCACAGATAAGGACCAGTCCATGGATGACCAGTCTCCTGTTGTGGTCTTTGCTGCCAAGGGTATCGACGTCACTCCTAGCAAAGATGAGGGAGTTCTCAAGGTAGGCTTCGACCTCATTCCCAACCTCCTCTGTAAGGGACAAACTCTGTCTTGACATACAGCAACCTGGTCTCAGAGCATTTTGTTTTATTCTGTATGTAAACCGAGACACTCCCTTTAGTATATGTTACATTTCGTATGGTATGTATTAATTCGTGGATGTGCATTATCCATTTCTCATGATATGTTACGAATTTGCAAAACATACTATATGTTACGAATTTGCAAAACGTACAATATGTTATGAATTTTCAAAAACGTATGATATGTTTTGAATTCCAATTTTTTGTAGCTAATGCTAGGTGGTTAGGTGGCTAACACTAGTGTTATTTAGCTGGCTAAGATGGCTAGGCTAGGGGTTAGGGTTAAGGGTTAGGATTAAGGGTTAGGATTAAGGTTAGGGTTAGGGGAAGGGTTAGTTATCATGCTAGTAGTTGGAAAGTAGCTAAAAAGTAGCAAGTAGTTGAAAAGTTGCTAATTAGTTAAAATGCTAAAGTTGTCCGTGATGAGATTCCAACACGCAACCTTTGGGTTGCTAGACGTTCACCGTTATACACCTTCTCATCCACCCCAACCAACCACCTCCTTTCGTTTTTGCCTGTAACCATACCAAACGTAACATATCCTACTAATTTGAGTGTTTCAGATGTACTTTTACTATGTTACGTCTAGTCTATGAGACCAAGCTGCATACAGGAGTGCAGCTCAACTTATTACATGAAGCACACACACAAAGTCTTCCCTGTCACAGTAATCAGAGAGACTTCAGAGCAACGCATCCTTCATAATTCTGCCACCAGAATCAAGAGTGTTCCTTTGTATTGAGCACATCCTCAGTGTTACCTCTAAAACAGAGCACTGCAAGAAATGCCTAACTGTTAGGATGAATAATAATAATAGGGGTACATGAAAAAGAAATATGTGATACGAAGAAACCATCATCACTGTCTAGCTAGAGAAACAAGTACTAGCATGCTGAGTTGAGATTATCTCAGGGCTGACATTTGTTCTTTATACAGGTGGTGAAAAAACAGGGAGAGGATGGGGACAGACCCATGATCGGGGACAAGGTAGCAGTACACTACACTGGCAAACTAATCAATGGGAAGAAGTTTGACTCCAGTATGGAACGCAAAAAACCCTTCACCTTCAGTCTGGGAAAGGGTATGTAGCCTGAGACTGCCTCTTACTGCGGTACTCGTTTCTAAACATCTCAGATACCTTTTCAGCTCAAGAAGAACTGTCATCAGGACATACAGATGTACATATTATACATATAGCTTCTATATTATACTTACATTTTTGACATCTGTATGTATGGAAGAAAGAACTCCATTAACTCATCCGCCGAATGTATCGCCCATATGTCACTGCATATGTAGCCTACATCTGTTTACCATGTCTCTAATTTTGTATCACTCCACAGGTCAGGTGATTAAGGGCTTGGATATTGGTGTGTCCTCTATGCAGAGAGGAGAGGTGTGCATGCTCCTCTGTAAACCAGCATATGCCTATGGGTCAGCTGGATGCCCGCCCAAAATACCTCCCAACGCCATGTTACAGTTTGAGGTAGGTAAAGCTTAGTGGTTACCAAGAGGATGATGGTATATAGACCTTCCTCTGCACGTAACAGTTTCCCCCTTTATATTCTGACTGTGCATTGTCCTAGATTCTCTCTCGGCATTGTGAACAGAACACATAACACTGTCTCTGTCATCATTTTCATCATTATGGAATCTTTCAGCTACCATTGTGTAAAAGTGTGCCACTGCTGCTAGTGTTGCTATGGCAACACATGAACGTGACGTGACGTTTTATTCTGACCTTACGTGTTTCTTCACTTCCTGTAGGTGGAGCTGCTGAGCTTCCAAGGGGAGGTGCTGACGGACGACGGCGGCATCACAAGGAGGATAAAGATCAAAGGGGAGGGCTATAATAACCCCAACGACGGATCAACAGTCCACGGTAAGGTGAACATGCTCTCTCTCTATCACATTCACTGTGATCTAATTGACTGTGATCTTGGTGATCAATATGTTAATTGATTTTGGTACAAAGGCTTTGTCTCACATTAACCAGGTTTCCATCCAACCTTTTTATTTGAGTAAAGTGCATGTTGGATAATTTTTTTTACGACAAGCCTGATTGAAACAGCAAAAAACTTTCCAAATGTCAACAAAACAAATTACCCTAGACAAAGTGAGCTCTTTTTGTGTCGGTAAAATACATTATGCGAGAAATGGTGGTATTATTATAACCATCATATCACAAAGTAAACTTGGAGTCAAGCAATGATATGCTATGTGGTCCTCTCGCTACAACTCGGGAAAGCATAGAGTTTAATTTATTAGGCTACAGATGAAATAAGTTGTGATGAACTTCACAGGGTGGTGAAAGTGCACGGTGATAAGCTTGATGCTCCTTTCCAATAGAGGCTCCTACACAATAAATATTGAGGGTCTTATTCTGGTGACATGATGATCGAGGCTTGGCTGCTGTTTGACAAATAAAAAGAATCTCGCTATGTTGTCCATAATAATGTCATCATGTAGGCTAGCCTACCCACACTGTTTTTTATTCAGTACATGGGAATTTAATCACCAAAGTTATTTTTATGTGCACCAGGTCATCACCGACAACCGTTTATCCGCAACAAGTCAATTAGATGGAAACGCATATCTGATGGGAAAATGCGCATATTGTATTTATGCAGATTTTGAGGATATTCACAGGAAAATCTGTCGCCAATTGGATGGAAACCTAGCTCGTGACTGTGATCAGATTGATTGTGATCAAAATGTTTACAGATTTTTGTACAGTCTCAAACAAGACAAAAAAAAAACATTTTGAACACTCAAACTAAACATGTTGAACAATCTAAACTATATTATGCTATCTGAACAGTCCATTCCCATTAAGTGAAATATAATAATATTAATATTTACCATGAAAAAAATGATCTTATTTTCCAATTTCCTCCTGTATCCCACAGTGCACCTGGAGGGTCGCTGTGAAGGGCGTCTGTTTGACTCCAGGGATGTGCACTTCGTGGTGGGCGAGTCAGAGGACATGGGTGTTCCTCTAGGTGTAGACAGGGCCATGGAGAAGATGCAGAAAGGAGAATGCTGCATGCTCTACTTAAAACCCAAGTAAGAGCTTCTACTCTACTCTACTCTACTCTACTCTACTCTACTCTACTCCCTATCGCTAGTGATGACTCTACTCTACTCTACTCTACTGTACTCTACTGTACTCTACTCCCTATTGCTAGTGATGACTCTACTCTACTCTACTCTACTCTACTCTACTCTACTCTACTCTACTCCCTATCGCTAGTGATGACTCTACTCTACTCCTTATCGCTAGTGATGGGAAAACGAGGATTTCTGAAGGCTTCGGCACTTTTACCAAATTGTTCCAAAAAACGGTTGATTACTCGTAGCTTCATTATTTGTTCACAATGCACATTAGTAACTTTAGGTCTTCCCTGTGGCTCAGTTGGTAGAGCATGATGTTTGCAATGCCAGCATGGTGTTTGCAATACCAGGGTTGTGGGTTCGATTCCCACGGGGGGCCAGTACAATTTTTATTTATTTTTTTAAATGTATGCATTCACTACTGTAAGTCACTCTGGATAAGAGTGTCTGCTGAAACGACTAAAATGTAAAAAATGACATCTGCTGGTCAACAATAAATAGCAGTGTGTGGTTATCAGATAGACTTTTTCGTTCTCCACTGGTTTTATCAAAACTCTGTGGCGCAGTAGTAAGTTTTTGGCATCAGTAGCCTAAAGTTGGAATTCTAGGTTCACATCATGCTTCCCTTTTTTGCCTTCAAGTTTAATACATATATATATAAAACAACTGAATTTATGGCTTTAATTAGGATGCTTAAGACAGAAGCTTATACTATACTAAATATAATTACAATTAAAACTAAATACAATTATTTGAACATCAGTGCAGAAAGTGTGGTTTCAATTTTGCCTTCATCAGGATTTGACCTCACCCTCACATCCCTGAATGTTCCCTACTCGACCCGCCAACACCTTGATCACACCAACAGTGTTGTGGGGCAAAATGGTAGGCAGTATCATCTGGATATGTGTGCAACAAAAGTTCAACATTCACCTTCTGCTACCATTTCTGTCAAGCCGTTAACATATACGGTTTGACACATACGTTCAATAAATCCAACGTCTGCACCACACAGAACGCACTGCAACTGCCTCTGCAATGCAATGCTGCAAGGCAAACGCAGTGTTCCATTGGAAATGTATGTACTTCTTGTGTACCAAAATGCAATGATGCTGTCGGTGTGATCAAGGCATAAGCTACCAGTCAGGTGAAACTTTTTATACAAAATCCAAAATGTGTAAGTACTGTATCCAGTAGAGGTCGGTGTTTGAAGGCAGCTTGGAATCGAAGAAAGCACCGGAATCATTGCGAAATCAAGTGGGATCTCGCCAATCACATGAACAGACTAAGCTTCGGATGTCATTGATACACGCATTGGCACACTGCTTCAAATTTTGCTGCTTTCGCCTCGATCACACCAATAGCATTTTTGCATTTTGGTACACAAGAAGTACATACATTTCCAACGGAACACTGCGTTTGCCTTGCAGCATTGCGTTGCAGAGGCAGTTGCAGTGCGTTCTGTGTGGTGCAGACGTTGGATTTATTGAACGTATGTGTCAAACTGTCTGCGTAGACAGCCTGACAGAAATGGTAGCAGATTTCGACGCATACCTCGAAACTCCGGTATCAGACTTACATCACTACCTATTGCTGAAGTGTCCCTGTTGCAACACAAAGTAGATACGCTCATACCCAAATAATGTTGTTGACTCATCCTATACCCGTATTTTTCGGCCAGATAAAAAAAATAATATATAAAAGAAACCCATCCAAAACCCCACCTCAAATTATATATCAAACAGAAAAATGTCTGCTAGTTCCTCATAGAGGATGATGTCATCATCCTGAGGAGGAAGAGCTAGCCAATCAGTGGTCTACTCACATTCATTATTTTGAATGACTAGTATATGCCCACACCATTGCAACATAGAAAATCTTTTTTTGGAAGGAAAACTATTTCACTCATATTGTAGTTAATTATGGGTAATAAAGGGTCAATCTGCAGTTTCTACATACATTTCTGGACTTATAAATGATTGATATATACCGATTGATTCTTGAAGAATATAACTTATAAATGCCTCATGAGCTTAGTTCAACTGTCATACCCCAAGATAACTCAAATTGTTGTAAACAAACATTGCCTCAAAACATGGTTAAAACTATAATTTTGATATCATGGATGGTAAGACCATCCATATCTATGAATTTGAGAGTGGTTACATTTCTCCAGCCCCATCACTCAGCTTTTTACCGAAACAGGGTCGGGGAGGACGCTTTGTTATTTTGTCATCTGCTGATTGCTGCTTTAAACAAGCATCACTATACAAAAATCTTGACTTTATGTTTGCCTTTCATGGAGCAGGTGTATGTCAGGACTAATCAGCCATACAATACTCTCTGTCTTGTTTTTTGTAGGTATGGTTTTGGGAAAGAGGGTAGAGCACAGTATAAGATTGGACCAAACTCAGACCTGGTGTATGAAGTGACACTAAACAACTTTCAGAAGGTGAGTTATACTTGCCGGATTAGATAGGGTAACAACAATGTGTTCAAGTATCCTGTTAGTGTCCCTGGAAGATACTAACAGATTGATTTTATTTGAGCTGGTGGAGTTTAGACAATGAGGGTCTCAGTTAAATATTGATTGCATGATGGCAGAGTGACCCTGGAGAAAATAATGGGAAGAAACAGGCATCATCTCAATGAAAGTCATCCTCAAATCTCCTCCTCTGAAACATAACAATATGTTTTCTTTTCAAGGCCAAAGAATCCTGGGAGTTGGATCAGAAGGAGAAACTGAAATTGTCTGCTGCAGCCAAACAGAAAGGGACCCAATATTTCAAGGTATAGTGGGCCATCTCTGTCTTTCAGAAAATAGACAAAACTCTCAGGGCCATTGGATGCATCTGTGTATGAATATTTCATTAACTTGAACCAAACCCTGTGAACTTGCAGAACATGAACCCTGCAAACAAGTTCACAAGGACATGAAAAATTGCATTTTCTTTTTGTTTCAGAATTTTTAATTTAACGATTTATTTAGACAAATGGCGACATTTTCGTAGTGCAAAAGCATTGTACAGTGTCAAAATTACCATAAACCTCATTATAACCCGGAAGAGTGATTTAATTAGAAAATGTTCTTCAACAACGTGCATTATGAAGAGGTGACTTTTTATATATTGCTCAGATTACTAAAGTCTAGTTAAATAATCAACACCTCATACCGCACATTGTTGAAGAAAAGCTTCAAAATCACAATTGTGAGATTATAATTAGGTTCACATTTTTTTTTTGCACTTTGTACATTGCTTTTGAACTATGAAAATGTTGTCTAAAATCTCTTTTGTATGAGAGACCTGCTAAACTTAGCCCATGTGTTGTCCCTGGTTGTAGGCGGGGCGTTATCTTCAGGCGGTGGTCCAGTACCAGCGCGTTGTGTCGTGGCTGGAGATGGAGTTTGGTGTGGGCAAGGAGGAGCAGCAGAAGCTCCAGGACTTCCTACTGGCTGCCCAGCTCAACCTGGCTATGTGCTACCTGAAGCTGAGAGAGTATGCACTGGTTGTGGAGAATTGCAACAAGGTACACTCTCACTGCATACCTGGCACCATGCATGAGAAACCCCACAAACATATACACGTATACCATACTGAAGCCACAAAGAGCATGCAGCTTACACCTGTTCATGGAATAGCATACAGTTGTGTTTGTCTATGACTTTTTGCTCTGGGTCACAGGGGTTGTATACATGTATTAATCTGTTTGGCAAGCATTAAAATAACAATCACACATTTTCAACCATTCTGTAACTTTTTTTTAAACAGCTTTATAAACTAACTTAAACAGCTTTGTAAACTTATAAAGCCCTTTATAAATCCCTGTAGGTACACCTTAATGTTACAAATATAGTTACAAATATAGTATCTATGTGTGTATCTCCCAGGTGATAGAGCTGGATGAGAAGAATGAGAAGGCTCTGTACCGGCGTGGGGAGGCTCGTCTCTTCCGTAACGAGTTCAGCCTGGCCATGTCTGACTTTAAACTGGTGCTGCAGGTCAACCCATCCAACCGGGCAGCACGCGGTCAAGTATCCATCTGTCAACGCAATATCCGGGAACACCACGAAAAGGACAAGAAGATCTATGCCAACATGTTCCAGAAGTTCGCTGAGCGTGACGTCAAGGTCTGTATCAACGTCTTTCACAGTCTGGATGGGCTTCATCCCAAATGGCAACCTATTCCCTATATAGTGTACTACTTTTAAACAGAGCCCTATAGGCCCTGGTTAAAAGTAGTGCACTATATGGGGAATAGGGTGCCATTTGGGATGCTGTCTGGATGTGTAATCAGTTGTACAATCTGACCTGGTTCCCTGTTCTGTTTGAGTAAGTGGATACATGTGATATCACACATCTATTTCAATCATCTCTGCTGTGCTGCTGACCTATTGTAGTCCATCGTTCATGGTTTAGAGATTCACGCTTACTGGTACTAGGCTGACACCTAGTGGTAGTATTGAGTGGCAACTTTATTTGAACTTTTGTTATCAAATTCTCTCATTGTAATATATGCCATTTAGCAGACACTTTTATCCAAGTGACTCATGCATAATTATTTTTTATGCATGAGTGGTCCTGGGAATCAAACCCACTATCCTGGCGTGGCAAGAACCATGCTCTAGCAAATGAGCTACAAAGGACCACTCACTGATGCTTCCTTTTTACTCCATAATCTATTATCAAGTTGTGTCTTCATTAACATAAACATTTATATTATACTAATTCATATTATAAAACAAAATGTAGGAAAAGTTATTTATTTTAGCACAATGGAAGAAATCTATACATGACTTCCATAAACATTCTTTACTCAAGTTTCTGTCCTTTGTATCTGTGTGCTCGAACAGGCAGGGAAGGGGAAGAGGAGGAGGGGGGAGGACAGTGGAGTGATGAACGAGAACCATCAAGTGGCCATTAAGAGACGACGCAGGAGTCAGGACCACGGCCAGGACTGTCCCTGATGCTCCAGAGGAGGTCCGGAGGAGGGCAAAGCCAGGGGGGCAGGTCTCCCCTCGCTACCCACACAGAGACCAGGGGTCTGAGGCAGGGACTGGACGGGGCTGGACCACACCCCTCCACCCTGATCTCATCATCCTCTACCTACCCCTCCACCATGTGTGCTGTACCCAGCACGACAGACAGGGGGCGTGAGTGAGTGGGGAAGGCTCCAAGCCAAACAGCAATCCTTCCTTCAGTCTATAACATGGAATCCTGTCCAGGTCTTGTCCTCAACATCATGCGTTGCGCAATTCCTCCAAATGCACACCTCAATTTAACTCAGATCCACAGACTGCATTATGTTGATAATCAAATCAAAATGAATCACATAAGATAATATAATATCTTTTTGCTTGGCATTGCATTTTCCCGTTTTGCACATACAGATGAACAACGGGTATCATTGTATTTTGGTTGCTTTGATCTATTGGTTGGGATGTCTGGGGTTGCCTTACACCTTGTGCTTAAACTCACAATTGGAATCCTAAATATATATAACTTCACCATGTGGAACAGTGGTGCGACGCTGAGCCACTATAACAGACAAAACAGCTGGCATCATCGTCACCTAGTTGTCATGACACCCACAGTCCCAAAAGACTAGTTATGTTTAGACAGTGAGTCATACAGTATATTTGTACAGACAGTTTGGCTGAAGAACCTCCCACTCTTTACTCTTGAACATAGAGAATTAACAAGTACAGACTCATGGACCATTGCATGCTGCAGATGCTACATACTGTTATGTGTTTGCTACTCTCTTTGACTGTCCGGGAAGTCCAAAATCAAAGGAAGTCCAATAATGAAGCTTTAAGTCTCAGCTTTCCAAGCTGCTGTCCAGTCCTCTCTGACTTCAACATTTCATTCTCTCCTGGACAAATGCTTTTTTCCATCTACGCTGTTAGAATTTGGGTTATGTGACTGATGATAATTAGGGCATATAGATTCTAGTTGTGTAGTTCTCTTCCTCCCCAGTCCTGGAATGGGTGACTGTACTGTCTGACCATTTAGTACACTTATTTCCCTCTACTAAAAGAGTGTTAAATGATGGACAATGATTCACTTCAATCTTCAGCAAAGATTGTAAAACCACCGATGTTGTCTTTTTAAGAAAAGTAACACACAATGATTTAAGCCTTGGATAAAATCTGGGCTTTATATTTTTGGACATTTGCTTTTGCATTCGTTGGACATCAGGCCCTTGGGTGTCTTACTGATATTATCATTTTGAAACAAAAAAAGGCAGGCTTAAACTCTCAATATAAAAAGAAACCATTGAATCCTTGTGCGTATGCTTTTTTATTTTTATTAAAAATGTCTGTCTTTACCCAGCACTGTTTTTGAAGGCTCACGAGTGGTGCAGTGGTCTAAGGCACTGCATCTTAGTGACAGAGGCATCACTACAGACCCTGGTTTGATCCTGGGCTGTATCACAACCGGCCATGATCGGGAATCCCATAGGGCGGCCAACAATTGGCCAAGCGTCGTCCGGTTTAGGGGAGGGTTTTGTCGTGGTAGGCTGTCATTGTAAAATAAGAATTTGTTCTAAACTGACTTGCCTAGTTAAAAAATATGTATTTTTGTAATTGGAGGCTAGTTACCTATACCTACATTAATGCCACAGGGTAAGGAGTTAAGTGTAGTGTTGCCAGGATTAGATATCAGAGCATTAAAAACCTTATCAAGAGTTTCTATGCTAATGATATCCATAATATTTGTTCACCAATGCTTTGGATACAAATGACTTTCCCTCGATTTGTACTGTTTTCTAGGGGAGCAAACTATGAATGTTATTGGACTACACTGAGCGTAACGGAGTCTTAGAGTGTAATAATACTATATATCACGTACTGTACAGTAAGTGTTATTAACATGACACAGATGCTATTGAAACTGTGTATCATCCAATGATTAAGTATTCCCTCTATCTCTGGTAAATTTGCAAATTCAGGCATTAGAGATTACATTTTAGTTTGCATTGACCTGCCCCCTGACCCAACTGTACTGTTAGTGATAAGTGTTCTTTGTCTACCACGGGACATTAGTGAAACGAGTGACTGGATCTCCATGGTGTTCAGTCAGAGGATCAAGATGATGTCCTTCTGTGTGTAAATATTTGAAGATAACATAACTTCAAAAGGAACAAAGAAAACCCAAATCAAAAAGCCCCAATATCAATTGCCTGTAAAGAGAACTTGAAATTGTATTTCTTTTACTCTGCTTTAAACCAAATGTTGTATAAGTTAGGTAGTATCATGAGTCTAGTGTTGCTCTTTAGCAATATGTTTTTGTGGAACAAAAACCTATAATACTTGAGGTGTCAAACAAGGGGGAGGTAGGATACAAAGTGTGTCTATGGAAATAAAAGCGAAGTCAGACACCATTTCAGTTGCTGAGATAGTGTGTCGCTGTTGTAGGCCTAGCTGTATTTTATATTCATTACAAGTCATATTTTTCCTCTTGTAACTTGTGTATTATTTTTTACTGCAGAACGTATAAGTTCTCCGGTGTAGGTAATGTAAAATATCGTCAACCAGAAATAATGGCTGTTATACCCAGGCACTAAGCTCTCAGCTCTCTTCCCTTCTGGCCTGAAATGCCAAATACAGAAAGGATCCAAGTGTCATATTTTATAATTTGACATATGAATGCAGAAGGCAATATCTGGCACAGGTTTCACCGGACTGATGAAATGATCCTCAGGGCGAGTGCGGGGAGCCGGCACAGGACGTACCGGGTTGGGAAGGCGCACTGGAGGCCTGGTGCGT
This sequence comes from Salmo salar, assembly GCF_965601325.2. Classification (NCBI taxonomy): domain Eukaryota; kingdom Metazoa; phylum Chordata; class Actinopteri; order Salmoniformes; family Salmonidae; genus Salmo; species Salmo salar. The sequence goes on along the minus strand of NC_138302.1, from coordinate 59,888,651 downwards.
GGAGCCGGCACAGGTTGCACGATTTGAAATACGTAGCGCACATAAGCACACATACCAAACAAAACAATATCCCACATCGCAGGTGGGAAAAGGAACACACTAAGTATGATCCCCAATTAGAGGCAACGATATTCAGCTGCCTCCAATTGGGAACCATACACATACACCAACATAGAAATATACTATCTAGAACCCCCCCATAGTCACGCTCTGACCTATTACACCATAGAGAACCCCGAGGGCTCTCTATGGTCAGGGTGTAACACTAGGGCTCTATTCAATCTGCATTGCAGAAATTCATCTTTGCGATTTAAAGGCAATGTTCTCGCTTTAGTGGAGATATACACTGTAAACACAGTACAGTCGTGGCCAGAAGTTTTGAGAATGACACAAATATTAATTTCTAATTTTAATAAATATTAATAAAAAGTAATATACATTTTCAAACAAAGTTTGCTGCTTCAGTGTCTTTAGATATTTTTGTCAGATGTTACTATGGAATACTGAAGTATAATTACAAGCATTTCATAAGTGTCAAAGGCTTTTATTGACAATTACATGAAGTTGATGCAAAGAGTCAATATTTGCAGTGTTGACCCTTCTTTTTCAAGACCTCTTCAATCCGCCCTGGCATGCTGTCAATTAATTTCTGGGCCACATCCTGACTGATGGCAGCCCATTCTTGCATAATCAATGCTTGGAGTTTTTCAGAATTTGTGGGTTTTTGTTTGTCCACCCGCGTCTTGAGGATTGACCACAAGTTCTCAATGGGATTAAGGTCTGGGGAGTTTCCTGGCCATGGACCTAAAATATCGATGTTTTGTTCCCCGTTCCACTTAGTTATCACTTTTGACTTATGGCAAGGTGCTCCATCATGCTGGAAAAGGCATTGTTTGTCACCAAACTGTTCCTGAATGGTTGGAGAAGTTGCTCTTGGAGGATGTGTTGGTACCATTCTTTATTCATGGCTTTGTTCTTTGGCAAAATTGTGAGTGAGCCCACTCCCTTGGCTGAGAAGCAACCCCACACATGAATAGTCTCAAGATGCTTTACTGTTGGCATGACACATGACTGATGGTAGCGCTCACCTTGTCTTCTCCAGACAAGCTTTTTTCCGAATGCCCCAAACAATCGGAAAGGGGATTCATCAGAGAAAATTACTTTACCCCAGTCCTCAGCAGTCCAATCCCTGTACCTTTTGCAGAATATCAGTCTGTCCCTGTTGTTTTCTTGGAGAGAAGTGGCTTCTTTGCTGCCCTTCTTGACACCAGGCCATCCTCCAAAAGTCTTCACCTCACTGTGCGTGCAGATGCACTCACACCTGCCTGCTGCCATTCCTGAGCAAGCTCTGTACTGGTGATGCCCCGATCCCGCAGCTCAATCAACTTTAGGAGACAGTCCTGGCGCTTGCTGGACTTTCTTGGGCGCCCTGAAGCCTTCTTCACAACAATTGAACCCCTCTCCTTGAAGTTCTTGATGATCCAATAAATGGTTGATTTAGGTGCAATCTTACTGGCAGAAATATCCTTGCCTGTGAAGCCCTTTTTGTGCAAAACAATGATGACGGCACGTGTTTCCTTGCAGGTAACCATGGTTGACAGAGGAAGAACAATGATTCCAAGCACCACCCTCCTTTTGAAGCTTCCAGTCTGTTATTCAAACTCAATCAGCATGACAGAGTGATATCCAGCCTTGTCCCCGTCAACACTCACACCTGTGTTAATGAGATAATCACTGGCATGATGTCAGCTGGTCCTTTTGTGGCAAGGCTGAAATGTAGTGGAAATGTTTTTTGGGGATTCAGTTCATCATCTGATCACTCTTCATAACATTCTGGAGTATATGCAAATTGCCATCATACAAACTGAGGCAGCAGAATTTGTGAAAATTAATATTTGTGTCATTCTCAAAACTTTCGGCCACGACTGTATATGTCAGTCCAATCGGAAATTACCTTTACATTTCTATCGCAGAATCTGTAACACTTCAGCTTTACAGATTGAATAGAGCCCCTAGTAAACTCAACAGAGTTTAGAACCAGAGTCTAACATCTCTGTTAGAACTAGTATTACAAGTTGCTGAAGCACACCAGATGATAGCCTTACATATGGAATGACACAACAAATCACTGGACCACAAAGTGAAATACTAGTGGAATACGTCAGGTGCAGCTGGGGAATTGTGTAAAATGATCACAAGACCAACAATAATATATCAAAACCTTGAAAAACTATTATCACCCTAACCCACTACATTGAGGGTCATAATGGTATCAATGAATGATAAAACACAAACTGTCATCAGGGATAGTAGAGCTGGAGCTGCCACCGCCTTTGTTCAGCAATCATCAGAGACATGTGTACACTGTAATACAGACCATAGTAAGTCATTAAAGGATGAATATAGATATTATACAAACATCTGTCTAAAGCTACGAGTATTCATTTTTCATATCAGGGTAAATTCACCTCAGACACAAATGCAGGTGGGGTGTGCTCTGTGTTGGTTTAGCCTGAACTGGCAGTTAATGATAAATGCTGTTACCTACTGGTCTTATCTGTAACTCATAGAAGGGCATTGTTCCTGTATTAGTCTTCAGCTCGGCTATAGAACACTGTCTGTACCCTCTGGGGAAAACGTATTTACAGTCAGTGGAATGATGATGTCTCTGTTTAATTGCCTCAGAGTAGGAGCGCTTATCTAGGTTGTTTAGCCTTTTCTATGATCCTAGATCAGCACTTCTACCCTAGGACGCTTTATGAATGTCTACAGCAAGATGGCGTAGCAGTTCAGACGTCCTTTGTCTTCCTCTTGTCGTGTCCCGTGTATAGATATATTTACATATTTTCTTCGAATATCTTTTTACATATTTTTTTCGAAAAACTCAACCTCAAAACACTCTCCTGCAACCCGCCTCATCAATTTAAAAATAAAAGTATTATTTACCTCAAATCTGAAATCCACAACAGAAGCTAGCTAGAGGTTAGCTTGGCTAACGTTGGAGTTCAGCTAGCCACGGTTAGTGGTCCTCAGCTATCCATTAGCTCGTAAAGCCATCGCCAGTTTTTGTACAGCGCGACTCAGACCAGAGCTTACCGGACCTATTCTCTCTCCATATCCCCGGATTTCTACCGCAGGCTCTGGACATTTACACCTGGATCTTTCAGCTAGCTAGCTGCTACCTGAGTGACTATTGGCAACGTAGGCCCCGGAGTAAACATAAATTATTCCGGAGCTAGCCAGCTGAAGAGTTTCATCAGCCACTCCTGGGCTATTCCGGAGCTAGCCAGCTGAAGAGTTCCATCAGCCTCTCCTGGGCTACAATCACCTATCCGGACCCGTTTTACTGCCGATGCGGAGACCCATCGGGCCTTCACGACTGGACCACCGACATTATCTGCCCGAGGGAGTTATCCAACTGGCCCCTCCGTCGCGACGTAACCCGAATGCCCATCTGCGGCCCGCTAATCGTTAGCTGTCTCATCGGCTGCTATCCGAATAGGTCTATCGGACAATTTTCTTGGGCCACTATAACTAACTATTTTGCTAATTGGACTGGTCCCCCCTACCACACGGAACCCCACTAATCTACAGACGGAATCGCATGAGGTGGCTAAAAACAGACCTCCCTCCATCTTCTACCAGCTTGCTACCTATGGCTCGGCTAGCTATCTAACTCTCACTGGACCCTTTGATCACTCGGCTAAGCATGCCTCTCCTTAATGTCAATATGCCTTGTCCATTGCTGTTCTGGTTAGTGTTTATTGGATTATTTCACTGTAGAGCCTCTAGCCCTGCTCATTATACCTTATCCAACCTCCCAGTTCCTCCACCCACACATGCTATGACATCTTCTGGTTTCAATGATGTTTCTAGAGACAATATCTCTCTCATCATCACTAAATGCCTAGGTTTACCTCCACTGTACTCATATCCTACCATACCTTTGTCTGTACATTATACCATGAAGCTATTTTATCGCCCCCAGAAACCTGCTCCTTTTTCTCTCTATTCCGGACGTCACAGACGACCAATTCTTATAGCTTTTAGCCGTACCCTTATCCTCATACTTCTCTCTTCCTCTGGTGATGTGATGTAGAGGTGAATCCAGGCCCTGCAGTGCCTACCTCCACTCCTACTCCCCAGGCGCTCTCTTTTGATGACTTCTGTAACCGTAATAGCCTTGGTTTCATGCATGTTAACATTAGCAGCCTCCTCCCTAAGTTTGTTTTATTCACTGCTTTAGCACACTCTGCCAACCCGGATGTCCTAGCCGTGTCTGAATCCTGGCTTAGGAAGTCCACCAAAAACTCTGAAATCTTCATCCCTAACTACAACGTATTCAGACAAGATAGAACGGCCAAAGGGGGCGGTGTTGCAATCTACTGCAGAGATAGCCTGCAGAGTTCTGTCCTACTATCCAGGTCTGTACCCAAACAATTTGAACTTCTACCTTTAAAAATCCATCTCTCTAAAAACAAGTCTCTCACCGTTGCCGCCTGCTATAGACCACCCTCGGCCCCCAGCTGTGCTCTGGACACCATATGTGAACTGATTGCCCCCCATCTATCTTCAGAGCTCGTGCTACTAGGTGACCTAAACTGGGACGTGCTTAACACCCCAGCCATCCTACAATCCAAGCTTGACGCCCTCAATCTCACACAAATTATTAATGAACCCACCAGATACCACCCCAAAGCCGTAAACACTGGCACCCTCATAGATATCACCCTAACCAATTTGCCCTCTAAATGCACCTGTTTTCAACCAAGATCTCAGCGATCACTGCCTCATTGCCTGCATCCGTAATGGGTCAGCGGTCAAACGACCTCCACTCATCACTGTCAAACGCTCCCTGAAACATTTCAGCGAGCAAGCCTTTCTAATCGACCTGGCCCTGGTATCCTGGAAGGATATTGACCTCATCCCGTCAGTAGAGGATGCCTGGTTATTTAAAAAAAAGCCTTCCTCACCATCTTAAATAAGCATGCCCCATTAAAAAAATGTAGAACCAGGAACAGACATAGCCCTTGGTTCTCCCCAGACCTGACTGCCCTTAACCAACACAAAAACATCCTATGGCGTTCTGCATTAGCATCAAACAGCTCCCGTGATATGCATATTTTCAGGGAAGTTAGAAACCAATATACACAGGCAGTTAGAAAAGCTAAGGCTATCTTTTTCAAGCAGAAATTTGCTTCCTGAAACACAAATTCAAAAACATTCTGGGACATTGTAAAGTCCATGGAGAATAAGAACACCTCCTCCCAACTGCCCACTGCACTGATAGGAAACTCTGTCACCACCGATAAACCCACCATAATTGAGAATTTCAATAAGCATTTTTCTACGGCTGGCCATGCTTTCCACCTGGCTACCCCTACTGCAGTCAACAGCACTACACCCCACACAGCTACTCGCCCAAGCCTTCCCCATTTCTCCTTCTCCCAAATCCATTCAGCTGATGTTCTGAAAGAGCTGCAAAATCTGGACCCCTACAAATTAGCCGGGCTAGACAATCTGGACCCTTTCTTTCTAAAATGATCTGTAGAAATTATTGCAACCCCTATTACTAGCCTGTTTAACCTGTCTTTCGTGTCGTCTGAGATTCCCATAGATTGGAAAGCAGCTGCTGTCATCCCCCTCTTCAAAGGAGGGGACACTCTTGACCCAAATTGCTATAGACCTATATCCATCCTACCCTGCCTTTCTAAGGTCTTCGAAAGCCAAGTCAACAAACAGATTACCGACCATTTCGAAACCCACCGCACCTTCTCCGCTATGCAATCTGGTTTCAGAGCTGGTCATGGTGCACCTCAGCCATGCTCAAGGTCCTAAACGATATCGTAACCGCCATCGATAAGAAACAATACTGTGCTGCCATTTTCATTGACCTGACCAAAGCTTTCGACTCTGTCAATCACCACATCCTCATCGGCAGACTCAATAGCCTTGGTTTCTCTAATGATTGCATCGCCTGGTTCACCAACTACTTCTCTGATAGAGTTCAATGTATCAAATCGGAGGGCCTGTTGTCCGGACCTCTGGCAGTCTCTATGGGGGTGCCACAGGGTTCAATTCTTGGGCCAACTCTTTTCTCTGTATACATCAATGATGTCGCTCTTGCTGCTGGTGAGTCTCTGATCCACCTCTACGCAGACGACACCATTCTGTATACTTCTGGCCTTTCTTTGGACACTGTGTTAACAACCCTCCAGACGAGCTTCAGTGCCATACAACTCTCGTTCTGTGGCCTCCAACTGCTCCTATACACAAGTAAAACTAAATGCATGCTCTTCAACCGATCGCTGCCTGCACCTGCCCGCCTGTCCTGCATCACTACTCTGGACGGTTCTGACTTAGAATATGTGGACAACTACAAATACCTAGGTGTCTGGTTAGACTGTAAACTCTCCTTCCAGACTCACATCAAAATCTCCAATCCAAAGTTAAATCAAGAATTGGCTTCCTATTTCGCAACAAAGCATCCTTCACTCATGCTGCCAAATATACCCTAGTAAAACTGACCATCCTACCGATCCTCGACTTCGGCGGTGTCATTTACAAAATATCCTCCAATACCCAACTCAACAAACTGGATGCAGTCGATCACAGTGCCATCCGTTTTGTCACCAAAGCCCCATATACTACCCACCACTGTGACCTGTACGCTCTCGTTGGCTGGCCATCACTTCATAATCGTCGCCAAACCCACTGGCTCCAGGTCATCTACAAGACCCTGCTAGGTAAAGTCCCCCCTTATCTCCGCTCACTGGTCACCATAGCAGCACCCACCTGTAGCACGCGCTCCAGCAGGTATAACTCTCTGGTCACCCCCAAAGCCAATTCCTCCTTTGGCCGTCTCTCTTTCCAGTTCTCTGCTGTAAATGACTGGAACGAACTACAAAAATCTCTGAAACTGGAAACACTTTTCTCCCTCACTAGCTTTAAGCACCAGCTGTCAGAGCAGCTCACAGATCACTGCACCTGTACATAGCCCATCTATAATTTAGCCCAAACAACTACCTCTTCCCCTACTGTATTTATTTATTTTATTTTGCTCCTTTGCACCCCATTATCTCTATTTCTACTTTGCACTTTCTTCTACTACAAATCTACCATTCCAGTGTTTTACTTGCTATATTGTATTTACTTTGCCACCATGGACTTTTTTGCCTTTACCTCCCTTATTCCACCTCATTTGCTCACATCGTACATAGACCTATTTTTCTACTGTATTATTGACTGTATATTTGTTTTACTCCATGTGTAACACTGTGTTGTTGTATGTTGTCGAACTGCTTTGCTTTATCTTGGCCAGGTCGCAATTGTAAATGAGAACTTGTTCTCAACTTGCCTACCTGGTTAAATAAAGGTGAAATAAAAATAAAAAAAATAAAATGAATACGGGCCCTGGTCTGAATATCGGAAGTGATTTCTGCAGCGAATTACACTTTTTATTTAAAGTACTCCAAAGAATAAGGGTGGAAAAATGACATATAAATCATGGCACAAGGTTTGATGATTTTATTGATATTGGCAACAAATCCTATCACAGTATTGTGCAGTTTTTCTTTTATATATATACACCTACACAATCCCTTCTCGTTAACCATCAATATATTTTCACAAATGTCATACTTCACAAAGTCTTAAGAAATTACATAGTAGTAGAAAAAAACAATGTCGGATTATTAAACCCACCCAAATCAAAGATAAAATGTATCTTTAAAAAAAAATGTTTGTTCACTTGTATATACAGACCCCAGGACCAATAGCATGACCGTCATTTTTTGTTTCCACCATGATGTGTGACAGGTGTTTGATCCATTCATCCATTACTCTGCCATGACCCAAGTACTGGTTAAAGGACAACTTCAAAGGTCCATATTTTGTGCCGGACCTTACTCAATATCTCACTTCAGATGCTTTCTCTGCATTCTGACATGATTGACCTGTAATTTTAATAATTCTAGGTAGAGATCTCTGGACCAAACAGAATGACCGCATCTCTCTTTTCACTTTCCAGAACCAGTGCTTTTACGTCTCATCAGCGCTACATACAGGAAATAGTGTGTGTTTTGGAAACACCTGCCCACATCGCCCTCCCAAGAAAAAGGCATGGGGTGGATTATGTTCTGTACTATACTTTTCTAAGCCACTCAGACCAAGCGAAGGGTCACATAAGCCTCTGTTACACAACGGGAAGTATTTGTATTGTTTATGTCAGGACCTTGAGTGACTGGCTGGACCTGCTTATCTCTAGTCCTATAGGGATGGTGGCTGACAGAGGGGGCCAGTGTCTCTACAGGGGGCCAGTGTCTCTGTCTAGGAGGTTGTGGCCCCAGGCTGGTGTCTCCATGTCCCCCAGGGGTCTGTCTTGCTCTGACTGCTTGGCCAGGAGGGAATTCTTCTGGGCCTTGGTCATGGGGAGATCCTCTGACGGCGTGGTGAGGATGGACAGTCTCTGAGGAGTAATAGAGAGGAAAGAGGAGCATTTCAAAGAGAGACCACCAAAAGAATGAGACATAAAATAACTGGTTGTTTGTGATGTTTGCAGAACATTGATTGTTTGTCTTCTTTTCTTAGTTGGTAGAAGAAACAACATCATCAGTGTGTATTGGGGAGTAAATGGGGTTTGGGTTATGGATCTGATCATTGCATAATTAGAGACATAACTAGCGATAACAACACAAGTGGTACCTGCCAACTTTTAAAAGATCTGAAGTTTGGAATTGATAGTGAGAAATTAACCATGGCCTCTCATAACCATTGCCCCATCTTTGGAGGATGTAATCAAAGACTTAGCCTCTATCGTCGACCTACGTAAATAGCTATAGCTAGGCTACCTATGATATATTGCTTGTTTTTTTGCTGCTTTTGGACCACTTTGAGATGCTTTTCTGTTTTGAAACTCCAGTGCTTGACTTGGGCTGAGACAGTTGCCGGTACCCATGTTTGGTGCCGGTAGTGTTTACATTTAGGTGCGTGAGCTCCACAACACTTTTGAGTTAATATTCTATAAGAGGAACAGGAGCTCAAGCAGTTAAACATTTTAGGTGCCGGGAACTCAGCTCCGGAGAGCTCCTGCCCAAGTCAAGCAATGTGGAACTCTATAGAAACATAATAAATGATGTCCCTATTTACCTGTCGCAGTGTACCAGGAGTGACGCTCACGATGTACACCATCCATAGAGGAACCATGAGGGTGGAGGAGAGAGTGAACCACCAGCCAACGGCGTAACCCCACCAAGGATACTGAAAGGTGTTGTTGAACTTCAGTGGGGTAAACTTTATCAAGGAGAAGACAAATGTAGCCTAGAACAAAAGATATGGATGGAGGTTGTAAAATAAACATTAAAGAACACAATGTATTTTCCGATAGCATTGTACTAATTATAACATATTATGGTAACAGTGAGGGTTGAGTGAGGACAGAGATGAACAAGATAAGGTTAAGAACAAGGTTATGGTTTCTCCAGTACGTTTTGGTCAGGCTTCTGGTGAAGCATTTATAATGGTCTAATAAAAAGCATGAGCTGGCGCACACCCAATATGTTACCCCTGTTGATGATGCTTATCATGCATTTTACTATTGTCTATTTACTATTGTTGGAATGACATATATGGAATCATGTAGCAACCAAAAAAGTGTTAAACAAATCAAAATATATTTTATATTTGAGATTCTTCAAATTATTCACCCTTTGCCTTGATGACAGCTTTGCAAGCTCTTGGCATTCTCTTAACCAGCTTAATGAGGTAGTCACCTGGAATGCATTTCAATTAACAGGTTTGCCTTGTTCAAAAGTTAAGATGTGGAATTAATGCATTTGTGCCAATCAGTTGTGTTGTGACAAGGTAGGGGTGGTATACAGAAGATAGCCCTATTTAGTAAAAGACCAAGTCCATAAGATTGCAAAAACAGCTCAAATAAGCAAAGAGAAATGACAGTCCATCATTAATTCAAGACATGAAGGTAAGACAATGCGAAACATTTCAAGAACTTTGAAAGTTTCTTTGAGTGCAGTTGCAAAAAACATAAAGCGCTATGATGAAACTGGATCTCATGAGGACCGCCACAGGAAAAGAAGACCCAGAGTTACCTCTGCTGCAGAGGACAAGTTCATTAGAGTTAACTGCATCTCAGATTGCAGCCCAAATAAATACTTCACAGAGTTCAATTAACAGACACATTTCAACATCAACTGTTTAGATGAGACTGCGTGAATCAGGCCTGCATGGTCCAATTGCTTAAAAAAAACGACTGAAGGACACCAATAAGAAGAAGATACTTGATTGGGCCAAGAAACATGAGCAATAGACATTATACCAGTGGAAATCTGTCCTTTGGTCTGATGAGTCCAAATTTGAGATTTTTGGTTCCAACCTCCGTGTCTTTGTGAGATGCAGAATAGGTGAATGGATAATCTCTGCATGTGTGGTTCTCACTGTGAAGCATGGAGGAGGTGTAATGGTGTGGGGGGGGGGGGGCTTGGAAAAGCTTTCCTCATGAAGCTGGTTGAGAAAATGCCTAGAGTGTGCAAAGCTGTCATCAAAGCAAAAGGTGGCTACATTGAAGAATGTAAGATCAAAAATATATTTTGATTTGTTTAACACTTTTTTGGTTACTACATGATTCCTTATGTGTTATTTCATAGTTGTGATGTCTTCACTATTATTCTGCAATGTAGAAAATAGTAAAAAGAAAGAAAAACCCTTGAATGAGTAGGTGTGTTCAAACTTTTGAGTGCTTCTGTATATGTGAAATTAAATTAAACAGTAATGTATGTTAATGTTAATCCTATGCTAGTGCTAATGATAACAATAGCCTAATATGTTCAATATGCTGTAAACTAATTATTATTATCTTCTAACTGTTTCACTCAATTAATTCTAATCAACCTAATAATTATGACACACCCCTCACTATTGTCATCAGTTGCACTAATTGCACTGTTTTGTCTATACTGGTTCAAGCATTCATGACATTACCCTGAAGAAGGCACAATTCTGCCGAAACGTTGGTGGTTTACCCAATAAATTACAGTGAGTTTATACATAGAGTGTGCGACTCTCTTTGTTTTTATCGAAGCATTTATAATGAACATAAAGTTAGGATTATCTACTTTACATAGGTTACACATAGGCTTCAATTTGATTCTATTTCTCTGTATTGTCAACTAAACTTCTGGTTTTCTGTAAATCACTTATATTACTGTGACATCAACATCATGTTTACTATAACTATAATTGGAAAAAGAACATTCATTTGCTGTTGACAGTGAGGTGTAAATAAATAAAACTTACAGTGCAGATGACTGGAGTGACATACTTCAAACAGTACTTAATGATGGGTAATGGTCGATAACCGATCATGTCCTCTATATTATCGTACAGACGGTCTGCACCTGTGGAGTAAACATATCAACAGGGACTCAAAATAACAGCAGTCAATAAAAGTGTTTGGTCAGTTGGTCTGTCAAATACCCAGATAACATTCTCAAACCACCAAGTGACAGACAGGTTCAAACAATTGCAGATTAGGAAACCTGGACAACAGCTCTAATGAGGGGTTTCCCAAACTCGGTCCTGGGCCCCCTACAGCTGATTCAAATAAGCAACCCATCATCAAGCTTGTATTATTTGATTCAATTGTGTAGTGTTATGGCAAAAAACAAAACATGCACCCAGGGGTGGGTCCCAGGACCGAGTTTAGGAAACCCTGGTCTAAGCTACCTGTATTTATTTGTTTAGAAAATAAGAGCCATTCTTCTGAAAAAGTGGTGAAAAACAATCTAACGTGGTGACCGGTGTCACGATGGTGACCGGTGTCACGTGTACTCCCTCTCCGGTGCTCTAGGTCACCGAGCTGCTCATCATTACGCACACCCGTCACCATCGTTACGCGCACCAGCGCCTCATCAGTCTCACCTGGACTTCATTACCGTCCTGATTATCTTCCCTATATCTGTCACTTCTTTTGGTTCCTTCGCCAGGCATTATTGTTTCTGTTCCAGTGTTCCCGCTCCTCTTCCAGGTCGTCAGGTTCCCGCACCTCTTCCGGCTCGTCAGGTTCCCGCACCTCTTCCGGCTCGTCAGGTTCCCGCGCCTCTTCCGGCTCGTCAGGTTCCCGCGCCTCTTCCGGCTCGTCAGGTTCCCGCGCCTCTTCCGGCTCGTCAGGTTCCCGCGCCTCTTCCGGCTCGTCAGGTTCCCGCACCTCTTCCGACTCGTCCGGTTCCCGGGCCTCTTCCTGCTCGTCCGGTTCCCGCGCCTCTTCCGGCTCGTCAGGTTCCCGCGCCTCTTCCGGCTCGTCAGGTTCCCGCGCCTCTTCCGGCTCGTCAGGTTCCCGCGCCTCTTCCGGCTCGTCAGGTTCCCGCGCCTCTTCCGGCTTGTCCTGTTCTTGCGCCTCTTCTGGCTCGTCCTGTTCCCGCTCCTCTTCCGGCTTGTCAGGATCCCGCGCCTCTTCCGGCTCATCAGATTTCCGCCCCTCTTCCAGCTCGTCAGGTTCACACGCCTCTTCTGGCTCGTCAGGTTCCCGCTCCTCTTCCGGCTCGACAGGTTCCCACGCCTCAGCAGAGACGACCGGTCCACTCATGGTCACAGGGATTGTCCTTTTGGTCAGTGTCCTGTGGCTGAAGCCGTGTGTCAGGGATGGGGTACTGTCACGTATACTCACCGGCGCTTTAGGTCACCAGGCTGCTCATTATTGCACACACTTGTCACCTGGACTTCATCACCTTCCTGACTCCTGAACAGCTAATCGACGGGCTACCCAGACCCCTCTTTTACGCTGCTGTGACTCTGTTGATAATCTATGCATAGCCACTTTAACTCTACCTACATGTACATATTACCTCAATTACCTCGACTAACCGGTGCCCCTGCACATTGACTCTGTACCGGTACCCCCTATATATAGCCTTGCTTGTTATTTTACTGCTGCTGTTTAATTATTGGTTACTTCTATTTTCTATTTTTACTTATCTATTTTTTAATTAACACTTATTTGAATTTGTTTTCTTAACTTCTTAAAGCATTGTTGGTTAAGGGCTTGTAAGTAAGCATTTCACTGTGTTACACCGTGATCTTTCACCTTTCCTTGTGATTGTCTCCACCCCCTCCAGGTGTCGCTTGTTTTCCCTAGTGTATTTATCTCTGTGTTTCCTGTCTCTCTGTGCCAGTTTGTCTTGTATGTCCAAGTCAACCAGCGTGTTTTTCCGATGCCTTTTCTATTTTCTTTTTGCTAGTCCTCCCGGTTTTGACCCTTGCCTGTTTCTGGACTCTGTACCTGCCTACCTGACCATTCTGCCTGCCTTGACCTCGAGCCTGCCTGACACTGTACCTCCTGGACGTTGAACTGGTTTTGACCTTTTGCCTGTCCATGACCATTCTCTTGCCTACCCCTTTTTGGATCAATAAACATCTAAGACTCCAACCATCTGCCTCCTGTGTCTGCATCTGGGTCTTGCCTTGTGCCCTGATGGTAAGGTCTACATGTATTGTATTCAGCGCATGTAACAAATTTGATTTGATTACTTTCCTTATATCTGTCGCTCCCTTTGGTTCCTTCCCCAGGCGTTATTGTTTCTGTTCCAGTGTTCAAGTCTGTACGCAATCCATCTTTCTTGTTTTGTTCTATGTTCATTTAGTTATTAAATACACTCCCTGAACTTCCAGACTCCCAGCGTACATGTTACAACCAGAACCTGTGATGTGAATAATCAAGAACTTGGGACTATAAGGTTCTACCTGCAAAATGTATAGTTTTAAGATAATGAGTATTTTTAAGTACCAGATCTCAGAACTGTTTTGTGATGTCCTCCTGTTTTCAAGTATATCCACTTACTTATATACAATTATTTGTTATTGACAACCCAGCATTGTGGGATTGGATTGCATGTAGAACCTTATAGCACCAAGTTAAAAGGTGTTTGCATAGATATAACTTTTAGATTTTTCAGACCACCTAAAGAGCAACTCAATGTGAATATCTCATTTTTGACCACCATGTCAGAACCTTATAATCCCAAGGTAACGAGATGTCGTTTCACATCAATGTCCAAAGTGGCAATGTGTGCCAGAGGAACAACTTGGATAATGCCATAAACACCTTGAACAGAAACATCCTGAGGGAAGCTGACCTGCAATTAGGGTTTCTGTGATTGATTATCTGGGATTGACGGAATGGGGCCATGCAGGGCCTTTTACAACTCCTTGCTATCAGGGATCCTTGGGACGTTCGTACTCCATTGAAGTTGACATTTAAAATGGTTAAGGTAAGGGTAAGGGTAGTTGTTAACCTCTCTAGGGTAGGGGGCAGTATTTGCACGGCCGGATAAAAACGTACCCGATTTAATCTGGTTATTACTACTGCCCAGAAACTAGAATATGCATATAATTGTTTGATTTGGATAGAAAACACCCTAAAGTTTCTAAAACTGTTTGAATGGTGTCTGTGAGTATAACAGAACTCATATGGCAGGCAAAAACCTGAGAAGATTCCAAACAGGAAGTGCCCTCTCTGACCATTTCTTGGCCTTCTACACTCTCTTTATTGAAAACTGAGGATCTCTGCTGTAACGTGACACTTCCTACGGCTCCCATAGGCTCTCAGAGGGCGCCAGAACGTTGAATGATGACTTTGCAGGCCATGGCGGAAAAACAGTAGCGCATTTGGTAAATGGTCGATCAGAGAACAATGAGACGGGGGAGCGCGTGCACGTGAAGAGTCCATTTTAGATTTTTAGTCTTTGAACGAAAACAGGGTTTTCCGGTCGGAATATTATCGTTTTTTTTTTACGAGAAAAATCGCATAAAAATTGATTTTAAACAGCGGTTGACATGCTTCGAAGTACGGTAATGGAATATTTAGATTTTTTTTGTCACGATACGCGCCGGGCGCGTCACCCTTCGTTACCCTTCGGATAGTGTCTTGAACGCACGAACAAAACAGAGGATATTTGAACATAACTATGGATTATTTTGAACCAAACCAACATTTGTTATTGAAGTAGAAGTCCTGGGAGTGCATTCTGACGAAGAACAGCAAAGGTAATCCAATTTTTCTTATAGTAAATCTGAGTTTGGTGAGTGCCAAACTTGGTGGGTGTCAAAATAGCTAGCCCGTGATGGCGAGCTATCTACTCAGAATATTGCAAAATGTGCTTTTGCCAAAAAGCTATTTTAAATACATAGCGATTGCATAAAGGAGTTCTGTATCTATAATTCTTAAAATAATTATGTTTTTTGTGAACGTTTATCGTGAGTAATTTAGTAAATTCACCGGAAGTTTGCAGTGGGTATGCTAGTTCTGAACGTCACATGCTAATGTAAAAAGCTGGTTTTTGATATAAATATGAACTTGACTGAACAAAACATGCATGTATTGTATAACATAATGTCCTAGGAGTGTCATCTGATGAAGATCATCAAAGGTTAGTGCTGCATTTAGCTGTGGTTTGGGTTTATGTGACATTATATGCTAGCTTGAAAAATGGGTGTCTGATTATTTCTGGCTGGGTACTCTGCTGACATAATCTAATGTTTTGCTTTCGTTGTAAAGCCTTTTTGAAATCGGACAGTGTGGTTAGATTAACGAGAGTCTTGTCTTTAAAATGGTGTAAAATAGTCATATGTTTGAGAAATTGAAGTAATAGCATTTCTAAGGTATTTGAATATCGCGCCACGGGATTCCACTGGCTGTTGAGTAGGTGGGACGACATTGAGTAGGTGAGACCCCGACTGACATTGAACAAAAGTGGTTGCAAGCCCTAAGCGGCTGCTTATACCTAGAAACGGCATTGGGAGTAGGCCAGGCTAACTCACCATAAACCCAGCTGATACACACTGACTGTAGTATAGCGAAGAGAAGCAGAGTCATCCCACTGCAGGCATAGTAATCAAACAGCTGGAAGATATACAGGCCTCCCTGCAAATAGAGGAGGGGTAGAAAGAGAAAGAAAGTATAAGGTACAGTCTTACTGAGCACAACAATATGACTATAATCTACCTCCAGGGTGTACAAAACACTCAGACAATGATCGTAGGTGTGTCCAGCAGCCCAAACGCTTACGGAATAAGTGGAATCTACCAACAATTAGGCGGAACGAGGAGGTATGTTGAAACATAGGGATATGTTGAAACAGACCACTTGGGAGGTACATTATCGATCATATATCTGGTTACTGTCATGATTGATCTAATAACGATGGCCTTGAAATTCTATATTTTATATCCTATATAATGATGACTTCAAATGACCTCTCACCTCTGTGACCATGACCAGGCCGATGAAGAAGCTACCCACACTGATGATGATGAGGAGGATTTTACGCCGATGGCCAACCAGGAAGAAGGAGGGATACATGTCTGAGATAGCTGTCATCAAAGCCTCCAGACCTACAAACTGAAGGAAAGAGAATAGGGAAGTTCAGTGGAAACTCTGTTCTTTGAAATACTAGCTACTCATTCACAGTTTCACATCCAATAGTTTAGTGATGATTGTAGCATCTATTGTAGGTTATGTAATTATCCTTAACTAAGGAAATATTTCCTAGGCCTTCAGGACCACACTAACACACCTCACTGTCTAAACCCAGGAGGATTATCATGATGAAGAAGAAGATGGCCCAAAGCTGGGGTACTGGCATCATGGCCACGGCACGAGGGTAGGCGATGAACGCCAGGCCAGGACCTGTATGCAGCAACACAGGTAAACTCATTACTGAACTCTCAGGGGCAGAGGGAATAGTTAGATCCTTGAAATGCTAAGGCACCTGTCTTGTAACAAAGCAGAACTTACAAGGGTATGTTAATTTGTTTGTTTGTGCATTTTCTATTTATTTGTATTAATTAATTAATTAATTCGTTCATATCTCACTGCTGCAACACTTACCTGATTCGGCCACGGTTGAGATGTCTGTCCCTTGTTCATAAGCCATGAAGCCCAGTACAGAGAAGATAGCAAAACCGGCCACAAAGCTGGTTCCACTGTTCAAAAGGCACAGGTACACACAGTCCCTAAAAAGAGATTCACTTCCCTGTTAGTCACAACGCAACGGCATCCAAATGACCTACAATATGGAGATCATCAAACTTTCCAGATACTCTACCATTTCTGAAACCCAACCTCCAAAGAATGATGTGCACAGGGGACGTTTTTGCAGGCAAGAGAAAACGTTCTGCCTGCACATTTTATCTAGCAAGGCACATTTACTGTTTATGTACTTAATTCTTCCACTCACTTGTAACAGTTGTTGTCATACTTGTTGTAGCTGCCAAGAGCAGTCAGACAGCCGATGCAGATAGCATAGGAATAGAAGATTTGTGTTCCAGCATCCATCCACACCTGTGAGACACACCAGAGAGAGACACAATAGTCTTCAAAGTTTCACAATTCCGATATACTAGTCTCATCCCAGGGTATTAGAGGTCGAATTCAAATGGTACCTATTTTGACCTTGTAGCTATACTAAGTCAACAGAAAATATATTTGCTTTGAAATTCAGTTATTTTTTTTATCAGGTATTGATATTGTAACATATCTGATGCTCTTAAAACTACAAACTGTTCCACCAAGGGAGTTACGTTTCTTGGACCAGTGGTAATGGTTGCTGCCCTCGGTCATGTTGACCAGCGTTCAAACACCAGCAGAAACATTACCATTTATCCCCACGAATCACTACAGTATGTACTGATAGTTTTTGTTACACCTGAACACAAATTATACAGTGAAGTGTGTTTCTACCTGTGGGTCAGTGAGGCGGGCTGGGTCTGGGTAGAGATAGAACTTGATACCATCTATTGCCCCCGGCAGTGTGAGTCCACGGACCAGCAACACCACCAGCATCAGATAGGGGAAGGTGGCAGTGAAGTAGACCACCTGAGGGGAGGGGGACCAGAGCAGCGTTACATTCCCTCAGTCTATGACTCATCTTAACAATTCTACAGTGTTCATGGTGTCATCAGGTTGAATGGCAGAGATCCCACCTTACCTTCCCAGTAGACTTCACTCCTTTCCAGACACAGAAGTAACAGAGAATCCATGACAGTAGAAGACACAGAGCCAGCTCCCAGCGAACACTGCCTAGCTTGTTTGGACTGTCTGTGAGATTCAAAACTCTTCTCCTGAAAATAATATTTTGAGTTACAATCCCACCACTTGCTTTTCACCATTATCTCAGCGCCTCCTAAGGCAAATAGCCATGATTTCCATCTGTAAGGACTTAATAAGGAGTTGATAAAATGGAATGATTTTGTGTACTCACTCCCAGAACTCTCTCACTGGCGATGTTGCATTTCCTGTTACTGTCCAATTTAGATGTTCCACTACTTTTCTGTCAAACTCCATGCAGGTTGCTGGTTAGGAGGAAATTATACAATAACAAGCATGTCTCAGAACTCTCAGAATCTTTCCTGGATAAGGAGACATTAACAAAATAATACCTCACTTGTCAAGAACAGAATATCTCAGTTTGAAGTGGTGTCCATAAATTTAAGATACTATCTATCATGTGGGCATGACAAAGGTATGTCAATGTCAACATGTATACACACTGAAGTTAACCAGGTCCCAGATCTGTTTGTGCTCTTTGCAAAGCCAATTCCATTGCTGTTTCTTGTCAATCCAAACAGGTTTGTTATGACAATGAATGACAAGCAGTTGGTATGACAGCACAGGCAGACTGGCACTCAGGCTACACTGAAGTACATACCTGTGTTCCAGCTGTTTCTACAACTGGCCCAGGGGAGCTCAGAGCTGAATGAGGAGAAGAGGTAGAAGAAGGCCCAGGCTAGAATGATGATGTAATAGATGCTGGAATATAGAACCACCACCTGACTACCATAACCCAGTCCTGAGGAGGAGGAGGATGAGGAGGAGGAGGAGGAGGAGGAGGAGGAAGAAGAAGAGATTTTACAGACAAACACGAAGATGTAATTGTAAAAAAAGGCTTCTGATAAATATATGTGACATATATTAATTCCAATCACATTCTCAACCTAAAACCATAAACAACATTTAACTGTGATTCTTTTTGATGTGGATTAGACTCCTTTCAAAGTCACCAGCCCCGATTAATAAGTTATGGTGGCATTCCAACAAGACAGACATTTGTGAATGTTTGAACGCAGGACAAGTGTCTTGAATGCACGTGTCATGTCACATTAAGGACTATTACTTTATCATGTAATAGCTAATGAATCACATTGTGAGCCTGTGTAATACTGTTGATTAATCCAAGCGTCATCCAATAACTTGAATTACGGTTTTATTACTTTAATCCCTTTTTCATTTTTTAAAATTAAATCAGGCCAGAAACAGACCAATCATCTCCCAAGCAATCTAAAATAATTCCTTATATTGTTTCAAACTGTTAAAGCAATGCGATTAAAATCATGGTGGATTGACTTGTACAAATACAATAGTGCAATATCATTTACAGAAGGAAAAGCCTGCATGTACTGTGCATTTACTGTATCTATTATTGCTAATTATCTGGCCCTATATGTCACCCTCAACCAGCACATTCTTGACAAAGGCTCCAGACAGAAACCTTGAGTTTATGTGCTGAATACCAATTGAAATCATATTGACATTGCTTTGGATTACAGTGCTACTTTCTCAGGTTTTGATATTGCAGCTAGGGGTTTTCCTGAGCACAAATACAACAATCAGACAAAGTTTGGTCTGCAGTCCCTCTGAATGTTATCTTTTCTTTTGGCACAGTTTATAGTACTATCAAATCTTTACTTTTCTGAAGGCTATAACCTTTCTTCCTTCCAGCTATCCTGCTTTCATTTCTATTTCACCAAGATGGCATCCATCTTAGGAAGTAAATGCTATCAATGGTCAGACAAACACTGACAATTGAATTCCTAATATGGATGCAATACGTACAACAAGACCCTGTGGCCGCATTCATAAAGCATTCATATAGCATACCAGTAGGATGGCTGATCTAGGATCAGATTAGCCTTTTAGATCAAAATGACTAAGCTTATATGGACAGAGGGGACCTGATTCTAGATCAGCAGTCTTACTCAATGACGCTTTATAAATATGAGCCCTGATATTTACCTTCAAACAGGGGGCAGATCTTCCTCCAGCAGGTTATGCAGCCCTGAGTGGTGTACTGGCCCAGGGAGGTCTCCAGGAGAAAGAGTGGAATGCCACAGGTGAACAGAAAGAGCACATAAGGGATGAAGAACACCCCTTACGAACAACACAAGTTAAACCACAATTAACCATATGGCCCAAGACCATAACTTAATGTTTCACTTCACATGATTATGGTTTCGCAAGACCAACATTTTTCACAGCAGCCATCTCAACCACCTCAAACCCTCCCCCCACTTCAGGCTTGAGTGCATTTATACCATCCAGAGAAGAGAACGCAAGTATTAATATATATATTTTAGGGGTGGAGCAGCTTTAATATTGAGGATAGATTGCCGCTTACATCAATGTAATTGTCTGCATCATTTCTAATCCCCCATATATTTTTTTGTGTAAATATATATATTTATATATACATACATACATACATACATACATACATACATACATACATACATACATACATATTCATAAACATGCATACATATACACATACAAATACATACATATAAACACCCATACATATATTCATATACATATATTTTTTGAATATATTTTCCTTTATTATTCCCAGCAAACCCTACCAACCCTCCCCTAATTGGAGAAAACCAATAAATAATAACACTTAGGCTTCTACTTCCAGCTTATACATGCTATATACATTTTACAGACAAAATCTAATTTACAATAGTTTACTTTGTTTGTTTTTAATCCTGGCCTTCCTCTATTTCTGATGTTTATACTTGCCATATATTTATGTGTTATTGACTGCTTGTTTATTCCATGTGTAACTCAGTGTTGTTGTTTGTGTCGCACTGCTTTGCTTTCTCTTGGCCAGGTCACAGTTATAAATTAGAACTTGTTCTCAACTAGCCTATCTGGTTAAATAAAGGTGAAAAAAAATGTTTATATATATATATATATATATATATATATATATATATATATATATATATATATATATATATATAAATAAAACCCTACCACCCCTCGCCCAATTTGAGTAAACTAATAAATAACAACACTTAGGTTTCTACTTCCAGCTTATACATACTATATACATTTTACAGACACAATCTAATTTACAATAGTTATATATATTTTTTTTTTGTCCTGGCCTTCCTCTATTTCTGATGTTTATATTTGCCATACATTTGTAACTGTGCTATTTCACAAAAGTTCTGAACCTATATACATTTTACAGACCCCATATGTTTTACATTTGTTATCCCGTTGTTATTATTCCCACCCTTCAGCTCCATTCAACCCCTCCCATCTATCTCTTAACACCATCCATATTGGATTTCTATTTGCCATATATTTTCCAACTGTGCTGTGATGCTTCACAAAAGTACTGAACCTTTCTATTCTCATAGTTTCTACAGATTGTAAATTAAAGATAAACATTTTTGCTAAAATAATTATTATATTATTGATCGATTGACTATGACTTTTCAAATCACCTAGTATTGTTATCTGCAGCGTTAGCTCTAGGTAAATGTTGCAATTATTCAGCTACATATGGACGGTACCAAAATAAATGATCTAATGACTCTGCCTCCACGCAGCAAATTCTGCAGAGCTGGGAAGATTGTATCCCCCATATATATAACATTCTATTGGCTGCAAGAATTTTGCAAAATTATTTTAATAAAAAAATTCTATGTTTTGAATGCGGTGTCGTATTGTGTGTCAATTCATTAACCATGTGCCATGGAATCGGTACATCGAAAATCTCTTCCCAACTATTTTGCAATTTATATGGCACAGCTGTCAATTTTTTGGTCCTTAAATGAAACTGGTATAGATTTTTATTTATCACAATTTTCTTGAACCAATTTTGGTCTTTAATGCAGGGCCGACAGACAAGTTCCTTACTTGTTCCCCCTTCCACTTGACACTTCCATTTTTGAGGTAATGCTGCAATCACATTGTTGTAATTTTGGGTAGAGCAGACATTTGCATATGTCTGTGTTAGCTGCATATTAGCTGCATGTTAGCTGTGACATAACTCCACCAGCCCAATTTATGGTATAATTTACAAAGATTATACTTTTTTTAATGTTATTGAAAAACAATTTTTTATCAACTAGTATATTTGAGTTTAACCACAAGAACTCAAGAATTTGTTTGTGTGGCTGACGGACTTAGCTACCACCTGAAGTGTTGTGTGTACATTCGGCATGTAAGTGTTAGGGATATTATCGTGGGGTTTCTGGGACACGTTCAGTAGCCTAACATCATTGAACATTGCAGATAGAAAGGCCATGAATAGAGTTGACTTGATTCCTAATTCTACATGTCAGAGAGGCATGTTTGTTCTCCATAGCATATTTCTATCAGAGCATAACAAAACGTTATACAGTAGTGATGTGCATATCAGTATAGAGATTCTGGAAGCACCTAGAAGGTTTTGGTTTCTTTTGTGCACCCAGGCACGCACTGTTGTTTTTATGATAGTGCCGCCAGATAACATCTAGCCCTAGTGTGTAAATATCCCTATAATATTATAGCAACCACTGATATGTTTATATCAGGCCATGATTACCCATCTCTTAATGATTAATCCATTATCATCTTGTAATTGTGTGATTTCAATATTAGACTAAGATATGAAAAGAACAACTCTGTACTGTCTCCACCACAATGAAGTTAAATTAAGTGACTAGCTCTTTTGCATTGATAATGTAAAAGACAAAGGCTCACCTTGCCATACATTTAATGTGTGTTTAATTGTATGACCATGTAAAGATGTGATGTGAGACTCACCTCCTCCATTTTTGTAGCACAGATATGGGAACCTCCATACATTCCCCAAGCCTATGATCTGTCCGGCCACAGCCAGGAGGAACTCCAGCTTGCTGGACCACTGTCCCCTGGTCTGGGTGCTTGGCACAGGGACAGGCTGGACCAGACCCATCTCCTGCTGGGAAAGCTTATTGAACCTCAAATTGGGATCATTATGCTTCTCCATAACACTGAGGAAGACAAAGACAAAGTTGGTTTGATGCGGTGAACACAGATTTATCTAACATAGTCTGTGTGCTATGAAGACAGTATAAGGGCACACAGCTAACAGCTACATATGACCTGCTACATGAGACCAACTATATATGACCAGCTACATATGAACAGCTACATATGAACAGCTACATATGACCAGCTACATATGAACGCTACATATGACCAGCTACATATGACCAGCTACATATGACTAGCTACATATGAACAGCTACATATGACCAGCTACATATGACTAGCTACATATGAACAGCTACATATGAACAGCTATGGTACATATGACCAGCTACATATGACAAGCTACATATGAACAGTTACATATGACTAGCTACATATGAACAGCTACATATGACTAGCTACATATGAACAGCTACATATGACTAGCTACATATGACCAGCTACATATGACTAGCTACATATCAACAGCTACATATGAACAGCTACGGTACATATGACCAGCTACATATGACCTGTCAAGAAAAATAAAATTGAGGGAAAAGGGGAAGTTCCAGTACAGCAAAACATGAGCCCCTTTCTTCCATGCTTTGGATAGATCTGCATTGCTTGCTGTTTGGGGTTTTAGGCAGGGTTTCTGTATAGCACTTTGTGACATCTGCTGATGTAAATACATTTGATTGATTGATTGATTGATTGATTGATTGATTGATTGATTGATTGATTGGATAGACTAGTGGTTAAGAGTGTTGGGCCAGTAAGTGAAATGTCTCTGGTTTGAATCCCCCAGCAGACCAGGTTAAAAATTTGCTGATGTGCCCTTGAGCAAGGCACTTAACCCAAATTGCTCCTGTAAGTTGCGATGGATAAATATGAATGTACATATGAACAGTTTCATATGACCTGTCAAGAAAAAAGGGGGAAAAAGGGAAGGTCCAGTGCAGCAAAACATGAGCCCCTATTATTCAATAAATTGGATCTTCCTTTTGTCCAGCTCCTGTTATTACATTGGATGTGCATAAAACCCCCTCCTATGAAAGGAAATTAGCAGGGCACTGTTGCCGCTGCTACGGTCATCCCCCAGACACTCTAGACCCAAATTGCTACAGACCTATATCTATCCTACCCTGCCTTTCTAAGGTCTTCAAAAGCCAAGTCAACAAACAGAATACCGACCATTTCGAATCCCACCGTACCTTCTCCACTATGCAATCTGGTTTCAGAGCTGGTCATGGGTGCACCTCAGCCACGCTCAAGGTCCTAAACGATATCATAACCACCATCGAGACATTACTGTGCAGCCGTCTTCATCGACCTGGCCAAGGCTTTCGACTCTGTCAATCACCACATTCTTATTGGCAGAATCAACAGCCTTGGTTTCTCAAATGATTGCCTCGCATGGTTCACCAACTACTTCTCTGATAAAGTTCAGTGTGTCAAATCGGAGGGCCTGTTGTCCGGAACTCTTGCAGTCTCTATGGGGGTGCCACAGGGTTCAATTCTCGGGCCGACTCTCTTCTCTGTATACATCAATGATGTCGCTCTTGCTGCTGGTGATTCTCTGATCCACCTCTACGCAGATGACACCATTCTGCATACTTCTAGCCCTTCTTTGGACACTGTGTTAACTAACCTGCAGACAAGCTTCAATGCCATACAACTCTCCTTCTGTGGCCTCCAACTGCTCTTAAATGCAAGTAAAACTAAGTGCATGATCTTCAACTGATCACTGCCCGCCCGTCCAGCATCACTACTCTGGACGGTTCTGACTTAGAATATGTGGACAACTACAAATACATAGGTGTCTGGCTAGATTGTAAACTCTCCTTCCAGACTCACATTAAGCATCTCCAATCCAAAATTAATCCAGAATCGGCTTCCTATTTCACAACAAAGCATCCTTCACTCATGCTGCCAAACATACCCTCGTAAAACTGACCATCCTATTGATCCTCGACTTCGGCGATGTCATCTATAAAATAGCCTCCAACACTCTACTCAACAAATTGGATGCAGTTTATCACAGTGCCATCCGTTTTGTCACCAAAGCCCCATATATTACCCACCACTGCGACCTGTTTGCTCTCGTTGGCTGGCCATCGCTTCATACCCGTCGCCAAACCCACTGGCTCCATGTCATCTATAAGTCTCTGCTAGGTAAAGCCCCGCCTTATCTCAGCTCACTGGTCACCATAGCAGCACCCATCTGTAGCACACGCTCCAGCAGGTATATCTCACTGGTCACCCCCAAAGCCAATTCCTCCTTTGGCCACCTTTCCTTCCAGTTCTCTGCTGCCAATGACTGGAACGAACTGCAAAAATCACTTAAGCTGGAGACCCATATCTCCCTCACTGGCTTTAAGCACCAGCTGTCAGAGCAGCTCACAGATCACTGCACCTGTACATAGCCCATCTGTAAACAGCCCATCCAACTACCCCATCCCCATACTGTATTTATTTATTTATCTTGCTCCTTTGCACCCCAGTATCTCATCTGCTAAATGACTTAAATGTAATGTATCTCTACTTGCACATTAATCTTCTGCACATCTACCATTCCAGTGTCTAATTGCTATATTGTAATTACTTCGTCACCATGGCCTATTTATTGCCTTACCTCTCTTATCTTACCTCATTTGCACTCTTCTTTCTACTGTATTATTGACTGTATGTTTGTTTATTCCATGTGTAACTGTGTTGTTGTATGTGTCGAACTGCTGTGCTTTATCTTGGCCAGGTCACAGTGAGAACTTGTTCAGGTCACAAATGAGACCTTGTTCTCAACTAGCCTACCTGGTTGAATAAAGGTGAAAAAAGTACTGTTCTGATGGTAAAATACAGCAATGTTGACTTATAACAGTGGAATCAACTACTGTATTGTGTTCCGTGTATTATTTTAACCGTTTCTGTAAGTTAGCAGACACTCTTGTCCAAAGCAACTTACAATAGTAAGTGAATACTTTTTTGTACTGGTTAATTGACCCCTTAACCCTGGCATCGCAAGCACCATGCTCTACCAACTGAGCTACACGTGACAGTATGAAGACACATACATTTTTATTCTTTAATGATCCTGAGAAAAGTCACGGTTCCCATACACTGATCCATACTATGGTCTATTCTAGAAGTAGCCTGAGTATCGGGAGAAGCCAAATTATCTGGGAATAGTCAATACCAGCAGACTTTTTGGCATTGGCCACACAAAGAGGTGAGATTCCAATTGAATCTTGTATTGTGAGGAGCCAGGGCAGCATCTCACTGCTTGGCAATGTGTATGAATGTTAAAATTCCACACTGTTGTACCAGTCTTGTTGCATTAGAGTAGGAGGGGATCAGCACAGCTTGGTGGGACTAGTGTAATCCTGTAATCAATGTTGCCTTTGTGCCCTTGCCTAGTATCCCTGTGGGAGTAGGACACATACAATGGAAAATATGTGCTGCTGCTGCTACTACTATTATGGTGATTTCTGAAAATGAACACCCTGTACTTATACAGTTATAGAAGCACAAGCGCAAGATCAGGGCAAGGCGGCCGGAAACATGACCGAATACAAACAGTGTACAGTCGTGGCCAAAAGTTTTGAGAATGACACAAATATTAATTTCCACAAAGTTTGCTGCTTCAGTGTCTTTAGATATTTTTGTCAGATGTTACTATGGAATACTGAAGTATAATTACAAGCATTTCAGAAGTGTCAAAGGCTTTTATTGACAATTACATGAAGTTGATGCAAAGAGTCAATATTTGCAGGGTTGACCCTTCTTTTTCAAGACCTCTGCAATCCGCCCTAGCATGCTGTCAATTACCTTCTGGGCCACATCCTGACTGATGGCAGCCCATTCTTGCATAATCCATGCTTGGAGTTTGTCAGAATTTGTGAGTTTTTGTTTGTCCACCTGCCTCTTGAGGATTGATCACAAGTTCTCAATGGGATTAAGGTCTGGGGAGTTTCCTGGCCATGGACCCAAAATATCGATGTTTTGTTCCCCGAGCCACTTAGTTATCACTTTTTCCTTATGGCAGGGTGCTCCATCATGCTGGAAAAGGCATTGTTTGTCGCCAAACTGTTCCTGAATGGTTGGGAGAAGTTGCTCTCGGAGGATGTGATGGTACCATTCTTTATTCATGGCTGTGTTCTTAGGCAAAATTGTGAGTGAGCCCACTCCCTTGGCTGAGAAGCAACCCCACACATGAATGGTCTCAGGATGCTTTACTGTTGGTAGCGCTGACTGATGGTAGCGCTCACCTTGTCTTCTCCGGACAAGCTTTTTTCCGGATGCCCCAAACAATCGGAAAGGGGATTCATCAGAGAAAATGACTTTACCCCAGTCCTCAGCAGTCCAATCCCTGTACCTTTTGGAGGATGTTTTTCCTGGAGAGAAGTGGCTTCTTTGCTGCCCTTCTTGACACCAGGCCATCCTCCAAAAGTCTTCGCCTCACTGTGCGTGCAGATGCACTCACACCTGTCTGCTGCCATTACTGAGCAAGCTCTGTACTGGTGGTGCCCCGATCCCGCAGCTCAATCAATTTTAGGAGACAGTCCTGGCGCTTGCTGGACTTTCTTGGGTGCCCTGAAGCCTTCTTCACAACAATTGAACCGCTCTCCTTGAAGTTCTTGATGATCCAATAAATGGCTGATTTAGGTGCAATCTTACTGGCAGCAATATCTTTGCTTGTGAAGTCCTTTTTGTGCAAAGCAATGATGACGTCACATGTTTCCTTGCAGGTAACCATGGTTGACAGAGGAAGAGCAATGATTCCAAGCACCACTCTCCTTTTGAAGCTTCCGGTCTGTTATTCAAACTCAATCAGCATGACAGAGTGATCTCCAGCCTTGTCCTCATCAACACTCACACACGTGTTAACGAGATAATCGCTGACATGATGTCAGCTGGTCCTTTTGTGGCAAGGCTGAAATGCAGTGGAAATGTTTTGTTGGGGATTCAGTTCATTTGCATGGCAAAGAGGGACTTTTCAATTGATTGCAATTCCTCTGATCACTCTTCATAACATTCTGGAGTATATGCAAACTGCCATCATACAAACTGAGGCAGCAGACTTCGTGAAAATTTATATTTGTGTCATTCTCAAAACTTTTGGCCACAACTGTAGCTATTCCCTCCGCAAGGCAATCAAACAAGCTAAGCATCAGTATAGAGACAAAGTAGAGTCACAATTCAACGTCTCAGACACGAGAGGTATGTGGCAGGGTCTACAGTCAATCACGGACTACAAAAAGAAAACCAGCCCCGTTGCGGACCCCGATGTCTTGCTCCCAGACAAACTAAACAACTTCTTTGCTTGCTTTGAGGACAATACAGTGCCACCGACACGGCCCGCTACCAAAACCTGCGGGCTCTCCTTCACCGCAGCCAACGTGAGTAAAACATTTAAACGTTGTATCCCTCGCAAGGCTGCCAGTTAAGACGGCATCCCAAGCCGCGTCCTCAGAGCATGCGCAGACCAGCTGGCTGGTGTGTTTACGGACATGTTCAATCAATCCCTATCCCAGTCTGCTGTTCACACATGCTTCAAGAGGGCCACCATTGTTCCTGTTCCCAAGAAAGTTAAGGTAACTGAGCTAAATGACTATCGCCCCGTAGCACTCACTTCCGTCATCATGAAGTGCTTTGAGAGACTAGTCAAGGATCATATAACCTCCACCCTACTTGACACCCTAGACCCATTCCAATTTGTTTACCGCCCCAATAGGTCCACAGACGACGCAATCGCAATCACACTGCACACTGCCCTAACCCATCTGGACAAGAGGAATACCTATGTAAGAATGCTGTTCATCGACTACAGCTCAGCATTTAACACCATAGTACCCTCCAAACTTGTCATTAAGCTCGAGACCCTGGGTCTTGACCCCGCCCTGTGCAACTGGGTCCTGGACTTTCTGACGGGCCGCCCCCAGGTGGTGAGGGTAGAAAACAACATCTCCACTCTGCTGATCCTCAACACTGGGGCCCCACAAGGGTGCATTCTCAGCCCTCTCCTGTACTCCCTGTTAACCCATGACTGTGTGGCCATGCACGCATCCAACTCAATCATCAAGTTTGCAGACGACACTACAGTGGTAAGCTTGATTACCAACAACGACAAGACGGCCTACAGGGAGGAGGTGAGGGCCCTCAGAGTGTGGTGTCAGGAAAATAACCTCACACTCAATGTCCACAAAACAAAAGAGATGATCATGGGCTTCAGGAAACAGCAGAGGGAGCACCCCCCTATCCACATGGATGGGATAGTAGTGGAGAAGGTGGAAAGTTAAGTTCCTACACGTCACAGCATCCACCCACACATCCACCCACACAGACAGTGTGCAGCATCTGTGCAGCAATGCTCCCCATCCAACCTGACAGAGCTTGTGAGGATCTGCAGAGAAGAATGTAGCCAACAGGTGTGCCAAGCCTGTAGCGTCATACCCAATAATACTCAAGGCTGTAATGGCTGCCAAAGTTGCTTCCACAAATTACTGAGTAAAGGGTCTGAATTCTTTTGTAAGTGTGATATTTCAGTTGTTTTTATTTTTAATAAATTAACAAACATGTCTAAAAACCTGTTTTTGCTTTCTCATTATGGGGTATTGTGTGTAGATTGATGAGGGGAAAAAACTATTTAATCGCTTTTAGAATGAGGCTGTAAACTAACAAAATGTGAAAAAAGTCATGGGGTCTGAATACTTTCCTAAGGCACTGTATATGAAAACCGCACCACAAATATAAGTACAAAAAAAAGTTAGTTTAATCAGTTAAACAAAGCATATTAATTATAATTGTACATGATATACTCAGTATATATGAAAAAAACATGTTTGATTATATGTGTGTGTGTGATTGTAAGAGTTAGGCTACATGGAGGGGATTATTGGGTAGCTAACCCCCAGTCTTCGCTTGACCTGATGACTCCTTGCTGTCCTCGTCCCCAGTCCACCTGGTTGTGCTGTTGATCCAGTTTCTGCTGTTTTGTCTGTGGCTATGGAACCCTGACCTGTTTACCGGATGTGATACCGTGTCCCGGACCTGCTGTTTTCGTCTCTCTCTCTCTCTCTCTCTCTCTCTCTCTCTGAATGCTTGGCTATGAAAAACCAACTGACATTTAGTTGCATCCTCTACAACCACTGTGATTATTATTTGACCCTGCTGGTCATCTATGAATGCTTGAACAACGCTCTGGCCTCAATGGCTATCTACTCTTTTAATCTCCACCCGGCACAGCCAGAAAAGGACTAGCCTCCCCTCAGAGCCTGGTTCCTCTCTAGCTTTCTTCCTAGGTTCGTGCCTTTCTAGGGAGTTTTTCCTAGCCACCGTGCTTCTACATCTGCATTGCTTGCTGTTTGGGTTTTTTGGCAGGGTTTCTGTACATCTGCTGATGTAAAAAGGGCTTTATAAATACATTGTATTTTCTATGTTCATTGTTCATGTCTGAGTCGTCTCTGTTTAATATTTTAGCATACTGTAGTGTTTCTTTTTTTCTCTTAAGGTTTGCAGCTTGAATTATGAAAATAATATCTAACTTAACAACCAGTAATTCTGCTTTCAAATCGAAAGAATGTGATAAGAGGACTTCTACGTTTATTAGACATGGCTGTATAGTTACACAGAACAGGAAGACACTGCTGCTCTCACTGGCACTGCTGAGCCTCCAGTCTGTAACCTTTGGCCTACATTCAGCGCCTGCAACAAGTGCTACTGACTGCAGACAGAGAGAGAGAGAGAGAGCGAGAGAGACAGTGAGAGAAAGAGAAAGAGAGAGCTACCGTACCACTGCCTGAAGCCTCATGTCTGTCTCTGTCTCTCTATACAACTAGGGAGATGTCTAGGTGTTATCACAGCCCCCGCCTGCCAAGTCTGCTAGATTTCAAATACAAACAGTGATAAACAGTCTAAATAAAAGGTTTCCTGATAGAAACGGAAGAGACTAGAATGCGCGAGAGAGAGAGTACCTTAAGGATGAAGTTGTAGTTCTGAAGTCTGTTGTAGTAGTCTACTTCTCCATTAAAGAAGACTTGTTCTGGTCCCTTTCATTGGAAGCAAACCTAGACCCTGTGTTTCTCCCTGTCAAATGCCCTTCCCAGAACTAACCATGAGTGAACCCATGTGGATAGTTTGGAGTGTTTGTGTGTTCATGAGCCTGTGTGTGTGAGGCGGAGCTATTGAGTCGAGGTAACACTGGCTCCTTCATTGCGGGGAAGAGGAGGGGATTTGCTCTGTGAAAGTGGCAGCAGCAGGCGGGCTTCTTTTGAATGCTGTAGGGGCATGGATGTGTGGAATGTGAACAAATGAACTCTCTGCATTAGAACTTTACAATGGATAGAGGAGAGGAGTGACAGAACTTGAACACTTAAATGAATAGGAAAAGGGGGCATAATACATCTAATGTACATTACTTGCAAAACTTTTGAAATGTAATGGAGAGTGATAATGTTGCATCTAGAATGACAGATATATTTTTTTTATTACGTCATACCAATGTCTACTGATTTCATCAGTCTAAAAAGTGCTGTACATAATGTAGTATTTCAACATATCAACATGATCAACAATTGCTAGTTGGATGGATGGTGTCTAATGACTGTGAATGGAATCTAAAACT
Organism: Salmo salar; assembly: GCF_965601325.2. Taxonomy (NCBI): domain Eukaryota; kingdom Metazoa; phylum Chordata; class Actinopteri; order Salmoniformes; family Salmonidae; genus Salmo; species Salmo salar. Next base: position 59,856,954 of record NC_138302.1, on the reverse strand, counting down.
TCAGCCAATGAAATATGACGTTAACAAAAGCATTCTGTCAAGGCCTCTTAACTTGTCTGGGCTAGGGGGCAGTATTTTCACGGCCGGATGAAAAACGTACCCAATTTAAACAGGTTACTACTCTGGCCCAGAAACTAGAATATGCATATTATTAGTAGATTTGGATAGAAAACACTCTGAAGTTTCTAAAACTGTTTGAATGGTGTCTGTGAGTATAACAGAACTCATATGGCAGGCAAAAACCTGAGAGAAATCCAAGCAGGAAGTGGAAAGTCTGAGAATTGTAGTTCTTCTTTTGATTCTCTATGGAAGCTACAGTGTTTGTGGGGTGACATTGCACTTCCTAAGGCTTCCATTGGCTGTCTAAAGCCTTCAGAAAGTGGTTTGAGCATTTTCCTGTCACTGGGCAGATAATAGGAGCTCAGTTTCTGAGTGGTCTGCCTGGCAACAAAGGGATTGGATATGCGCGGTCACGCGAGCACGCCGTTCCTTCTTTTTCTTCTTGAATGAATATGCTATTGTCCGGTTGGAATATTATCGCAATTTTACGTAAAAAATACCATAAAGATTGATTTTAAACAGCGTTTGACATGCTTCTAAGTACGGTAATGGAACATTTAGACTTTTCGTCTCTCATTCCGTGCTGTTCTTCCACCATCCCCACACTCGGTTTGTGTGTTTGACATTTCTATTGATCTTCATCAATAGAAATAAAAATTAATCCCCAGTCTATGATTCTGACAAACACAAAGTCAAAATCCCAGTCCTGGAATCATAGTTATCATTTCCATCTAAGATATATGATCGACAGTCTAGACTAAAAAGTAACAACGCGGTTCTCATCGTAGAGCTTGAACGTCGTCAGCGACACTAGCTAGTAGCGTATTAATAACTTTATTTTTGGATAAGTGATCTGTACGCGCGAACAAAACGGAGGTATTTGTATATAAATATGGATTATTTCGAACAAAAACAACATTTCTTGTGGAAGTAGCAGTCCTGGGAGTGCATTCTGACGAAGATCAGCAAAGGTAAGAGAATATTTATAATACTAATTCTGAGTTTAGGTGACCCCGAACTTGGCGGGTGTCTGTATAGCTTGCTGTGATGGCAAGCTATGTACTCAGAATATTGAAAACTGTGCTTTCTCCGTAAAGCTATTTTAAAATCTGACACAGCGGTTGCATCCAAGGGTAGTCCATCTATAATACTTTAAATAATTGTTATATATTTTGTCAATGTTTATGATGAGTATTTTTGTAAATTGATGTGCACATTCATCAGACGTTTTGGTGGGAATACATTTTCTGAACATCACGCGCCAATGTAAAATGCTGTTTTTGGATATAAATATGAACTTTATCGAACAAAACATACATGTATTTTGTAACATAATGTCCTAGGAGTGTCATCTGATGAAGATCGTCAAAGGTTAGTGCTTCATTTAGCTGTGTTTTAGGTTTTATTGACACATGTCCTTGCTTGGAAAATGGCTGTGTGATTATTTTTGTCTATGTACTCTCCTAACATAATCTAATGTTTTGCTTTCGCTGTAAAGCCTTTTTGAAATCGGACAATGTGGTTACATCAAGGAGAAGTGTATCTTTAAAATGGTGTAAAATAGTTGTATGTTTGAGAAAGTTGAATTACGACATTTTGTTGTTTTTGAATTTGCCGCCCCGATATTTCACTGGCTGTGTTTTCACTGGCTGACGCTAGCGTCCCACGTAGCCCATAGAAGTTAAGGGCCACAGTGGGAACACTATATTTTACAGCACAGAAATGACCAGCCATTTACTAAGAAATAACATGTTAATGACACAGTAATTATGTTAAAGTAGTGTAAACACATCCAGTGACTTTCAGGTGAGGGTCACGTCAAGAAAATCTGTTGCATTTTACAATACAGTGTTTGTACAGTATAACAATGAGTAATTACAATACTGTCGCACTGTACTTATAGGAATAATTCCACTGTAATATAAAGTGTTACCAAAACATCTAGCTCAAAGCAGTTAATGAAATCTGTAGTGCTCACCATTCTCCATGCTTTGTAGCTGAGCAGCATTCTTCAAGAATTTCCCCTGAACACCTCTTAACTTCATTCATCACAACGTTTTCTTGTATTTTTATGATTTGAATGTTGTGCTATGTTTGCCTATGTGGACCTACTGTAAGGCAGAGCGCTCTGAAAAGACAAAACTGAGAAAGATGCTCCTTTATTCTAAATGTTAATAAATTATTTCCATTTCACGATTTTGGCCAAAGAATACAGATCACTAAACAGACCCCTTTAGGCTCCTTCACCGTTATCCCCCTAAAACCCCTACCCCCTAACAAAAAAACAATCACCTTACAGTTGTACTTGTTTTCTTGTACTGACAGGTGTCTTTTCTACTAGCACTGACTTTGTAATGACTGGTTTTTACAAATACTGTGATATCTAGCAACCTATAGTTTAATGAACTGACTGTAAGTGGCTCTGGTTCAGAGCGTCTGCTAAATTCAATAATTTAGTGCGTGACACCACTGGTACCCTAATAATCCTCTTATTGTTATTACAAAAGTAAAATCAATGCATGGGGCAGCAGGTAGCCAAGTGGTTAGAGCGTTGGGCCAGTAACCGAAAAGTTGCTAGATCGAATCCCCGAGCTGTTGTTCTGCCCCTGAAAAAAGCAGTTAACCCACTGTTCCTAGGCAGTCATTGTAATTAAGAATTTGTTCTTAACTGACTTGCCTAGTTAAATAAAGTTTAAAAAATAAATAACTGTAGTTCAATCAATAGGACTTCACCACGTCCATGTAACAGTTGTAGTGTGTTAATGCCACCCACTGTTCATGTAATGTTACTACAGGTGGTTCTGAGTTCCTTGGTGAGTGGTGATTGTTTTTGTCCCACTGAAAGAAATTAAGTTACCTACACTACCGTTCAAAGGTTTGGGGTCACTTTGAAATGTCCTTGTTTAGTACCCGCAAAACACCAGTCTCAAGGTCAACAGTGAAGAGACAACTCCGGGATGCTGGCCTTCTAGGCAGAGTTGCAAAGAAAAAGCCATATCTCAGACTGGCCAATAAAAAGAAAGATTAAGATGGGCAAAAGAACACAGACACTGGACAGAGGAACTCTGCCTAGAAGGCCAGCATCCCGGAGTCACTTCTTCGCTGTTGATGTTAAGACTGGTGTTTTGCGGGTACTATTTAATGATGCTGACAGTTGAGGACTTGTGAGGTGTCTGTTTCTCAAACTAGACACTCTAATGTACTTAGTCATTTACAACATTAACAAAGTCTACACTGTATTTCTGATCAATTTGATGTTATTTTAATGGACAAAATAAATGAACTTTTCTTTCAAAAACAAGGACATTTCTAAGTGACCCCAAACTTTTGAATGGTAGTGTAAATCTAGTACAGTAGGTGGCAATAGCGCACTAGTCTCAAGCACTTGTCATGCAGTCAGTCCCATTTCAATGATGGCAAAATGTAAGACTGTAGTGGGTTACCGGCAGGGGCGGACTGTGACCAGAAATCTGCGCTGGCATTTCAAACACCAACCCATTTTTTCCCTTGAGGCCCCCATTATTAGCCAGATAGTGATTATTTTGAGCAAAAACCCCAAGATGGCCAGTCCGTCCCTGGCTACTGGACACTATAGGCCACAGATATTTGCTGTATAGTAAATGGTAGGATCTTACTGTACACAACAGTCAACAAATTAATTATATATTAAACAATTACATTTGAAAAAGTTCTAAATGTTGTGCCCTCTTTTGTTTGATATGAGAGCAATGCTTCATGGAATGCATTTCATGTCAAATGGATTTGTCTTGTTTGCCAACAGTTTGTCATTTTAGGTGCCATTTTAGCATTGTCTAACCAAAAATCTAAATCAACTTGCATCCTGTCTAGGAAAAACTCATGATATTTGAATTGTTCTATTGAGGGACATTGACTAACATTTGTTTTCTGATAAGAAAATGCTTATATTAGAGGTTGGTGGATGTGGCTACTCACTGGGGACACCATGCCATTTCAACGTTGATAATTGGGTAATATTCGGTTGAGACGTTGATCAATGCGATTTAAACCTATATTCACTCACGTAAAAAGACAGCCAAAAGTTAGTTGAATTTCCAATGTGTTATCACTATACTTTCAGCCATCTAAAAGCACAACCAAATTCCAATGGAAAAACAATGTCTGATTCTTGATTCAGTTGTCACCCAAATGTCTATCTATCATGTGTGCTCCCTCTCGGACCTCTTGATCACCAGGCTGCTCGTTATGGCGCACACCTGTCACCATCGTTACGCGCACCTGCGCGTCATCAGACTCACCTGGACTCCATCACCTCCCAGATTACCTTCCCTATACATGTCACTCCCTTTGGTTCCTTCCCCAGGCATTGTTGTTTCTGTTCCAGTGTTAAATCTGTGCTTCTTGTTTGTTTTATGTTGCGTTTATTTATTCATCTTTTTTTATTACCCCATATCAAAGTCCACTGATTTCAACTTTCTAAAATATGCTGTACATGGTGCAGTATTTCAACATATTAGCATGATCAATAATTGCTGCTATTTTATTTTACTATAAACTATTCTGAATGTCTAGTGGTAATGCAGAGAACCTACAGTACCAGTCAAAAGTTTGGACACACCTACTCATTCAAGGGTTTTTCTTTATTTTTATTATTTTCTACATTGTAGAATAATACATTAAAAGTATGAAATAACACATATGGAATCGTGTAGTAAGCAAAAAAGTGTTAAATATATCAAAATATATTTTAGATTTGAGATTCTTCAAAGTAAAAAGTTTGCCTTGATGAAAGCTTTGCAATCTTTTTAATTTTTTTTATTTCACCTTTATTTAACCAGGTAGGCTAGTTGAGAACAAGTTTTCATTTACAACTGCGACCTGGCCAAGATAAAGCAAAGCAGTTCGACACATACAACAACACAAAGTTAGACATGGAATAAACAAACATACAGTCAACAATACAGTAGAAAAAAGTCTATATACAGTATGTGTAAATGAGGTAAGATAAGGGAGGTAAGGCAATAAATAGGCCATGGTGGCAAAGTAATTACAATATACCAATTAAATACTGGAGTCATAGATGTGCAGAAGATGAATGTGCAAGTAGAGATACTGGGGTGCAAAGGAGCAAGATAAATAAATAAATACAGTATGGGGATGAGGTAGTTGGATGGGCTATTTACAGATGGGCTAGGTGCAGTGATCTGTGAGCTGCTCTGACAGCTGGTGCTTAAAGCTAGTGAGGGAGATATTAGTCTCTTGTCATTCTCTCAAACAGCTTCATGAGGTAGTCACCTGGAATGTATTTCAATTAACAGGTGTGCCTTGTTAAAAGTACATTTGTGGAATCTTTTTAATTCTTAATGCGTTTTAGCCAATCAGTTGTGTTGTGACAAGGTAGGGTTGGTACACAGAAGATAGCCCTATTTGGTAAAAGACCAAGTTCATATTATGTCAAGAACAGCTCAAATAAGCAAAGAGAAATGACAGTCCGTCATTACTTTAAGACATGAAGGTCAATCAATCCTGAAAAGGTCAAGAACTTTTAAAGTTTCTTCAAGTACAGTCGCAAAAACCAGCGCTATGATGAAACTGGCTCTCTTGAGGACCGGGACAGGAAAGGAAGCCCCAGAGTTACCTCTGCTGCAGCGGATAAGTTCACTAGAGTTACCATCCTCCGAAATAGCAGCCCAAATAAACGCTTCAAAAAGTTCAAGTAATAGACACATCTCAACATCAACTGTTCTGAGGAAACTGCGTGAATCAGGCCTTCATGGTCAAATTGCTGCAAAGAAACCACTACTAATGGACACCAATAATAAGAAGAGACTTGCTTGGGCCAAGAAACACGAAAAATGGACATTATACCGAGTCCAATTTTGAGATTTTTGGTTTCAACTGCCGTGTCTTTGTGAGATGCAGAGAAGGTGAATGGATGATCTCCGCATGTGTGGTTCCCACCGTGAAGCATGGAGGTGGTGTGATGGTGTGGGGGTGCTTTGCTGGTGACAATGTCAGTGATTTATTTAGTATTCAAGGCACACTTAACCAGCATGGCTACCACAGCATTCTGCAGCGATACGCCATCCCATCTGGTTTGCGCGCGGTGGGACTATCATTTGTTTTTCAAAAGGACAATGACCCAACACACCTCCAGGCTGTGTAAGGGCTATTTGACCAAGAAGGAGGGTGATGAAGTGCTTCATCAGATGACCTGGCATTCACAATCATCCGACCTCAACCCAATTGAGATGGTTTGGGATGAGTTGGACCGCGGAGTGAAGGAAAAGCAGCCAACAAGTGCTCAGCATATGTGGGAACTCCTTCAAGACTGTTGGAAAAGCATTCCAGCTGAAACTGGTTGAGAGAATGCCAAGACTGTGCAAAGCTGTCATCAAGGCGAAGGGTGGCTACTTTGAAGAATCTCAAATATAAAATATATTTTGGATTTGTTTAACATTTTTTGGTTACTATACGATTCCATATGTGTTATTTCATAGTTTTGATGTTTTCACTATTATTCTACAATGTAGAAAATAATGAAAATAAAGAAAAACACTTCAATGATTAGGTGTGTCCAAACTTTTGACTGGTTCTGTAATCATACATTTCAGTAGGGGAAGGGCAGTAAATGTCAGTGTTTTCACAACAAAACAGTGCATTTGTTGTCTCCACAAATAGTGTCAGTCTCAAAAACAAGGCTTTGAGAACATGACATAGATGCTTTGACTTCTCGCGCTGACTGTACATGCACTCATTCAAATATTTGTGGCGATTATGAATATAAAACAATACATTTGTTTAATTTCCCTCTCACACTGTGTAAGCAGTCATCCAAATAACTTCTGTGTATTTAAATCAAGAATCACCTTCGTCCATTCTTCAAGAGTGCCTTGATGGGAAATGTAAGCCACACTGATCATTTTTCTACATTATTCGTTAACTGAGTGGTGGCCATTATCCCCTATGCTTTTCCCTCCAACAAACACAGTCTGTTTGGTTGGTTGGATGGATGGTTTCTAATGACTGTGGATGGAATCTAAAACTTCAGCCAATGAAATACGATGTAACAAAAGCATTCTGTCAAGGCCTCTTTAAGGGCCACAGTGGTAACACTATATTTTACAGCACATAAATCACCAGCCATTTATTAAGAAATAACATAATAATGTAATTATGTTAAAGTAGTGTAAACACATCCAGTGACTTTCAGGTGAGGGTCACGTCAAGAAAATCTGTTGCATTTTACAATACAGTGTAAGTACAGTATAACAATGAGTAATTACAATACTGTTGCACTGTACTTACAGGAATAATTCCACCGTAATAAGGGCACTGTAATTTAAAGTGTTACCAAAACATCTAGCTCAAAGCAATTAATGAAAACTGTAGTGCTCACCATTCTCCATGCTTTGTAGCTGAGCAGCATTCTTCAAGCATTTCCTCTGAACGCCTCTCAACTTCGTTCATCACAATGTTTTTCTTGTATTTTTATTAATTGAATTTTTGTGTAATAATTGCCTATTTTTTCAAATATATTTTTGTTTATTTCACCTTTATTTAACCAGGTAGGCCAATTGAGAACAAGTTCTCATTTACAACTGTGACCTGGCCAAGATAAAGCAAAGCAGTGCGACAAAAACAACAACACAGAGTTACACATGGGATAAACAAACGTACAGTCAATAACACAATAGAAAAATCTGTATACAGTGAGTGCAAATGAAGTAAGGAGGTAAGGCAATAAATAGACAATAGTGACAAAGTAATTACAATTTAGCAATAACACTGGAGTGATAGATGTGCAGATGAGGATGTGCAAGTAGAAATGCTGGTGTGCAAAAGAGCAGAAAACAAAAACAAATATGGGGATGAGGTAGGTAGTTGGTTGGATGGGATATTTACAGATGGGCTATGTACAGCTGCAGCAATCGGTAAGCTCCTCTGACAGCTAATGCTTAATGAGGGAGATATACGTCTCCAACTTCAGTGATTTTTGCAATTCGTTCCAGTCCTTGGCAGCAGAGAACTGGAAGGAAAGGCGGCCAAAGGCGGCCATTTGAGTTGGCTTTGGGGATGACCAGTGAAATATACCTGCTGGAGAGTGTGTTACGGATGGGTGTTGCTATGGTTACCAGTTAGCTGAGATAAGGTGGAGCTTTACCTAGCAAAGACTTATATAGATGACCTGGAGCCAGTGGGTTTGGCGACGAATATGCAGCGAGGACCAGCCAACGAGAGCATAGCGCAGTGGCGGGTGTATATGGGGCTTTGGTGACAAAACGGATGGCACTGTGATAGACTGCATCCTGTTTGCTGAGTAGAGTGTTGGAGGCTATTTTTTAAATTACATCGCCGAAGTCAAGGATCGGTAGGACAGTCAGTTTTACGAGGGTATGTTTGGCAGCATGAGTGAAGGAGGCTTTGTTTTGCGAAATATGATGCCGATTCTAGATTTAGTATTGGATTGGAGATGTTTAATATGAGTCTGGAAGGAGAGTTTACAGTCTAGCCAGACACCTAGATATTTATAGTTGTCCACATATTCTAAGTCAGAACTGTCCAGAGTAGTGATGCTAGTCAGGCGGGCGGGTGCGGCCAGCGATCGGTTGAAGAGCATGCATTTCGTTTTATTAGCATTTATGAGCAGTTGGAGGCTACGGAAGGAGAGTTGTATGGCATTGAGGCTCGTTTGGAGGTTTGTTAACACAGTGTCCAAAGAAGGGCCAGATGTATACAAAATGGTGTCGTCTGCGTAGAGGTGGATCAAAGAATTACCCGCAGCAAGAGCGACATCATTGATATATACAGAGAAAGGAGTCGGCCTGAAAATTGAACCCTGTGGCACCCCAATAGAGACTGCCAGAGGTCCGGACAACAGGCCCTTTGATTTGACACACTGAACTCTATCGGAGAAGTAGTTAGTGAACCAGGCGAGGCAATCATTAGAGAAATCAAGGCTGTTGAGTCTGCCGATAAGAATACGATGATTGACAGAGTCGAAAGCCTTGGCCAGGTCGATGAAGATGGCTGCACAGCACTGTCTTTTATCGATGGCGGTTATGATATCGTTTAGATATCATACCCTATGTGGACCTACTCTTTGGCACAGCGCTCTGAAAAGACAAAACTAAGAATTATGTTAATAAATGTTAATAAATCATCTCCATTTCACGATTTTGGCCAAAGGTTAGAGATCCCAAAACTGTGTCACCACACAAAAAGTAATCTATAATTGTGATATAAAGGTGATGTTAGTTACTTATAAACAGACCCATTTAGGCTCCTTCACTGTTAAACCCCCTAAAAAAACAATCACCTTACTGTTATACTTGTTTTATTGTACTAACAGGTGTCTTTTTCTACTAGCACTGACTTTGTAATGACTGGTTTTTACAAATACTGTGATATCTAGCAACCTATAGTTGAATGAACTGACTGTAAGTGGCTCTGGAGAAGAGCATCTGCTAAATTATCAAAAAATAAAATTTAAGATATTGTTAAATTAAAATATATTGAATTTGGCCATCAATGGCCCTCCAATAATTTGGTGCGTGACACCTCTGGTACCACCGCTGGCTACTGGACACTACAGGCCACAGATATTTGCTGTATGGTAAATGGTAGGATCTTACTGTACACAACAGTCAACAAATGAATGATGTATTATACAATTTCATTTGAAAAAGTTCCAAATGTCGTCCCCTCTTTTGTTTGATATGGGAGGAATGCTTCATGGAATGCATTTCATGTCAAATGGCTTCGTCTTGTTTGCCTTCAGTTTGTCGTTTTAGGTGCCAGTGCTATAATCGATGTTGGTGCAAATGTTTGCAACAATTTCAACCGCTAATATTAGCATTATCTAACAAAGAATTGTAGATAATAGGCAGAATCTACCGCACACCCAGAGCTGATTAGTGAATAGTTAGTGATCGTAAGATGGCGCCGTAGAAGGCTGACGTTTTACATGCTCCTAACCAATTGTGTTTTTTTGTTCATTTCGTTTTTTGTTTTTTTACTTATTTTGTACATAATGTTGCTGCTACCGTCTCTTATGACCTAAAATAACTTTGAGACATCAGAACAGCGATTACTCTCCACGAACTGGAGAATAATTATTTTCCTTTAATGAGTCAAACGAGCCCAACGTGAATGACATACTGCTTTCCCGGGAACAGTTCCAGATCCCCGTCATTTGTGTGAAGAGGAGGCGGAGGAAAAGGGGCCGGAGGTCGGACTGCATTCTGAGAATTCGTAGGCGATCGAATAAACCCCCACTGCCTTGCGTTCTGCTAGCAAATGTGCAATCTTTGGAAAATAAAATTGATGACCTACGCGGAAGATTAACCTACCAACGGGACATTCAAAACTGTTATATCTTATGCTTCACGGAGTCGTGGCTGAACGACGACATTATCAACATATAGCTGGCTGGTTATACGCTGTATCGGCAGGATAGAACAGCGGCGTCTGGTAAGACAAGGGGAGGCGGACTGTGTATTTTTGTAAATGACAGATGGTGCACAATATCTAAGGAAGTCTTGAGGTTTTGCTCGCCTGAGGTAGAGTATCTCAAGATAAGCTGTAGACCACACTATCTATCTAGAGAGTTTTCATCTTTATTTTCGTAGCTGTCTACATACCACCACAGACTGATGCTGGCACTAAGACCTCTCTGAATGAGCTGTTTTCCGACATAAGCAAACAGGAAAACACTCACTCAAAGGTGACGCTCCTAGTGGCCGGGGACTTTAATGCAGGGAAACTTAAATCCGTCTTACCAAATTTCTATCAGCATGTTAAATGTGCAACCAGAGGGGAAAAAACTCTGGACCACCTTTACTCCACACACAGAGATGCATACAAATCTCTCCCTCACCCTCCATTTGGCAAATCTGACCATAATTCTATCCTCCTGATTCCTGCTTACAAGCAAAAATTAAAGCAGGACGCAACAGTGACTCAATCAATACAAATGTGGTCTGATGAACCAGATGCTAAGCTACAGGACTGTTTTGCTAGTACAGACTGGAATATGTTCGATAGCATTGAGGAGTACACCACATAAGTCATTGGCTTCATCAATAAGTGCATCGATGACGTAGTCCCCACAGTGACCCCACAGTACAACCCCCAACCAGAAGCCATGCAACAGGCAACATCCGCACTGAGCTAAGGGGTTGAGCTGCTGCTTTCAAGGAGCAGGACTCTAACCCGGAAGCTTATAAGAAATCCCGCTATGCCCTCCGACAAACAATCAAACAGGCAAAGCGTCAATACACGACTAAGAACGAATTGTACTTCACCGGCTCTGACGCTCGTCGGATGTGGCAGGGCTTGCAAACTATTACAGACTACAAAGGGAAGCATAGCCGAAATCTGCCCATTGACACAAGCCTAAAAGACAAGCTAAACTATTTCTATGCTCGTTTCAAGGCAAATAACACTGAAACATGCATGAGAGCACCAGCTGTTCTGGAAGACTGTGTGATCATGCTCTCTGCAGCCGATGTGAGTAAGACCTTTAAACAGGTCAGGATCACTATACCAGGAGGTGTCAGAGGAAGGCCCTAAAAATTGTCAAAGACTCCAGCCACACTACTCATAGACTGTTCTCTCTGCTACTTCACGGTAAGCGGTACCGGAGCACCAAGTCTAGGTCCAAGAGGCTTCTAAACAGCTTCTACCCCCAAACTATAAGACTCCTGAACATCTAATCAAATGGCTACCCAGACTATTTGCACCCCCCCCCCCCACGTTTTACACCGCTGCTACTCTCTGTTGATATCATCTATGCATAGTCACTTTAATAACTCTACCTACATGTACATATTACCTCGACTAACCCGCACATTGACTCCCTACCGGCACCCGATTTTATATAGTCTTGCTATTGTTATTTTGCTGCTGCTCTTCAATTACTTGTTACTTTTATTTCTTATACTTATTGTATTTTTTTTTTTTTTTTACTGCATTGTTGGTTAGGGGCTTGTATGTAAGCATTTTACTGTAAGGTGTGCACCTGTTGTATGTGACTAATAAAATTTGATTTGATTTCTTGCAGCATTTTTTAGAGTGTTACTTTAGTGCCTTATTGCAAACAGGATGCATGTTTTGGAATATTTTTACAGACTTCATTCTTTTCACTGTGTAATTTGGTTAGTGTTGTGGAGTAACTACCATGTTGCTGTCACATCTTCTCCTGCTCCTGAAGACTGAATCCACGCCAAGCCAGGTGGGCACTATTCTTCATTAGGTTCGACTTCACGCTGACCTATCGCCCAGGTTCTAAGAACATCAAGGCCGATGCCCTGTCCCGTATCTACGATTCGGGAGAGGTTCCTGTCCAGAGGGCACCCATAATCCCATCCTCCCGAGTCGTAGGTCCAGTGGTTTGGGACGTAGATGTGGACATCCGCCATGCTCTAGAGAGGGAGCCCGCACCCGGAATTGTCCTCCCGAGCGCATCTACAGTGGTTCCTCCTTTAAAAGTTGTGAGCTTACACCGTGGGACTTATAGGGACCCAAAATATATATATAAGCATGGAGAAACAAAAATATTCCATGATATTCTTAAGATATGTGTTGACTGAATATAAGCAAGTGAAGTCTGCTAAATAATCAAGTTAGGTTTCTCCAGAAATAAATTATTCTAAATAACAAACTGGCTTTATTTACAAATTAGTGAGAATGTCTCACCCCATGTTCAAGAATTGCCTTTTTCTCGCTCACTCTAGGTTAAATGAAAACGAAATCTCCAAAATATTGTTCCTTTTTAGACAAACCGATTATTATTATTAATTCATTTATAATTATATAAAAGCCCCTTAGATATTCTCAGATATTCTCACAGTTCCTAATGGAAAATGTCCCTTAGATTTTCATTTAGAGTCCTCCAATCCTCTAAATGTAATTATTGGCGGAGAGTCACGTCATTGAAAACAATATTTTTCGATATACTGAAGGCCTACCATAGACGAAATGAGTCTCACTAGTGTTGAGTAATGTGCTGTTGAAAATGGTGTAGGTCTTATTTATTTAAAGAGCATATTGAAGTTAGAAGCAAAAGCCTACAGCTATTTTAGCACCGTTTCGCGCTGCTCTGAGGCAGGCATGGGGACTGGTCTTGATAAATCAACGAGATTTTTATTTTCACTTCATCTCCGTTTGGGTATGGTTAGACAAGAATTAGAAAATGAGGGTGCAGAAATGTTACACTCTTAGTGTAACCTTTATTGAACTAGGCAATGTTGTTGATCCATGTCACGTCCTGACCAGTATAAGGGTTATTTGTTATTGTAGTTTGGTCAGGACGTGGCAGAGGGTATTTTGTTTATGTGGTTCGGGGTGGTGATTTATGTAGTAGGGTGTTTGATTTATTATTTCCGGGTTTTGGTCTATGTTCTATGTTTTGTATTTCTATGTTCTTTCTGGTTTGTTGTATGTCTATGTTTAGGTTGATGGGGGGGTTGGACTCTCAATTGGAGGCAGGTGCTTTCTCGTTGCCTCTGATTGAGAGTCCTATATATGGGTAATTGTTTGGTTTGGTGTTGTGGGAGATTGTTTCTTGTTTTGCCTGTGTGAGCATGACAAGACAAGACTGTTTTGTTGTTCTTTAGTTCTTCATTTTGTTATTTTGGTGTTCTCTTGATTTAAAATAAATTAACAAGATGAGCATCCACATTCCTGCTGCGTTTTGGTCCTCTATCCCCGACGACAACCGTTACAATCCATCCTCAGTTTTCTCCTATCTATGGAAATAAAAGTGAAGTCAGACACCATTTCAGTTATGAGATAGTGTGTCGCTGATGTAGGCTTAGATGTATTATATATTCACTACAAGTCATATTACCTGTTGTAACTCGTGTATTCTTTTTTACTGCAGAACCATAAGTACTCCGGTGGAGGTAAAATAAAATATCTTCAACCAGAAATAAGGGTTGTTATACTAAGCTCTCAGTTCTCTTCCCTTCTGGCCTGAAATGTCAAATACAGAAAGGGTCCAAGTGTCATGTTTTATCATTTGACATATGAATGAAGAAGGCAATAGGACAAAGTACAACTTTTCACTCATCACAGTCACACTAAGAGATCTCATAGTAACCCATACTGTAAGCATGTTGTACAACCTGATAACTGGCACACTTTTAATAGGCATTCTGTCTTACCTTACACACAACGACAAACTTGTCAAGCTTCCTCATATTTGAATTCCATGGAGCACACGATATCAGTGTTGTTCTGTTCTTCTTTATTTACTGTAATGCAATACCATAACAGGGCAACAAGGGTCCCTTTCAAAAGCTTGTTTATGTTGAGATGATGTCAGAATTATGTCTTGTAAGTCTCTTCCTGGATTGGCTACTCTTTCAAATTTCAAATCAGTATTAAAAAAGGTAGGAAATAATGGGCCAGTTTCCCAGACACAGATTAAGCCTAACCCAGGACTAAAAGGCATTCTCAATGGAGATTCTGAGAGATATGAATTCATAAATTACCATTAAACTTCTTCCCCTGAAACCCTGAACGACCTAGGGCTCTATTCAATCTGCATCGCAGAAATTCATCTTTACAGTGTGATTGAGATTTAAAGGCAATGTCCTCGCTTTAGTGGACGCTGTATATGTCGGTCCAATCGGAAATTACCTTAACATTTCTATCACAGAATCTGTTACGCTTCAGCTTTACAGATTGAATAGAGCGCCTAGTCTTTAAACTCAGCAGAGTTTAGAACCAGAGTCTAACATCTCTGTTAGAGCTAGTATTACAAGTTTCTGAAGCACTCCAGATAATAGCCATGTGACATGTGGAGTGACACAACCAATCAATTGACCACAATGTCAAACACTAGTGGAGTACGTCACGTGCATCTGAGGTATTGTGTAAAAGGATCACGAGAACAACAATAACATATCAAAATCTTGAAACACTATTATCACCATAACCTGCTACACTGAGGGTCGTAATGGTATCTATGAATGAAAAAACACAAACTGTCATCAGGGATAGTAGAGCTGGAGCTGCCACCTTTGGTCAGCAATCATCAGAGCCATTTGTACACTGTAATACAGACCATAATACTTAATTAAAGGATGAATATAGATATTGTACAAACAACTGTCTGAAGCTACGAGTATTCATTTTTCATATCAGGCTAAATTCACCTCAGACACAATTGAAGGTGGGGTGAGCTCTGTGTTGGTTTAGCCTGAACTGGCAGTTAATGATAACTGCTGTTACCTACTGGTCTTATCAGTAACTCATAGAAGGGCATTGTTCCCGTATTAGTCTTCAGCTCGGCTATAGAACAGAGTCTGTACCCTCTGGGGAAAACGTATTTACAGTCAGTGGAATGATGATGTCTCTGTTTAATTGCCTCAGAGTAGGAGCGCTTATCTAGGTTCAGTTTAGCCTTTTCTATGATCCTAGATCAGCACTTCTACTCTAGGACGCTTTATGAATACAGGCCCAGGTCTCAGATTAAAGTTAGGTCTGAATATCGGAAGAGATTTCTGTTGCGAATTACACTTTTTATTTAAAGTACTCCAAAGAATAAGGGTGGGAAAATGACATATAAATCTCGGCACAAGGTTTAATGATTTTATTGATATTGGCATCAAATCCTATCTCGGTATTGTGCAGTGTTTCTACTATATATGCATCTACCCAATCCCTTATAATTAACCATCGATACGTTTTCACAATTGTTATACTTCACAAAGTCTTAAGAAATTACATAGTAGTAGAAAAAACTACTGTATGTCGGAATATTAAACCCACCCAAAAAAAAGATAAAATGTATCTTTAAAAAAAAAAATTTTGTTCACTTGTTTATACAGACTCAGTTAACCAACTGGTACCAATGTTTTGTTTCCACCATTGTTGTGTGACAGGTGTTTGATCTATCCATCCATTACTCTGCCAAGACCCAAGTCTGCCATGACCTGGTTACTCTGCCATGACCTGGTTAATTTTGCCGGACCTTACTCAATATCTCACTTCAGATGCTTTCTCTGCATTCTGACATGAGACTGCAAGATTGACCTGTAATTCTAATAATTCTAGGTTGGGTTCTCTGGACCAAACAGAATGACCGCATCTCTCTCTTTCACATCAAGACTTTCCAGAATGAGTGGTTCTACGTCTCATCAGCGCTACATACAGGAAATAGTGTGTGTTTTGGAGGAAATAGTGTGTGTTTTGGAAACACTTGCCCACATCGCCCTCCCAAGAAAAAGGCATGGGGTGGATTATGTTCTGTACTATACTTTTCTAAGCCACTCAGACCAAGCGAAGGGTCACATAAGCCTCTGTTACACAACGGGAAGTATTTGTATTGTTTATGTCAGGACCTTGAGTGACTGGCTGGACCTGCTTATCTCTAGTCCTATAGGGATGGTGGCTGAGAGAGGGGGCCAGTGTCTCTACAGGGGGCCAGTGTCTCTGTCTAGGAGGTTGTGGCCCCAGGCTGGTATCTCCATGTCCCCCAGGGGTCTGTCTTGCTCTGACTGCTTGGCCAGGAGGGAATTCTTTTGGGCCTTGGTCATGGGGAGATCTTCTGACGGCGTGGTGAGGATGGACAGTCTCTGAGGAGTAATAGAGAGGACAGAGGAGCATTTCAAAGACAGATCACCAAAGGAATGAGACATAAAATAACTGGTGATGTTTGCAGAACGTTGATTGTTTGTCTTCTTTTCTTAGTTGGTAGAAGAAACAACATCATCAGTGTGTATTGGGGAGTAAATGGGGTTTGGGTTATGGATCTGATCATTGCATAATTAGAGACATAACTAGCGATAACAACACAAGTTGTACCTGCCACTTTTTAAAAGATCTGAAGTTTGGAATTGATAGTGAGAAATTAACCATGGCCTCTAATGACCATTGCTCCATCTTTGGAGGATGTACTCAAAGACTTAGCCTCTATCTTTGACCTACGTAACTAGCTATAGCTAGGCTACCTATGATATAGTGCTTGTTTTTTTGTTGCTTATGGACCACTTTTTGAGATGCTTTTCTGTTTTGAAACTCCAGTGCTTGACTTGGGCTGAGACAGTTGCCGGTACTCATGTTTGGTGCCGGTACTGTTTACATTTAGGTGCATGAGCTCCACAACACTATTGAGATAATATTCTATAAGAGGAACAGGAGCTCAAGCAGTTAAAAGCTGTTAGGGACAGATGTTCCGCTAGCGGAAATACAAACACCTAAAAAATGCTAGAACTTCAATTTCTCAAACATATGACTATTTTACACCATTTTAAAGATAAGACTCTCGTTAATCTAACCACACTGTCCGATTTCAAAAAGGCTTCACAGCGAAAGCAAAACATTAGATTATGTCAGGAGAGTACCCTCCCAAAAATAATCACACAGCCATTTTCAAAGCAAGCATATATGTCACAAAAACCAAAACCACAGCTAAATGCAGCACTAACCTTTGATGATCTTCATCAGATGACACTCCTAGGACATTATGTTATACAATACATGCATGTTTTGTTCAATCAAGTTCATATTTATATCAAAAACCAGCTTTTTACATTAGCATGTGATGCTCAGAACTAGCATACCCACCGCAAACTTCCGGTGAATTTACTAAATTAATCACGATAAACGTTGACAAAAAACATAACAATTATTTTAAGAATTATAGATACAGAACTCCTTTATGCAATCGCGGTGTCCGATATTAGCTTTTCGGTGAAAGCACATTTTGCAATATTCTGAGTACATAGCCCGGCCATCACGGCTAGCTATTTTGACACCCACCAAGTTTGGCACTCACCAAACTTAGATTTACTATAAGAAAAATTGGATTACCTTTGCTGTTCTTCGTCAGAATGCACTCCCAGGACTTCTACTTCAACAACAAATGTTGTTTTGGTTCAAAATAATGCATAGTTATATTGAAATAGCTCCGTTTTGTTCGTGTGTTCAGGTAACTATCCGAAGGGTGACGCACCAGCGCGTTTCGTGACAAAAAAATTCAAAATATTCCATTACCGTACTTCGAAGCATGCCAAATGCTGTTTAAAATACATTTTTATGCGATTTTTCTCGTAAAATAGCGATAATATTCCAACCGGGAGACGTTGTATTCGTTCAAACAGTGAAAGAAAAAAATGGAGTCGTCTCGTGCACGCGTGCGCCAGTGTCATTGTCCTCAGAAGGACCACTCACAAAAACCCCTGCTGTTTTTCGCACAGAGACTGCAGAGCTATCATTCCACTTTCTGGCGCCTTCCTAGAGCCAATGGAAGCCTTAGAAAATGTCACGTTACAGCAGAGATGCTGTATTTTTGATAGAGAGGCTACAGAAGGACAAGAAATGGTCAGACAGGGCACTTCCTGTATAGAATCTTCTCAGGTTTTGGCCTGCCATATGACTTCTGTTATACTCACAGACACCATTCAAACAGTTTTAGAAACTTTTGAGTGTTTTCTATCCAAATCTACTAATTATATGCATATTCTAGTTTCTGGGCAGGAGTAGTAACCAGATTAAATCGGGTATGTTTTTTATCCGGCCGTGAAAATACTGCCCCCTATCCCTAACATGTTAAACATTTTAGGTGCCGGTACTCAGCTCCGGTGAGCTCCTGCCCAAGTCAAGCAATGGGAAACTCTATAGAAACATAATAAATGATGTCCCTATTTACCTGTCGCAGTGTACCAGGAGTGATGCTCACGATGTACACCATCCATAATGGAACCATGAGGGTGGAGGAGAGAGTGAACCACCAACCAACGGCGGAACCCCACCAAGGATACTGAAAGGTGTTGTTGAACTTCAGTGGGGAAAACTTTATCAAGGAGAAGACAAATGTAGCCTAGAACAAAAAATATGGATGGAGGTTGTAAAATAAACATTAAAGAACACAATGTATTTTCCGATAGCATTGTACTAATTATAACATATTATGGTAACAGTGAGGGTTGAGTGAGGACAGAGATGAACAAGATAAGGTTAAGAACAAGGTTATGGTTTCTCCAGTACATTTAGGTCAGGCTTCTGGTGAAGCATTTATAATGGTCTAATAAAAGGCATGAGCTGGCGCAAGCCCAATATGTTCCCCCTGTTGATGATGCTCATCATGCATTATAGTTGAAACTAAAGATTAGATTTAACAAACATGTTATGAAATTGGAAACAATGAAATATACATTACTAGTAATAAGTTTGGACACACCTAATCATTCAAGGTTTTTCTTTATTTTTACTATTTTCTACCTTAGTAGCAGTGGTGTAGAATAATAGTGAAAACATCAAAACTATGAAATAACACATATGGAATCATGTAGTAACCAAAAAAGTGTTACACATATCAAAATATATTTTATATTTGAGATTCTTCAAATTATACACCCTTTGCCTTGATGACAGCTTTGCACACTCTTGGCATTCTCTCAACTATCTTCATGAGGTAGTCACCTGGAATGCATTTCAATTAACAGGTGTGCCTTGTTAAAAGTTAATATGTGAAATTAATGCGTTTGAGTCAATCAGTTGTGTTGTGACAAGGTAAGGGTGGTATACAGAAGATAGCCCTATTTGGTAAAATACCAAGTCCATAAGATTGCAAGAACAGCTCAAATAAGCAAAGAGAAATGACAGTCCATCATTACTTCAAGACATGAAGGTAAGACAATGAGGAACATTTCAAGAACTTTGAAAGTTTCTTTTGAGTGCAGTTGCAAAAAACATCAAGGGCAATGATGAAACTGGCTCTCATGAGGACCGCCACAGGAAAGGACAACCCAGAGTTACCTCTGCTGCAGAGGACAAGTTCATTAGAGTTAACTGCACCTCAGATTGCAGCCCAAATAAATGCAAGTTCAATTCAATTAGAGTTCAAATAACAGATACATCTCAACATCAACTGTTCAGTGGAGACGGAATGAATCAGGCCTTCATGGCCAAATTGCTACAACGAAACCACTACTAAAGGACATCAATAATAAGAAGAGACTTGATTGGGCCAAGAATTATTTGCAATAGACATTAGACCAGTGGAAATCTGTCTTTTGGTCTGATGAGTTAAAATTTGAGATTTTTGGTTCCAACTGCCGTGTCTTTGTGAGATGCAGAGTAGGTGAATGGATGATCTCAGCATGTGTGGTTCCCACCGTGAAGCATGGAGGAGGAGGTGTGACGGTGGGGGTGGGGGGGTTGGAAAATAATTCCTCATGAAGCTGATTGAGAGAATACCTAGAGTGTGCAAAGCTGTCATCAACGCAAAGGGTGGCTACTTTGAAGAATATATTTTGATTAGTTAACACTTTTTTGGTTACTACATGATTCCATATGTGTTATTTCATAGTTGTGATGTCTTCACTATTATTCTACAATGTAGAAAATAGTAAAAATAATGAAAACCCTTGAATGAGTAGATGTGTTCAAACTTTTGAGTGCTACTGTATATTTGAAATTAAACTAAACAGTAATGTATGTTGATGTTAATCCCATGCTTGTGCTAATGATAACAATAGGCTAATATATTAAATATGCTGTAAACTATTATCTTCTAACTGTTTCACTAAATTCATTCTAATCAACCTAGTAACTATGACACACCCCTCACTATTGTCATCAGTTGCACTAATTGCACTGTTTGGTCTACATAACCTGGTTCAAGCATTCATGACATCACCCTGAAGAAGGAACAATGATGCCGAAAGGTTGGTGGTTTACCCAATAAATTACAGTGAGTTTATACATAGAGCGTGCGACTCTCTTTGTTTTTATAGAAGCATTTATAATGAACATAAAGTTAGGATTATCTACTTTACATAGGTTACACATCGGCATCCATTTGATTTCTATTTCTCTGTATTGTCATCTTAACTTTTGGTTTTCTGTAAATCACTTGTATTACTCTGACAACGTCATGTTTACTATAAATATAATTGGAAAAATAACAAAATAAATTTGCTGTTGAGAGTGGGGTGTAAATAAATAAAACTTACAGTGCAGATGACTGGAGTGACATACTTCAAACAGTACTTAATGATGGGTAATGGTCGATAACCGATCATGTCTTCTATATTATCGTACAGACGGTCTGCACCTGTGGAGTAAACATATCAACAGAGACTCAAAATAACAGCAGTCAATAAAAGTGTTTGGTCAGTTGGTCTGTCAAATACCCAGGTAAACATTCTCAAACCACCAAGTGACAGACTGGTTTAAACAATTGCAGATCAGGAAACCTGGACAACAGCTCTAACCAGGGTTTCCCAAACTCGGTCCTGGGCCCCCCACAGCTGATTCAAATAACCAACTCATCATCAAGCTTTTATTATTTGATTCAGTTGTGTAGTGTTATGGCAAAAAACAAAACATGCACCCAGGGGTGGGCCCCAGGACCGAGTTTAGGAAACACTGGTTCAAGGTACCTGTATTTATTTGTTTAGAAAATAAGAGCTCACGTTATGGCCAATCTTCTGAAAAAGTGGTGAAAAAAAATCTAAGTAATATTAAAAGAGGACCAGTGTCACATGTACTCTCTCTCCGGCTCTCTAGGTCACCAAGGCCACTCATTATTATGCAAACCTGTCACCATCGTTACGCGCACCAGCACCTTATCAAACTCACCTGCACTTCATCACCTTCCTGATTACCTTCCCTATATCTGTCACTCCCTTTGGTTCCTTCCCCAGCTGTTATTGTTTTTGTTCCGGTGTTCATGTCTGTACGCTTCTTGTTTTGTTCTATGTTCATTTAGTTATTCAATTCACTCCCTGTACTTGCTTCCCGACTCCCAGCGTACATGTTACAACCAGAACCTGTGATGTGAATCATCAAGGACTCGGGACTATAATGTTCTATCTGCAAAATTAATAGTTTTGAGATAATGAGAATGTTTCAAGTCCCAGATCTCAGAAGTGTTTTGTGATGTTCTTCTATTTTCAAGTATATCACCTTATGTACAATTATTTGTTATTGACAACCCAGCATTGTGTGATTGGATTGCATGTAGAACCTTATAGCACCAAGTTAAAAGGTGTTTGCATAGATATAACTTTTCGATTTTTCATTTTTTCATTGTAAATGGACTTTTTCAAAAACACTACATATCTCACACGTAAAAGACCACCTAAAGAGCAACTCTATGTGAATATCTCATTTTTCACCAACATGTCAGAACCTTATAATCCCAAGGTAACGAGGTGTTGTTTCACATCAATGTCCAAAGTGGCAATGTGTGCCAGAGGAACAACTTGGATAATGCCATAAACACCTTGAACAGAAACATCCTGAGGGAAGCTGACCTGCAATTAGGGTTTCTGTGATTGATGGAATGGGCCCATGCAGGGTATTTTACAGCTCCTTGTTATCAGGGATCCTTGGGACGTTCCTACACCATTGAAGTTGACATTTAAAATGGTTAAGGTAAGGGCTAGTGTAAGGAAGGTCCTGTTAGGGCTAGGGGGCAGTATTTGCACGGCTGGATAAAAAAAATGTACCCGATTTAATCTGGTTACTAATCCTACCCAGTAACTAGAATATGCATATACTTATTATATATGGATAGAAAACACTCTAAAGTTTCTCATTTGGCAGGCAAAACCCTGAGACATTTTCTGACAGGAAGTGGATACCTGATGTGTTATATTACCTTTAAACCTATGCCATTGAAAAACACAGGGGCTGAGGAATATTTTGGCACTTCCTATTGCTTCCACTAGATGTCACCAGCCTTTACAAAGTGTTTTGAGTCTTCTGGAGGGAGATCTGACCGAACAAGAGCCATGGAACGATGATGGCCCATTAGACACCTGGCGCGCGAGTTCATGTTGGGTACCCTCGTTCCAATACGTTATAAAAGAGTATGCATTCGTCCACCTTGAATATTATTCATGTTCTGGTTAAAAAAGGCCCTAATGATTTATGCTATACAACGTTTGACATGTTTGAACGAACGTAAATATATTTTTCCCCCTCGTTCATGAAGTGAAGTCCGGCGGGCTTAGATCATGTGCTAACAAGACGGAGATTTTTGGACATAAATGATGAGCTTTTTTGAACAAAACTACATTCGTTATGGACCTGTGATACCTGGAAGTGACATCTGATGAAGAGAATCAAAGGTAATGGATTATTTACATAGTATTTTCGATTTTAGATCTCCCCAACATGACGACTAGTCTGTATCGCAACGCGTATTTTTCTGGGCGCAGTGCTCAGATTATTGCAAAGTGTGATTTCCCAGTAAGGTTATTTTTAAATCTGGCAAGTTGATTGCGTTCAAGAGATGTAAATCTATAATTCTTTAAATGACAATATAATATTTTACCAATGTTTTCTAATTTTAATTATTTAATTTGTGATGCTGACTTGACTGCCGGTTATTGGAGGGAAACGATTTCCTCAACATCAATGCCATAGTAAAACGCTGTTTTTGGATATAAATATGAACTTGATAGAACTAAAAATGCATGCATTGTCTAACATAATGTCCTAGGAGTGTCATCTGATGGAGATTGTAAAAGGTTAGTGCATCATTTTAGCTGGTTTTATGGTTTTGGTGACCCTGTCTTTGAATTGACAAAACATTACACACAACTCTTGCAAATGTACTGTCCTAACATACTCTAAATTTATGCTTTCGCCGTAAAACCTTTTTGAAATCGTAAAACGTGGTTAGATTAAGGAGATGTTTATCTTTCAAAGTGTGTAAAATAGTTGTATGTTTGAAAAATTTGAATTTTGACATTTATTTGGATTCAAATTTGCCGCTCTTGAAATGCACCTGCTGTTGATGGAGTGCACCACGGGGCACCTGCGTCCCACCTAGCCCATAGAGGTTAAGGTAGGGACGTCCCAAGGATCCCTGATAGCACTGACCATGTTTTACTGTTATCTTTTCGTAAGACCTACAATGATAGTGGTAACACTTAATAATAACTTACATGAAAATACCTTCATAAATGTTTGTAATATAAAACAAGGTTTAGATAGCTGGCTAGACAAACTTACCTAGTAAACTATAACATGTTAGCTGACATGGGTTAATTGGGTGAATGTCGGTGACTGACATAACAAGAGGAAAACTGCGGCTGCACTACCACATTTCAAAATGTCACATTGTGTATTCTACTATCTTAACTAACAGTAAGTTGAGACCCCGACTGACATTGAACAAAAGTGGTTGCAGGCCCTAAGCGGCTGCTTATACCTAAAAATGGCACTGGGAGTAGGTCAGGCTAACTCACCATAAACCCAGCTGATACACACTGACTGTAATATAGCGAAGAGAAGCAGAGTCATCCCACTGCAGGCATAGTAATCAAACAGCTGGAAGATATACAGGCCTCCCTGCAAATAGAGGAGGGGTAGAAAGAGAAAGAAAGTATAAGGTACAGTCTTACTGAGCACAACAATATGACTATAATCTACATCCAGGGTGTACAAAACACTCAGACAATGATCGTAGGTGTGTCCAGCAGCCCAATCGCTTACAGAATAAGTGGAATCTACCAACAATTATGCAGAACGAGTAGGCATGTTGAAACACAGGGATATGTTGAAACAGATCACTTGGGAGGTACATTATCGATCATATATCTAGTTACTGTCATGATTGATCTAATAATGATGGCCTTGAAATTCTATATTTTATATCCTTATAGAATGATGACTTCAAATGACCTCTCACCTCTGTGACCATGACCAGGCCGATGAAGAAGCTACCCACACTGATGATGAGGAGGAGGATTTTACGCCGATGGCCAACCAGGAAGAAAGAGGGATTCATGTCTGAGATACCTGTCACCAAAGCCTCCAGACCTACAAACTGAAGGAAAGAGAATTGGGAAGTTTAGTGGAAACTCTCTTCTTTGAAATACTAGCTACTCATTCACAGGTTCACATCCATTAGTTTAGTGATGATTGTAGCATCTATTGTAGGTTATGTAATTATACTTCGCAAAGAAAATATTCCGTAGACCTTCAGGGCCACTCTAACACACCTCACTGTCTAACCCCAGTAGGATTATCATGATGAAGAAGAAGATGGCCCAAAGCTGGGGTAATGGCATCATGGCCACGGCACGAGGGTAGGCGATGAATGCCAGGCCAGGACCTGTATGCAGCAACACAGGTAAACTCATTACCGAACTCTCAGGGGCAGAGGGAAGATTTAGCTCCTTCAAATGCTAAGACACCTGTCTTGTAACAAAGCAGAATTTAGAAGGGTATGTTAATTTGTTTATTCATTAATTCATTCGTATCTCACTGCTGCAACACTTACCTGATTCCGCCACGGTTGAGATGTCTGTCCCTTGTTCATAAGCCATGAAGCCCAGAACAGAGAATATCGCAAAACCGGCCACAAAGCTGGTTCCACTGTTCAAAAGGCACAGGTACACACAGTCCCTAAAAAGAGATTCACTTCCCTGTTAGTCACAACGCAAAGGCATCCAAATGACCTACAATATGGGGATCGTCAAACTTTCCAGATACCATACCATTTCTGCAACCCAACCTCCAAAGAATTATGTGCACAGGGGATGTTTTTGCTGGCAAGAGAAAACTTTCTGCCTGCACATTTTATGTAGTGTCGTGATGTTGTATTGATTAATGTGACGACTGTTGTTCATCGAATAAATAACTGTTTATAATTACGTGATTAAATGAATCAGGTAATTATTAACTCAGCAACCTGGGGCATCATGGGAAAGTTTGGTTTTATTGAGGTTACATTTCCCAAATTAACTCAAAGAATGTCACTATATTGATTTTACAACAGTCGCTAATTCATTAATTTCCTCTACAGTCTCGTCCTGAACATCGCATAATCTGTGAATCTGCACAAACCCGAGTCCCACTAAATAAGTCTGTACCTCACCAATTGAGTTGATTATTTATTTACTAACAAGCTAAAATGATAGTACTTTGTATAAGATTCACAAACACACAGTCTAGGCTATTGATTAGAACTTAGTACAATGAAACAGGACCCTAGCAGGTCAACACAGTATGACACAAAATGGGGATTTAAAAAGAAAGAAAGGCACATTTGGGAACATTTGTAAACTATGCTAAGTTTAGCCCTAACCTTGCCCTGAACTGCCGCTCTTATGGGTCAGAATATAATGATGTAATTACGTGTCGAAGGTCTCCGGTGGGGTAGCTCCTCGTGTACCGAGTTCCTCCTTCTCCTCTGATTGCGGCACCTCCGATGTTACCGGGTATAAGTCTCTGATTGTCCACACGATGTAAGTGTCCTTTGTCTTAGTGGTCTGTTATCCACGCCCTTGTTCTGAAAAAGGGTCTTCTGAGGACGGCTAATTAGCCGTATAGTTGGTTCCAGCGTGGGAATGAAAGCAGTGTAGACACACGGTTCCCTGGAGAGAATAACCGGGTGGTCCTGCTCGAATTCACCCTCTTCGACACAGCTACTCATCTGTAGCATAGATTAAGAGGTTCCATTGTCTTCTTCGACCTTGTGTTGCATTTTGGGTTTGCAACTACTGTACCTCTGACCGTGACCCTGGTCACCTAGTCTGCTATGTAAATTCTAAACTCACATGTTTAATATCCTCGGGTCAGAAATGGGCGTTTCCGTCTTTATGGTAAGTTCTCTTGGCGTCGCTAGTTACGAGGCAAGGTCTGGATTTTACTCAGATCCAATTTAGACAACTAACTTCACATTTCATCTTTACAAAAACATTCTATTTCATCTGGACATTTTCCACATAACATACAGTATGTAAACATCAGGTACATATTATGAAGACTCTTCAAGTTACAATGTTTCCTTTATAACGTCGTAATTTAACTTTTAATAACATAACAAAAATGACACTCATTTTCATATTCCATCTATCGTCATTACCCCCATTTTGGCTGACAAAAGTCCATTTATTGCATGTTACTGTTCTGAGGTAGGTTCTCCATAGGCCCATCATACATTCCATTCCTCCACTTTTTGTGTACTTAATTCTTCCACTCACTTGTAACAGTTGTTGTCATACTTGTTGTAGCTGCCAAGTGCAGTCAGACAGCCGATGCAGATAGCATAGGAAAAGAAGATTTGTGTTCCAGCATCCATCCATACCTGTGAGACACACCAGAGAGAGACACAATAGTCTTCATAGTTTCACAATTCCGATACACTAGTCTCATCCCAGGGTATTAGAGGTGAATTCAAATGGTACCTATTTTGACCTTCAAGCTATAAGTCAACAGGATATGCATTTGCTTTGAAATTCAGAGTAATTTTTTTATTAGATATTGATATTGTAACATATCTGATGCTCTTAAACCAGAAACTGTTCCACCAAGGGAGTTACGTTTCTTGTGCCAGTGGTAATGATTGCTGCCCTCGGTCATGTTGAAAAGGGTTCAAACACCGGCAGAGACGTTACCATGTATCCCCCACGAATCACTACAGTATGTACTGATAGTTTCTGTTACACCTGGACACAAATTATACAGTGAAGTGTGTTCCTACCTGTGGGTCAGTGAGGCGGGCTGGGTCTGGGTAGAGGTAGAACTTGATACCATCTATTGCCCCCGGCAGTGTGAGTCCACGGACCAGCAACACCACCAGCATCAGATAGGGGAAGGTGGCAGTGAAGTAGACCACCTGAGGGGAGGGGGACCAGACCAGCATTACATTCCCTCAGTCTATGACTCATCTTAACAACTCTACAGTGTTCATGGTGTCATCAGGTTGAATGGCAGAGATCCCATCTTACCTTCCCAGTAGACTTCACTCCTTTCCAGACACAGAAGTAACAGAGAATCCATGACAGTAGAAGACACAGAGCCAGCTCCCAGCGAACACTGCCTAGCTTGTTTGGACTGTCTGTGAGACTCAAAACTCTTCTCCTGAAAATCATATTTTCAGTTTAAATCCCACCACTTGCTTTTCACCCTTCTCTCTTTGCCTCCTAAGGCAAATAGCCATGATTTTCATCTGTAAGGACTTAATAAGGAGTTGATAAATTGGAATGATTTTGTGTACTCACTCCCAGAACTCTCTCACTGGCGATGTTGCGTTTCCTGCTACTGTCCAATTTAGATGTCCCACTACTCTTTTGTTAAACTCCGTGCAGGTTGCTGGTTAGGAGGAAATTATACAATAACAAGCATGTCTCAGAACTCTCAGAATCGTTCCTGGATAAGGAGACATTAACAAAATAATACCTCACTTGTCAAAAACAGAATATCTCAGTTTGAAGTGGTGTCCATAAATTTAAGATACTATCTGTCATTTGGGCATGACAAAGGTATGTCTACACACTGAAGTTAACCAGGTCCCAGATCTGTTTGTGTTCTTTGCAATGCAAACTCCATTGCTGTTTCTTGTCAATCCAAACTGGTTTGTTATGACAATGAGTGACATGCAGTTGGTATGACAGCACAAGCAGACTGGCACTCAGGCTACTCTGAAGTACATACCTGTGTTCCAGCTGTTTCTACAACTGGCCCAGGGGAGCTCAGAGCTGAATGAGGAGAAGAGGTAGAAGAAGGCCCAGGCTAGAATGATGATGTAATAGATGCTGGAATATAGAACCACCACCTGACTACCATAACCCAGTCCTGAGGAGGAGGAGGAGGAAGAGATTTTACAGACAAACATGAAGATGTAAATGTAAAAAAAGGCTTCTTCTAAGAAATATATGTGACATATATTAATTCCAATCACATTCTCAACCTAAAACCATAAAAAAACATTTAACTGTGATTCTTTTTGATGTGGATTAGACTCCTTTCAAAGTCACCAGCCCCGATTAATAAGTTATGGTGGTATTCCAACAAGACAGACATTTGTGAATGTTTGAACGCAGGACAAGTGTCCTGAATGCACGTGTTGTGTCACTTTAAGGACTGTCACTTACTCTATCATGTAATAGCTCATGAATTAGTGTGAGCCTGAGTAATACTGTTAATGTTTAATCCAACCTTCATCCAATAACTTGAGTGAAATGTTTTGTTACTTTAACCCCTTTTTCATTTTTGAAGTTAAATCAGGTCAGAAACAGACCAGTCATCCCCCAAGGAATCTAAAATGTATCCTTACATTGTTTCAAACTGTTAAAGCAATGTGATCAAAATCATGGTGGATTGACTTGTACAAGTACAATAGCGCATTATCATTTACAGAAGGAAAAGCCTGCATGTACTGTGCATATATTGTACCTATTATGGCTAATTGTCTGGCCGTATATGTCACCCTCAAACAGCACATTCTTGACAAAGGCTCCAGACAGAAACCTTGAGTTTATGTGCTGAATACCAATTTAAATCATATTGACATTGCTTTGGATTACAATGCTACTTTCTCAAGTTTTGATATTGCAGCTAGGAGTTTTCCTGAGTACAAATACAACAAACAGACAAAGTTTGGTCTGCAGTCCCTCTAAATGTTATCTTTTCTTTACTGAAGGCTTTAGCCTTTCTTCCTTCTAGCTATCAGGCTTTCATGTCTATTTCCCCAAGATGGCATCCATCTTAGGAAGTAAATGCTATCAATGGTCAGACAAACACTGACAATTGAATCCCTAATATGGATGCAATACGTACAACAAGACCCTGTGGCCGCATTCATAAAGCATTCATATAGCATACCAGTAGGATGGCTGATCTAGGATCAGATTAGCCTTTTAGATCATAATGACTAAGCTTATATGGACAGAGGGGACCTGATTCGAGATCGGCAGTCTTACTCAATGAAAATTTATAAATATGAGCCCTGATATTTACCTTCAAACAGGGGGCAGATCTTCCTCCAGCAGGTGATGCTGCCCTGCGTGCTGTACTGGCCCAGGGAGGTCTCCAGGAGAAAGAGTGGAATGCCACAGGTGAACAGAAAGAGCACATAAGGGATGAAGAACACCCCTTATGAACAACACAAGTTAAACCACAATTAAACATATGGCCCAAGACCATAACTTAATGTTTCACTTCACGTGATTATTGTTTCACAAGACAAATATTTTTCACAGAAGCCATCTCAACCACCTCAAACCATCCCCCCCACTTCAGGTTTGAATGCATTTATACCACCCAGAGAAGAGAACGCAAGTATTTCTTATTTATATATTTTTAGGGGGTGGACCAGCTTTAATATTGTGGATAGACTGTCACTTCCATCAATGTAATTGTCTGCATCATTTCCAATCCCCATATATTTTTTTTGTGTAAATATATATACATAAACATGCATACATATCCACATACATATACATACATACAAATACACATACATATACATACATACAAATACACATACATATATGCATATCTTTTTAGTATATATTTTTATATATCTCACTGGTCATCCCCAAAGCCTTCCAGTTCTCTGCTGCCAATGACTGGATCGAATTGCAAAAATCTTATATAAGACTTATATTTCCTTCACTAACTTTAAACATCAGCTATCTGAGCAGCTAACCGATCGCTGCAGCTGTACATAGCCCGTCTGTAAATAGCCCTCCAATATGCCTACCTCATCCCCATATAGTTTTTTAAATGTACTTTTCTGCTCTTTTGCACACCAGTATTTCTACTTGCACATCATCATCTGCTCATCTATCACTCCAGTGTTAATTTGCTCAATTGTAATTACTTTGCTACTATGGCCAATTTATTGCCTTACCTCCTCACGCCAATTGCACACACTGTATATAGACTTATTTTTTTTCTATTGTGTTATTGACTGTACGCTTGTTTATTCCATGTGTAACTCAGTGTTGTTGTTTGTGTCGCACTGCTTTGCTTTCTCTTGGCCAGGTCACAGTTATAAATTAGAACTTGTTCTCAACTAGCCTATCTGGTTAAATAAAGGTGAAAAAAAATGTTTATATATATATATATATATATATATAAATAAAACCCTACCACCCCTCGCCCAATTTGAGTAAACTAATAAATAACAACACTTAGGTTTCTACTTCCAGCTTATACATACTATATACATTTTACAGACACAATCTAATTTACAATAGTTATATATATTTTTTTTTTTGTCCTGGCCTTCCTCTATTTCTGATGTTTATATTTGCCATACATTTGTAACTGTGCTATTTCACAAAAGTTCTGAACCTATATACATTTTACAGACCCCATATGTTTTACATTTGTTATCCCGTTGTTATTATTCCCACCCTTCAGCTCCATTCAACCCCTCCCATCTATCTCTTAACACCATCCATATTGGATTTCTATTTGCCATATATTTTTCAACTGTACTGTGATGCTTCACAAAAGTACTGAATCTTTCTATTCTCATAGTTTCTACAGTTTATAAATAAAAGATAAACATTTTTGCTAAAATAATTATTATTTTATTGATCAATTGACTATGACTTTTCCAATCACCTAGTATTGTTATCTCCAGCGTTAGCTCTAGGTAAATGTTGCAATTATTCAGCTACATATGGACGGTACCAAAATAAATGATCTAATGACTCTGCCTCCACACAGCAAATTCTGTAGAGCTGGGAAAATTGTATCCCCTACATATATATAACATTCTATTGGTTGCAAGAATTTAGCAAATTCATTTAAATTGAACAATCCAAAGTTTTGAATCTGGTGTCGTTTTACATGTCAATTCATAAACCATGTGCCATGGAATCGGAACATCGAAAATCTCTTCCCAACTATTTTGCAATTTATATGGCACAGCTGTCACTGTTTTGGTCCTTAAATGAAAATGGTATATATTTTTATTTAGCATAATTTTCTTTAACCAATTTTGGTCTTGCAGGGCCGACAGACAAGTTCCTTACTTGTTCCCCCTTCCACTTGCCTTTTCCATATTTGAGGTAATGCTGCAATCACTTGGTTGTAATTTTGGGTAGAGCAGACATTTCCACATGTCGGTGTTAGCTGCATGTGTGACATAACTCCACCAGTCCTATTTATGATATAATTCATAAAGATTACTTAAAAAAAAAAAATTCTATAAAAAGATGTGATGTGAGGCTCACCTCCTCCATTTTTGTAGCACAGATATGGGAACCTCCATACATTCCCCAAGCCTATGATCTGTCCGGCCACAGCCAGGAGGAACTCCAGCTTGCTGGACCACTGTCCCCTAGTCTGGGTGCTTGGCACAGGGACAGGATGGACCAGACCCATCTCCTGCTGGGAAAGCATATTGAACCTCAAATTGGGATCATTATGCTTTTCCATAACACTGAGGAAGACAAAGACAATGTTGGTTTTATGCGGTGAACACACATTTATCTACCATAGTCTGTGTGCTATGAAGACAGTATATGGGCACACAGCTAACAGCTACATATGACCAGCTACATGAGAACAGCTACATATGACCAGATACATGAGAACAGCTACATATGACCAGCTACATATGACCTGCTACATAGGCACACCTACATATGACCAGCTCCATATGACCAGCTACATATGAACAGTTACATATGACCAGCTATATATGACCAGCTACAGCTAGATATGACCAGCTACATATGACCTGCTACAGTACATATGACCAGCTACATATAAACAGTTACATATGCTGAGCTACATATGACCTGCTAGATATGACCTGGTACACATGACCAGCTACATATGAACACTTACATTTGACCAGCTACATATGACCAGCTACATATGAACAGCTAGAGTACATATGACCAGCTACATATAAACAGTTACATATGACCAGCTAGATATGACCTACTTCATATGACCAGATACATATGAACAGTTACATATGAACAGCTACATATGACCAGCTACATATGAACAGTTACATATGACCAGCTACATATGACCAGCTACATATGAACAGCTAGAGTACATATGACCAGCTACATATAAACACTTACATATGACCAGCTAGATATGACCTACTTCATATGACCAGATACATATGAACAGTTACATATGAACAGCTACATATGACCAGCTACATATGACCAGCTACATATGACCAGCTACATATGACCAGCTACATATGAACAGTTACATATGACCAGCTACATATGAACAGCTACATATGACCAGCTACAGTACATATGACCAGCTACATATGACCAGCTACATTACATATGACCAGCTACATATGATCTATGTGGGAGCAAAATTGCAGGATCATGTTATAATACTATAATTGCATGAAATGGTTGTTTTATGCAACAGAATAGAGGGTTGTTTTAACTCTATTGTGTCTGTGTGAACTGAAAGTGGGCCTCTTGGAGATTTAACACTGACATGAGATTCACAATGTCTTTGGGTGATACTGCATTCCAGAGCATTAGTTAATGTTTCTGTTCTATAAGGCACAAGGGAGAGATGGCTCGGAGCCAGACCCTGGTTTATACACAATGAGAACAGTTTTTACAGAAGATTTTTTCACCTTTATTTATTTCACCTTTATTTAACCAGGTAGGTCAGTTGAGAACAAGTTCTCATTTACAATTGCAACCTGGCCAAGATAAAGCAAGCAGTTTGACACATACAACAACACAGAGTTACACAGTAAAACAAACCTACAGTCAATAATATAGTAGAAAAATAAGTCTATATACAAAGTGAGCAAATGAGGTGAGATAAGGAAGGTAAAGGCAAAAAAGGCCATGGTGGCGAAGTAAATACAATATAGCAAGTAAAACACTGGAATGGTAGATTTGCAGTGGAAGAAAGTGCAAAGTAAAAATATAAATAATGGGGTGCAAAGATACTGTCTGTTGTGAATTATAAGTATCTTTCATACAAATGTTTACCTTGTGACCCATTCCATACATCTGTTGTTTGTCATATAGACTGAAGGGGGTGTATCTTGGCTATAAAACCTTTGTCACTTTGTCTCAGGGCTCTCAACGAATCATCTGGTGATTCGTCGACCAGCTATCCATTATCGTAGATCACCCAATTGATTCACTTTGTATGTTGTATTGACTTGCTCCCTTATTAATAAGTGAATAAAGATTTAGTTTAAGTATAACTCTGACTTGTGTGATAAGTTTGTTTCTTCTCATTTGATAGTAAATAAATTAACCACCACATTTGGTGACGAGGATGGGATGTGAATCTTCACTTGGTGACCGCTCCTGACGACCTGTGTAAATGGTGCACGAGGGATCCCTCAAACTTGGGATCTCAGGGAGACCACACTTCGGGAACGAAGCAGATTGACCCACCTTTGATCTGAGAGGCAGCGAGCCGAGTGGATACCACGTCCCGAGCTTAGTTTAAAAAAAGAAAGAGGTGAGCAAAACATGCAAAGTCGAGTTTTTAAGAAAAGCCTCTGTTACGTAGGCTCTGCGTCTGTATTCCTGTGTGAGGGGGGCACCTTGGAGGCGTAAACAGGGCCGAGTCAGTGGAGGATGATCTGAGAGATAGTCGACTCAAAGACACCTATCATTGGTCAGTTGCGGGCGACCTAGATCCGTCCTGACACTGAATTGAACACAGAGGGGATTGGCGCGGTCTGTAGGAGTGAGGGGCCAGGGTGACTGTGGGTTCTGTGTGAACACGGTACCTGGTGAAACCATATTGGAAGAAGTATCTCATTCTGAAAAGTGTCTGTGTGACCGTCTAAGTGACCCTCAGAAGTGGTGAATTCAAATTATTTTAAATGTGCTAACCAGGTATGCCCTGGGATTGGTCATTTAGTGTTAAACATCTAGTATCTGTGTGAACTAGTTTTGGCCATTTAATGTTAAAATGTCCGGAATCTATGTGACCTGGATGAAAACTAGAATCTGTGTGAACTAGGTAAGACCATTTATGATATATAGTATAAGATAGTAAGGTGCACCTGTAATTGTTTTAAACCTGTACCCCATTTCAGAAGTATTGAAAGATTTAAATGCATGAGTTGCATTATCATAGTAACTAACCATGAGATAGAAATGAGAAAATATCCCTGTAGGTTAAACTCTAATTGATTAGGCATGTTTGGGATTAGCATTGTGTGAATGTGATATGAGAGTTGTGTGAGTGTGTAAATAAGATATAGACATTTGCATAATAAGATGATTGAAATTTGGTAATAAGAGTTGATATAATGTTATTTTGGGGTTCTGTCCATCACTGCCCATCATAGAATATCTCAGGGTAGCATTGAGAGGGGGATGTTAGCAGCAAGTCTATTGTTTCTGGGAGGCTAGACTTTGCCTTGATTTTTGGGGGGGTTAGAGAACCGTTGAGGCCGGTCATTGTCCGGGAAACAAAAGTTGGGAGTATGTTTGGAGAGCTGCTTCGTAGCTGTGGAGACTTCGTAGCTGTGAGTACCTAAGAAATTCTTACACTTTATATGGGTTCTGTGACGATATGAAAATATGATGAATTGTATGTGTGTATAATCAATTACCGGAGATTTGATAAAGTAATACTGTGAATATAATGAAATGCAACTTAAACAACCCATACGTAGACGTACGTAGGTTTTGAGTTGGTCCCTTTAATGGATCATTTGATAAAGATGAGGTTTTGAGTTGGTCCCTTTAATGGATTATTTGATAAAGATGAGGTTTAAGCATTATAAAACTGTCAACAAAGTCTGGACAATAATCTCAGAAACTGATTGGAGTGTGTCCACTTTTGGTTAACTTACCCTAACGATGTAACTATAAAACGCTTATTGGATTTTCTACTTTCGGTTACTACATTTGAAATAAAACTGCCCTTGAGGCCTGAAAATTGTCTTTTTATTTTCTTCCCAGTGTGAGAGGAGTTGCTATATTTATTGAATAAACCTTTTTTAGTTAGAGCGAATTAAGATGGATTCTCTACGTAATTTGTAACGTCGTACAAAGCCTAGGCTAGCCATCAAACTAATTATCATTGCGGGATTAATGTGATGTAGCAAAGTAATTGAAATATGTTGCATGAGAAAACATAATCTGATTTTATTGAAAAGCGCAAGATCTGTTTCTTAGTCAATTAATGTCGATTTAACTCATTGACTGCAAATCTATTCCCTTTGCGCATGTGAGAATCTCTACGGAGAAACGCTTTGACAATTAATTAAGGTTATTTTCTGGGAATTGTGTCGTTATTATGTGCCAGATGTTAAGACTTACAAACCATTGTAATTGGGTTATTTGCAGGATTTATTTGTCATTTCAATAGCATTGGGTCAATGATATTGACAAAAAATGGGTTTCTGATTGTAATTCAAGTATTGGTACGTTTTGTCTGGACAGATACTTCCGCCAGTGTTTGTTTAAGATATAAACTGAACATTTTAACAACTTGCTTAGTTCAAATTGAAAGGCTAATTTATTCAACATATAGCGAGGCGATTTCGATGTAATACGTTGTCTGTTGCCTAAATGGTCTGCTGGAATAACATATTGAGAAAGGAATCATATTTAAATAACTTAATACATTTTGTTTTATTATGGACTGACTGATGTATTTTATAAATTTGGCGCATTACTTGATACTTTTAAAGTCTTGTACTTTTCATAAGTAGGAAGCCGGAAGAGAAGAGATAATTGTCAAGTTTGTTTTTAACCTTACGATAGAGGTAAAGGCAGAACGTTGTTTGAGAATGGGTTATATTTTTTTCCTACTGGTAAGAATAGAAGAGTTAGTCGTGCTCGCTGGGCTATATCGGGCTGTAAGGGATGTAGTGGGTCGTTTTCAGTAGAGGTCTGAATAGTTGAATCGGAAACAATCTGTGATTTCTGATTACTGTTGCTGGGTTTTATAGTTTAGGTAACACCAGTGAATTTGAGCAGGAAATGAATGTATTCTAACATTATAATCTGTTTCTATTACGTGGAATAATGTCTGGTCATTAAAATGGATTGCAGTTTTGAGTTTGAGATTATTTGTATTTTTACAGGAACAGTGCACATGAATCAACATTTCAGTAAAAGTGTCAGTTTTAGCCAGGGATAATTTTCAACCGCAGTCCCTGGGCAGGTTATTAAAAACAATTACAATAACAATACAGACAATCAATGAGCGGTGAGCACATAAACATAGACCAAGCAACACGTAGCACGCAAAAAGCAACAAAACAAAATCCATAAAAGCAACAAAGTGTTTCCACACCTCACCAGCTACAGACAACATGGAAAGCGACAGTGTATTCCAGACATGGGAAGCTCTCACAGAGAAAGCGGATTTACTAAAGGTGCTTTTCCTTAAGGGAACTATACAGTCACCTCTCATGGCAGACCTTGTGGATCTGCTGCCATAGGTTTGGGTTTTCTGTTTAACAAAAGTACTGAGTGGAGGGGGAGCCAGGCCATTTAGGATCTTGAATACAAGACATTTGTCGGTGTATTGCACAATATTTTTCCTACTCAGGAGCTCATACTTCCTATGGATGTAACAAGTGTGCTTCCTATCAAGCACTTTGAGAGCCTGTTTGTTGACCGACTAAATGGGTTTTAATGTTGTACAGCAAGCTTGGGCCCAACTAGACAAGCAGTATGTTAAGTGGGGGAGTATCATAGATTTGAAGTACAGTTTTGCTACCTCTGTACTCAAACAATTTTGTATATATCGGGAATTAGCTAGGTTGAATTTGGTTATTTGAGTTACCTTTTTCACCTGCTTTTAAAAGAGAGGCTGGAATCAAGTATGATGCCTTAAAATGTACTTAAAATCAGATACCACCTGAAGTTTCTCCCTTGACACATAGACATCTGGCTCAGTAGCATCAGTTGCCCTCTTTGTGAAGAACATGCAGACTGATTTTTGAGATGCGAACATGAGTCACTGAGCCACTTTGTAACCTGGACCATTACAGTAGTGAGTTCTTGTGCAGCTTGTTGTTTGCTCTTTGCATGCACATATATCGCTGTATCATCTGCTGTTACGTTCCCCAGTTTCTGTGTTGTAGTTTGTATATTTGTGAGTGAGTTTCAGGTAATGGCTTCCTGAAGTTCTCCAAGCAGCTGATTGGTCGGCCCCATCGATGATTGGAGAGCTTACCCCGCCCCCTCGTCAGGACGCAGCTGTCTCCAATTAACAACCCCACCTAAAGCTATATAAGCCAGTGTGCTGTTGCTCAGAGGACACACAGAGATGATTGCAGAGAGATATTTGCTGAGAGAGAGGTTGATGGCAGAGGGTTATATATGTTGGTTGTTTCTCAGAAAGAGAATTGGGTATGTACTTAGTTAGTTGTTGCTGAGTAAGCTTATTGTTATGTTCTGTGTTTAGTGCTCAGAGTTTTTCTTTAATGTCCTGGGTTAGTGTTTTCTCAGGTTTTGTTGTGAAGTAGTTTGTACATTTGTGTTATTCTGTTTCCTTTGTTCCCAGGTGGGAAGGGGAAGGCACCTAGGGAGTGCTTAGGCAAGAGGCCCGCGGGCATACATATACCCGTAGTAGTTTACTGTCTATGCACACTAGGAAAGACCTGGGCGGACCATCCCCTGTATTTTGGTTAGTGCACCAGGTGGTGCTAGTTAGGTAAGTAGTGGGTAGACAGGTAAGGTAGGAGAGGGGGCTTTGATATTTACTTTCTTTGCTTTGGTTCCGTCCAGCCCCTTTTCCCCAAACTTACCGTGTGAAGGAATAAATTCCCTGTTAATGGTATTCTCTGCCTATTTGTCATCCTTACTCACACCTACAGTCCATATCACTTTCACACCACGGAGAGTTAAGTTGTAGTAGGGTGTTGCGTTCCCTCTTTCTAGAGGCGTGCGTAACATCTGCATACGTTTGAACTTCAGACCCAGTACAGACAGAAGGCAAATCATGAATGTACAGTATTGACCCTTGGGCGGCATGGTGGCAGGTAGCCTAGTGGTTAGAGCGTTAGGCCAGTAACCGGAAGGTTGTTGGATTGAATTCCCGAGCTGACAAGGTAAAAATTTGTAGTTCTGCCCTGAGCAAGGCAGTTAACCGCCTGTTCCCCAGGCGCTGAAGACGTGGATGTTGATTAAGGCAGCCCCCCGCACCTCTCTGATTCAGAGGGGTTGGGTTAAATGCAGAAGACACATTTCAGTTGAATACATTCAGTTGGACAACTGACTAGGTATCCCCCATTCCCTTGGGGCAAGCCCACATCATAGCTAAGAGTTGGCGACAGTTAGTTTTGACAATTATGCTGCTAGGCAAGTCAGTTAAGAACAAATTCTTATTTACAACGACGGGGAACAGTGGGTTAACTGCCTTGTTCAGAATTACAGATTTTTACCTTGTTAGCTCGGGGATTTGATCCAGAAACCTTTCAGTTACTGGCCTAATGCTCTAACCACTAGGCTACCCATCGCACCATATGTGAATGCTGAAGGGGCATGGATTTGTGTAATGTGAACAAATAAACTCTCTTCGTTATGACTTTACAATGGACAGAGGAGAGGAGTGACAGAACATGAGCACTTAAATGAATAGGAAAAGGGGGCATAATACATCTAATGTACATTACTTGCAAAACTTTTAAAATGTAATGGAGAGTGATAATGTTACATCGAGTTTGACAGATGTATTTTTTTTATTACCTCATACCAAAGTCCACTGATTTCAACAGTTTAAAATATGCTGTACATTATGTAGTATTTCAACATATCAGCATGATCAACAATTGCTAACTGGATGGATGGTGTCTAATGACTGTGGATGGAATCTAAAACTTCAGCCAATGAAATATGATATAAATAAAAGCATTCTGTTAAGGCCTCTTTAAGGCCCATAGTGTGATTCCATATGTGCTATTTCATAGTTTTGATGTCTTCACTATTATTCTACAATCTAGAAAATAGTAAAAATAAAGAAAAACCCTTGAATGAGTAGGTGTGTCCAAACAATATTTTACAGAACATAAATGACCAGCCATTTACTAAGAAATAACATGTTAATGACACAGTAATTATGTTAAAGTAGTGTAAACATCCAGTGACTTTCAGGTGAGGGTCACGTCAAGAAAATCTGTTGCATTTTACAATACAGTGTAAGTACAGTATAACAATGAGTAATTACAATACTGCCGCACTGTACTTATAGGAATAATTCCACTGTAATAAGGGCACTGTAATATAAAGTGTTACCAAAACATCTAGCTCAAAGCAGTTAATGAAATCTGTAGTGCTCACCATTCTCCATGCTTTGTAGTTAAGCAGCATTCTTCAAGAATTTCCCCTGAACGCCTCTTAACTTCATTCATCACAACGTTTTTCTTGTATTTTTATGATTTGAATATTGTGCTATATTTGCCTATGTGGACCTACTGTAAGGCAGAGCGCTCTGAAAAGACAAAACTGAGAAAGATGCTCCTTTATTCTAAATGTTAGTAAATTATCTCCATTTCACGGTTTTGGCCAAAGAATACAGATCACTAAACTGTGTCACCACACAAAAAGTTATGTAAGACTGTGATGTAAAGGTGATGTTAGTTACTTATAAACAGACCCATTTAGGCTCTTTCACTGTTATCCCCCTAAAACCCCTACCCCCTAACAAAAAAACAATCACCTTACAGTTGTACTTGTTTTCTTTTACTAACATGTGTCTTTTCTACTAGCACTGACTTTGTAATGACTGGTTTTTACAAATACTGTGATATCTAGCAACCTTTAGTTGAATCAGCTTACTGTAAGTGGCTCTGGAGAAGAGCATCTGATAAATTATCAAAATGTAAATATTTAAGATATTGTTTAATTAAAATATATAAAATTTGGCCATCCGTGGCCCTTCAATAATTTGGTGCGTGACACCTCTGGTACCATAATAATCGTCTTATTATTATTACAAAAGTATAATCAATGCATGTAGTTCCATGAAAATGACTTTACCACAACCATATCCATGTCACAGCTGTAGTGCGTTAGTACCACCAACTGTTCAAGTAATGTTACTACAGCTGGTTCTTAGTTCCTTGGTGAGTGAGTGGTGATTGTTTTTGTCCCACTGAAAGTAAGTAGTTGTACTGTATGTGGCAATAGCGTACTAGTCTCAAGCGCTTGTCATGCAGTCAGTCCATTTGAATGATGGCAAAATGTAAGACTGTAGTGGTCTACAGGCATGGCGGACTGTGACCAGAAATTAGCCCTGGCATTTCAAACACACCAACACATTTTATTTCCTTGTGGCCCCCACACCGGTCCATTTTTGTTCTCAAGCCCCCCATTATTAGCCAGATACTGATTATTTTGAGCAAAAACCCAAGTTAGACAGGCCCACTGGGATACAAATGGCCAGTCCGCCCCTGGCTACTGGACACTATACGCCACAGATATTTGCTGTATGGTAAATGGTGGGATCTTACTGTACACAACAGTCAACAAATGAATTATGTATTATACAATTACATTTGAAAAAGTTACAAATATTGTCCCTTCTTTTGTTTGATATTAGAGGAGTGCTTCATGGATTGCATTTCATGTCAAATGGCTTTGTCTTGTTTGCATTCAGTTTGTCATTTTAGGTGCCAGTGCTACAATCCCCAATGTTGGTGCAAATGTTTGCAACAGTTTCGACCGCTAATATTAGCATTGCCTAACCAAAAATTGTAGATAATAGGCGGAATCTACCGCACACCCAGAGCTGATTAGTGAATAGTTAGTGATCGTAAGATGGCGCCGTAGAAGGCTGACGTTTTACATGCTCCTAACCAATTGTGTTTTTTTGTTCGTTTCGTTTTTCGTTTTTTTTAACTTATTTTGTACATAATGTTGCTGCTACCGTCTCTTATGATCGAAAATAACTTCTAGACATCAGAACATCGATTACTCATCACGAACTGGCAAAATACTTTTTTCCGTTAATGAGTCTGACGAGCCCAACATGAATGACATACTGCTTTCCCGGGAACAGTTCCAGATCCCCGTCATTTGTGTGAAGAGGAGGCAGAGAAAAAGGGGCCGGAGGTCGGACTGCCTTCTGAGAATTCGTGGGTGATCGAATAAACCCCCACTGCCTTGCGTTCTGCTAGCAAACGTGCAATCTTTGGAAAATAAAATCGATGACGTATGCAGAAGATTAAACTACCAACGGGACAGTCAAAGCTGTTATATCTTATGCATCACGGAGTCGTGGCTGAACGACGACATTATCAACATACAGCTGCCTGGTTATGCACTGTATCAGCAGGACAGGACAGCGGCATCTGGTAAGACAAGAGGTGGCGGACTGTGTATTTTTGTAAATAACAGCTGGTGCACGATATCTAAGGAAGTCTTGAAGTTTTGCTCGCCTGAGGTAGAGTATCTCATGATAAGCTGTAGACCACACTACCTACCTAGAGAGTTTTCATCTGTATATTTCATAGTTGTCTACATACCACCACAGACCGATGCTGGCACTAAGACCGCACTGAATGAGCTGTATTCTGCCACAAGCAAACAGGAAAACGCTCACCCAGAGGTTGCTCTCCTAGTGGCCGGGCACTTTAATGCAGGGAAACTTAAATCTGTCTTACCGAATTTCTATCAGCATGTTAAATGGGATGTTAAAGGGAAAAAACTCTGGACCACCTTTACTCCACAGAGATGCATACAAAGCTCTCCCTCACCCTCCATTTGGCAAATCTGACCATAATTCTATCCTACTGATTCCTGCTTACAAGCAAAAATGAATAAAGCAGGAAGCACCAGTGACTCGATCAATAACAAAGTGGTCAGATGAAGCAGATGCTAAGCTACTGGACTGTTTTGCTAGCACAGACTGTAATATGATCCGGGATTCTTCCGATGGCATTGAGGAGTACACCACATAAGTCATTGGCTTCATCAATAACTGCATCGATGACGTCGTCCCCGCGGTGACTGTACGTACATACTAGAGGTCGACCGATTAATCGGAATGGCCGATAAATTAGGGCCGATTTCAAGTTTTCATAACAATCGGTAATCGGTATTTTTGGCCACCGATTCGCCGATTTTTTTATTTATTTATTTATTGTTTTACACCTTTATTTAACTAGGCAAATCAGATTAAGAACACATTCTTATTTTCAATGACGGCCTAGGAATGGGGGTTAACTGCCTTGTTCAGGGGCGATTCGGGGATTTGTTTTTGCAACCTTCTGGTTACTAGTCCAACGCGAAATTGTGTCACTGCCTGGCACGTTGCGAACTAATTTGCCAGAATTCTACGTAATTATGACATACCATTGAAGGTTGTGCAATGTAACAGGAGTATTTATACTTAGGGATGCCACCCGTTAGAATAAATACGGAACGCTTCCGTATTTCACTGAAAGAAAAAAACGTTTTGTTTTCGAGATGAT
This sequence comes from Salmo salar, assembly GCF_965601325.2. Lineage (NCBI taxonomy): Eukaryota > Metazoa > Chordata > Actinopteri > Salmoniformes > Salmonidae > Salmo > Salmo salar. Next base: position 59,813,789 of record NC_138302.1, on the reverse strand, counting down.
AGTTTCCGGATTCGACCATATTAATGACCTAAGGCTCGTATTTCTGTGTGTTTATTATATTATAATTAAGTCTATGATTTGATAGAGCAGTCTGACTGAGTGGTGGTAGGCACCAGCAGGCTCGTAAGCATTCACTCAAACAGCACTTTCCGTGCGTTTTGCCAGCAGCTCTTTGCAATGCATTGCGCTGTTTATGACTTCAAGCATGTCAACTCCCAAGATTAGGCTGGTGTAACTAATGTGAAATGGCTAGCTAGTTAGCGGGTGAGCGCTAATAGCGTTTCAAACGTCACTCGCTCTGAGACTTGGAGTAGTTGTTCCACTTGCTCTACATGGGTAACGCTGTTTCGAGGGTGGCTGTTGTCGATGTGTTCCTGGTTCGAGCCCAGGTAGGGGCGAGGAGAGGGACAGAAGCTATACTGTTACACTGGCAATACTAAAGTGCCTATAAGAACATCCAATAGTCAAAGGTATATGAAATACAAATCGTATAGAGAGAAATAGTCCTATAATTCCTATAATAACTACAACCTAAAATTTCTTACCTGGGAATATTGAAAACTCATGTTACAAGGAACCACCAGCTTTTATATGTTCCCATGTTCTGAGCAAGGCACTTAAACGTTAGCTTTCTTACATGGCACATATTGCACTTTTACTTTCTTCTCCAACACTTTGTTTTTGCATTATTTAAACCAAATTGAACATGTTTCATTATTTATTTGAAACATTATATTAAGTTAAAATAAGTGTTCATTCAGTATTGTTGTAATTGTCATTATTACAAATAAAGGAAAAAATCAGCCGATTAATCGGTATTGGCTTTTTTTGGTCCTCCAATAATCGGTATCAGCGTTTGTCATGTCCTGACCAGTAAAAGGGGTTATTTGTTATTGTAGTTTGGTCAGGACATGGCAGGGGTGTGTTTGTTTTGTGTTGTCGGGTTTGTTTGGGTATTGTTCTATGTTTTGTATTTCTATGTTCGTATTTCTAGTTGTTCTATTTCTATGTTAGTTTTGGGAACTACCTCCTATTAGAAGCAGCTGGTTGTCGTTGCTTCTAATTGGAGGCCATATTTATATGGGTTTATTTTCTCTTGTTTGTGGGTGGTTGTTCCGTGTATAGCTGTGAGCCTTACAGGACTGTTTTTCGTCGTTGTTTTTGTTCAAGTGTTTGTTTCTTTTCTTCAATAAAAGAAGATGTTTCACATTCCCGCTGCAGTTTGGTCTGATCACTACGACGCACCTGACAGAACCACCCACCAAAAGAGGACCAAGCAGCGGAGGAAGGAGCAGCAGAGGAGCTATGTAGAGTCGTGGACATGGGAGGAAATATTAGCTGGAGAGGGACCATGGAAGAAGGCTGAAGAAAACCGCGAATGTTATGTGGGAACACGGCTGGCAAGGAAGCCTGAGAGGCAGCCCCAAAACATTTTTTGGAGGGGGCACACGGGTAGTATGGCTAAGTCAGGTCGTAGACCTGAGCCAACTCCCCGTGCTTATTATGGGGAGCAACGGATCATGAAAGCACCGCACTATGCAGAAATGCGCACTATATTGCCCAGACGCGTTCAAAGGCCATTGCTATTGATGAAAGCTCCTCAGTATGGCCAAGCTATGGTGAGCACTCAGCCAGGAAGGGTTGTGCAGGCCGTATGCTCCAGACCTCCAGTGCATCTCCAGGGTCCAGTTTACCCTGTTCCTGCTCCTCGCACTAGCGCTGTGGTGCGTGTCACTAGTCCGGCGCCTCCTAAGCCAGTTCCACAGACCAGGTCTCCAGTGCGTCAGCCCAGTCCAGTACGTCCTGTTCCTGCTCCTCGCACTAGCCTTGAGGTGTGTGTCCCTAGTCTGGCGCCTCCAAAGCCAGTCCCACGCACCAGGCCTGTAGTGCGTCAGCCCAGTCCAGTACATCCTGTTCCTGCTACTCACACTAGCCTTGAGGTGCGTGTCCCTAGTCTGGCGCCTCCAAAGCCAGTCCCACGCACCAGGCCTGTAGTGCGCCTGCCCAGTCCAGTACGTCCTGTTTCTGCTCCTCGCACTAGCCTTGAGGTGTGTGTCCCTAGTCTGGCGCCTCCAAAGCCAGCCCCACGCACCTGGCCTTTAGTGCGCCTGTACAGTCCGGAGCCGACAAAGACGGCCTACAGTCCGGAGCCGCCAGAGACGGCCTACAGTCCGGAGCCGCCAGAGTCGCCCTCCAGTCCGGAGCCGCCAAAGACGGCCTACAGTCCGGAGCCGCCAGAGTCGCCCTCCAGTCCGGAGCCGCCAGAGTCGCCCTCCAGTCCGGAGCCGCCAGAGTCGCCCTCCAGTCCGGAGCCGCCAGAGTCGCCCTCCAGTCCGGAGCCGCCAGAGTTGCCCTCCAGTCTGGAGCCGCCAGAGTCGCCCTCCAGTCCGGAGCCGCCAGAGTCGCCCTCCAATCCGGAGCCTCCAGAGTCGCCCTCCAGTCCTGTCAAAGGAATTTTCTATCCTAATGAATAATTAACAATCAATAAGCCTTGACTAATCCCCAGGGTTTGTAAGACACTGGGTTAATAATTAGGCAAGGACTCAGCTTTCTGCAAAAGGTCTGTACAGTTTATTCAGAGAATGTTCTGAAGTCCAAATAACAAAGATGTTCATTTTATCCTCTCTCTCCGCTTACGCACACACCAACAGTAGATAACCTATGCACACACATACGCACACATACGCACAGACAGTAGGTGAACAGTGTCTCTTCCTTGACCTCCCACCACTGTTCCAGCACTGCCTGTTCCATTCCCCATAGATTAGGAGAACCTTGAAGGCTACTCCCGGTATCTCACACACCCATGTCTAGACTTGATGGGACTAACGTTTAGTACATTGACTTACAGTTCATTATCCATGCTACATAACTACTAATTCATAATGGATTATTGATTCATTTACCTTCATTAGATAATTCTCTTATCAAGTCCGGCGCAGCCAGAGTCGCCCTCCAGTCCGGAGCCGGCGCAGCCAGAGTCGCCCTCCAGTCCGGAGCCGGCGCAGCCAGAGTCGCCCTCCAGTCCGGAGCCGGCGCAGCCAGAGTCGCCCTCCAGTCCGGAGCCGGCGCAGCCAGAGTCGCCCTCCAGTCCAGGGCTCCCAGAGTCGCTCCTCAGCCCGAGGTCTCCAGAGACACGCCTCAGCCCAAGGTCTCCAGCGACGCGCTACAGCCCTGAGCCTTCAGCGGGGGTGGACAGGTTAGGTTGGGGACTAGGGCCGGAACCTGAGCCACCTCCGTAGGGGGGAGGATTGGGGAAGGGGGGGGTGTTTGCACAGGAACCGTCGATGACGGTGGCCACCCTCCCTTCCCTCCCTTTATTTTGTGGTTATTGTGTTATTTTTTTTTGTTTGTTTCAGGTGCATCCGGGGTCTGCACCTTTGGGGGGGGGGGGGGTACTGTAACGTCCTGGCAGGGGTGTGTTTTTTGTGTTGTCGGATTTTTTTGGGGTATTGTTCTATGTTTCGTATTTCTAGTTGTTCTATTTCTATGTTAGTTTTGGGAACGACCTCCAATTAGAAGCAGCTGGTTGTCGTTGCTTCTAATTGGAGGCCATATTTATATGGGTTTATTTTCTCTTGTGTTTGAGGGTGGTTGTTTTCTTTGTATTGTCGTAGTACCGTACAGGACTGTCGTTCGTTTTCTTGTTTTGTTTAGTGTTCATGGTTAAATAAAAATATAAGTATGGACACTTACCACGCTGCGTATTGGTCCGATATTGATTTCTCCTCTTCTGAAGACGAAGCTTATGACAGCGTTGAAAAATCATAAATCGGTCGACCTCTAGTACATACCCCAACCAGAAGCCATTGATTACAGGCAACATCCACACTGAGCTAAAGACTAGACTGCTGCTTTCAAGGAGCGGGACTCTAACCCAGAAGCTTATGAGAAATTCCGCTATGCCCTCTGACAAACAATCAAACAGGCAATGCGTCAATACAGGACTAAGATCGAATCGTACTACACCGATCTGACGCTCGTTGGATGTGGCAGGGCTTGCAAACCATTACAGACTACAAAGGAAAGCAAAGCCGAGAGCTGCCCAGTGACACTTCCATGCTCACTTCGAAACAAATAACACTGAAACATGCATGAGAGCACTAGCTCTGTGTGATCATGCTCTCCGCAGCCGATGTGAGTAGACCTTCAAAAGGGGCAACATTCACAAGGCCGCAGGGCTAGACGGATTACCAGGACGTGTACTGTGAGCATGCGCTGACCAACTGGCAAGTGTCTTCACTGACATTTTCAACCTCTCCCTGTCTGAGTCTGTAATACCAACATGTTTTAAGCAGACCACCATAGTCCCTGTGCCCAAGAACATTAACCTGTTAGGGCTAGGGGGCAGCATTTGCACGTCTGGATAAATTTTTTTTACCCGATTTAATCTGGTTACTAATCCTACCCAGTAACTAGAATATGCATATACTTATTATATATGGATAGAAAACACTCTAAAGTTTCTAAAACTGTTTGAATGGTGTCTGTGAGTATAACAGAACTCATTTGGCAGGCAAAACCCTGAGACATTTTCTGACAGGAAGTGGATACCTGATGTGTTGTATTACCTTTAAACCTATCCCATTGAAAAACACAGGGGCTGAGGAATATTTTGGCACTTCCTATTGCTTCCACTAGATGTCACCAGCCTTTACAAAGTGTTTTGAGTCTTCTGGAGGGAGATCTGACCGAACAAGAGCCATGGAACGATGATGTCCCATTAGACACCTGGCGCGCGAGTTCATGTTGGGTACCCTCGTTCCAATACGTTATAAAAGAGTATGCATTCGTCCACCTTGAATATTATTCATGTTCTGGTTAAAAAAGGCCCTAATGATTTATGCTATACAACGTTTGACATGTTTGAACGAACGTAAATATATTTTTTCCCCTCGTTCATGACGAGAAGTCCGGCTGGCTTAGATCATGTGCTAACAAGACGGAGATTTTTGGACATAAATGATGAGCTTTTTTTTAACAAAACTACATTCGTTATGGACCTGTGATACCTGGAAGTGACATCTGATGAAGAGAATCAAAGGTAATGGATTATTTACATAGTATTTTCGATTTTAGATCTCCCCAACATGACGTCTAGTCTGTATCGCAACGCGTATTTTTCTGGGCGCAGTGCTCAGATTATTGCAAAGTGTGATTTCCCAGTAAGGTTATTTTTAAATCTGGCAAGTTGATTGCGTTCAAGAGATGTAAATCTATAATTCTTTAAATGACAATATAATATTTTACCAATGTTTTCTAATTTTAATTATTTAATTTGTGACGCTGACTTGACTGCCGGTTATTGGAGGGAAACGATTTCCTCAACATCAATGCCATAGTAAAACGCTGTTTTTGGATATAAATATGAACTTGATAGAACTAAAAATGCATGCATTGTCTAACATAATGTCCTAGGAGTGTCATCTGATGGAGATTGTAAAAGGTTAGTGCATCATTTTAGCTGGTTTTATGGTTTTGGTGACCCTGTCTTTGACTTGACAAAACATTACACACAACTCTTGTAAATGTACTGTCCTAACATACTCTAAATTTATGCTTTCGCCGTAAAACCTTTTTGAAATCGTAAAACGTGGTTAGATTAAGGAGATGTTTATCTTTCAAAGGGTGTAAAATAGTTGTATTTTTGAAAAATTTGAATTTTGACATTTATTTGGATTCAAATTTGCCGCTCTTGAAATGCACCTGCTGTTGATGGAGTGCACCACGGGTGGCACGCTAGCGTCCCACCTAGCCCATAGAGGTTAAGGTAACCTGCCTAAATGACTTCCGTCATGGCTCACATCAACACCTTTATTCCAGAAACCCTAGACCCACTCCAATTTGCATACCGCCCTAACAGATCCACGGATGATGCAATCTCTATTGCATTCCACACTGCCCTTTCCCACCTGGAGAGAAGGAACACCTTCAATTGAAGTCGGAAATTTACATACACTTAGGTTGGAGTCATTAAAAGTCATTTTTCAACTACTCCACAAATTCCTTGTTAACAAACTATAGTTTTGGCAAGTTGGTTAGGAAATCTACTTTGTGCATGATACAAGTCATTTTTCCAACTATTGTTTACAGACAGATTATTTCACTTATCATTCACTGTATCACAATTACAGTGGGTCAGAAATGTACATACACTAAGTTGACTCTGCCTTTAAACAGCTTGGAAAATTCCAGAAAATGATGTCATGGCTTTTGAAGCTTCTGATAGGCTAATTGACATCAATTGAGTCAATTGGAGGTGTATCTGTGGATGTATTTCAAGGCCTACCTTCAAACTCAGTGCCTCTTTGCTTGACATCATGGGAAAATCAAAAGAAATCAGCTAAGATCTCAGAAAGAAAATCATAGACCTCCACAAGTCTGGTTCATCCTTGGGAACAATTTCAAAATGCCTGAAGGTACCCTGTTCATCTGTACAAACAATAGTACGCAAGTATAAACACCATGGGACCACGCAGCCGTCATACCGTTCAGGAAGGAGACAAGTTTTGTCTCCTAGAGATGAATGTACTTTGGTGTGAAAAGTACAAATCAATCCCAGAACAACAGAAAAGGACCCCGTGAAGATGCTGGAGGAAACAGGTACAAAAGTATCTATAGCCACAGTAAAATGAGTCCTATATCGACATAACCTGAAAGGCCGCTCAGCAAGGAAGAAGTCACTGCTCCAAAACCACCATAAAAAAAGCCAGACTACAGTTTGCAACTACACATGGGGAAAAAGATTGCACTTTTTGGAGAAATGTCCTCTGGTCTGATGAAACAAAAATAGAACTCTTTGGCCATAATGACCATCATTATGTTTGGAGGAAAAGGGGGAGGCTTGCAAGCTGAAGAACATCTCAAATGTGAAGCACGGGGATGGCAGCATCATGTTGTGGTGGTGCTTTCCTGCAGGAGGGACTGGTGCCCTTCACAAAACAGATGACATCATGAGGGAGGGAAATTATGTGGATATATTGAAGCAACATCTCAAGGCATCAGTCAAGAAGGTAAAGTTTTGTTGCAAATGGGTCTTCCAAATGGACAATGACCCCAAGAATACTTCCAAAGTTGTGGCAAAATTTCCGCTCGGCTGCCCGAGCGGAAATGGAGGAAAACTCGCCTCCCTGCGGACCTGGCATCCTTTCACTCCCTCCTCTCTACATTTTCCTCTTCTGTCTCTGCTGCTAAAGCCACCTTCTACCACTCTAAATTCCAAGCATCTGCCTCTAACCCTAGGAAGCTCTTTGCTACCTTCTCCTCCCTCCTGAATCCTCCTCCCCCTCCCCCCCTCCTCCCTCTCTGCGGATGACTTCGTCAACCATTTTGAAAAGAAGGTTAACGACATCCGATCCTCGTTCAAACGACACCGCTGGTCCTGCTCACACTGCCCTACCCTGTGCTTTGACCTCTTTCTCCCCTCTCTCTCCAGATGAAATCTCGCGTCTTGTGACGGCCGGCCACCCAACAACCTGCCCACTTGACCCTATCCCCTCCTCTCTTCTCCAGACCATTTCCGGAGACCTTCTCCCCTACCTCACCTCGCTCATCAACTCATCCTTGACCGCTGGCTACGTCCCTTCCGTCTTCAAGAGAGCGAGAGTTGCACCCCTTCTGAAAAAACCTACACTCGATCCCTCCGATGTCAACAACTACAGACCAGTATCCCATCTTTCTTTTCTCTCCAAAACTCTTGAACGTGCCGTCCTTGGCCAGCTCTCTTGCTATCTCTCTCAGAATTACCTTCTTGATCCTAATCAGTCAGGTTTCAAGACTGGGCATTCAACTGAGACTGCTCTTCTCTGTGTCACGGAGGCTCTCCGCACTGCTAAAGCTAACTCTCTCTCCTCTGCTCTCATCCTTCTAGACCTATCTGCTGCCTTTGATACTGTGAACCATCAGATCCTCCTCTCCACCCTCTCCGAGCTGGGCATCTCCGGCGCGGCCCACGCTTGGATTGCGTCCTACCTGACAGGTCGCTCCTACCAGGTGGCGTGGCGAGAATCTGTCTCCGCACCACGTGCTCTCACCACTGGTGTCCCCCAGGGCTCTGTTCTAGGCCCTCTCCTATTCTCGCTATACACCAAGTCTCTTGGCTCTGTCATATCCTCACATGGTCTCTCCTATCATTGCTATGCAGACGACACACAATTAGTCTTCTCCTTTCCCCCTTCTGACAACCAGGTGGCGAATCGCATCTCTGCATGTCTGGCAGACATATCAGTGTGGATGACGGATCACCACCTCAAGCTGAACCTCGGCAAGACGGAGCTGCTCTTCCTCCCGGGGAAGGACTGCCCGTTCCATGATCTCGCCATCACGGTTGACAACTCCCTTGTGTCCTCCTCCCAGAGTGCTAAGAACCTTGGAGTGACCCTGGACAACACCCTGTCGTTCTCCACTAACATCAAGGCGGTGACCCGATCCTGTAGGTTCATGCTCTACAACAATCGCAGAGTACGACCCTGCCTCACACAGGAAGCGGCGCAGGTCCTAATCCAGGCACTTGTCATCTCCCGCCTGGATTACTGCAACTCGCTGTTGGCTGGGCTCCCTGCCTGTGCCATTAAACCCCTACAACTCATCCAGAATGCCGCAGCCCGTCTGGTGTTCAACCTTCCCAAGTTCTCTCACGTCACCCCGCTCCTCCGCTCTCTCCACTGGCTTCCAGTTGAAGCTCGCATCCGCTACAAGACCATGGTGCTTGCCTACGGAGCTGTGAGGGGAACGGCACCTCCGTACCTTCAGGCTCTGATCAGGCCCTACACCCAAACAAGGGCACTGCGTTCATCCACCTCTGGCCTCCTCGCCTCCCTACCGCTGAGGAAGCACAGTTCCCGCTCAGCCCAGTCAAAACTGTTCGCAGCTCTGGCACCCCAATGGTGGAACAAGCTCCCTCACGACGCCAGGACAGCGGAGTCAATCACCACCTTCCGGAGACACCTGAAACCCCACCTCTTCAAGGAATACCTGGGATAGGATAAATTAATCCTTCGAAGCTTGTGGAAGGCTACCTGAAACATTTGACCCAAGTTAAATAATTTAAAGGCAATGCTACCAAATACTATTTGAGTGTATGTAAACTTCTGACCCACTGGGAATGAAATGAAAGAAATAAAAGCTGAAATAAATCATTCTCTCTACTATTATTCTGACATTTCACATTCTTAAAATAAGGTATTGATTCTAACTGACCTAAGACAAGGAATTTTTACTAGGATTAAATGTCAGGAATTGTGAAAAACAGATTTTTGATATATTTGGCTAAGATGTATGTAAACTTCCGCCTTCAACTGTATGTGAGAATGCTGTTCATTGACTACAGCTCAGCGTTCAACACCATAGTGCTGTCAAAGCTCGACAATAAGCTAGAGACCCTGGTACTAAACACCTCCCTCTACAACTGGACTTCCTGACCGGCCGCCCCCAGGTGTTAAGGGTAGGTAACAACACATCCGCCACGCTGATCCTCATAACAGGGGCCTCTCATGGGTGCGTGCTCAGTCCCTTCCTGTACTCCCTGTTCACTCACGACTGCACAGCCAGGCACGACACCAACACTGTCATTAAGTTTGCCAATGACACAACAGTGGTAGGCCTAATCCCTGACAACGACGAGACAGCCTATAGGAGGAGGTCAGAGACCTGACCGTGTGGTTCCAGGACAACAACCTCTCACTCAACTTGATCAAGACAAAGGTGATGATTGTGGACAACAGGAAAAAGAGGACCAAGCACTCCCCCATTCTCATCGAAGGGGCTGTAGTGGAGCAGGTTGAGTTTGAGTTTATTTTATTTTAACAGGTACAGTGCACATTAATCAACGTTTCAGTAAAAGTGACGGTTTTAGCCAGCCGGCTAATTTTCAACCGCAGTCCCTGGGCAGGTTATTAAAAACAATTACAATATAGACAATCATTGAGCAGTGAGCACACGCATAGCAACATAGGACAAGCAAGACATAGCATACAGACAGAGCAACATAGGACAAGCAAGATGTAGCATACAGACAGAGCAACATAGAACAAGACAAAATCCATAAAAGCAACAGTGTTTCCACACCTCACAAGCTACAGACAACAGACAACATGGAAAGCAGCAATACACAGCTAGGGATTATGTTTACAAATCTGATTGACCTTTAGCCATGTCTTCATGCATTTTGTGAAAGTGTGATATGTGGTGCAGTTATGTGTGTCTGATGGCAGTGTATTCCAGACATGGGAAGCTCTCACCAGAGAAAGCGGATTTACTAAAAGTGCTTTTCCTTAAGGGAACTATACAGTCACTTCTCATGGCAGACGTTGTGGATCTGCTGCCATATGTTTGGGTTTTCTGTTTAACAAAAATACTGAGTGGCGGGGGAGCCAGGCCATTTAGGATCTTGAATACAAGACATGCGTCGGTGTATTGCACAAGATTTTCCCAACTCAGGAGCTCATGCTTTTTGAGGATGTAACAGTGATGATGGCTATTGGGCTTCCAATCAAGCACTTTGAGAGCCTGTTTGTAGACAGACTGAATAGGTTTTAATGTTGTACAACAAGCTTGGGCCCAACTAGTCAAGCAGTATGATAAGTGGGGGAGTATCATAGATTTGAAGTACAGTTTTGCTACCTCTGTACTCAAACAATTTTGTATATATCGGGAATTAGCTGGGTTCAATTTGGTTATTTGAATGACCTTTTTCACATGCTTTTTAAAACAGAAGTTGGAATCAAGTATGATGCCAAGGTACTTAAAATCAGATACCACCTGGAGTTTCTCCCCTGACACATAGACATCTGGCTCAGTAGCATCTCTTGCCCTCTTTGTGAAGAACATGCAAACAGTTTTTTTCACATCGAGATGCAAACACGAGTCATTGAGCCCCTTTGTAACCTAGACCATTACAGTAGTGAGTTCTTGTGCAGCTTGTTGTTTGCTCTTTGCATGCACATATATCACTGTATCATCTGCATACATTTGAACTTCAGACCCAGTACAGACAGAGGGCAGATCATGAATGTACAGGCTGAACAGGAGGGGCCCCAGTATTGACCCTTGGGGCACGCGCACATCATAGCTAAGAGTGGGCGACAGCGCATTGCTCACTCTGACACTGAGTTCTGCCTTCAAGGTATGATTTCATCCATCTCAAGGCATCGGGGGAAAAGTTGAACTTGGACAATTTTGTGATGAGAATCTCATGGTTAACAGTATCAAAAGCCTTCCTTAGGTCCAGAAACACAGCCCCAACAACGCACCCTTTGTCCATCTTGGACTTCACATTTTCCAGAAGAAAGCAGTTGGCCGTTTCTGTGGAGTGTTTCGCTCCGAAGCCAAACTGCATGGAGTGTAATGTGAAGGGCCTGTTGTTAAGGTGGGCAATCAGTTGTTCTGCTACACACTTTTCAACAACCTTTGACACCACAGGTAGTATACTAATGGGCCTGTAGTTACCCACGTCAGCAGGGTCGCCCGATTTAAAGATGGCCGTTATTATGGCCGACTTCCATACACTTGGAAACACCCCCAGACCAATAGATGTGTTGGTGACCTTAGTAATGGGGCCAATGAGTGACTCTTTGTAGTTTTTAAGAAAGGTAGAGTCCAGCCCAAACACATCTTTGGATTTAGAGTTCTTTAGTGAGCTAATCACCTTGTTCACCTTTGACTCAGAAATCTCCCTTATGATGAAGACAGGTTGAGCGTCATTCACTAGCACTGAGCCCAAGAAACCAGTGGAGGGGTTCTGTGTCAGTACCCTGACAGAGTCAATAAAGTAGGAATTGAAGGCTATTGCTATTTCGACTGCATCCTGTGTTAGATTGTTATTCACCATGATTTCTAGTCTTTTTGCAGTGTTACTATGGTCTTTGCCTGTTAAGTTTTTTAGATTCTCCCAGATCAATTTAGAATTTCCCTTTGCCTCACCAATTAGGTTAATAAAAAAGTTTGCCTTGGCCTGTCTGATTTCTTTCATCACCTTATTTCTCAACATGGTAAACCTACGTCTGTCATGCTCTAATTTGGATTTTAGGGCTGTTTTTAGAGCATAATCTCGTTCTTTCATCAATTTCCAGATTTCTCCATTTAGCCAAGGAAGAGTGCTCTTTTGGCCAGGTTTGGATTTGATTTTCTTTAGGGATAGATTGTGGATAGAAAAACCTGACTATCAGCTTCCACGTCTGTATAGGACAAGAGATCATTCCAGTTAATTCCATTAATTGCGTTTTCAAAATATTTGAATTCACTCTTAGGTATTCTTAGTTGATCCGTCTTTCTAACAGTAGAGAGGTTAAACCTGCTCTTAGACAGCTTTCTGGCTATAAGTGTCAGGTTATGATCAGATAGCACAGTAACCATATTGAATGATTTAGTCACTCTCTCTGGTTTATTACTGAACACCAAATCAATCTGTGTTTTAGAACAACAAGTCACCCTGGTTGGCCCTTTAACTAGCTGTGTAAGGTCAAAGGTATTAGTGATCCGTTTGAGGCTTTTCCTACAAGACTTGTCTTCATAATTAATATTAAAATCTCCCATTAAGATGACCTCTTTCCCAAAATCACATTCCCTAAGCATGTTATTAAACTGATCAAAAAACACACTTTTGGTGGAAGGTGGTCTATACATTCCATAAGGGTAAAAGACATTTGGGGAGACAGTGTAACGTTCAGGCCAATACATTCCAGTTCATTATCACATGACCACTCAATTTGTTTACATCGGATATGTTCTTTAATGTAAATCATCAGACCCCCTCCTTTTCCTTCAATCTTGTCTCTCCTGAAAACATTGTAGCCAGGTACAATCAAAGCAGCATATGGAGAGTTTTTATGGAGCAATGTCTCTGAGAGGCAGAGGAAGTCAAGGTTGGAGTCTGTGAGTAGATGTTGAATTTGATCACTTTTTGGAATGACACTACGAATGTTCAAGTGCCCCCCTAGTAGTCCCTTGGGCATAGCTTGTGGGTTCCAGATGACTCGAGAGTGATTGACACATTGAAAAAAGTTAAATTTTCTGTGTTTTCTGACGGCTGGGTTTAAGCCGTTTTGTTTCGTTTTGATTAGGGGCGGCTTGGGTATGTTTGAAGAGTCAAAATCTATCCTGGAGCCGGGTGGGTCGGCTCATAAGACTCAAATGGCTACCCAGACTATTCACATTGCCCCCCCCCCCCCTTTTTGCACCGCTGCTACTCTCTGTTGTTATCATCTATGCATAGTCACTTTAATAACTCTATATGTACATATTACCTCATTTACCTCGACTAACCAGTGCCCCCGCACATTGACTCTGTACCGGCTCCCTCCTGTGTACAGTCTCACTATTGTTATTTTACTGCTGCTCTTTAACTACTAGTTACTTGTATTTCTTATTGTTATTCATATATATATTTTTAATTGCATTGTTGGTTAGCATTTCACCTGTTGTATTCGGAGCATGTGACTAATAAAATGTGACTTGATTTTAAGGTGCTGGGGGCATAAGGCAAAATCTCTTCAAATGTTGATATTTGGTTGCGTTGACAATCAAACACAATTCAATATCACTAACTATCATTACATGCTAACCACAGCTTGAAACCCTAGGCCTACTGATTTGTCTATTTTTAGTTGAATTCTGGGTTGAATTTAAGCAATAGCTGTCGTGGCAAATGCTATAGGCTTAAATGGCATCATTGATGATGAGTGATAAAATATGGTCACACTTTATTTGGTCTGTTAAACCTTCCCTTTGGAATGACTTCAATAGCAACAGTGAATCTATTTTGTTTTTAAATCATTCTCAAGAGGGCACATTGGTAATAGTATCACGGAAAATTACAAACTCTGTCATGCATATGCACTGTATAAGCTTTGAACCCGTACATTTCCACTGTCTGTTTGTTTCATGTAAGAAGATGCCAGTGTTTTTCGTCTCTTGTTTTGAGTAACTTAGTCATGCGGCCAAAGACAAAGGGCCATTTGAGCAGTGTTGCCATCTCATTTTCAGGGGAAGTTGCTAGAGGCAGGTCGATTTGTTGCTAACAGTTGCTAAATTACGTTGTGATGTCATTACGTAATAACGTAAAACTGCGTCATTACGTAGAATACACAATAATGTTACTCAATTGACTGGCTATCTTGGCGAAAAAATATGATTTGACGTTTGTTAGTGTAACGATCGTCATGGTGGATGGACCAAGGCGCAGCGGGTTGAGTGCTCATATTCACTTTATTTGAACACTATTGAACAAAACAAGGAAAAACGACCGACAAACAGCCTTGCATGCAACACACAGCTACGCAACAAACAACCTCCGACAAAACCCCATGAAAACAAACTCCTAATTATAGGACCTTCAATAAGAAGCAACGATTACCAGCTGCTTCCAATTGAAGGTCCAACCCCAATAAACTAAACATAGAACTACAATAGACTAGACAGAACATAGAAACATACTAACATAGAACAATTACAAAAAAAAACGGAATACATAAACCAAACACCCCTCTACATACACACACAACCCGAACCATATAAAACAAATACCCCCTGCCACGTCCTGACCAAACTACAATAACAAATAACCCCTATACTGGTCAGGATGGGACAGTTAGTTTATTATCACATATTTTTATTTGTAAAAGTAATATAAACACAACACATTTTATATGATCAGATATTTTATTTTTAAACACAACACATTGAAATATTGAACAATTACACATTACAAACTATTGAACAATTACATTTGATTTATTTTCTTTTTAACTAGTAAACCTACACATTCTGAACAATTATAGTTTTAAGCAGTGTATTGGTAGTTAGTTAATATGCAACCTAACTGATCAACAATTATAGTACAAGCTAATAACAAGGTATATATGCTATCTTTTTGAACAAGCAACTTAACTCAAATAATGATGTGTGCACCATGCATCTCTCTCCAGCTCTCTCCAGGTTGTTGTGCTGCTTGGCTGTCTAGCTGCTCAATGGTTTCCTCCAGATATTGCCACTGTTCTCGCTCACACTGCAGTGCACACTGCCACCATCAGCTGTGTGTCTCCGCCAGTTCCAGATAGTCCACTCCTTGCATACGTACTGTAAATATGATGAATCAAAGATTGGCAAGGAAATCCTCTTCATCTACACTGTCCAACTGCATTGTCATGGAGCTGGAACCAGCAGAAGAGGATGGAGTGGCCTAAAAGCTGTATGTTGCTGTGGTGCCAAACTGCTGCAGAACTTCACTTGGTAGTTTATGCTGGTAACAGGTATCATCAGCCAGCTTCAGTCCATACCGCACCAGGATTATGGAGTTGAGAGTGTGCAGTGACATTCTATTTCTTAACTTTGACTTAACCACACTGATTTGGCTGAACAGCCGTTCAACCTCCGCATTTGAGTGTGGCAAGGAGAGGGCACGGAGTGCAGCTTTGCACAGTTCTTCAAATGGATTTGTCCCGGAAGAGTCCGTTTAGTTATTCACTTCACTCCAAAACTCGACTGTATTTTCAGTTGAGTCCCACCTAAACAGATGGATGTTTCTACATTTGGAAACAATTTTAGCAATTGTTTGGGACTAGTACTCCAGTAGCTCAGCTACTTTAATAATTTCAGTGGTGCCTTTATTGTACTTTAGCTTTTCCTCGTCAGTGAAGAGCACTTTTTGCCAGTCCTGTCTGCTCCAGCAACGGTGGGTTTGAGTTGACTTTGAGTTGACCAAGGCCAGTGAGCATTGCTACATGGTGGATGTGCTCCACGCCATGTACATGGACAAGACCAACTATATCTACCTGACATTCTTAAAATCAATCCTGTCCAACGTACAAGTTGCAGTGAAGTCAGTCCATAAGATTGCAAGAACAGCTCAAATAAGCAAAGAGAAATGACAGTCCATCATTACTTTAAGACATGAAGGTCAGACAATGCGGAAAATTTCAAGAACTTTGAAAGTACCTTCGAGTGCAGTTGCAAAAAACATCAAGTGCTATGATGAAACTGGCTCTCATGAGGACCGCCACAGGAAAGGAAGACCCAGAGTTACCACTGCTGCAGAGGACAATTTCATTAGAGTTAACTGCACCTCAGATTGCTTCACAATTAACAGACAAATCTCAACATCAACTGCTCAGAGGAGACTGCTTGAATCAGACCTGCATGGTCAAATTGCTGCAAAGAAACCACTACTAAAGGACACCAATAATAATAAGAGAATTGATTGGACCAAGAAACACAAGTAATGGACATTAGACCAGTGGAAATCTGTCCTTTGGTCTGATGAGTCCAAATTTGAGATTTTTGGTTTCCAACCTCTGTGTCTTTGTGAGATGCAGAGTAGGTGAACGGATGATCTCAGCATGTGTTGTTCCCACCGTGAAGCATGGAGGAGGAGGTGTGATGGTGGAGGGGGCTTGGAAAAGTGTTCCTCATGAAGCTGGTTGAGAGAATGCCTAGAGTGTGCAAAGCTGTCATCAAGGCAAAGGGTGGTTACTTTGAAGAATCTAAGATCAAATATATATTTTGATTTGTTTAACAATTTTTGGTTACTACATGATTCCATTTGTGTTATTCCAAACCCTTGAATGAGTAGGTGTGTTCAAACTTTTGAGTGCTACTGTATATGTGAAATTAAATTAAACAGTAATGTATGTTAATGTTAATCCTATGCTAGTGCTAATGATAACAATAGCCTAATATATTCAATATGCTGTGATCTGTAGAGAGAATATATTAGAGGGGATGTGTCAAAAAGTGATTGATGAGCTATTTTAGTGTCATGTGTTTATACCCTTTTATGGTCATCCTGCCCGGATGTTCTCACGCTATCGAGTGAGTGTTTATGTAACATGATAGCGCAGCTGTTCCTTTGAAGTAAAGCAAATGTTTGCAATAAACATGTCCTGGTGATAATGTGTTGTGACCTTGTTAAACTGTTGAATGTGTTTGAACATTTGAAACAGTTGGGAATTTATGTAGTGTGTGGGGGAGGCCTGAGTTTGAAAAGTTTAAACATTTGGGAATTTTTGTAGTGAACTTATGGACTTATGAATAAGTCATTTCCGGGGAAGGTCTGTCTGAGTATAAGTAAGTGTTAGGCTAGTCCTGTGCCATGTCTAACACAGATAAACTATAGAAAACATGTCTCCTAGACCAATTCTAGGTGTATTGTGTGCTTCATGTCTGGGACACAATGACAAAACCATCTTAAGCCATTTTCTCCTGCATTTCGCTTGAGAGAATGACTTAAGATAAGACTGTCAGATCGAACCGGCCCTGGGTGGAACATCCCTGCCTGGCTATGCATTGTGAGAGGACATCTGCGGGCGAGATGATTTGAAAGCCATAAGAATCTCTTCAGTCTCATATAGTCCAGACTCAAAAGTGACCATTTTAGGTTATTCCAAATTCAATAGCTCAAATGCCACCAAATTTGTTCGTTAGTATGTATCTTCAAAAGCATGCACAGAGGTCAACTATTTTGTGCTTGTCTTTAGCTTCAGGTGGGGAGATTATTTTAAAGTGCTTGATATCATGAAACAAGTACAGCAGTTTTTTTTACCATCGTGAACATTTACGAATATGGGCCCTTCTGTCCTCAAGACATAACTTGGGCTGAACGGCAAGAAGGTTGATCTATCATGGTGTAACGATCGTCTGAAAGAGGGGACCAAGATGCAGCGTGGTTCGTGCTCATCATGAAATGTATTTACTGAGAACACTTTAGACAAAATAACAAAACGACCAACAGTTCCGTCAGGTGCAAAACACTAAACAGAAATAACTACCCACAAAACCCCAAAGGAAAACAGGCTGCCTAAGTATGGCTCCCAATCAGCGACAACGATGTACAGCTGTCCCTGATTGAGAGCCATACCAGGCCAAAACAAAGAAATACAAAAACATAGAAAAAAGGACATAGAATGCCCATCCAAATCACACCCTGACCAAACCTAAATAGAGACATAAAAAGGCTCTCTCAGGTCAGGGCGTGACACATGGAAAATAAAATATTCAAAACCTGTAAGGCCCTGGAGATCCAGGGTGGAAGAAACATTGTCTGAGGTGCTCACTGCTTGAATAAGGGGATTTGGAGACTCATGGGGGTGTTGGGTTAGAATTGGCCCTTCCCAAGGGCTTCTTTTTCTCTAAGAAAGGAATTAAAGAATAATTATACATATAAACATGTATTGTGTAGTAAAGTGTATGATATCTATAAAGATTTAGAATAACATGAAGGTTTTTAAAAACCTTACATTCAATGAATGAAATCTCTCCTCTAAGAGATGTGTGTGTGTCTGAGGCCTGGTGTCGGGTTACATGCAGCGAGTGAGAGAGAGAGAGAGAATCCCTGAGCAAACCTTATTTTCATGAACAAAATACATTTTTAGAAATAGTCTTTCCACCAAGTGTATTTATACATATAAACACTTATTGGTGTACTATTGTGAAATAATATGTATGATTTATATACAGGTTTAGTAAAAATAAAAAAAACAATAATACAAAAAAGAACATTCTGGCATATTTTGATATTGTATAGTAAACTTTTAATAATTGCAATATGTTTACATTTATGTACTAAAGTTTAGAAAGAAAAATAAAAGGACTTTAAAAAGAAAATTGTATTTACCTTCAATGAATGACAGCTCTTCCTCTGGCCCTATGTCTCTGTGTTCGTGTTAGATTACAAGCAGAGAGAGGTACAAAGAGAGAGATCCCTGAAAAGGATCAAAAACATTTCCTACAAAAAAACACAAAAAATACAAAATAATGATTATACATGTAAACATGTGATGGTATTACAGTTTAATAATAATATGGAGGATGTGTATAGATTTTTAGAAGAAAAAAATAATTTTTATAAGAAAAAAACATTATGGTTATAGTTTCATAGTACACCTTTTAATAATAGTATTATGTTTTAAGGTCTGTACTAAAGATTTTGAATTAAATAAAGGGGTTTAAAATTGTATTTACCTTCATTGAATGAAATCTCTCTGTCAGTCTCCCCGATCTGTTTCTCTCTATCTCTACACAAGAGAATGTGGTTCTTAGGGATGTGTGTGTGTGTGTGTGTGTGTGTGTGTGTGTGTGTGTGTGTGTGTGTGTGTATGTGTGAGCGTGTGCATGTCTTTGAAAACAACTGTCCGGGGGCCTCCGAGGATGTCCCCCCACCCAAACAGTTGGGACATCAGGGACGTCTGGACCTCTGTCTCTCACCCCGTTGGTGCGAACGTGTAAGTATGTCTATTTGAACCAACGTTTTTTAAAACCTGTCTAACCTTTAACCTTGTAAAAAAGAGTTCTCATCAAATCCATATGTAAATAGTCAACAGGTTGGCCCTTACACATTAGGTTACTATATGTACATAAGGGTCCCCCCAAACAACTGTTGTTTTTTTCCCCCGAGGATGTCCGTTGGATATGTCCAAGGATGTCCGGGGTGTCCAAGGATGGAATGTACGTTGTATGTCTCTGTCAATCACACCCACCTCTTTGAAAGGGTTATTGTATTATTTGTTTTAAAGATGGGCCCATTTTAATGATGACCTAAACAGATCCATTTTACCCCCTTAGTAACCTTTTACTGCAGTGGGCTAAATCTGTGGAAAACAGAGAGTTTCTTGGTGGTCTTAAACAAATATGACCCTGATAATCATCTATAGTATGAACATTGGAACATCTTGAATAACAATAAGGGGCACATGTACTCTTAAATGTCCACTCAGCACAGCCCTCGGAGCGTGGTTCCTCTCTAATTTTGTTCCTAGGTTTATGACTTCTAGGGAGTGTTTCCTAGATGCTGTGCTTCAGCATATACATTGATGGGTCTTATATTTTTAGACTGCGTATCTCTAAAACACTTGTGACAACTGCTCATGCAAAAAGGGGTTTTAAGAAGTACATTTGGTTGATTGACAGATTTGTATTATTATAAAAAGTGTCACGCACTGATCTATTTCACCTGTCCCTGTGATTGTCTCCACCCCCTCCAGGTGTCGCTAATTTTCCCCAGTGCATTTATCCCTGTGTTTCCTGGCTCTTTGCCAGTTCGTCTTGTATGTTTAGTCAAGTCAACCAGCGTGTTTTTCCCCATACTGTCATGTCCTGACCAGTATAAGGGGTTATTTGTTATTGTAGTTTGGTCAGGACGTGGCAGGGGTGTGTTTGTTTAGAGTGTCTCGGGGTTTGTTGGTCTATGTGCTTATGTAAGAGGGGTGTTTGTTTAGAGTGTTCCGGGGTTGTTGGGCTATGTTCTATGTTAGTATATTTCTATGTTAGTTCTAATCTTTCTATTTCTATGTTTAGTTTATGGGGTTGACCTTCAATTGGAAGCAGCTGCTCCTCGTTGCTTCTAATTGAAGGTGTTATTTAAGAGGGGTGTTTTTTCGATTGGGATTTGTGGGAAGTTGTCTCCTGTTTTGTGTCTGTGCACCTGACAGGACTGTTTAGTGTCGTTTATTGTTTTGTATACGTGATTTGTTTGTTTTCCTTCTTCAAAATTAAAAAGAAGATGAGTATACACGTTCCCGCTGCGTTTTGGTCTGATCGTTACGACACCCGTTACAGAACTACCCACCAACAACGGACCAAGCAGTGGAGGAAGGAGCAGCAGGTGGACTAAAAGGAGTCGTGGACATGGAAGGAAATTCTGGATGGGGCTGGACCATGGCACCAGGCTGGTGAAAACCGTCGCCCACCGGAGGAGATAGAGGCAGCCAAGGCGGAGCGGCGCCGTTATGAGGCTTTATACGCGCCGATTGGGAAGCACGAGAGGCACCCCCAATAAAAAAAAATTGGGGGGGGGGGGCACACGGGTAGTTTGGCTGGGCCAAGGGTGAGCCCTAAGCCAACTCCCCATGCTTATTATGGGGAGCGTATGGAGTGGAGAGCGCCGGAGTATGCGGAAGTGCGCACGATCTCGCCCATGCGCACGCATAGTCCGTTGCGAGCGATCCCAGCCCCTCGCAAGTGCCGTGCTAGAGTGGGCATCCAGCCTGGAAGGAGGATGCCTGCGCAGCACATCTTGCCACCAGTGCGCCTCCTCGGCCCAGGCTACCCTATGCCTGCTCTACGCACGGCAACCATCAGGCCTCTGCACAGCCCAGTTCGCACTGTGCCAGCACTCCGTTCGTACAGGGCTACTATTACCATCCAGCCAGGACGAGTTGTGCAGGAGGTATGCTCCAGACCTCCAGTGCCTACTCATGGCCCGGTGTATCCTGTTCCCACTCCTCGCACTAGCCTTGGGGTGCATGTCTCCAGTCTGGTACCTCCACTACCAGCCCCATGCACCAGGCCTCCAGTGCGTCAGCCCAGTCCAGCTCGTCCTGCTCCTCGCACTAGCCATGTGGTGCGTGTCCCTAGTCTGGCGTGTCCTAAGCCAGCCCCACGCATCAGGCCTTCAGTGTGCAGTCCCCGTCCAGAGCTTCCGACGACAGTGCCTCGTCCAGAGCTTCCTGCAACAGTGCCTCGTCCAGAGCTTCCGGCAACAGTGCCTCGTCCAGAGTGTCCGGCGACAGTGCCCCGTCCAGAGTGTCCGGCGACAGTGCCCCGTCCAGAGTGTCCGGCGACAGTGCCCCGTCCAGAGTGTCCGGCGACAGTGCCCCGTCCAGAGTGTCCGGCGACAGTGCCCCGTAGAGAGACGGCCCACAGTCCGGAGCCAGCAGAAACGGCCCACAGTCCGGAGCCGAGAGAGACGGCCCACAGTCCGGAGCCGAGAGAGACGGCCCACAGTCCGGAGCCGAGAGAGACGGCCCACAGTCCGGAGCTGAGAGAGACGGCCCACAGTCCGGAGCCGAGAGAGACGGCCTACAGTCCGGAACCGGCGCAGCGAGAGTCGCCCTACAGTCCGGAATTAGCGCAGCCAGAGTCGCCCTACAGTCCGGAATCGGCGCAGCCAGAGTCACCCTTCAGCCCGAGGTCTCCAGTGACCCGCATCAGCCCGAGGTCTCCAGCAACGCACATCAGCCTGAGGTCTTCAGCGATACGCCATAGCCCAGAGACTTTGGGAGGGGTAAAGTTTAATGAGTATTTAGCGGGGGTGGACAGGTTAGGTTGGAGAGTAAGGCCGGAGCCTGATCCACCTCCATAGTAGGTGGGTTGGGGAGGGGGGGTGTAGCACAAGAACCGTCGGTGACGGTGGCCACCCTCCCTTCCCTCCCATTAGTTTGGGATTATTTTTGTTTTGGGGTTATTTTTTTTGTTTAAGGTGCATCCGGGGTCTGCACCTTTGGGAGGGGTACTGTCACGTCCTGACCAGTATAAGGGGTTATTTGTTATTGTACTTTGGTCAGGACGTGGCAGGGGTGTGTTTGTTTAGAGTGTCTCGGGGTTTGTTGGTCTATGTGCTTATGTAAGAGGGGTGTTTGTTTAGAGTGTTCCGGGGTTGTTGGGCTATGTTCTATGTTAGTTCTAATCTTTCTATGTCTATGTTTAGTTTATGGGGTTGACCTTCAATTGGAAGCAGCTGCTCCTCGTTGCTTCTAATTGAAGATCTTATTTAAGAGGGGTGTTTTTTCTATGGGATTTGTGGGTAGTTGTCTCCTGTTTTGTGTCTGTGCACCTGACAGGACTGTTTAGTGTCGTTTATTGTTTTGTATACGTGATTTGTTTGTTTTCCTTCTTCAAAATTAAAAGAAGATGAGTATACACGTTCCCGCTGCGTTTTGGTCTGATCCTTACGACACCCGTTACACATACTCCTTTTCTATTCTCTTTTGCTAGTCTTCCCGGTTTTGACCACTGCCTGACTCGACTTCTTTCCGCCTTCCTGATCATCCTGCCTGCCCTGACCTTGAATCTGCCTGCCCTTCAGTACCTATTGGACTCTGAACTGGTTTTGACCTTTTGCCTGTACACAATCATTCTCTTGCCTACCACTTTTTGGATTAATAAACATTGTAAAACTCCAACCATCTGCCTCATGTGTCTGTATCTGGGTCTCGACCTTGTGCCTTGATAAAAAGAATAACAATATTATTATAATCATTATTATGTTACAGGTGAGACCTACCCAAATGTTTAAACTTTTCAAACTCAGGCCTCCCCACACACTACATAAGTTCCCAACTGTTTCAAATGTTCAAACACATTCAACATTTCAACAAGGTTACAACACATCAATCACCAGGACATTTTATTGCAAACACTTGCTTTACTTCAAAGGAACAGCTGCAATATCATGTTATATAAGCAATCACTCGATAGCGTGAGAACATCCGGACAGAATGACCACAAGAAGACATAAACACGACACTAAAAATAGCTCATCACTCACTTTGACACATTCAAACTTTTCAACCGCAGGTCACCCACATTCACCACATAAATTCCCAACTGTTTCAAATGTTCTAACAGATTCAACAGTTCCACATCAATCACATCACATCAATCACCAGGAAATTTTTATTGCAAACATTTGCTTTCCTATAAAGGAACAGCTGCACTATGATGTTACATAAACAATCACTCGATGACATCTACAATATTCTCTCATTGTTTAACAGTTTCACTCAATTCATTTTAATTAAAAATAATAACTATGACTCACCCCCTCTAGTCATTAGTTTGCACTAATTGCACTGTTTTGTCTACATAACCTGGCTCAAGCATTCATGACATCACCCTGAAGAAGGCACAGTGATGCCGAAACATTGGTGGTTTACCCAATAAATTACGGTGAGTTTATACATAGAGTGTGCGACTCTCTTTGTTTTTATAGAAGCATTTATAGTGAACATAAAGTTAGGATTATTTACTTTACATAGGTTACACATAGACTTCAATTTGATTTGTATTTCTCTGTATTGTCAACTAAACTGGTTACTTTGAAGAATCTAAGATTTGTTTTACACTTTTTTGGTTAGTTCATGATTCCATGTGTTTTTTCATAGTTGTGATGTCTTCACTATTATTCTACAATGTAGAAAATAGTAAAAAGAAAGAAAAACCCTTAAATGAGTAAGTGTGTCAAAGCTTTTGAGTGCTACTATATATGTGAAATTAAATTAAACAGTAATGTATGTTAATGTTAATCCTATGCTAGTGCTAATGATAACAATAGCCTAATATATTCAATTATTATTATCTTCTAACTGTTTCACTCAATTCATTCTAATCAACCTAGTAACTATGACACACCCCTCACTATTGTCATCAGTTGCACTAATTGCACTGTTTTGTCTACATAACTTGGTTCAAGCATTCATGACATCACCCTGAAGAAGGAACAATTATGTCGAAACGTTGGTGGTTTACCCAATAAATTACAGTGAGTTTATACATAGAGTGTGCGACTCTCTTTGTTTTTATAGAAGCATTTATAATGAACATAGTGTTAGGATTATCTACTTTACATAGGTTACACATAGACTTCAATTTGATTTGTATTTCTCTGTATTGCCAACTTAACTTTTGGTTTTCTGTCAATCACTTGTATTACTGTGACATCAACGTCATGTTTACTATAACTGGAAAAATAACAAATTAATTTGCTGTTGAGAGTGGGGTGTAAATAAATAAAACGTACAGTGCAGATGACTGGAGTGACATACTTCAAACAGTACTTAATGATGGGTTATGGTCATTAAGTACATGTCCTCTATATTATCGTACAGACGGTCTGCACCTGTGGAGTAAACATATCAACAGAGTCTCAAAATCACAGCAGTCAATAAAAGGGTCTGGTCAGTTGGTCTGTCAAATACCCAGGTAAACATTCTCAAACCACCAAGTGACAGACTGGTTTAAACAATTGCAGATCAGGAAACCTGGACAACAGCTCTAACCAGGGTTTCCCAAACTCGGTCCTGGGCCCCCTATAGCTGATTCAAATAACCAACTCATCATCAAGCTTTTATTATTTGATTCAGTTGTGTAGTGTTATGGCAAAAAACAAAACATGCACCCAGGGGTGGGCCCCAGGACCGAGTTTAGGAAACACTGGTTCAAGGTGCCTGTATTTATTTGTTTAGAAAACAAGAGCTCACGTTATGGCCAATCTTCTGAAAAAGTGGTGAAAAAAAATCTAAGTAATGTAAAAAGAGGACCAGTGTCACGAATACTCTCTCTCCGGCTCTCTAGGTCACCAAGCTGCTCATTATTACACTCACCCATCACCATCGTTACACGCACCAGTGCTCCATCAGACTCACCTGGACTTCATCACCTTCCTAACTACCTTCCCTATATCTGACACTTCTTTTGGTTTCTTCCCCAGGCATTATTGTTTCTGTTCCAGTGTTCATGTCTGTACTCTACCTGTGTTTCTTATTATGCTAATTTTTTGCTTCCCCAGTCCCAGCGTACACGCTACAGAATAACGCCTCACCAAAGGGGAGCATCAATGTCTTTAGTTTTTTTGTGTTGGCAGGTGATGTCGGGTCCGGGTCCTCGGCCGGCTTGTTAGGCTTCGCTCCTGGTCCCCGGGATCGTTCCTCTGGTTGGCGTCCTGCGGCTAAAGACGTGCGTCAGGGAGGGGGTACTGTCACATATACTCCCTGTCCGGCGCTCTAGGTCATCAGGCTGCTCATTATTACACACACCTGTCACCTGGAATTCATCACCTTCATGACTCCTAAACAGCTAATCAAAGGGCTACCCAGACCCCTCTTTTACGCTGCTGTTGCTCTGTTTAAAATGTATGCATAGTCACTTTAACTCTGCCTACATGTACATATTACCTCAATTACCTCGACTAAACTATGTCCCCGCACATTGACTCTTTACCGGTACCCACTGTATATAGCCTCGCTTGATCTTTAGCTGCTGCTGTTAAATTAGTTGTTACTTTTATTTTCTATTTTTTACTTGACACTTATTTGTTTTCTTAAATTCTTAAAGCATTGTTGGTTAAGGGCTTGTAAGTAAGCATTTCACTGTAAGGTCTACACCTGTTGGATTCAGCGCATGTAACAAATAACGTGTGATTTGATTACCTTCCCTACATCTGCTACCCCTTTATTTCCTTCCCAAGGCGTTATTGTTTCTGTTCCAGTGTTCATGTCTAAACGCTACCCATCTTTCTTGTTTTGTTCGAATGTATGTTCACTTAGTTATTAAATACACTCCCTGAACTTGCTTCCCGACTCCCAGCGTACATGTTACAACCACAACCTGCGATGTGAATAATCAAGGACTCAGGACTATAAAGTTATATCTGCAAAATGTAGAGTTTTGAGATAATGAGTATTTTTAAGTCCCAAATCTCAGAACTGTTTTGTGATGTCCTCCTGTTTTCAAGTATATCACCTTACTTATGTACAATTATTTGTTATTGACAACACAGCATTGTGTGATTGGATTGCATATAGAACCTTAAAGCACCAAGTTAAAAGGTGTTTGCGTAAATAGAACTTCCGATTTTTTTATTTTTTTTCATTGTAAATGGACTTAAAAAAAAATCTGACATATCTCACATGTAAAGGACCACCTGAAGAGCAACTCTATGTGAATAATTCATTTTTGACCAACATGTCAGAACTTTAAAATCCCCAAATAACGAGGTGTCGTTTCACATCAATGTCCAAAGTGGCAATGTGTGCCAGAGGAACAACTTGGATAATGCCATAAACACCTTGAACAGAAACATCCTGAGGGAAGCTGACCTGCAATTAGGGTTTCTGTGATTGATTATCTGTGATTGAAGGAATGGGGCCATGCAGGGTATTTTACCACTCCTTGCTATCAGGGATCCTTGGGACGTTCCTACTCCATTGAAGTGGACAATTAAAATAGTTAGGGTGAGGGTAGGGGTTAAGGTTAAGGTTAAGGTTCAAGGTAGGGACATCCCAAGGATTTCTGATAGCACTGATTTTACTATTATGTTTTCATAAGACCTACAATGATAGTGGTAAAACGTAATAATAACTTACATGAAAATACCTTCATAAATGTTTGTAATATAATACAAGGTTTAGATAGCTGGCTAGACTAACTTACCTAGTAAACAATAACATGTTAGCTGACATGGGTTAATTGGGTGAATGTCGGTGACTGACATAACAAGAGGAAAACTGCGGCTGCACTACCACATTTCAAAATGTCACATTGTGTATTCTACTATCTTAACTAACAGTAGGTTGAGACCCTGACTGACATTGAACAAAAGTGATTGCGGGCCCTAAGTGGCCGCTTATACCTAGAAACGGCACTGGGAGTAGGCCGGGCTAACTCACCATAAACCCAGCTGATACACACTGACTGTAGTATAGAGAAGAGAAGCAGAGTCATCCCACTGCAGGCATAGTAATCAAACAGCTGGAAGATATACAGGCCTCCCTGCAAATAGAGGAGGGGTAGAAAGAGAAAGAAAGTATAAGGTACAGTCTTACTGAGCACAACAATATGACTATAATCTACCTCCAGGGTGTACAAAACACTCAGACAATGATCGTAGGTGTGTCCAGCAGCCCAATCGCTTACAGAATAAGTGGAATCTACCAACAGTTTTGCGGAAGAGGAGGTATGTTGAAACACAGGGATATGTTGAAACAGATCACTTAGGAGGAAGGCTATCTATCGATCATATATCTGGTTAATGTCATGATAGATCTAATAACGATGGCCTTGAAATTCCATATTTTAAATCCTATGTCCTTATAGAATGATGACTTCAAATGACCTCTCACCTCTGTGACCATGACCAGGCCGATGAAGAAGCCACCCACACTGATGATGATGAGCAGGATTTTACGCCGATGGCCAACCAGGAAGAAGGAGGGATTCATGTCTAAGATAGCTGTCACCAAAGCCTCCACACCTACAAACTGAAAGAGAGAGAATAGGGAAGTTCAGTGGAAACTCTCTTCTTTGAAATACTAGCTACTCCTTCACAGTTTCACATCCATTGAGTTTAGTGATGATTGTAGCATCTATTGTAGGTTATGTAATTATCCTTCACTAAGAAAATATTCCGTAGGCCTTCAGGGACACTCTAACACACCTCACTGTCTAACACCGGTAGGATTATCATGATGAAGAAGAAGATGGCCCAAAGCTGGGGTAATGGCATCATGGCCACGGGACGAGTGTAGGCGATGAATGCTAGGCCTGGACCTGTATGCTGCAACAAAGGTAAATAGTTAGATCCCTCAAATGCTAAGACATCTGTCTTGCAACAAAGCAGAACTTAAAAGGGTTTGTTATTTTGTTTGTTTGTGCATTTGTTAATTTCATATCTCACTGCTGCAACACTTACCAGATTCGACCACGGTTGAGATGTCTGTCCCTTATTCATAAGCCATGAAGCCCAGTACAGAGAAGATAGCAAAACCGGCCACAAAGCTGGTTCCACTGTTCAAAAGGCACAGGTACACACAGTCCCTAAAAAGTGATTCATTTCCCTGTTAGTCACAACACGAAGGCATCCAATTGACCTACAACATGGAGATCAAACTTTCCAGATACCCTACCATTAATGCAACCCAACCTCCAAAGAATTATAGGCACAGGGGAGATTTTTGCAGGCACGTTTACTGTTTGTGTACTTAATTCTTCCACTCACTTGTAACAGTTGTTGTCATGTTTGTTGTAGCTGCCAAGCAGTCAGGCAGCCGAGGCAGATAGCATAGGAAAATAAGATTTATGTTCCAGCATCCATCCACACCAGCATCCATGACTGCTCATGTAAATGAGATATTTATGTATTTCATTTTCAATATATTTTCAAACATTTCCCAAAACATTTTTTCATCACATTCTCATTATGTGGTATTGTGTGTAGTTGGGTGAGATTATATATTTTTTTACTCCACCTTGAATTCAGGCTGTAACACAATAAAATGTGGAATAAGTCAAGGGGTATGAATACTTTCCGAAGGCACTGTATTTGGCCTTGCATTTTAGGTTATTGTCCTGCTGAAAGGTGGATTTGTCTCCCAGTGTCTGATGGAAAGCAGACTGAACCAGGTATTCCTCTAGGACTTTGTCTGTGCTTAGCTCTTTTCCATTCATTTTTATCCTAAAAAAAACTTCTTAATCCTTGTTAATGACAAGCATACACATAACATCAACCAGCCACCACCAAGCTTGAAAATATGAAGAGTGGTACTCAGTGATGTGTTGCATTGGATTTGCCCCAAACATATCACTTTGTATTCATGACATAGAGTTAATTTCTTTGCCACATTTTTGCAGTTTTAGTTTAGTGCCTTACTGTTTTGGAATATTTTTATTCAGTACAGACTGCGTTATTTTCACTCTGTAATTTAGTTAGGATTGTGGAGTAACTAGGCAATGTTGTTGATTTTATTTTATTTAACCTTTATTTAACCAGGTAGGCCTGTTGAGAACAAGTTCTCATTTACATCTGCGACCCGGCCAAGATAAAGCAAAGCAGTGCGAGTTACACATAAACAAACGTACAGTCAGTAACACAATAGAAAAATCTATGTACCGTGTTTGTAAATGTAGAAGAGTAGGGAGGTAGGCAATAAATAGGCCATAGAGGCGAAAATAATTACAATTTAGCATTAATAGTGGAGTAATAGATGTGCAGATGATAATGTGCAAGTAGAGATACTGGGGTGCAAAAGAGCAAGAGGGTAAGTAATAATATGAGGATGAGGTAGTCAGGTGTGCTATTTACAGATTGGCTGTGTACAGGTACAGTGATCGGTAAGCTGCTCTGACAGCTGATGCTTAAAGTTAGAGAGGGAGATATAAGACTCTAGCTTCAGAGATTTTTGCATTTTGATCCAGTCATTGGCAGCAGAGAACTGGAAGGAAAGACGGCCAAAGAAAGTGTTGGCTTTAGGGATGACCAATTGCAATATACCTGCTGGAGCGCGTGCTATGGGTGTGTATTGCTATGGTGACCAGTGAGCTGAGATAAGGCGGGGCTTTACCTAGCAAAGACTTATAGATGACCTGGAGCCAGTGGGTTTGGCAACGGATATCTAGTGAGGGACAGCCAACGAGAGCATACTGATCGCAATGGTGGGTAGTACTGTCTATGGGTCTTTGGTGATAAAACGGATGGCACTGTGATAGACTACATCCAGTTTGCTGAGTAGAGTGTTGGAGGCTATTTTGTAAATGACATTGCCGAAGTCAAGGATCGGTAGGATAGTCAGTTTTACGAGGGTATGTTTGGCGGCATGAGTGAAGGAGGCTTTGTTGTAAAATAGGAAGCCGATTCTAGATTTAACTTTGGATTGGAGATGCTTAATGTGAGTCTGAAAGGAGAGTTGACAGTCTAACCAGGCACCTAAGTATTTGTAGTTGTCCACATATTCTAAGTCAGAACCGTCCAGAGAAGTGATGCTAGTCGGGCAGGAGGGTGCGGGCAGTAATCGGTTGAAGAGCATGCACTTAGTTTTACTAGCATTTAAAAGTGTTTGGAGGCCACGGAAAGACTGTTGTATGGCGTTGAAGCTCATTTGGAGGTTTGTTAGCACAGTGTCCAAAGAAGGGACAGATGTATACAGAATGGTGTCGTCTGTGTAGAGGTGGATCAAATAATCACCAGCAGCAAGAGCGACATCATTGATATTTACAGAGTAAAGAGTCGGCCCGAGAATTGAACCCTGTGGCACCCCAATAGAGACTACCAGAGTACTGTTTTTATCGATGGCGGTTATGATATCGTTTAGGACCTTGAGCATGGCTTAGGTGCACCCATGACCAGCTCGGAAACAAGATTGCATAGTGGAGAAGGTACGGTGAGATTCGAAATGGTCGTTGATCTGTTTATTAACTTGGCTTTCAAATATTTTAGAAAGGCAGGGCAGGATGGATATAGGTCTATAACAGTTTGGGTCTAGAGTGTCTCCCCCTTTGAAGAGGGGGATGACCGAGGCAGCTTTCCGATCTTTGGGGATCTCAGACGATACGAAAGAGAGGTTGAATAGACTAGTAATAGGGGTTGCAACAATTTCGGCAGATAATTTTAGAGAGGGTCCAGATTGTGTAGCCCAGCTGATTTGTAGGGATCCAGATTTTGCAGTTCTTTCAGAACATCAGCTGTCTGGATTTGGGTGAAGGAGAAGTGGGGGGGGGGGGGGGGGGGGTGTTGCTGCAGGGGGTGCTGAGATGTTGGCCGAGGTAGGGTTAGCCAGGTGGAAAGCATGCCCAGCCGTGGAAAAATGCTTATTGAAATGATCGATTATCGTAGATTTATCGGTGGTGACAGTCTTTCCTATCCTCAGTGCAGTGGGCAGCTGGCAGGAGGTGCTCTTATTCTCCATGGACTTTACAGTGTCCCAAAACTTTTTGGAATTAGTGCTACAGGATGCAAATCTCTGTTTGAAAAAGCTACCCTTAGCTTTCCTAACTGACTGAGTATATTGGTTCCTGACTTCCCTGAAAAGTTGCATATCACAGGGGCTTTTCGATGCTAATGCAGAATGCCACAGGATGTTTTTGTGCTGGTCAAGGGCAGTCAAGTCGGGGGTGAACCAAGGGCTATATCTGTTCTTAGTTCTACATTTTTTGAATGGGGTGTGCTTTTATAAGATGGAGAGGAAAGCACTTTTGAAGAACAACAAGGCATCCTCTACTGACGGGATGAGGTTAATATCCTTCCAGGATACACGGGCCAGGTTGATTAGAAAGGCCTGCTCACTGAAGTTTTAGGGAGCGTTTGACAGTGATGAGGGGTGGTCGTTTGAATGTGGACCCATTACGCACGCAGGCATTGAGGCAGTGATCGCTTAAATCCTGGTTAAAGACAGCAGAGGTTTATTAACCCCTGTGCAGCCTCGAGCGAAAAATCCTATCGCCATTAGCATAACAAAATGTAATCATTTTTTCCCCCCATTTTTTTTCAAAATTATATCGTTTTATAGATACACCTCTCCTGAATCGAACCACGTTGTCCGATTTCAAAAAGGCTTTACAGCAAAAGCAAAACATTAGATTACGTTAGAGGAGTATATCGTAAAAGTAGCCACATAGCCATTTTCCGACCAACCACATGCATCACAAATAACCAAAAAACAGCTAAATGCAGCACTAACCTTTGACAATCTTCATCAGATGATATACCTAGGACATCATGTTACACAATACATGCATTCTTTTGTTCGATAAAGTTCATATTTATATATAAAAACAGCATTTTACATCGGTGCGTAACATTGACTAACTATTTTCCCTCAAATGTATCCGATGAAACAGCGCTACAATTTACTAAATTACTATTCGAAAACATTTTTAAAATGTAATATTGTCATTCTAAGATTTATAGATGAATATCTCTTGAAAGCACCTGTAATGCCAGATTTAAAAATAACTTTACTGGGTAATCACACTTTGCGATAAAAGGGGATGCGATACTCAGAACAATAGGCTAGCAATACAGGTCAGCGCCATCTTGGAACAATCACATATCAAATCTAGTCTTGTATACATTTGTCAATAATCCCTTACCTTTGATTATCTTCATCCTTAGGCACTTCCAGGAATCCCAGGTCCACAACAAATGTATTTTCGTTCGAAAAAGTTCATCCTTTATGTTCCATTAGCTTGTTGTTGTTAGCGCGTTCTGAAGGCTGCACCAAAAGTTCCGACGTGCGCGGGGCTACTCTTTCAACAAAATGCATTTTTTTCTTATTTAGGTTCGTTCAAACATGTCAAACGTTGTATAACATAAATATTTAGGGCCTTTTCAACCAGAGCTCCAATAAGATTCAAGGGGGACGATTGCATTGTCTTTATAAACGTTTCGAAAGGGGAGGGTAGCCAGGGGCGCCGGCGTCATAATGGTGATGGCCCTCTCCGTGTGACCACTTTCCACAGCGTGTCATTCTGTCAGTTTTCACAGTAGGAGACTCAAATCACTTTGTAAAGACTGGGGACATCTAGTGGAAGCAATAGGAAGTGCTCAATGAACCATAGCTCACGGTGTGATTAATAGGCAACGTGATGGAGTTGAGTCCGCAATTCAGAATGCCACTTCCTGTTTCGATCTGTCTCGGGGTTTTGACTGCCATATGAGTTCTGTTATACTCACAGACACCATTCAAACAGTTTTAGAAACTTTAGGGTGTTTTCTATCCACAAGTATTAATTATATGCATATCCTAGCTTCTGAGTTTGAGTAGTAGGCCGTTTAAAATGGGCACGAATTATTTTCAAAATGCGCTGTGGCACCCCCTATCCTAGGCGACCGTCAAGAGGTTAATTAAGAGGACAAGTTGGTCAGGATGATATCTAAGAGGGTGCCCATGGTTTCGGATTTAGGGTTGTACCTGCTATCTTCCTTGATAATTTGTGTGAGATTGAGGGCATATAGTTTAGATTGTAGGACGACCGGGGTGTTAAGCGCGTCCCAGTTTAGGTTACCTAACTGTACGAACTCTGAAGACACATAGGGGGCTATCAATTCACATATGGTCTCCAGAGACAGGCTGGGGGCTGAAGGGGGTCTATAGCAAGCGGCAATGGTGAGAGACTTGTTTCTGGAAAGGTGAATTTTTTAAAGTAGAAGCTATCTCTGCAGTAGATTTCAACTCCGCTCCCTTTGGCAGTTCTATCTTGTCAGAAAATGTTTTAGTTAGGGATGGAAATTTCAGGATTTTTGGTGGCCTTCCTAAGCCAGGATTCAGACACGGGTTGGCGGGGTGTGCGGGGTGTGCTAATGCAGTGAATAAAACAAACTTAGGGAGGAGGCTTCTAATGTTAACATGCATGAAATGAATGCTTTTACGGTTACAGTCAACAATTGAGAGCACCTGGGGAATGGGAGTGATGCTGGTGGCTGCAGGGCCTGGGTTAGCCTTTACATAACCAGAGGAACAGAGGAGGAGTAGGGTAAAAGTGCGGCTAAAGGCTGAAAGAACTGCTCGTCTGGTGTGTTCGGAACAGAGAGTAAAAGGAGCAGGTTTCTGGGCGCGGAAGAATAGATTCAAGGCATAATGTACAGACAAGGGTATGGTAGGATGTGAGTACAGTGGAGGTAAGCCTAGGCATTGAGTGACGATGAGAGAGGTTTTGTCTCTAGAGGCACCATTTAAGCCAGGTGAGGTCACTGCATGTGTGGGGGTGGAACATAAGGGCTAGCTAAGGCATATTGAGCAGAGCTGAAGGCTCTACAGTGAAAGAAGACAACAATTACAGAACAAAACAGCAATTGACAAGGCATATTGACATTAGGGAGAGGCTTGTGTAGCCGAGTGATCATAAGGTCCAGTGAGTAGCTAGGCGAGCTGGAGGCACGGCGATTCAGACAGCTAGCAGGCCGGGGCAAGCAGCAGGCTAGCAGATGGGCCTCAAGGGGACGTCGCAACGGGAGAGCCTGTTTAAACTCCCTTGGTCGGTTACATCGGCAGATCAGCCGTGAGGGATCGGCGGTGCTCCGTGTCAACAGCAAAGGGTCCAGGCAAATTGGCAAAAGAGGTATTGAAGCCCAGGAATTATCTGATAGACATCAGTGTTGTTCTGTTCTTCTTTATTTACTGTAATACAATACCATAACAGGGCAACAAGGGACCCTTTCAAACGCTTGTTAATGTTAAGATGACTTCGGCATTATACCTTGTTAGTCTCTCCCTGGATTGGCTACTCTATGAAATTTCAAATCAGTTTTAAAAAGGTAGGAAATAATGGGCCAGTTTCCCAGACACAGATTAAGCCTAACCCAGGACTAAAAGGCAATCTCAATGGAGATTCTGAGAGATATGTTGTGTGAATTCATGAATTATAATTCAACTTCTTCGTCCAGAAAACCTGAATAACCCAGGGGTCTATTCAATCTGCATCGCAAAAATTCATCTTTGCAGAGTGATTGAGATTTAAAGGCAATGTTCCTGCTTTAGTGGAGACTGCATTCACCGTAAACGCTGTATATGTCGGTCCAATTGTAAATTACCTTTACATTTCTATCACAAAATGTGTTACGCTTCAGCTTTACAGATTGAATATAGCCCCTAGTCTTTAAACTCAGAGGAGTTTAGAACCAGAGTCTAACATCTCTGTTAGAGCTAGTATTACAAGTTTCTGAAGCACACCAGATGATAGCCTAAAAGTTGAAGTGACACAACCAATCACTGGACCACAATGTCAAATACTAGTGAAATACATCACGTGCAGCTGGGGAATTGTGTAAAATGATCACGAGAACAACAATAAAATATCCAAATCTTGAAACAATATTATCACCATACACTGGGGTTCGTAATGGTATCTATGAATGAAAAAACACAAACTGTCATCAGGGATAGTAGAGATGGAGCTGCCACTTTTGGTCAGCAATCATCAGAGCCATTTGTACACTGTAATACAGACCATAATACTTCATTAAAGGATGAATATAGATATTGTACAAACAACTGTCTAAAGCTACGAGTATTCATTTTTCATATCAAGCTAAATTCACCTCAGACACAATTGCAGGTGGGGTGTGCTCTTTGTTGGTTTAGCCTGAACGAATGATAACTGCTGTTACCTACTGGTCTTACCAGTAACTCATAGAAGGGCATTGTTCCTGTATTAGTCTTCAGATCGGCTATAGAACACTGTCTGTATCCTCTGGGGAAAACATATTTGCAGTCAGTGGAATGACGATGTCTCTGTTAAATTATCTCAGAGTAGGAGTGCTTATCTAGGTTCAGTTTAGCCTTTTCTATGATCCTAGATCAGCACTTCTACTCTAGGACGCTTTATGAATACGGGCTCAGGTCTCAGATTAATGTTAGGTCTGAATATCGGAAGAAATTTCTGCAGCGAATTCCACTTTTTATTTAAAGTACTCCAAAGAATAAGGATGGAAAAATGACATATAAGTCACGGCACAAGGTTTGATGATTTTATTGATATTGGCATCAAATCCTATCACAGTTTTTTACAATGTTTCTACTGTATATTCATCTACACAATCCCTTCTTGTTACCCATCGATATATTTTCACAATTGTCATACTTCACAAAGTCTTAGGAAATGACATAGTAGTAGAAAAAACTATGTAAGATTATTAAACCCACCCAAATCAAAGATAAAATGTATATTTAACAAAAAAAAATAGTTTGTTCACTTGTATATACAGACTCAGATAACCAACCGGGACTAATAGCACGAATGTCATGTTTTTGTTTCCACCATGATGTGTGACAGGTCTTCGATCCATTCATCCATTACTCTGCCATGACCCAAGTCCTGGTTAAAGGACAACTGCAAAGGTCCATATTTTGTGCCGGACCTTACTTAATATGTTTTCTCCTCATTCTGACATGAGTCAGCACGATTGACCTATAATTTTAATAATTCTAGGTAGGGTTTTTTCAACCAGAATGACCGCATCTCTCTCTTTCACACCAAGACTTCACAGAACCAGTGCTTCTACGTCTCATCAGCGCTACATACAGGAAATAGTGTGTGTTTTGGAAACACCTGCCCACATCGCCCTTACAAGAAAAAGGTATGGGGTGGATTATGTTCTGTACTATACTTTTCTAAGCCACTCAGACCAAGCGAAGGGTCACATAAGCCTCTGTTACACAACAGGAAGTATTTGTATTGTTTATGTGAGGACCTTGTGTGACTGGCTGGACCTGCTTATCTCTAGTCCTATAGGGATGGTGGCTGAGAGAGGGGGCCAGTGTCTCTACAGGGGGCCAGTGTCTCTGTCTAGGAGGTTGTGGCCCCAGGCTGGTATCTCCATGTCCCCCAGGGGTCTGTCTTGCTCTGACTGCTTGGCCAGGAGGGAATTCTTCTGGGCCTTGGTCATGGGGAGATCCTCTGACGGCGTGGTGAGGATGGACAGTCTCTGAGGAATAAGAGAGAGGACAGAGGAACATTTCAAAGAGAGACCACCAAAAGAATGAGACATAAAATAACTGGTGATGTTTGCAGAGCGTTGATTGTTTGTCATCTTTTCTTAGTTGGTAAAGAAACAACATCATCAGTGTGTATTGGGGAGTAAATGGGGTTTGGGTTATGGTTCTGATCATTCGATAAAGAGAGACATAACAACACAAGTGGTACTTGCCACCTTTTAAAAGATCTGAAGTTTGGAATTGATAGTGAGAAATTAACCATGGCCTCTCATGACCATTGCTCCATCTTTGGAGGATGTACTCAAAGACTTCGCCTCTATCGTTGACCTACATAACTAGCTATAGCTAGGCTACCTATGATATATTGCTTGTTTTTTTTGTTGCTTTTGGACCACTTTGAGATGCCTTTCTGTTTTGAAACTCCAGTGCTTTACTTACATTTACATTACATTTACATTTAAGTCATTTAGCAGACGCTCTTATCCAGAGCGACTTACAAATTGGTGCATTCACCTTATGATATCCAGTGGAACAACCACTTTACAATAGTGCATCTAAATCTTTTAAGGGGGGGGGGGGGGGGGGGGGTTAGAAGGATTACTTTATCCTATCCTAGGTATTCCTTAAAGAGGTGGGGTTTCAGGTGTCTCCGGAAGGTGGTGATTGACTCCGCTGTCCTGGCGTCGTGAGGGAGCTTGTTCCACCATTGGGGTGCCAGAGCAGCGAACAGTTTTGACTGGGCTGAGCGGGAACTGTGCTTCCTCAGAGGTAGGGGGGCCAGCAGGCCAGAGGTGGATGAACGCAGTGCCCTTGTTTGGGTGTAGGGCCTGATCAGAGCCTGAAGGTATGGAGGTGCCGTTCCCTTCACAGCTCCGTAGGCAATCACCATGGTCTTGTAGCGGATGCGAGCTTCAACTGGAAGCCAGTGGAGAGAGCGGAGGAGCGGGGTGACGTGAGAGAACTTGGGAAGGTTGAACACCAGACGGGCTGCGGCGTTCTGGATGAGTTGTACTTGGGCTGAGACAGTTGCCGGTACTCATGTTTGGTGTCGGTAGTGTTTACATTTAGGTGCATGAGCTCCAGAATACTTTTGAGCTAATATTGTAAAAGAGGAACAGGAGCTCAAGCTGTTAAATATTTTAGGTGCCGGTACTCAGCTCCGGTGAGCTCCTGCCCAAGTCAAGCAAAGTGAAACTCTATAGAAACATAATAAATGATGTCCCTATTTACCTGTCGCAGTGTACCAGGAGTGACGCTCATGATGTACACCGTCCATAGAGGAACCATGAGGGTGGAGGAGAGAGTGAACCACCAGCCAACGGCGTAACCCCACCAAGGATACTGGAAGGTGTTGTTGAACTTCAGTGGGGTAAACTTTATCAAGGAGAAGACAAATGTAGCCTAGAACAAAAGATATGGATGGAGGTTGTAAAATAAACATTAAAGAACACAATGTATTTTCCGATAGCATTGTACTAATTATAACATATTAGGGTAACAGTGAGGGTTGAGTGAGGACAGAGATGAACAAGATAAGGTTAAGAACAAGGTTGTGGTTTCTCCAGTACATTTAGGTCAGGCTTCTGGTGAAGCATTTATAATGGTCTAATAAAAGGCATGAGCTGGCGCACACCCAATATGTTCCCCCTGTTGATGATGCTTATCATGCATTATAGTTGAAACTAAAGATTAGATTTAACAAACATTTTATGAAATTGGAAACAATTAAATATACATTACCAGTCAAAACTTTCTACACACCTAATCATTCAAGGTCTTTTCTTTATTTTTACCATTGTCTACATTAAAGAATAACAGTGACGACATCAACTATGAAATAACACATATGGATTCATGTAGTAACCAGAAATGTGTTAAACAAATCAAAATATATTTTATATTTGAGATTCTTCAAAGTAGCCATTTGCCTTGATGACAGCTTTGCACACTCTTGGCATTCTCTCAACCAGCTTCATGAGGTACAGTAGTCACCTGGAATGCATTTCAATTAAAAGGTGTGCCTTGTTAAAAGTTAATATGTGGAATAAATGCGTTTCAGCCAATCAGTTGTGTTGTGACAAGGTAGGGGGTGTTATACAGAACATAGCCCTATTTGGTAAAGACCACGTCCATACGATAGCAAGAACAGCTCAAATAAGCAAAGAGAAATGACAGTCCATCATTACTTTAAGACATGAAGGTCAGACAATGCAGAAGATTTCAAGAACTTTGAAAGTTTCTTTGAGTACAGTTGCAAAAAACATAAAGTGCTATGATGAAACTGGCTCTCATGAGGACCGCCACAGGAAAGGAAGACCCAGAGTTACCACTACTGCAGAGGACAAGTTCATTAGAGATAACTGCCCCTCAGATTGCAGCCCAAATAAATGCTTCACAGAGTTCAATTACACATCTCAACATCAACTGTTCAGAGGAGACTGCGTGAATCAGGCCTTCATGGTCAAATTGCTGCAAAGAAACCACTACTAAAGGACACCAATAATAAGAAGAGACTTGATTGGGCCAAGAAACACGAGCAATGGACATTAGACCAGTGGAAATCTGTCCTTTGGTCTGATGAGTCCAAATTTGAGATTTTTGTTCCAACCCCCGTGTCTTTGTGAGATGCAGAGTAGGTGAATGGATGATCTCCGCGTGTGTGGGGGGGCTTGGAAGCATTCCTCATGAAGCTGTTTGAGAGAATGCCTAGAGTGTGCAAAGCTGTCATCAAGGCAAAGGGTGGTTACTTTGAAGAATCTAAGATTTGTTTTACACTTTTTTGGTTAGTTCATGATTCCATGTGTTTTTTCATAGTTGTGATGTCTTCACTATTATTCTACAATGTAGAAAATAGTAAAAAGAAAGAAAAACCCTTAAATGAGTAAGTGTGTCAAAGCTTTTGAGTGCTACTATATATGTGAAATTAAATTAAACAGTAATGTATGTTAATGTTAATCCTATGCTAGTGCTAATGATAACAATAGCCTAATATATTAAATTATTATTATCTTCTAACTGTTTCACTCAATTCATTCTAATCAACCTAGTAACTATGACACACCCCTCACTATTGTCATCAGTTGCACTAATTGCACTGTTTTGTCTACATAACTTGGTTCAAGCATTCATGACATCACCCTGAAGAAGGAACAATTCTGTCGAAACGTTGGTGGTTTACCCAATAAATTACAGTGAGTTTATACATAGAGTGTGCGACTCTCTTTGTTTTTATAGAAGCATTTATAATGAACATAGTGTTAGGATTATCTACTTTACATAGGTTACACATAGACTTCAATTTGATTTGTATTTCTCTGTATTGCCAACTTAACTTTTGGTTTTCTGTCAATCACTTGTATTACTGTGACATCAACGTCATGTTTACTATAACTGGAAAAATAACAAATAAATTTGCTGTTGAGAGTGGGGTGTAAATAAATAAAACTTACAGTGCAGATGACTGGAGTGACATACTTCAAACAGTACTTAATGATGGGTAATGGTCTATAACCGATCATGTCTTCTATATTATCGTACAGACGGTCTGCACCTGTGGAGTAAACATAGCAACAGAGACTCAAAATAACAGCAGTCAATAAAAGTGTTTGGTCAGTTGGTCTGTCAAATACCCAGGTAAACATTCTCAAACCACCAAGTGACAGACAGGTTTAAACAATTGCAGATTAGGAAACCTGGAAAGCAGCTCTAACCAGTGTTTCCCAAACTCGGTCCTGGGCCCCCTATAGCTGATTCAAATAACCAACTCATCATCAAGCTTTTATTATTTGATTCAGTTGTGTAGTGTTATGGCAAAAAACAAAACATGCACCCAGGGGTGGGCCCCATGACCGAGTTTAGGAAACACTGGTTCAAGATACCTGTATTTATTTATTTAGAAAATTGGAGCTTACATTATGGCCATTCTTCTGAAAAAGTGGTGAAAAAAATCTAAGTAATATAAAAAGAGGACCAGTGTCACGTGTACTCTCTCCGACGCTCATTATTACGCACACCCATCACCATCATTACACGCACCAGGGCCTCATCAGACTCACCTGCACTTCATCACCTTTCTGATTACCTTCCCTATATCTGTCACTTCTTTTGGTTCCTTCCCCAGGCATTATTGTTTCTGTTCCAGTGTTCATGTCAGTATGCTACCCGTGTTTCTTGTTATGTTCATTTAGTTATTAAATACACTCCCTGAACTTACTTCCCGACTCCCAGCGTACACGTTACAGAATAACGCCTCACCAAAGGGGAGCATCAGGGAGTGTTTTTATTTTTTTTGTGTTGGTCGGTGACGTCGGGTCTGGGTGACGCTGCCGGCCGAGGATGCCTCAGCTAGCTCGTCAGGCTTCCCTGCCTTAGCTGGCTCGCCAGGTTCACAAGACTCGGAAGGCTCGGGAGGCTCCCATAACTCTGTTGGCTCAAAAGGTTCCCGTGCCTCAGCAGAGATGACTGGTCCGCTCCTGGTCCATGGGATCGTCCCTTTGATCAGCATCTGGGAGGGGGTACTGTCACGTATGCTCACCGGCGCTCCAGGTCATCAGGCTGCTCATTATTACACACACCTGTCACCTAGACTTCATTACATTCCTGACTCCTGAACAGCTAATCAAAGGGCTACCCAGACCCCTCTTTTACACTGATGTTAACTCTACCTACATGTACATATTACCTAAATTACCTTGACTAACCGGTGCCCCCGCACATTGACTCTGTGCCGTTACCCCCTGTATATAGCCTTGCTTGTTATTTTACTGTTGCTGTTTTAATTATTTGTTACTTTTATTTTCTATTTTTACTTATCTATATTTTACTTAACACTTATTTGTATTTGTTTTCTTAACTTCTTAAAGCATTGATGGTTAAGGGCGTGTAAGTAAGCATTTCACTGTAAGGTCTACACCTGTTGGATTCAGCGCATGTAACAAATACCATTTGATTACCTTCCCTATATCTGTCACTCCCTTTGGTACCTTCCCCAGGTGTTATTGTTTTTGTTCCAGTGTTCATGTCTGTACGCTTCTTGTTTTGTTCTATGTTCATTTAGTTATTAAATTCACTCCCTGTACTTGCTTCCCGACTCCCAGCGTACATGTTACAACCAGAACCTGTGATGTGAATCATCAAGGATTCGGGACTATAAAACGAATAGTTTTGAGATAATGAGTATTTTTCAAACCCCAGATCTCAGAACTGTTTTGTGATGTCCTCCTGTTTTCAAGTATATCACCTTACTTACATACAATTATTTGTTATTGACAACCCAGCATTGTGTGATTGGATTGCATATAGAACCTTAAAGCACCAAGTTAAAAGGTGTTTGCGTAGATAGAACTTTCGTTTTTTCATTTCGTCATTGTAAATGGACTTTTTCAAAAATCTGACATATCTCACATGTAAAGGACCACCTAAAGAGCAACTCTATGTGAATAACTCATTTTTGACCAACATGTCAGAACCTTAAAATCCCAAAGTAATGAGGTGTCGTTTCACATCAATGTCCAAAGTGGCAATGTGTGCCAGAGGAACAACTTGGATAATGCCATAAACACCTTGAACAGAAACATCCTGAGGGAAGCTGACCTGCAATTAGGGTTTCTGTGATTGATTATCTGGGATTGATAGAATGGGGCCATGCAGGGTATTTTACAGCTCCTTGTTATCAGGGATCCTTGGGACATTCCTACTCCATTGAAGTTGACATTTAAAATGGTTAAGGTAAGGGTTAGGGTAAGGGAGGGGTTATACCTTGAAACGGCATAGGGAGTAGGCCCGGGCTAACTCACCATAAACCCAGCTGATAGACACTGACTGTAATATAGCGAAGAGAAGCAGAGTCATCCCACTGCAGGCATAGTAATCAAACAGCTGGAAGATATACAGGCCTCCCTGCAAATAGAGGAGGGGAAGAAAGAGAAAGAAAGTATAAGTTACAGTCTTACTGAGCACAACAATATGACTATAATCTATCTCCAGCGTGTTCAAAACACTCAGACAATGATCGTAAGTGTGTCCAGCAGCCCAGTCGCTTACAGAATAAGTGGAATCTACCAACAATTCTGCGGAACTAGGAGGTATGTTGAAACACAGGGATATGTTGAAACAGATCACTTGGGAGGTAGATTATTCATCATATTATTCATCATATTTATTTTATTTATTTTGCTCCTTTGCACCATATTATTTATATTTTAACTTTGAACTTTCTTCAAACTACAAATCTACCATTCCAGTGTTTTACTTGCTATACTTTATTTACTTTGCCACCATGGCCTTTTTTGCCTTTACCTCCCTTATCTCACATAATTTGCTCACATTGTATATAGTCTTATTTTTTTCTACTGCATCATTGATTGTATGTTGTTTTACTCCATGTGTAACTGTGTGTTTTTGTATGTT
Source organism: Salmo salar (assembly GCF_965601325.2). Lineage (NCBI taxonomy): Eukaryota > Metazoa > Chordata > Actinopteri > Salmoniformes > Salmonidae > Salmo > Salmo salar. The sequence goes on along the minus strand of NC_138302.1, from coordinate 59,770,692 downwards.
GTCGAACTGCTTTGCTTTATCTTGGCCAGGTCGCAATTGTAAATGAGAACTTGTTCTCAACTTGCCTACCTGGTTAAATAAAGGTGAAATAAAATAAAAAATAAAATAAAAAATATATCTGGTTACTGTCATGATTGATCTAATAACGATGGCCTTGAAATTCAATATTTTATAACCTATATCCTTATAGAATGATGACTTCAAATGACCTTTCACCTCTGTGACCATGACCAGGCCAATGAAGAAGCTACCCACACTGATGATGAGGAGGAGGATTTTACGCCGATGGCCAACCAGGAAGTAGGAGGGATTCATGTCTGAGATAGCTGTCATCAAAGCCTCCAGACCTACAAACTGAAGGAGAGATGATGGGGAAGTTCAGTGGAAACTCTTCTTTGAAATACTAGCTACTTGTCACGTCCTGACCAGAAGTAGGGGTTATTTGTTATTGTAGTTTGGTCAGGGCGTGGCAGGCGGTGTTTTTCTGTGTGTTCTGGGGTTACATTCTATGTCCTTTTTTCTTAGTTTGGTATTTCTATGTTTTGGCCTTGTATGGCTCTCAATCGGGGACAGCTGTACTTCGTTGTCGCTGATTGGGAGCCATACTTAGGTAGCCTGTTTTAGTTTGGGTTTTGTGGGTGGTTAATTTATGTTTAGTTCTACTTCACCTGACAGAACTGTTTGGTTCCTTTTTCCCATTAACCTGTTGGGGCTAGGGGGCAGTATTTTAACGGCCGGATAAAAAACGTACCCGATTTAAACTGGTTAGTACTCTTTTCCAGAAATGAGAATATGCATATTATTAGTAGATTTGGATAGAAAAAACTGTAAAGTTTCTAAAACTGTTTGAATGGTGTCTGTGAGTATAACAGAACTCATATGGCAGGCAAAAACCTGAGAAGATTACAAGCAGGAAGTGCCCTGTCTGCGATTTTGTAGTTCTGCTTTTGCTTGTCTATCGAAACTACAGTATCCGTGGGGTTATGTTGCACTTTCTAAGGCTTCCATTGGCTCTTTAAAGCCACCAGAAAGTGGATTGGGGGGTCACCTGTCTCTGGGCAAAGTATAGGAGCTCTGTTTGTTAGTGGACTGCCTGAGGACAAAGGGAATGGAAATGCTCGTTCACGAGAGATCACCATTTTTTCTTTCCCTGTTTGAATGAATACAAGGTTGTCCGGTTGGAATATTATCGCTATTTTACGAGAAAAATCGCATAAAAATTGATTTTAAACTGCGTTTGACATGCTTCTAAGTACGGTAAAGGAACATTTTGAATTTTTTTGTCACGAAATGCGCCCGCGCGTTACCCTTTGGATAGTGACCTGAACGCACGAACAAAATGGAGGTATTTCGACATAACTATGGATTTGTTGTTGAAGTAGAAGTCCTGGGAGTGCATTCTGACGAAGAACAGCAAAGGTTATCCAATTTTTCTAATAGTAATTCTGAGTTTACTGTGCCTCGACGTTGGCGGGTGTCTGAATAGCAAGCCTTGATGGCCGAGCAATGTACTCAGAATATTACAAAATGTGCTTTCCCCGAAAAGCTATTTTAAAATCTGACACCGCGATTGCATAAAGGAGTTCTGTATCTGTAATTCTTAAAATAATTGTTATGTTTTTTGTCAACGTTTATCATGAGTAATTTAGTAAATTCACCGGAAGTTTTCGGTGGGTATGCTAGTTCTGAACATCACATGCTAATGTAAAAAGCTGGGTTTTGATATAAATATGAACTTGATTGAACAAAACATGCATGTATTGTATAACATAATGTCCTAGGAGTGTCATCTGATGAAGATCATCAAAGGTTAGTGCTGCATTTAGCTGTGGTTTTCGTTTTTGTGACATATATGCTTGCTTAGAAAATGGCTGTGTGATTATTTCTGGCTGGGTACTCTCCTGACATAATCTAATGTTTTGCTTTCGCTGAAAAGCCTTTTTGAAATCGGACAATGTGGTTAGATTAACGAAAGTCTTATCTTTCAAATGGTGTAAAATAGTCATATGTTTGAGAAATTGAAGTTATAGCATTTTTGTATTTCGCGCCTCGGTCTTCCACTCACGCTCACGTCCCACGTTTCCCATAGAAGTTAAATTACAAAGATGAACAAATTCCACGCTGCACCTTGGTCTACTCCATTCAACAGCTGTTACACTACTCCTTCACAGTTTTACATCCATTGAGTTTAGTGATGATTGTAGCATCTATTGTAGGTTATGTAATTATCCTACACTAAGAAAATATTTTGTAGGCCTTCAGGACCCCACTCTCACCTCACTGTCTAACCCCAGCAGGATTATCATGATGAAGAAGAAGACGGCCCAAAGCTGGGGTAATGGCATCATGGCCACAGCACGAGGGTAGGCGATGAATGCCAGGCCAGGACCTGTATGCAGCAAAACAGGTAAACTCATTTTTGAACTCTCAGGGGCAGAGGGAATAGTTAGTTGCCTGAAATGCTAAGACACCTGTCTTGTAACAAAGCAGAACTTACAAGGGTATGTTAATTTGTTTGTTTGTGCATTTGTACATTTGTTTATGAATTAATTAATTAATTAATTCTTATCTCACTGCTGCAACACTTACCTGATTCCGCCACGGTTGAGATGTCTGTCCCTTGTTCATAAGCCATGAAGCCCAGAACAGAGAATATCGCAAAACCGGCCACAAAGCTGGTTCCACTGTTCAACAGGCACAGGTACACACAGTCCCTAAAAAGAGATTCACTTCCCTGTTAGTCACAACACGAAGGCATCCAAATGACCTACAACATGGAGATCATCAAACTTTCCAGATACCCTACCATTTCTGCAACCCAACCTCCAAAGAATTATGTGCACAGGGGACGTTTTTGCAGGCTAGAGAAAACGTTCTGCCTGCACGTTTTATCTAGCAAGGCACATTTACGGTTTGTGTACTTAATTCTTCCACTCACTTGTAACAGTTGTTTTCATATTTGTTGTAGCTGCCAAGAGCAGTCAGGCAGCCGAGGCAGATAGCATAGGAAAATAAGATTTGTGTTCCAGCATCCATCCACACCTGTGAGACACACCAGAGAGAGACACAATAGTCTTCATAGTTTCACAATTCTTATACACTAGTCTCATCCCAGGGTGTTAGAGGCAAATTCAAATGGTACCTTTTTTGACCTTGTACAGTGGCAAGAAAAAGTAAGTGAACCCCTTGGAACTACCTGGATTTCTGCATAAATTGGTCATACAATTTGATCTGATCTTCATCTAAGTCACAACAATAGACAAACATAGTGTGCTTAAGCTAATAACACACAAATTGTTGTATTTTTCTTGTCTATATTGAAAACATCATTTAAAAATTCACAGTGTAGGTTGGAAAAATGACATGAACCCCTAGGCTAATGAGTTCTCCAAAGGTGAATTGGAGTCAAGAGTCAGCTAACCTTGTGTCCAATCAATGAGACTAGATTGGAGATGTTGGTTCGAGCTGCCTTGCCCTATAAAAAAACACAGAAAATTTGAGTTCGCTATTCACAAGAAGCATTGCCTGATGTGAACCATTTAAAAAAAAAAAAACATTTCACCTTTATTTAACCTGTTAGGGCTAGGGGGCAGTATTGACACGGCCGGATAAAAAACGTACCCGATTTAATCTGGTTACTACTCCTGCCCAGTAACTAGAATATGCATATAATTATTGGCTTTGGGTAGAAAACACCCTAAAGTTTCTAAAAGTGTTTGAATGGTGTCTGTGAGTATAACAGAACTCATATGGCAGGCCAAAACCTGAGAAGATTCCATGCAGGAAGTGGCCTTTCTGACAATTTGTTGTTCACCTTGGCTCCTTTTATTGAAGACTGAGGATCTTTGCTATAACGTGACACTTCCTACGGCTCCCATAGGCTCTCAGAGCCCGGGAAAAAGCTGAATGATATCGAGGCAGGCCCAGGCTGAAACACATTATCGCGTTTGGCAAGTGGCCGATCAGAGTACTATGGGCTTAGGCGCGTGCCCGAGTCGACCCAATGCTTTATTTTCTTTCGTCTGTTTACCTAAACGCAGATTCCCGGTCGGAATATTATCGCTTTTTTACGAGAAAAATGGCATAAAAATTTATTTTAAACAGCGGTTGACATGCTTCGAAGTACGGTAATGGAATATTTAGAATTTTTTTGTCACGAAATGCGCCATGCTCGTCACCCTTATTTACCCTTTCGGATAGTGTCTTGAACGCACGAACAAAATGCCGCTATTTGGATATAACAATGGATTATTTGGGACCAAACCAACATTTGTTATTGAAGTAGAAGTCCTGGGAGTGCATTCTGATGAAGAACAGCAAAGGTAATAACATTTTTCTTATAGTAAATCTGACTTTGGTGAGTGCTAAACTTGCTGGGTGTCTAAATAGCTAGCCCTGTGATGCCGGGCTATCTACTGAGAATATTGCAAAATGTGCTTTCACCGAAAAGCTATTTTAAAATCGGACATATCGAGTGCATAGAGGAGTTCTGTATCTATAATTCTTAAAATAATTGTTATGTTTTTTTGTGAACGTTTATCGTGAGTAATTTAGTAAATTCACCGGCAGTGTTCGGTGTGAATGCTAGTCACATGCTAGTCACATGCTAATGTAAAAAGCTGGTTTTTGATATAAATATGAACTTGATTGAACAAAACATGCATGTATTGTATAACATAATGTCCTAGGGTTGTCATCTGATGAAGATCATCAAAGGTTAGTGCTACATTTAGCTGTGGTTTGGGTTTATGTGACATTATAAGCTAGCTTGAAAAATGGGTGTCTGATTATTTCTGGCTGGGTACTCTGCTGACATAATCTAATGTTTTGCTTTCGTTGTAAAGCCTTTTTGAAATCGGACAGTGTGGTTAGATTAACCTGTTAGGGCTAGGGGGCAGTATTGACACGGCTGGATAAAAAACGTACCCGATTTAATCTGGTTACTACTCCTGCCCAGTAACTAGAATATGCATATAATTATTGGCTTTGGATAGAAAACACCCTAAAGTTTCTAAAACTGTTTGAATGGTGTCTGTGAATATAACAGAACTCATATGGCAGGCCAAAACCTGAGAAGATTCCATGCAGGAAGTGGCCTGTCTGACAATTTCTTTCCCTTCTTGATTATCTCTATCCATTACAGAGGATCTCTGCTGTTACGTGACACTTCCTACGGCTCCCATGGGCTCTCAGAAGGCGGCAAAAAGCTGAATCGTGGCTTTGCAGGCTCTGGTTGAAAAAAAGTAGCGCGTTTGGGTAGTGGCTGGTTACAGTACTGTGAGACTCAGGCACGTGTCCGCGTCGACCGAATGCTTTGTTTTCTTTTGTCTGTTTACCTAAACGCAGATTCCCGGTCGGAATATTATCGCTTTTTTACGAGAAAAATGGCATAAAAATTGATTTTAAACAGTGGTTGACATGCTTCGAAGTACGGTAATGGAATATTTAGAATTTTTTTGTCACGAATTGCGCCATGCTCGTGACCCTTATTTACACTTCGGATAGTGTCTTGAACGCACGAACAAAACGCCGCTATTTGGATATAACGATGGATTATTTTGGACCAAACCAACATTTGTTATTGAAGTAGCAGTCCTGGGAGTGCATTCTGACGAAGAACATCAAAGGTAATCAAACTTTTGTAATAGTAAATCGGAGTTTGGTCAGGGCTAAACTTGGTGGGTGTCTAAATAGCTAGCCGTGATGGCTGGGCTATGTACTCAGAATATTGCAAAATATGCTTTCACCGAAAAGCTATTTTAAAATCGGACACCTCGATTGCACAAAGGAGTTCTGTATCTATAATTCTTAAAATAATTGTTATGCCTTTTGTGAACGTTTATCGTGAGTAATTTAGTAAATTCACCGGAGGTTTGTGGGGGGTATGCTAGTTCTGAACGTCACATGCTAATGTAAAAAGCTGGTTTTTGATATAAATATGAACTTGATTGAACAAAACATGCATGCATTGTTTAAACAAATCAATACACATTTTATTTTGAGATTCTTCAAAGTAGCCACCCTTTGCCTTGATGACAGCATGGCACACTCTTGGCATTCTCTCAACCAGCTTCATGAGGAATGCTTTTCCAACAGTCTTGAAGGAGTTCCTACATATGCTGAGCACTTGTTGGCTGCTTTTCCTGCACTCTGCGGTCCAACTCATCTTAAACCATCTCAATTGGGTGGAGGTCTGGTGAATGTGGATGCCAGGTCATCTGATGCAGCACTCCATCACTCTCCTTCTTGGTCAAATAGCCCTTACACAGCCTGGAGGTGTGTTTTGGGTCATTGTCCTGTTGAAAAACAAATGATAGTCCCACTTAGCGCAAACCAGATGGGATGGCATATCGCTGCAGAATGCTGTGGTAGCAATGCTGGTTAAGAGTGCCTTGAATTCAAAATAAATTGCTGACAGTGTCACCAGCGAAGCACCCCCACATCATCACACCTCCTCTTCCATGCTTCACTGTGGGAACCACATCTGCGTCACGGCGGTTGGAACCAAAAATCTCCAATTTGGACTCATCAGACCAAAGGACAGAATTCCACCGGTCTAATGTCCATTGGCCCAAGTAAGTCTCTTCTTATTATAGGTGTCCTTTAGTAGTGGTTTCTTTGCAGCAATTTGAGCATAAAGGCCTGTTTCATGCAGTCTCCTCTGAACAGTTGATGTTGAGATGTGTCTGTTACTTGAACTCTGTGAAGTATTTATTTGGGCTGCAATCTGAGGTGCAGTTAACCTGTTGGGTCTAGGGGGCAGCATTTGCACGTCTGGATAAAAAAAATGTACCCGATTTAATCTGGTTACTAATCCTACCCAGTAACTAGAATATGCATATACTTATTATATATGGATAGAAAACACTCTAAAGTTTCCAAAACTGTTTGAATGGTGTCTGTGAGTATAACAGAACTCATTTGGCAGGCAAAACCCTGAGACATTTTCTGACAGGAAGTGGATACCTGATGTGTTGTATTGACTTTAAACCTATCCCATTGAAAAACACAGGGGTTTAGGAATATTTTGGCACTTCCTATTGCTTCCACTAGATGTCACCAGCCTTTACAAAGTGTTTTGAGTCTTCTGGAGGGAGATCTGACCGAACAAGAGCCATGGAACGGTGATGTCCCATTAGACACCTGGCGCGCTACTTCATGTTGGGTACCCTCGTTCCAATACGTTATAAAAGAGTATGCATTCGTCCACCTTGAATATTATTCATGTTCTGGTTAAAAAAGGCCCTAATGATTTATGCTATACAACGTTTGACATGTTTGAACGAACGGAAATATATTTTTTCCCCTCGTTCATGACGAGAAGTCCGGCTGGCTTACATCATGTGCTAACGAGACGGAGATTTTTGGACATAAATGATGAGCTTTTTTGAACAAAACTACATTCGTTATGGACCTGTGATACCTGGAAGTGACATCTGATGAAGAGAATCAAAGGTAATGGATTATTTACATAGTATTTTCGATTTTAGATCTCCCCAACATGACGTCTAGTCTGTATCGCAACGCGTATTATTCCGGGCGCAGTGCTCAGATTATTGCAAAGTGTGATTTCCCAGTAAGGTTATTTTTAAATCTGGCAAGTTGATTGCGTTCAAGAGATGTAAATCTATAATTCTTTAAATGACAATATAATATTTTACCAATGTTTTCTAATTTTAATTATTTAATTTCTGACGCTGACTTGACTGCCGGTTATTGGAGGGAAACGATTTCCTCAACATCAATGCCATAGTAAAACGCTGTTTTTGTATATAAATATGAACTTGATAGAACTAAAAATGCATGCATTGTCTAACATAATGTCCTAGGAGTGTCATCTGATGGAGATTGTAAAAGGTTAGTGCATCATTTTAGCTGGTTTTATGGTTTTGGTGACCCTGTCTTTGACTTGACAAAACATTACACACAACTCTTGTAAATGTACTGTCCTAACATACTCTAAATTTATGCTTTCGCCGTAAAACCTTTTTGAAATCGTAAAACGTGGTTAGATTAAGGAGATGTTTATCTTTCAAATGGTGTAACATAGTTGTATTTTTGAAAAATTTGAATTTTGACATTTATTTGGATTCAAATTTGCCGCTCTTGAAATGCACCTGCTGTTGATGGAGTGCACCACGGGTGGCACGCTAGCGTCCCACCTAGCCCCAAGAGGTTAACTCTAATGAACTTATCCTCTGCAGCAGAGGTAACGCTGGGTCTTCCTTTCATGTGGCGGTCCTCATGTGAGCCAGTTTCATCATAGTGATTGATGGTTTTTGCGACTACACTTGAAGAAACTTTCAAAGTGCTTGAAATGTTCCACATTGACTGACCTTCATGTCTTAACATAATGTCCTAGGTGTGTCATCTGATGAAGATCATCAGAGGTTAGTGCTGCATTTAGCTGTCTTCTGGGTTTTTGTGACATTATATGCTAGCTTGAAAAATGGGTGTCTGATTATTTCTGGCTGGGTACTCTGCTGACATAATCTAATGTTTTGCTTTCGTTGTAAAGCCTTTTTGAAATCGGACAGTGTGGTTAGATTAATGAGAGTCTTGTCTTTAAAATGGTGTAAAATAGTCATATGTTTGAGAAATTGAAGTAATAGCATTTCTAAGGTATTTGAAAATCGCGCCACGGGATTACACTGGCTGTTGCGTAGGTGGGACGATTTCGTCCCGCCTAGCCCAGAGAGGTTAACGAGAGTCTTGTCTTTAAAATGGTGTAAAATAGTCATATGTTTGAAAAATTGAAGTTTTTGCATTTTTGAGGAATTTGAATAACGCGCCACGGGATTACACTGGCTGTTGAGTAGGTGGGAAGCAAGCGTCCCACCTAGCCCATAGAGGTTAAAGCTAGTGAGGGAGATAAGTGTTTCCAGTTTTAGAGATTTTTGTAGTTCGTTCCAATCATTGGCAGCAGAGAACTGGAAGAAGAGGCGGCCGAAGGAGGAATTGGCTTTGGGGGTGACCAGAGAGATATACCTGCTGGAGCGCGTGCTACAGGTGGTTGCTGCTATGGTGACCAGCGAGCTGAGATAAGGGGGGAACTTTACCTAGCAGGGTCTTGTAGATGACTTGGAGCCAGTGGGTTTGGCAACGAGTATGAAGCGAGGGCCAGCCAACGAGAGCGTACAGGTCACAGTGGTGGGTAGTATATGGAGCTTTGGTGACAAAACGGATGGCACTGTGATAGACTGCATCCAATTTATTGAGTAGGGTATTGGAGGCTATTTTGTAAATGACATCGCCGAAGTCCAGTTTTACGAGGGTATGTTTGGCAGCATGAGTGAAAGATGCTTTGTTTTGTGAAATAAGAAGCCAATTCTAGATTTAACTTTGGATTGGAGATGTTTGATGTGAGTCTGGAAGGAGAGTTTACAGTCTATCCAGACACCTAGGTATTTGTAGTTGTCCACATATTCTACATATTCTATATTCTATTTATATATTTAGAAGGGCAGGGTAGGATAGATATAGGTCTGTAGCAGTTTGGGTCACGAGTGTCCCCCCCTTTGAAGAGGGGGATGACCGCAGCTGCTTTCCAATCTTTGGGAGTATCAGACAACACGAAAGATAGGTTGAACAGGCTAGTAATAGGGGTTGCAACAATTTCGGCAGATAAATTTAGAAAGAAAGGGTCCAGATTGTCTAGCCCGGCTGATTTGTAGGGGTCCAGATTTTGCAGCTCTTTCAGAACATCAGCTGACTGGATTTTGGAGATTGAGAAATGGGGAAGGCTTGGGCGAGTTGGTTTGGGGGGTGCAGTGGTATTGACCGGAGTAGGGATAGCCAGGTGGAAAGCATGGCCAGCTGTAGAAAAATGCTTATTGAAATTCTCAATTATAGTCGATTTATCGGTGATGACAGAGTTTCCTATCCTCAGTGCAGTGGGCAGCTGGGAGGAGGTGCTCTTATTCTCCAAGGACTTTACAGTGTGCCAGAACTTTTTTGAGTTTTTGTTGCAGGAAGTACATTTCTGCTTGAAAAAGCTAACCTTTGCTTTTCTAACTGCCTGTGTATATTGGTTTCTAACTTCCCTGAAAAGTTGCATATCACGGGGGCTGTTCGATGCTAATGCAGAACGCCACAGGATGTTTTTGTGTTGGTTAAGGGCAGTCAGGTCTGGAGAGAACCAAGGGCTATATCTGTTCCTGGTTCTATATTTCTTGAATGGGGCATGCTTATTTAAGATAATGAGGAAGGCATTTAAAAAAAATAACCAGGCATCCTCTACTGAAGGGATGAGGTCAATTTCCTTCCAGGATAACAGGGCCAGGTCCATTAGAAAGGCCTGCTCGCTGAAGTGTTTCAGGGAGCATTTGACAGTGATGAGTGGAGGTCGTTTGACCGCTGACCCCTTACGGATGCAGGCAATGAGGCAGTGATCGCTGAGATCTTGGTTGAAAACAGCAGAGGTGTATTTAGAGGGCAAGTTGGTTAGGATGATATCTATGAGGGTGCCCATGTTTATGGCTTTGGGGTGGTACCTGGTAGGCTCATTGATAATTTGTGTGAGATTGAGGGCATCAAGCTTAGATTGTAGGATGGCTGGGGTGTTAAGCATGTCCCAGTTTAGGTCACCTAGCAGCACGAGCTCTGAAGATAGATGGGGGGCAATCAGTTCACATATGGTGTCCAGAGCACAGCTGGGAGCTGAGGGTGGTCTATAGCAGGCGGCAACGGTGAGAGACTTGTTTTTAACCTCTTACATCTAGACGTTCCGCTAGCGGAACCCCTAGCCAACAGCCAATGGCGTCGCATGGCGCGAAATACAAATACCTGAAAAAATCTATAATTTCAATTTCTCAAACATATGACTATTTTACACCATATGAAAGACAAGACTCTCGTTAATCTAACCACATTGTTCGATTTCAAAAAGGCTTTACAGCAAAAGCAAAACATTAGATTATGTCAGGAGAGTACCCAGCCAGAAATAATCACACAGCCATTTTCAAAGCAAGCATATATGTCACAAAAAAACTAATCACAGCTAAATGCAGCACTAACCTTTGATGATCTTCATCAGATGACACTCCTAGGACATTATGTCATACAATACATGCATGTTTTGTTCAATCAAGTTCATATTTATATCAAAAACCAGCTTTTTACATTAGCATGTGATGTTCAGAACTAGCATACCCACCAAAAACTTCCGGTGAATTTACTAAATTACTCAGCATAAACGTTCACAAAATACATAACAATTATTTTAAGAATTATAGATACAGAACTCCTTTATGCAATCGCGTGTCAGATTTTAAAATAGCTTTTCGGTAAAAGCACATTTTGCAATATTCTGAGTACATAGCTCGGCCATCAAGGCCAGCTATTCAGACACTCGCCAACGTCGAGGCTCAGTAAACTCAGAATTACTATTAGACAAATTGGATTACCTTTGCTGTTCTTCATCAGAATGCACTCCCAGGACTTCTACTTCAACAATAAATGTTGTTTTGGTTCCAAATAATCCATAGTTATATTCAAATAGCTCCGTTTTGTTCGTGCGTTCAGGTCACTATCCGAAGGGTGACGCACGAGCGCATTTCGTGACCAAAAATTTCAAAATATTCCATTACCGTACTTAGAAGCATGTCAAACGCTGTTAAAAATCAATTTTTATGCTATTTTTCTTGTAAAATAGCGATAATATTCCAACCGGGCAACGTTGTATTCATTCAAAGGCTGAAAGAAAAAAATGGAGTAGTCTCGTGAACGCGCATCTCAGTCTCACTGTCCCCAGGCTGACCACTTACAAACAGAGCTCCTGAACCTTGCCCAGAGACAGCAGACACCCCATTCCACTTTCTGGTGGCTTTAGAGAGCCAATGGAAGCCTTAGAAAATGTCACGTTACAGCACAGATGCTGTATTTTCGATAGAGATGCAACAGAAGGACAACAAAGTGTCAGACAGGGCACTTCCTGTATGTAATCTTCTCAGGTTTTGGCCTGCCATATGAGTTCTGTTATACTCACAGACACCATTCAAACAGTTTTAGAAACTTTAGCGTGTTTTCTATCCAAACCTACTAATTATATGCATATTCTAGGAGTAGTAACCAGATTAAATCGGGTACGTTTTTTATCCGGCCGTGAAAATACTGCCCCCTATCCCAAAGAAGTTAACCTCTATGGGACCGGCGGGACGAATTCGTCCCACCTACGTAACATCCACTGCCAGCCTGTGGCGCGATTTTCAAAATCTTCAAAATCCTATTACTTCAATTTCTCAAACATATGACTATTTTACAGCCATTTAAAGATAAGACTCTCGTTAATCTAACCACACTGTCCGATTTCAAAAAGGCTTTACAACGAAAGCAAAACATTAGATTATGTCAGCAGAGTACCAAGCCAGAAATAATCAGACACCCATTTTTCAAGCCAGCATATAATGTCACCAAAACCCAGAAGACAGCTAAATGCAGCACTCACCTTTGATGATCTTCATCAGATGACAACCCTAGGACATTATGTTATACAATACATGCATGTTTTGTTCAATCAAGTTCATATTTATATCAAAAACCAGCTTTTTACATTAGCATGTGACGTTCAGAACTAGCATACCCCCCGCAAACTTACGGGGAATTCGCTAACATTTTACTAAATTACTCACGATAAACGTTCACAAAAAGCATAACAATTATTTTAAGAATTATAGATACAGACCTCCTCTATGCACTCGATATGTCCGATTTTAAAATAGCTTTTTGGTGAAAGCACATTTTGCAATATTCTAAGTATATAGCCCAGGCATCACGGGCTCGCTATTTAGACATCCGGCAAGTTTAGCACTCACCATAATCATATTTACTATTATAAAAATGTCATTACCTTTTGTTGTCTTCGTCAGAATGCACACCCAGGACGTCTACTTCAATAACAAATGTTGGTTTGGTCCAAAATAATCCATCGTTATATCCGAATAGCGGCGTTTTGTTCGTGCGTTCCAGACACTATCCGAAATAGTAAAGAAGTGTCGCGCGCTTGGCGCAATTCCTGACAATAAAATTCAAAGTATTCAATTGCCGTACGTCGAAGCATGTCAACCGCTGTTTAAAATCAATTTTTACGTCATTTTTCTCGTAGAAAAGCGGTAAAATTCCGACAGGGAATCTCCTTTTCGGCAAACAGAGGAAAAAATCCCAAAGGCGGGGGCGGTCGGGGTCACGCGCATAAGCTAGTGTCTCTTGATGGGCCACTTGAGAAAGGCGATAATGTGTTTCAGCCTGGGGCTGGAATGACGACATTCTCTTTTTTCCCGGGCTATGAGAGCCTATGGACGACGTGGGAAGTGTCACGTTAGAGCAGAGATCCTTAGTAAATGATAGAGATGGCAAAGAAGTTCCAGAAATGGTCAGACAGGCCACTTCCTGTAAAGGAATCTCTCAGGTTTTGACCTGCCATTTGAGTTCTGTTATACTCACAGACACCATTCAAACAGTTTTAGAAAATTTAGGGTGTTTTCTATCCATATGTAATAAGTATATGCATATTCTAGTTACTGAGTAGGAGTGGTAACCAGATTAAATCGGGTATGTTTTTTATCCAGCCGTGTCAATGCTGCCCCCTAGCCCTAACAGGTTAAAGAGGTGGATTTTTAAAAGTAGAAGTTCAAAATCTTTGGGTACAGACCTGGATAGTAGGACAGAACTCTACAGGCTATCTCTGCGGTAGATTGCAACACAGCCCCCTTTGGCCGTTCTATCTTGTCTGAAAATGTTGTAGTTAGGGATGGAGATTTCAGAGTTTTTGGTGATCTTCCTAAGCCAGGATTCAGACACGGCTAGGACATCCGGGTTGGCAGAGTGTGCTAAAGCAGTGAATAAAACAAACTTTGGGAGGAGGCTTCTAATGTTAACATGCATGAAACCAAGGCTACTACGGTTACAGAAGTCATCAAAAGAGAGCGCCTGGTGAATAGGAGTGGAGCTAGGCACTGCAGGGCCTGGATTCACCTCTACATCGCCAGAGGAACAGAGGAGGAGTAGGTTAAGGGTATGGCTAAAAGCGGGGGTGATAAAATAGCTTCAAGGTATAATGTACAGACAAAGGTATGGTAGGATGTGAATACAGTGGAGGTAAACCTAGGTATTGAGTGATGATGAGAGAGATTTTGTCTCTAGAAACATCATTTAAGCCAGGTGATGTCATCGCATGTGTGGGTGGTGGAACTGAGAGGTTGGATAAGGTATAATGAGCAGGGATAGAGGCTCTACAGTGAAATAAGCCAAAAAACACTAACCAGAACAGCAATGGACAAGACATATTGACATTAACCTGTTAGGGCTAGGGGGCAGCATTTGCACGTCTGGATAAAAAAAATGTATCCGATTTAATCTGGTTACTAATCCTACCCAGTAACTAGAATATGCATATACTTATTATATATGGATAGAAAACACTCTAAAGTTTCTAAAACTGTTTGAATGGTGTCTGTGAGTATAACAGAACTCATTTGGCATGCAAAACCCTGAGACATTTTCTGACAGGAAGTGGATACCTGATGTGTTGTATTGACTTTAAACCTATCCCATTGAAAAACACAGGGGCTGAGGAATATTTTGGCACTTCCTATTGCTTCCACTAGATGTCACCAGCCTTTACAAAGTGTTTTGAGTCTTCTGGAGGGAGATCTGACCGAACAAGAGCCATGGAACGATGATGTCCCATTAGACACCTGGCGCGCGAGTTCATGTTGGGTACCCTCGTTCCAATACGTTATAAAAGAGTATGCATTCGTCCACCTTGAATATTATTCATGTTCTGGTTAAAAAAGGCCCTAATGATTTATGCTATACAACGTTTGACATGTTTGAACGAACGGAAATATATTTTTTCCCCTCATTCATGACGAGAAGTCCGGCTGGCTTAGATCATGTGCTAACAAGACGGAGATTTTTGGACATAAATGATGAGCTTTTTTGAACAAAACTACATTCGTTATGGACCTGTGATACCTGGAAGTGACATCTGATGAAGAGAATCAAAGGTAATGGATTATTTACATAGTATTTTCGATTTTAGATCTCCCCAACATGACGTCTAGTCTGTATCGCAACGCGTATTTTTCTGGGCGCAGTGCTCAGATTATTGCAAAGTGTGATTTCCCAGTAAGGTTATTTTTAAATCTGGCAAGTTGATTGCGTTCAAGAGATGTAAATCTATAATTCTTTAAATGACAATATAATATTTTACCAATGTTTTCTAATTTTAATTATTTAATTTGTGACGCTGACTTGACTGCCGGTTATTGGAGGGAAACGATTTCCTCAACATCAATGCCATAGTAAAACGCTGTTTTTGGATATAAATATGAACTTGATAGAACTAAAAATGCATGCATTGTCTAACATAATGTCCTAGGAGTGTCATCTGATGGAGATTGTAAAAGGTTAGTGCATCATTTTAGCTGGTTTTATGGTTTTGGTGACCCTGTCTTTGACTTGACAAAACATTACACACAACTCTTGTAAATGTACTGTCCTAACATACTCTAAATTTATGCTTTCGCCGTAAAACCTTTTTGAAATCGTAAAACGTGGTTAGATTAAGGAGATGTTTATCTTTCAAAGGGTGTAAAATAGTTGTATGTTTGAAAAATTTGAATTTTGACATTTATTTGGATTCAAATTTGCCGCTCTTGAAATGCACCTGCTGTTGATGGAGTGCACCACGGGTGGCACGCTAGCGTCCCACCTAGCCCATAGAGGTTAATGAGAGGCATGCTTAGCCAAGTGATCAAAAGGGTCCAGTGAGTAGTGAGGTCGGCTGCGGTCACGGTGATTCAGACAGCTAGCCGGGCCATGGGTAGCAAGTTGGCAGAAGATGGTCTGTTTTTAGCCACCTCGTGCATTTCCGTCAGTAGATTAGTGGGGTTCCGTGTGGTAGAGGGGACCAATCCAATTTGCAAAATAGTTATAGTTATAGTGCCCAAGAAAATTGGCCGATAGACCTATTCAGATAGCAGCCGATAAGACAGCTAACAATTAGCTGGCTGCAGATGGGCGTTCAGGTTACGTCGCGACGGAGGGGCCAGTTGGATAACTCCCTCGGGCAGATAACGTCGGTAGTCCAGTCGTGAAGGCCCGATGGGTAAAACGGGTCCGGATAGGTGATTGTAGCCCAGGAGTGGCTGATGGAACTCTTCAGCTGGCTAGCTCTGGAATAATTGATGTTAGCTCCGGGACCGATGTTAGCCAATAGTCACTCGGATAGCAGCTAGCTAGCTGCAAGATCCAGGTGTAAATGCCCAGAGCTTGCGGTAGAAATCCGGGAATATGGAGAGAATATAGGTCCGGTATGCTCTGGTCTGAGTCGCGTTGTACAAAACTGGCGATAGCTTTTCGAGCTAAGGGATAGCTGATGACCGCCAACCGTGGTTAGCTGAGTTCTAACGTTAGCTAGTGAACTGGCTAACTTCTGGCTAGCTTCTGTTGTGGATTTCAGATTTGAGGTAAATAATATATATATATTTTTAATTGCCTCAAACCATGCCTCAAACAAAATAGATCTCAGAAGACCTAAGATTAGGAATTGTTGACTTGCATAAAGCTGGAAAGGGTTACAAAAGTATCTCTGAAAGCCTTGATGTTCATAAGTCCACGGTAAGACATATTGTCTGCAAATGGAGAAAGTTCATTACTGTTGCTACTCTCCCTAGGAGTGGCCATTCTGCAAACATGACTGCAAGAGCACAGCGCAGATTGCTCAATGAGCTTAAGAAGAATCCTAGAGTGTCAGCTAAGGACTTACAGAAATCTCTTCTGGCAGCACTACTGGCAAAATATTCTGTGGAGAGATGAAACTACATTTGAGTTATTTGGAAGGAACACACAACACTACGTGTGGAGAAAAAAAGACACAGCACACCAACATCAAAACCTCATCCCAACTGTAAAGTATGGTGGAGGGAGCATCATGGTTTGGGGCTGCTTTGCTGCCTCAGGGCCTGGACAGCTTGCTATCATCGACAGAAAAATGAATTCCCGAGTTTATAAAGACATTTTGCAGGAAAATGTAAGGCTATCTGTCTGCCAATTGAAGCTCAACAGAATTTGGGTGATGCAACAGGACAACGACCCAAAACAAAGAAGTAAATCAACAACAAAATGGCTTCAACAGAAGAAAATGCGCCTTCTGGAGTAGCCCAGTCAGAGTCCTGACATCAACCCGATTGAGATGCTGTGGCATGACGTCAAGAGAGCAGTTCACACCAGACATCCCAAGAATATTGCTCAACTGAAACAGTTTTGTATAGAGGAATGGTCAAAAATTCCTCCTGACCGTTGTGCAGGTCTGATCCACAACTACAGAAAACGTTCGGTTGAGGTTATTGCTGCCAAATGAGGAAAAACCAATTATTAAATCCAAGGGTTCACATATTTTTTCCACCCTGCACTGTGAATGTTTACACAGTTTGTTCAATTAAGACATGGAAACGTATAGTTGTTTGTGTGTTATTAGTGTAAGCAGACTGTGGTTGTCTATTGTTGTGACCTAGATGAAGATCAGATCAAATTTCATGACCAATTTATGCAGAAATTCAGGTATTTCCAAAGGGTTCACATGCTTTTTCTTGCCACTGTAGCTATAATAAGTCAACAGGAAATGCATTTGCTTTGAAATTCAGAGTTATTTTTTTTATCAGGTATTGATATTGTAACAAATCTGATGCTCTTAAAACCACAAACTATTCCACCAAGGGAGTTACGTTTCTTGGACCAGTGGTAATGGTTGCTGCCCTCGGTCATGTTGAAAAGGGTTCAAACACCGGCAGACACATTACCATTTATCCCCACGAATCACTACAGTATGTACTGATAGTTTTTGTTACACCTGAACAGAAATTATACAGTGAAGTGTGTTCCTACCTGTGGGTCAGTGAGGCGGGCTGGGTCTGGGTAGAGGTAGAACTTGATACCATCTATTGCCCCCGGCAGTGTGAGTCCACGGACCAGCAACACCACCAGCATCAGATAGGGGAAGGTGGCAGTGAAGTAGACCACCTGAGGAGAGGGGGACCAGACCAGCATTACATTCCCTCAGTCTATGACTCATCTTAACAACTCTACAGTGTTCATGGTGTCATCAGGTTGAATGGCAGAGATCCCACCTTACCTTCCCAGTAGACTTCACTCCTTTCCAGACACAGAAGTAACAGAGAATCCATGACAGTAGAAGACACAGAGCCAGCTCCCAGCGAACACTGCCTAGATTGCTTGGACTGTCTGTGAGATTCAAAACTCTTCTCCTGAAAATCAACTTTTGAGTTACAATCCCACCACTTGCTTTTCACCATTCTCTCTGCGCCTCCTAAGGCAAATAGCCATGATTTCCATCTGTAAGGACTTAATAAGGAGTTGATAAATTGGAATGATTTTGTGTACTCACTCCCAGAACTCTCTCACTGGCGATGTTGCATTTCCTGCTACTGTCCAATTTAGATGTCCCACTACTCTTCTTTCAAACTCCATGCAGGTTACTGGTTAGGAGGAAATTACACAATAACAAGCATGTCTCAGAGCTCTCTGAATCTTTCCTGGATAAGGAGACATTTACAACAAAAAAAAAATCACTTGTCAAAAACAGAATATCTCAGTTTGAAGTGGTGTCCATAAATTTAAGATACGATCTCTCATTTGGGCATGACAAAGGTATGTCAACATCAACATGTCTACACACTGAAGTTAACCTGGTCCCAGATCTGTTTCTGCTCTTTGCAATGCCAATTCCATTGCTGTTTCTTGTCAATCCAAACAGGTTTGTTATGACAATGAGTGACAAGCAGTTGGTATGACAGCACAAGTAGACTGGCACTCAGGCTACACTGAAGTACATACCTGTGTTCCAGCTGTTTCTACAACTGGCCCAGGGGAGCTCAGAGCTGAATGAGGAGAAGAGGTAGAAGAAGGCCCAGGCTAGAATGATGATGTAATAGATGCTGGAATATAGAACCACCACCTGACTACCATAACCCAGTCCTGAGGAGGAGGAGGAGGAGGAGGAGGAGGAGGAGGAGGAGGAGGAGGAGGAGGAGGAGGAAGAAGAAGATATTTTACTGACAAACATGGAGACTCAATGTCATCAACCCTGATTAATGAATGATGGCGCCATTCCAACAAGACAGAAATTTGTGAATGTTTGAACACAGGACAAGTGTCCTGAATGCACGTGTCATGTCACTTTAAGGACTGTCACTTACTCTATCATGTAATAGCTCATGAATTAGTGTGAGCCTGAGTAAATCTGTTGATGTTTAATCCAAGCTTCTTCCAATAACTTGAATGAAATGTCTTGTTACTTTAACCCCTTTTTCATTTTTGAAGTTAAATCAGGTCAGAAACAGACCAGTCGTCCCCCAAGCAATCTAAAATGTGTCCTTATATTGTTTCAAACTGGTAAAGCAATGTGATCAAAATCATGGTGGATTGACTTTTACAAGTACAATAGTGCAATATCATTTACGGAAGAAAAAGCCTGCATGTACTGTGCATATATTGTACCTATTATGGCTAATTGTCTGGCCGTATATGTCACCCTCAACCGGCACATTCTTAACAAAGACTCTAGACAGAAACCTTGAGTTTACGTGCTGAATACCATTTTAAATCATATTGACATTGCTTTGGATTACAATGCTACTTTCTCAAGTTTAGATATTGCAGCTAGGAGTTTTCCTGAGTATGAATACAAAAAAACGATGAAGTTTGGTCTACAGTCCCTCTGAATGTTATCTTTTCTTTTGGCACAGATTATAGTACTATCAAATCTTTACTTTTCTGAAGGCTATAGCCTTTTTTCCTTTTAGCTGTCAGGCTTTCACATCTATTTCCCCAATGTGGCATTCACATTAGGAAGTAAATGCTATCAATTGTCAGACAAACACTGACAATTTAATTCCTAATATGGATGCAATACGTACAACAAGACCCCGTGGCCACATTCATATAGCATACCAGTAGGATTTTTTTATTTAACTAGGCAAGTCAGTTAAGAAACAAATCTTAACTACAATGATGGCCTAGGCAGTGGCAGTTCTAGACCATTTCAACTGGGGGGCCAAGCTGGGGCCAGTTGTACTGTTAGAGGGGCCAGTTACATTGGACGTTATTGTTGTCATTTCGTTTTCTTCACTGTATTGCAGGCATTAGCAGGCAAAAAAACATGTTCATAATCATCATCGTTGCCACTGTCTAATATCGGATGTAAAAAAAGAACGATAGCAAAAATTTGTTATGTAAAAATTATTTCATACTCCACATTTAGTGGGGCCACAATGGGGTCCAAAGTTGTTGTCACAGGGGCACTGCCCCCCCCCCAGAACCGCTAGTGGGCCTAGGATCAGTGGGTTAACTGCCTTGTTCAGGGGCAGAATGACAGATTTTTACCTTGTCAGCTCGGGGATTAGTTCTAGCAACCTTTCGTTTACTGGCCCAATGCTCTAACCACTAGGCTACCTGCCATCCCTAGGATGGCTGCTCTAGGGTCATATTAGCCTTTTAGATCATAATGACTAAGCTTATATGGACAGAGGGGACCTGATTCTAGATCAGCAGTCTTACTCAATGACGCTTATAAAAATGAGCCCTGATATTTACCTTCAAACAGGGGGCAGATCTTCCTCCAGCAGGTGATGCTGCCCTGCGTGGTGTACTGGCCCAAGGAGGTCTCCAGGAGAAAGAGTGGAATGCCACAGGTGAACAGAAAGAGCACATAAGGGATGAAGAACACCCCTTATGAACAACACAAGTTAAACCACAATTAAACATATGGCCCAAGACCATAACTTAATGTTTCACTTCATGTGATTATTTTTTTACAAGACACATTTTTTTCCCCCGAAGCCATCTCAACCACCTCAACCCCCAAGTATTTTTTATTCATATATATTTTTTGGGGGTGGGGGGGTGGATCGGCTTTAATATCGCAGATAGATTGTCACTTCCATCAAAGTAATTGTCTGCATCATTTCCAATCCCCCATATATTTTGGGGGGTAAATATATATATCTATATACATACATACACATATCCACACATATATATATATATATATATATATATATATATATACATAAACATGCATACATATACACATACATATACATACACACAAATACACATACATATATAAATATATAATTTAGAATATCTTTTTCCTTTATTATTCCCCGCAAACCTGATGAGGTTCACCTTGGGGTCATGATAGGGGTTACACCACATGAATGATGTATTATAATAATTGATTATGCTTATGTTGTATTAATAGAGGGGGAAGGGCTATAAGACCCTCCCCCACTACATTTACAGGGTCCTGGACCACAGATTAGCAATATATGCATTATAAGGTTTAATACTGTTCCACAGTTCTTTTCTAGTCTCTGCCTCTTATAAGAAACGGTCTGAGAGATGTGTGAGTTATTGCAGTCAAAACAGGGTGTCTGCGAGAAAGCGCCTCAAGGCTAAAAGAGATTCATAGACACAGAAACCTGCAGGAGAGTAAAAGAGATAAGAGACAAGTCAGACATAGCACTATAAGCCACATAGGAATGGAAAATTACTGCTGAGCCCTTAGAAAACACTGGACTATTGTTTATCCTGCAAGTTTGTATAACTGTACATGCATGGGCTTGGCCTCATCAGTAGAAGGTGTTGACGTATGCAGTTACATCACTAGGGGTTGACTGCAAGCATATTAAAGCAACTTTGACCTTTTTTATTTTGCAGAACTTACTCTGAAACACACGTGCTATGTTTCCATTGTCAACTTCTGTCTGCAATTGCATTAATAAAGGTTTGGTTTGATTGATTTACTTTAAGAAGATATTGCCTGATTGCTGATTTCACCAATAAGCCAATGATTGACAAGGAACAAGGAACCTACCCTGACAAACCCTACCACCCCTCCCCAATTGCGTAAACTAATAAACAATAACACTTAGGCTTCTACTTCCAGCTAATACATTTTACAGAAATAATCTATTTTACAATAGTTATATTTTGTTTGTTTTTAGTCCTGGACTTCCTCTATTGCAGGTGTCTCTATTTGCCATATTTTACAACAGTTCTGAGCCTATATACATTTTACAGACCCCGAATATTTTACATTTGTTATCTTGTTGTTATTAGTCCCACCCTTCAGCTCCATTCAACCCCTCCCATCTATCTCTTAACATCATCCATATTGGATTTATATTTGCCATACATTTTTCAACTGTGCTGTGATGCTTCACAAAGTACTGAACCTTTCTATTCTCATAGTTTCTACAGATTGTAAATTACAGATAACATTTTTTGCTAAAATTATTGATCGATTGACTATGACTTTTCAAATCACCGAGTATTGTTATCTGCAGCGTTAGATATAGGTAAATGTTGCAATTCTTCTGCCATTCATGGACCTGTGACAAAAAACGAGCTACATATGGACAGTACCAAAATAAATGATCTAATGACTGGGTCCTCGCAGCAAAACCTGCAGAGCTGGGAAGATTGCATCCCCCATATATATATGTAACATTTTATTCGTTGCAAGAATTTTGAATAATAATTTAAATTGAACAATTTGAAGTTTTGAATCCGGTGTCATTTTGCGTGTCATTTCATAAACCATGTGCCATGGAATCGGTACATCGAAAATCTCTTCCCAACTATTTTGCAATTTATATGGCACAGCTGTCAATTTTTTGGTCCTTAAATAAAACTGGTATATATTTTTATTTATCACAATTGTCTTTAACCAATTTTGGTCTTTAATGCAGGGCCGACAGACAAGTTCCTTACTTTTTCCCCCTTCCACTTGCCTCTTCCATTTTTGTGGTAGTGCTGCAATTACTTGGTTGTAATTTTGGGTTTAGCAGACATTTCCGTATGTCTGTGTTAGCTGCATGTGTGACATAACTCCACCAGTCCTATTTTTGATATCATTTACAAAAGATGGTAATTAAAAATAAAAATAAATCTTTTATCAATTATTATATTTGAGTTTAACCACAGGAACGCAAATATTTGTTTGTGTGGCTGACGGACTTAGCTACCACCTGAAGTGTTGTGTGTACATTTGGCATGTAAGTGTTAGGGATATTAACGTGGGGTTTCTGGGACACGTTCAGTAGCCTAACATCATTGAACATTGCAGATAGAAAGGCCATGAATAGAGTCGTCTTGATTACTAATTCTACATGTCAGAGTGGCATGTTTGTTCTCCATAGCATATTTCTATCAGAGCATAACAAAATGTTGTACAGTAGTGATGTGCATATCAGTATAGAGATTCTGGAAGCACCTAGAAGGTTTTGGTTCCTTTTGTGCACCCAGGCACGCACTGTTGTTTTTATGATTGTGCCGCCAGATAACATCTAGCCCTAGTGTGTAAATATCCCTATAATATTATAGCAACCACTGATATGTGTATATCAGGCCATGATTACCCATCTCTTAATGATTATTCCATTACCATCTTGTAATTGTGTGATTTCAATATTAGACTAAGATATGAAAAGAACAACTCTGTACTGTCTCCACCACAATGAAGTTAAATTAAGTGACTAGCTCTTTTGCATTGATAATGTAAAAGACAAAGGCTCACCTTGCCATACATTTAATGTGTGTTTAATTGTATGACCATGTAAAGATGTGATGTGAGACTCACCTCCTCCATTTTTGTAGCACAGATATGGGAACCTCCATATATTCCCCAAGCCTATGATCTGTCCGGCCACAGCCAGGAGGAACTCCAGCTTGCTGGACCACTGTCCCCTGGTCTGGGTGCTTGGCACAGGGACAGGCTGCACCAGACCCATCTCCTGCTGGGCAAGCGTATTGAACCTCAAATTGGGATCATTATGCTTCTCCATAACACTGAGGAAAACAAAGACAACGTTGTTTATTTGCGGTGAACACACGTTTATATAACATAGTCTGTGTGTTCTGAAGACAGTATAAGGACACACAGCTAACAGCTACATATGACCAGCTCCATATGACCAGCTACATACAGTGCCTTGCAAAAGTATTCACCCCCCTTGGTGTTTTTCCTATTTTCTTGCATTTACAACCAGTATTTTAAATTGATTTTTATTTGGATTTCATGTAATGGACATACACAAAATAGTCCAAATTGGTGAAGGGAAACTTAAAAAATAACTTGTTTTAAAAATAATATATGTATTAAATTGTAAAGTGCATATGCATTTTGCTGTGAAGCCCCTTAAAAGCCCCTTAATACGATCTGGTGCAACAAATTACCTTCAGAAGTCACATATTAGTTAAATAAAGTCCACTTGTGTGCAATCTAATTGTCACATGATCTGTCACATGATCTCAGTATATATACACCTGTTCTGAAAGGCCCCAGAGTCTGCAACACCACTAAGCAAGGGGCACCATCAAGCAAGTGGCACTATGAAGACCAAGGAGCTCTCCAAACAGGTCAGGGACAAAGTTGTGGAGAAGTACAGACCAGGGTCGGGTTATAAAAAATATTCAGAACTTTGGACATCCCACGGAGCACCATTAAATCCATTAAAAAATAGATGAACATGGCACCACAACAAGTCTGCCAAGAGAGGGCCGCCCACCAAAACTCACGGACCAGGCAAGGAGGGCATTAATCAGAGAGGCAACAAAGAGACCAAAGATAACCCTGAAGGAGCTGCAAATCTCCACAGCGGAGATTGGATTATCTGTCCATAGGACCACTTTAAGCCGTACACTCCACAGAGCTGGGCTTTACGGAAGAGTGGCCAGAAAAAAGCCATTGCTTAACCTGTTAGGGCTAGGGGGCAGTATTGACACGGCTGGATAAAAAACATACCCGATTTAATCTGGTTACCACTCCTACCCAGTAACTAGAATATGCATATACTTATTACATATGGATAGAAAACACCCTAAAGTTTCTAAAACTGTTTGAATGGTGTCTGTAAGTATAACAGAACTCAAATGGCAGGTCAAAACCTGAGAGATTCCTTTACAGGAAGTGGCCTGTCTGACCATTTCTTGAACTTCTTTTCCATCTCTATCTTTTACTAAGGATCTCTGCTCTAACGTGACACTTCCTACGTCGTCCATAGGCGCTCAGAGCCCGGGAAAAAACAGAATGTCGTCATCCCAGCCCCAGGCTGAAACACATTATCGCCTTTCTCAAGTGGCCGATCAAGGGACTCTGGGCTTATGCGCATGACCCGACCGCCCCCGCCTTTGTGATTTTTTCCTCTGTTTGCCGAAAAGGAGATTCCCTGTCGGAATATTATCGCTTTTCTACGAGAAAAATGGCGTAAAAATTGATTTTAAACAGCGGTTGACATGCTTCGAAGTACGGTAATGGAATATTTTGAATTTTATTGTCACGAATTGCGCCATGCGCACGACCCTTCTTTACCATTTCGGATAGTGTCTGGAACGCACGAACAAAACGCCGCTATTCGGATATAACGATGGATTATTTTGGACCAAACCAACATTTGTTATTGAAGTAGCAGTCCTGGGAGTGCATTCTGACGAAGACAACAAAAGGTAATCAAACTTTTATAATAGTAAATATGATTATGGTGAGTGCTAAACTTGCCGGGTGTCTAAATAGCGAGCCCGTGATGCCTGGGCTATGTACTTAGAATATTGCAAAATGTGCTTTCACCAAAAAGCTATTTTAAAATCGGACATATCGAGTGCATAGAGGAGGTCTGTATCTATAATTCTTAAAATAATTGTTATGCTTTTTGTGAACGTTTATCGTGAGTAATTTAGTAAAATGTTAGCGAAATCCCCGGAAGTTTGCTAGTTCTGAACATCACATGCTAATGTAAAAAGCTGTTTTTTGATATAAATATGAACTTGATTGAACAAAACATGCATGTATTGTATAACATAATGTCCTAGGGTTGTCATCTGATGAAGATCATCAAAGGTGAGTGCTGCATTTAGCTGTCTTCTGGGTTTTGGTGACATTATATGCTGGCTTGAAAAATGGGTGTCTGATTATTTCTGGCTTGGTACTCTGCTGACATAATCTAATGTTTTGCTTTCGTTGTAAAGCCTTTTTGAAATCGGACAGTGTGGTTAGATTAACGAGAGTCTTGTCTTTAAATAGCTATAAAATAGTCATATGTTTGAGAAATTGAAGTAATAGGATTTTTAAGGTTTTGAAAATCGCGCCACAGGCTTAACCTGTTGGGGCTAGGGGGCAGTATTTTCACGGCTGGATAAAAAAACGTACCCGATTTAATCTGGTTACTAATCCTACCCAGTAACTACAATATGCATATACTTATTATATATGGATAGAAAACACCCTAAAGTTTCTAAAACTGTTTGAATGGTGTCTGTGAGTATAACAGAACTCATTTGGCAGGCAAAATCCTGAGACATTTTCTGACAGGAAGTGGATACCTGATGTGTTGAATTACCTTTAAGCCTATGCCATTGAAACACACAGGGGTTGATTCATGTTTTGGCACTTCCTATTGCTTCCACTAGATGTCACCAGCCTTTACACAGTGTTTTGAGTCTTTTACTGTGAGATCTGACCGAACAAGAGCCATGGAACGGTGATGGCCGATTAGACTCTGGCGCGCGAGTTCATGTTGGGTACCCTCGTTCCAATACGTTATAAAAGAGAATGCATTCGTCCACCTTGAATATTATTCATGTTCTGGTTAAAAAAGGCACTAATGATTTATGCTATACAACGTTTGACATGTTTGAACGAACGTAAATATATTTTTTCCCCTCGTTCATGACGAGAAGTCCGGCTGGCTTAGATCATGTGCTAACAACACGGAGCTTTTTGGATATAAATGATGAGCTTTTTTGAACAAAACTACATTCGTTATGGACCTGTGATACCTGGAAGTGACATCTGATGAAGAGAATCAAAGGTAATGGATTATTTACATAGTATTTTAGATTTTAGATCTCTCCAACATGGCCGTTTGTCTGTATAGCAAAGCATATTTTTCTGGGCGCAGTGCTCAGATTATTGCAAAGTGTGATTTCCCAGTAAGGTTATTTTTAAATCTGGCAAGTTGATTGCGTTCAAGAGATGTAAATCTATAATTCTTTAAATGACAATATAATATTTTACCAATGTTTTCTAATTTTAATTATTTAAATTGTGGTGCTGACTTGACTGCCGGTTATTGGAGGGAAACGATTTCCTCAACATCAATGCCATAGTAAAACGCTGTTTTTGGATATAAATATGAACTTGATAGAACTAAAAATGCATGCATTGTCTAACATAATGTCCTAGGAGTGTCATCTGATGGAGATTGTAAAAGGTTAGTGCATCATTTTAGCTGGTTTTATGGTTTTGGTGACCCTGTCTTTGAATTGACAAAACATTACACACAGCTATTGTCAATGTACTCTCCTAACATAATCTAACTTTATGCTTTCGCCGTAAAACCTTTTGAAATCGGACAACGTGGTTAGATTAAGGAGATGTTTATCTTTCAAAGGGTGTAAGATAGTTGTATGTTTGAAAAATTTGAATTTTGACATTTATTTGGTTTCAAATTTGCCGCTCTTGAAATGCACCTGCTGTTGATAGGGTGCACCACGGGTGGCACGCTAGCGTCCCACATAGCCCCAAGAAGTTAAAGTGGCTGTTACGTAGGTGGGACGAATTCGTCCCGCCTAGCCCAGAGAGGTTAAAGAAAACAAGAAGCAAACACGTTTTGTGTTTGCTAAAAGGCATGTGGGAGACTCCCCAAACATATGGAAGAAGGACCTCTTGTCAGATGAGACTAAAATTTAGCTTTTGGCCATCAAGGAAACGCTCTGTCTGGCGCAAACCCAACACCTATCATCACCCCGAGAACACCATCCCCACAGTGAAGCATGGTGGTGGCAGCATGCTGTGGGGATGTTTTTCATCGGCAGGGACTGGGAAACTGGTCAGAATTGAAGGAATGATGGATGGCACTAAATACAGGGAAATTCTTGAGGGAAACCTGTTTCAGAATTCCAGAGATTTGAGACTGGGACAGAGGTTCAACCTTCCAGCATGACAATGACTCTAAGCATACTGCTAAAGCAACACTCAAGTGTTTAAAGGGGAAACGTTTAAATGTCTTGGAATGGCCTAGTTAAAGCCCAGACCTTAATCCAATTGAGAATCTGTGGTATGACTTAAAGATTTCTGTACCCCAGTGGAACCCATCCAACTTGAAGGAGCTGGAGAAGCTTTGCCTTGAAGAATGGGCAAAAATCCCAGAGGCTAGATGTGCCAAGCTTACAGAGACATACCCCAAGAGACTTGCAGCTGTAATTGCTGCAAGAGGTGGCTCTACAAAGTATTCACTTTGGGATGGTGAATAGTTATGCACGCTCAGGTTTTCTGTTTTTCTGTCTTATTTCTTGTTTGTTTCACAATAGAAAATATTTTGCTTCTTCAAAGTGGTAGGCATGTTGTGTAAATCAAATGATACAACCCCCCCCAAAATCTATTTTAATTCCAGGTTGTAAGGCATTAAAATAGGAAAAATTCCAAGGGGGTGAATACTTTCGCAAGCCACTGTATGAACAGCTACATATGACATATGACCAGCTATATATGACCAGCTACTTATGAACAGCTACATATGACCAGGTACATAGGCACACCTACATATGACCAGCTGCATTTGCACACCTACATATGACCAGCTACCTATGAACACCTACATATGACCAGCTACATATGACCTGCTACATATGACCTGCTACATATGACCAGCTGCATATGACCAGCTACAGTACATATGACCAGCTACATAAGAACAGCTACATATGAACAGCTACATATGACAAGCTACATATGCAGTACATATGACTAGCTACATATGACAAGCTACATATGACCAGCTACATATGACCTTCTACATATGAACAGCTACATATGACCAACTACAGTACATATGACCAGCTACATATGACCTGTGTGAGAGCAAAATTGTAAGATTATGTTATAATACTATAATTGCACGAAATGGTTGTTTTATGCAACAGAATAGAAGGTTGTCATAACTCTACTGTGTCTGTGTGAACTGAAAGTGGGCCTCTGGGAGATTTAACACTGACAGGAGATTCACAATGTCTTTGGGTGATACCGCATTCCAGAGCATGAGTTAATGTTTCTGTTCTATAAGGTACCAAGTAGAGATGGCTCGGGGTCAGACCCTGGTTTCTACACAATGAGAACAGTTTTTACAGCAGATACTGTCTGCTGTGAATTATAAGTATCTTAACCTTGTGACCCTTTCCATACATCTGTTGTTTGTCATGTAGACTGAAGGGGGTGTATCTTGGCTATAAAAAACCTTTGTAACTTTGTCTCGGGGCTCTCAACGAATCATCTGAGGTTGATTCGTTGACCAGCCATCATTATTGTAGAGCACTCAATCGATTCACTTTATATATGTGTGTTGTATTGACTTGCTCCCTTATTAATACGTGAATACAGATTTAGTTTAAGTATAACTCTGACTTGTGTGATAAGTTTGTCTCTCCTCATTTGATAGTAAAGAAATTAACCACCAAATGTAATGTTAACCTGTTATGGCTAGGGGGCAGTATTTTCACGGCTGGATAAAAAACATACCCGATTTAATCTGGTTACCACTCCTACCCAGTAACTAGAATATGCATATACTTATTACATATGGATAGAAAACACTCCAAAGTTTCTAAAACTGTTTGAATGGTGTCTGTGAGTATAACAGAACTCATTTGGCAGGCAAAAACCTGACAAGGTTTCAGGCAGGAAGTGGCCTGTCTGACAAGGTGTCGTTCTTCTTGTCTCTGTTTATTGAAGAGTGAGGATCTTAGCTGTCCCGTGACACTTCCTACGGCTGCCATAGGGTCTCAGAAGGCGGTAAAAAGCTGAATCGTGGCTTTGCAGGCTCTGGCTGAAAAAAAGTAGCGCGTTTGGATAGTGGCTGGTCACAGTACTGTGAGACTCAGGCTCGTGCCCGAGTCGACCCCATGCTTTATTTTCTTTCGTCTTTTTACCTAAACACAGATTCCCGGTCGGAATATTATCGCTTTTTTACGAGAAAAATGGCATAAAAATTGATTTTAAACAGCGGTTTATATGCGTCGAAGTACGGTAATGGAATATTTAGAAATCTTTTGTCACGAAATGCGCCATGCTCGTGACCCTTATTTACACTTCAGATAGTGTCTTGAACGCACGAACAAAACGCCGCTATTTGGATATAACAATGGATTATTTTGAACCAAACCAACATTTGTTATTGAAGTAGCAGTCCTGGGAGTGCATTCTGACGAAGAACACCAAAGGTAATCAAACTTTTCTAATAGTAAATCGGAGTTTGGTCAGGGCTAAACTTGGTGGGTGTCTAAATAGCTAGCCGTGATTGCTGGGCTATCTACTCAGAATATTGCAAAATGTGCTTTCACCGAAAAGCTATTTTAAAATCGGACACCTCGATTGCACAAAGGAGTTCTGTATCTATAATTCTTAAAATAATTGTTATGTTTTTTGTGAACGTTTATCGTGAGTAATTTAGTAAATTCACCGGAGGTTTGTGGGGGGTATGCTAGTTCTGAACGTCACATGCTAATGTAAAAAGCTGGTTTTTGATATAAATATGAACTTGATTGAACAAAACATGCATGTATTGTATAACATAATGTCCTAGGTGTGTCATCTGATGAAGATCATCAAAGGTTAGTGCTGCATTTAGCTGTGGTTTTGTTTTTTGTGACATTATATGCTAGCTTGAAAAATCGGTGTCTGATTATTTCTGGCTGGGTACTCTGCTGACATAATCTAATGTTTTGCTTTCGCTGTAAAGCCTTTTTGAAATCGGACAGTGTGGTTAGATAAAGGAGAGTCTTGTCTTTAAAATGCTGTAAAATAGTCATATGTTTGAAAAATTGAAGTTTTTGTATTTTTGAGGAATTTGTAATTCGCGCCACGCCTATCATTGGATATTGGAGCAGGTGTTCCGCTAGCGGAACGTCTAGATGTAAGAGGTTAACCAGATCACTGTGAACTACAGTTACCCGCTACCTCTCATAGCCACAGTGATTGAGTCAATGCACGGGGCGCGTCTTCACCAAACTAGATATCAGGAGCGCTTACAACCTGGTGCGTATCCGGGAGGGAGACAAGTGGAAGACAGCGTTCAGTACCACCTCAGGGCATTATGAGTACCTCGTCATGCCGTACGGGTTGATGAATGCTCCGTCAGTCTTTCAAGCCTTTGTGGACGAGATTTTTAAGGACCTGCACGGGAAGGGTGTAGTGGTGTATATCGATGACATTCTGATATTCTCCGCTGCGCAGGGTGCTTGGTTGACTGTTGGAGCATGACCTGTATGTCAAGGCTGAGAAATGCCTGTTCTTCCAGCAGTCCGTCTTCTTCCTAGGATACCGCATTTCCACCTCAGGGGTGGAGATGGAGAGTGACCGCATTTCAGCCGTGCGTAATTGGCCAACTCCCACCACGGTAAAGGAGGTGCAGCGTTTTCTTGGGTTTGCCAATTACTACCGGAGGTTTATCCGGGGTTTTGGTCAGGTAGCGGCTCCCATTACCTCACTGCTGAAGGGGGGTCCGATTCGGTTGCAGTGGTCGGCTGAGGCGGACAGGGCTTTTGTTCACCTGAGGGCCCTGTTTACCTCGGCTCCCGTGTTGGCCCATCCGGATCCCTCTTTGGCGTTCACAGTGGAGGTGGATGCGTCTGAGGCTGGGATAAGAGCCGTGCTCTCTCAAAACTATGACGTGGGGGACCGGGAGCTGTTGGCTGTCGACAAGGCTTTGAAGGCGTGGAGACATTGGCTTGAGGGGGCTAAACACCCTTTTCTCATCTGGACTGACCACCACAATCTGGAGTACATCCAGGCAATGAGGAGACTGAATCCTCGCCAGGCAAGGTGGGCCATGTTTTTTACCCATTTTGTTTTCACCCTTTCATACAGACCAGGTTCCCAGAATGTCAAGGCAGATGCACTGTCCCGGCTGTATGACACAGAGAAGCGGCCCATGGATCCCACCACCATACTCCCGGCCTCCTGCCTGGTGGCGCCGGTAGTATGGGAGCTAGATGCGGACATTGAGCAGGCGTTACGTGCAGAGCCCGCTCCCCTCCAGTGTCCCGCTGGGCGTCTGTAAGTTCCGTCTGCTGTCCGTGACCGGCTGATCTATTGGGCTCACAAGTCACACTCCTCTGGTCATCCAGGTATCGGTCGGATAGTGTGCTGTTTGAGTGGGAAGTATTGGAGGCCCACCTTGGCAAAGGACGTGAGGGTTTATGTTTCCTCCTGCTCGGTGTGCACTCAGTGTAAGGCTCCTAGGCACCTGCCCAGAGGTAAGTTACACCCCTTACCCGTTCCACAATGGCCATGGTCTCACCTGTTGATAGATTTTCTCACAGATCTCCCTCACAGGGTAACACCACGATCTTGGCCATTGTGGACCGTTTCTCAAAGTCCTGCCGTCTCCTTCCTCTGCCCGGTCTCCCTACGGCCCTACAGACTGTGGAGGCCTTGTTCACTCACGTCTTCCGGATGTGAAAGTGCCTGCACTACAGAGTGCCTGAGGATATAGTGTCTGATCAGGGTCCCCAGTTCACTTCGAGGGCATGGAGGGCGTTCTTGGAACGTCTGGGGGTCTCGATCAGCCTTGCCTCGGGTTTTCACCCCGAGAGTAATGGGCAGGTGGAGAGAGTGAACCAGGATGTGGGTAGGTTTCTGAGGTCTTATTGCCAGGACCGGCCGGGGGAGTGGGTGGCGTTCGTGCCCTGGGCAGAGATGGCCCAGAACTCGCTCCGCCACTCCTCCACTAACCTCTCCCCCTTCCAGTGCGTACTGGGGTACCAGCCGGTTCTGGCGCCTTGGCATCAGAGTCAGATCGAGGCTCCTGCGGTGGACGACTGGTTCAGGTGCGCGGAGGAGACATGGGACGCTGCTCATGTTCACCTTCAGCAGGATGTGCTGCGCCAGAAAGCCAGCGCAGACCGTCACCGCAGTGAGGCCCCGGTGACCCGAAACCTGCCCCTCCGCCTGCCCTGCCGAAAGCTGGGGCCGCGGTTTGTGGGGCCATTTAAAGTCCTGAGGAGATTGAACGAGGTTAGTTACAGGTTACAGCTTCCCCCCGATTACCATATTAACCCCTCGTTCCATGTGTCTCTCCTCAGGCCGGTGGTGGCTGGCCCGCTCCAGGAGTCTGAGGTGCGGGAGCTTCCTCCGCCCCCTCTGGGGGCCCTGGCGTATTCCGTTCGCTCCATACTGGACTCGAGGCGTCGGGTGAGGGGCCTTCAGTACCTCGTGGAGTGGGAGGGCTACGGTCCGGAGGAGAGATGCTGGGTTCTGGTGGAGGACGTGTTGGACCCTTCAATGCTGCGGGAGTTCCACCGTCTCCGTCCGGATCGCCCTGCACCTCGCCCTCCGGGTCACCCCCGAGGCCGGTGTCAGCGCCCTGCTGGAGCCGCGCGTCAAGGGGGGGTTACTGTCACGACTTCCGCCGAAGTCGGTTCCTCTCCTTGTTCGGGCGGCGTTCGGCGGTCGATGTCACCGGTCTTCTAGCCATCGCCGATCCACCTTTAATTTTCATTTTTTTTTAATTGTTTTCCCACACACCTGGTATTCATTCCCTCATTACATGTTGTTTATTTAACCCTCTGTTACCCCCATGTCTGTGTGTGTAATTGTTTATTGTTGAGGTTGGCACGCAGTTGCGTTCTGTGCAAATGATTGCCTTAGTAAAGTGCTTTTTCCATTTATCTCTGCTCTCCTGCGCCTGACTTCGATCCACCAGCTACACTCACTTCTTGACAACATGCCTGTATAGTTACACAAAACAGGAAGACATTGCTGCTCTCCCTGGCACTGCTGAGTCTCCAGCCTTTGTTCTTCATTCCATGCCTACAACAAGTGCTACTGACTGCAGAGAGAGAGAGAGAGACAGCGAGAGAGAAAGAGAAAGAGAGAAAGCTACAGTACCACTGACTGAAGCATCATGTCTGTCTCTGTCTCTCTATACAACTAGAGAGATGTCTAGTTGTTATCACAGCCCCCGCCTGCCAAGTCTGCTAGATTTCAAATACAAACAGTGATAAACAGTCTAAATAAAAGGTTTCTTGATAGAAATGGAGGAGACTAGAAAGCGAGAGAGAGAGAGAGAGAGAGAGAGAGAGAGAGAGAGAGAGAGAGAGAGAGAGAGAGAGAGAGAGAGAGAGAGAGAGAGAGAGAGAGAGAGTAACTTAAAAACTTCTTCAGGATCGGTGGGTCCCCTGCGGGATGTTGAGCTAACGTAGCCTAATGCGATTAGCATGATACACAATTTTGAACAGAAATGCAATTGTTCATTGGATCAGTCTAAAACATTGCACACACACTGCTGCCATCTAGTGGCCAAAATCTAAATTTGCTGCTGGGCTGGAATAATACATCATGGCCTTTCTCTTGCATTTCAAAGATGATGGTACAAATAAAATACAAAAGAACAGTTGTTTTTTTCTTTGTATTAGCTTTCACTAGATCTATTGTGTTATATTCTCCTACATTCCTTTCACATTTCCACAGTGTTTCCTTTCAAATGGTACCAAGAATATGTACATTCTTGCTTCAGTTACAGGCAGAAAATTGAAAAAAAGGGTCCGTTCCTGAAGAGGTTTTAAGGATGAAGTCTGTTTTAGTAGTCTACTTCTCCATTAAGGAAGACTTGTTCTGGTCCCTTTCATTGGAAGCAAACCTAGACCCTGTGTTTCTCCCTGTCAAATGCCCTTCCCAGAACTAAACATGAGTGAACCCATGTGGATAGTCTGGAGTGTTTGTTCATGTGTGTGTGAGGCGGAGCTATTGAGTCAAGCTAACACTGGCTCCTTCATTGAGGGGAAGAGGAGGGGATTTGCTCTGTGAAAGCGACAGCAGCAGGCAGGCTTTTTCTTTATTTAACAAGGCAAGTCAGTTAAGAACAAATTATTATTTACAATGACAGCCTACTGGGGAACAGTTGGTTAACTGCCTTGTTCAGGGGCAGAAGGACAGATTTTTACCTTGTTAGCTCTCGGATTCGATCCAGCAATCTTTCAGTTACTGGCCCAATGCTCTAACCATGAGGCTACCTGCTGCCCCAAAATTGAATGCTGAAGGGGCATAGATTTGTGGAATGTGAGCAAATGAACTCTCTGCATTATGACTTTACAATGGATAGAGGAGAGGAGTGAAGGAACTTGAACACTTAAATGAATAGGAAAAGGGGGCATAATACATCTAATGTACATTACTTGCAAAACTTTAAAAATGTAATGGAGAGTGATAATGTTACATCGAGTTTGACAGATGTATTTTTTTAGTACCTCATACCAAAGTCCACTGATTTCAACAGTCTAAAATATGCTGTACATTATGTAGTATTTCAACATATCAGCATGATCAACAATTGCTAGCTGGATGGATGGTGTCTAATGACTGTGGATGGAATCTAAAACTTCAGCCAATGAAATATGATGTAAACAAAAGCATTCTGTCAAGGCCTCTTTAAAGCCCATAGTGTGATTCCATATGTGCTATTTCATAGTTTTGATGTCTTCACTATTGTTGTACAATGTCGAAAATAGTAAAAATAAAGAAAAACCCTTGAATGAGTACAGTAGTTGTGTCCAAACTATATTTTACAGAACATAAGTGACCAGCCATTTACTAAGAAATAACATGTTAATGACACAGTTAAATGACACATGTTAAAGTAGTGTAAACACATCCAGTGACTTTCAGGTGAGGGTCACGTCAAGAAAATCTGTTGCATTTTACAATACAGTGTAAGTACAGTATAACAATGAGTAATTACAATACTGTTGCACTGTACTTATAGGAATAATTTCACTATGATAAGGGCATTGTAATATAAAGTGTTACCAAAACATCTAGCTCAAAGCAATTAATGAAAACTGTAGTGCTCACCATTCTCCATGCTTTGTAGCTGAGCAGTATTCTTCAAGCATTTCCTCTGAATGCCTCTCAACTTCTTTCATCACAACGTTTTTCTTGTATTTTTATTATGTGAATGTTGTGCTATAATTGCCTATGTGGACCTACTGTAAGGCAGAGCGCTCTGAAAAGACACAACTGAGAAAGATGCTCCTTTATTCTAAATGTTAAAACCTCTTAAGGATCCGCCTCTTTTTTCAAAATGTTATTGTTGAATAATAGTGAAGACATCAAAACTATCAAATAACCCATATGGAATCACATATGGAATTTTTGATTAGGAACTCTGTTGAAACAGAGATATCTTTAATTAAAGGGGATATTCTGGGACGAGTTACCCAGGGTAGGGTTTTCTGTTGAAGTGTTCTTTATTTTGGTTAGGCCAGGGTGTTACATTGGGTGGGCGTTCTATGTTCTTTTTGTATGTTTTTGTATTTCTTTGTTTTGGGCCATGTGTGGCTCCCAATCAGGCACAGCTGAAGTTCGTTGTTGTTGATTGGGAGTCACACATAAGGAGCATGTGTTTTCTTTGGGTTTTGTGGGAGATTATTTCTGTTTAGTGTTTTGCACCTGACAGGACTGTTTGGCTGTCGGTTTTCTTGTTTGTTTTGTATAGTGTTCTTACGTAATTAAAAATACAAAGATGAACACTAACTCCGCTGCGTATTGGTCCACTTTCTCGGACGATGACTTCTCTGTTTCGTCTGACGAAGAAGACAGCCGTTACAGAATCCCCCACCAACAACGGACCAAGCAGCGGAGGAAGGAGCAGTGCCAGGAGGAGCAAGAATCCTGGACCAGAAAGAGAAAAGACTGGACATGGGAGGACATCCTGGAAGGCAAGGGATCCTACACTTGGGAGGAGATCCTGGTCGGAA
Organism: Salmo salar; assembly: GCF_965601325.2. Taxonomy (NCBI): domain Eukaryota; kingdom Metazoa; phylum Chordata; class Actinopteri; order Salmoniformes; family Salmonidae; genus Salmo; species Salmo salar. The sequence goes on along the minus strand of NC_138302.1, from coordinate 59,733,861 downwards.
GGGATCGCCTCCCATGGGAACAGGTAGAGGCACTCAGAAGAGTGGAGGCAGCAGGAAAAAAGGACCAAAGGTATGAGGGAACACGACTGGGTAGGAAGCCCGAGAGGCAGCCCCCCCCAAAAAAATTTTGGGGGGCACACGGGGAGTGTGGCAGAGTCAGGTTGGAGACCTGAGCCAGCTCCCCGTGCTTACAGGAGGCAGTGCAGTACTGGTCAGACACCGTGTTATGCGGTAAAGCGCACGGTGTCCCCAGTACACGTGGAGAGCCCGGTGAGCTACATCCCAGCTCCTAACATCTGCCGGGGGAGGTTGGGCATCGAGCCAGGACGGGTTGTGCAGGCCGTGCGCTCTAGTCCTCCAGTGCATCTTCTGGACCCGGTCCGTCCTGTGCCGCCTCCTAGGACCAGGCCACCAGTGGGTCTCCCCATCCTGATCCGTCCTGTGCCACCTCCCAGGACTAGGCCTCCAGTGGGTCTCCCTACCCTGGTCTGTCCTGTGCCTGCTCCATGGACCAGGCCTCCAGTGGGTCTCTCCATCCTGGTTAACCTCTATGGGCTAGGTGGGACGCAAGCGTCCCACCCGTGGTGCACTCCATCAACAGCAGGTGCATTTCAAGAGCGGCAAATTTGAATCCAAATAAATGTCAAAATTCACATTTTTCAAACATACAACTATTTTACACCCTTTGAAAGATAAACATCTCCTTAATCTAACCACGTTTTATGATTTCAAAAAGGTTTTACGGCGAAAGCATAAATTTAGAGTATGTTAGGACAGTACATTTACAAGAGTTGTGTGTAATGTTTTGTCAATTCAAAGACAGGGTCACCAAAACCATAAAACCAGCTAAAATAATGCACTAACCTTTTACAATCTCCATCAGATGACACTCCTAGGACATTATGTTAGACAATGCATGCATTTTTAGTTCTATCAAGTTCATATTTATATCCAAAAACAGCGTTTTACTATGGCATTGATGTTGAGGAAATCGTTTCCCTCCAATAACTGGCAGTCAAGTCAGCACCACAAATTAAATAATTAAAATGAGAAAACATTGGTAAAATATTATATTGTCATTTAAAGAATTATAGATTTACATCTCTTGAACGCAATCAACTTGCCAGATTTAAAAATAACCTTACTGGGAAATCACACTTTGCAATAATCTGAGCACTGCGCCCAGAAAAATACGCGTTGCGATACAGACTAACCGTCATGTTGGGGAGATCTAAAATCGAAAATACTATGTAAATAATCCATTACCTTTGATTCTCTTCATCAGATGTCACTTCCAGGTATCACAGGTCCATAACGAATGTAGTTTTGTTCAAAAAAGCTCATCATTTATGTCCAAAAATCTCCGTCTTGTTAGCTCATGATCTAAGCCAGCCGGACTTCTCGTCATGAACGAGGGGAAAAAATATATTTACGTTCGTTCAAACATGTCAAACGTTGTATAGCATAAATCATTAGGGCCTTTTTTAACCAGAACATGAATAATATTCAAGGTGGACGAATGCATTCTCTTTTATAACGTATTGGAACGAGGGTACCCAACATGAACTCGCGCGCCAGGTGTCTAATGGGCCATCATCGTTCCATGGCTCTTGTTCGGTCAGATCTCCCTCCAGAAGACTCAAAACACTTTGTAAAGGCTGGTGACATCTAGTGGAAGCAATAGGAAGTGCCAAAATATTCCTCAGCCCCTGTGTTTTTCAATGGCATAGGTTTAAAGGTAATACAACACATCAGGTATCCACTTCCTGTCAGAAAATGTCTCAGGGTTTTGCCTGCCAAATGAGTTCTGTTATACTCACAGACACCATTCAAACAGTTTTAGAAACTTTAGAGTGTTTTCTATCCATATATAATAAGTATATGCATATTCTAGTTACTGGGTAGGATTAGTAACCAGATTAAATCGGGTACATTTTTTTTTATCCAGCCGTGCAAATACTGCCCCCTAGCCCTAACAGGTTAAGCCTGTGCCTCCTCCTCGGACTAGGCCTCCAGTGGGGCTCCCCATCCTGGTCTGTCCTGGGCCTGCTCCACGGACCAGGCCTCCAGTGGGTCTCCCCATCCTGGTCCGTCCTGTGCCACCTCCCAGGACTAGGCCTCCAGTGGGTCTCGCCATTCCGGAGCCGCCAGAGCCGCCCGCCAGTCAGGAGCAGCCAGAGCCGCCCGCCAGTCAGGAGCTGCCAGAGCCGCCCGCCAGTCAGGAGCTGCCAGAGCCGTCCGCCAGTCAGGAGCTGCCCGAGCCACCCACCAGTCAGGAGCTGCCAGAGCCGCCCGCCGTCAGGAGCTGCAAGAGCGGCCCGCCTGTCCGGAGCTGCCAGAGTGGCCCGCCTGTTCGGATCTGCCAGAGTGGCCCGCCTGTTCGGAGCTACCAGAGTGGCCCGCCTGTTCGGATCTGCCAGAGTGGCCCGCCTGTTCGGATCTGCCAGAGTAGCCCGCCTGTTCGGAGCTGCCAGAGTGGCCCACCTGTCCGGATCTGCCAGAATGGCCCGCCGGTCTGGATCTGCCAGAGTGGCCCGCCTGTCCGGATCTGCCAGAATGGCCCGCCTGTCCGGATCAGCCAGAGTGGCCCGCCTGTCCGGATCTGCCATCGCCGCCCGCCAGCCGGGCGCAGCCAGGGTCATCCGCCAGTCAGGCGCAGCAAGGGTCGCCCGCCAGCCGGGCGCAGCCATCGCTGCCCGCCGCCGGGCACAGCAAGGGACACCCGCCAGCCGGGCGCAACCATCGCCGCCCGCCAGCCGGGCGCAGCCAGGGTCGTCCGCCAGCCGGGCGCAACAAGGGTCGCCCGCCAGCCGGGCGAAGTCAGGGTCGCCCACCTAAGAGGGCGACGCCAAGGGTGGGGTAGAGGCCACGTCCCGCACCTGAGCCGCCGCCGTAAGAAGGCCCACCTGGACCCTCCCCTTCAGTGTCAGGTTTTGCGGCCGGAGTCCGCACCTTGGGGGGGGGGGGGGGGGTACTGTAACGCCCTGGCCATAGAGAGTTTTTTTTTTGTTCTTTATTTTGGTTAGGCCAGGGTGTTACATTGGGTGGGCGTTCTATGTTATTTTTCTATGTTTTTGTATTTCTTTGTTTTGGGCCATGTGGCTCCCAATCAGGCACAGCTGAAGTTCGTTGTTGTTGATTGGGAGTCACACATAAGGAGCATGTGTTTTCTTTGGGTTTTGTGGGGGATTATTTCTGTTTAGTGTTTTGCACCTGACAGGACTGTCGGTTTTCTTGTTTGTTTTGTATAGTGTTCTTACGTAATTAAAAATACAAAGAGGAACACTAACTCCGCTGCGTATTGGTCCACTTTCTCGGACGATGACTTCTCTGTTTCGTCTGACGAAGAAGACAGCTGTTACATGAAGCAAAGAAGAGGCTGACATGACATGGTTTCACTGTGTGTGAGTTTTCACTGTGTGTGAAAAAGACCTTGTCTTGGTGACAAGGAGGGCTCTACTGTGTGTGGGGAAAACCCTGTTTTAAAACAGAGGTATTCCGGTGTAAATGCGCATTATTTGGCAAAAAACTAAATTAATATTAATTGATATGCCATGGTTTGCAATCGTCAGATGTAAATGCATGAGCTATTTGATTCCAGGAAAGGGTCCTGAGATAGAAGCAAGAAAATATTCCTGCAGGTTAGCACAATTTTACCAATGGAGCCATAGGAGAATTGGATATACTTGGGAAATAATTGTTTACGTGCGTACAACACATACAGTATTTCCCGCTATACAAAATGTTGTATGGGTACAGAATTTTGCCTGCTCGACCCTCTGACTGGACCGGTGAAGGTAATGTTGAATAAGTTGGTCAGGGACATCCTGGAACAGGTACCGCTCTGGCACAAGGTATTAGGTGTTCCCTTAAAAGGCACATTGAGTGAAGCTTTATTAGCAGAATGTAGTAATAAGTTACAGGACTTTGAAGAAACCAAAAAAGGCAAGGCAAGTAGAATAGACTGGGATGATTTTAGGAAAGTGGGAAAGAGAAGCAGAGAGAAGGGCAGACAAGAAAATGTAAGGAAACATGGTGAAGGATGATAAGAAAAGGAGGAGAAACAGGGATGATGATAATGACTTTCCACCTTTCTATTATACCCCGTATCCAATGCACCAGCACCCGCCCTGGTTGTCCAACAGCAGCCCGCTCAGCTGCATCCCCCGCCACAGCTCTACCCCCAACAAGACCTGATACGACTGCAGGACCAACAGACCCCTCGGAGGCAGCCCCAGTGCAGTAGGAACCCGTTCTACACAACGCCTACAATGACTCCCGTTTAACTGGACAGAGGACAGACATTATTAGACCCAGCTGGCTGCACTGTGTGATCGCATAAAAGAACATTACCTGCCCATAACTGATTGGGCAGCCATCCATATGAGAGCCAGTTTCATCAAAGGTTTTGATGAATGGTTTTTGCGACTGCACTTGAATAAACTTTCAAAATTCTTGAAGTTTTCCCAGTTCTGACCTTTCTGCCTGTCCTGACCCTGATCCTGCCCGCCGTCCTGTACCTGCCTGACTCTGATTTGGATTAGGACCATTTCCTGCCTTGACTTACCTTTTGCCTGCCCATTGTACTACAATAAACTCTGAGATTCGTACTATCCGCCTCTGCATCTGGGTCTCAGCCTGAGTCCTGATAGATGTTGTTTTCAAGGTACAAATTCAACATAATACTACAAATACATTTCATTGATTTCTAGAAATGTCACCCTCAAAATAGTTTGACAATTTTTTTCCATGTAGATCACGGTCACATTGACGTATTACATTGAATATTACATTGAAACAAAGTTGATTCAACCAGTTTGTGCCCAGTGTGAAGTTTACTGTAAAAAAAAAAAAAAAAAAAAGTTGATTGCGGTCTCCCCTTGTTCATGCTTTCAAAGTGTAACGACCGTCGTAGAGAGGGGACCAAGGTGCAGCGTGTTGAGTGTTCATAATGAATATTTATTTTAACTCAGAACACTAAAGCAAAAATAACAAACAAACGGCCAACAGTTCTGTCAGGTAACAGATAACAAAACAGAAAATAACTACCCACAAACACGAGTGGGAAAAGGCTGCCTAAGTATGATTCCTAATCAGAGACAACAATAGACAGCTGCCTCTGATTAGGAACCATACTCGATACAAAACATAGAATGCCCACCCCACACCCTGACCTAAAAAAATAGAGAAATAAACCGTCTCTCTCAGGTCAGGGCGTGATACAAAGTAAGGATTCTGTATTTATTTAAATGTTGTTAATTGGATGAACTATCCCTTTAATGTTGTGTTTAAAGTACATCAGCAAGCATTCTAGCTCATTGCAGCCAGGTCCGGATTCCCTAAAGGGCACGCAGACTAACAACAACAAAAAAACATAGATTTTTTTTCAGGGAGGGTTGGGGGCCCCCTGGAGTTCGGCAGTAGTCCGACCCTGATTGTAGTTTACTTAAAGGAATAGTTACGTCCTGTTTTTCTTACCCTGTAAACAGTCTATGGACAAGGTATGACAGCAATCCATTCTTTGGATTTGTTTACCTGGCAACTGTAATTGAAAGTTCCTTGGGCAGATCTGCTCTAGGGGAGAATTCATTTGATTTGCGTTTGAAAGGTGTGGCAAGTCCTGGGACCTCATTTATAACTTTTGCATATATTTCACATACAGGTATGTGCACTGTGTGCACTGTTTCTAAGAAGACTGTTGGTTAAGGGCTTGTAAGTAAGCATTTCACTGTAAGGTCTACACCTGTTGTATTTGATTTGATTTGATTTGACTTACACAAATATTTAGATTTATAAACTTGGCACACGCAATAAAGTGCATTCGGAAAGTATCCAGACCCCTTGACCTTTTCCACATTTTGATACGTTACAGCCTTATTCTAAAATGGATTAAATATTTTTTTCTCATCAATCTACACACAATACCCCATAATGACAAAGCAAAAACAGTTTTTTATACATGTTTGCAAATTTCTTAAAAATACCAAACTGAAAAATCACATTTACATAAGTATTCAGACCCTTTACTCAGTACTTTGCTGAAGCATCTTTGGCAGCGATTGCAGCCTCGAGTTTTCTTGAGTATGACTACACAAGCTTGGCACACATGTATTTGGGAGTTTCTCCCATTCTTCTCTGCAGATCTGTCAAGCTCTGTCAGGTTGGATGGGGAGCGGCTCTGTCTGGCCCACTCAAGGACATTCAGAGACTTGCCCAGAAGCCACTTCTGTGTTGACTTGGCTGTATGCTTAGGGTTGTTGTCCTATTGGAAGGTGAACCTTCACCCCATTCTTAGGTTCTGAGCACACTGGAGTAGGTTTTCATCAAATATCTCTCTGTACATTGCTATGTTCATCTTTCCCTTGATCCTGATTAGTCTCTCAGTCCCTGCCACTGAAACACATTCCCACAGCATGATGCTGCCACCACCATGCTTCACAGTAGGGATGGTGCCAGGTTTCCTCCAGAAGTGATGCTTGGCATTCAGGCCAAGCATCGCTTTGTGAATACTCATGTAAATGAGATATTTGTGTATTCAATTTTCAATATATTTTCAAACATTTCCCAATTTTTTTTTATCACTTTCTCATTATGTGGTGTGTAGATGGGTGAGATTATTATTGTTTTTTACTCCATCTTGAATTCAACAACAAAATGTGTAATAAGTCAAGGGGTATGAATACTTTCTGAAGGCACTGTTTTTGGCCTTGTGTTTTAGGTTATTGACCTGCTGAAAGGTGGATTTGTCTCCCAGTGTCTGATGGAAAGCAGACTGAAGCAGGTTTTCATGTAGGACTTTGCCTGTGCTTTGCCTCCATTTATTTTTATCCTAAAAACTCCTTAATCCTTGTTGATGACAAGCATACCCGTAACATGATGAGGCCACAACCAAGCTTGAAAATATGAAGAGTGGTACTTAGTGATGTGTTGCGTTGGATTTGCCCCAAACATAATGCCTTGTATTCAAGACATATAGTTTATTTCTTTGCCATATTTTTTTTACAGTTTTACGTTAGTGCCTTATTGCAAACAGGATCCATGTTTTGGAATATTTTTATTCGATACAGACTTTGTTCTTTTCGCACTGTAATTCGATTAGTATTGTGGAGTAACTACAATGTTGTTGATTTTATTTTTTAAAATTATTTAACCTTTATTTAAAAATGTTGTTGATCCATCCTCAGTTTTCTCCTATCACAGCCATTTAACTCTGTATCTGGTTTAAAATCACCATTGGCCTCATGGTGAAATCCCTAAGTGGTTTCGTTCCTCCTCGTCAACTGAGTTAGGAAGGACGCCTGTATCTTTGTAGTGACTGGATGTATTGATACACCCTCCAAAGTGTAATTAATAACTTAACCATGCTCAAATGGATATTCAACGTCTGCTTTTTTATAACCCATCTACCAACAGGTGTCTTTCTTTGCCAGGCATTGGAAAACCACCCTGGTCTTTGTGGTTGAATCTGTGTTTGAAATGCACTGCTCAACTGAGGACCTTCCAGGTAATTGTATGTGTGGGGTACAAAGATGAGGTAGTCATTCAAAAATCACGTTAAACACTATTATTGCACATGCAACTTATTATTTGACTTGTTACACACATTTTTACTCCTGAACGTATTTAGGATTGCCGTAACAAGGGTTTGAATACTTATTGACTCATGATATTTCAGCTTTTCATTTGTAATTAATTTGTAAACACTTCTAAAAACATAACTACACTTGGATATTATGGGGTATTGTGTGGAGGCCAGTGACACAAAATCTAAATGTAATCCATTTTAAATTCAGGCTGTAACACAACAAAATGTAGAAAAAATCAAGGCGTGTAAATGCTTTCTGAAGGCACTATAGATTGGAATAGTATAGGAGATTGTGTGTTCTCTATTAATTATATTTCTATCTTCAACATGCACTTCCAGATACAGCCCTGCCATTAGTTGAAGGTAGCCAACCCAATAGTGTCAGAAATGTAGTCACTTTTCTAGATCTGTATTGAAATATATATTTTCTAAGTAGTTGCTTTCTCAGATCTGAATTCAAATAGTTTAGAAAAACTAGCCTCTTCTGAGATCTGTATGCAATAGTTTTAAAAAGTAGTCTTTTGGGGAGATCTGTATTCAAATATTTTTATTTTTTGAAAACTTTCCATAAACTATATTTATCACAGGCCTGATCTGGAGGCCGGGCAGCCTGCCAACTTCTTCAGAGGGAGATCTACAACTTATATATGTCTATGAGAGGTGGCTAACGCCCCTACACGCTGCTACAGGTAAACCCAGCCTAGATACTGTTGTGTTGGAAAGGTGTCAGGAATGAGGGATCTTGAAAGCAGCACATGTTTTTGAAAGTTGGCTTCCACCCACTGCTGGCTAAAGATAGGAACCATCTATGTAGGTTGTGGGAATGATGTCAGGGTTGGGGGATCTTAAAAGCCACTGAAGAGGTAGTCTCTGAAAGTCTTCTAAAGGTGTTTGGCTCCCCCTGCAGGTTCCAGAGTAACACTGTGGATTTGAAATTAGGCCTTTGGGGCTGTCTCATGAAAATAATTAATAATGTAATCAAGATCTAAGCTAATATAATGGTGTTTGGCAGTGTTTTGTATATATATGCTGTGCTGAGAGATGTGTGATGCATTGTGATGTTGAGTAAATTAGTAAATTACAGTAAAAACATGGCTTTCCAAGCATGTCCATACTGAAATACACTGTAGCGATAGAAATCCTGGGTGCATCCTAATAATATGTCCTTGCTCCTGAAGTGTACACTCATTCACTACTTCCCATCAATCTAAAAGCATAGGATTGGTGGAGGCATGGGCTAGTTGGTTCCCACCATATTTATTATACCAATCATTGTCTTTCAAATCAGTGAAGGGAAGTGAACAAGTGCACACTTTTGGAGGAGGAGAGATTGAAGCAATAAGGCATGAGTACCCGGGGATTATTGTGAGTTCCTGAGTTCGAGTGCCTTATTGGTTTTATGAAATGGTTGCCAGATATTTTAAAAAGATTAACAACATGTTTACTTAAAAAACTGTATTTTAATGCAATTAGTTATTTCATCCTTTCACCAGACAATATTGTCTGTGCAAAGCCAGCCATTAGTTCTGAGATACTGAAATTGCTAGTCAAGTGGAGTTGTCAGCCTTAACTGGACACGTTCATTCTCTATTGCACTGTGGAGAACAACAGAAAAACACATTGTTGCTCAGGTTGGAGAGGCAGGCAGCAAGATTCAGACAACCCCCCACAGTTGCAAACTAAATGCTAGTCTAGAATCATGGGGAAATAATGCTTTTTCCAGAGGAGATTACGTTTATGAATTGCCTGGCTGGGCTGTGGGACAGTTAATGCCCGGGTTGTGGTCAATTCCACAAATTCAATTTTAATTCAATTCTCCCTCCTTGTAAAATTCAATTTAATACAATTCAAATTCCAGGTCAGTCTTTCAATTTAGTGAATTAAATTCCTCTGAATTCCAATTTTAGTTAAATTCCAAGAATTCAATTCTCAATTCAATATTATCCCCAACAATTGCACAAATTCAAATTCAATTCTCTCAGGCTTTCAGGCTGACCATGTCACTATTCAGACAGCCTAGTTATACAGGAAATATAGGAATACAGGTTGGAATGATTCAAATCAAATCCTACATTAAATGTTTGATAATATGTGCATCAATTCCATTAACTGGGAAATGTACAAATATTGAATTCCAATTAAATTCCGAAGATTAAATGTTTTTCAAATTCAAATTCAATTCAAATTTAAAAAAGTCCAAACAGTCTAATTCCAATTCAATTCCAATTCCATAACTTGAAGATTTTTACAAATCTAATTTAATTCAACATACATTTTCCACTTCATTAGGTAATTAAAGAATTGAATTGGAATTTAAAATCATTTGGAATTTATTGATCCCAACCCTAGTGGATGTACAATGATAATTAAAATGAAACTCTTAACAAGGATTGTCATGAATAACACCCTGCTATCAACTAATCAGAATCCAGTATTCAAACAATCCATATTTATTTTTTGAAAATACCCCTTATGTCATGATCAAGACACTGGCCGTGTCCGAATACCCATACTAGCATAATACATACTTAAACTGCATACAATGTAATCATTGTTGCATAATATTTATCATGTACTTTTTTATAGAAAGTATGCAATATTCCACGGCTTCAACGCAGTAGTGGCTCCTGGCTGGCTGAGTAGGTGGGGCGGGGCTGAGTGCAGGTGGATTTGTCAAAATTCAACAGACATGCATCGCATTAACCAGCCTGATAATAGCTCATTTCCAATTTGTTTAATTTCTTTAAACTCTGAATCAAACAGGAATGGAGTTATAGGCTTACTCAGGCTGGTTATGGCAGACTATAACATTCAACCTATACCGTAGCCCATCTATCCTATTTAAAAAGGACCGAAGACAGAAACATATAGCCTAATTTGGTTCCATTTCAACATATTTATTAGTAAAATCCAAGTGATGTAGCATATATAACAGCCTAGCACACATACCAAACATTTTATAATGTTCAAATCGAAAAGCAGAGAAACGTGGACAGTCGTGTACGTCTCAAACTCAGATCCGCTGGGCAATATCATAATAAATTAAAGTACTGATCATTGGGAACTAAGCTTGATCCATAAATAAATATAAATTACAGAAAGCCAAGCCTACAAAACAAACAATCCATATGTTCAAATCAAAAGGCCTGATTAACTACGACATCAACAACGCAGCCACATCCAGAGTCCCCGGTGTCGACATAATCAGAAAAAATCTAATCAAATTAGTAGGCTATTTTGCTTAACGAAGGCCAAGAGAACAAGAAACACTTTTCAATGAGAATATATATTTTTAAACGTTTGTTTTCAAAGATGTAGCCTATGACACGATACTTGTGATCATTTTAAGCAAAACAAAAACTACTTAGCCTACATTTGAACACCACCACAGAAACTTCGCTATTTGGTCTCCTCCCAAATACGTAGACTAGTTTTGTTGTTTGGCTACTTGAAGAGAACTAGGGCCTATCACTCTCAGCCCATCTATTCCAATGCATTGTGGAATAGTGTGCATCGAATTCTACTAGATGAAGATCGAGTATGTGAGTGAGTAACATTCTGGCATTTAAAACGTAGCTGATTTCTGCAAAGTCACATACTCTATTTTTGTATGCTGAGAATGTGTCATGAATGATTGCGTTGTTTCCCGCTAATGTTTGATTTTGATAGCGCATCCCCACATCTAATTTATCAGCTGTTGTCAAAGCCGAAAAGTGTATAGTTGATTTTAGAAACGTTTCATACTATTAAACTTAATTTTTTTCACATACTCAAAACGGCCTACTATTTAGGGCACAAGTATGGGTATCCGGACACGGCTAGTGTTTGAACCCATCAACCCCCGAACCCCTCCATCTCTCCCAACCCCTTCCACATCTCCCGCCCTCCACACAGCCTTGGCATGTGCATTCTAACCCTTCATTTCCTGGTGATCTTAATTGTTATACTGTGGGGCACCTACACTGCAATTTCCATCCTTGTGTCTTTCTGTGGCCTGGACACCTGCTGTTGCCGTTTAGCTAACATCTCTGCGGAGGGTCGGCCTAACACACAAAGTATGCATCTCAAATGGCACCCGATTTCATATACAATAGTGTACTACTTTTGACCAGAGTCCTATGGGTCCTGGTCAAAAGAAGGGCACTACACAGAGAATATGGTTCCATTTGGCATATGACCAGAGAAACACTGCCTCGCTCTCTCCACACTGTATTTAATGGCTGCTTACACACAGAAGAGTCCACGCAACCCACAGAAACTTAATTACAACCCTCGTGCCACGTTATTAAACAGGCTTACCATTGGATAATGTCTGTCCATCCGCTCTCTTCTGTTCTGTTCTCTTCTGTTCTGTTCGGCTCTTTTCTTATCTCATCTCTTCTCATGTATTTTACATCCCAGCTGTCATCCTGGGATGTTAGGCCCATTTCAGTGTTTGGTATTACGTCATGGTGTTTGTCTTAGTTGAATTCCTCATTCCATTAGCTTGCTCCTTGGGAGCCTGCTGAATTCAATTATGCAGAGATAAAAAATATATATATAAAAGCAAAGCTTGTTTCCCACTTGGTCTCAATTATAGGGACTGAAATGATGGAAAGCTGTTGCAGAAGGTGTTAGATTTCACCATTAGGACTTTATCTGGATTAAGACATGTGTTTTTATTATGTCAACATCTTTAGGGCTCTTCGAAGAACATTTGATTGCTGATATTGCAGAGATCTGATTATGCAGCACTGGCTGCAATGCATTAGCTGCTGTATATGAAAGGCATGTATTTAGAATACTCAGCCAAGATACAGTACTATAATTTATTAGCATGACCCTCAGTAAGAGACAGAATTGAAGAAAGAGAAAGAGAATCGATGTTTTGTGATGTGAGCAGGCTTGGATCTCATTAAAATACCTGTGTTCAAAGGGATAGAATGGAGTCCCTGAGCCAGAGAGAGGGGCCCCCATGGGCCCTTGTGTCTGTGCCTGTATGAGCCTTTAATCTGACAGCCTTTCTACACACTTGTCTAGTCTAGCCACAGAGCTAAACAAGGTACTGTAAGCATGACAATATCTAGGGGACCGGGCAGGTGCAGTTAGCACTCCCCTCAACACAAACTAGACATTCACACCTACTCACACACTTTATTTTTCTCTCTTATCAATGTGCTTTCTGATCTTTTCTCCTTCTCCTTCTTCTGTTACTTCTGTATTTAATATCCTCCTTTTCTCTTTCCTTTCCCTGTTCTGTATCAAATATCCCACATTGCCATGGAAACGAGGCAGTGCTGAATCTTATTTGTCTTGTTACAGACTAGGGGGGGCTAGTACCTCAACTCCCTCTGAAGCAGAAGAGGATGACAGCTCTCACCTATTGTACCATACCTGCATTGCCATGGTAACAGCTCTCAGGTAGATCTGATCTGATCACTGTGATAGGACAGCAGAATATCAGAGCACCTTTCACCTGTGTGATAGACCGTGTATTCAGAGTTACAGTCGAGCAGTAAGTGTTCATATATTTGGAAAGTCAGGGCTCAGAGCAGTGGAGGCTGGTCGGAGGAGCTATAGGAGGACAGGATCATTGTAATTACATTTTACATTTTACATTTTAGTCATTTAGCAGACGCTCTTATCCAGAGTGACTTACAGTAGTGAATGCATACATTTCATACAATTTCATAATTTTTTTTTGCTGGAATGGAATAACTGGAATGGTATCAAACATATGGAAACCACATGTTTGTCAGGGCTCAGAGTTAGAGTTCAGCAGTAAGTGTCCATATCTTTAGAATGTCAGATCTAAGTTTCCACCTTTAAATAGGACATTCTGCATACGTGTGTTCATAAACTGCCCTTGTAGTTGGTTGTTGTATAGAGACAGACAGACTGGTTTGACTTTAGTTTCATTAGGCTTTATACAGTATTCACACAGAGGCAAACCGTTTGGATAATGCCAATGTAATTTTTTATTTGTGCATCTTCAATGTCAGTATTGTTAAGATCCCTGTGAAATATCAACATCACTTTAAAACCATTGAGAAATGACAACAAGTATACAAAATGTGTGGAACGACTCACTGTGGAGCATCACCGCATAACACTATCAACACACAGCACAGCCACCAACCACCAATTAAGCACACTGCATCAGTTGAAGAATCAGATTGTATAATTAGAGTATATATAATATACAGTTCACAAACGAATGTACCCACCGCAATTTTAAATTCAATAGCACAAACCTACTGAAGCATAAAACAATTTGTAAATAAAAACATGAATCATTGAACCTCAAGTGAAACACAGGTAACACCATGTGCACCGATGCACCAAGTTCTAAACAAAACACACCAGGTTCTAGACTAAACACACCAAGAAAACCACTTCCATAAGACAGCCACCACATATAATGCAAAGTCACTATTCACACAGACAATCTTCTCTCACTCCATTTCGATTTCTGATAGATTCTCCAATTCACTCCGATCTCCTCTTAATAACTCACTTGCTAAATATCCCTTACTTCCCTTTTACTATACCACATTATTCCCTCTTATATTCCACCCCGTTAGATAATTACAACCCCCGGCCCTCGCAAACTTCACATCGGAAAATCTACATGACTTATGGTCAGGTATCAATATACAATAGTATTTTCAGATCTAGTCAAGTTTGTGAGGGTAAGTAGATGAGGGCAAAATGTATACGAAATGTGATCTAAATATCATTGACAAATATGATAGGATTAGGCCCTTTAGGGGTGACATCCCCCTGACTGATGATGATTGGCTGTCCTAGACTAGTTTGCGGCAAGCGTAAGCTGCCCATTGATTGGTTGAAGCTGCCTTGGCTGTAGTGCTGCTGGCCAAAGCTCTCCCGTGATAGGTCAAAACTAGCCTGCCTGTATGGATGTTGATAGAAGCTGTCCCCTGATTGGTCGAAACTGTTCTGGCTGCAGAGTCGTTGGCTCATCCCATTGGCCCGTCTCTCAGAGGCGCTTCTCATCGGGTACCTCTGGCCAGTCTTGTACCAGCCAGTCTCTTTGAATACAAACCAGATGTTGCCGGCCCAGAGGATAAAGTTTACAAAACCAAAGGCCTGCATAGAGGTATAGAAAGAGGGTATTTAGTTTGGGTCTAAACATAAAAATGACAGATTTAGAATCCGAAAATGTAACAAATGGTTGCTAAGAATTTTTGTTGGTGTGCACACATGATGTAAAACGTCAATAACCGTTAAACACCACCTGTCGGAACTGAAGACCTGAAGTCCTGAAAGAGCTGCAGAATCTGGATCCCTACAAATCAGCTGGGCTAGACAATCTGGACCCTCTCTTCTTAAAATTATCCGGCTGTTTCGTATCGTCTGAGATTCCTAAAGATTGGAAAGCGGCAGCGGTAACCCCCTCTTCCTATTTCGCAACAAAGCCTCCGTCACTCAAGCTGCCAAACATACCCTCGCAAAACTGACTATCCTGCCAATCCTTGACTTCGGCGATGTAATTTACAAAATAGCCTCCAACACTCTACTCAGCAAATTGGATGCAGTCTATCACAGTGCCATCCGTTTTGTCACCAAAGCCCTATATACTATCCACCATTGCAACCTGTATGCTCTCGTTGGCTGGTCCTCACTACGTAATCGTTGCAAAACCCACTGGCTCCAGGTCATCTATAAGTCTTTGCTAGGTAAAGCTCCGCCTTATCTCAGCTCACTGGTCACCATAACAACACCCACCCGTAGCACGCGCTGCAGCAGGTATATTTCACTGGTCATCCCCAAAGCCAACACTTACTTCGGCCGCCTTTCCTTCCAGTTCTCTGCTGCCAATGAGTGGAACGAATTGCAAAAATCACTGAAGTTGGAGACGTAAATCTCCCTCACTAACTTCAAGCATCGGCTGTCAGAGGAGCTTAACGATCGCTGCAGCTGTACACAGCCCATCTGTAAATAGCCCATCTAACCAACTACCTACCTCATCCACATATTTTTTTTTCTTTTTTATTCTGCTCCTTTGCACACCAGTATTTATATCAGTATTTATACATGCACATCCTCATCTGCACATCTATCACCCCAGTGTTACTTGCTAAATTGTAATTACTTCGCCACTATGGCCTATTTATTGCCCTACCTCCTTACTTAATTTGCACACACTGTATACAGATTTTCTATTGTGTTATTGACCGTGAGGTTGTTTATCCACTTTGTAACTCAATGTTGTTGTTTTGGACGCACTGCTTTTCTTTATCTTGGCCAGGTCGCAGTTGTAAATGAGAACTTGTTCTCAACTGGCCTGGTTAAAAAAAGGCAATGGAGCTAACATTGTTCAGCATTCATGTTTCACATACAGTATAAGGGCTGTGTCCTAAATGGACCCTACTCCATATATCCCTCAAACTCAACTCTAGACCTTGAAGCCAGTTCCAGTGCATTGTATCATAGTTCCCCTCTAATCAGGGACTGATTTAGACCTGTGACACCAGGTGGATGCAATTAATTAACAGGTAGAACAGTTAAACCAGGAGGCTCTGGACCTCATAGGGTAAGAGCTGAACACCCTTACCATATATAGTGCACTACTTTTGACTAGGGCACATAGAGTTCTGGTCTAAAGTAGTGCACTATATAGAGAATAGGATGCCATTATGGATGCATCCAATGGCTCACCACAGACGTGTTGAGCTCAGACCAGACTGGGTGGTGGGAAGCTGAACACCGGTTGGCTGGGCGTCTGCAGGCGGAGATGAGCAGGAGGACCTGGGTGGGATCTGTGGCTGACTTCACATCAGACAGAGCTTTGGCCCAGGCACAGGAGCTCACCAACCACATGAAGGCGAAGAGCACAGTCACTACAAAGTCCTGGTTAGGAGGGAGAGATGGAGGAGGTTATTATCAGATGTAATGAGATTGTGAGAGTTGAGGAAGAAGATAGGGGGAAGTTATAAATGAGATTTAAAGGGATATGGGATAAAAAAGCAGGAGTAACATGTGGAGTAAGATGAGGAGCAACGTCTCCCTGCTTTCTCAAGTTCTGTTTCCTAGTTTCCCCGGTTCTGACCATTCTGCCTGCCCTGACCCCGAGCCTGCCTGCCGTTCTGTACCTGCCTGACTCTGAACCATTTACGAACCTCTGCCTGTCCTGACCCCGAGCCTGCCTGCTGTTCTGTACCTTATTGACTTTGCCCTGGATTACGGTCCTCTGCCTGCCTTTGACCTGTATTTTGCCAGCCCCCTGTTTGGGTCTATAAACATCTGTGACTAGTACGAACTGGCCATGACTGACCCAGCAGACTCAGACCAGCTCCACAGTGCTCTCCCTGTAAGGAGCCACCATTGGAAGACACAAAGAGTTAGTGCAATGTCTTATGGAGGGACTCCAAACCCTGGCAGAACGCCATTACCAGGCGTTCAATACATTGCTGGAGCAATTCCGTGGATTCCCTACTGGGCATTGGGTCACACCAGTAATCTCCCAGCCTACACTAGCGTCCCGAGAACCCCACTTTTTTTTTTTATTTCACCTTTATTTAACCAGGTAGGCATGTTGAGAACAAGTTCTCATTTACAATTGCGACCTGGCCAAGATAAAGCAAGCAGTTTGACACATACAACAACACAGTTACACATGGAGTAAAACAAACATACAGTCAATAATATAGTAGAAAAATAAGTCTATATACAAAGTGAGCAAATGAGGTGAGATAAGGGAGGTAAAGGCAAAAAAGGCCATGGTGGCGAAGTAAATACAATATAGCAAGTAAAACACCGGAATGGTAGATTTGCAGTGGAAGAAAGTGCAAAGTAGAAATATAAATAATGGGGTGCAAAGGAGCAAAATAAATAAATATATACAGTAGGGGGAAGAGGTAGTTGTTTGGGCTAAATTATAGATGGGCTATTATAGATGACCTAGAGCCAGTGGGTTTGGCAACGAGTATGAAGCGAGGGCCAGCCAACGAGAGCGTACAGGTCGCAGTGGTGGGTAGTATGTGGAGCTTCGGTGACAAAACGGATGGCACTGTGATAGACTGCATCCAATTTATTGAGTAGGGTATTGGAGGCTATTTTGTAAATAACATCGCCGAAGTCGAGGATCGGTAGGATGGTCAGTTTAACGAGGGTATGCTTGGCAGCATGAGTGAAAGATGCTTTGTTGCAAAATAGGAAGCCAATTCTAGATTTAACTTTGGATTGGAGATGTTTGATGTGAGTCTGGAAGGAGAGTTTACAGTCTAACCAGACACCTAGGTATTAGTAGGTGTCCACATATTCTAAGTCAGAACCGTCCAGAGTAGTGATGCTGGACGGGCGGGCAGGTGCAAGCAGCGATCGGTTGAAGAGCATGCATTTAGTTTTACTTGTATTTAAGAGCAGTTGGAGGCCACGGAAGGAGAGTTGTATGGCATTGAAGCTCGTCTGGAGGATAGTTAACACAGTATCCAAAGAAGGGCCAGAAGTAATCATTTGAAAAACCAAGGCTATTGAGTCTGCCGATGAGGATGTGGTGATTGACAGAGTCGAAAGCCTTGGCCAGGTCAATGAATACGGCAGCACAGTATTGTTTCTTATCGATGGCGGTTAAGATATCGTTTAGTACCTTGAGCGTGGCTGAGGTGCACCCATGACCAGCTCTGAAACCAGATTGCATAGCGGAGAAGGTGCGGTGGGATCCAAAATGGTCGGTAATCTGTTTGTTGACTTGGCATTCGAAGACTTTAGAAAGGCAGGGTAGGATACATATAGGTCTGTAGCAGTTTGGGTCAAGAGTGTCCCCCCCTTTGAAGAGGTTGGATGACCGCAGCTGCTTTCCAATCTTTGGAATCTCAGACAACACGAAAGAGAGGTTGAACAGGCTGGTAATAGGGGTTGCAACAATTTCAGCAGATAATTTTAGAAAGAAAGGATCCAGATTGTCTAGCCCAGCTGATTTGTAGGGGTCCAGATTTTGCAGCTCTTTCAGAACATCAGCTGACTGGATTTGGGAGAAGGGGAAATGGGGAAGGCTTGGGCGAGTTGCTGTGGGGGTCTGGCAGTGGCACGCTCATTTGCGCTATACTCCCACAATGCAGCAGACTACGCAGTGGATTTTTGCACGTTGGCGGCTGAGAGTGCCTGGAACCCGAAAACATTCGGAGGTGATCAAAGATGTGCTCACAGACCGGGAGCTGCCCATGCTCCTTGATTCCCTCATAGCCGCGACCATCCGGATTGATGGGCGGCTTCGAGAATGTGGGAGGGACAGGGAGTCTGTGCCCCGCTCGCTCACCCTCGATTCCCACCTTGCGTCTGAGGAATCCCGGAGACCCCCGAGGTCTACGTGTCCGAGTGAACCCAACGTCATCCGAGTTCTCTCAAGAATCACCAAGGGCTGCCGACTCGTCTACTTCGGAGTCCATGCACCTGGGCAGGAATAGATTGACTCCTGCTGAGCGCTTACTCCGACTCCACACACAGAGCTGTCTATATTGCGGAGCTACGGGACATTTCTTAGCTAACTGCCCATTAAAAACCCAGGCTCATCAAGAAGGGGCGAGTACTCTGGTGGGCCATACTGAGAACTTTTCCTCTCCCCTTACTCGCACCCCTTTCCATGCCATCCTGCTGTGGGGGAACCAGTCCAAATCTCTCCGGGTACTCATCGACTCTGGGGCAGATAAGAGTTTTTGGATGTACCCTGGCATCTGAGCTGGGCATCCCCACTCAGCCCCTCTCCATTCCCATGGACGTTAGAGTGCTGGACGGCCGCTCTATATGCCGGGTCACTCACAATACCACTCCCATCAACCTACAAGTGTCAGGCAACCATAGCGAGGCAATTCAATTCATGCTGATTAAGTCTTCTCAGGTTCCCGTGGTATTGGGACTCTCTTCACTCCAGTGACACAATCCCCTCATAGACTGGACTGCTGGTGCCATTATGGGCTGGAGCCACGCCCATTGTCTGAAGTCAGCACAGCCTGCCCCAGGACGTCTTCATGTGGGCTCGGAAGTTGCTCGGACCTCTCCGCCATTCTCGCGAAGTACCAGGTCTTCCAGGAGGTTTTCAGTAAGGCCTGGGTCACTTCACTTCCTCCGCACTGACCCTATGATTGTGGGATCGACCTTCTTCCAGGCACTACACCGCCCCGGGGACGACTGTACTCTTCTTCGGGTCTGGAGACCAAGGCTATGGAGATCTACATCGAGGACCTACACAGATTTATCCAAGTTGGACCTGCGGAACGCCTACCATCTGGTGCGGGTAAGGGAAGGGGACAAGTGGAAGACTGCCTTCAACACGGCCAGTGGCCACTACGAATACCTCGTCATGCAATTTGGACTTACCAATGCCCCTGCTGTGTTCCAGGCCCTGGTTATTGACGTTCTCCACAACATGTTGAACCGGTTCGTTTTAGTCTACCTCGATGATATCCTCGTTTTCTCCCACTCAGCCCAATAACACGTGCTCCACATCTGACAGGTCCTCCAGCGCCTCCTGGAGAACCAGCTTTTTGTGAAAGCAGAGAAATGAGAATTCCTTCTATCGCCGCTTTATCCGTCGTTACAGCACCCTGGCTTTCCCCTTGTCTGCACTTACATCTCCCAAGGTTCCGTTCACATGGTAATCTGGAGACGAAAGAAACGCACACCTGTTTAGGCGAGGTGCTGGCTAGCAGAGTAGAACACTTGAAAAAGAAAAGGAGAGCACTCTAGGAGCTCAGATGCAATAATTAAATAAGCTGATATCCAACGTTTCAACAGACAAGAACCTGGAATATCTCCGCACAGCCAAGCGTCTCAATTCCAGGCAAGCTAGGTGGGCCCTGCTTTTCACCCGGTTTAACACCGACCAAGATCCAAGAATATCAAGCCGGATGCGCTGTCACACCGCTATAGCCCCGTGGCTACACTCTCGGACCCCAAGACCATCCTTCCCACCTTGTGTCTGGCGACGGCACTCAGCTGGGAAATAGGGAAGCAGATCCGTGAGGCACAGCGTTCCCAGCCGAACCTCGGGGGGGCACAGATAACTGGATGTTTGTACCTGATGCTGTCCGCTCCCGTCAGACCCTGGCCTTTGTGCGACAATGCTTTTGGTGGCCTACCATAGTCCTGGATGTCTCCGCGTTCGTCGCTGCCTGCACGGTCTGTGCACAGAACAAGACTCCTCTGCAAGCTCTGGCTGGTCTCCTTCAACCACTGCATGTCCCTCACAGTCCCTGGTCTCACATATCACTGGACTTAGTCACGGGTCTTACCCCGTTTGATGGCAACACCGCCATCCTGACAATAGTGGACCGGTTTTCCAAAGCCACCCACTTCATTCCTCTCCCCAAGCTACCCTCTGCTAAAGAGATGGCCCAGCTCATGGTGCAGCATGTCTTCCAGATCCATGGACTCCCAGTGCACATGGTCTCCGACCGGGGTCCTCAGTTCTCGTCCCGGTTCTGGAAGGTGTTCTGCACGCTCATTGGGTCGGTAGCCAGCCTGTCCTTCGGGCTCAGTCTGACGAGCCAATCAAGACCTGGAGACGATTCTTCGCTGCCTTGTCTCCGCCAACCCCACCACCTGGAGGCAGCAACTCGTGTGGGTTGAATACGCCCTCAGCACCCTCCCGTGCTCTGCCACTGGGCTCTCGCCTTTTGAGTGTTCCCTGTGGTATTAGCCCCTGCTCTTCCCAGAACAAGAGGAAGAGGTTGGCATACCCTCGGCCCAGATGTTTGTCCTCCACTGTCGCCGTATCTGGAAGAGAGCCCGGTCGACTCTTCTCAAGACCACCTCCAGGTATTGACGACAAGCGGACCGCCACCGGACCCCGGCAGAGGGTATGGCTGTCCACTCATGGAGTCCCTCAAACTTTTCCCCCGCTTAATCGGCCCTTTCCCCATCTCCAAGATCATTAGCCACTCTGCTGTTCGTCTTCTGTTGCCCCGTACCCTCCGTATACATCCCACTTTTCATGTCTGTGATTAAACCTATGTCTCACAGCCCTTTTTCTCCTGTTCTGACCCTGAGCCTGCCTGCTGTTCTGTACCTTATTGACTCTGCCCTGGATTACGGATATCTGCCTGCCTTTGACCTGTCTTTTGCCTGCCCCCTGTTTGGGTCAATAAACATCTGTGACTCTAGCTGTCTGCATCTGGGTCTTATCCTGAGTTCTGATAAGGAGTAACAGCAGGAGTAACAGCAGTAGCAACATCAGGAGTAACAGCAGGAGTAACAGCAGGAGTAACATCAGGACTAACACAGTACAGCTAACTGCTATTTAAAGAATGAAATAATGTACCACACCTTTTTATAGGTAATAATCTTGAATCACATTTCTTTACATGCTAAACTACAGTCCTGGAAATTATGAAATGTATTGTATCTCAGTTAATACACACGCAAATTATACAAATCCCATGGCATGAATGAATCAAAGGCAGCTCTTGGTAAGTAAATCAACTCACCACCAGTGGTCCTCTGTTACCCTCGCGGTACTTATTCTGGTAGTAGATGTACACCACGGTGGCCAGCAGGGAGTAGAGGAAGGCAACAACTGCCACGGTCACAAAGAACTGAGCTGAGGAGGAGTAGTCTCCTACCATGAAGATGGTCTCCTGTCTATTCCCCTCACACAGCGTGGGCTTGAAATGGACCTGCTGTAACCTATCAGATGACAGGAACAAGGACATGGTCACAGAGACTTTTATTGAGTAATGCAAGGCTCTGACCACAGTGTAGGCAATTTAAACCTTTCAAGCATGAATCCAGAGCAGTGAAACTGACACATCCGTTTGTGATATTACAACAACAAAGATGTTACGACATTGGGGGGGAAATCATTCCATTACCAATGGAATCTGACCTGATCTGACAGGCTTTGTGAGGGGGGAGGGAGGGAGAAGAGAAGAGAAGAGAAAGGGGGAGAGGGGGAGAGAGAAGACGCATCTAAGGAGATTGGGGTATACAGTTAAAGTCGGAAGTTTACATACACTTAGGTTGGAGTCATTAAAACTCGTTTTTCAACCACTCCACACATTTCTTGTTAACAAACTATAGTTTTGGCACGTTGGTTAGGACATCTACCTAGGTGCATGACACAAGTCATTTTTCAAAAAATTGTTAACAGACAGATTATTTCACTTATAATTCACTGTATCACAATTCCAGTGGGTCAGAAGTTTATATACACTAAGTTGACTGTGCCTTTAAACAGCTTGGAAAATTCCAGAAAATGATGTCATGGCTTTAGAAGCTTCTGATAGGCTAATTGACATAATTTGAGTCAGTTGGAGGTGTATCTGTGGATGTATTTCAAGGCCTACCTTCAAACTCAGTGCCTCTTTGCTTGACATCATGGGAAAATCAAAATAAATCAGCCAAGACCTCAGAAAATAAATTGTAGAACTCCACAAGTCTGGTTCATCCTTGGGAGCTATTTACAAACACCTGAAGGTACCATGTTCATCTGTACAAACAATAGTACAGAAGTATAAACACCATGGGACCACGTAGCCGTCATACCGCTCAGGAAGGAGACGCGTTCTGTCTCCTAGAGATGAACTTACTTTGGTGCGAAAAGTTCAAATCAATCCCAGAACAACAGCAAAGGACCTTATGAAGATGTTGGAGGAAACAGGTACAAAAGTATCTATATCCACAGTAAAACGAGTCCTATATCGACATAACCTGAAAGGTCGCTCAGCAAGGAAGAAGCCACTGCTCCAAAACCGCCATATAAAAGCCAGACTACGGTTTGCAACTGCACATTTGGACAAAGATCGTACTTTTTGGAGAAATGTCCTCTGGTCTGATGAAACAAAAATAGAACTGTTTGGCCATAATGACCATTGTTATTTTTGGAGGAAAAAGGGGGAGGCTTGCAAGCCGAAGAACACCATCCCAACCGTGAAGCACGGGGGTGGCAGCATCATGTTGTGGGGGTGCTTTGCTGCAGGAGGGACTAGTGCCCTTCACAAAATAGATGGCATCATGAGGAGGGGAAATTATGTGGATATATTGAAGCAACATCTCTAGACATCAGTCAGGAAGTTAAAGCTTGGTCGCAAATGGGTCTTCCAAATGGACAATGACCCCAAGCATACTTCCAAAGTTGTGGCAAAATGGTTTAAGGACAACAAAGTCAAGGTATTGGAGCGGCCTTCACAAAGCCCTGACCTCAATCCCATAGAACATTTGTGGGCAGAACTGAAAAAGTGTGTGCGAGCAAGGAGGCCTACAAACCTGACTCAGTTACACCAGCTCTGTCAGGAGGAATCGGCCACAATTCACCCAACTTATTGTGGGAAGCTTGTGGAAGGATACCCAAAACATTTGACCCAGATACTAATTGAGTGTATGTAAACTTGTGACCCACTGGGAATGTGATGAAAGAAATAAAAGCTGAAATAAATAATTCTCTCTACTATTATTCTGACATTTCACATTCTTAAAATAAAGTGGTGATCCTAACTGACCTAAAACAGGGAATTTTTACTTGGATTTAATGTCAGGAATTGTGAAAAACTGAGTTTAAATGTATTTGGCTAAGGTGTATGTAAACTTCCGACTTCAACTGTATGTATCCTTCAGAATAACTGCATGATGCTCAGGAGTCTCAATTATACATCTCTACACCGATCTCTAAGGGACTGATTTATGAAAGGTACATGCACATAAAAAAAGACTAAACTTTGCATGCGCCAGTTTTAACGGAGAAGTGTGCGTATCTCCATGTACTGTACCATGCGTACGCACAACTTCAAATGGTTGAAGAATTGTATTGCATGCTTATTTTGCTATTTTGGGGAAAATGGAGGTGTTTGACACACAGGAATTATGATAATAGTTGGATAATATGAGCATTAAAGAGTAAGCCTAATGATAAAATCAATGCATTTGCCATTGGTAAGGAAGTTGCATACCAGCATGTATAGCCTATGTACACTTACATTATATAGGCCTAAATCTGACATGGCCCAATTCCAACATTTCCCAAATCATACAGCAAATTAGGAATTTTTGTTACCATAAAAGGTGGGGTTTTAGAGCTTGTTCATGAGCACCTAAATATAATATGGCTCTGATTTATCAATGAAAACTTGCGTATAATGTTGCGAACGACAGTTTGATAAATCCCAAAAATTTGTTACACAAATCCTAGAATCTCCACATATACCATCATTTATTAAGAAATGTATGCACGGTTGATAAATGAGGCCCCTGGAGTTGAAAAGGTTTATGGTTTTCAAGGGAGCAGGTACTGTAGATAGATACACATGAGATACTGAATGTGGAAACATTAATCATTTCTGGGGATCAGACAAAGACTCTGACACCACAGTCTGTCTGACAGCTCCATATTTCATCAACTCAATGCTGTTCTCTTTCTTCCATCTTTTATAGATGGAAAATATAACTCAGCCACCACACTAGTTTTCAAAACACATTCACAGGCAGACAACACTGTCATTGTCTCATCAAAGCTATATTACCACATGCACCATAGATTCAATGATAACGAAGCCGGAAGCGCTCTTGCTTTAAAATATCAAAGCAAACTCTGAACCAACTATATTCATTTGGGGACAGATCGAAAAGCATTAAACATTACTGGTAATTTAGCTAGATAGCTTGCTGTTGCTAGCTAATTTGCTTTGGGATATAAACATTGGGTCGTTATTTTTCCTGAAATGCACAGTATGGGTAGGCTACAGTATGCCTACAGTATATCCCGGGATGATTAATCCACACATAAAAGGGTAAAAGTTTGCTTCTAGTAATCTCTCCTCCTTTAGGCGTCTTCTTCTTCTTTGGACTTGACATGGTGGTTGGCAACCAATTTTAACCTCTTGACGGTCGCCTAGGATAGGGGGCGCTACAGCGATTTTTGAAAAAAATGTGTGCCCATTTTAAACGGCCTCCTACTCAAACTCAGAAGCTAGGATATGCATATAATTAATACTTGTGGATAGAAAACACCCTAAAGTTTCTAAAGCTGTTTGAATGGTGTCTGTGAGTATAACAGAACTCATATGGCAGTCAAAACCCCGAGACAGATCGTAACAGGAAGTGGAATTCTGAATTGCGGACTCAACTTCATCACTTTGCCTATAAATCACACCATGAGCAATGGTTCATTGAGCACTTCCTATTGCTTCCACTAGATGTCCCCAGTCTTTACAAAGTGATTTGAGCCTTCTATTGTGAAAACTGACAGAATGAGAGTCTGTGGAACGTGGTAACATGAGGAGGGCCATCACCATTATGACGCCGGCGCCCCTGGCTACCCTCCCCTTTCGAAACGTTATGAAAGACAATGCAATCGTCCCCCTTTAATGTTATTGGAGCTCTGGTTGAAAAAGGCTTTAAAGATTTATGTTATACAATGTTTGACATGTTTGAACAAACTTAAATTAAAAAAAAATGCATTTTGTTGAGAGAGAAGTCCCGCGGCCGACAGTACTTTTGGTGCAGCCTTCAGAACGCGCTAACAACAACAAGCTATTGGGACATAAAGGATTAACTTTTTCGAACGAAAATACATTTGTTGTGGACCTGGGATTCCTGGAAGTGCTTTCTGATGAAGATAATCAAAGGTAAGGGATTATTGACAATAGTATACAAGACTAGATTTGATATGCGATTGTTCCAAGATGGCACTGACCTGTATTGCTAGCCTATTTTTCTGAGTATCGCATCCCCTTTTATCGCAAAGTGTGATTACCCAGTAAAGTTATTTTTAAATCTGGCATTGCAGGTGCTTTCAAGAGATGCTAATCTATAAATCTTAGAATGACAATATTACATTTTAAAAATGTTTTCGAATAGTAATTTAGTAAATTGTAGCGCTGTTTCACCGGACGTATTTGAGGGAAAATAGTTAGTCAACGTTACGCGCCGATGTAAAATGCTGTTTTTATATATAAATATGAACTTTATCGAACAAAAGAATGCATGTATTGTGTAACAAGGTGCCTTAGAAGTGTCATCTGATGAAGATTGTCAAAGGTTAGTGCTGCATTTAGCTGTTTTTTGGTTATTTGTGATGCATGTGGTTGGTCGGAAAATGGCTATGTGGCTACTTTTACGATATACTCCTCTAACATAATCTAATGTTTAGCTTTTGCTGTAAAGCCTTTTTGAAATCGGACAACGTGGTTCGATTCAGGAGAGGTGTATCTATAAAATGATATAACATAGTCCTATATTTGAAAAAATATATATATTACATTTTGTTATGCTAATGGCGATAGGATTTTTCGCTGGATGTCCGTCCAGACCAGAGGTTAAGGTGGATTACCACTACCAACTGGACTGGTGTGTTGACCTCAGTTCATCTTTCAAACACCCACGTAGGTATATGCTCCTAAAAACCAATGAGGAGATGGGAGAGGCGGGACTTGCAGTGTGTCAAGCTGTCACGGATCCCCCCGGTACTGATGCTCATTCTGTTCACCAGTTTTGGAGGTCTACGTCACCAGCTTTCTAGGCTTCACTGAACGGGATTCATTATCATCAACCCCGGACTGTCTTGTCTGATTACACACACCTGGTTCCCATTTCCCCTGATTAGTATGTTATATATGTGCCCTCTGTTCCCTCTGTCTTTGTCGGTTATTGTTCCCATGTCCGTTGGTGGTGTGAGTACAGATGCGTTGGTGCAGCTGTTAGCTATATACACTGCTCAAAAAAATAAAGGGAACACTTAAACAACACAATGTAACTCCAAGTCAATCACACTTCTGTGAAATCAAACTGTCCACTTAGGAAGCAACACTGTTTGACAATAAATTTCACATGCTGTTGTGCAAATGGAATAGACAACAGGTGGAAATTATAGGCAATTAGCAAGACACCCCCAATAAAGGAGTGGTTCGGCAGGTGGTGACCACAGACCACTTCTCAGTTCTTATGCTTCCTGGCTGATGTTTTGGTCAATTTTGAATGCTGGCGGTGCTTTCACTCTAGTGGTAGCATGAGACGGAGTCTACAACCCACACAAGTGGCTCAGGTAGTGCAGCTCATCCAGGATGGCACATCAATGCAAGCTGTGGCAAGAAGGTTTGCTGTGTCTGTCAGCGTAGTGTCCAGAGCATGGAGGCGCTACCAGGAGACAGGCCAGTACATCAGGAGACGTGGAGGAGGCCGTAGGAGGGCAACAACCCAGCAGCAGGACCGCTACCTCCACCTTTGTGCAAGGAGGAGCAGGAGGAGCACTGCCAGAGCCCTGCAAAATGACCTCCAGCAGGCCACAAATGTGCAAACGGTCAGAAACAGACTGCATGAGGGTGGTATGAGGGCCCGACGTCCACAGGTGGGGGTTGTGCTTACAGCCCAACACCGTGCAGGACGTTTGGCATTTGCCAGAGAACACCAAGATTGGCAAATTCACCACTGGCGCCCTGTGCTCTTCACAGATGAAAGCAGGTTCACACTGAGCATGTGACAGACGTGACAGAGTCTGGAGACGCCGTGGAGAACGTTCTGCTGCCTGCAACATCCTCCAGCATGACCGGTTTGGCGGTGGGTCAGTCATGGTGTGTTGTGGCATTTCTTTGGGGGGCCGCACAGCCCTCCATGTGCTCGCCAGAGGTAGCCTGACTGCCATTAGGTACCGAGATGAGATCCTCAGACCTCTTGTGAGACCATATGCTGGTGCGGTTGGCCCTGGGTTCCTCCTAATGCAAGACAATGCTAGACCTCATGTGGCTGGAGTGTGTCAGCAGTTCCTGCAAGAGGAAGGCATTGATGCTATGGACTGGCCCGCCCGTTCCCCAGACCTGAATCCAATTGAGCACATCTGGGACATCATGTCTAGCTCCATCCACCAATGCCACGTTGCACCACAGACTGTCCAGGAGTTGGCGCATGCTTTAGTCCAGGGCTGGGAGGAGATCCCTCAGGAGACCATCCTCCACCTCATCAGGAGCATGCCCAGGCATTGTAGGGAGGTCATACAGGCACGTGGAGGCCACACACACTACTGAGCCTCATTTTGACTTGTTTTAAGGACATTACATCAAAGTTGGATCAGCCTGTAGTGTGGTTTCCACTTTAATTTTGAGTGTGACTCTAAATCCAGAACTCCATGGGTTGATAAATTGGATTTCCATTGATTATTTTTGTGTGATTTTGTTGTCAGCACATTCAACTATGTAAAGAAAAAAGTATTTAATAAGATTATTTCATTCATTCAGATCTAGGATGTGTTATTTTAGTGTTCCCTTTATTTTTTTGAGCAGTATATATATATATATATATATATATATGTATGTATATAGTGTATTACGGGTATAGTCCCGTGTCATTCAATGAGGTTTAACCTCGCTCTTTTGTTTGGGTACAGCCCAGTGTTTTTGTATACGTGTTTGTTTTGGGTGTATTAATAAAAAAACCTATTGTGTATTCCTGCGCCTGTCTCCAAAATCCTTTATACCAGCATGACACAAGCGTCGCAAATAGAACCAAGTTCTGGATAAGCAGATGCTCGTTGACGCGCTTGAGCAGTGTGGGTGCAATGATGGAATAACATGTATGTTATTTTGCAACACTTGCACACGTGACACGAGCCGTGTGGTCTCCATGTTAATCTAGGTAAGTGTGACTTGTCTCTCAACATGACATACCCACGAGTGTGAAAGTACATGTGACAATGGCATGAGCCTTCTGCTCCAGTTTACACATGACTGTAGTGTACTTCAATGTAAATTCTGCTGAATTCATATTTTGGAGAATGTTGACCATGAACCACAATAAAATGGGTAAAAGTATAATAGTCAGACTAGGAAAAATGTCAGCATGTATTACCTGAAGGGATAGGCAAAGTTTATGGTGATGCTGAGGTTGCTCTGGCTCTTGTCTAGACATTCCACTCTAACCCGCAGGTGACCAGAGTACCCTCCACATGTTGCAAATGCACAGACGGCAAAAATCTGGGAAAAAAAAAATACCTCATTAGACTCCTACCCATTGAGCATTCTAGACATAGGCTGTGTCCCAAAATGGCACCCTATTCCCTACATAGTGAACAACTTTTGACCAGAGCCCTGGGCCTAGTAAAAAAAAAGTAGTGCACTACATAGGGAATAGGGTACCAGTTGGAATGCACAAAAAGTTGGTCCTTGTCACACCTCTCCTGTCTGGTCTTCTAAAGAGCTGCTAGACTAGCAGCTGGAATTAATGGGCCACGGAGGAACATCAACATCCTGACAAAGGCTGACTCTGTGAAAGTAATTAGGGAACTTTTCATGTGTAACATGGTACATGGTGTGGATACAGTATATGGTGGAAAGAGTTTTACAGTTGGTTGTCTTTAGCTTTTGCCAACTTGGAGCTGTTGATCGATCCTTAAAGAAAAGAAAACCTGCTCTTTCCAGTATCACTTAGGTTTATTAAGCAACAGTCACTCTGCGTTTGTCAGAGCTTCAACTGCTGTTGATGAATGCAAACAGGTGAATGCATGTTGTATCTCTGTATACATCTATTGGGAGTCTATGAGGCATGCACATCTTTCAAAGGGATCATGTGTCTATAATTTCTGTCAGTGGCCGGGAGACTGATGTCAGCATGTTATACATGTTATATATATTTCATCAGGAACCGTCCGTGGGCATGGCAGGCAGTCAGATACTGTAGGCTACTGGCATTAATCTCTTTTTGTTATCTACCTTTGATGCCTGTGAAAGGACTGAAGCATTGGTCAATTCTAATCAAGACCTAGCACTCCCACACACGCGCATGGACACACACACCAAGTAATTATCCATAATCTTTAGCCTTTACCATAATTTAGAAAGACGACACAACTCATCTCTCTGATGAAATGGTATGTTTGTTTGTTGTGTTTCTTTGTGTGGGTTTGTTTATCTTTTAGAAAGAGAGAGATTGACGGTGGCTGGGATAAAGAGAGAGAGCAAGACAGAAACAGAGACAGAGAGAGAGCAAGACAGAGACATAGACAGAGAGAGTTCCTTAAAGGGATAACATACAGCCAGGAGACCCCATCTAATTAAGTATGTGTGGCTATAACTAAAAGTCAGTGATTGGATGGATTTATAGAAGGATTGATCTGTCTGTTGTCTGCAAACCCCTTGGTCATTCACTCATCAATATTCAAATGGATAAGGATGCTTTCTAAATTATTCAGATTATTAATGACACATTAGAGAGAGAGATGATAGATGAAAGCTAGCGTCAATTGAATCCGTAGCACTGAAGATATGCGTTGTAGAGTGATTGACATTTAAAGGCAATGTTAGCGGAAACTGCATTTATGGTAAACACTGGCTCAATCGAAAATTACCTTTCAATTTTAATTGCGCTATAACGCTGAACTTCAGCGCTGCGTATTTAACCGAGCCCCTAATCTTGGCACCATATCTATTAAGCAGACTGATGATAAAGGTTTGGGATTGATTTCCTTGGAAACAGCATTATGAAAACAACTGAATAATTTAGAAATGGGCTGACTGTAAACAGAGGGTCGCCTACTGTGGGTTAGAGGGTGGGCAGAGCCCCATAGAGGGACTCAACCTGTTGGAATACTGTACATGCCACACACACACAGGCACACACACACGAAAAGACTCCACTGGAAACAACGTTTGATAACATTCTACCCACTAAACATAAATACTATTCCTTACAAACTAAATTGAAAATGAAAAAAAATGATTTTAAAAACAGATCTATCACTAGCCTACCATAGAGCACATCCATACTTCATAACTGGATAATTGTAATGCTTTATTATAGTGTTTAACCAAGAATGAGCTTACTAATGAAAATCAATTAGCCACAGTCCAAATATGAAAGAAACAACAACTTACCGGAGCAAATATGACCATACACATTTAAAAAGCAAAGTGAACAAGTTCTACTCCACAAGATGGTGTTAGCAGCTTTCTCCTCATACTGTTGTACTGTCACTGATGTAGATGGCACAAAGAGAGAAAGCAGAGAGAGAGAGAGAGAGAGATAGCAGAGTGCAGAGGTTGCCCGGAGGGTGGGGAGAGCAGAGACCAGATATCTGAAGTGAGGAGAGGAGAGGAGAGAACAAAGCGAGCTTTCTGGGGTTGGGGTAGGTGTTGGGGGGGGGGGGTGTAAGAAGATGATGTAGTGTAGACATTGTCTGTATTGTAACTTGGTGTTTCTGCTCCTCTCTTCGAGGACAGACCTACCTACCAGACACTGGTAGATAACAGATAGACAGAACTGTAAAAGTATGAGGATTCACCTAGGAGATTTCCACCCATAGATTCAGCAGAGACAGGGATACAGTGCCTTCAGAAAGTATTCACACCCCTTTACTTTTTCCAAATTTTGTTGTGTTGCAGTCTGGATTTAAAACGGATTAGATTGAGATTTTGTGTCACTGATCTACACACAATACCCCATAATGTCAAGGTGGAATTATATTTAAAAAATATATATATACATTCATTTAAAATGAAAAACTGAAATATCTTGAGTCAATAAGTAATAAAATAAGTTCAGGAGTAGAAATATGCTTAACAAATCACATAAATTGCATGGACTCACTCTGCGTGCAATAATAGTGATTAACATGTTTCCTCTGCTTGGAGCAACAGCGAAGTGGGCAGGGCTGTACGGATTTCTTCTCTTACATCTGCAAGCAGAGTCTGAACATCAGGCAGGATGGCATTGTCCCCCTCGATGCGTGCAATGGCTACTGCTATAGGTTTCAGGAGTTTTAGGCTGCTTACCACTCTCTCCCAAAATACATAATCCAGGAGGATCCTCTTGATGGGGCTGTCCATATTGGCAGACTGTGATATAGCCATTTCTTGGAGAGACTCCTTCCCCTCCAGGAGACTGTCAAACATGAAGACAACACCACCCCAACGGCTGTTGCTGGGCAGCTTCAATGTGGTGCTCTTATTATTCTCACTTTGCTTGGTGAGGTAGATTGCTGCTATAACGTGATGACCCTTCACATACCTAACCATTTCCTTGGCTCTCTTGTAGAGTGTATCTATTGTTTTCAGTGGCATGATGTCCTTGAGAAGCAGATTCAATGCATGAGCAGCACAGCCATTGGGTGTGATGTGAGGGTAGGACTCCTCCACTTTAGACCAAGCAGCCTTCATGTTCGCAGCATTGTCTATCACCAGTGCAAATACCTTCTGTGGTCCAAGGTCATTGATGACTGCCTTCAGCTCATCTGCAATGTAGAGACTGGTGTGTCTCTTGTCCCTTGTGTCTGTGCTCTTGTAGAATACTGGTTGAGAGGTGGATATTATGTAGTTCATTATTCCTTGCCCACGAACATTCGACCACCCATTAGAGATGATTGCAATACAGTCTGAGACCGGTGTGCCTTCTCAATGATTTGCTTGACCTTCACTTGAACTTTGTTGAACTCTGCATCCAGCAAATGAGTAGGTAAAGCATGTTTGGTTGGAGGGGTGTATGCTGGGTGAAGAACATTCAGAAATCTCTTCCAATATTGTCTGTGAGCATCAGAGGTGAACCAGTTGCATACACAGCTCGAGCAAGACATTCATCAGCATTTCTCTGACTACGTTCCTCCATTGAGTCAAAAAAACGTCTGATTCCAGGAGGATCATGAGCTGTTGCTATCGATAAGGTGTCTGATTCATAATTTTCACCTCTAATAGAAGTAGAGGGACTTTTGTCAGAGGTTGCTTGTTGTAAGCGCTGAGGGAACTTTATGTACTTGGCCAGATGATTCTGCATCTTTGTTGCATTCTTCACATATGATTTGGCACAGTATTTGCAAAGGTACACAGCTTTTCCTTCTACATTAGCTGCAGTGAAATGTCTCCACACATCCTGTAAAGATCAGAAAAAAAGGAGTAAAAAAACAACAAATACAATTCCATGTACAGATAAATAGTTAAGCAGTTAGATTAACCTGTTATGGCTAGGGGGCAGTATTTTCACGGCTGGATAAAAAACGTACCCGATTTAATCTGGTTACTACTCCTGCCCAGTAACTAGAATATGCATATAATTATTGGCTTTGGATAGAAAACACTCCAAAGTTTCTAAAACTGTTTGAATTGTGTCTGTGAGTATAACAGAACTCATATGGCAAGTCAAAACCTGAGAGATTCCTTTACAGGAAGTGGCCTGTCTGACCATTTCTTGAACTTCTTTGCCATCTCTATCTTTTACAAAGGATCTCTGCTCTAACGTGACACTTCCTACGTCTTCCATAGGCGCTCAGAGCCCGGGAAAAAACAGAATGTCGTCATCCCAGCCCCAGGCTGAAACACATTATCACCTTTCTCAAGTGGCCGATCAAGGGACTGTGGGCTTAGGCGCGTGACCTGGCCGCCCCCGTCTTTGTGATTTTTCCTCTGTTTGCCAAAAAGGAGATTCCCGGTCGGAATATTATCGCTTTTTTACGAGATAAATTGCATAAAAATTGATTTTAAACAGCGGTTGACATGCTTCGAAGTACGGTAATGGAATATTTAGAATTTTTTTGTCACGAATTGCGCCATGCGCACGACCCTGATTTACCATTTCGGATAGTGTCTGGGTGCACGAACAAAACACCGCTATTCGGATATAACGATGGATTATTTGGGACCAAACCAACATTTGTTATTGAAGTAGCAGTCCTGGGAGTGCATTCTGACGAAGACAACAAAAGGTAATCAAACTTTTATAATAGTAAATCTGATATTAGTGAAGGCTAAACCTGCCGGGTGTCTAAATAGCTAGCCCGTGATGGCTGGGCTATGTACTTAGAATATTGCAAAATGTGCTTTCACCAAAAAGCTATTTTAAAATCGGACATATCGAGTGCATAGAGGAGTTCTGTATCTATAATTCTTAAAATAATTGTTACGCTTTTTGTGAACGTTTATCGTGAGTAATTTAGTAAATTGTTAGCAAATTCCCCAGAAGTTTGCGGGTGGTATGCTAGTTATGAACGTCACATGCTAATGTAAAAAGCTGTTTTTTGATATAAATATGAACTTGATTGAACAAAACATGCATGTATTGTATAACATAATGTCCTAGGTGTGTCATCTGATGAAGATCATCAAAGGTTAGTGCTGCATTTAGCTGTCTTCTGGGTTTTTGTGACATTATATGCTAGCTTGAAAAATGGGTGTCTGATTATTTCTGGCTTGGTACTCTGCTGACATAATCTAATGTTTTGCTTTCGCTGTAAAGCCTTTTTGAAATCGGACAGTGTGGTTAGATAAAGGAGAGTCTTGTCTTTAAAATGCTGTGAAATAGTCATATGTTTGAAAAATTGAAGTTTTTGTATTTTTGAGGAATTTGTAATTCGCGCCACGCCTATCATTGGATATTGGAGCAGGTGTTCCACTAGCGGAACGTCTAGATGTAAGAGGTTAAACAACTCCTTTGTAAGATAAATGTTTTAAAATTGAACATGTATGGAAACAGGTGAGTTAACACTCCTCAGTTAGCAGGCTCAAGCAAGCTAAAACCCACACGGTAGCAAAAACTGAATTGAATTGGGGATTGGGGATAGTTTAACCAAAAAATGCCACAAGAACTAGAATTGCCTTATGTGTATCCCACAAAAAAGGTTCACTGCTATAAGCTAACTTTTTTTGATGAATTTTGTCTAAATTCCCAAAATTCCCAGGCTTAACTTCCCACGGAAAATTTCCAGAAAAATTCCGACCCTTTGCAACCCTAGCCTCAACCCACATCCAGAGTGCAGCTGTAACGTTAACTGGTGTTTGCTAACTTCTATCGCTGCTTCATCCGCGGTTACAGCACCCTGATGCACTCTCACGTTTGTATAGCCCCGCTGCTACTCCGGCTGACCCCGCGACCATCCTCCCTACCTCCTGTCTAGCAGTTGCACTCGTCTGGAGTATAGAGCACCTGGTTCAAAAGGCGCAGCATTCCCAGCCAGACCCCTGGGGTGGGGGGGTCCACCTCACCGAATGTTCGTTCTGGACTCTGCCCATTCCCCGGTCCCGTCGGATCCTGGCTTTCATCCGACAATGCTTTTGGTGGCCTTCCATGGTTCCTGATGTCTTCGCATTCGTCACAGCCTGCACTGTGTGTGCACTAAATAAGACTCCGCAGCAAGCTCTGGCTGGCCTTCTTCAACCACTCCCTGTTCCTCACCGCCTCTGGTCCCATATCTCTGGACTTTGTTACTGGTCTTCCTCCGTCAGATGGCAACACCACGATCCTGATGGTGATCCTGATTTCCAAGATACCCTCAGCCAAGGAGATGGCTCAGCTCAGGGTGCAGCACGTCTTCTGGATCCATGGACTTCCAGTCGACATGGTCCCCAATCTAACGGCCAGTCGGAGCGAGCCAATCAGGACCTGGAGACGGCTCTTCGTGGCCTCGTCTCCGCAACCCCACCACCTGGAGCCAGCAAGTCGTGTAGATGGAATACGCCCGTAACACCCTTCCCTGCTCGGCCACTGGTCTCTCACCCATTGAGTGTTCCTTGGGATATCAGCCCCCACTTTTCCCTGAGGAAGAGGAAGAAGTCGTACCTGGAAGAGAGCCCGGGCCGCTCTTCTGAAGACCACATCCAGGTATCGGCAACAGGATCGCCACCAGACTCCTGCTCCCCGCTATCGGCTCGGGCAGAGGGTATGGCTTTCCACTCTGGACCTGCCCCTCCGGGTGGAGTCCCGTAAACTTTGCCCCTGTTTCATCGGCCCTTCCCCATCTCTAAACTCCTTACCCCTCTGATGTTCGTCTTCTGTTGCCCTGCACCCTCCGTATACAGTACTTCCCACTTTTCATGTGTCTAGGATTAAAACTCTGTCATACAGCCCTTTGTTTCCTGTTTCCAGGTCCACCCCTCTCCCCTGTCTCATCGACGGCTAACCGGCGTACACAGTGAGGCGTCCCCTGAAGGTTTGACCACGGGTCAGGGGATTCCGGTACCTGGTTGACCGGGAGGCTTATGACCCGGGGGTGAGGTGCTGGGTCCCAACTAGGGACATCCTGGACCCAGCTGTCTGCGCTGAGTTCCACTGCTGGCATACCGGACAAGCATGTATGTGCCCAGGTAAGAGGCCTTCACTTACCTATTTCCTGCCCCTTGTACTATAATAAACTCTGAGACTCGTACTAACCGTCTCTACTATCTGTGTCAATTTTTTTCTCTTGTTTTGTTTGCTCTTTTCCATATTATGTCTATATCTGATAAGTTACCCAGGATAAGGATGAAAATAACCTATTTTAATATATGTTGCCTCAGAAATAAGGTTAATGAAATCAATAACTTGTTAACTTCTTAAGGATTGGTGGGTCCCCACGTAATGGTTGAGCTAACGTAGGCTAATGCGATTAGCATGAGGTTGTAAGTAACAAGAACATTTCCCAGGACATGGACATATCTGATATTGTCAGAAAGCTTACATTCTTGTTCATCTAACTGCACTGTCCAATTTACAGTAGCTATTACAGTGTGAGAATACCATGCTATTGTTTGAGGAGAGTGCACAGTTATGAACTTCAAAAGTTATTAATAAACCAATTAGGCACATTTGGGCAGTCTTGATTCAAAATTTTGAACAGAAATGCAATGGTTCATTGGTTTAGTTTAAAACTTTGCACATACACTGCTGGATATCAGGACAGCGATCACTCACCTCAGATTAGACTAAGATTTTTTTACGACGCACAAGACATTCTCCAAACACCCCACAGGGCCGACATCCCCGTTATTTGCAAGAGGAAGCGACGCAGGTACAGAGGACAAAGAGCCGGATGCCTGGTCAGGACCCGGAGAAGTCGACTGGGAAAGCTGCCATTACTGTCAATACTACTCGCCAACGTGCAATCATTGGACAATAAATTATACGAGGTACGATCACGAATATCCTGCCAACGGGACATCAAAAACTGTAACGTCCTATGTTTCATGGAATCGTGGCTGAATGACGACATGGATATTCAGCTGCACCGGCAAGATAGAACAGCACACTCCGGTAAGACGAGGGGGGGCGGTCTGTGCATATTTGTAAACAACAGCTGGTGCACGAAATCTAAGGAAGTCTCTAGATTTTGCTCACCTGAAGTAGAGTATATGTGATAAATTGCAGGCCACGCTACTTCCCTCGAGAGTTTTCAGCTATACTTTCGTGGCTGTTTATTTACCACCACAGACAGATCCTGGCACTAAGACCGCACTCAGTCAGCTGTATAAGGAAATAAGCAAACAGGAAACCACTCACCCAATGGTGGCGCTCCTATTGGCCGGAGACTTTAATGCAGGGAAACTTAAATCAGTTCTACCAAATTTCTATCAACATGTTAAATGTGCAACCAGAGGGACAACAATTCTAGATCACCTCTACTCCACACAAAGAGACGCGTACAAAGCTCTCCCTCGCCCTCCATTTGGTAAATCAGACCACAACTCTATCCTCCTGATTCCTGCTTACTAGCAAAAATTAAAGCAGGAAACACCAGTGACTCTGTCTATAAAAAAGTGGTGAGATGAAGCAGATGCTAAACTACAGGACTGTTTTGCTATCACAGACTGGAACATGTTCCGGGATTCTTCCGATGACATTGAGGAGTACACCACATCAGTCACTGGTTTTGTCAATAAGTGCATCGAGGATGTCGTCCCCACAGTGACTGTATGTACATATCCCAACCAGAAGCCATGGATTACAGGCAACATTCGCACTGAGCTAAAGGGTAGAGCTGCCGCTTTCAAGGTGCCGGACTCTAACCCGGAAGCTTACAAGAAATTCTGCTATGCCCTGCGACGAACCATCAAACAGGCAAAGCGTCAATACAGGGCTAAGATTGAATCATACTACACCACCTCTGACGCTCGTCTTATGTGGCAGGGCTTGCAAACTATTACAGACTACAAAGGGAAGCACAGCCGCGAGCTGCCCAGTGACACGAGCCTACCAGATGAGCTAAATCACTTCTATGCTCGCTTCGAGGCAAGCAACACTGAGGCATGCATGAAAGCATCAGCTGTTCCGGACGACTGTGTGATCACGCTCTCCATAGCCGATGTGAGTAAGATCTTTAAACAGGTCAACGTACACAAGGCTGCGGGGCCAGACGGATTACCAGGACGTGTGCTCCGGGCATGTGCTGACCAACTGGCAGGTGTCTTCACTGACATTTTCAATAAGTCCCTGATTGAGTCTGTAATACCAACATGTTTCAAGCAGACCACCAAAGTCCCTGTGCCCAAGAACACAAAGGCAACCTGCCTAAATGACCACAGACTCGTAGCACTCACATCCGTAGCCATGAAGTGCTTTGAAAGGTTGGTAATGGCTCACATCAACACCATTATCCCAGAAACCCTAGACCCACTCCAATTTGCATACCACCCAAACAGATCCACAGATGATGCAATCTCTATTGCACTCCACACTGCCCTTTCCCACCTGAACAAAAGGAACACTTATGTGAGAATGCTATTCATTGACTACAGCTCAGCGTTCAACACCATAGTACCCTCAAAGCTCATCACTAGCTAAGGATCCTGGGACTAAACACCTCCCTCTGCAACTGGATCCTGGACTTCCTGACGGGCCGCCCCCAGGTGGTGAGGGTAGGTAGCAACACATCGGCCGCTCTGATCCTCAACACTGCAGCTCTACAGGGGTCCGTGCTCAGTCC
Source organism: Salmo salar (assembly GCF_965601325.2). Lineage (NCBI taxonomy): Eukaryota > Metazoa > Chordata > Actinopteri > Salmoniformes > Salmonidae > Salmo > Salmo salar. The sequence continues at coordinate 59,694,703 of NC_138302.1, read as the reverse complement.
CCTCCTGTATTCCCTGTTCACCCACGACTGCATGGCCAGGCACAACTCCAACACCATCATTACGTTTTCTGATGACACAACAGTGGTAGGCCTGATCACCGACAACGACGAGACAGCCTATAGGGAGGAGGTTAGAGATCTGGCCGGGTGATGTCAGAATAACAACCTATCCCTCATCGCAACCAAGACTAAGGAGATGATTGTGGACTATAGGAATAGGAGGACCGAGCACACCCCCATTCTCATCGACGGGGCTAAAGTGGAGCAAGTTGAGAGCTTCAAGTTCCTTGGTGTCCACATCAACAACAAACTAGAATGGTCCAAACACACCAAGACAGTCGTGAAGAGGAAACGACAAAGCCTATTCCCACTCAGGAAACTAAAAAGATTTGGCATGGGTCCTGAGATCTTCAAAAGGTTTTACAGCTGCAACATCGAGAGCATCCTCACTGCAAGGCATTTCAGAGGGTACATTTACATTTTTGTAATTTAGCAGATGCTCTTATCCAGAGTGACTTACAGTAGTGAATGCATACAATTCTTTCCGTACTGGTCCCCCATGGGAATTGAACCCACAACCCTGGCGTTACAAACACCATGCTCTACCAACTGAGCCACACGGCCCAGTATATCACTGGGGCTAAGCTGCCTGCCTGCCTTCCAGGACCTCTACACCAGGCAGTGTCAGAGGAAGGCCCTAAAAATTGTCAAAGACCCCAGCCACCCCAGTCATAGACTGTTCTCTCTACTACCGCATGGCAAGCGGTACCAGAGTGCCAAGTCTAGGACAAAAAGGCTTCTCAACAGTTTCTACCCCCAAGCCATAAGACTCCTGAACAGGTAATCAAATGGCTACCTGGACTATTTGCATTGTGTGCTCCCCAACCCCTCCTTTTACGCTGCTGCTACTCTCTGTTTATCATATATGCATAGTCACTTTAACTATACATTCATGTACATACTACCTCAATTGGGCCGACCAACCAGTGCTCCCGCACATTAGCTAACCGTGCTATCTGCATTGTGTCCCGCCACCCACCACCCGCCAACCCCTCTTTTACGCTACTGCTACTCTCTGTTCATCATATATGCATAGTCACCATATCTACATGTACATACTACCTCAGTCAGCCTGTCTAACCGGTGTCTGTATGTAGCCTCGCTACTTTTATAGCCTCGCTACTGTATATAGCCTGTCTTTTTACTGTTGTTTTATTTCTTTACTTACCTATTATTCACCTAACACCTTTTTTGCACTATTGGTTAGAGCCTGTAAGTAAGCATTTCACTGTAAGGTCTACACCTGTTGTATTCGGCGCATGTGACAAATAAACTTTGATTTGATTTGCCATCTAGTGGCCGAAATTGAATTTGCACCTGGGCTGGTATAATACATTATGGCCTTTCTCTTGCATTTCAAAGATGATGGTACACAGATCTAATGTGTTACATTATCCTACATTAATTTCACATTTCCACAAACTTCAAAGTGTTTCCTTTCAAATGGTATCAAGAATATGCAATTCCTTGCTTCAATGGCTGAGCTACAGACAGTTAGATTTGGGTATGAAATCTTAGGCAACATTTTTAAAAAGGGTCAGATAACATTCATATATTACCCATTTCTGAGAATCACTTAGATAATTAATTTGATGATACGGCAGTAGCAATACAAGGATATAACATCTATAGAAGAGACAGGAATGCTTATGGGGGAGGTGTTGCTGTACTGTATATATTCAGAGCCATTTTCCTGTAACACTTAGAGAAGATCTTATGTCAAGTGTTATTGAAGTGTTGTGGTTGCAGGTTTAGCTGGCACACCGAGGCCTTTTCTATTGGGTTGTTGCTATAGGCCACCAAGTGCTAACAGTCAGTACTAAATAATATGTGTGAAAAGCTTGATAATGTATGTGATGTAAACAGAGGTCTACTTTCTTGGAGACCAGTGTCTGTAACGACATACCTGAACTACAGGCAGTTAGAGTTGGGACATGAAGCAAGGATATGCATATGCTTGAAACCATTTGAACATTTTGTGGAAATGTGCAATTAATGTAGGAGAATAACACATTAGATATGGTAAAAGATCATTTAAAAAAAAAACATGTTTTATATTTTTTTGCTCTATCATCTTTGCAATGCAAGAGAAAGGCCATAATATAATGTTGCAGTTAAGGCGCAAATTCAATTTTGGCCACAGATGGCAGCAGTGTGTGTGCAAAGCTTCAGATTGATCCAGTGAAGCCTGCCCAAATGTGCCGAAAAGGTCAATTGATACATTTTCAAGTACATAACTATAGAGAACATACAAAAATGATATGGTAATACACAATTTAAGTTTACACACTCCCAGGAATGTAATATATGGTGGATCATTGGCTTATGCACTAACTTTCACACATCTAGATGGCCGGGCTGGGTGGGTGTCGGAGCCAGAAACAGCAGGGGTTCAAACTGTAGAACCCAGTTCCTACATTTGAATATAAAAATAGATTTTATCAAACAAAACTATGCTACATCTTATCTCTGGGACCCTCTGAATGACAAATCAGAGCAAGATTACTGAATGCAAGTACATTATTTACCTTCAGGTGAATGTATCAAACCAGTTACTGTGAAAAAGTTTTTTGTTGTTGTTGTGCACTCTCCTCAAACAATAGCATGGTAATAGCTACTGTAAATTGGACAGTGCTGTTAGATTAACAAGAATGTAAGCTGTCTGCCCATATAAAACATGTCTATGTCCTGCAAAGTTTGCTGTTTCTTACAACGTCATGCTAATCACATTAGCACATGTTAGCTCAACCGTCCCGGTATAGGGACATCGATCCCGTAGAGGTTTTAAACAAAGCTTGTGTGTCCATGTATGCTGATGATTCAACCATATAAGCATCAGCAACCACAGCTAATGAAGTCACTGAAACCATTAACAAAGAGTTGCAGTCTGTTTTGGAATGGGTTGCCAGTAATAAACTGGTCCTGAACATTTCTAAAACTAAGAGCATTGCATTTGGTAGAAATCATTCCGTAAGTTCTAGACCTCTGGTAATGAATCTGGTAATGATTGGTGTGGCTGTTGAACAAGTTGAGGAAACTAAATTACTTGGTGTTATCCTAGATTTTAAACTGTCATGGTCAAAACATATCCAGGGGCGGAAATCCCGGGGGGGACGGGGGGGACACGACCCCCCCATCCTGGGAAAAATATGATTTGTCCCCCCCAATATATCACTGAAACATAACTATGTAATTTAAATAATATTAATAATACGCAATGAAAGCAATTGTGCTGATTATAGACACTTAATAACGCGTTTTTAAGTTTCAAAAGATTGCGACCCCCCCGCCCTTTTCCTCACAATGGTTTGATCCACTGCCAGTTCCTTAGCTTGCTACGTAACTGCCGTGAGGTTCATCCAGTCAATCGCGCACACACGCACTAGCTGAATATGCAGAGCTAGCACGCAAATATTAACTATTAAGCTAGCTAGTACCTATTCCATTTATGTGGCGTCGTCAAAGATGGAATCAGCATGCAGATGATGTAAGTTAGTGCTTCAAAGTCCCTGTGATAAGGTTAGCGATAAACTGAAGTCCAAACTGAACAGAACTACACTCTCTTCTACCATTGTCTTAAATATATTTAATGGTCTCGTTGCAAAAGCTAAATTGTCGCAAGGGAACTTGTATTTATTTATTTTATTTCACCTTTATTTAACCCGGGTAGCAAAGATTATAGCAAACACCACTGAAACTGAATTGGTGCTCGCTAGCTTTGCAAATTCAGCTATTGTTGGAAGCCAGCCAATATGAAACAAACTATTAAAATTACAAAAGGTTGCAGCATATGTTGTGTAAATGGTGAACTCATACAGCTGTCAACTCTTGTCATTTTAATCCGTTTCACATTTGCTAGCTACCTTTTAGATCGAAGCCCATATAGAATGATTGAAGATGATAGAAGCCCATCTCCTACTGTAAATAACCTACACACTGTGTGTGTAGCCAGCCAGCCAGCCAGGTAGAAAAATGGCAGAAAAATAAAAGACGGACATCAGAGTATTTTTCAATACACCAAAACGCATAGTAAGAACCCTAGTAGCCTAATATCTCAAAGACTAGTTGATTAAATGTTCATAAGAAAGAAATGAAATTCTAATGGAAATGTTTCACAATGATGTCATTAGGCAGAGCAGGCAACAGATGGCACACAGACAGCAGAGTTGGGGACAGATATGCAGGGACAGACTGGCAGAGACAGGGAGTCTCAGGTAAGTTTGTTGAGTCTTTGTTTGGCAACATTATGAAAGGTTCTCCATTTTTTTTACTTATAAAATAGGAACATAATTGGAAAATGCCATGGATACCCCCACTCTCAACTTAAACTGGTGACTGAACTAAGATTTGTTAAGGCAATGGTATTGCTGTTGTGATTAGTTCTGTAGTTTTGGGTACCGGTAGTTAGGAGTACGGCAAACACCTTATTTCTTTGGTTCCTCAATATACATTTACCATATTACAATGTAGGCTATGTGTTACAGCACTACTTTTGGTGTCCCCCTCAGGAATTGCTCTTGAGAAAATTTCATGTAATTGTCCCCTCCAAAGTGGATATCAGATTTTCGCCCCTGAACATATCGATTCAACGGTTGTAAAGATGGGGAGAGGTCTGTCCGTAATAAAGAGATGCTCTGCTTTTTTGACACAACACTCCACAAAGCAAGTCCCGCAGGCTCTAGTTTTATCTTATCTTGATTATTGTCCAGTCATATGGTCAAGTGCTGCAAAGAAAGACCTAGTTAATCTACTGCTGGCCCAGAACAGAGTGGGACGTCTTACTCTTCATTGTAATCAGAGGGCTAATATTAATACTATGCATGCCAGTCTCTCTTGGCTAAAAGTTGAGGAAAGACTGACTGCATAACTTCTTGTTTTTATAAGAAACATTAATGTTTTGGAAATTCCTAATGTTTTGGAAATTCCAAATTGTTTGCATACTGTAGTCAACTTACACACAGCACTGACACACACACACACATACCCCAACAGACATGCCGCCAGGGGTCTTTTCACAGTCCACAAGTCCAGAAGAAATTCAAGGAAACGTACAGCATTACACAGAGCCATGAGTGCATGGAACTCCCTTCCATCTCATGTAGCGCAAGTGAACAGCAAACCTGGTTTCAAAAAACAAATAAAGCAACATCTCACGGTAAAATTCCTCTCCCCATGTGACTTACTTGTTGTGTGTATGTACTGACAGGTATGTGTAATGGATAGATGCACACACTACATGTTCATGTTTATAAATATATGTAAATTGTAAAGTATTTTGTCAGTAATGTCTTTTTTTTGGGACCCCAGTAAGACTCGCTGTCGCCATTGCCATTGGCATCGGCTAATTGGGAGATTAATAAAAATGTCCCAAAAATTCACCTTTCAGTGGATTTTGCAATATGTGGTAATTTTCCATCCCATTACAACAAAACAAGTTACACAATGATTTTATTTTTTTACCTACTGTAGTAAATGGAAGAGGCTGCAGTCAAGTCCCTTGCGAAAATATTCCAGGATGGCAGAGAGATCTGTCAGAAGATATTTCAACTCTGCAATGCTGTGGAAATAATAGATGCAAGCAAATCTCAAGTGTCTTGCACCATAGTTGGACATATTTTTTTAACTGCAATGTAGACTTTCATTTAATTACTTTATTGACGCAGACTCCAATACAGACATCAAAGATTTTGATACATTTATAATCTTCTTCATGTCAACCACACAGACTCAAATGGTTTGTCCAGTTGTCGGATGCCCCTCTCTTATGTCTTTGTCTCTTTCTCTGTGTGTGTCTGTCTCCATCTCTGTCTGTCAGTGTCTCTGTGGTTGTGGATCCTTCTGATCATTTTTGTTTGTAATTGTAGTTATTGTACTAATAATTCACCCATTATTTTTCTCATGTAGTAGTTTTGATATTTTCGTTGTTTATATTTTTCAGCCTGAAACTAAGTCAAGCACACAGCCAGATACACAGACTCAAGTGGTTTGTCCAGTTGATCATCAGTCAGATGTAAATGGCGCTGGAATTCTAGCTATGGTCATGCACATTTGGCTATATGTTGCGATTGTGTGAATGATTCATAGTTTTACATTTCGCTTCTGCCTGTCAAGGTTGGTGGAGGGCTGGATGATGCTGTACTTAAAGCACTGATTTAAAGGAATGATATTGGCAGATTATCAGACTTCAGGGCTAACCAAAGTGTGGGCCACAACTGATTACTGAAATTACATTTATTCCCACCAAGTCCAAAAGCTTGGGCATCCCCTGGTCTGGAGGGTAGACCCCTTTCCTGCAGTAGTGGCTTCATGGATGAAATGTTATTAATACTTTTCAGAATTTCATAATTAATCAACATTATACACATTTAAAAAAGGCCAAAATCCTGTGTTTCTATGTCAAACAGTTTTGTTATATTTCAGTCTTCTGTCATGTATCCAAAGTGTAATATTGGGATTCAAACTCAAAATTGAATACATTTCAACTCTATATTGGACATGGTACAGGTGTCTTCTTTGTTTAAGCCCATAACCTTGTGTGTGAGGTCTCTACTTTTGTTTCAAAGTAGATTGGTTGAAGACTCCCAAGAAACACTCTGTGTGACCATGATTTAGCCCACTGCAGTAAAATGTTAATTATTGGTCGTCTGAAGTGGTTTGGTAATTGCAGTGTTCTCACTCTTCCCAGTTACCCATCTAGTGCTGACAAGCTCTCTGGCCAAGAACACAATCACTGTCTTCCTATTGTTGAAGGTTCAAATCCCCCCCTGAGGCAGAATGAAGGATTTGTAAGTGAAGCCCTAGTTACTGATTTACACTGATATAGATTTAAGAACATGTTTTCATCTTTATTGATTTATTTAAACATGCCCCATGAAAGTTTTGAAACAACCAGACAGATTTCAGATAGAAATGCGAGTATAGATATATCATTCGCATTGATAGCAGTTTTGCAGCTTTAATAGTGAAGTGCTAATGTTCAATGAAAGCATATTATTTATGCCCCTTTGTTCAACCCTTGTCCAGGAACACTTCTACAATCCATCATACAACAATGGATTTATAAAGCTCAAACTTAGGAACCTCCGGAGGACTCTTCAGGATGACCAAAGACGATACATGCGCAAACCAAGTGACGCCCCCGGACCACCGGTGAAGGGGGTGAAATTACTTTTTGTGACATTTCTCATTCTTATTGTGTTTGCTCGGTTTAGAAATGCTTTGCTTCAATGCACTTAAGGTGCTCACACTGCTTTGCTTTATCATGGCCAGATCGCAGTTGTAAATGAGAACTTGTTCTCAACTGGCCTACCTGGTTAAATAAAGGTGAAATATATATATATATATATTAATAGTATTTTAAATACATTTTGTTAATGTTTTCCAGCTGGAACTAGCATCCCTTCACTCTATGAGAATTCTGAGACATCAGAGAAAACCCAACAACCCTAGCTGGCGTGCCTTTACTGGTTTTGCAACTTGGCATACACTTTACAACTCAAGTCTTTTTTCTCTTTGTTCGAGTATGTTTATTTCATGCCCATCCCTGGTGGAAAAATACCTGGTCATGGAGTCATGGAGCTCACTGCCAAGCTCCATGCAATGTCCTAAGGTATTTTAGTTCCAGGCTGGACAATATGTCTTAATTGAACTTAATAAACTTACCATGTACGTATGTCCGAAATGTAAGCAATCTCTGGAAATGTCAGGAAACTAATCAGTTATCTCAGAGGAATCCATGCTATGTCCGATGAACAGGATTTTACCATTATTTTTAGTCAAAATGGTTGCCGAAGAACTTATCACAATTTAAATAAAAAATTCCCGCTACTCTCTCCTCTTCCATCCTATCATCTCTTCCCTCTGCTCAAACCTTCTCCAACCTATCTCCTGATTCTGCCTCCTCAACCCTCCTCTCCTCCCTTTCTTCATCCTTTGATTTTCTCTGTCCCCTATCCTCCAGGCCGGCTCGGTCCTCCCCTCCTGCTCCGTGGCTCGACGACTCACTACGAGCTCACAGAACAGGGCTCCGGGCAGCCGAGCGGAAATGGAGGAAAACTCGCCTCCCTGCGGACCTGGCATCCTTTCACTCCCTCCTCTCTACATTCTCCTCTTCTGTCTCTGCTGCTAAAGCCACTTTCTACCACTCTAAATTCCAAGCATCTGCCTCTAACCCTAGGAAGCTCTTTGCTACCTTCTCCTCCCTCCTGAATCCTCCTTCCCCTCCCCCCTGCGGATGACTGCGGATGACTTCGTCAACCATTTTGAAAAGAAGGTTGACGATATCCGATCCTCGTTTGCTAAGTCAAACGACACCGCTGGTCCTGCTCACACTGCCCTACCCTGTGCTTTGACCTCTTTCTCCCCTCTCTCTCCAGATGAAATCTCGCGTCTTGTGACGGCCGGCCGCCCAACAACCTGCCCACTTGACCCTATCCCCTCCTCTCTTCTCCAGACCATTTCCGGAGACCTTCTCCCCTTCCTCACCTCGCTCATCAACTCATCCTTGACCGCTGGCTACGTCCCTTCCGTCTTCAAGAGAGCGAGAGTTGCACCCCTTCTGAAAAAACCTACACTCGATCCCTCCAATGTCAACAACTACAGACCAGTATCCCTTCTTTCTTTTCTCTCCAAAACTCTTGAACGTGCCGTCCTTGGCCAGCTCTCCTGCTATCTCTCTCAGAATGACCTTCTTGATCCTAATCAGTCAGGTTTCAAGACTGGGCATTCAACTGAGACTGCTCTTCTCTGTGTCACGGAGGCTCTCCGCACTGCTAAAGCTAACTCTCTCTCCTCTGCTCTCATCCTTCTAGACCTATCTGCTGCCTTTGATACTGTGAACCATCAGATCCTCCTCTCCACCCTCTCCGAGTTGGGCATCTCCGGCGCGGCCCACGCTTGGATTGCATCCTACCTGACAGGTCGCTCCTACCAGGTGGCGTGGCGAGAATCTGTCTCCGCACCATGCGCTCTCACCACTGGTGTCCCCCAGGGCTCTGTTCTAGGCCCTCTCCTATTCTCGCTATACACCAAGTCACTTGGCTCTGTCATATCCTCACATGGTCTCTCCTATCATTGCTATGCAGACGACACACAATTAATCTTCCCCTTTCCCCCTTCTGATAACCAGGCGGCAAATCGCATCTCTGCATGTCTGTCAGACATATCAGTGTGGATGACGGATCACCACCTCAAGCTGAACCTCGGCAAGACGGAGCTGCTCTTCCTCCCGGGGAAGGACTGCCCGTTCCATGATCTCGCCATCACGGTTGACAACTCCCTTGTGTCCTCCTCCCAGAGTGCTAAGAACCTTGGCGTGATCCTGGACAACACCCTGTCGTTCTCCACTAACATCAAGGCGGTGACCAGATCCTGTAGGTTCATGCTCTACAACATTCGCAGAGTACGACCCTGCCTCACACAGGAAGCGGCGCAGGTCCTAATCCAGGCACTTGTCATCTCCCGTCTGGATTACTGCAACTCGCTGTTGGCTGGGCTCCCTGCCTGTGCCATTAAACCCCTACAACTCATCCAGAACGCCGCAGCCCGTCTGGTGTTCAACCTTCCCAAGTTCTCTCACGTCACCCCGCTCCTCCGCTCTCTCCACTGGCTTCCAGTTGAAGCTCGCATCCGCTACAAGACCATGGTGATTGCCTACGGAGCTGTGAAGGGAACGGCACCTCCATACCTTCAGGCTCTGATCAGGCCCTACACCCAAACAAGGGCACTGCGTTCATCCACCTCTGGCCTGCTGGCCCCCCTACCTCTGAGGAAGCACAGTTCCCGCTCAGCCCAGTCAAAACTGTTCGCTGCTCTGACACCCCAATGGTGGAACAAGCTCCCTCACGACGCCAGGACAGCGGAGTCAATCACCACCTTCCGGAGACACCTGAAACCCCACCTCTTTAAGGAATACCTAGGATAGGATAAAGTAATCCTTCTAACCCCCCCCCCCCCTTAAAAGATTTAGATGCACTATTGTAAAGTGGTTGTTCCACTGGATATCATAAGGTGAATGCACCAATTTGTAAGTCGCTCTGGATAAGAGCGTCTGCTAAATGACTTAAATGTAAATGTAAATGGAACCTTTTGACCAAGACAGGGCAACAACATCCACTAACATTGTGGAAACTACAGGCCTAGACACTTCAGTTCATATTGCTGTTCAGGCTTTGATGCAGGAATGTGTAAATAATTATCTGAAAAAACTCTCTCTTGTGAAGCCCAAAGAAATGTTCCTTTGGGCACAGAGATGATACAGCCAGAAAGTGACATAGTACTAGCATCTGACACATCAGTATATTTCTATCATCAAGTTCCTCTTCAGCAATGAGAGAATGCAGAGGGTCTATATGCGGTCTATAATAAGTGTAGATGGTAAAATGGTGACTCTTGTGATGGTGCTGTAACGATGTGCGCTGAGAGTCGGGAAGCAAGTACAGGGAGTGAGTGTTTTAATAAATAAGCAAAAGAATAAACACAAAACACAATCAATGCACTGGCATGAAACAGAGTCAATAACACCTGAGGAAAGAACCAAGGGGAGTGACAGACATAGGGAAGATAATAAAGGAGGTGGTGGAGTCCAGGTGAGTGTCATGAGGCGCTAGTGCGCTTGATGATGGTGACAGGTGTGCGGGATAATCAGCAGCCTGATGACCTAGAGGGAGTTTCCGTGACAGGTGCACAGTTTGAAACTCATCCATTGAACAGTAGCTGTCCAGATGCCTTGCGGATACAATTGTACTATGATGATTTGTCAACAACTAATCCTTAGGGTTCTAAAACCAAAATGGGGGCTGTATATTTCTCTTTGAGGAACTTGCTTCCTGAGTAGAACTATTACCTTACAAACATGCACTTGTGCCTCCTGTTTATTTCTGTGGATAGAGAAGTTTATGGGTTTGGCAAAATATTGGAGCCACTGTCAGACATTAGACATCTTGAAAGTCATGGTATTGAGATCGAAATCAAAGGTCAGAGCCATTTGCTCTATGGAACCATTTGCCTCTTGACAGCTGACAACCTTGCTTTTTATTCACTGTTTTTTAACTGCTAACAAATTTTGCAATTTTTGTTTGACTGACAAATGAACTGCTCAACATGTGTTTAAGTGAAGATAAGCTTGAGAAAAGTAATAGAAATAGTTATCAACAGCAAAGGCTGTATCACATCTATATGCTGTATCACATCCGGCCGTGATTCGGAGTCCCATAGGGTGGCGCACAATTGGCCCAGCGTCGTCCGGGTTTGGACGAGGTAGGTCATCATTGTAAATAAGAATTTGCTCTTAACTGACTTGCCTCGTCAAATAAAGGTTAAAAATAATAAATAAATAATAATCAGGCTTAATGATTCCAGCTCAACAGGGGACTCCCATTTGAACACACTTCTATACTTTAATGTAACTGACTGAGAATGCATGATGTATTAAAAGATTTGGCCTCTTTGGAAGTAAAACTAATGTTACAGTATTTTATCTATGACGAAAAATGTTTCACTTTGTAACAGCTAAACGACAGAATATCAAGTTTTTATTATGGGAATGAGAATAATAAGCCAATCATAATTCTGAACTTGAGAACATCGGTAAATCCCATAAAACAATTGCCACTTAAATGTGGTGTGTCATCATTTTCTTGCCTTTCTTACTGGACCACGTTAGTTTGCAAAGTCCTAATTGGCAGTTGTTCAGTCTTCTGAGGGAAATATGCAGCATAATATGTTCCCCTGTAATCACAAATGGACTAGCTGTGATTTTAAAGCAGTTGATTTTAGACCATCACAACCTATTTAAAATCCTCTATCAAGATAGACCACTCATCTCTAAGCATAATTTCTTGATTCATTATGGGCGTATGATTGCAATGTTTGCACCACTTGTAAAGTTATGGTGCATGAGATTTGAAAGTAACCACTGCCCAATGAAACGCCTAGCATTAACATTAGCTTACAAGAACCAAGTAGAGAGTATGTTCAGCTGGAAATTGAGCGAGCTGCTGATGAAAAAGTTTGTATCCCAAATGCCTCTCCTTTCAAGGTAGGATATTTGCAAAAAAAGCGATCTGCTCTTTCAAAACCAGCAAACTATTGACAATGATTTTGGAATTTGTAGCACTATCCATGTTGCACACTCAGTTAGTGTACTGGGTCAGACCTATAGAACAGGGAGTGTCCTCCCTCTGAACTGTGACACCAGAGGTGAACGTCTTTTTGGAGAAACAGTTCACATCATTCCAGAATGTGAAAAACAAGACGTGTTGGTTGATGTTTGTTAGAATTGGCACTGTGAAGTATTTTGACGACCACTTATATCAAATCAAACTTTATTTGTGAAATGCGCCGAATACAACAAGTGTAGACCTTACCGTGAAATGCTTACTTACAAGCCCTTAACCAACAGTGCAGTTCAAGAAGAGTAAAAAAATATTTACCAAATAAACTAAAGTAAAAAATTATAAAAGTAACACAATAAAATAACAATAACGAGGCTATATACAGGGGTTACCGGTACTGAGAGTCAGTGTGCGGGGTAACAGGTTAGTTGAGGTAATTTGTACATGTAGTTAGGGGTGAAGTAACTATGAATAGATAATAAACAGCGAGTAGCAGCAGTGTACATAACAAATGGAGGAGGGGGGTGTCAATGTAAATAGTCCGGTGGCCATTTGATTAATTGTTCAGCAGTCTTATGGCTTGGGGGTAGAAGCTGTTAAGGAGCCTTTTGGTCCTAGACTTGGCGCTCCGGTACAGCTTGCCATGCGGTAGCAGAGAAAACAGTCTATGACTTGGGTGACTGGAGTCTCTGACAAATTTATGGGCTTTCCTCTGACACCGCCTATTATATAGGTCCTGGATGGCAGGAAGCTTGGCCCCAGTGATGTACTGGTCAATACACACTACCCTCTGTAGAGCCTTATGGTCAGATGCCGAGCGGTTGCCAATCCAGGCGGTGATAGAACCGGTCAAGATGCTCTTGATGGTGCAGCTGTAGAACTTTTTGAGGCGTGAGGAACCCATGCCAAATCTTTTTAGTCTCCTTAGGGGGAAAAGGTTTTGTCATGCCCTCTTCACAACCTTCTTCGTGTGTTTGGACCATGATAGTTTGTTGGTGATGTGGACACCAAGGAACTTGAAACTCTCGACCCGCTCTACTACAGCCTGTCAATTTTAATGGGGACCTCCTCCCTATAGGCTGTCTCATCGTTGTCGGTGATCAGGCTGTTGTGTCGTCAGAAAACTTAATGATGGTGTCGTTTTTGGCCACGCAGTCGTGGGTGAACAGGGAGTACAGGAGGGGACTAACTACACACCCCTGAGGGGCCCCAGTGTTGAGGATCAGTGTGGCAGACGTGTTGCTGCCTACTCTTACCACCTGGGGGTGGCCCGTCAGGAAGTCCAGAATCCAGTTGCAGAGGGAGGTGTTTAGTCCTAGGGTCCTTAGCTTATTGATGAGCTTCGTGGGCACTATGTTGTTGAACGCTGAGCTGTAGTCAATGAACAGCATTCTCACATAGGTGTTCCTTTTGTCCAGGTGTGAAAGGGCAGTGTGGAGTGCGATTGAGATTGCATCATCTGTGGATCTGTTGGGGCGGAATGCGAATTGGAGTGGGTCTAGGGTATCGGGGAGGATGGTGTTGATGTGAGCCATGACCAGCCTTTGAAAGCACTTCATGGCTACAGACGTGAGCGCTACGGGGCGGTAATCATTTAGGCACGTTACCTTCGCTTCCTTGGGCACAGGGACTATGGTGGTCTGCTTGAAGTCAAACTTACAGAACCAAGTTTTCTCCTTCTGAACTGTGACAACAGAGGTGAATGTGGTTTTGGAGAAATAGTTTGCATCATTCAAGAATGTTAAAAGGAAGAGGAGTTTCTTATAATTGCCACTGTGATGTATTTTGTGATGTATTTCGACACCCGCTTATTTGGTAGAAAAAAGTATGAAATGTTTAGGATAAATTATTTCAGACCATTGGATATGCTGTCATGTTTTCAGGGAGATTAACTTTACCTTAATCCCAGTTACAAATTGTATAACTTTATGGCACTATAAATTGTATGAATCAGTTGAATAAATCAGTTGAATTAACAGTATTTTAAAATGGATTTAAGTGGAAAGCAACACAATGTGTTTAAAAGAAAACAAGATTTTGACACATCCCTGTGTCTAGTTAGGGACGACACATGTTGCGTTACTATTCAAACAATCACTGTGTTGGAATATTTAACACATCCGTGTGTCTAGTTAGGGACGACACTAGTGGCGGTCGTTGCCATTTAAGATGAGGGAGGATATTTTTTTTATGGGCCTTATTTCTATTACAGTATAATATGACTGTCATTCATTCATTCATTCATTCTTGTTTGACTTCAGTGCAGCTTTTGACATTATTGATCATAGTCTGCTTCTGGAAAAACGTATGTGTTATGGCTATAATGTGGATAAAGAGTTACTAAAGAGTTACTTGTCTGACAGAACACAGAGGGAGTTAATGGAAGCATATCAAAAATAATCCAGTTAGAATCAGGAATTCCCCAGGGTAGCTGTTTCGGCCCATTGCTTTTTTCAATTCTTACTAACGACATGCCGCTGACTTTGAGTAAAGACAGAGTTTCTATGTACGTGGATGACTCAACACTATACACGTCAGCTACTACAGCAACTGAAATGACTGCTACAGATTGACTTCATCACTACTTTTATTTATGAGAGGTATTGACATGTTGAATGCACCGAGCTGTCTGTCTAAACTACTGGCACACAGCTCGGACACCCATGCATACCCCACAAGACATGCCACAAGAGGTATCTTCACAGTCCCCAAGTCCAGAACAGACTATGGGAGGCACACAGTACTACACAGAGCCATGACTACATGGAACTCTATTCCACTTCAAGCAACTGACGCAAGCAGTAAAATTACATTTAAAAAACGGATTAAAAAACACCTTATGGAACAGCGGAAACTGCGAAGCAACACAAGCATTGGCACAGACACATGCATACACACACACACACACACACACACACACACACACACACACACACACACACACACACACACACACACACACACACACACACACACACACACACACAATAAAATACGCACTATACATACACATGGATTTAGTACTCTAGATATGTGGTAGTGGTGGAGTAGGGGCCTGAGGGCACACAGTGTGTTGTGAAATCTGTGAATGTATTGTAACGTTTTAAAATTGTATTATATGCCTTAATTTTGCTGGACCCAATTAAGAGGATCCATAATAAATACAAATACAAATATTCCATTCACCCGGCTCAATATAACATTGATTGGTTTAGGCTACTACATGATACTCTAATTTTCCAAATACCCATTATGAGGTTGATACAACCTAGCCCACGAATGACAGAAAAAATTTAGTAATCAAGGTGACAGACAGTGACACATTCAATACTGCCTTGCACACTCTTGCATGCATCCAGTTGATCTAGGGTGTAATCATTAGTCCAGCAATTACAAACAAGAGTTTCTATTGGACAAATTCAGGTATGTTTATCCCAGTTTTGTTCCTTTTGCTTCCGTTAAAGAATCGTTTTACAACAGAATTGGCTAAATGAATACACCCTTGATCACCTGCAAATACAGTTCACTTTCATAGCAGCCACATACACTTTACTCGTTGTATATTCTATGCGCTCTCCTCCTTTCACCTTATCCCTTCGCTTATGGTCTTCAGTGCACAACACAACAGCTGTCTGTGACCAGGCGAATAAGCCTTCCCAAGCCAAACCTTCATACCATAACCGCTAAAAGCTACACACAGCCTACATCGTTGTCACCATATTAGCTAACGTCATAGTCAACATAGCTACTATAATTAATGCGCTAGTAAACCCGCAACAATCATGCAGTACAGTGTACAGCAATCATTTTAGCAGTTTCATTTTTTTATAAATTAGTTTGTTCAAAACTTTTCTTTCTCTCTCTTTGAGTCAACTACACACACAATTGTATGCACTGCTAGCTAGCAGAAGCTTATGATTTCAGTACTAGATTCATTCTATGTTCTTTTGATTGGTTGGACAACATGTCAGTTCATACTGCAAGGGCTCTGATAGGTTGGAGGATGTCCTCCGGAAGTTGTCATAATAACTTTGTAAGTTTATGGAAGGGGGTGAGAATGATGAGCCTCCTAGGTTTTGTACTGAAGTCAATGTACCCAGAGGAGGACGGACACTAGCTGTTCTCTGGCTACACCATGATGCTACCCCAGAGCGTGTTGTTGAGGCTACTGTGGACCTTCGTTGCAAAACTGTGTTTTAATCAATTATTTGATGACATTTTATAAAAAAATGTAATACTTTTTAAATGTTTCACTATTTATATTTTTTATGAAATTCACTGAGGAGGATGGTCTTCCCCTTCCTCCTCCGAGGAGCCTCCAGTGGATGACACATGTTGTGTTACTTTAAACACAATCACAGTGTTGGAAAATTGACACAAATCATGTGTTAAATGTGCCAACATGGTGATTGTGTGAAATGTAACACAACATGTGTCGTCTCTAACTAGACACATGGATGTGTTCAATAATAACACAACATGTTTTGTTTTTATTTGACCCCCTTTTTTCTCCCCAATTTCGATCTTGTCTCATCGCTGCAACTTCCCAACGGGCTCGGGAGGCAAAGGACGAGTCATTCATCCTCCGAAACATGACCCGCCAAACCACATTTCTTAAAACCTCTTGGGGCTAGGGGGCAGTATTGAGAATTTTGAAAAAAATATGTGCCCATTTTTAACTGCCTCCTACACCAACTCAGAAGCTAGAATATGCATATTATTGTTCAGGTTTGGATAGAAAACATTGAATTTTCTAAAACTGTTTGAATGGTGTCTGTAAGTATAACATAACTCATATGGCAGTCAAAACCCTGAGACAAATTCTGACAGGAAGTGGATACCTGATGTGTTGAATTACCTTTAACCTGTTGGGTCTAGGGGGCAGCATTTGCACGTCTGGATAAAAAAAATGTACCCGATTTAATCTGGTTACTAATCCTACCCAGTAACTAGAATATGCATATACTTATTATATATGGATAGAAAACACTCTAAAGTTTCCAAAACTGTTTGAATGGTGTCTGTGAGTATAACAGAACTCATTTGGCAGGCAAAACCCTGAGACATTTTCTGACAGGAAGTGGATACCTGATGTGTTGTATTGACTTTAAACCTATCCCATTGAAAAACACAGGGGTTTAGGAATATTTTGGCACTTCCTATTGCTTCCACTAGATGTCACCAGTCATTAAAAAGTGTTTTGAGTCTTATACTGTGAGAACTGAACGAACAAGAGCCTTGGAACTGTGGTGGCCGATTAGACTCTGGCGCGCGAGTTCATGTTTGGTACTCTCGTTCCAAAACGTTTTAAAAGAGAATGCAAACGTCCGCCTTGAATATTATTCATGTTCTGGTTAAAAAAGGCACTAATGATTTATGCTATACAACGTTTGACATGTTTGAACGAACGTAAATATTTTTTTTCCCCTCGTTCATGACGAGAAGTCCGGCTGGCATAGATCATGTGCTAACAACACGGAGCTTTTTGGACATAAATTATGAGCTTTTTCGAACAAAACTACATTTGTTATGGACCTGGGATTCCTGGAAGTGACATCTGATGAAGAGAATCAAAGGTAATGGATTATTTACATAGTATTTTCGATTTTAGATCTCTCCAACATGGCGGTTAGTCTGTATCGCAAAGCGTATTTTTCTGGGCGCAGTGCTCAGATTATTGCAAAGTGTGATTTCCCTGTGGCTCAGTTGGTAGAGCATGGTGTTTGCAACGCCAGGGTTGTGGGTTCGATTCCCACGGGGGGCCAGTACAAAAAAAAAATACATGAAATGAAACGAAATGTATGAAATGTATGCATTCACTACTGTAAGTCGCTCTGGATAAGAGCGTCTGCTAAATGACTAAAATGTAAATGTAAATTTCCCAGTAAGGATATTTTTAAATCTGGCAATCCGGTTGCGTTCAAGAGATGTAAATCTATAATTCTTTGAATGACAATATAATATTTTACCAATGTTTTCGAATAGTAATTATTTAATTTGTTGTGCTGCTTGACTGGCGGTTATTGGAGGGAAATGATTTCCTCAACATCAACGCCATAGTAAAACGCTGTTTTTGGATATAAATATGAACTTGATAGAACAAAAAATGCATGCATTGTCTAACATAATGTCCTAGGAGTGTCATCTGATGGAGATTGTCAAAGGTTAGTGCATCATTTTAGCTGGTTTTCTGCTTTTGGTGACGCCTGTCTTTGAATTGACAAAACATTACACACAGCTATTGTCAATGTACTCTCCTAACATAATCTAACTTTATGCTTTTGCCGTAAAGCCTTTTTGAAATCGGACAACGTGGTTAGATTAAGGAGATGTTTATCTTTCAAAGGGTGTAAGATAGTTAGTTGTATGTTTGAGAAATTTGAATTCTGACATTTAATTGTTTTCAAATTTGGCGCTCTTGATATTTCACCTGTTGTTGATTGGGTGTACCAGGGGTGGGACGCTTGCGTCCCACATAGCCCATAGAGGTTAACACCTGCCTGCTTAACCCGGAAGCCAGCAGCATCAATGTGTCGGAGGAAACACCATTCACTTGACAACCGAGTTCAGTCTGCAGGCGCCCTGCCCGCCACAAGGAGTTGCTAGAGTGCGATGAGCCAAGTAAAGCCCCCCTCCTCGGCCAAACCTTCCCCTAACCCAGACGACACTGGGCCAATTGTGCGTGTGTGTGCCAATTTTGTGTGTGTGTGTGTGTGTGTGTGTGTGTGTGTGTGTGTGTGTGTGTGTGTGTGTGAAATAGAGAGAGAGAGAGAGACAAAAGGAGAGCTTTTCCAACAGTATTGAAGGAGTTCCCACATATGCTAAGCATTTGTTAGCTGCTTTTCCTTCACTCCAACCCAACCAAACCCATCTCACTTGGGTTGAGGTCGGGTGATTGTGGAGGCCAGGTCATCTGATGCAGCACTCCATCACTCTCCTTCTTGGTCAAACATCCCTTACACAGCCTCGAGGTGTGTTAGGTCATTGTCCTGTTGAAAAATAAATGGTAGTCCCACTAAGTGCAAACCAGATTGGATGGCGTACCGCTGTACAATGCTGTTGTAGCCATGCTGGTTAAGTGTGCCTTAAACCTCTTAGGGATAGGGGACAGTATTTTCATGGCCGGATAAAAAACGTACCGATTTAATCTGGTTACTACTCCTGCCCAGAAACTAGAATATGCATATAATTAGTAGATTTGGATAGAAAACACTCTAAAGCTTCTAAAACTGTTTGAATGGTGTCTGTGAGTATAACAGAACTCATATGGCAGGCCAAAACCTGAGAAGATTCTATACAGGAAGTGCCCTGTCTGACCATTTCTTGTCCTTCTGTAGCCTCTCTATCAAAAATACAGCATCTCTGCTGTAACGTGACATTTTCTAAGGCTTCCATTGGCTCTAGGAAGGCGCCAGAAAGTGGAATGATAGCTCTGCAGTCTCTGTGCGAAAAACAGCAGGGGTTTTTGTGAGTGGTCCTTCTGAGGACAATGACACTGGCGCACGCGTGCACGAGACGACTCAATTTTTTTCTATCACTGTTTGAACGAATACAACGTCTCTCGGTTGGAATATTATCGCTATTTTACGAGAAAAATCGCATAAAAATGTATTTTAAACAGCGGTTGACATGCTTCGAAGTACGGTAATGGAATATTTTGAATTTTTTTGTAACGAAACACGCCGGCGCATCCCCTTTCGGATAGTTACCTGAACGCACGAACAAAACGGAGCTATTTCAATATAACTATGGATTATTTCGAACCAAAACAACATTTGTTGTTGAAGTAGAAGTCCTGGGAGTGCATTCTGACAAAGAACAGCAAAGGTAATCCAATTTTTCTTATAGTAAATCTGAGTTTGGTGAGTGCCAAACTTGGTGGGTGTCAAAATAGCTAGCCGTGATGGCTGGGCTATGTACTCAGAATATTGCAAAATGTGCTTTCACCGAAAAGCTATTTTAAAATCGGACACCGCGATTGCTTAAAGGAGTTCTGTATCTATAATTCTTAAAATAATTGTTATGTTTTTTGTCAACGTTTATCATGAGTAATTCAGTAAATTCACCGGAAGTTTGCGGTGGGTATGCTAGTTCTGAGCATCACATGCTAATGTAAAAGCTGGTTTTTGATATAAATATGAACTTGATTGAACAAAACATGCATGTATTGTATAACATAATGTCCTAGGAGTGTCATCTGATGAAGATCATCAAAGGTTAGTGCTCCATTTAGCTGTGGTTTTGGTTTTTGTGACATATATGCTTGCTTTGAAAATGGCTGTGTGATTATTTTTGGGAGGGTACTCTCCTGACATAATCTAATGTTTTGCTTTCGCTGTGAAGCCTTTTTGAAATCGGTGTGGTTAGATTAACCTCTCTGGGCTAGGCGGGACGAATTCGTCCCACCTACGCAACAGCCAGTTGAATCCCGTGGCGCGATTTTCAAATACCTTAGAAATGCTATTACTTCAATTTCTCAAACATATAACTATTTTACAGCATTTTAAAGACAAGACTCTCGTTAATCTAACCACACTGTCCGATTTCAAAAAGGCTTTACAACGAAAGCAAAACATTAGATTATGTCAGCAGAGTACCCAGCCAGAAATAATCAGACACCCATTTTTCAAGCTAGCATATAATGTCACAAAAACCCAGAAGACAGCTAAATGCAGCACTAACCTTTGATGATCTTCATCAGATGACACACCTAGGACATTATGTTATACAATACATGCATGTTTTGTTCAATCAAGTTCATATTTATTTCAAAAACCAGATTTTTACATTAGCATGTGACGTTCAGAACTAGCATACCCAACGAAAACTGCCGGGGAATTTACTAACAATTTACTAAATTACTCACGATAAACGTTCACAAAAAGCGTAACAATTATTTTAAGAATTATAGATACAGAACTCCTTTGTGCAATCGAGGTGTCCGATTTTAAAATAGCTTTTCGGTGAAAGCACATTTTGCAATATTCTCAGTAGATAGCGCAGCCATCACGGCTAGCCATTTAGACACCCACCAAGTTTAGCCCTGACCAAAGTCAGATTTACTATTACAAAAGTTTGATTACCTTTGTTGTCTTCATCAGAATGCACTCCCAGGACTGCTACTTCAATAACAAATGTTGGTTTGGTCCAAAATAATCCATCGTTATATCCAAATAGCGGCGTTTTGTTCGTGCGTTCCAGACACTATCCGAAATGGTAAATCAGGGTTACGAGCATGGCGCAATTCGTGACAAAAAAATTCTAAATATTCCATTACCGTACTTCGAAGCATGTCAACCGCTGTTTAAAATCCATTTTTATGCCATTTTTCTCGTAAAAAAGCGATAATATTCCGACCGGGAATCTGCGTTTAGGTAAACAGACGAAAGAAAACAAAGCATTCTGTCGACGTGGGCACGAGCGTGAGTCTCACAGTACTGTAACCAGCCACTACCCAAACGCGCTACTTTTTTTCAGCCAGAGCCTGCAAAGCCACGATTCAGCTTTTTGCCGCCTTCTGAGAGCCTATGGCAGCCGTAGTAAGTGTCACGTAACAGCAGAGATCCTTTGTAATGGATAGAGATGGCAAAGAAGGCCAAGAAATGGTCAGCCCGGCTTACTTCCTGTACAGAATCTTCTCAGGTTTTGACCTGCCATTTGACTTCTGTTATACTCACAGACACCATTCAAACAGTTTTAGAAACTTTGGAGTGTTTTCTATCCAAAGCCAATAATTATATGCATATTCTAGTTACTGGGCAGGAGTAGTAACCAGATTAAATCGGGTACGTTTTTATCCAGCTGTGTCAATACTGCCCCCTAGCCCTAACAGGTTAACGAGAGTCTTATCTTTAAAATGGTGTAAAATAGTCATATGTTTGAGAAATTGAAGTTATAGCATTTTTTAGGTGTTTGTATTTCGCGCCACGCTAGCGGAACGTCTGTCCCTAACAGGTTAAATTCTTAATAAATCACAGACAGTGTCACCAGCAAAGCACTCCCACATCATCACACCTCCTCCTCCATGCTTCATGAGGGAACCACACATGCGGAAATCATCCGTTCACCTACTCTGCGTCTGACAAAGACACGGCGGTTAGAACCCAAAATCTCAAATTTGGACTCATCAGACCAAAGGACAGATTTCCACCGTGTTTCTTGGCCCAAGCAAGTCTTTTTTTCTTATTGGTGTCCTTTACACCATGACCAAACCGGAAGCGTCGCTTGCGCGAGCGTTGCAAAATAAATATACACATACATGTTGTTCAATCATTGCACCCACACTGCTCGTGCGCGCCAACGACTGTCTGCGTTGCTAGGCGTTAGAATAGAAGTTGATTCTATTTGTGACGCAGAACGCATTGCAAGTCCTGCCTCTCCCATCTCCTCATTGATTTTTAGAAGCATATACACACGTGCCATCTTCTCATTCGTTTTTAGGAACATATACTCACGTGGGTGATTGAAAGATGAACTGAGGTCAGTTGTGGTAGTGCACCTTATTATGAAAGTTAGTTGCCAATCACCATATAAAGTCCAAAGAAGAAAACGATGCCTGAAAGGAGGAGAGATGACTAGAAATGATTTGGTTGACAGTTTTATGTGTGGATTAATTGTCGGAGTAGAGGACCTTGTGCATTTCAGGTAAAATAACAACTCAGTGTTAATATCCCGGGACAAAGTAGCTAGCAACAGCAAGCTAGCTAGTTAAATAGGACAAATTAGCTATCAACTTTAAGCTAGCTAGCAAAATAGGACAAATTAGCTAGCAACCTCAAGCTGGCTAGCTAAATTGCCATACAGGTTTAAATGCTTTTTGACTTGTCCCCAAATTAATATAATTGTTTCAGAGTTTGTTTTGATATTTCAACCTACATGTCGTGATCGCGTTTGGTGTGGGGGGACAAAATCAATTCGTGCACGAGGAAGCACGCAGACGCACGCGCAGGTCCGGTTTGGGCGTGGTGTTAGTAGTGGTTTCTCTGCAGCAATTTGACCATGAAGCCCTGATTCACGCAGTCTCTTCTGGACAATTGATGTTGAGATGTGTCTGTTAATTGAACTCTGTGAAGCATTTATTTGGGCTGCAATTTCTGAGGCTGATAACTCTAATGAACTTATCCTCTGCAGCAGAGATAACTCTGGGTCTTCCTTTCCTGTGGCAGTCCTCATGAGAGCCAGTTTCATCATAGCGTTTGATGGTTTTTACAACTGCACTTGAAGAAACTTTCAAAGTTCTTGAAATTTTCCCTGTTTGACTGACCTTCAAGTCTTAAAGTAATAATGGACTGTCATTTCTCTTTGCTTATTTGAGCTGTTCTTGCCATAATATGGACTTGGTCTTTTACCAAATAGGACTATCTTGTGTATAACATCCCTACCTTGTCACAACACAACTGATTGGCTCAAATGCATTAAGAAGGAAAGAAATGCCACAAATTAACTTTTAACAATGCACACCTGTTAATTGAAATGCATTCCAGGTGACTACCTCATGAAGTTGGTTGAGAGAATGCCAAGAGCGTGCAAAGCTGTCATCAAGGCAAAGAAAAATCTCAAATATAGAATATATTTTGATTTGTTTAACATTTGATTCTACATTTGATTCACTTTTCATAGTTTTGATGTCTTCAGTATTATTCTGCAACGTAGAAAATAGTAAAAATTAAAAAAAAACCTTGAATGAGTAGGTTTGTCCAAACTTTTGACTGGTACTGTACATACATAATGCATCTCTTTATACTGTGTCTCTAGTTCTAGTTTTCCTTTATAACCGTGGTAGTGGACTATATTAAACACCCACTAACCTTTTTACCATCACCCCTGTGAAACGTAAAGTACTTTTATTAACGGTTCTGTATTTCTGTTGGGCAGATGGGCGGTCCAACATAATGATTACAGTAATTAGTAGACAACAAATGAGCACTGGTCTCCAATTCCTCTAAAGACCAGCTGGGAAGCAATCATGCTGGGAGGAAAGATTGTTGGTACTTGGTAGTAAGCCCGTTGTTGCATTGTTCCATTACTTTGGTCAAGATCTAACTAACCCACTAAATGAAACATCAATAAGCTGAATTTTATTTTATTTGGGGTTTGCAAATAAAACACAAATCACAAGATGACAGACTTTATTTGAAATTTCTGAGGATTACATATGAAAAAATGAATAAAAACTCTCATTTCCCAAATTGTCTTAACATTATATAGCAGAACGTTCATGGAATCCCTCATCATGGCAATGTTCTCATTAACTGTAGTTAATCCACTCTCTCTATTTACCAGGTGGTATATTCATTTGAGAGAGGAAGAAAATGACATAGGTCTACTTGAGCACAGAGCCAGAGACGATCCCGTTCCTCAAAATATATCTCTCAAGTTGCCATAGTAACCAGGAGTCTTGAGCAGTCCAAAATGTTCGTTCAAAGACACGCTTTGAAGAATCATAACTTTCAATGGAACTACAGCCCTACCCTCCTCTCCACTGATGCAATTGTGGAAAAGATATCTGATATTGTTTTGGTAAATTGAGTTTGAATGACAATTTGACGTCACAAGAAGCACAGGTAATGGCACAATTACATACTTCAACCACCATATTTGGTATGCTACAGTTATAAAACAACAATCTCAAAATCACATTCCTTCAGATGGAGTAATGCCGTTTATAAATCAACATAGTGCCTCTTAGATGTAAACATTTTCTAGGAACAGTATTTAACATGGGAACTATTTGCTCATCACAGCTTGTGCTAGTTAATGTCATCAAAGAAACTGCAGCCCTGGTCACCACTAGTGATGGCTAACTGGTGTCTGATTACTGCAGTGATCAGATGTGTAAAATCAATGGGTTTAGTCTGAGTTCAACTACAGTATGTAGTGAAACCTGATCTGATGTTACAATTTGTGTGTGTGTGTGCAGTCACTATGCTACAATCCACATTATTCATACAGGTTTATTTTGTGTTCTATATCCCTAACTAAATATGTAGTTTAATGGTAAATGCTGTGTTTTTATTACAGCATTAATACAGTATGTACAGTACAGTATGGTCCAGTTCTTGCGGAAGGCGTGAAGGTGTGTCTCCCTCACTAGTAATATTTACATAATTTATTCAAAATGGATTTTAAAGCATTTTACCATGAGAGTGTCTGAGCATACAGTTCCCTCAGAAAGTATTCACACCCCTTGACTTTTTCAACATGTTGTTGTGTTACAAAGTGGGAAATAAAATGTATTCAATTGTCATTTTTTTGTCAACGATCTACATAAAATATTCTCCATGTCTAAGTGGAAGAAAAATTATAACATTAGTACCAAAATAAAATGAAATAAATCACTAATATATCTTGATTAGATAAGTATTCAATACATTTTAGTATCACCTTTGGCAGCAGTTACAGCTGTGAGTCTTTCTGGGTAAGTCTCTAAGAGCTTTCCACACCTGGATTATGCAACATTTTCCCATTATTCTTTTCAAAATTCTTCAAGCTCTGTCAATTTGTTGTCAATTATTGCTAACCATTTTCAGGTCTTTCCATAGATTTTCAAGCAAATTTAAGTCAAAACTGTAATTTGGTGACTCAGGATCATTCACTGTCTTCTTGGTAAGCAACTCCAGTGTAGATTTGGCCTTGTGTTTTAGGTTATTGTCCTGCTGAAAGGAGAATTCACCTCACAGTGTCTGGTGGAAAGCAGACTGGACCAGGTTTTCCTCTAGGATTTTGCTTGTGCTTAGCTCCATTCTGTTTATTTTCTGTCCTGAAAAACTCCCCAGTCCTTAACGATTACAGGCATAACCATAAGGTGATGCCGCCACCACTATGCTTGCAAATATGGAGAGTGGTACTCAGTAATGCGTTGTATTGGATTTTCCCTAAACATAGCACTTTATGTTCAGGACAAAAAGTTAATTGCTTTGCCACATTTGTTTGCAGTATTATTGTAGTACCTTGTTGCAAACACTCTGTCAATTAGGTTAGTATTTTGGAGTAACTACAATGTCAGTTTTCTCCTATCACAGCCATTAAACTCTGTAACTGCTTTAAAGTCCCTGTTGGCCTCATGCTCAAATCCCTGAGCATGAGCATTTTCCTTCCTCTCCGGTAACTGAGTTACAGTAGGAAGGACACCTGTATCTTTTTAGCGACTGGGTGTATTCATATACCATCCAAAGTGTAATTAATAACTTCACCATCCTCAAAGGGAATCCATAATACATACAAAAATACAAAGGGATATTCAATGTCTGCTTTTGACATTTTTTACCATCTACCAATAGGTGCCCTTCTTTGCGAGGCATTAGAAAACCTCCCTGGTCTTTGTGATTGAATCTGTGTTTGAAATTCACTGCTCGACTGAGAGACCCTACAGATAATTGTATGTGTGGGGTACAGAGATGAGGTAGTTATTCCAAAATCCTGTTAAACACTATTATTGCACACAGAGTGAGTTCATGCAACTAATTAATCGACTTGTTAAGCAAATCTTTACTCCTGAACGTTTTTAGCCTGCCATAACAAAGAAGTTGAATACGTCTTGACTCAAGACATTTCAGCTTTAAATAAAGAAATGTTATTAAATGAAATTGAAAAACGTCATTCCACTTTGACATTATGGGGTATTGTATGTAAGCCAGTGAAAAAAAATCTACATTTTATCAATTTTAAATTCAGGCTGTAATACAACAAAAGTGGAAAAAGTCAAGGTCTGTATATACTTTCTGAAGGCACTGTAAGTTACAGTCCACCAATAATGATTGTATTAACCAGACAGTATTTACTTAGAAAATCTATAGTGCTTCAGTGCAGTTTTCCAAATAAAACCTTAATGTATGACTGACTTCTTTTTGTGAAAAGATCCTACCGATGTAATATTTTTATAAAGAGGTGGGGAGAGGAAGGCAAGAGAGGACAGGATGAGAGGACATGAGGAGAAGAAGAAACAAGCGGACATGAGGACACAAGTAAAGACTATTGAGAAAAATCCCTTGGGTGAAATGTCATGGTCTCCTATTTCCATAGGGAGGCAATAGAGAATCAACACTAGCTGACTATCAGTGAGAGGACATTGGTGCGTCACCTATAACGTATTACATTAGCCACATTACCATATGATTCAGTATAATAATTGTGAAGTGTATGTGAGATACAACTCAAAGGATTATCCTTTCACCGTGTAGACAGGACATTGTATTCAGGGAAATCCAGAGGGGGAGGGGTATGTCTCTTCATCAACAACAGATGATGTGCAGACTCTAGTGCAGAGAAAGTGTTGACCTATTGTACACCTATCTTGGAATACTTGATGGTCAAATGCTGACCCTTCCACCCTCCATCTTTTATCATGAATGCTTTATGATAACCCTTCCACCCCCCCCCCCCCCCCCCCCCCCCCCCCGTTGTCCTCAGAACAGCCTCAATTCATCGGATCATGGACTCTACAAGGTGTTAAAAGCATTCCACAGGGATGCTGGCCCATGTTGACTCTAATGCTTACCATTGTTGTGTCAAGTTGGCTGGATGTCCTTTGGGTGGTGGACCATTCTTGATACACACAGGAAACTGTTGAGTGTGAAAACCCCAGGAGAGTTGCAGTTATTGACGCAAACCAGTGTGGCTGGCACCTACTACCATACCCTGTTCAAAAGCACTTACATTTTTTGTCTTGACAATTCACCCTCTGAATGGTTCATATACACAATCCATGTCTCAGTTGTCTCAAGGCTTAAAAGTTCTTCTTTAACCTGTATCCTCCCCTTCATCTCCACTGATTGAAGTGGATTTAATAAGTGACATCAATAAGGGATCATAGCTTTCACCTGGATTCACCTGGTCAGTCAATGTCATGGAAAGAGCAGGTGTCCTTAATGTTTTGAATACTCAGTGTATATTCCACCTGAGGACAACAAGAACACCAAGCTGGCACTCTGTATGAGGCCATAAACAAGCAGGAAACAATGCACCTGGAGGCTGCTTTTCTTGTTGCTGGTGAATGTAATTGTGTCACTAAGTCGTGATGCCCAACTTTTATCAACACATCTGCTAAGCCACTAGGGGCGATAAAGTCCTAGACCACTGTTAACCACAAGCAAGCATATAAGGCCCTCCGTCGTCCCCCTTTTGGTAAATCAGATTATGTCTATACTCCTGCTTCCTGTTTGCAAACAGAAGCTCAAACAGGAAGTACCCGTGACGTGTTCTGTAGAGATATGGTCAGAATCGGAGGTTATGCTGCAGGACTGCTTTACTAGCACTGACTGGAAGATGTTACGGTTCTCCGCCGATAGCATCAACGAGCTAATCACCTCTGTCTCAGGCTTCATCAAGAAGGACAGGGCTACCTCACACAGGGCTATCGCAGCCAACCCTGAGGCTACGGCTGAGGACACAAACACAAACAAGAAGTCGCGCTACGACCATCAAACAGGCGAAAGGACTATATAGGAACAAGGTTGAGTCCTATTAAACCGGCTCCGACGCTCGTCACATGGGCAACAATCCATTATGGATTACATAGGAAGACCTAGCTTCGATCTATCCAATAAGGCCTCTCTACCAGACAAACTCAATGAATTTTATTCACGCTTCGACAAAAACAACAAAACAACACATGGGGGCCCCCGTCGTCCCAGAGGACTGGGTGATATGAGTAAGGTTTTTAATTAGGTCAACACTTGTAAGGCCATGGGCCAGACAGTATTGCAGGGAACGTTCACAGAGCATGGGCAGACCAGCTGACGGGCGTCTTCACTGTAATTTTCAACCTCTCCTTGTCCCAGTCTGTAATCCCCACATATTTCAAGCTGACCACCATCATTCCTGTTCCCAAGAATGGTACAGCTAAGGCTACCTACCATAATTACTACCGCACTGTAGCACTAACATCTGTAATTATGAAGTAGTTTGAAAGGCTGGTCAGTGCACACATCACCTCCATCATCCTAGACACCCTAGACCCACTCCAATTTGCATACCGCCCCAACAGATCTACAGACGATGCAATCTCAATTGCACTCCGCACTGTCCTCTCCCACCTGGACAAGAGGAATACCTTTGTGAGAATGCTGTTCATCGACTACAGCTCAGCGTTCAACATCATAGTGCCCTCCAAGTTCGGGACCCTGGGACTGAACACCCCTCCATGTGGAATGGCCCCTCAGATGCTCAGGAACATTTACAGCTGTACCATTGAGAGCATTCTAACTGGTTGTATCACCATCTGGTAAGGCAACTGCACCGCCCACGTCTGGAAGGCCCTACAGAGTGTGGTGGAGACGGCCCAGCGATTCACTGGGGGTGAGCCAGATGGTGTCTGACTTCAGCCAACCGAGACATGGGCTGTTCTCCATGCTCCCATTCGACATAAGACTCAGACAAACAAAGAACAAACAAAGAATACTAAATAGCTTCTTTACCCTGGCTAACAACTACTGCTCTCCCTCTCCCACAGATTATGCACACTGACTCTATGCCCATCCACAGGTCTCTGCACACTCAGACACAACCTACGCTGCTGCTAAAATTATTAATGATTACATGTATTACTCCATTATGTTGCTGTCCATTGGTTATTGAGTGCCATTATCATTAGTATTTATCTATTTATCCTAATAATAGTCACAATTATGCCTGTTTACGTGCATATATTTCCATTACCATAAGTATTTATGTATTCCTGCTACCAGTCACTTTTCAGCCCTGTTTACATGTATATCCTACTACCAGTCACTTTTTATGTATAAACCCATCTCAACCACTCCAGTATCCCTGCACATTGAATAAGGTACTGGCACTGACCTGTATATACTTGCATTCTCCTATTCTTTGACTCTCATCGTAGTTCTTGTGTGGTTTTTATTCTTACTTAATTTTTTTAATTATATTTTCTATTATTATCTATATTATTATTATTATTCAGGGAATTGTTATCAAAGAGCTCTCATGGTAAGAATTTCACTGTACTGTTTTAAACCTGTTGTATCCTGTGCACGTGACGAATATACTTTGAGAATATGGCTCCACAATGTTGGGTAACGATTTACTTTGGCTACATATCCATAACGCATTTATTACACATCTATAAGCATTTCATGACTGTGTTATATCAGGTCCCAACCACATTATTAAAGGTTAATGAAATATATCCATACCAAAACTCTAGTGCATTCATGTCATGCAAGAGCTCCTATTTAGCTTTCTTAATAGATGCATTTTTACAATGAAAGCACAGGGTCATCATTATGGCTGTTCTCAAAAGTGCTTCTGTTAGTGAAAGGCCAAACCACGTTTTGAAAATGATGCTGCTATATAGCCTGAACCAGTCACATTTCCGCCACTGGCCAGTATAGGCCCATGACTTACCTTCTTCTTCTCACTGAGGTCAATGGTGCATGAAAATCCCCACATGGTTGAATCTTCAAGGTAACTTTTACAGATCAAATTGTGTAGTTGAGGGTCATATCATAACTCTTTCTTCCTCATTAACAACCCCCCTCCAAATCACAATTAAGTTGGTCGATACTGGTCTATAACATACAGTCAAAGTAAAGTAAAATCTATTAATTTATATAACATTTATAGCTAAGCACTTTATGGTAATTAACTGTGCAGTTTGCCAATGATCTATAACACCACTGTCATAAGCGTTGTAATGATCGGACCAAACTGCAGCGGGGATGTGAATCATCTTCTTGATTTATTAAAGAAATGAACATTGAACAAAAGAACGCCGGAAAAAAACAGTCCTGTAAGGTACTAAGACTATACATGGAACAACCACCCACAAACACAAGAGAAAATAAACCCACTTAAATATGGCCTCCAATTAGAAGCAACGACAACCAGCTGCTTCTAAATTGGAGGTCGTTCCCAAAACTAACATAGAAATAGAAAAACTAGAAAACCCACATAGAAATAGAAAACAGAACATACACCAAAAACTCAGAAACACACAAAACAAACACCCCCTGCCATGCCCTGACCAAACTACAATAACAAATAACCCCTTTTACTGGTCAGGACGTGACAGTACCGCCCCCCCCCCCCCCCCCCCAAAAAAAAAAAACTAAAAAACTAACAAAACAATAACCCCAAAATAAAGGGAGGGAAGGGAGGGTGGCCACCGTCACCGACGGTTCCTGTGCTATACCCCCCCTTCCCAAGCCTCCCACCACAGAGGTGGCTCTGGCTCCGGGCTTAATTCCCACTCTAACCTGTCCACCCCTGCTGAACGCTCAGGGCTGTAGCCCGCCGCTGAAGGCTCTGGGCTGAGGGGCGACTCTGGCTGCGCCGGACTGGCGGGCGACTCTGGCTGCGCCGGACTGGCGGGCGACTCTGGCTGCGCCGGACTGGCGGGCGACTCTGGCTGCGCCGGACTGGCGGGCGACTCTGGCTGCGCCGGACTGGCGGGCGACTCTGGCTGCGCCGGACTGGCGGGCGACTCTGGCTGCGCCGGACTGTCGGGCGACTCTGGCTGCGCCGGACTGTGGGATGTCGCCGGAAGCTCTGGACGGGGCACTGTCGCCGGAAGCTCTGGACGGGGACTGCGCACTGAAGGCCTGATGCGTGGGACTGGCTTTGGAGGCGCCAGACTAGTGACACGCACCACAGGGCTAGTGCGAGGAGCAGGAACAGGACATACTGGACTGGGCAGGCGCACTAAAGGCCTGGTGCGTGGGGCTGGCTTTGGAGGCGCCAGACTAGGGACGCGCACCACAGGGCTAGTGCGAGGAGCAGGAACAGGAAGTACTGGACTGGGCAGGCGCACTAAAGGCCTGGTGCGTGGGGCTGGCTTTGGATGCGCCAGACTAGGGACGCGCACCACAGGGCTAGTGCGAGGAGCAGGAACAGGACGTACTGGACTGGGCAGGCGCACTAAAGGCCTGGTGCGTGGGGCTGAATTTGGATGCGCCAGACTAGGGACGCGCACCACAGGGCTAGTGCGAGGAGCAGGAACAGGACGTACTGGACTGGGCAGGCGCACTAAAGGCCTGGTGCGTGGGGCTGGCTTTGGAGGCGCCAGACTAGGGACGCGCACCACAGGGCTAGTGCGAGGAGCAGGAACTGGATACACGGGGCCTTAACTACGCACTGGAGGTCTGGAGCGCACAGCCTGCACAACCTGTCCTGACTGGATTTTTTCTGTAGCCCGGCACAGGCGGAGTACTGGCACAGGGCGAACTGGGCTGTGCTGAGGCAAGATGGCTGCCGTGCGTAGAGCAGGTGCAGGGTAGCCTGGGCCCAGGAGACGCACTGGTGGCCAGATGTATTGCGCAGGCATACTTCTCCCTGGCTGGATGCCCACTCTAGCACGGCACCTGCAGGGGGCTGGTATCGCTCGCACCGGACTGTGCGTGCGGATGGGCGAGACCTTGCACACTTCCGCATAGAATGGTGCTCTCACCGCCAAACGCTCCCCATAATAAGCACGGGGAGTTGGCTCAGGTCTAATGCCTGACCTAGCCAATCTTCCCGTGTGCCCCCCCCAAAACATTTTTTGGGGCTGCCTCTCAGGCTTCCTTGCCAGCCGTGTTCCCGCATAACATTCCCGGTCCTCTCCAGCCTTCCTCCATGGACCTTCTCCAGCTAGAATCTCCTCCCAGGTCCATGACTCCTTATACTCCTCCTGCTGCTCCTTCCTCCGCTGCTTGGTCCTCTTATGGTGGGTGGTTCTGTAATAAGCGTCGTAATGATCGGACCAAACTGCAGCGGGGATGTAAATCATCTTCTTGATTTATTAACCTCTCTAGGGCAGGTGGCACCAAATCGTCCCACCTACGTAACAGCCAGTGGAATCCTGTGGCGCGTTATTCAAATACCTTAGAAATGCTATTACTTCAATTTTTCAAACATATGACTATTTTGCACCATTTTAAAGACAAGACTCTCGTTAATCTAACCACACTGTCCGATTTCAAAAAGGCTTTACAACGAAAGCAAAACATTAGATTATGTCAGCAGAGTACCCAGCAAGAAATAATCAGACACCCATTTTTCAAGCTAGCATATAATGTCACATAAACCCAAACCACAGCTAAATGCAGCACTAACCTTTGATGATCATCAGATGACAACCCTAGGACATTATGTTATACAATAAATGCATGTTTTGTTCAATCAAGTTCATATTTATATCAAAAAACAGCTTTTTACATTAGCATGTGACTAGCATGTGACTAGCATTCCCACCGAACACTGCCGGTGAATTTACTAAATTACTCACGATAAACGTTCACAAAAAGCATAACAATTATTTTAAGAATTATAGATACAGAACTCCTCTATGCACTCGATATGTCCGATTTTAAAATAGCTTTTCGGTGAAAGCACATTTTGCAATATTTTCAGTAGATAGCCCGGCATCACATCACTATTTAGACACCCAGCAAGTTTAGCACTCACCAAAGTCAGATTTACTATAAGAAAAATGTTATTACCTTTGCTGTCTTCGTCAGAATGCACTCCCAGGACTTCTACTTCAATAACAAATGTTGGTTTGGTTCAAAATAATCCATAGTTATATCCAAACAGCGGCGTTTTGTTCGTGCGTTCAAGACACTATCCGAAAGGGTAAATAAGGGTGACGAGCATGGCGCAATTCGTGACAAAAAATAAATAAATCGAAATATTCCATTACCGTACTTCGAAGCATGTCAACCGCTGTTTAAAATCAATTTTTATGCCATTTTTCTCATAAAAAAGCGATAATATTCCGACCGGGAATCTGCGTTTAGGTAAACAGACGAAAGAAAATAAAGCATGGGGTCGACTCGGGCACGCGCCTAAGCCCATAGTACTCTGATCGGCCACTTGTCAAAAGCGACAATGTGTTTCAGCCAGAGGCTGCCTCGATATTGTTCAGCTTTTTCCCGGGCTCTGAGAGCCTATGGGAGCCGTAGGAAGTGTCACGTTAGAGCAAAGATCCTCAGTCTTCAATAAAAAGAGCCAAGATGAAACACAACTTGTCAGACAGGCCACTTCCTGCATGGAATCTTCTCAGGTTTTGGCCTGCCATTTGAGTTCTGTTATACTCACAGACACCATTCAAACAGTTTTAGAAACTTCAGGGTTTTTTCTATCCAAAGCCAATAATTATATGCATATTCTAGTTACTGGGCAGGAGTAGTAACCAGATTAAATCGGGTACGTTTTTTATCCGGCCGTGTCAATTCTGCCCCCTAAAGAAATGAACACTGAACAAAAGACTGCCGAAAAACCAGTCCTGTAAGGTACTAAGACTATACATGGAACAACCACCCACAAACACAAGAGAAAATAAACCCACTTAAATATGGCCTCCAATTAGAAGCAACGACAACCAGCTGCTTCTAATTGGAGGTCGTTCCCAAAACTAACATAGAAATAGAAAAACTAGAAAACCCACATAGAAATAGAAAACGTAGAACATGAACCAAAAACCCCGATACACACAAAACAGACACCCCCTGCCAAGCCCTGACCAAACTACAATAACAAATAACCCCTTTTACTGGTCAGGACGTGACAACCACATTAAATGTCTATGTTTGAATTCTATGCAGTCAATGTAATGTCATTTCTATTTTCCCATTTATAAAGCATTTTCCAGATGTAGTAAATAAAACAATTGCTGAGCACATCGCCGAAAATCTAACTATTGACATTTTTCAGTTTGACTTTTCTTAAATGGATTTAACAAATGTTAATATTCAATGCATTCAAATTCAATTCCCTATTTCAGACTCATAGCTAGCAAGACATATTTTGGTGAGAAAAAATAAGAATCAGACAGGGGATACTTTTATATCAATGGCTAGGTAGAGACTTCAGCATTCTCTTCATTTGTAAATTATATCATTCCTATAAGACAAAAAATGAAGGCATGGCACGTTGCACAAGCCCTGCACTTTTAAAATGGCTGTGTTCCAATGGGAATTTTATGATGTGTAGAGCACCACCATCAGGTAAAAGATCTGATTCCTCTCGGTACAGGGGACATATTTGGGGAAATATTTTATTTCCAACCTAGACTTTCAAATCTCTTATTCCCCAACATGAAGAAAATTGGGACCCCAACCCTGAGAGACCAGAAGGGGGCATTGTTGGGCTGCAGCCTTTACACACTTTAGTTGACCCTTTTCTTCTTGGAGTATGGGCGATATTCATTTGGAACAAAACCGGGAGCAAACAGGACAAAACAGGGAGAGACTACATGAACTTGTCAATTAAGAATGCTAGTTTTCATTTTCCGTTGCAAAGCGTTATGCTACGTGTGCAATATTGAGTACGACCCTGAACTGGTTTACAATACCTTCCTGTGGGAACTGGGCCAGGTAAAGTTACCACTTCTAATAAGTCACAGAGTGCAGGGCGAGCTAATCACCACCTAGCCAACGATATCACAAGAACGCGTAACCTATCTAAGTGTGTTTGTGAGATCCTGTTGCCATATCACTATGACATTCATATCACAATTTTGGCTCACTCTACAAAGCTTTCGTGTGCAAATTGTTTCATCTTTTTCCTTTTCATATCAAGTGGAAAGTGACTTTTTACTTCTGTTCATACATTTTGCAAGTCAAAACCAGTACCCTATTGAGTTGTCATTGTCCTCTGTAATGTAAAGTCTCTATTGGATCAGATGAGTAGATCAGTCTATATTCATAGAAGCAGGCAGAATATAGTTCCCTCTCTAGGTATTTATATCCTGCAGCAGGGAGGGTCTCTCCCATCTCCCTGGGCCTGAGCCTGGGTATGGGGAAGTGATCCACACACCAAAGCCCCTTTGAAAATTCCAGCCAGGCCAATCTCACTTTCCCAATATAACCCACTTGCTGCTGACCACGCCGTGTAAACAGCCTGGTTGGTCACCCTCTGCCTGAGAGTGTCACAGTTTGACAGTGTGTGTGAGTGTGTAGGTATTTTTGTAGGCAGAGCGAGTCTATTTCTGGCCCTGGGCTTGTGAGTCCTGTTGCTCTCTCGTGTTTGAATACTTTTTTTCTTCAGTTCAAATCAATTCGAAAAACGTTTTGTTTGTTCTCTTGAATGGGCACCATGATGAGGGAAACAGATCCAGTGGGGACAGAGATTGACCTAGGAGACTCTGATGATGAAGACCTTGCCGAAGACCTGGATGAGGACCGTGAGGAGCCTCAGCTGCTATGGAAGGCTGAACTGAGGGATGGGATGGATGAAGAGGAGGCTGTGTCCCCGTTAGTTGACGTTAGTGACACCAAGCCCCTGCTGAATGAAAGAGACCCTAGAGGAGTCAACGACTGTCTGAAGGTATTTCACACAACCATGCATCAATGCATCAACACAGGCGCTAACTGCAAAACGAGACCGCATTTGTTGTGTTCATTTGCATGACTTCATGAATGAGTTCTTTGTGCTTTCTGGATTGTCATCTGAAAGGAGTAATGCTGTCACAATAGTAATATTAGGTGATGTGGGTGGGGTCAAGCATATAATCTGTTTTAACCCAATTAGTCAAACCTAATTACTAAAACTAGCAAACAGATCTGAAACATTTTATAGTTCTACAGTAGCCTAGTGGTTAAGACAGATTATAGCCTAGTGGTTAGAGCGTTGGCATTTTATAGTTCTACCGTAGCCTAGTGGTTAAGACAGATTATAGCCTATCAGTTAGAGCATTGGCAGCGCCTAGTGGTTAGAGTGTTGGACAAGTAACTGAAAGGTTGCAAGTTCAAATCCCCGAACTGACAAGGTACAAATATGTTGTTCTGCACCTGAACAGGTAGTTAACCCACTGTTCCTAGGCTGTCATTGAAAATAAGATTTTGTTTTTAACTGACTTGCCTAGTAAAATAAAATAAATAATACTGTCTGTGGTATGTCACAGTTGGTTTTCTATGCTTGTACTGCCCTCTTGTGGGCATGTTATTGACTGCACTTATCCATATTTCTTTGAGTGGCAAAAATGTGCTGTAGTTTGAAAGGAAACTGTGGGAACGTCCACCCTGAGACTATGACTCGGCCTTTAGGTGACCTTTGAGGATGTGATAGCGGAGCCGGTGTCAGTGCGTAGCGGAGACAGAGTGTGGATCTGGAGTAATGCCCTGTTCGAGGTCACCAGGGTCTGGATCTACCGGATAGTAACTGTCTTGCTGGCCGTCCCTATATCCATCATCACTGCACTGCTCTTCGCCATCCTCAGCTTCCTACACATATGGTAGATATATAATATCAGTTCAAGGCCCACTGATAGTATATGAACCATAAATCAACATGTTGAAATTCTCTCTTGTCTTGTCTTGTCTTCTCTAACCTTCCCTTTCTTCTGTTTCTCCATGTATTCTCTATCTAACCGTGATAGGTTCTTCAGCCCATGCGTCCATTACATCCTTATTATCACATACTGGCTGCAGAGCCTATGGAACATCGTACTGGACATTGGTGTCCGCCCATTCCTCACTAGTGCTGCAAAGTGCCACAGTGGAATCAGACTTCGCCTGACACAGGAATGAAGGAATGATAGAACTTCACACAGAGATAATGGGAAAAACAGGTTTGGGAATATGGGATTGTTTATAACATTACCCTACTATGGAATGCCCTCTGGGGAGACTGTCAGGGCTGGACTAAGCTTTGTAGGATGCTCAAGGATCAGACCAGGGGCACAACTACAGGCCTTTTGGTGGATCATGGGACCTTACAGCTGAACTGAGATCAGTGTGATTGAGCAAGACTGAAGAAAAGTGTTTATCAAGCTCCAACAAGAAGATTGGTTACCCATCTGAGAAGTTGTCACAAGTGAAGGTGAAAAGGAGAATGTGTAAAGGATGCACAAACATTTAGGGTAAAATTTGTATCTAGTATAAACTGGAAGTGTGCTTTGAAGTGTACTTTTTCCGCATTATGTGATAGGGTTAGATGATTCACTTGTTTGATGACCACATTTAATATAATTCAGATACAGCACTGGAATATAGTGTTATC
Source organism: Salmo salar (assembly GCF_965601325.2). Lineage (NCBI taxonomy): Eukaryota > Metazoa > Chordata > Actinopteri > Salmoniformes > Salmonidae > Salmo > Salmo salar. The sequence goes on along the minus strand of NC_138302.1, from coordinate 59,656,595 downwards.
TTTATAAAATCTGACCACACAGTTCAAAATGTGCCTCCGCTGTTTTTGTTGTATTGTAGAAAATGTCAAGTTTATCTTCATCTATTCTGATAAAAATGAAATATATCTTAAATAAAGTGTTATAGATTATGATCAATATATCAATATCAGACCTGTTTTCTTATACAAAATCAATCCATTGAAATATCTCTCTTCTTCAAAGAGACACCTTTTCTGAATATTAATGCTGTACTGAGTACAGAAACAAGATTCAAATAGATGGGTAAAGAGGCTCTTGTTCTAGAATGGTGGTACAATCCAAATCTTGAATTTATTCATTCACACCCAATCTACTTGCAGGTGACCTCATTATGTATGATTAGCCTTTCTCATGCTAACATTCAGTAGGATGAACTCCTTGGCCCTCCCTTTATCTTCACTTCACAGCTCAGGGTCTGGACGCTTCTCTCTTCATCCTGGAAAGCCATCTGCCGTCACCAAAAATAGGAAATGGGGCATTTCAATGAATTGAACAATAGCTCAGGCAAACTCACTGTATTTGAAGTGAACCATGTTTCACAAACACACAATTTTTAGTTGTATTTGTATTTATTATGGATCCCCGTTAGCTGCTACCAAGGCAGCTACTCTTCCTGGGGTCTGGCAAAATTAAGGCAGTTATGCAATTTTAAAAACATTACAATACATTCATAACAGATTTCACAACACACTAAGTGTGTACCCTCAGGCCCCTCCTCCACTACCACGTATTTACAACACAAAATCCATGTGTACGTGTGCGTATAGTGCGTATGTTATCATGTGTGTCTATGCATGTGTCTGCGCCTATGTTTGTGTTGCTTCGCAATCCCCACTGTTCTATAAGGTGTGTTTTAATCTGTTTTTTTAAATCTGATTCTACTGCCTGCATCAGTTACTTGATGTGGAATAGAGTTCCATGTAGTCATCGCTCTATGAAGTACTGTGCGCCTCCCATAGTGTGTTCTGGACTTGGGGACTGTGAAGAGACCTCTGGTGGCATGTCTTGTGGGGTATGCATGGGTGTCTGATCTGTGTGCTAGTCATTTAAACAGACAGCTCAGTGCTTTCAACATGTCAGTACGTCTCACAAATACAACTAGTGATGAAGTCAATCTCTCCTGCACTTTGAGCCAGGAGAGAATGACATGTATATTATTAATGTTTGCTCTCTGTGTACATGCCTGTTTTGAGCCAATTGCAATTTTCCTACGTCCCTCTTTGTGGCACCTGACCACACGACTGAACAGTAGTCCAGGTGTGACAAAACTAGAGCCTGTAGGACATGTCTTGTTGTAGTGCTGTTAAGAAGGTAGAGTAGAGCTTTATAATGGACAGACTTCTCCCCAACTTAGCTACTGTTGTATCAATATGTTTTCACCATCACAGTTTACAATCCAGGGTTACTCCAAGTAGTTTAGTCACCTGAACTTGCTCAATTTCCTCATTATTTATTACAATATTTAGTTGAGGTTTAGGGTTTAATGAATGATTTGTCCCAAATACAATGCTTTTAGTTTTTGAAATATTTAGGACAAACTTATTCCTTACCACCGATTCTGAAACGAACTGCAGTTCTTTGTTAAGTGTTGCAGTCATTTCAGTCGCTGTAGTAGCTGACGTGTATAGTGTTGAGTCATCCACATACATAGACACACTGGCTTTACTCAAAGATTGAAAAAAGTAAGACAGCTGCCCTGGGGAATTCCTGTTTCTATTATGTTGGAGAGGCTTCCATTAGAGAACACCCTCTTCTGTTAGACAGGTAACTCTTTATCCACAATATAGCAGGTGGTGTAAAGCCGTAACACATACATTTTTCCAGCAGCAGACTATGATCAATAATGTCAAAGGCCGCACTGAAGTCTAAAAAAAACATCCCCCACAATCTTTATAAAATCAATTTCTCTCAGCCAATCATCAGCCATTGGTATAAATGCTGTGCTTGTTGAGTATCCTTCCCTATAAGTGTACTGAAAGTCTGTTATCAATTTGTTTACTGTAAAATAGCATTGTATCTGGTCAAACACCATTTTTTCCAAAACTTTACTAAGGGTTGGTAACAGGCTGATTGGTCATAAAGGGGGCTTTACTATTCTTAGGTAGCGGAAAGACTTTTGCTTCCCTCCAGGCCTTAGGGATCACACTTTCTATTAGGCTTACATTTAAGATATGTCAAATAGGAGTGGCAATATTGTCTGCTATTATCCTCAGTAATTTTCCATCCAAGTTGTCAGACCCCGGTGGCTTGTCATTGTTGATAGACAACAATCATTTTTTCAACTCTTCCACACACACTTTACAGAGTTCAACATTACAATACTTGTCTTTCATAATTTGGTCAGATATACTTGGATGTGTAGTGTCAGTGTTTGTTGCTGGCATGTCATGCCTAAGTTTGCTAATCTTGCCAGTTAAAAAAGTAGTTGGCAAAATCTGTCAGTTTTATGATGAATGAGCCATCTGATTCAATGAAGGATGGAGCTGAGTTTGCCTTTTCTCCCAAAATGTAATTGAAGGTGCTCCAAAGATTTTTACTATCATTCTTTATTTATCTTTATTTATTTATCTTTGTTATTTCTTATTATTTTTATTCAGTTTAGTCACATGACTTCTCAATTTGCAGTACGTTTGCCAAATGGTTGTGCAGCTAGACTTATTTGCTATTCCTTTTGCCTCATCCCTCTCAACCATACAATTTTTCAATTCTTCATCAATCCACAGGGATTTAACAGTTTGTACAGTCATTTTCTTAATGGGTGCATGCTTATTAGTAACCGGGGATAAGCAATTTCATAAATGTGTCAAGTGCAACATCTGTTTGCTCCTCATTACACACCATGGACCAACAAGTATTCTTTACATCAACAACATAGGAATCACTACAAAACTTATTGTAGGACCTTTTATACACTATATTAGGCCCAGCTTTTGGAACTTTGGTTTTCCTAAATATGGCTACTATATTGTGATCATTGCTTTCAAGCACATTTCTGCAGCATTAGTAAAGATGTGATCAATACATGTTGATGATTCCATTCCTGTGCTATTTGTAACTACCCTGGTAGGTTGACTGATAACCTGGCACTGGTTACAGTTTGAAGTTTTTTCTTGAGTGGGCAGCTTGATGAAAGCCAGTCAATATATAAATCACCCAGAAAATATACCTCTCTGTTGATATCACATACATTATCAAGCATTTCACACGTTATCCAGATAGCACTTGGTGGTCTATAGCAGCCTACCATAAGAATGGGCTTTAGTTGAGGCAGATGAACCTGTAGCCATATTACTTCAGCAGTATTGAACACGTGATCCTCTTTAATCTTCACATGAATGTGGTTCTGAATATAAACAGCAACACCTCAACCACTGTCATTTCTGTATTTTCTGTAAATGTTATAACGCTGTATTGCTACTACTTTCATCAAAGGTATTGTCGAAGGGAGTCTCACAGATAGTCAGAATATGAATCTCATCTGTTACTAGCAAGTTATTCATTTCATGAATCTTGTTTCTTAAGTTACATATGATTACAACACAATGGTAGTGATTAACTGATCTGGGCTTGGGTCATTGATAAGTCCTTGTCTCAACGCAGCCTTATAAGGCTGAAAAGGATCCAGGGACCCAAATGATTTGGGTGGATCCCATCCTCCTTATAAAACTTGTTTTGTTTCCAAAAGGTATCAAAATGGTCAACAAAAGTTACACCCATTGAGCTACAATAATCACGTAGGCAGTGAAGAGAGAGATTCCTGCTAAAACGTACAAAGCCGCGATTCAGAGAGGGCACAGGGTCAGATATGATGGGTATTTTATTAGTGTCTAGCAGAGAGTCAATCAGCTCTTTGAAATTCAGTTTCAGCTGTTGAGAGTTGCCCTTCATAATGTCATTAAAACCCACTATGATAGAATCAATGTCCATGTCTTGGTGTAGTACATTTGGAAGCAGCTTAGGAATGTCATTTACTCGAGCTCTGGGAGAGGACATTGTTTTTGCACCAGGAACAGTCACATTTCTTACCATAGAGCTGCCCAAAATCACGGCTGGCGAGAAGGACGAGGAAATCCACTCCCACGTTTCACAGGATGGTGCAGGCCTCCGACAGATGGAGAAACCCCGCTTGATCCAGAGCAGGGATGGAAGGTTGCCGACGTCGACTTCAAATTGGTGAAGAAGGAGTAGGAGTAGGCACAACGGCCACAGACACAGGTACCCACAGCGATGAAGGTGCAAGCTTCAGGGCGGCAAAACTATTCGTTGTTTGTATCCGCACCAGGACTCTCGTTTGGAGTCTAGACTGCTTTGCGTGAGGCCGCTGTCTTCGGCTTCCACAGCTCGTGACATGCGACCATCGTTGATCGCCAGGCTCCTCTTGCTGTACACCTTCGACTCCGCTATCAAATGGGGGAGGAGAGGCAGGAGATGGTTCCGCTGCGAACCAACTCCGGGCAACACCGGCCAGTCGGATAACGACAAACGACAAGACAGCGATGCGTCCAACATGCGTGAAAGGCATCGAGCCACTGGCGTAGAAAAGGTAAACATTCCACTCTGCGTTTTCACCAATTTTTTACATGTCTACCTGTGTGATCAAGGAAGCCACCTCAAGCCTATAATCCTCGGCAAGCAATCAGTTGCCGCATTGGAACTCTGAGTGATCCAGTTTGTTCCCGAAACAAAGCATAGTAGATACAGCTCCTACAGCGCTGGAACCGTTCATTTACTTCTCCATGGGAAAACTCATCTGGGACTAACTTCGTGAGCATGATGGCTAACGATAGCAGCTTACCTAGGTTAACGGCTCTTTCAAGCAGACTTTAACCTAACAATTAAGTGGGATTCCCGGACAAGTAATAGCAGTCCTTTTTATTTGTATTATTTTTATTTCACCTTTATTTAACCAGGTAGGCCAGTTGAGAACAAGTTCTCATTTACAACTGCGACATGGCCAAGATAAAGCAAAGCAGTGCAACAAAAACAACAACACAAAGTTACACATAAACAAACGTACAGTCAATAACACAATAGAAAAACCAATGTACAGTGTGTGCAAATGTAGAAGAGTGGGGAGGTAAGGCAATAAATAGGCCATGGAGGAAAAATAATTACAATTTAGCATTAACACTGGAGTGATAGATGTGCAAATGATGATGTGCAAGTAGAGATACTGGGGTGCAAAAGAGCAAGAGGGTAAGTAACAATATGGTGATGAGGTAGTCGGGTGTGCTATTTACAGATTGGCTGTGTACAGGTACAGTGATCGGTAAGCTGCTCTGACAGCTGATGCTTAAAGTTAGAGAGGGGAATATAAGACTCCAGCTTCAGTGATTTTTGCAATTCGTTCCGGTCATTGGCAGCAGAGAACTGGAAGGAAAGGCGGCCAAAGAAAGTGTTGGCTTTGGGGATGACCAGTGAAAAATACCTGCTGGAGCGCATGCTACGGGTGGGTGCTGCTATGGTGACCAGTGAGCTGAGATAAGGTGGGGCTTTACCTAGCAAAGACTTATAGATGACCTGAGGCCAGTGGGTTTGGCGATGAATATGTAGTGAGGGCCAGCCAACAAGAGCATACAGGTCACAGCGGTGGGTAGTATATGGGGCTTTGGTGACAAAACGGATGGCACTGTGTTAGACTACATCCAGTTTGCTGAGTAGAGTGTTGGAGGCTATTTTGTAAACAACATGGCCGAAGTCAAGGATCGGTAGGATAGTCAGTTTTACGAGGGTCTGTTTGGCAGCATGAGTGAAGGAGACTTTGTTGCAAAATAGGAAGCTGATTCTAGATTTCATTTTTGATTGGAGATGCTTAATGTGAGTCTGGAAGGAGAGTCTACAGTCTAACCAGACAACTAGGTATTTGTAGTTGTCAACATATTCTAAGTAAGACAGTCCAGAGTAGTGATGCTAGTCAGGTGGGAGGGTGTGGGCAGCAATCGGTTGAAGAGCATGCACTTAGTTTTACTAGCATTTAAAAGCAGTTGGAGGCCACGGAAGGAGTGTTGTATGGCATTGAAGCTCGTTTGGAGGTTTGTTAACACAGTGTCCAAAGAAGGGCCAGATATATACAGAATGGTGTCATCTGCGTAGACATGGATCAGAGAATCACCCGCAGCAAGAGCGACATCATTGATATATACAGAGAAAAGAGTCAGCCCGAGAATTGAACCCTGTGTCACCCCCATAGAGACTGCCAGAGGTCCGGACAACAGGCCCTCCGATTTGACACACTGAACTCTATCTGAGAAGTAGTTAGAGAACAAGGCGAGGCAGTCATTTGAGAAGCCAAGGCTATTGAGTCTGCCGATAAGAATGCGGTGATTGACAGAGTCGAAAGCCTTGGCCAGGTCGATGAAGATGGCTGCACAGTACTGTCTTTTATCGATGGCATTTATGATATCATTTAGGACCTTGAACGTGGCTGAGGCGCACCCATGACCAGCACGGAAACCAGATTGCATAGTGGAGAATGTACGGTGGGATTCGAAATTGTCTGTGATCTGTTTGTTAACTTGGCTTTTGAAGATTTTAGAATGGCAGGGCAGGATGGATATTGTTCTATAACAGTTTGGGTCTAGAGTGTCTCCCCCTTTGAAGAGGGGGACGACCGCGGCAGCTTTCCAATCTTTGGGCATCTCAGACGATACGAAGGTTGAACAGGCTAGTAATAGGGGTTGCAACAATTTCGGCGGATAATTTTAGAAAGAGAGGGTCCAGATTGTCTAGCCCAGCTGATTTGTAGGGATCCAGATTTTGCAGCTCTTTCAAAACGTCAGCTGTCTGGATTTGGGTGAAGGAGAAGCGGGGGGGGGGGGGGGGGTGGGGGGGGTGGGGGGTGGATTGGGCAAGTTGCTGCAGGGGGCGCTGAGATGTTGGCCGGGGTAAAGGTAGCCAGGTGGAAAGCATGGCCAGCCGTAGGAAAATACTTATGGAAAAGATCGATTATCATAGATTTATCGGTGGTGTCCCATTTTTTGAATGGGACATGCTTATTTAAGATGGTGAGGAAAGCACTTTTAAAGAGCAACCAGGCATCCTCCACTGACGGGATGATGTCAACATCCTTCCAGGAGACCCGGGCCAGGTCGATTAGAAAGGCCTGCTTGCTGAAGTGATTTAGGGAGCTTTTGACAGTGATGAGGGGTGGTCCTTTGAACGTGGACCCATTACGAAGCAGGCAATGAGGCAGGGTTAAGAGGGTGCCCATGGTTACGCATTTAGGGTTGTACCTGGTAGGTTCCTTGATCATTTGTGTGAGATTGAGGGCATCTAGCTTAGATTGCAGGACGGCCGTGGTGTTAAGCATGTCCCAGTTTAGGTCACCTATCAGTGCAAACGCTGAAGATAGATGGCGGGCAATCAATTCACATATTGTGTACAGGGCACAGCTGGGGGCTGAAGGGGGTCTATAACAAGCGGCAACAGTGAGAGTCTTGTTTCTGGAAAGGTGGATTTTTAAAAGTAGAAGCTCGAATTGTTTGGGCACAGACCTGGATAGTATGACAGAAGTCTGCAGGCTATCTCTGCAGTAGATTGCAACTCCGTCCCCTTTGGCAGTTGTATCTTGTGTGAAAATGTTTTAGTTAGGGATGGAAATTTCAGGATTTTTGGTGGCCTTCCTAAGCCAGGCTTCAGACACGGCTAGGACATCCGGGTTGGCAGAGTGTGCTAAAGCAGTGAATAAAACAAACTTAGGGAAGAGGCTTCTAAAGTTAACATGCATGAAACCAAGGCTTTTATGGTTACAGAAGTCAACAAATGAGAGCGCCTGGGGAATGGGAGTGGTGCTGGGGTCTGCAGGGCCTGGGTTAACCTCTACATCACCAGATTTCTGGGCGCGGAAGAATAGATTCAAGGCATAATGTACAGACAAGGGTGTGGTAGGATATGAGTACAGTAGAGGTAAACCTAGACACTGAGTGATGATGAGAGAGGTTTTGTCTCTAAAGGCAACATTTAAGCCAGGTGAGGTCACCGCATGTGTGGGGTGTGAGCAGGGCTGGAGGCTCTAAAGTGAAATAATCACTCACCAAAACAGCAATAGACAAGGCATATTGACATTAGGGACATTGACATTAGGGACATTAGGGAGAGGCATATTGACATTAGGGACATTGACATTAGGGACATTAGGGAGAGGCATGTGTAGATCATAGGGTCCAATGAGTAGCAACAGATGAGTCATGGAGCCAATTCAGTAATCGCTAATATACTAGGCGAGCTGGAGACAAGGCGATTCAGCCAGCTAGCGGGCCGGGGATAGCAGATGGGACATCGCAACGAAAAAGCCTGTTGAAACCACCTCGGACAGTTACGTCGGCAGCCCAGTCGTGATGGATCGGCGGGGCTCCGTGTTGGCAGTAAATGGTCCAGGCCAATTGGCAAAAGAGGTATTGTAGCACAAGAATTGGCTGATGGACCTCTTCGGCTAGCTGGGAGATGGGCCTAGCTCGAGGCTATCTCCAGGCTAACTGGTGCTTGCTTCGGGACAGAGACATTAGCCAGGAGTAGCCACTCGGATAGCAGCTAGCAAGCTGCGATGATCCGGTGTAAAGGTTCAGAGCTTGCGGTAGGAATCCGGAGATGTGGTAGAGAAAAAGCAGTCCGATATGCTCTGGGTTGATATCGCCCTGTGCAGACTAGCAGAAATTGACTGGGCTGAGGCTGGCTGATGTCCGAGTTAACGGTGATGACCACTAGCAGTGGTTAACTGACTACTAGCTAGTAGCTAGTTAGCTGGCTAGCTTCTGATGGGGGTTCCGGTTCTAAAGTATAAAAAATAGCAGATCCGTACCACATTGGGTGAGGCGAGTAGCAGGAGAGTATGTTCAGTCCGTAGATGGAAATTGAGATTACGTCGCCGAAATCCATGCAAAAACAAGTTGACTGGTCTGAATGTGATTTGCTTGACAGTACTGTTCCTCGTAGGCTGTCATTGTAAAATAAGAATTTGTTCTTAACTGACTTGCCTAGTTAAATAAAGGTTAAATAAAAAATATTTTAAAAATTAGCTGCAATACTCCAGACCTCCTCTATGAGGAGAGGAGGTTGTCCTGTACTGATGTTAGCATAAAAAAGCTTGATTTTACATAATCAGATAAGCATGGGTGTGAAGGAATAAATCAAACATTTGGTTTATACGGTACCACTTTTAAAAAACAAAGCAAAATATCCTGTTACCCAACCCCATGGATATTATAATCAAGCAAAGGGAAACTGTGATTGAAATAAAGCAGATATATTTTTTGTTGTTGTAAAGTCATCCTACCATTTTATAACTGTATCCTGCAATGGCGATGAAAAGAGTGTCACTTAATTAATGACATGGTTGCTGTGGAAACACAGGTTTGAGTGACAAGAAAAAACAGGCAGATATTCATGGTACATTCCATCATCATTAGCATGCTACATCTCCTGCCAAGTTGTATTTTAGATTTACGGAGTTAATGTTAGAAGGGAAATAATTGTTATGTTGTTTATCACCACAGTCTGCTCCCAACTTAAGGTGTAGGAGTAAATGTGTCATACTGCATAGGCCTACATGTCAGTCTCAGATCTTTGCACAGTTCTCTGTCCCAGCAGCAGATCCACCCGCTCAAACATATACTACAAGTCTCTCCATAGAGGGAATAACCAGAACATATCTTGGTAGTGTATCACAAGGCACTATAAATAGATGCCTCATAGAAAGTGTCAAGTTTCAAGTTTTATTAGTTGTATGGCATACACATGGTATACACCGTCCAATGAAATGATTACTTGCAGGTTCTTTCGCATCAACGCAACAACAATAAGAAATACGAAAAGACAAGAATATGAACATAAAGTAAATGGCACAGTAGAATTGAATAAACATTTTAGCATTAGTATCATACATTGAATGTCATCTACTTCTCTGTAGGGACACCACTTGTCTATATCTGAGCATTGCTATATGACATAGCAAACTTACTGTTAGTGTACAGGTGGGAGGATTCAAATGTCTCCACACTGTAGTAGGCTACAATAATAACTGTGGTGAACCATGAGGGAAGTGTGAAATGCAACATACATTAGGTCTGCTCTTTTCTTAAAGAAATATTTAGGGTCCCAGTGTGAGGTATGGCACGAGTGTGGATGGAGAATGAGCCACACCGGTGTGTGTGTGTGTGTTTACAATATATTGTCAACACAGCATATGTAGGAAAGGGGAAAGGGAATGCATTCAACCAAAATGTGTCTTCCACATTTAACCCAACCCCTCTGAATCAGAGAAGTGGGGCCAATTTAGTCAACATTCATGGAGCAGCAGTTGGGTATTAACTGCCTTGCTCAAGGGCAGAACGGCAGATTTCAGGGATTCGAACCAGCAACCTTTCAGTTACTGGCCCAACACTCTTAACCACTAAGCTACCTGCTGCTCCTGTAGTCTATGTGTGTTTGTGTGTTTATGCTATTCCATGGCTACAGTGGCTACAGTCTGATAGGACAACTAGGGGCTGTCAGTAGTTGCAGCTGCCTGCTGGGTGCTGCTGGAATTCCAGGAGTGACATCACAGTGATTGGTGATCCAGAAGCCTGGGCACAGCCACTCCCTGTCCCACTCCCCACTCTGCCCCTTTGACTACTACATCTACTACTGCCCAGCTCCAGGATAGGTAACAGCCCTGCTCAGACCACTCTTCTCGGACCCCTGTACTCTTCCAGGACCTGGGCCCTGCCTCGTACCTCTCTGCCCCCCTCCGCTGACTATCATATGACCGTGACCATGGCTGACATCAACAACGGTTATGAACAGAAGTTCCAGACAGACAGACATCATAAAGAGATTGACCTGATCAACAGAGACCCCAAGCAAGTCAACGAGGATGTAGTGAAGGTAGGCTACATTACAAGTGTGTGTGTGTGCACCAGATAGCTAAGTATGGGCCTATTGAAGTATTGTCGCCCCGGACTGGACTTGGAAATGCCTTGGCTTTTTTGTGTCAGTGACAGAGCTTCTGGTTTTGCAATTTGTTGTCGCATTGAACAGAGGGTTCCGAGTCAGATTGGGAGGAGAAGGACGGGAATCACTCTGTTATATGCGCACATGTGTCTATGTTAATTATTTAATCAATTATTATTTATTGCTCGTGTTATGGAGTAGCCTGGTGGATATCTTGAGCTGGCAGTGTATCCTTTGGGTTACGATTGTTCCCCATCAAAATGTTCCCTGAAATAGCCTGTATTCCTGTAGCGCTTTACCAGCCCAGCTACAGATAGTAGCTCTATTTCTGGGAAGGCCAATGTAAGGGCGTGAGATGCAGTTAAACATGTTTATCTGCCAATACTACCATCATTGAATTTGTTCTAATCTTGTTATTTTAACATAATGTCTTTGATGGTTTTCTGTGGTATTCTTTGATTTGCTCATTAAGCATTCAGCTTTTGTGGCTTTTATAGCACACATGGGCCTCTGTATAGATATACAGTAAGTGTATTCATAAGTACCGGTAGTGATATCAGATAGAATGCAGCTTACAAATACTGTTCCATTAATTTGATCTGTGACTTTAAAACAGGCAGGTTGTTAGAAAGAGAACATCTATGTGAGAATGTTGTGAGAATGTATCAAATTGGCCTGTCAAGTGATTTCTTAAAGAAACTGTTCAGTGTCTCCAGATTTCTATGAAATATAACCTAGAATGAATTACAATTTGAGTGAACTAGTTTTCCTTCCAAAAAATTGAAAATAAGTATGTTAAAAAGCTTCTTCTGTGTTGGATTGGTCTGGGCGTACTTCAACAACAGAATGGTGTGGGCGTATACTTGTCATTAAAATATTAATATGAGTAGACCACTGATTGGCCAGCTCATCCTCCTCACAAGGATGACATCATCCTCTGAGGAAATAGCAGGCATTTTGAAACGGTCTGTTTGAAATACAAGTTTGAGGTTGGGCTTTTAAAGTGTTTTTTCCCCCCCCTAAAATGTATACTTTGGCCACAAATATGCGTATAGAATGAGTAAAAATTATTTCTGTTTGAGATTTTCACTGGACAGTTACTTTAAGATATTTGCTCATGATATAAGTATTTGCATTGGACAGTTAGAGGTTTCACACAATATAATGATGGTTAAGCAACAGTTTTGAGCAAAAATGATTTATCTAAAAGAAGATCTAGCTGTGGATGGCTGTAGCATGATGTACTACAATACCCATAATGCTTTGAGTAAGAGATTAGGTTTTATTTTAGTATAGATGTACCTGAAGCTAGCATAAGCTAGAATAATGGTGTCTTGTCTAATTGGCATTTGTGTCAGAAGTGGAATCCTGATATCAATTACAATGGCCTCTCTGTCTCCACCTGCAGGTGGACTTTGAGGACGTGATCGCTGAGCCTGACGGGACTCACAGTCTGGACGGGGTGTGGAAAGCCAGTTACACCACCTTCACTGTGTCCAAATACTGGTGCTACCGTATCCTGTCTGCCATTTTGGGGATCCCCATGGCTCTACTGTGGGGCTTCCTATTTGCCTGCCTCTCCTTCTGCCACATCTGGGCTGTGGTGCCTTGCATTAAGAGCTGCATGATAGAGTCCCAGTGTTTCAGCCGTATCTACTCCCTGGCCATACACATCTTCTGCGACCCGCTATTTCAAGCCCTGGGAAAGATATTCTCAAGTGTTCAGGTGGTGCTACAGAAGGATGTGTAAGGTTCAGAAGCATGAGTCAGATTAATAATTGGATAGGATAGTGATGGTACTTCCCGGTCTACTCGCCACCCTAAAGTAGGCTACTTCCCTGGCCACATGTCTGGTTGCTGATGCTGGGTCTGAGTCTGACTCATTTTCCAAAAAGAGCTTGTGATTGATAGAGATTAGTGTGTTCAATCAGAAGACAAAAAGAATAGTGCTCTTAATTTGATCTCTCTTTTGTTGCTGAGAATTGCAAACTTTTAGTGTATTCAAGGTTTAAAATGCCTTCTAAAGTTTTTAATTTCCACATTAAAATGTCAGAATTGACTTTCCTTAACTAAAAATGTTTCAAGTTCCTGTTGTTGCAGGATTATTTTCCTGCTGTGGCAAACTGGCTTAAAATAAGGTCCTACTTTACATTTGTACATGTAGATGGGGGGTCAATTATGGTCTATACAACATAGTACACTACAAAAAACACTCATCCATGATTGATTGATTTAATGGTATTCCATACTCTATTTTACAAACTTTATTAAAAAAAATAGATTTATTGTGTTTTCTTTTTAGTCATTTTTCACACATTGATTCTACAATAAATTAATTGTTTATTGTTACAGTTAGCTGTTATGTCAGTCTTTAGTGCTAGTTGTGACTTGCCTACAGTACATAATTGATATAGAAAATATTTAGTGAAAGAATTCCCAGTATGTTCAGGCAAGGGTGAGGCCAGATGGATCTACACAAGCATGTCTTAGTACCAATGGGGAACATTATATCTAATTTATCTATTTGTTGAATGATATGGAAATGCAATCTATAGGAATTGACAGCATGTTTAGCCATAACAGAAAATAATCTTATGACCCAGAGATGAAATGTATAAAGACGCCACGTTTGGTCTTATTCAACCCAGGTAACCATCAACAAAGGATGAGGAATATTCTGTTATCTGATCCAAAGATACACCATAAAATCCAATTTAAGTTAAAGATTAAAAAAAATTAAAAAACAGGAAGGCTGTTTATGCTCCCAATTCACCGCTTTATTGACAACGTTTAACAGACTGAGTGCTCACATCCTAAAATATAAACATTTCACCTCACATGACCATTACGCACATGGCGCATGGTGGGTGTGGAAACAATTCAATTCACATTTGCGCATAATCACAGAGGTACATATGGTCATAACGGGTTATATACATACAACTCTGTCCAAGTTAAAACCTACGCAACAGTAAAAAAATGAGATTACTTTGGAAACTGTTGGAATACCCGCCCATATGATCAATATGCGCATGACAAGTGGTGACAGTAGATATAATTACAGTGACCTATTTCAAAAACAACTTGTGTACCTCTAATCATTTTATATGAATGAGATGGGCACATGTAGTAAAACAGAAAATCTAATATATACAATATTTACAAAATGACCAAGTGGAGAGAAAGTGTCATCACTCCATGGTACACTCCAAACATGGACTTGTAAACATAGAGTAAAGGTTATAACCGACCCCAGGGTCATGTTCATTAGGCATCAAATGGGGGAAAAGGATTGAAACAGGGAGTGACTACCTGGACTTGTCCAATAAGAAACACTCATTTTAGTTTTTCATTGCAAAACATTTTGCGTTGCGTGCCCTAAAGAACACTACCCAGCTTCAGAGTAAAATCCACACTTTTTTTGAAAGACATAAACCTTTTTGGCCACTAGGTAGAACTACATGGTATGTTTTCCAGCCTCTGCATGTTGTCGTGTCTTTGGGGTACCATTAAACTGAAGACATGTTTATCAATTAACTTCCTGTAATTATTATCACGCGATTAAACTGATTAATTGTTTAATTGTAATTAACTAGGAGATCGGGGCACCAAGGAAAATATTCAGATTACAAAGCTATAATTTTCCTAATATAACTTTCCTATATTATAACATTATATATTATATTCTATTATAGTATAGGCCGATTATCTTCTGGTTTAAATGGTGTATTTTACCTCGCGTCCAGTCTCATTCCAAACGTCGTAAATTGTTGTATCTGCACGAACCCAGTCTTTATTAAGAGTCATCCATACATCAATTGTCTTAAAATCATTTATTTACTAAACTAATTAATTCACAGAAAGTATACAAACAGTAATTATCATCACAAAGAATTGGTAGAGTAATGTGCCCTAGTGGGCTAAAACAGGCATGGCTGGTGTCTTGTTGAACAATGGGTCATAAAGGGCAGCTGAGAAGGTACACAGAGTTCATTAATATTAACCATTGACATGCTAATCCTTTGCACATGAACACTCACTCATTTGAGAACAATTACAATCAATATATATTTACGCTCAGTGTGTCGTCGGGATCCTTGTTGGAACGTCGTTCTGATGGAGAGTTTTCTCTCTCTCTCTCTCTCTCTCTCTCTCTCGGTTAGAATGGATCTTTCAAAGCGACATTCATTAATGTCGTCATAGAATGGATGTTTCGTTGGTCTTCGCGTTCAATGATATAATTTACTTAGCTGCAGACTAATAATTAATATCAAAGACTTGTTCTTATTCTGTCGGTATCGATCGTCTAAAAGTTAACCACATGGTATGGTTTACTTTCAGTAGATGGATTGGATGGTCAAACCTATTGGCCAACTTCTCGCAATGGAGTGGAGGCCTGGTCTGGAGAAATGTAAATCAGGGTATAGTTTTATAGTGACATAGAACAGCTTGTCACATGACGCCTGGTCCTGTCTGTGTCCCTGGGGGCGTGCCGATGACTGAGTTAAGCTTGGTACAAAAATACAATTCTATCACATTAACATCAGTACATAGCATCTCAATGTATTACAAATAGCTTTATCCTTATTAATACATTCTATACAACCATGTGGTGCAAGTCTCATCGCTGAGACTATTATATAAACCGTTTTATGGTAATATGGCTATATTGTCTCTTCTGAGTATCACAAAATTGTACCAAGCGGACCAGTTCGTAGCTGGATTCTTCACCAGTCTTCCATACCTTCTCCAGAACACAAATGTTGCTTGGCTCCCCAATTCTGTGAGTTGGAAGAATTTCCTGTGTCTCTCTATGGGCCATGTGGCCAGAGACTCTCCTGGAATTTTACCACTCCTTCACACAGGGACTGGGTGGGGGAAGGTAGGTTGGGGGATGGTGCAAAGGGGGGGAGGGGGTCAACTGTCCTCCCTGTACTCAAAGAGGCCAACGTCATGACAATGTTGTTCAACACTATCTGGCAGGGAGTGACTTGATCTGAATCATAGACATTGAGAGGACTTGAGTAAAACAAGACCTTTACAAACATGATACCTTATTCATTCATTCGTTCATACTAACAACAATCTCACTACTTATTCAATTATTTAGTGTGGATGGACCAAGCTCCTCTATCTATGCATTAAGAAGAACAGAAAATTAAGCACACACAAATTCTTTATTTTTTCTCATACATTAGTGATACATTTATTATATTTACATTGAAATAAATAATTGATATAAGGGAATCTTTACTTCCTGAATATATTGTAAACACTGTACGGCAGGGGTCTCCAACAGGTAGATCGCTAGCTACCAATTAGCTCGCAGCCCACCTATGAGTAGCTCGCCAAGCAATTCTGAAAGTACATGCATTTTTTATGTCTTCCATCACAAACTGTCATAAACATAAAGCTACTATCCAATCAAAGCCAAATTGACATTATCCCACTACTGGTTAGCCTCTATTGCTTGAAAAGCCAACGGTAACACAATATCTACCACTTAATTTCCAGCAATATTTCCCGTCTGTCCGTTTGGTGCATGCATTTGTCTATCATCCTGCATGTAGACAGTTATCGATGCTAATGATAACAATCTTGTGGGTAGTTAACTGCAAAGTAGGCTTACCGCTGCAACCTGGTCTCAGAGCATTTTGTATTATTCTGTACTTAAATCCGGGACACTCCGTTTAGTATGATATGTTATGTTTCGTATGATATGTATTAATTTGTGGATGTACATCACCCATTTCGTATTATATGTAACGAATTACAATTTCTATTATATATTACTAATTTGCAAAACATATGATATGTTATGAATTCTAGCTAGGTGGCGAGGTGGCTATCGTTAGCTAGCTTGCTAACATTAGCTAGGTTAGGGGTTAGGGTTAAGTTTATGAGTTAGGTTAAAGGGTTAAGGTTAGGGGAAGGGTTAGCTAAAAGAGTTAAGGTTAGGGTTAGGGGTAGAGTTAGCTAAAAGGGTTAAGGTTAGGGTTCGTGGGAAGGGTTAGCTAACATGCTAAGTAGTTGCAAAGTAGCTAAAAAGTATTAAGTAGTTGATTCAAACTCATAACCTTTGGGTTGCTAGACGTTCGCTTTATATGCCTACCCCACTTTCGTTGTTGCCTTAAGAAACCATCTGTCTTAAGTAACCATACCAAACATAACATACAGTATCATACTAATTTGAGTGTCCCGGATTTACATTTACTATGTTACCTCTAGTCTATAAGACCAGGCTGGCTTAGCTGATATAAAGATATTATGACAATTTGTATCAATTGGGTGGCCATTGTTTTGCAAACTCTGCCATGACATGTGCTGCAGCAGTAGCTTAACAGGAGAAGATCGCTAGACCACCACATTCCTCTCCTACTTAAAGGTCCAATGTAGCCATTTTTATCTCAATATCAAATCGTTTCTGAGTAACAATTAAGTACCTTACTGTGATTGTTTCCAAATGAAATATTCAAAAATTGGTCTTTGCTTCTAAGCAAAGACCAATTTCTCAAGCAATAATTTAACTAGGACTGTATGGGAGTGGTCTGAGTGGGGAGGGGAAAACTGAAAATTTGCTGTTATTGGCAGAAAGGTTTGGAACTCTCTTTTCTTATTGGTCTATTAACTAATTGACTGCATGGTTATGTCACCATGGAAGGTCAAAATAGTCTGAAATTTCAGGCAGTCTTACACATAATTTTCAACATTTTATCGGGCCCCATTAGAGTTGTTTATTAACCATTATTTTATAAGGTATATTGACAAAAAAACACATCTCTTGTACACCGAGGTAGAGGAGAAAAAATAATAGCCTATTTGAAAGCTATGAAATTAAATTGTAGCTCGCGACGTTTCATTTAAAAAAAAATAAAGTAGCACTCATGCTAGAAAAGGTTGGCGACCCCTGCTGTAAGATGAATCCGAAAGGTGAATGAGCAGATACATATATATACACAAAATAACACCTGCGTTGATCTACTGTAATCACCCACACAACAATAAAGAAAAAATATACATGTGTTGGAGCACATTTAAAAGCATTTTATTTTACAAAGCTACAGTATAACTTACATTGCGTCAGAAATTGAACCCTATTCCTCTTATAGTACACTATTTTTTTTTACCAGAACCCTACATGCCCAGGTCAAAAGTAGTGCAGTGTATAGGGAAAAAGGTTCAATGTGGGACACACAGCCTTAGATAAATGTCAATAAAGTGTCTTTAATATCCCCTCCATGGTTTGAAGATATAGGCAATCGAATCTAACATCTCTCTGTGTAGAGATCAATAACAATGCAATATCCCTGGCTGAGCAGTAAGGTCACCAAGAGAACAGGATTCATTGTGAAACTTCGTTCTATTTCCCATTTTGTTATTGTGGTGACTGAAAGGTCAGCTTGGTGTGTGAATAAGCTCTGCTGAGTTTCTCTCTACCTAGACCTGAGAAATACAGAGAGTCATAGAGCTGTGTGTAGAAACAAATCTTACATCGAGTATATATAATAAGAATTCAATATAACCTTTTTGCTGAAGAAGAGGAGGGGAAAGGTTGGCGCGGAAACACAGTCTCTATTAATGTTTTCCTTAAAAAGCCATACAGGTAGAGAATAAATCATTTATGGTACACATTGACTGACAGTCTGATCATCAGCTGTACAGTATATGGAAAACTAAAATGAAACAGGAATGAATATCTGTGCTACAAAGACATACCATAACTTGACCTATGGGCAACAACTTATGGGAAAAATACATTTCTTCCTCAGAAAATGTTCATTTTAGAGGGATTTCAGTAACGTGCTGGAGAGGTTTGTGAGACTAAAACACAGAGTAAAGGTTATAACCGATGATAACAAGCACACACTACCCATAACTTGATGCAGAACCACCATGTTTGAAATTTTAAAAGTGGTACTAAGTGAGGTGTTGGATTTGCACCAAACATAACACTTTGTATTCAGGACATAGAGTTAATTTCTTTGCCACAATTTTAGCAGTTTTACTTTTAGTGCCATATAGCAAACAGGAGAGATGTTTTGGAATATTTTTATTCTGTACAGGCTTCCTTCTTTTCACTGTCATTTAAGTTAGCATTGTGGAGTAACTACAATGTGGTTGATCCATCTTCAGTTCTCTCATCACAGCCATTAAACTCTGTAACTGTTTTAAAATCACCATTGGCCTCATGGTGAAATCCCAAAGCGGTGCCCTTCCTCTTCTGCAACTGAGTTATGAAGGACGCCGTGTCTTTGTAGTGACTGGATGTATTGATACACCGTCCAAAGTGTAATTAATAACTTCATCATACTCAAAGGGATATTCAATGTCTGCTTTTTTTTATTTTTACCCATCTACCAATAGGTGTCCTTCTGTGTGAAGAATTGGAAAACCCTATGGTCTCTGTGGTTGAATCTGTGTTTGAAATTCACTGCTCGACTGAGGGACCTTACAGATAATTGCACACAAAGTGACTCGATGCAACTTATTATGTGACTTATTAAGCACATTTGTACTCCTGAACTTATTTAGACTTGCCATAACACTGTGGTTGAATACTTATTGACTCAAGACATTTTAGCTTTTAATTTTTTAATGCATTTTTAAAAGCACAATTCCACTTTGATATTATGGGATATTTCAAATCTGTCTGTAGCACAACAAAATGTGGAACAAGTCAAGGGTATGAACATTTTCTGAAGGCACTGTATAGGCCCATGTAGCCTATTTATCTTTTAATGAAGTCATCTCAGTTTTCATTTGAAGCATCGTTTTATCCTCCACTTATAACAATGGCAAATACTTGGGCAACTTTATATTTGTATTGAACTTCGTTCTGAAGTTATCGGCGGTCACAGTCAGACAGATAGCTAAACATAGAATCAAGATGTACACTAATGATGCACTTAGCTGTTCTACGAGTCGTCTGAGGCATTCGGTAAATAATGAGGGTTTTCAAGTGTATGCAATCGTAAGATCGTTCTAACGATGATCTTAACGCTACAAAGGCTCTGGGAAATGAGGCCCTGGTCTTACAGGGTTACCTGGCCCACACCAAGCCTTGGATGAAGGTCTTTCAGGTTTAGAGTACCCAACTTAACCTCTCTCCATGGTCTTCATGTGCTGGAGATCTGTGTGCTGCACTTCTTGCTGGTATCTGGCCCACCTCATCGATAAGCATTGCATGGTGAAGATCTAAGTCTTCACCATGCAACCCCCTCTCTGACTGATATGAAGAAGGGCTTTCGGGAGTAGTGAGTTCCTGTCCCACCCCAACTCATCTCCTCCATGGTCCTCACTCCTCATGTGCTGGTGGTGTGAGTGATGCTCCTCTGACTACTATGGTTCTTGATGACGAAGGTGGAGGTGGAGATGCTCCTGCGGCTCTGCTGGCGGTCACACCCGCCACACTGTGAGGCCTTCAGGTACTGTGAGGAGCAGCAGATGAAGCACCTCATTAGGTCGTGGAACAGGTGGCCAGCGAAGAACATATAGATCCACGGGTTACAGCAGCTGTTCAGACTGGCCAGCAGCATGGCAATGATGAACGCCATGTCTAGGATAAAGAGAGAGAAGGAAGGCTTTATGAATACTGTAATGTTCACCTGTCGACAGCTTTCAATACACAGGTCACTGCCAAAATAAAGGAAACACCAACATAAAGTGTCTTAATAGGGCGTTGGGCCACCACAAACCAGAACAGCTTCAATGCACTTTGGTATAGATTGTACAAGTGTCTGAAGCTCTATTCGACGGATGCAACACCATTCTTCCACGAGAAATTCCATCATGTGGTGTTTTGTTGATGGTGGAAATCTCTCCAGAATCTCCCATGTTCAATAGGATTGAGATTTTGTGACTGAGACGGCCATTGCATATGGTTTACATTGTTTTCATGCAAACCATTCAGTGACCACTCGTTCCCTGTGGATGGGGCATTGTCATCCAATGGGGGCATAGCCACGGTAGCCAAAATAATGGCCTGCCCAGCATCTTTATACATGACCCTACATGCTAACCACACCACATACATGTTATTCAATCATTGCACCCACACTACTCGCGCGCACCAACAAGCGTCTGCGTTACCAGGCACTAAAATAGAAGTTGATTCTATTTGTGACGCAGATCGCGCGCGAAGTCCTGCCTCTCCCATCTCCTCGTTGGTTTTTAGAAGCATATACCCACGTGCCATCTTCTCATCGGTTTTTAGGAACATATTGAAAGATGATTGAAAGATGAACTGAGGTCGGTTGTGGTAATGCACCTTATTATGAAAGTTAGTTGCCAATCACCATATAAAGTCCAAAGAAGAAAAAGAAGCCTGGAAGGAGGAGAGATGACTAGAAACGATTCGTTTGACCGTTTTATGTGTGGATTAATTGTCGGAGTAGAGGACCTTGTGCATTTCAGGTAAAATAACAACTCAATGTTTATATCCCAGGACAAATTAGCCAGCAACAGCAAGCTAGCTAGCTAAATAGGACAAATTAGCTATCAACTGCAAGCTAGCTAGCTAAATTGCCATAAATGTTTAATGCTTTTCGATTTGTACCCAAATTAATAACATTGCTCAGAGTTTGTTTCGATATTTCAACCTGCGTGTCGTGATTGTGTTTGGTGTGGGGGGGACACAATCAATTTGCGCACGATGGCACACGTGGACGCATGCGCACGTCCGGTTTGGGCATGGTGTAAAGCATGATGGGATTATAATTGATTGAATTAACTCAGGAACCACACCTGTGTGGAAGCACCTGCTTTCAATATACTTTTTATCCCTCATTCATCAAGTGGGCCTAAAATGTAATCCATCATCAACAGTGAACTCTCAACTCTTTATTTAATTTGATAAGGCATGCATGCAAGGAAGCCTCCTAAGCATATAATGTATAACACCTACACAAGCGAAGGAATATTACGGTAATGAAGTGAGTGTGATGTGATATGGTGACAGCTTCTCTCTCTCTCTCTCTCCCCATAGCCTCTCCTTCATTCTACAGACTGTTGAATATACATCAGGCTATAAAGATATATTGGACAAAGCCTCAAGGGCAAACTTGATCTGGTATAGAAGTGATTGATCCTAAAGAAGTCCAGAGCTGTACCCAATGTTACAGTACAACCATAGAAATTGACCGACTACATTATATTTATATGAGTAGAAATGAACTGACAATCAATTAGGACAGTTGAGAGCTGAACAGCTGAACAGGTGTCAATTATAAGTCACCATGGTAACATGGGCATACCCATGTATTAATAGTTTTCTCCTACTCATGTATTAATCATGCACAGAGAGAGACTCTTGTCAGATGCACTCATTATTCCTGAAATCATCCAATTAATATTGTGTTGTGCTACCTCCACTAGACTTGAGATAATGACTCTGCAGAGTGTGTGTGAGAGAGAGAGAGCGAGAGTGAGAGAACGACAGAGTGAGAGAGTGAGTGAGAGAGAGAGAGCGAGACAGACAGACAGAGAGACCATCTCGCTGGATGTTGTCATTAAGACTGTAAATCCTTCTCTAGTCATGGATCTTAATTTGTGCAAAGACACAGGCCTTTTCTCAATTAGATTTGCTCAACAACTGCATCCTACTCCTCTGTACTCTCTGGCTTCCTTTTGACAAAGGTAAGGGAGAGGGAAAGTGGACGAAAATGCGCAGTATGAAATGAGACTCCTTGTCGCAGGCAAATTACGTTTACAGGGTGGAATCCCAAAATAAATGTACAAAGTGATAAAAACAAATACAGTTAGTTGTGCAGACATCGAATAGATAAAGGGATAAGTAGTACATTGTTTTTAAATGTGTACATGCTTTTCTCCTTCATGAAAACAATAGCTGATTCAACGTGGGGTTTGGCAGATTTTAAAACTCTTCTGGGAAGGACTCGGTTTCCGGGTCATGGAGGAGAGAAGACGGAGAACGGACTTTTGCCCAAATAAGGCCTTGTATTTTAGATTAGTCTGGCGCAGGAGGCCATGGCCATTATGAAGCATGGACTAGCTCATGATTCTCACCATCCAGAGAATTAATCACACGCCAAACGACAGAGTCATATATCCACTGTTCTATTTCCTCCACATTAATGGCCTTGACAGGCGTTCAGAGCTAAGCTGACAAATAGGCTCATGGTGACAACTCAAGCAGACACCAGTGCAATTCATTGCCACAGACACCATCTATATCACTTATGGACCGAAGGCCTAAGGCATGGCCATCACCACAAAACATCAGACCTAAGTTCAAAAAAGTTTTTAAATCTTTCTAATACATTGAGGCTTTGCTTTAGCATGCCTGGAGTACCAGGTGGGCGTGGTTCACATTTTGCTATTGGTTCATTACAACATGCAAGCTACATTAAATCAAGCATACTTATACATTTATCAGAGGATCTTATTCAGATCAACTTACAGTAAGTACATTCATCTTAAGATAGCTAGGTGATACAACCACATATCACAGTCGAAGTATGTGAAAGTATTACAAATAGTATTTGAACCCAGACCGGTGGAAAATCCCATTTTACTGATGAATGGGTAAACAAAAGAGGGGGATGAAGCTTTCAAGACGTTGTTGCTGCTAGACTTTCCACTTCCCAAAAACAGCCCTTACAGTTGACTGGGGCAGCTCTAGCAGGGCAGAAATTTCACAAACTGACTAGTTGGAAAGGTGGCATCCTATGACTGTGCCACGTTGAAAGTCACTGAGTTCTTCAGTAAGGCCATTCTATTGCCAATGTTTGTTTATGGAGATTGCATGGCTGTGTGCTCGATTTTATACACCTGTCAGCAACGGGTGTGGCTGAAATAGCCGAATCCTATATTTTGAAGGGGTGTCCACATACTTTAGTATTATTATTTATTTATTACCTTTATTTAACTAGGCAAGTCAGGAACAAATTCTTATTTACAATGACAGCCTACACCGGCTAAACCTGGATGACACTGGGCCAATTGTGCGCCGCCCTATGGGACTCCAAATCATGGCCGGTTGTGATTATATTTTACATGTTGGCATTTGTGACTCATTTAAGAAAACTAGGCGTATGTCGCCCGTCACTAGTTCACAAGAGAGGCATTTGAACAAAAATGTAAATGTTTTATCAAAATGTGTTTTTTGCCAGAAATGTGAACTTTCATGTGCCTTAATAACACACTTGTATGCCATCTGTTAATATGAATAAAATTGTTAAATTACGATCATAGTTGGTTTAGCCACTGAAAGGACAGGAATCTTCCCTCTAGCCATGATCGGCTTAGATAATGGATGGGCTGGACATGCCGAGAAATGAATTTGGATAGGTCTGCCATGTAGCGCGCTTCTGTCTATAATATGAGCTGCTCAGTATGTGTAGGTAATCCTTCATAACACGGCTTTTTGGAAAGATATCATGAAGAACTGCAAAAGTGTTTGATTGCAAATATGGGAAGGGAGTCAAAAAAAGAATGCACAAAAGGCTGTTGTAAAGAACACCTGTCTCCGGATGACATCTTCAAACTAAGGGCAACCATGGCATCTGTGACAGAGAGGGAGAAGCTTTCTTCCATGTATACCGGTAAGATAGTCTAGCTAGCTAGATTTTCAGATATTATACGTTTCTAATTTTGTCAGAAAGTCATTTTCATTGCAAGTTAAAGCATACTGTTTGCTAGCTAGATAACGTTAGCTGGCTGGCTCGCTAGCTAACGTTATGTGTATGATCTGTGTAGTAATATTATTCGTATCTTAGAGCCATTTGCATTGCTAGTTATAGCCCAATGTTAGCTAGCTACCATTGAACTTAGTTGATTAGCTTTAGCTACAGATTCATGCAGGATAGTAACATTATGAGTTGGGATTATGGTTCATTGTTTAGCTAACTAGTTAGCTACATGTCTAAACAAAAGACTATGCAAGTAACCATTTCACTGTACCATTTACACCTTCTATATCCTGTGCATGTGACAAATAAACGTTGATTTATTTGATATAGTGTGTGTTTACCAGAGATGGTAATGTGAAGAACAACATGACATGCACTAAAGTCAAATTAGGATATACGGTTAGGCCAACGAGACAGTGTCCAAGTTCTAAATTTCTTCGATAGAATGCCCTGCTTTTATTTTGTCACACTCACAACCGTAAGCTGTTTTCTGTAATTAGCTCGCCTTTAACTTGTAAATTAGGATCTTGCTGTGAGTTTATTTTCCTGTAATAATGAATACAAATTAGCTAAAGTTAAGATGTTGTAAGCTATATGATATGGTCATTATTTGAACTGGCTAGCCAGCTAACTTAACATTAGCTAGCTAGTGAACAAGCTAGAAACAAACAAAAACATTGGTTAGAAAGTTGCTTTTATTTGCCTGGTTTTCTAGATTGACATATACTAAATTCATTTTTAAACGGATGGGTTTATTGGTGTTAAAAAAATATCAGTTATGCTATTTTGGACCACCAGGCTGTTGATGTCAAGCAGCCCGTCGTTTTTGTGTTCATACTTTTTCATAACGACAAGTTTGATGTTGGACGACAATAGAATGTTCATAATGTCACTGCGACAACTGTTTACAGATGTAGTTTAAACCAGCCTTTAGTCTTGAAATCTTTGGTTGTTTAGTACACTATCGTACTCACTCTGTTTAGCACATGGCTTCACTTGAATCCTTAAAGAGATGGGTGGGGATAGGGTTTAAGCGGGTGTGAATGATTCTGAATGGGTGTAGACAAAGAAGAGCTCTCCAAAACATTCAAGGGCCATTTTCTCAAAAGTGGGGTTACAAGTTTATCAACTTTCAAAGCAGAATTACTTTCCCATTGTTCCTGAACTGTAGTGTATAATATACAATTTTCTAGCTCTGAGTCTCTACTTTTATCCAATGTAGAAAATAACAAATAAAAACATTTCAAATGTACTGTAGTGCATAAGACCGAATTGAGCCGGTCAGTCTGATTTGAGCAGGATCAAAAAGCCATTGAAAATGCCCTCTTCCCTCTTATGAGCAAATCCATAACTCTCTTACTAAAACAACATTTGACCTGTTCAGATAGTGACAAATAGCACCAAGAGAGAGACAGGAGAACAAGTCATTCCCCAACTAATGACATGTCACTCTGTGCCTCCCTCCTTATAACCCCATCCATGTATAAAGCAGTGTGTAATTCACGCATAAAGCTCTTTATAGTTTACCTTCTCTGGGCGCAGCAGGGTCCCATGCCGACCACATTTGTACGAAGAAAAAAGGAGTCCAACAAACAATATAAGCTACGACAATGACAAAAGTCATTTTGACAGTTCGGATCTTCGCTTTTGATATGAGCCTCACGCTGCTCACCCGAGAGAGCGCTGCACCTTTGGACGTCCGCGGCGTCTGAGACATACACTGATCCCGTCTGGTTTTCATTTTAAAGTTTTGCCATATTTTAAAACTTATCAGGCCATAGCAAATACTTAGAATAGCCACTGGAATGATGTAGATTGTAAGACTAATCCATGTAATGTACGCCTTGGCGCCCCAAGGTTCTACGAAGTCTCCCCAACAGTCATAAACTCCGTTGCCCACCTCCCTCAAGGAAAATATGTACACTTGAGGGGTACTGAAAACCAGACTAAGCATCCAAGAAGCAATCACATAAAAACGGTCCTTCCTCTTGTGCAGCGAGCGGAGGGGCTGACATATCGCCAAGCATCTGTCTATGGACATTAGAACAAGCATGTAGGTGGACGCGAACATCCCGACAACCTGTAGGTACTTCACCAGCCTGCACAGTAAATCAGACCCGTAGAAGCGAAATGTAATGTCCCATATGAGCTGCGGGAGGACCTGGAAGATTGCCACCACCAGGTCCGCAATACTGAGGTGTTTCATGAAGTAGTACATTCGAGAGTGGTTGTGCTTGCTCGTATGTATAGCCAAGAGTACGCAAAGGTTACCGGCCAACGCGAGCAGCAGGACGAGGACAAGAACGGTCACCTCCACTTTGGCCACCTCCTCGTTCCGCTTCAGGGGGTTCACGCCGGTCTGGTTCCTGGTACCCGTCTCGTTTCCACCGCGACTCGAGTTGGTCCATGAATCGTTCATCATCGCCCACACGTCTTGGTCTCGCTGGTCCTCCATCATTCATGCGTTAACTGGCCACTAAAGCTTTCACCCTGAGCGCAAAAACACTGCTTCCAGCACCAGAGATCAGTGAGGTGATAGACTTATTGGCTCCTCATCTGTTCCTTGTTCATTTGTTTATCATTTCCCGTTTTTCCAAAGTTTAACAAGTTTGTTTTCCGTTTACATGTTTCGACGGTAGGCCTATAAAGGCTAAGTTAATTCCAATAGTAAGGAGGTGTCCCAATTAGGCGTAGTCTATGAGAGATAGGCCTACGTTCTAGGTAAACAAAAACAAAAATACCGTTTACAAGTCAAAGTGACAAAAAAATCGAACATGGATGAATCAATACATAAATATATGATATGCGCAATGTACAATTATACTAGCGAAATAAATTAATCAATCAATGTCAACAATATTAATAGGCTACTAATAATAGACAAATTATAATAATCACAATAATCTTACTAATTATAATTCCAATCATACATAATAATCATGATCAAAATGATAACTTTAGAATAATGAATATTCCTTTACATACCGTATTATAAAGACCGAGACTTTCCAACTTTACACAACTCGTGTGCAGTTTTTTTCAAGAGAGGCTTTTGCTTACCGCATCCCTATGTGTCTGTGCAGCGTGCATGAGATCTAATGAAATACTTCATGCACAGTATACCAAGTTGAAGAAGCTTCGACCCGCCCTCTGCCCGCGCGCAATGTATCCCGCATCCTTATTGGTAGCACTATCGTCTCGGCAGAGGAGCGGCTGAGATACTACCGGCCATCGCTAGATGGCTATGCAAGCCACCGTATGCAAGTTCTTCCAATCTGTAACTAACGCAGGACATGAATTGTTTGTTTTGACAGTAATTAAAACAAAAACAAAATGAGTTATCAGTGGATTCACCAATAGATGTTTAACTGACACACTGTTTTACGCATGAAAAGTATTTGCTCTATTTAGTATCAATTCATACAGAGAATAAGGTTACCTCGACCTCTCTAGGCTACAATCAATCTCCAGACGCCACAATTGTATTTTCAACAGTGTTTGCTGGATGTGCGTTAGTGGTTTATCAGTAAGAAACATAATTTGCAAACGTGCAGGGATAGCACCAATCACAAGTATCCATTTATTGAACTGTAGTTCAATGAATTAATTTAAATAAATTTACATTTATTTAACTAGGCAAGTCAGTTAAGAACAAATTCTTATTTACAATGACGGTCTACCCCAGCCAAACCCGAACAACGCTGGGCCACTCTATGGGACTCCCAATCACGGCCAGATGTGATACAGCCTGGATCTGAACCAGGGACTGTAGTGACACCTCTTGCACTGAGATGCCTTAGACCACTGCGCCACTTAGGAGCCCTACTAGGACTATGTACTCTATGAAAGCCCTTAATCCAATAGTTCCAGTGCATGCATGCAGTATACCAACACATATGGCTAATAACCTGAAATGTAACTTCAACCTGAAATTTAAGATGAGCAGATTTAAAAGACAAACCATGTTAGGGGTTAATATCATAATATAATCCTTTTACATAACTCCTCTTCCCCTGCCTCCATTGTCCTTATTTAATCAAATAAAAGGCCGTACCCATTGACCTCTTGTTTAGTCTGATTCTAACTGTTTTTAATGTACCGCCATGAAAGTCCTGAGTGTGTGAAACTGAATTATCCCTGGTATTGTTAATGAGGGACAATTCAATTCACAACCTCAGAATAGGAAAAGTACACTCACATCTCCATCGGCTTGCGTGGGAATCAATCAAATATTAACTCCAGCACCATACCTGTGTCAATATACTGTATTTATACAACGGGTGGGTCTAATCCTGAATGCTGATTGGTTAAAACCTCATTCAGCCAGTGTCTATTCCACAAATTACCACCAGCTAAATGTATTACGTTAACATTTATTCTGTTCCATCTGCGCAGTCCACTGTCTCATCAGCCCAGCCAGGCACTTTGTGAACTTCATCTCCACTATAAAAAGCATCTAGACATTATCTCACATTTCTTTTGAACTAACATTTCGTTTTCAACAGTGGAGATTTGTATAAACCTTACTGTCTGTCTCTCCGACATTTGCAACATTGTTTCAATATTCAAATTTGATCTTCAGATGTCCCATAGTACTGAACTTGTCCGTATGAGACAGACAGGCAGGCAGTTTTTCCTCAGCCATTTTTATGGATATACACAAAAACTATCAATAGAAAACAGGTAACACGAAACGAAGTGCAGCTAGTTTGCTGTCTTTCCAGCTTCAGTTTGAAGTGATTGTGTTAGCTGTGATGTTGGCTTGCTCATCTGAACAAGTCTCCTGACGAGAGAGCACATTTTCTACGGCAGGCGAAATCCAACATCATTAGATCAATAAATGTAACTAGAAAGCAGCTTAAACAAACGCAACCAAACCAATTAGAACGATCGACCAGCCGGTTTGAGTAGCAACCCTAGATTTGTGTCGGGGCTATATCTTGTGCAAGGATAAAATAATATGAATAAATTAATAAAAATAACATTTTTAATGAAAATACGTAATCATTATTTTAATATGTTGGTAACCCGTTGTATAAAAGTGATAATGCCCTCGAGGCCGGTGATATATTGGCACGGTTTGCAGGCCCGAGACGAACAACACCAGTGACAATATATCCGCTAAACACCGGCTTCGAGGGCAATGTCACTTAAATAAATAAAAACTGCATTTTTATCTTGTCTAGTCAAACGCATAAGAACATTTCCTAAGAAAACTACCCCCTATGATGTTCTAGGATGTTATATGCTATCCATGAACTGATTAACTTAATTTGATTACTGTATATTGTGCCAATTCCAAACAGAAAGATTATGTTCCAAATAGCAACCTATTCCCTACATAGTACACTACTTTTGACCAGCGCCCTATGTGCCCCATAAAGGGAAAAGGAGTGCCCTATAGGGAAAAGGGTGCTATTTGGGATGCTATCTCAACTTCTACTTCATGGAAACACTCTACCATTTAATTTTAATTTGAGAGGGTTGCATAGCACCCTATGATGAGCTATTACCTATTATTACTTACGTATTTTCAAATCAATGTATTCTAAATCATTATTGGCTAAATGTTCCAAGTGTCTAAGAGTCAATGTCCTGTGTTACTGTTGAAAAGTTTATAAGGTAATCTTTGAAAACTGACACACAATGTAGAATTGCACTACACACAGAGTGCACACCACTCCCAGAGCTGAGAAAGTGCAATTTATTTGAGTGGTGGAGGTACAACATGCCTAAAAAGCCTTATACATGCAGCAAAAGAAAGTAGTGCAATTTAATGGCAAATTGTGCAAAATGGATGTGGTGATTCCATTAAAAAAAGCACAGCTACAATGCAGGAACAGTGGGACTACTCAATGTGTCAGTCAGCCTGTGTCTGAAAATAGATTTTTACTTTGTGCTGTTGTGAGAAGAACTCCAGGTGACTCACAGCACTCTCTTGTTTTCCTCCTTCAATTGACCACATCAAGTCTGCTTTGTGTCTGATTAAGTATTTTGTTTCCTATGCCTCACGCTCTCTCACATTTGGCTCTTAAGCATAATCAGGATACAGAGAACATCATAGAAAATGCTGCCAATCTTTCCCCTCAAAAATAAACCTCAAAAATACATTTCTTGAAAGCAGGAAACTCACTGAAAAAAAGCACTGTGATGTCTTCACGACGAAAAGCCCTGCGCTTTCGGCAGGGTGCATGTGAAACCATTTTAGGTGTGTGTGCGTGTGTGTGCGTGCGTGCGTGCGTGCGTGTGTGTGTGTGTGTGTAAAAGAGGAGAGAGAGGGGGATGTGAGCATTTTAGAGAGAGTTTGATGTCTATTTGAGGGTCAGGTAGGAAAGGGATTTTCAGATTTAGTCCCCCAGGTGGATGGAGAGTTAAGGGGGAATGGGGACGTGACAAGGTTTATCATCTGGGCTTGGATCACAATCACATGCTCACTGGACGTGTGCCAAGGTTTTAAGGTTGTAGAACTGTAAAACATTATCACAGTAAACCTCCATCCTCGAGAATATGTATATCAAAGCACTATCAAACATTATATTTGGCTGTTACAAATTCCAGGAATAAACATTTTGATGGGCAATATACGAAGAGTTTATTTCCAAAACGCTATATACAACCGTTCCACATTTGTGTCTTTTCATCAGAAATGATTGCTTATGGGTACATTCATGTGTGTGAAAAATATATTTTTATTCATAGATATATTTCCATTGTTTAGCTGGAATGGGATGTTTGTATACTGTATAGTTGACTGTGATATGTGGTTGTCACACCTAGCTATCTTAAGACGAATGCACTGACTGTAAGTCGCTCTGGATAAGAGCATCTGCTTAATGACTAAAATGTAAAATGTAGATGTTTTACATACAAATCTCATATTACTGTATCGATTCTTAAAAAAAAAATGTTTTCACTTTTATCATTTGTACAGTTCTTTATTAAAAATGTAGTTATTTGTTACATTTGCCTGTGTAAAACCTAGCTGTACTAATTATTTATCTGAGAGGGAGGTGGATATATAGCATTTTGCAAAAAAACATAATGTGTCTCTCTGCAATGAAACCATCAAATGATAGATTTCAAACAAATATAACCCCATGCCACGATTAGATAGTGAAACAATGATAATCATCTTAGAGTGTGAAATTTAGCAAATGGTGTGTCTAGTACTAAAAGCCCTGCCATGTCTGCTCTTAGGAGTGTGTGGAGATATCACACACTGGCTCCTTTCCTTGCTCCTCACATCTCGCTCAAATTCAATGCTTCTCTCTGAGGTGAAAAACAAGACAGATGATATATCTAATACAGAAACACTAGATTCTCTCCTGTGATTCGAGTGATACTCCCGGGACATTTCACTAGGACATAAGGGTTGTGTGAAAATGTCAGGGGTCACATGATTATGAATTGTGAAAGTCCTTAAAATAAACTCCCTAAAAGTATTTCCCCCAGTAATTTACATGATCACAAACAGGAGTACCATTATTTATGTTTTTAGTTAGTTTCTATCGCACTGTTCCACCCAAGGCATGCTGTGGTCAAAAAACGATCATGGCACACATAACCCCATTCATGGTATATTAGGTTGCTTCTAATAAGTATAAGTATATGTATTTATAGTAAATCACATGTGCTATAGCATCCAGAGCATTAACACTCATCACTTTTACTGTAACAACAACTGTAACTTCTTTATTTGACCTGGATCTAG
Source organism: Salmo salar (assembly GCF_965601325.2). NCBI lineage: Eukaryota > Metazoa > Chordata > Actinopteri > Salmoniformes > Salmonidae > Salmo > Salmo salar. The sequence goes on along the minus strand of NC_138302.1, from coordinate 59,624,290 downwards.
GGCAGGTGTCCTGCCGCTGCATGTACAGTATAACGGCCACATGAACAGTGTGATGGCTTTAGATAACATTCTGTGTCAATTATAGCTCCTACTTTGTTTACATCACCATCAATGTTCCATCATGCATATACAGCCCTCCAAAAAATACATACAACCACAAAGCACCAATATTTTTTTGCTGTGTGCCCAAGTTTCCTCAAACCCTCATATTCATTATGACCTTTAAAATTAATCTATACTCTTGTATCTTTTCTTTTCATCTCTCTTTTCCTCTCTTTGGTTTATTTGTTCTGTCTCCTCTAACGATGCTCTGAACATCCATTAGAGCTAATGTTTTGTTGTACTTTTCTGTGGTCAGTCATCCTCTCTTATGATCTATTGGTCTTTGCTGTGATTATTTTGGTACAGAGCGATGTAGAAAAATGTTATTTGGTCTTTGTTCTGATGATTTTGGTACAGCGTGCTACGGAAAAAACATCTGTTGGTCTTTGTTCTGATGATTTTGGTACAGCGTGCTGCGGAAAAAACATCTGTTGGTCTTTGCTGTGATGATTTTGGTGCAGAGTGCTGTCATTGGCAAAGTCCTATTGCTAAATAGTACCTCTAGAAATATGGAATTATAGTTCCTGATGACAGTACAGTAGTAACAGTAGCATGATAGGGGATTGTATGTGTGTGTATGTGTGTGTCATCTGGATTGTGCAACATTTGCCCATTATTATTTTCAAAATTCTTCCAACACTGTCAAATTGGTTGTTGACCATTGCTAGACAACCATTTTCAGCTCTTGCCATATATTTTCAAGTACATTTAAGTGAAGACTATAACTAGGCCACTTGGCCACATTCACTGTCTACTTGGCAAGCAACTCCAGCATAAATGTGGCCATGTGTGTTAGGTTATTGTCTTGATGAAAGGTGAATTAATCTCTCAGTGTCTGGTGGAAAGCACACTCAAACAGGTTTTCCTCTAGGATTTTGCCTGTGCTTAGCTCCATTCAGTTTTATGCTGAAAAACTCCCCAGTCCTTAACAATCATAAGTATACTGCTCAAAAAAATAAAGGGAACACTTAAACAACACAATGTAACTCCAAGTCAATCACACTTCTGTGAAATGAAACTGTCCACTTAGGAAGCAACACTGATTGACAATACATTTCACATGCTGTTGTGCAAATGGAATAGACAACAGGTGGAAATTATAGGCAATAAGCAAGACACCCCCAATAAAGGAGTGGTTCAGCAGGTGGTGACCACAGACCACTTCTCAGTTCCTATGCTTCCTGGCTGATGTTTTGGTCACTTTGGAATGCTGGCGGTGCTTTCACTCTAGTGGTAGCATGAGACGGAGTCTACAACCCACACAAGTGGCTCAGGTAGTGCAGCTCATCCAGGATGGCACATCAATGCGAGCTGTGACATGAAGGTTTGCTGTGTCTGTCAGCGTAGTGTCCAGAGCATGGAGGCGCTACCAGGAGACAGGCCAGTACATCAGGAGACGTGGAGGAGGCCGTAGGAGGGCAACAACCCAGCAGCAGGACCGCTACCTCCGCCTTTGTGCAAGGAGGAGCAGGAGGAGCACTGCCAGAGCCCTGCAAAATGACCTCCAGCAGGCCACAAATGTGCATGTGTCTGCTCAAACGGTCAGAAACAGACTCCATGAGGGTGGTATGAGGGCCTGACGTCCACAGGTGGGGGTTGTGCTTACAGCCCAACACCGTGCAGGACGTTTGGCATTTGCCAGAGAACACCAAGATTGGCAAATTCGCCACTGGCGCCCTGTGCTCTTCACAGATGAAAGCAGGTTCACACTTAGCACATGTGACAGACGTGACAGAGTCTGGAGACGCCGTGGAGAACATTCTGCTGCCTGCAACATCCTACAGCATGACCGGTTTGGCGGTGGGTCAGTCATGGTGTGGGGTGGCTTTCTTTGGGGGGCCGCACAGCCCTCCATGTGCTCGCCAGAGGTAGCCTGACTGCCATTAGGTACCGAGATGAGATCCTCAGACCCCTTGTGAGACCATATGCTGGTGCGGTTGGCCCTGGGTTCCTCCTAATGCAAGACAATGCTAGACCTCATGTGGCTGGAGTGTGTCAGCAGTTCCTGCAAGAGGAAGGCATTGATGCTATGGACTGGCCTGCCCGTTCCCCAGACCTGAATCCAATTGATCACATCTGGGACATCATGTCTCACTCCATCCACCAACGCCACGTTGCACCACAGACTGTCCAGGAGTTGGCGGATGCTTTAGTCCAGGTCTGGGAGGAGATCCCTCAGGAGACCATCCGCCACCTCATCAGGAGCATGCCCAGGCGTTGTAGGGAGGTCATACAGGCACGTGGAGGCCACACACACTACTGAGCCTCATTTTGACTTGTTTTAAGGACATTACATCAAAGTTGGATCAGCCTGTAGTGTGATTTTCCACTTTACTTTTGAGTGTGACTCCAAATCCAGACCTCCATGGGTTGATAAATTGGATTTCCATTGATTATTTTTGTGTGATTTTGTTGTCAGCACATTCAACTATGTAAAGAAAAAAGTATTTAATAAGATTATTTCTTTCATTCAGATCTAGGATGTGTTGTTTAAGTGTTCCCTTTATTTTTTTGAGCAGTGTATATACATAACATGATGCAGCCACCACCATGCTTGAAAATATGAAGAGTGGTACTCAGTGATGTGTTGTATTGGATTTGCCCCAAACATAACACTTTGTATTCAGGACCAAAAAAGAATTGCTTTGCCACGTTCTTTGCAGTATTAGTTTAATGCCTTGTTGGCATGTTTTGGATGTTTTAAATTCTCTACAGGTTTCCTTCTTTTCACTCTGTCAATTAAGTTAGCATTGTGGCGTAACTACAATGTTGTTGATCCATTCTCAGTTTTCTCCTATTACAGCCGTTAAACTCTGTAATTGTTTTAAAATCACCATTGGCATCATGGTGAAATCCCTGAGCGGTTTCCTTCCTCTTCTGTAACTGAGTTAGGAAGGTCGCTTGTATCTTTTTAGTGACTGGGTGTATTGATACACCATCCAAAGTGTAATGAATAATATCACCATGTGCAAAAGGATATTCAATGTCTGCTTTTGGGGGGGGAAACTTCCCTGGTCTTTGTTGTTGAATCTGTTTTTGAAATTCACTGCTCGACTGAGGGACCCTGCAGATAATTTTATGTGTGGGGTACAGAGATGAGGTAGTCATTCAAAAATCATGTTAAACACTATTATTGCACACAGAGTGAACCCATGCAACTTCTTTTTACTCCTGAATTTATTTAGGCTTAATTGCCAACAAAGGGGTTGAATACTTATTGACAGTTTATTCTGAATGCTTAAACACTAACAGTGATTCTTGAAGCACTATCTCTGAAACCATTAACACTTGTAGCCATTGCATTTACCAAGTGTGCCAAACTCTGCTTTACACTCAGTGTGTCATTTTATTACACACTTTTTGCAAAACTGTAAACACAACTCACTGCTTTACACTCAGTTTGCAATTTAATAACACACTGCTAGCAAAACTGTAAACATTGGTCTCTACATTGCTACACTATTTCACCAATTGCCTTCCCACATTGACACATGTGAAAACACTTTTAGATAATGACTTCACTTACAAATCAGCGCTTGACCACCATAAATAGGCTACAGGTAAACATTTGATTTGGACAGCAATAGAGGCCAATATTGGACAGCGAGTAAGAGGGGTGAGAACTAGAGGAGGACGAGGAGGACGAGGAGGAGAAGATGAAGAAGTAAGAGGAGGAGGAGGAAGAGGTGAAGTAGACGGGGGAGACGGTGAGGACGGGGCAGTGGAAGTGGAAGGGGAGTCAGGAACAAAATAACTGATGAAATCAGAGTGACTGTGGTTGACCATGTTGTCAACATGGGATGAGCATGAGGGAGGCTGGGCAATGGATTCAACCATGCAGGTATCATCCAGATATTTTGAAATTAATCCATGCTTTTGTTACTTCTAGGTTGGACTACTGCAATGCTCTACTTTCCGGCTACCCGGATAAAGCACTAAATAAACTTCAGTTAGTGCTAAATACGGCTGCTAGAATCCTGACTAGAACCAAAACATTTGATCATATTACTCCAGTGTTAGCCTCCCTACACTGGCTTCCTGTTAAGGCAAGGGCTGATTTCAAGGTTTTACTGCTAACCTACAAAGCATTACATGGGCTTGCTCCATCCTATCTTTCCGATTTGGTCCTGCCGTACATACCTACACATACGCTACGGTCACAAGACGCAGGCCTCCTAATTGTCCCCAGAATTTCTAAGCAAACAGCTGGAGGCAGGGCTTTCTCCTATAGAGCTCCATTTTTATGGAATAGTCTGCCTACCCATGTGAGACATGCAGACTCGGTCTTAACCTTTAAGTCTTTACTGAAGACTCATCTCTTCAGTGGGTCCTATGATTGAGTGTAGTCTGGCCCAGGAGTGTGAAGTTGAACGGAAAGGCTCTGGAGCAACGAACCGCCCTTGCTCTCTCTGCCTGGCCGGTTCCCCTCTCTCCACTGGGATTCTCTGCCTCTAACCCTATTACAGGGGCTGAGTCACTGGCTTATTGGTGTTCTTCCATGCCGTCCCTAGGAGGGGTGCGTCACTTGAGTGGGTTGAGTCACTGACGTGGTCTTCCTGTCTGGGTTGGCGCCCCCCCTTGGGTTGTGCCGTGGCGGAGATCTTTGTGGGCTATACTCGGCCTTGTCTCAGGATGGTAAGTTGGTGGTTGAAGATATCCCTCTAGTGGTTTGGGGGCTGTGCTTTGGCAAAATGGGTGGGGTTATATCCTTCCTGTTTGGCCCTGTGCGGGGGTATCGTCGGATGGGGCCACAGTGTCTCCTGACCCCTCCTGTCTTAACCTCCAGTATTTATGCTGCAGTAGTTTATGTGGCAGGGGGCTAGGGTCAGTCTGTTATATCTGGAGTATTTCTCCTGTCTTATCCAGTGTCCTGTGTGAATTTATGTATGTTCTCTCTAATTCTCTCTTTCTCTCTTTCTTTCTTTCTCTCTCTCGGAGGACCTGAGCCCTAGGACCATGGCTCAGGTCTACCTGACATGATGACTCCTTGCTGTCCCCAGTCCACCTGGCCGTGCTGCTACTCCAGTTTCAACTGTTCTGCCTGTGACTATGGAACCCTGACCTGTTCACCGGACGTGCTACCTGTCCCAGACCTGCTGTTTTCACCTCTAAAGACAGCAGGAGCAGTAGAGATACTCTCAATAATCGGCTATGAAAAGCCAACTGACATTTACTCTTGAGGTGCTGACTTGTTGCACCCTCGACAACTGTGATTACTATTATTTGACCATGCTGGTCATTTATGAACATTTGAACATCTTGGCCATGTTCTGTTAAAATCTCCACCCGGCACAGCCAGAAGAGGACTGGCCACCCCTCATAGCCTGGTTCCTCTTTAGGTTTCTTCCTAGGTTTTGGCCTTTCTAGGGAGTTTTTCCTAGCCACCGTGCTTCTACACCTGCATTGCTTGCTGTTTGGGGTTTTAGGCTGGGTTTCTGTACAGCACTTTGAGATATCAGCTGATGTAAGAAGGGCTATATAAATACATTTGATTTGAATTTGATTTGAAATGAGAACCGGTAAGTAACTGTAAGTGCTGTAGTCTTACTGGTACAGTAATATGTACTGTACTTTCATAATGAGAAGGATCTATCACTAAAACCATTCAAATGTTTTTACAGTACAATATGGTCATTGCAAATAGCTGCATCAGACTCAGAGAACTGCAGGATCACATAATAGCAGATAACACCATATTCCAAAACGTCAACAGAGTGAGTCTCTCTGCACTGTCTAATCTACTGAAACACAATAGAATTAGGATGAGGCAGCTGTACAGAGTCCCTTTCGAAAGAAACACAGATCTTGTAAAACAACTGAGATATGAATATGTGCAGGTAAGCTATACTATTCTATCATTGGTACTGGATCTGGAAGTGTATGGTGCTACATCATATTGACTGATCCCTGTCGTTTCATACTGTGCTACATTGTTTTGTCTTGTCTCTTTCAGAGAATCATGGAGCTAGAAGCAGATGCAGTGCATCATGAGCTAATATACGTGGAGGAGGCAGGTTTCAACCTTGCAAAAACAAGGAGCCACGGCAGAAATATCATCGGACACAATACCATCATCAATGTCCCGGGACAACGTGGTGGCAACATAACAATGTGTGCGGCTATTAGTCAAAACGGCGTCCTTCACCATCATGCAATCCTAGGCCCATACAACACTACACACATGATCACATTTCTGGACATCCTCCACAACAGACTAATCCCTAATGACCAGGGGCCAGAGCAGCCCAGGTACGTTATCATCTGGGACAATGTTAGTTTCCACCGGGCTGCTGTGGTCCGCAATTGGTTCACAGGTCACCCACTTTTCATCACACTCAATCTCCCCCCCTACTCTCCGTTCTTGAATCCTTTTGAAGAATTCTTCTCTGCATGGCGTTGGAAGGTGTATGATCGCCAGCCCCACCAACGCATACCCCTTCTACAGGCAATGGAGGAGGCTTGTGGAGACGTCGATCAGGGGTCATGCCAGGCCTGGATACGGGACTCCAGGCGATACTTTCCACGCTGCCTAGCTCAAGACAACATCGCATGTGATGTGGAGGAAGTCTTATGGCCAGACCCACAAAGAAGGCGAGATGTAGCCTCATTTTTTTCTGTTCTTTTTTTTCTAGCACAAATGCTTTTGTTTTCTTCTACTGCGCTTTTGTTGTTTGGTCACTTTTTCCCCTTATTTGTATTGATAGTGTGTTATGTTCGGAATACACATCCATACTTTACACATTTGAATACCTGTGTGAATGTGTTCACTACATGTATGACAAATACATTTCAAACAAACAGACATAGCTCAAAAACAAAGAACAAATGATAATAACAAGTTAACTTAGTTTTAATGACCACAACCTCTTCTTTAATATGACACCACATTCATGTCAACACTCATTTTGTCTTCCATTGTATAAAGACACTCACTATCATTGTCAAGGTTGTGCTCTACTGGTGAGAAGTCAGGTGCAGGAGAGCAGAGAGTTGTGATCAGGCACACTTTATTTGGCAGAAGCACAAAAGGCTTCTGCGTCAAAATGGCGTCAAAAAAACCTCCAGCCACTGGCAAAAGAGACTAAGCGAGAAAACACTCACAACAATGCAAATGTATGACAATAACCATACTACGGGTCAAAACACGATACCCGGGGAAAAACCAGTCTGGCGTGTAACACTAAACACGTAACAAAACAATTCCACACAAAGACATGGGGGGAACAGAGGAATATATATATATGCAGTGTGATAAGGGAATGTAAACCAGGTGTGCGGGGAACAAGACAAAACAAATTTAAAAATTACAAATGGAGCGGCAATGGCTAGAAGGCCGGTGACGTCGACCGCCGAACGCCGCCCGAACAAGGAGGGGAGCCGACTTCGGCGGAAGTCGTGACAATGATAAAACGATTAACACGCAACACAACAAGTATTTAAATTGTAGTAGATTTGACTAAATTACTATCTCAAAATGTACCAAGTATAATATATTATACTTATAAATGTAATTTACATATAGATTCAAAAAGTATCCAAACTGTGACCAGAGGACAGTATTCATAAAGTATTTCAAAACCCACACAAAGTAGGCTATTTGATTGACAATGAGTATTACTTCTGCAATAATGTAAAAATGCAAACAACTATTCAGAGACTATTTCAAAATGTACGTAACCTCTCTCAATAAGATTTAGTACAGAACAGGCCTGACCCAAAATGTAGAAAATGTTGCCTACTATGACAACAATTCAGTGAATGCAACAAGTACTAGATAGAGACAGATAAAGAGAGAAGATACAAAACACAACAACTGTTCAGAGATAATAAAAGATTTGTAGGACAAATTCATATATTACACTGTCACTTTAGTGCTTGAATTTAGCCTACAACATGTCATGAAACTTCTGGAAGCACTGCCCCATCCTGCAAAGTGACACAGGACATGTACAATATAGCAACCTAAGGAGGTTTCTACACATCTCCCACTTTTTACTCTGCTCAAATGAGTTACAACTATGTCCACACACCCTGGTGCCACACTCTTGGCTCCACTCTTCCTGCCACTGTAGCCATATCACAAAGTGAATGCACAAGCTGCATTTCGAATGCCTTCATGAACCAGTGGTTTCTTGGAAGGGGCATTTCAGGGTCCCCCATACAATGTATGCATTTATGATGGAAATGTTGAGCATCCCCCAAAATACATACTTCCACCATTTTCTGCCTGTGCGTCCAACATTCCAATAGCTCCTCGGTTGGTCAAGATGGTCAACCCCGCCCATTTTCTTGTTGTAATCCATTACAACCACTGGAACATATATCCGTTTCTACCACTTTTAAAAACAACTCCAAAACCCCTGCCACTGTCACTTTAGGCCAAGGCTGTGTTGTACAAGGGTGAGTGGTGGGACTTGTGGCAGACACACTCCATGGAAACATAGGCTCCCCTCTCGAGTGTGCTCTCCCTCTTCCCCTCCCTGTTCCTCCCCCTCTCCCCTTGCTTCCTCCTCTCCCTCTGCTTCGTCCTTTCCCTCAGTTTTGTCCTCCTCTTCCTCCTCCTCCTCTCCTTCATCATATCCCTCTTCCTCCTCCTCTCCACGTTCCTCTCCCTCCACTCTCCTCTCCCTCCTCTTCACTCTCCTCCTCCACTCTCCTCTCACACCACATCTCTATCCCTCCAATCATCTCTTACTCTTCTTCCTCCCTGCATTTTGCTGCTGAACCCTGACTCTCCACATCACTTCCTTCACTTTCACTGACCTAGATGAACAGAGTAACAAAGGGAGAGGAGAGGAGCAACAAATAGGATACAAATGTGGTCAGGAACATAATCTCCCTCTCACACTCTCTCTCTTCCTTCCTCTTATTATTTTTCTCAACCACACACCAGTGGAGGCTCCTCAGAGGAGGAAGGGGAGGACCATCCTCCTCAGTGAATTTCATAAACATTTAAATTGTAAAACATTTACAAGTTATAACTTTTAGATAAAACTATAGTAAATATAAACACGTCACCAAATAACTGATTAAAAGAAGGAAGTCTACAGTACCTTCAACAGCACTCTGTAGGGTAGCACCATGTTGTAAGTGGAGGGCAGCTAGCTTCAGTCCTCTGCGTACATTGACTTCAATACAAAATCTAGGAGGCTCATGGTTCTGATGCCCTTCCATAGACTTACACAGTAATTATGACAACTGAAGGAAGACGTCCTCCTGCCTATCAGAGCTCTTGCAGCATGAACTGACATGTTGTCCACCCAATCAAAGGATTAGAGAATTAATACTGTACTGAAAGCAAAACTTCAGCTAGCTAGCACTGCAGTGTATAACATATGGTGAGTAACGTTAGTTGACTCAAAGACAGAGAAAGACAATAGTTGAACAGTTTTGAACAAATACATTTCTTCCAAAATTAAGGCAAATCTAGAGAGAGAGAGAGAGAGAGAGAGAGAGAGAGAGAGAGAGATTGTCTTTTTTTCACTTTCAGGTTCACTTACTTAGCTAGGAAATGTAACAAGCTAGTTTATCCTACTGAAACACCCTGCTCAAAGAGAGAGATGCTATGTTAGCTAGCTGGCTATGACTTTCCAACACAACACTGGAACTCTTCCAAGTCAATGTAAGCTTTGGTATTACTAATATATTGCTACCGGGGCCTGCCGGTGTATCTGTTTGTTGACTGTACACTAACGTTACTGCATGATTGTAGAGGGTTTACTAACGCGTTCATTCTATTAGCTATACTAACTATGACCTTACTTTAGCTAATATGGTGACTACGATGTAGGTTGTTTGTAGAGGTTTGGCTTGGAAAGGTTTTTCCACCTGGTAACAAACAGTTGATTTGTTGTGCTTTGAAGTCCGCAAGCAAAGGGGAGAGAAGCAATACAACGTGGCTGTTATGAGAGTGAACTCTGTTAACACGTGATCAGGGGGTTATTCATTCCGCCGATTCTGTTGAAAAACGTTTCTTAAACGTAAGCAAGCAGAACAAAACGGGGATAAACATACCTGAATTTGTCCAATAGAAACTCTTGTTTATAGCTGTTGGACTAGATGCAGGCAAGAGTGTGCAATGTGGTATTGAATGTCACTGTCACCTCAAATTTGACTCTCGCCCTGTGTGCACCTACGTTGTAAACTTTAATTCATAGGCTAGGATGTAGAAACCTCATGCAGTAGCCTAAACCTATCGCTGTTACATTGAACTGGGTGAATGGAATTGGAATGAGAGTCATCCAATATGCTGTAATAGAAATAAGCCATGCTCATGAGAAAAAAAATTGTCCTCCCTCATCTTAAACGGCACTGACCACCACTGCCATACACATACTCTCTTCCTAATAAGGGATTTCCATAAGAAACTGATACAGCACACACACACACACACACACACACACACACACACACACACTCTCTCTCTCTCTCTCCTCCATCAACTCTTTCTTTCTTGCAGACTACAGAGTTTGCCAATGTTAGCTGATTAGTTATGAAGCTGGGACAGTTTCCAAATGAATTGCATCGGTAGAAAAAAAACAAGCAACTTGTTAACTGGCTATGGAAACAAATATCCAACTCTTCATATGAGCTGGCATCTACTACGCTAACATGACAGCTAAGCTGACAAATAATAAGAAAACGAGGCAATGTATACTCAATGAATATCTGCACCTAGCAAGCATGACAAACCATAACCTAAGCTCAACAGATAAACACAAATTACTCTAGCCTTCATTTTGTTGGCTAGTTAGCTGGTTGTCTGTGTGGCTAGCTAGTGAAAGCTACAGCTGAGGTTGACGCTTCGTGAGCGAAGCCCAAATGTACTGCTACACACAACTTTTCTTGCCTGACAGACTAACTAGTTAGCTAGCTAGCTAAGGCAAGCAACTTGGCTATTTACATATGAATTACATTGGTAGAAACAAGACAAAACAAGCAAGTAGTTAGCTGACTATATACAGCTAAACACAACTATTTCTATGAGACAGAGAGCAATCATTCGAGCTAAACTGCTGATGTGCTCACCTGTAGCAACCAAGTTATCATGACAGGACTTGCTAATCTGAGAGCTATTCCCCAAGTTTCACAGCATCAAACATCGACAACACCCAACATACAGTGCCTTGCAAAAGTATTCATCCCCCTTGGCGTTTTTCCTATTTTGTTGCATTACAACCTGTAATTTAAATGGATTTTTATTTGGATTTAATGTAATTGACATACACAAAATAGTCCAAATTGGTGAAGTGAAATGAAAAAAATTACTTGTTTCAAAAAATTCGAAAAAATAAAAAACGGAAAAGTGGTGCGTGCATATGTATTCACCCCTTTGCTATGAAGCCCCTAATTAAGATCTGGTGCAACCAATTACCTTCAGAAGTCACATAATTAGTTAAATAAAGTCCACCTGTGTGCAATCTAAGTGATACATGATCTGTCACATGATCTCAGTATATATGCACCTGTTCTGAAAGGCTTCCAGAGTCTACAACACCACTAAGCAAGGGGCCCCACCAAGCAAGTGGCACCATGAAGACCAATGAGCTCTCCAAACAGGTCAGGGACAAAGTTGTGGAGAAGTACAGATCAGGGTTGGGTTATAAAAAAATATCTGAAACTTTGAACATCCCACAGAGCACCATTAAATCCATTATTAAAAATGTAAAGAATATGGCACCACAACCAACCTGCCCAGAGTGGGCCGCCCACCAAAACTCACGGACCAGGCAAGGAGGACATTAATCAGAGAGGCAACAAAGAGACAAGATAACCTGAAAGAGCTGCAAAGCTCCACAGTGAAGATTGGAGTATCTGTCCATAGGACCACTTTAAGCTGTACACTCCACAGAGCTGGGCTTTACGGAAAAGTGTCCAGAAAAAAGACATTGCTTAAAGAAAAGAGACAATAAGCAAACATTTGGTGTTCACCAAAAGGCATGTGGGAGACTCCCCAAACATATGGAAGAAGGTACTCTAGTCAGATAAGACTAAAAGTTAGCTTTTTCCTATCAAGGAAAATGCGCTATGTCTGGCGCAAACCCAACACCTCTCATCACCCTGAGAACACCATCCCCACAGTGAAGCATGGTGGTGGCACCATAATTTTTCATCTTCAAAGTGGTAGGCATGTTGTGTAAATCAAATGATACAACCCCCCCAAAAATCTATTTTAATTCCAGGTTATAAGGCAACAAAATAGGAGAAATGCCAAGGAATACTTTTACAAGTCACTGTATCTGCTGTTTACTTATTTCACTTGCCTCGAAATCATCACTTTTCAAAGTGCAAGGACGTGTCCGAATCCATATCACCAACTAACATAGATACAGCCTCTTTCACAGTGAAAAGTCGTGTCCGCTTCGGCGCAGTCATTTAGAGTAATGAAGTTAAAAAAACTTTAAAAGTCAAATGACAGCATTCCCTGTTTCTGGTTGATGACAACTGTCACGTGAATACAACAACAGGTTGTTAGTAAGTTAATTTTGCGATATTGACACAGATATTATTTTTAGTAAAACAAAGCCGTTCGTGCCCGCTATAGTAATTTAAAGAAAACGACCGAAATGGGTTCTCAAGAGTTAAGACAACTGTACCTACCTCATTTTTTTGTAATAAAACGTTGAACTAAATCCGTTGTTGCATTGAAGTCCTTAACGAGCGATTGGATTCTTGAGCTCGACGCCCATTCAGAATAAGAAAAATAGTAAATTGACTGTTGAGTAAGATTATTGTTGATATAGGAATAATTATTAAACTATCAATCAAATGCCGACCGCATTACCTCCCGAGAAAATTCTCTCCGGTCATCGTTACAGCTGTGTATATTCTCCCTAAAGCCAATACCACAATGGCTCTCAACATGGAAAATGCATATCCTGAGGCCACATTTATTGTAGCTTGGGACTTTAATAAATTCTGAGGCCCTCCCTCGCCCTCCCTTCGGCAAATCAGATCACGCCTCCATTCTGCTCCTCCCTTCCTATAGGCAGAAACTCAAACTGGAAGTTCCTGTGGTAAGGACTGTTCAACACTGGTCTGACCAATTGGAATCCATGCCTCAAGATTGTTTTGATCACACAGGCAGGGATACGTTCCTGGTTGCCTCTGAGAATAACATTGACGTGTACACTGACATAGTGACTGAGTTAATCAGGAAGTGTATAGGGGAAGTTGTTCCCACTGTGACAATAAAAACATATCCAAACCAAAAACCGTGGATAGATGGCAGCATTCGTTCAAAACTGAAAGCGCGAACCATCGCATTTAACCATGGCAATGTGACTAGGAATATGGTTGAGTACAAACAGTCTAGTTATGCCCTCCGTAAGGCAATCAAAGAGGCAAAACGTCAATACAGAGACAAAGTGGAGTCGGAATTGAACGGCTTAGATACGAAAATACAGTGCTGTGAAAAAGTATTTGCCACCTTTCTAATTTTCTCTACTTTTGCATATTTTTGATATTGAATGTTATCAGATCTTCAACCAAACCTAATAGTAGATAAAGGGAACCTGAGTAAACAAATAGCACAACAATTATATACTTATTTCATTTATTTCAGATACAAAGTTATGCAACACCCAATGCCCCTGTGTGAAAAAGTAATTGCCCCCTTACACTCAATAGCTGGTTGTGCCACATTTAGCTGCAACAACTCCAACCAAACACTTCCTGTAGTTGTTGATCAGTCTCTCACGTCGCTGTGGGGGAACTTTGGCTGACTCTTCCATGCAGAACTGCTTTAACAGTGACATTTGTGGGTTTTCAAGTATGAATTTCTCATTTTAAGTCCTGCCGCAACATCTCAATTGGGATTAGGTCTGGACTTTAACTAGGCCATTCCAAAACTTCAAATGTGTTGCTTTTTAGCTATTTTCATATAGACTTGATTGTGTGTTTTGGATCATTGTCTTGCTGCATGACCCAGCAGGGATTCAGCTTCAGCTCACAGGTGGATAGCCTGACATTCTCTGATACAGAGCAGAAATCATTGTTTCCTTTAATTAAGGCAAGACGTCCAGGTCCTGAGGCAGCAAAGCATCCCAAATCATCACACTACCACCACCATGCTTGACCGTTGGTATATGGTTCTTACTGTGGAATGCAGTGTTTGGTTTTCGGCAGGCATAATGGGACCTGTGTCATCGCAAAAAGTTAGACATTTGACTCATCTGTCCATAGAACATTCTTTCAAGAGTCTTGATGATCACTCAGGTGCTTTTTGACAAACTTGAGTCCACTTTTTGGACAAGATGGGAGGGAGCTTTGCTGGAATCTCATCGTCTTAGGCCAGGCTTGGTTTGAATGTGTTCACCCATAATAATAACAGGGCCAGCTGTCACACTCTGATCTGTTCACCTGTTCTCGTTATTGTCTCCACCCCCTCCAGGTGTCGCTTGTTTTCCCCAGTGTATTTACCCCTGTGTTTCCTGTCTCTCTGTGCCAGTTCGTCTTGTATGTCCAAGCCTACCAGCGGTTTTTCCCGTTTTCTTGCTTTGCCTTTTCTCCTTTTTCTAGTCCTTCCGGTTTTGACCTTGCTTGTTCTGGACTCTGTACCCGCCTGCCTGACCTTTCTGCCTGCCCTGACCTCGAGTTTGCCTGCCACTCTGTACCTCCTGGACTCTGATCTGGTTATGACCTTTTGCCTGTCCATGACCATTCTCTTGCCTATTTCCTTTGGATTTATTAAACATCTTAAACTCCAACCATCTGCCTCCTGTGTCTGCATTTGGGTCTCGCCTAGTGTCATGATACCAGCTGCCATGAAAGACAATGTAACACATTTTTATTAATGTGAAACAGACAAATGTATCCTCCTGAGATAGGATTTTATCTCAGATTTGGTAGATTAGTGTTCAGAAATAACTTCTGCTGCCAGATCTTGGTTAATAATTTATTTCTTATAACCATATAATCTATCAGTCTCGTAAAAAAAATAACACTTGCATGCTTTTAGACAGTCAAAACCTAGATACTGTATTCATCACTTCTATATTGAGTTGGAAATCTTACAACCATAGAAAAGGATTGATTAAAAGATAACAATGCTAAGAAAAGGTATAATTGATTCTGACAGGGAATGGCTTGTGGCTAGCTAGTGCTCTGCTGTTCACTTGCTTGCTCCACAAATCAAATTACTCTCTCCCCTGTGGTGATTGGCTAAAAATAAAACATAGTGACACTCTTTTAATTAATCCTTAAATGTCAATCTAAGTAACATAATAAAAGAATCCCCATCAAAATCTGTCAGTTTAAGCTAGAGATATCAGTGCATCTGTGGTGGAAGGTAGCCGAGTTCCAGCGATGTTTGTCAGACCATGAGACATCCTGAAAATTGGTCTTCTCACAAAAACGTCTGTAGCATCTGAACGGTTTGGCCTAGAAACTATTAGGACCACTCTATGGAACCCATACAAACAAATGGAAGTATGGAGGTAGTTTTGTGTCAACAAAAATAAGGGGTTAAATATGTGTCCTGAACTTTCTTATATCACCTAGATATAAGACAGAAACTTCAAAACAGTAATGAATGTGTTATTCAATGTGTTTCTATGGGCTTTAGTAGTAAAGGCCAAATACAATATTTTATCCCCAAAAAATCCTATATTTTATTTGATACCTAAAGGGGTCCTAAAATTCTAAATCAAATAGCTAAATTATTGAAGTTATGACCATCTTAAAGCAATTCCATATGTTAGCTTAGTAGTCAGACATGACATGAATTACTACCATAGCTGGATCCTTCATTTATTTTTGCACCCCACAATAAACTGTAATGAGAACAGTCAGCCCTCGAATGCTAGCTACCTAACGTTAGTTAGCAAATCAGAGTTGAAACAAACTAACTAGCTAGCAGGAATTTTATCTGTCCAGGTTGTATTGAAAGCTAGCTAGCAGCTACATATCAAACCTGTCTTCTGGTTTGCTTGGTTAGCTAGCTAGCTAATAGCCAATGCCATGGCAAGCAAGGTAGGAATTAAGCTAGCTAGATAGCCGGTTAGCGTAGCGACAACACTAATCATTTAGCTAGCTAGCTAACGTCAACAAGCTAAATACATGGCTCAGGAGTATGGGGTAACGTTAGGCACAGCATGGTGAGGGTGAATTAAATTCTTCAACATCCTGATAGCTAAACTGGGCCAGGGTGTGGAATTTCCTGTTCCATGTAGAACCCAGTTAGTTCCTACTGCTTGACAAGGTCCCCGTGCTCAAGCCATGGGAACTTCAGGCTCTGTGTCCCAAATGGCACCCTATTCCTTATATAGATCCATGGGCTCTTGTCAAAAGTAGTGCACTATAAAAGGAATAGGGTGCCATTTCGGATGCAACCCAGCTGTGACAGAGACAACAGTGGCCATGTTGGAAAGGATGTGTTCCATAAAAGGTTACATAATATCAACTCCAGTCCAAATAGATTCTGGCAGTTCCCTTGTTGTATGTTGTTTTAAATTCTTTCTGGGGCTTTAACAGTGAGATAGAATTACAGAAGTGGTTTCAGTGAGTTGGCATGTGGGATTTGATGATATGGATGTTGAGAGGCTTGTTGCATGAAGTTCAAGCGACTTTTAATTATTCCGTGCAGAGGCAGTGAGCTTCCCATGGACTGACAATGGGAAAAATAGTACACAAAGTAGTGACAACTAACCACAGAAATAAACAGATTGGAAGAGATGGGAATTTAGTTAAGACTTTTGATGAGAAGTTTTAGTCAATTAGACACAGATTTCTCCAGTTGGAATGAAATTGGATTAGAAAAATGATCACATTTTAATCCCATTTATTTCTGCTTATTACTCTGTGGGAAGATTATATGGAGAATGGAGCCTTTCCCACGATAATGAGGCTATAGTCTGTACTCTTGTGGGAATTTATCATATCCAAATCCATGTGAACCTACTCACTGGACACAGACGTCATCCCAACGTCTAGTTTTGATTTACATTTGGTTGAGTTGTCAACTAACGTGAATTCAACGTGAAATCAACAAAAAATTGCACCTTGTCACTGGATTTAGTTAAAAAGTTGGATGAAATAAAATGAAATTCCCTGACGTTGATGACTTTTTCAAATCCAATCAGTTTTCCACGTTGATTCAATGTCATCACATTGTTTTTTTTGTTTTTTTATTACGTGGAAACAAAATTGATTCAGACAGTTTTTGCCCAGTGGGTATACTGTACTATTCCACTACTTAATGTTTTGGTACCTACTGGAGAGCTCTTCTTTGTCTACACCCATTCAGCTTCGTTCACACCCTCTTAAACTTTAGCCCCACCCATCTCTTTAAGGATTCACATGTGATGCTATGTACTAAATAACCAAAGATTTCAAGACTAAAGGCTGGTTTATATTACGGGTGTGTTCGTAAATTTAATCTGGAGTGCCAGAGTGTGCTCTGGGCGTTCGTAAACTCAGAGCGTTGTCAGATTGTCCGTTCGTAAATTCAGAGCGTTTCGCTCTCAGAGCGTTCAGAGCCCACACTGGGCACTCTGGCTGAGGAGTAGGGTTGATCTGAGCGTTCTGACCTAACAACAGCAGTCAAGCACCCAAGCTAACTGTCTAACTTTGGCTAGCTTGCTAGCTACTTCTAGATACAAGTGAGAGAACAGCTCACTCTGACCATTTTACTCGCCCTAGCAGAGCAGGTGAGGTTGTTTTTATGTTATCCAGAGCATTGGTGATTGCAACTGTGCTGCTGGCAACAATTTAATTACGTTTTATTGACACCGGCCACATTCAACGGGTGTTAAGCGTTTGTAAATTTCTCAGTTATTCTGCGCTCTGGCACACTCAGACGAGAGTGCTCTGAAATCGGAGTAGATGTCTGTCTATCGACAGTTGTTGCAGTGACATCATAAACATTGAAATAGTTACTTGTGGAGTCTTTTGTTTAGACATGTAGCTAGCTAGCTAAACAACAGGGCTGGGTAGGTTACTTTCTAAATGTAATCTGTTACAGTTACTAGTTACCTGTCCAAAATTGTTATCAGTAACGTAACTTTTGGATTACCCAAACTCAGTAATGTAATCTGATTACATTCAGTTCCCTTTAGATTACTTTCCCCTTAGAGGCATTAGAACAAGGCAAAAATGTATGTTACCAATTGAACCACATCTATTGCAGGATAAATCAATGTTAAAGTTTACATAGCTGGCCATATATGGATGTAAAATGTTACTTTATGGATTGGTTATGTAGGCTTCTTCTAAGCTATCGCTTTCTACTACATATAATAATACAATTAAATGATATCTTGACATTAAGACCAAAGTCTATCAGAATTCCAGTCATTCCAGTAAATGTTATACCCCTTGATCTTCAAGTATAGGACTTGGAAATATGGAAGTATAGATTAGCCAAATTATTTTACCTGAGCATAACCCCAAAGCTAAGGACTTATTAACTACAGTGAAGTTGTTGATGATTTTGTTGTCATGGAGTACTGATTGGGCTCATTGATTCGAGTTGAAAAATAAATGCTGCGCTCATGGAATGGCATGCCTTGAGCACTACTTAAAAGTGCTATTTATATGTGAAAAATGAATGCCATTTGCTGAATTTGCTATAGGCCTATTGTTTACCTTTTTGTTGGTGACACTTTGATATCTTGATAATATGCAGCTGTTTAAAGGGCAAATCCACAGATGAAACAATAACAAAACAGTTGCCCAGCCTCTGTTTTGGTAAAAAGCTGAGGGAAGCGCCTGGAGAAATGTTACCACTCTCAGATTAATAGACGGAGCTATGGATGCAAGGACTGACCTTCCATGATATCAAAAGTATTGTTTTAACCATGTTATGAGGCTATAGAGTGTTTGTTTACATTTACAATGGAGAAAAACAAGCTTATATTTTGGGTTCTCATGGAGTCCATCAAGAATCAATGGATATATATATATATATATATATATACTGTATATATAAGTCCAAAAATGGATGTAGCAACTACAGATTGCCCCATTAAGTCTATCAAAAGTGTGCGAGTTTGAGCATGTTGTAAGGGCTGTTGTGAGAGAGAGACCAAGGTGCAGCGGAGTTAGTGTTCATCATAAAAGGTTTTAATTAAAAAACAAGAGAACACTACAAAAATGAACAAAAACGACAGCAAACAGTCCTGTTGGGAAAATACTCAAAACAGAAACATTTACACACAAAACCCAAAGGAAAAACATGCTCCTTATGTGTGACTCCCAATCAGTAACAACGAGCTTCAGCTGTGCCTGATTGGGAGCCACACACGGCCCAAAACAAAGAAATACAAAAACATAGAAAAAGGAACATAGAACGCCCACCCAATGTAACACCCTGGCCTAACCAAAATAGGGCGTACAGTACCCCCCCCCCCCCCCCCCCCCCAAGGTGCGGACTCCGGCCGCAAAACCTGACACTGAAGGGGAGGGTTCGGGTGGGCCTTCTTACGGCGGCGGCTCAGGTGCGGGACGTGGCCTCTGTTCCACCCTTGGCGTCGCCCTCTTAGGTGGCGCACCTGGCCGCGCCGAAGGTCTGGTGGGCGACCCTGACTGCGCCCGGCTGGCGGGCGGCCCTGGTTGCGCCCGGCTGGCGGGCGGCGATGGCTGCGCCCGGCTGGCGGCGATGGTTGCGCCCGGCTGGCGGGCGGCGATGGCTGCGCCCGGCTGGCGGCGATGACTGCGCCCGGCTGGCGGGCGTCCCTGGCTGCGCCCGGCTGGCGGGCGGCTCTGGCGGCTCTGGCGGCTCCGGACTGGCAGGCGGCTCTGGCGGCTCCGGACTGGCGGGCGGCTCTGGCGGCTCCGGACTGGCGGGCGGCTCTGGTGGCTCCGGACTGGCAAGACCCACTGGAGGCCTAGTCCTGGGAGGTGGCACAGGACAGACCAGGATGGGGAGACCCACTGGTGGCCTGGTCCTAGGAGGAGGCACAGGGCAGACCAGGATGGGGAGACCCACTGGTGGCCTGGACCTAGGAGGAGGCACAGGACGGACCAGGATGGGGAGACCCACTGGAGGCCTGGACCGAGGAGGAGGCACAGGATAAACCGGGCTGTGGGGGAGCACTGGAGTTCTGGTATGTACGCTCGACATGCTTACTCCAGGCTGAATGCCCACTTTGGCCCGGCACGGGCGGAGAGCAGGCATTGGGCGAACTGGACCCTCCCAGCGCTCTGGAGACACAGTACGCAACGCCGGCGCAGGATAACCTGGACCGAGGAGGCGCACTGGAGACCAGATGCGCTGAGCTGGCACCATCCGCCCTGGCTCGATGCCTGCACTCGCATGGCACTTGCGGGGGGCTGGTATGTAGCACACCGGGCACTCCACAGCATAACACTGTGTCTTACCAGTGCCACGCTGCTTCCGGTAAGCACGGGGAGTTGGCTCAGGTCTACTGCCTGACTCCACCAATCTCCCCGTGTGCCCCCCCAAGGCTGCCTCCCGTGTCCGTTGTGCTCCCTTTCCTCATACCAGCGCCTCTCAGCTCTCGCCGCCTCGATCTCCCACTGCGGGCGGCGATAATCCCCAGCTTGAGCCCATGGTCCTTTCCCGTCCAGGATTTCCTCCCAAGTCCACGAATCCTGAACGCTCCTCTCCTGGCGCTTCTCCTTCCTCCGCTGCTTGGTCCGTTGTTGGTGGGTAATTCTGTAAGGGCTGTCTTCGTCGTCAGATGAAACAGAGAAGTCATCGTCGGAAAAGGTGGACCAATACGCAGCGGAGTGAGTGTTCATATTCAATATTTAATTAATAGAAACACTTTAAACAAAACACGAAAATGAACGACAGCCTACAGTTCTGCTAGGTCCAAAACTAACAAAATACAATTACCCACAAAACCCAAAGGAAAAACATGCTCCTTATGTGTGACTCCCAATCAACAACAACGAACTACAGCTTTGCCTGATTGGGAGCCACACACGGCCCAAAACAAAGAAATACAAAAACCCTAGAAAAAGAACATAGAACGCCCACCCAATGTAACACCCTGGCCTAACCAAAATAAAGACCAAAAAACCCCTCTCTATGGCCAGGGCGTTACACATGTGTCCGTTAGGTCGATGGATTTCTTTTTAATCTTTTTAATCGATTGAACAATAAAAGCCCCACTTTTATTCCAAAGGCTGGGATTGCACTATGCAGTTGTTGCAAGAGCACATTTTTCACTGGCTGTCCACTAGTTTCAAAAACAATGATTGATAGGCAGCTTAAACTTCTTGAATTCAACCATTATTGGGTTCAAATACAAATTTAGATTTGTGAACAGCCATCCACAACAACCACAATCCGTAAGGCGCAAATAGCTAAATGAGAGAGCAGCAGTGTGATTCACATCAATGCGCTATGTAGATATCGATAATAAGTGATATCCGTATCGTCGTAGACTACAGCACTGCTGTCATCCTTACCTCCAAGCATTTATTCAAGTTGGATAATCTTTGGAATGCCGACAGCAGTTGCACCATTGGAAGACAAAAGTCTATTCCTGCTCTTTTCCCATGATCAATCAATCACATTTGGTGGCGTCATCATAGTGTTCTCTGACTCAGGCTCCCGAGTGGCACATTGGTCTAAGGCACTGCATCTCAGTGCAAGAGGCATCACTACAGTCCCTGGTTCAAATCCAGGCTGTATCACATCTGGCTGTGATTGGGAGTCCCATAGGGTGGTGCACAATTACCCCAGCATAGTCTGGGTTTGGCCAGGGTAGGCTGTCATTGTAAATAAGAATTTGTTCTTAACTGACTTGCCTGGTTAAATAAATAATTATGGTTAGAAAAATTTAAACTTGCTCCTTTTTTCAATGCTGATTTGAATGTCATTTTTTCCGCAAACATCCTTTCTGAATTTAAAAGTAATTCCCGAAGTAATCATCTAGTTTTTCAAAAGTATCTGTAATCTGATTACAACATTTTTGCTGGTAACATAACAAATTACAGTTACTGTTTTTTGTAATCCCTTACATGTAATGGATTACATGTAATCCGTTACTCCCCAACTCTGCTAATCAATGAAGCATAATCCCAACTACCCTGCATGAATCTGCAGGTAGCTAACCAACCAGGGTCAATGTTAGCTAGCTAACATTAGGCTATAACTAGCAATGTAAATGACTCTGAGATACGATAACACTGATCATACACGTAACGTTAGCTAGCTAACTAACAGTACACTTTAACTTGATATGAAAATGACTTTCTGACAAAATTAGAAACGTGTAATATCTGAAAATGTAACTAGCTAGACTCTCTTACACATATGCGTAGATGGACGCTTCTCCCTATCTGTCACGGATGCCATGGTTACCCTTTGTTTGAAGATGTAATCCGGAGGCAGGTGTTTTATACAACAGCCTTCTGTGTCCTCTTTTCGACTCTGTCTTCATATTTGCAATCAAACGCCAGACTTTTCTCCATCTCCTTAGCTATCATACTCTAATTCCACTGATTTCAAAACTCGGAGATTGGAGAGCAACACTACTATCTGATATCTAGATAGTAGTGCCATGTTATAGACAGAAGCGTGCCACATGGCAGACCAATCCGAACTCATCTCTCTGCATTTCCAGCCTACTCATTATCTCAGCCTATCATGGCTAGCGGGAAGGTTTCTCCCTTTTTCACAGATTTTAGTCTAAGCCTAACACTAACACACAGATCTCTGGTAATGCTGTTATAAAAAAAAACAGCAGCGTTAATATGCTAAACAGTATGTCAAGACTGTTCGATTTCTCAGCTGTTTAATACTATGGATCACAGCAAACGTAACAGGTTTCAGAAGAAAAAAAACAGAGCTTTTAGCAGTCCTTTAGAAGGTTACATATACATTTAAGTCATTTACCAGACACATCTTTTGTCCTTTTTCGAACTGGAACCCACAACCCTGGCGTTGCAAGCAAAATGCTTTACCAACAGAGCCACACCGGACCCCAGGAGCCCAGGTTGATTAATGGTCTCTTTCCTACACCTACTGAATGCTTAAAGCTTTTCAACACCTTATGGGAACAGAGGTGAAAGTGAGTGATCGCTGGATAGAGAGAGAGAGAGCATCACTGAATGTTGCTTTGCTGTTTGACTGAGATTTTATTCAGGGTTCTTAACATTCAGATGAGCGCCTCTCTCTCATACATCTGAAGTGATGACCTCTTCAGTAGACGTAACACTCGTCAGAGCTCTGGCTCTGCGCTTCACAGTGCTATATGGGTTTTGACTGACAGATGTTCTGAACATGAGCACCACGGGTGACAAGAAGTTGCCCACATCCCTCCCGGTAATTGGGCAACTTTTGAACCTTTTCTGGGTTCTGAGTGAGGTAAATGCTGTAAATTAGGATGACTCCATGCATTTTGAAAGATGTTGAGTATTATAATACATACTGCTTTAATGTCATACAAGCAAGCACTTCACATTTCCAAATCATAAACTCATGTCATATACAACGTTTACGATCAGTAAGTTTGAAGTACAGTTACAAGATGACATGGTGTCATACACTGGGTTGTTGTGAACAGAATGAGCCTATGTTTGTTTATTGTGAAGAAAATTTGCCGGTCACACGCACCTGAATGCAACCATCATGACTCCATTCTATGAGCACTAAAATTACGATCTGTTTCTCTGAATTGCCTCGCGAAAGCCTAACACTGTAAGATCTAATTTTATAGTGTAACTTAGCTAGTCATGTTGACAATAGAACAAGCTTTCAAATCATGCCCAGCTGACACAGATTGCAATTTATAATGGATCGCTTTTGGATTGCGTAAACAGCAACAGTAATTGTGTGGTGGCGGGGATGCAGCGTTGTGTTCCAAATTAAATAACTACAAGTGTGCTTGCTCTAGTTCCTCAACGGCACAGCTAGGAAAGCTTAAAAAATGACCTTATCGATGAAGACTCTTCTTTGAAGAAAGTGGATTGAAATTGCTTAGGAACCGTGCACACTTTGGAGAGGTGAGTGGCTACTAGGAGACATCAGTTAGTCGTCTCTGTCAAACCCATGTACTTTTTTTTTATCTTACTGTCTGTTGTACCTACCCAAGAATTATTAGAGCTGTCATGTAGTTAGCTAGCTAGCTAGCTACCTAGGCTATATTTTAATTAGTTTGGCTGCAAAATTAGCCCTCAACAATCACAGGCAGCTAGCTAAGCTAGCTAGCAGATTAACCACAGTCAAATAAGGAGCATGGTGTCATGTTGGAATAAGTCGAGGTAGCAATTGTTAGTGAGTTGAGACGTGGTGCCATAATATAAATAATAGCTTAGCTATAAATTCACATGGATGCCATGTCATTTGTCGTAGCTACAAAATGGCATGAATATTTGTTTTCAGCTCTATTCTTGCCATTTAAAGACATGAATCATGAAGTATGCAAACTGATACATGAATCCTAAATACAGCAGTGGAGGCTCCTCAGAGGAGGAAGGGGAGGACCAGCCTCCTCACTGAATACCTCCTCAGTGAATTTGATCATTTTTTAAATTAGTTAAACATTTAAAAAGTTATCCTTTTTAGAGGAAACTATAAAAAATATATTAACATCACCAAATAATTGATTAAAACAGCCTTCCCTGTAGCTCAGTTGGTAGAGCATGGTGTTTGCAATGCTAGGGTTGTGGATTCGATTCCCACGGGGGGCCAGCACAGAGAAAGAAAAAAAAAATGTATGAAATTGTATGAAATGTATGCATTCACTACTGTAAGTCGCTCTGGATAAGAGCGTCTAGTAAATTACCAAAATTTTATTGTAAAACACACTGTTTTTCAAAAAAGGTCTAATGCAGCCTCAACAGCACTCTGTAGGGTAGCACCATGGTGTAGCCAGAGGACAGCTAGCTTCCATCCTCCTCTGGGTACATTGACTTCAATACAATACATGGTTCTCACCCAGTTCCATAGACTTACACAGTAATTATGACAACTTCCGGAAGGACATCCTCCAACCTATCAGAGCTCTTGCATCATGTACTGACATGTTGTCCACCCAATCAAAGGATCAGAGAATGAATCTAGTACTGAAAGGATAAGCTACAGCTAGCTAGCACTGTGGTGCATAAAATGTGGTGAGTAATGTTAGTTGTATATATATATATATATATATATATATATATATATATATACAAAAGTATGTGGACCCCTTCAAATGAGTGGATTCGGCTATTTCAACCACACCCATTGTTGATAGATGTATAAAATCGAGCACACAGCCATGCAGTCTCCATAGACAAACATTGGCAGTAGAATGGCCTTACTGAAAAGCTCAGTGACTTTCAATGTGGCACCGTAATAGGGTGCCACCTTTCCAACAAGTCAGTTTGTAAAATTTCTGCCCTGCTAGAGCAGCCACGGTCAACTGTAAGTGCTGCTTTTTGTGAAGTGGAAACATCTAGGAGCAAAGCTCACAGAACGGGACTGCCGAGTGCTGAAGCGTGTAGCCTGTAAAAATCGTCTGTCCTCAGTTGCAACACCCACTACCAAGTTCCAAACTGACTCTGCAAGCAACATCAGCACAATAACTGTATGTCAGGAGCTTCATGAAATGTGTTTCCATGGCCCAGCAGCCGCAAACAAGCCTAAGAATACCATGCGCAATGCCAGCGTTGGCCGGAGTGGTGTAAAGCTCACCGCCATTGGACTCTGGAGCAGTGGAAACGCGTTCTCTTGAGTGATGAATCAAGCTTCACCATCTGGCAGTCCCGCGGACAAATCTGGGTTTGGTGGATGCCAGGAGAACACTACTTGCCCAAATGCAAAGTGCCAACTGTAAAATTTGGTGGAGGAGGAATAATGGTCTGGGGCAGTTTTTTATGGTTCGGGCTAGGCCCGCTAACGCCTCAGCATACAATGACATTCTAGACAATGCTGTGCTTCCAACTTTGTGGCAACAGTATGGGGAAGTCCCTTTCCTGTTTCAGCATGACAATGCCCCTGTGTACAAAGCAAGGTCCTTACAGAAATGGTTTGTCGAGATTGGTGTGGAAGAACTTGACTGGCCTGCACAGAGCCCTGATCTCAACCCCATCAAACCCCTATGGGATGAATTGGAACGCTATCAGCGAGCCAGGCACAATCGGCTAACATCAGTGCCCGACCTCACTAATTCTGTTGAAAATCTTTTAAAACGGAAGCAAAGAACGAAACGGTTAAAAACATATCGGAATTAGTCCAATAAAATTCTCGTTTGCAACTGTTGGACTAATGATTACACCCTAGATCAGCTAGATGCAGGCAAGAATATGCAAGGCGGTATTGAATGTGTCACTGTCTGCCCATGTGTCACTACGTTGTAAACTTTCATTCATAGGGAAGGTTGTAGCAACCTCATGATGGATATAAGGAACATTTTTGTATCATGTAGTAGCCTAAACCTATTGATGTTACATTGAACTGGGTGAATGGAATGTGAATCATCCAATATGCTATAATAGAAATAAGGCCATGCACATAAAGAAAATATTGTCCTGCATCATCTTAAATGGCACCGACCGCCACTGAAATACAGGTAACATTTTCTTTAGTTCGTCTCTACAGGTTGGAGCCTGGTGGAGATAGGCTAACCACACTGCTTGCGTCGCGTGCACGAGTGTTGCAAAATAAATGTAGAAATCTATGTTATTCAATTATTGCACCCACACTGCTCGCGAGCGTCTGCGTTGCCAAGGGCTAAAATAGAACTCCTTTCTATTTCTGACGCAGATCGCACTGCACGTCCTGCCTCTCCCATCTCCTCATTGGTTTATAGAAGCAGGTACCCACATGCCATCTCCTCATTGCTTATACCCACGTGGGTGATTGAAAGACGAACTGTGTTGCCGGTCGGTGTAGTAATACTATGAAAGTTTAGATGCCAATCACCATATAAGTTCAAAGATAAAAAAGCCTGGAAGGAGGAGAGATGACTAGAAACGATTCGGTTGACCATTTTATGTGTGGATTAATTGTCGGAGTAGAGGACATTGTGCATTTCAGGTAAAATAACAACTCAATGTTTATATCCCAGGACAAATTAGCTAGCAACAGCAAGCTAGCTAAATAGGACAAATTAGCTAGCAAGTGCAAGCTAACTAGCTAAATTGCCATAAATGTTTAATGCTTTTCGACCTGTTCCCAAATTAATATAATTGGTTCAGAGTTTGTTTTGATATTTTAACCTGCGTGTCGTGATCGCGTTTGGTGTAGGGGAACAAAATAAATGTATGCACGATGGCGCACGATGGCGCACGATGGCGCACGCGCGCAGCCGGTTTGGGTTTCGTGTAAGACAGGACATTTATCTGCATCCAGGTTGAGGTTTGCTACCAGCAGGAACATGGAGCACTCTGTGTCAGTAAGTCATGATATTATTCTTTCCTTTACATTGCACGATACCATTTCAGGAGCTAATACTCCACTCATCTGAGTGGAGAAGCCCTATGCACCATGCACCTGTCCACTCCTTGAGCAACTTCCTGTCGGTGAGACTGTGATTAGAGGGTTAGGCAGGAGACCCTGGCTTGCTCTCTTTCGAATAGAAGACTTGATGCACTATTTAAACCTCTTTCACTATGGCAGTCTGTCATGTCATAGCATGTTTGTCACGTTGGTCTTCAAATTCGTAACTTAAACATCAAGACAAATACACCTAGAGCTTATGATTGACTAGGTCCAGAGTGAATACATTTTTATTCAGGTATATCAGACACATCACAGGTGTGTCAACTGAAATATACATGGAGTGTACAAAACTTTAGGAACACCTTCCTAATATTGACTTGCAACCCCGTTTTGCCCTGTGAACAGCCTCAAATTGTCGGGGAATGGACTTGGCCATGTTCTGTTATAATCTCCACCCGGCACAGCCAGAAGAGGACTGGTCACCCCTCATAGCCTGGTTCCTCTCTAGGTTTCTTCCTAAGTTTTGGCCTTTCTAGGGAGTTTTTCCTAGCCACCGTGCTTCTACACCTGCATTGCTTGCTATTTGGGGTTTTAGGCTGGGTTTTTGTACAACACTTTGTGATATCAGCTGATGTAAGAAGGGCTATATAAATAAATTTGATTTGATTTGAAATTTGATTTGACTACAAGGTGTCAAAGGCGTTCCACAGAGATGCTGGCCCATGTTGATTCCAATGCTTCCCGCAGTTGTTTCAAGTCGGCTGGATGTCCTTTGGGTGGTGGACCATTCTTGATACACACAGGAAACTGTTGAGTGTGAAAAACCCAGCAGCGTTGCAGTTCTTGACACTCTCAAACCAGTGCGCCTGGCACCTACTACCATATCCCGTTCAAAGGCATTTCAGTCTTTTGTCTTGCCTATTCACCCTCTGAATGGCAAACAGTCACAATCCGAGTCTCAATTGTCTCAAGGTATACTTTTTTTTCACCTGTCTCCTCCCCTTCATCTACACAGATTGAAGTGGATTTAACAGGTGACATCAGTAAGGGATCATAGCTTTCACCTGGATTCACCTAGTCAGTTAAGGTCATGGAAAGAGCAGGTGTTCCTAATGTTTAGACAAAGTGAAAATAAGTCAGTGTTTGCGTATGTAGCAGTTTGTATGAATTTGAGTGGTTACATACAATACATGTTGACAGAATGGCTGAGAGACAGAGATTGTTGCTGTATTCCCAGGTAAGGCACTTGCTTCCGGTACTACTGAAGGCCCCAGTATTCAGTCAGGCAGCTTGAAGAAGATGTGTGTCACCATCCAGGTCTGTCACAGCATGCAGTGACCTGATAGGGAGATGACAATAAATGCATTATGTGCCTTTTATCACCAAAGCCATGTTAGCATGCACTGCACATGTTGCTGAACAATTCAACCATTTTGTTACTGTCATTGATATATGGAAATTCACATACAATATTCAGTTCATAAACATTGACTATAATACCTCAAGGGTCCTGTGGTGAAACGACTGTTGATATGCTTTGTAAATACGGGCCCTGGTCTGTCTGCATGCTGCTTTCTAGTGATCTAATTCCCTCTCCATCTGAAATGCAACAACACCAAAAACATGAATAATAAGAATGATCCTAGTCAGTCAATAACTGAGTAACTAATGAAACACTAATGTAAATGTGCACAAGCCTACTCAGCCAAATTCAACCAAAACAACAAAAGCTATAGTATTTGCAGTAAAAATAAAGAGGGGCATGTTTCTTGACAACTTTTTTAGTCACCAATGCATCAATAAACAGGCAGGGGAACAAAACAGTTTCACCAAAAAATTTCAATATTCAGTAACCAGTCTTTAAAATATATTAAAATATAGCAACTGCAAGTATATAGTTGTTATTTTCTAGAAACCTAGCTACAGTCCACTTAGCTAGCTAGGTAAGATGGTGAACTCAGAGACTGATGGTAGGAGTTAGGAATGTTAGCCAGCAGTTTTAATCTAGGTAGCTAAATATATATATAAAGAATGGTGGTGGGGGGTATTGCCATCTACAAGGGGTGTATATTCTAGTCTTATTGGCAAATGTAACTTCCGACATGGCTTTAAGTGATGATAGCTAAATGGACATAGTCTAAAGGCTGCAAGCTACACAGACATTGTCTGACTGAATACATCGTCTTTGATTAATTGCCACCAAATATCCCCACAAGTTCTGTTTCTGACAAAATCCAGATAACAAATTGGTTGAGACCGTAGATCTTTTGTGAGGCTCCCATTCACTAGATTAATGAGCAACAACGTAAAGTATCCATGATTTATACGCTGCCATTTGTTTTAGAACAAAGGGTAGACAATGTTTGTTTCAACAGTATCTCTGTGATTTAATTGACCCTACCATTCCTAGTCTCTCTCTCTCTCTCTCTCTCTCTCTCTCTCTCTCTCTCTCTCTCTCTCTCTCTCTCTCTCTCTCTCTCTCTCTCTCTCTCTCTCTCTGTGGATGTGACCCACGTCTGCGCCTTTCTGAGTAAAATAAAACTTCTGTTGTCAAAAGTGCTAAACCTGTTGACAAATCACTGTGGCTCTATGGAAAAACTCCTCTACTGATTACCATTGTTTGCAAGACCAGCTAAGAGCTGTTAGAAACCTGTCTCAGGATGGACCAAGAGCCATTAACCAAATCCTGTTTATTATCCCAGCAGCTGGCTAAGCACACAATAACTCAGTCATTACAAACAACTTGGAAATGGGTGAAGAAAAATAAAGTACGACGACCGATGGTTGATGGGTGACTCAAGCTGCCTGATTATTCTAGAAAGGTGTTTTTGTAACCAGAAGAAGAGAGTCATTTAGGGATTTATGGGGTCATGGATTGGTAGATTGCATGGAGAAGGATCAAACGTTTGGAGTTTAATGCCTGGGATTTCTTATCCATCATATACCTCTATATGTACCAGAAGACTGAAGGGGATTTGAGGGGCAACAGGGCGTTGGCAGTTCAATGAGGTACTAAGAGAGGACATCAACTGACTGTTTTTCATGTCTCTGGAAGGAGATAGAGCCTCCCAAAAGTAACTGAGATCGGATCTTCACAACACAACACTTCAGATTTGTACGGTGTGTGTGTGTGTGTGTGTGTGTGTGTGTGTGTGTGTGTGTGTGTGTGTGTGTGTGTGTGTGTGTATGAATGAATTAAATAACACATCAATAAATAAATAAGAGTGTTAAAGTGAATGCCATTATACTAGATGTTTTGAATGGTATTTTTAGGAGAAAGAGAGTTAGGGACTGAGAGAAGTGGCATGGTGTTTTCTGGCTAGTTTTGGCTAGTTCCTATAAATGTGTGCTATATTACAGACTAGTCCTGGTCAGGTCACCCCTGTCTCTCCCATCAATTTGTACAGACAGATCTGTTCTCTCTTCCTCAGTTGTTTTTGTTATTCTCTTCACTCTAACAATCAACTGCCACTGGAACACCGGTTCAACATCTGAGCTGTATACTGTATGAAACACTCTCATCGTTCTCCAGAGGAGTAACAGTGTCTTACCACTGAACTCTGGCTCACATTCACACACTAGAGATGAACACTGTGTATGACATGGTCTGTATCCATTGCGGGTAGCCTTTAGATGTGGGTAATTTCCACCAGACGAGGCACTCTATCTACCAAATTGTTTGACATTTTATGTTGCAATATACCTTGACAAAGTGTTGGCTCACATTAGCTTCCTCATCATCCAAGGTAAAATGGAGATCACGTTTTATTGGTATACATCAATAAACAACACACTGTAAAAATGCAACTTATAAAATGTCCATTGCTAATATCCAAGTTGGCTGGAGTCCGACTTTGGGAAATTGTTGAACTGATATGGAATACTCCACGAACCCAATGATCTTTGCTCAACGTGAGTTGAATTTGAAAAACAATGTTGAGTGAACTGAAATGTTGAAGTTTACCATTGCCACACAAATAGCTGAGTAGATCACACAAGTTTAGTCGTTTGCTGCAATGTAAAATACTGTGTTAGCTTAAATACATGTGTCTCATTTGAATATTATCCAGTGTGCCTTGTGGCAAGATGTATTTTAATTTATTTTTGTCAATTTAATTGTCAGGGACCAGTTTACAACTAAAACATTTATTTCAGAGGCTGAAATACTGTATAATGCATTAAACCAGATATAGCAAGAAAGGTAAGTGGATTTGTTCTACCAATTAGTCATATTGTTTTACCTGGTCTGGTCTGTGGTTAGTCAGACCAGATTTGAAAGAACCCACTGTCTGGTCCATTAATTGGATCATCAATGAAACTGGAAAGGAGTCAAATGGGACTGACTAAGTACAACATTAATCTACTTGTCTGTTCCAATAAATAAATAATAACTTCCGTATTTAAGCAAGCATCTATATTACAGTTCATCCAACTTCGGAACTCTTGGCATAATGGCTCAGGTGTTGGGTTGACAGGTGCTGGACCTGGGTTTGAGTCCCGGTCGGGGTTTCCCCCCAAATTTGCTACATTGGTCCATGGAGTTGAATTAGTTTAGCTGACAAAACCCTTAAATTTATAGGACTTGCAATCAAAAGTTGAGTCAATCTAAAAAATCAAGGCAAGGTAAGACTTCAATTTGGCAAATGTGTTGAGACAATTCAGCAATGTATGTTAGCAGACCTTTTCTGCCCCAAAGTTGAGTGAACTAGAAATTGTATTGCAGCTGTTTGCCTTGATTTTTTAAAGTTGACTCCACTTGACTCCAGTGTAGCCTGGTCTCAGATCCATTTGTGCTGTCTTGTCCCACTGGTGTGTGTGTTTGTTTTTATTTAGAAAATAAAGAAGCAGTTTTATCGACTTCAATTGTCCTCCAAAAGTTTCAGAATGTTAACATCACACCCCTTATGGTCAGCCATTCTAACAATGACTATAGGAGTTGACAATTTACGCAGAAACAATCTGAGACCAGGCTAACATCACACTGGATGTCTTCTGGTGTTTTGATGGACACCAGCGTCCCAGCATTCGTCCCAGTCAGACTCTCTATAGGTTGATCTTGTTCTGTCATTGAGATGAGAGTGTGACCTAAAGGCACAGGAACATGGTACTTTATGTGATGTTTTTTTATGATCAAAATCATTGGATTTTTGGGCTCCCGAGTGGCGCAGCGGTCTAAGGCACTGCATCTCAGTACTGGAGGCGTCACTACAGACCCTGATTCGATTCCAGGCTGTATCACTACTGGCCGTGATTAGGAGTCCCATAGGGCAGCGCACAATTGGCCCAGTGTCGTCCGGGTTAGTGTTTGGCCGGGGTAGGCCGTCCATTGTAAATAAGAATTTGTTCTTAACTGACTTGCCTAGTTAAATAAAATAAAAATGTGTGATCCACTGGAGGCTTGTCGGAGGAGCTATAGGAGGATGGGCTCGTTGTAATAGATGGAATGGAATAGAAGTAACGGAGTCAAACGTGGTTTCCATATGTTAGATGTGTTTGATACCATTCCATTTATTCCATTCCAGCCATTACAATGAGCCCATCCTCCTATAGCTCCTACCACCAGCCTCCACTGATGTGATCATATGCTACTCATACGCCATCCTGTGTTATTATCCAATGACTTCACAAAGCACAATCACCTCGTGGTATAGTTGAACAGTTCTAGAAAATAAGTTCCTGGACTTTTAGAACTTTATCCAGGTCTTGCTGATTGCTATGAAATAGTGGTCTGCCAGTTGAATCTGTTATTGTCCTATTCCCTCACTTGCCAGGTGAACAGTCATAGAATGTTTACAGTAGAAATGTTACAGTACTGTCATATGAATCATCCAAGACACCACATTTAAAAGCTAAACCCACTTTTATTGAGCAGTTGGTAAACCTGTTATGATATTTCCGCTTTGACATTGAAACTCCAGTATTTTTCCACAGTACAGGCTGGTATTCTCTGAGCTCCAATTTTCTCGGTATGTTTATACAGGGTTAAGACAGCTCAAAGGCATCCCTAGCCCTGTAACTGGCTACACATTTAGGTCTGGATTCAATTTGTATCGCAAAGTGTTGTGAAAGATCCAGGTTAAAATGTAAAGGTAATTTCTGATTGAGCCAACATATGCAGCGTTTACCGTGTATGCAGTCTCCACGAATGCAGAAACATTGCCTTTACATTTAAATTGAGCTATAACACAGATCTTCCGTGATACTTCTGCAATACGGTTTGAATCCAGCCCTTAGGCAGCCCAATTCTGATCTATGTTTCACTAATTTGAACAATCAGATCAGCTCTGACAAATATCTGATGTGAAAAGATCTGATGTGATTGGTCAAAGACCAATTAGGGGAAATAATATCAGCATTGGGCTGCCTGTCTAAATGCAGCCTTAGTCTGCCTGTTCTTTCGGCACAGCACTCAGCACAGCCTTGCATGCAAACCTAATTGGCCTCAGCTGCTGATGCGACGCTATCAACTGGGGCATACATTCACAATGTTCTGTAACTATTTCCAAGGTAGTTGCTGTAAATGAGAATGTGTTCTCAATCAACTTACATGGTAAAATAAGGATTAAAAAAACAACTGGAACCTGTTGCTCACCAATACTGTGTGTTCCACTGTGTGTTGCATTTACTGCACAAAAAACTTTGTAAGGATGAGACCCTCACCTCTCACACACAGAGACACAGGCTAATGCTGTTAATGTAAAGTCACCCCACCAATTTGGCCTGCTGATTAAATGCAGGTGGATAAATGTGTGGGGATGAACATTGTTTCAGGGAATAAAATTATTAAAGTAGTGTTTGCACATTTTTAGACCTATTTGTTTGACTTTTTATTCTTGTTTTAGCTATTATAATTTGCATGTTTTATGTCTGAGTATTTATTGGTGCTAAAACTCAAGATTTGGAGCCTACTTTCGGAAAACTAAAAGCAACAGCCAGCTTCATCACACACTATCACAGGTTTGTACTGTTCTGCCATTCTTTTGCAGCTTGTGAACTACAGTGGCAAGAAAAAGTATGTGAACCCTTTGGAATTACCTGTATTTCAGAATAAATTTGTCTAATAGGTTAACACAGTTTGCTTAAACTAATAACACACAAACAATTATACGTTTTCATGTCTTTATTGAACACACCGTGTAAACATTCACAGTGCAGGGTGGGAAAAGTATGTGAACCCTTTGATTTAAAAACTGGTTGACCCTCCTTTTTGCAGCAATAATCTCAACCAAACATTTTGTAGTTGTGGATCAGACATGCACAACGGTCAGGAGGAATTTTGGACCATTCCTCTTTACAAAATTGTTTCAGTTCAGCAATATTATTGGGATGTCTGGTGTGAACCGCTCTCTTGGTCATGCCATAGCATCTCAATCAGGTTAAGGTCAGGACTCTGACCGGTCCACTCCAGAAGGTGTATTTTCTTCTGTTGAAGCCATTCTGTTGTTCATTTATGTGTTTTGGGTCATTGTCCTGTTGCATCACCCAACTTCTGTTGCGCTTCGATTGGCGGACAGATAGCCTTACGTTCTCCTGCAAAAAGTCTTGATTGACTTGGGAATTCATTTTCCTGTCAATGATAGCAAGCTGTCCAGGCCCTGAGGCAGCAAAGCAGCCCCAAACCATGATGCTCCCTCCACCATACTTTACAGTGAGGATAAGGTTTTGATGTTGTTGTGCTGTGCCTTTTTTTCTCCACACATAGTGCTGTGTGTTCCTTCCAAACAACTCAACTGTAGTTTCATCTCTCCACAGAATATTTGGCCGGTAGTGCTGTGGAACATCCAGGTGCTCTTTTGCCTGCAGCAATGTTTTTTTTGGACAACAGTGGATTCTTCTGTTGTGTCCTCCCATGAACACCATTCTTGTTTAATGTTTTACGAATCGTAGAATCGTCAGAGATGTTACCATGTTCCAGAAATTTCTGTAAGTCTTTAGCTGACACTCTAGGATTCTTCTTAACCTCATTGACCATTCTGTGCTGTGCTCTTGCAGTCATATTTGCAGGATGGCCACTCCTAGGAAGAGTAGCAACAGTGCTGAACTTTCTCCATTTATAGACAATTTGTCTTATCATGGACTGATGAACATCATGGCTTTTAGAGATAATTTTGTAACCCTTTCCAGCGTCATGCAAGTCAACAATTCTTAATCTTAGGTCTTCTGAGATCTCTTTTGTTCAAGGCATGGTTCACATCAGGCACTGCTTCTTGTGAATAGCAAACTCACATCTTGTGAGTGTTTTTTATAGGGCAAGGCAGCTCTAACCAACATCTCTAATCTCGCCTCATTGATTGGACTCCAGGTTAGCTGACTCCAGTAAGCTTTAGGAGAAGTCATTAGCCTAGGGGTTCACATACTTTTTCCAATCTACACTGTGAAAGTTTAAATGATATATTCAATATAGCCAAGAAAAATACAATAATGTGTGTTATTAGTTTAAGCACACTGTGTTTGTCTATTGTTGTGACTTATACGAAGATCAGATTAAATTTTATGACCAATTTATGCAGAAATCCAGGTCATTCCAAAGGGTTCACATACTTTTTCTTGTCACTGTATGTTCTATTGGAGCTTATTGTGATTGAACATTGCATTATTGTACAATTTTTCTAAAGGCAGTTCAACCTTGAGCCATTTTACAGTTCAACCTTGAGCCGGTTACTTCAATCTTTGATCATCCTGGAATGTTGGATCCTCAAGCTGCCTAGGATAAGATTCGGTATATTTCGTACATAATTATTTGTAGGTGTTTTTGTGTGCATTTTTTAAAATAAAACAATTCTATCAGAGTTTTGCAGGACAGTGATGGACAGTGATGGCAGGTCTGCTTGTTGGGCTGGTTAACTAGCTGGCTAATGTTTTTATTCAAATTTCACCTGGACAAGCCCTGGTTTTTGGTTTCCCCTGCCGGTTCCTGGAAGGATAAGGACTGTGTGCGGAGAAGTGATGGCTAAGGCTGCTGGGGACTTTCCTGGACCATGGCTGATGTGTGCCAGGTGGGTGCTACGCTTAGGCCATGGTGGCCTAGATACTTATGGAGGAGCACCTACTACAGAAGAACTGTGAATGTCCAAAATAGCAAGGTGAGCTCCTGGGCACCTGTCTGTCAGACTGAGTTTCTCTTGGCCGTAACATCAATGACCTTGTCCACTCAAGCAAACTGCCCAACAGACAGTTCTGCTCAAGCCCTGCTCCATAGCTCTGCTCAAGCCAACAGCCCACAGATGATGAACATTACTAGATACTTTCATCTTTCATTAATTGGCCATGACCTGCTTTTGTTTATTGTGCTTTAGTGTTATATTTTCACATTGTCCTTTGTACTTCCAATTCAGGTTGTTGCTGCCAGTTGTACAATGCCTAGTTGAAGTTGAAACCACAACTTATTATCTCTTTCTGGTTCTCACAACCCTGTGTGTGCGCACGTGTTCTCACAACCCTCACTGGCATATCCCTCTGATGCACAGAAACCATGCTCACAAAGGGTAGAGTGCTAAAAGTACTCCTAAAAGGTTTTCTACAAGGCGAGACACATCACTTCTACCGTGACCCCTGACCTATACTTCAAAGAGAGGACAAGGGGATTATTTAGACCATTTTATTCCATTTCACAGACCCATTCAGTTAGTTTCTCCTGTATTTTTATCATGGATTGCTTGGTGCCTACAGCTCAGGGGAAATGACAAAATATATAAAACAAGAGATCAAAGCATATTGACATCATTAGTGTTTCTTACTAAGAGCTAATAATACCTTTCTGTTTTTCTTTGAATGTATAATCTCTCTGTTTTCATGTTGCTTTGCATTAAACTGGTTTTGGTCTAGAGTTATTAGATTGTACATACTGTAGGCTGGTAACAGACTGTGCTCTCTCTCATCCATGTATTTTTTTCCTATCTCCCTTTATCTGGCTTATTCCATCAGTAGGGGGCTCAGAGGAATCTACTATGTCACGCTTAACAAAACTCAACCAAATTCAATTAACTACTCCACTGTGAGTTATCCAACAAAAATCTCCACTTTCACTTTGACTGCAGGATATGGCATGTGGTAAGAATCTTGAATTAAATGAAATATATATATTTTTTTAAGATTTACGTTTTTTTAATTGTTAAGTTACTTCGGAACACAAGAAATATTTGTGTATGCATGTAAAAAGGGTGAGAGTTAAACTACGATTTTAAAATGCATTGAATGGCAGAATGAACATGACATTGATCTCATTACTTTAGGTAAAAGAGCAAACCAAAACTCACTGGACCATCTGATCGATCAAGTGCTTCTGGTGGACTAAATTTAATAGATACATGGATAAATAAATGCCTACATGAATAAATGTTTATTGATGGTGTTTGAAATAAACTTCCAACATTCACTGTGTCTGTAAACATCATTGATTCGCCAGCGAGTTGTTGAGTACTGATTAGCCTTGATGTTTCTGTTTCACGCTTTTTCACATTCTAACAGCTTTTGTATGTCAGCGGTTTGAATGTGACTTTTGACACTTTGGTAAACAACAGAGGAGACAAATCTGAACAGTATATAGTGAAAATATTAGCTGTCTGTAGAATGGGCATAGGCTGTAAAAGACTGAGGAGGTAGTGAAGAAGCATGTAGTAGCGCCTCAGCCAGTCCATTCCCACACATCACAATGTTTAAGCATAGGGTTTCAGTAAGAGGTTTTCTATACACCGCAAACATCAATATTATAGTTAACGCTGTTTCAAGATCAAGTTGAAACAGTTGCTTGATGTTTTAAGGCACTATGGGGCTAACAGGAAATGAATGTTAGCTTGGAAGAGCAGGTTTAGCCAGGTATAATCCAGTGTTACAAATTAATACAGGTTCTGGGTAATCCAAACGGATATGCTATTATGTTTCACCATCATTTTACTTCACAAATGGAACGTATCAGTTTGGATTCCAGGCAATCTGGCCTTAATGGCCATGTACAGTACTCTTACCTCCACCCGGCACAGCCAGAAGAGGACTGGCAACCCCTCAGAGCCTGGTTCCTCTCTAGGGTTCTTCCTAAGTTCCTGCCTTTCTAGGGAGTTTTTCCTTGCCACCATGCTTCTACATTTGCATTGCTTGCTGTTTGGGGTTCTAGGCGGGGTTTCTGTATAAGCACTTTGTGACATCTGCTGATGTAAAAAGGGCTTTATAAATACATTTGATTGATTGATAGGGAAAGAGTTGTGATAAACAGTGATTTAGTATTGGCAGGCTGAGAAAAGGAGTGTGAAAATATTAACACAACTTTCCTACATATAGTGCATTCAGAAAGTATTCAGACCCCTTCCCTTTCTCCACATTTTGTTACGTTACAGCCTTATTCTAAAATTGATTAAATAAAACATTTCTCATCAAAAGAACATTTCGATTTGGAGCAATAAAGAAATGGAATAAATTAACTGAGCAAATCAGAAACCTTTCAATATATAAATTTAAACATTATTTTAAAACAATTTAAATATAATACACAGAAATGTTGTGGGATTACAGTAGATGAAGAATTCATATTTTTTAGATTGATTATTTATTGGTTTATTACGTTAATATATGATGTATTTTTGTAATAGTGTGTTATATGTGAAATTGTGTTCGTATATAAATTGTATTTTAATATTTAAGGACTCTTGGAAGATTAGTCCAAATGGGGACTAAAAGAGATCCAAATAAAATAAAATAAAAATCAATCTACACACGATACTGCATAATGACAAAGAGAAAACAGGTTTTAAGAAATGTTTGCAAATTTCTTACAAATAAATAACTTACCTTATTTACATAAGTATTCAGACCCTTTGCTATGAGACTCTAAATTGACCTCAGGTGCATCCTGTTTCCATTTATCATTTTTGAGATATTTCTACAACTTGATTAAAGTACACCTGTGGTAAATTCTATTCATTGGACATGATTTGGAAAGGCACACGCCTGTCTATATAAGGTCCCACAGTTCACAATGCATGTCAGAGCAAAAACCTAGCCATGAGGTCGAATTAATTGTCCGTAGAGCTCCTAGACAGGATTGTGTCGAGGCACAGATCTGGGGAAGGGTAACAAAACATTTCTGCAGCATTGAAGGTCCCCAAGAACACAGTGGCCTCCATCATTCTTAAATGGAAGAAGTTTGGAACCACAAAGACTCTTCCTAGAGCTGGCCGCCCGGCCAAACTGAGCAATCGGGGGAGAATCTACTGTCACGCTTAATAAAACTCAACCAAATTCAATTAACTACTAAACTGTGAGTTATGCAACAATCTTCACTTTCCTCCAATTTCACCTTGACTGCAAGATATGGCATGTGGTAAGAATTTTGAATTAAATATTATATTTTCATTATAGATACGTATTTTTTTTAATAAAATAAAAAATGTACCTAGGAACTTTAAATATTTGTGTATGCATGTAAAAAGGGTGAGAGTTAAACTACCATTTGAAATGCAAAGTACAGAGATCCTTGATTAAAAACCTACTCCGGAGCGCCCAGGACCTCAGACTGGGGTGAAGGTTCACCTTCCAACAGTACATCGGCCCTAAGTACACAGTCAAGACAAAGTAGGAGTGGCTTCAGGACAAGCCTCTGAATATCCTTGAGTGGCCCAGCCAGAGCCCGGACTTGAACCTGATTGAACATCTCTGGAGAAAATAGCTGTTCAGCGACGCTCCCCATCCAACCTGCAGAGAAGAATGGGGGAAACTCCCCAAATACAGGTGTGCCAAGCTTGTAGCATCATACGCAATAAGACTCAAGGCTGTAATCGCTGCCAGAGGTGCTTCAACAAGTACTGAGTAAAGGGTCTGAATACTTACACTACCGTTCAAATGTTTGGGGTCACTTAAAAATGTCCTTGTTTTTTAAAGAAAAACTAAAAAATGTGTCCATTAAAATAACAACAAATTGATCAGAAATAGTGTTGACATTGTTAATGACTATTGTAGGTGGAAACGGCTGATTTTATTTTTATGGAATATCATTCATAGGTGTAAAGAGGCCCATTATCAGCAACCATCACTCCTGTGTTCCAATGGCATGTTGTGTTAGCTAATCCAAGTTTATCATTTTAAAAGGCTAATTGATCATTAGAAAACACTTTTGAAATGATGCTAGCACAGCTGAAAACTCTTGTTCTGAATAAATAAGCAATAAAACTGGCCTTCTTTATACTAGTTGAGTATCTGGAGCATCAGCATTTGTGGGTTCCGCTACAGGCTCAAAATGGCCAGAAACTAAGAAAAAAAAAGAAAAAAATTGCTTTTCTTTCAAAAACAAGGACATTTCTAAGTGATAGAACTTTTGAACGGTAGTGTATGTATGTGTATGTGATATTTCAGTTTTGTATTTTTTATAATTTCTAAAAACCTATTTTTGCTTTGTTATCATGGGGCATTGTGTCTAGATTGAGGATTTTTTATTTTTTTTGTATCCAATTTAGAATTAGGCTGTAATGTAACAAAGTCAAGGGGTCTGAATACTTTTTCCGAACAAGATTCTCTGGTCTGATGAAACCAAGAATTAACTCTTTGTCCGAACAACCTATTTTTGCTTTTCATTATGGGGTATTGTGTGTAGACTGAGGGGGAAAAAACGACTGAATCCATTTTAGAATAACGCTGTAACGTTACAAAATGTGGTAAGTCAAGGGGTCTGAATACTTTCCAAATGCGCTGTAAAACTTACAGTGGGTATGGAGTAAGTTGAGCCACGGGACAGGGTAAGCTAAGCAGCCTACACATTTATGTACTGAATTCAATATTACCACTTTTTTAAAACCATCTTTATTCCCAAACACAATTCAACTTCATCATTATTGCTTTTTTGTCTTTACATTTTTTTAACACTTTTAAAATAATGCCTTGCATTACATCTGGGAAGAAAACACTTCAATTTGCTAAACTTGCCATTGGCGCAACTTACTGCAAGGAAAACATTTTGACTATATTAGCCCACACAAGGATGCACTTTCATGATAGCTTTAGGCCCACATATTGAAGATAATAGAGACCCCATATGATGTATAGAACAATCTTAAAATGTTCTACTTTGGTTTAGATACAAGCATCATGAAACCTATAACACAAATGAATTTGACTTGGTGAAAATCAGTTTTTTGGACCTAACTTGCATACCACTGTTTCCATCTGGTTTCTTCCTTTCGCAGACTCCATGAAATTATGACCTCTTCTTAAATATTTGGTCAAATGATAAAACATTTTGTATGGTTTCCTAGAAACCATGGCTGAACTTAACCCACTCTCCCCTACTGGGAAAACTGGTGGGAACATACTGGACAGCTATATTAACAACACCACACTGTTATCCTTGATGCGGTAGTAGCTAAGACGGGGTGAAGTCTATAATAAAGCAATGCTCTGCCTTCTTAACAACACTATCAATAAGGCAGGTCCTACAGGCCGTACTTTGTCGCACCTGAACTACTGTTCAGTCGTGTGGTCAGGTGCCACAAAAAAGGACTTAGGAAAATTGCAATTGGCTCAGAACAGGGCAGCACGGCTGGCCCCTGGATGTACACAGAGAGCTAACATTAATAATATGCATGTCAATCTCTCCTGGCTGAAAGTGGAGGAGAGATATTGACATGTTGAATGCACTGAGCTGTCTGTCTAAACTACTGGCACACAGCTCAGACACCCATGCATACCCCACAAGACATGCCACCAGAGGTCTCTTCACAGTCCCCAAGTCCAGAACAGACAATGGGAGGCACACAATACTCATAGAGCCATGACTACATGGAACTCTATTCCACATCAAGTAACTGACGCAAGCAGTAAAATTTGATTAAAAAAAATATTTAAAAAAACACCTTATGGAACAGCGGGGACTGTGAAGCAACACAAACATTGGCACAGACACATGCATACACACGATAACATACGCACTATACATACAGTTGAAGTCGGAAGTTTACATACACCTTAGCCAAATACATTTAAAGTCAGTTTTTCACAATTTCTGACATTTAATCCAAGTAAAATTTCCCTGTCTTAGGTCAGTTAGGATCACCACTTTATTTTAAGATTGTGAAAAGTCAGAATAATAGTAGAGAGAATGATTTATTTCAGATTTTATTTCTTTCATCACATTCCCAGTGGGTCAGAAGTTTACATACACTCAATTAGTATCTGGTTGCATTGCCTTTAAAATGTTTAACTTGGGTAAAACGTTTCGGGTAGCCTTCCACAAGCTTCCCACAATAAGTTGGGTGATTTTGGCCCATTTCTCCCAACAGAGCTGGTGTAACTGAGTCAGGTTTGTAGGCCTCCTTGCTCGCACACGCTTTTTCAGTTCTGCCCACACATTTTCTATGGGATTGAGGTCAGGGCTTTGTGATGGCCACTCCAATACCTTGACTTTGTTGTCCTTAAGCCATTTTGCCACAACTTTGGAAGTATGCTTGGGGTCATTGTTCATTTGGAAGACCCATTTGCGACCAAGATTTAACTTCCTGACTGATGTCTTGAGATATTGCTTCAATATATCCATGTAATTTTCCTCCTCATGGTGCCATCTATTTTGTGAAGTGCACCAGTCCCTCCTGCAGCAAAGCACCCCGACAACATGATGCTGCCACCCCCGTGCTTCACAGTTGGGATGGTGTTCTTCGGCCTGCAAGCATCCCCCTTTTTCCTCCAAACATAACGATGGTCATTATGGCCAAACAGTTCTATTTTTGTTTCATCAGACCAGAGGACATTTCTCCAAAAAGTACGATCTTTGTCCCCATGTGCAGTTGCAAACCGTAGTCTGGCTTTTTTATGGTGGTTTTGGAGCAGTGGCTTCTTCCTTGCTGAACGGCCTTTCAGGTTATGTCGATATAGGACTCGTTTAACTGTGGCTATAGATACTTTTGTACCTGTTTCCTCCAGCACCTTCACAAGGTCCTTTGCTGTTGTTCTGGGATTGATTTGCATTTTTTGCACCAAAGTACGTTCATCTCTAGGAGACAGAACACGTCTCCTTCCTGATCGGTATGACGGCTGCGTGGTCCCATGGTGTTTATACTTGCGTACTATTGTTTGTACAGATGAACGTGGTAACTTCAATTGTTTTTCTGAGGTCTTGGCTGATTTCTTTTGATTTTCCCATGATGTCAAGCAAAGAGGCACTGAGTTTGAAGGTAGGCCTTGAAATACATCCACAGGTTCACCTCTAATTGAGGAAAATTGACATCATTTGAGTATCAGAAGTTTCTAAAGCCATGACATTATTTTCTGGAATTTTCCAAGCTGTTTAAAGGCACAGTCAAATTAGTGTATGTAAACTTTTGACCCACTGGAATTGTGATACAGTGAATTATAAATGAAATAATCTGTCTGTAAACAATTGTTGTAAAAATGACTTGTGTCATGTACAAAGTAGATGTCCTAACCGACTTGCCAAAACTATAGTTTGTTAACAAGAAATTTGTGGAGTGGTTGAAAAAATACTTTTAATGACTCAAAATCACATACGCATGGTTATCAGTTGTTAATGTGAGTGTAGCGAAATGCTTGTAGCGAAATGCTTGACTCCAACCTAAGTGTATGTAAACTTCTGACTTCAACTGTACACGTGTATTTAGTACTGTAGATATGTGGTAGGGGCTTGAGGGCACACATTGTGTTGTGAAATCTGTGAATGTATTGTAATGTCTTTAAAATTATATAAACTGCCTTAATTTTGCTGGACCCCATGAAGAGTAGCTGCGGCTTTGGCCGCAGCTAATGGGGATCCATAATAAATACAAATATCACTGTGACCTGTATTTTCCTATGTTCATATTCCTCCCATGGCAGGAGGAATGGCTGTGGAGGATGTTTGTACACTTTGTAAAATAGGGACCTTTTTCAACAGGCAGGCAGAATCAGGTGTAAATGTAATACTTTTTACATACAGATTAATCAGGTGGTCCAGTTGTGCAATGAGCAATATTTACAAAATCATTCAAAAAGATATATATATATATTTACAAAGTTCTCACTTCAATGAAAAGTAGCAGGCAAACCTGTCTAATCCACCAGGTTAGGGGTGTCACAGGCTTCCAGCAGCCTCTCCTCACAATTACCAAACCAAATCTGCACAAGAAGCCCAAAATATGTGCTTATATTCTCTAAGCCCCTTCATGAGACATACTGTATAATGACAATTAAACTAATAATTCGTGTACGTTTGTAAAAGG
Source organism: Salmo salar (assembly GCF_965601325.2). Lineage (NCBI taxonomy): Eukaryota > Metazoa > Chordata > Actinopteri > Salmoniformes > Salmonidae > Salmo > Salmo salar. Next base: position 59,579,659 of record NC_138302.1, on the reverse strand, counting down.
CATATTTCAAAATCCTTCATTACATTGTAAACATTAGTCTCAAGCAAGTGTAATCAGAACCTGTTCATAAAAGTAACGTATATAATTTAAATCACTGCTCATAGTAAACTCATTAATAATATTGGCATCCTCGCAGGAAAGCTGTATCTCTATGGGAATGTGCTCGTGCGTGGACACATATCTGACTGGTACCGGACTTTTAATACAGACTAAGAAGTTCGCGGGACTAATCGGCAAACAAATACTTTTTTGAAAGCTAATGATCATATCAACTTCTACCTCGTGAGTCGTGCAAAAAGTAATGTGCACTATAAACATCGCGCCCAATCAAAAGGTGAGAAAACGCTAATTAAAATGTAACCTCATGTCAAATGCTGATATCAACGGCATGGAAATTGTGAAACGCTAGCAACTGTTGTAGAATAATATGGTATATAGATTTAACAAAGATTCATTTGAACTTGTGAAAACAACAACAAACATTTTGATCAGGGAACATAGCGCTCTCAACTGATGGGAGTTTGGAGAGCGCGCCGAGGTGGGTCTTCGCAAATTTATATCACTGGGAATTGAGACATTCACACGAGACTGATTTCCTTTTCGCATAATCTGACCAAGACTGGGTGACCTGAGCACAGGGGTCACATACTGAACAAAAATATAAACGCAACATGTAAAGTGTTGGTCCCATGTTTCATGAGCTGAAATAAATGTGCCACGCCAGCCCAGGACCTGCATATCCAGCAACTTTACAGCAGCTGCGGGATCGTCTGAGACCAGCCACCTGGACAGCTGATGAAACTTTGTCTGTAAAAAAGCCCCTTTGTGGGGAAAAACTCATTCTGTTTGGCTGGGCCTGGCTCCCCAGTGGGTGGGCCTGGCTCCCAAGTGGGTGGGTGTATGCCCTCCCAGGCCTACCCATGGCTGCTCCTCTACCCAGTCATGTGAAATCAATAGATTATGGCCTAATTATTTTTATTTAAATTGATTGATTTCCTTATATGAACTAACTGAGTAAAATTGTTGAAATTGTTGCATATTGCGTTTATATTTGTGTTCAGTATGGGATGACAGTTAGCAGAATGAATTAAAAGAGAAACTTAAAGAAAAATAAATGATAGACGTTGGAATTTTTTGGTAAAACCTTGACGTTGTGATTCATTCTTATTCAAATAAATACTTGTTAACGTCAATACCTAAAATAATGGTGATACATAACATAGGTACTTTCATTTGAAACTAATAGCTGTTTGAAACTTTTTTTTGTATGGGGATGCTGTGACAAAAAACATCCGATAGCTTAGTCTCAACTCCCAAGGTAAAACACTATTTATTCATCAACCTACCGGTGAATACAATCCATACAGTCTCCATCACAGTCGATGAGATTTTAGAGAAATAACAGAGGGTATTAGATTAGACAAAGTGACTGAAAAAAAAGAGCACCGATCCATACCAGATGTTTTCCATTTGGGTCCTGTCAGATAAACTGTCATGCTGGAGGACAAGACTAGCCTCGGAGAATAGCAAGGCAGATTGTCACATCTCTGCTAGCTTGGAAGCAATAAGTGGCTAAATCCCCAAAATTACTTTGAGATGGAATCAACTCTGAAAACGTAATCCCTCAACCTAATATGCTTATAAAACAAAACATTAGATGACATATTTCAACACAGCAGGCAATGTTAAAACATTTCAGAAAAACAAGTGAATATGGGAAGTGGTTTAGCTGCTTTGCCCCTTAGGGGCACTGTATTAAAAAGTATTGACATTGATAAGTGAAGCTGAACACTATGCATCATTTACGCCTTCTTAGCTGTCTCTTTACTCATAACGAGAGCTAGCTCAAAGGACTATAGATGACACAAGACAAAATACTCCCGCACCATTCTCTCTAAAAAATAAATAAATGGGCACATCAAATCACACTTTATTTGTCACATGTAAGATATAGAAAAATAATAACACAAGGAATAAATACACAATCAGTAACGATTACCTGGCTATATACACGGGTACCGAGTCGATTTGCAGGGGTACGAGGTAATTGAGGTAGATATGTATATATAGGTAGGGGTAAAGTGACTAGGCAACAGGATAGATAATAAACAGTAGCAGCAGCATATGTGATGAGTCAAAAGAGTGCAAAGGGCGGGTCAATGTAGACAGTCCGGGTAGCTATTTGGTAGTGTTATTGCTTGGGGGTAGAAGCTGTTCAAGGTCTTGTTGGTTCCAGATTTGGTGTATCGGTACCGCTTGCCATGCGGTAGCAGAGAGAACAATCTATGACTTGGGTGGCTGGAGTCATTGACCATTTTTAGGGCCCTTCTCTGACACCGCCTGATATAGAGGTCCTGGATGGCAGGGAGCTCAGCCCCAGTGATGTATGGAGCAGCAGGGACTACCCTCTGTAGCACAGAGCAGTTTCCATACCAAGCTGTGATGCAGGCAGTCAGGATGCTCTCAATGGTGCAGCTGTAGAACTTTTTAGGGATCTGAGGGCCCGTGCCAAATATTTTCAGTCTTCTGATGGGGAAGAGCCGCTTTTGTGTTTCCATTTGAAACTCCTGATAGTTTGCAAGCCCTGCCACATCCGACGAGTGTCAGAACCGGCGTAGTAGGATTCAATCTTAGTCCTTTATTGACGCTTTGCCGGTTGATGGCTCATCGGAGGTCGGAGCGGGATTTCTTATAAGCGTCTGGATTATTGTCCCCCTCCTTGAAAGCGGCAGCTCTAGCCTTTAGCTTAATGCGGATGTTGCCTGTAATCCATGGCTTTTGGTTGGGATATGTACATACAATCACTGTGTGGACAATGTCGTCGATGCACTTATTAATGAAGCCGGTGACTGATGTGGTAAACTCCTCAATGTTATCAGATGAATCCCAGAACATATTCCAGTTTGTGCTAACGAAACAGTCCTGTAGTTTAGCATCCGCTTCATCGGACCACTTCTGTTTTCCATAAAAAGTAGGTAAACTGGATTTCAGTTTCCCTGCATTAGAATCACCTGCCACGAGAAGCTCCGCCTCTGGATGTGCATTTTCTTGTTTGCTTATGGCCCTATACTGTACAGTTCATTAAGTGTGGTCTTAGTGGCAGCATCGGTTTGTGGTGGTAAATAGACAGCTATGAAAAATATAGATAAACGGTCTTAGTATTTAGAATGGTCTTTAGCATATCATGAGGTATTCTATGTCAGGCGAGCAAAACCTTGAGACTTATCCACATCACCCTACATAGCTTAGTGGAGGTTTTGACAATGCTGAGCTATGATCTTAGATGTTATTAAATGAGTGCATCCTGCTGGTATTGCCTCATAGTAATACATTAATGGGTAGTAATCCCACAAATATTTCCATCTAGTTTGGCAATTTTAAGGATTTTATAGCAGGGTTAATTCTGACAGTATACCATGGAGGACAAATGGGGGGGAGGGGGGGGGGGCACTTGTGTAGGTCACAAATGCATAAACTAACTTGTTCAACCTTTTGATATAGAGTCTGTAATATAAACAACATAATACTTACAATAAAAATGATAATAAAAATAAAATAGTAACACGAGGAATAAAATGCACAAGAATGGAGCTATATACACAGGGTGTACCAGTACCAGATCAATGTAGTGTGTGTGTGTGTGTGTGTGAGAGTGTATATAGTATGTGTAATATATAGTCTTGGGAGTGTGTGTAGAGTCATTGCAAGATAGGGTCAGTGCAGATAGTTCAGATTACCATAAATTACCATAAATTAACTATTTAGCAGTCTTATGGCTCCGGTATGGTTTGCCGGACAGAAGCAGAGTGAACAGTCTATGGCTTGGGTGGCCAGAGTCTTTGGCATTCTTTGGCTTTCATCTGACACCGCCTGAAAGAGAGGTCCTGAATGGCAGGAAGCTCGGCCCCAGTGATGTACTGGGCTGTCCGAATCACCCTCTGTAGTGCTTTGCTGTCAAGGGTGTTGCATTTGCCATACCAAGCGGTGATGTAGCCTGTCAAGATGTTCTTGATGGTGCAGCTGTAGAACTTTTTGAGGATCTGAGGGCCTGTGCCAAATCTATTCAGCCTTCTGATGGGGAAGAGTCACTGTGATGCACTCTTCACAACTGTGCGAGTGTGTGTGGGCCATGTTAAGTCCTTAGTAATGTGGATGCCAAGGAACTTGAAGCTCTTGACCCGCTCCGATACTGTACTGCCCTGTTGATGTGGATGGGGGCGTGCTCTCTCCTCTTTCTCCTGTAGTCCACGATCAGCACCTTGGCTTTACTGACGTTGAGGGAGAGGTTGTTGCCATGGCACCACACAGCCAAGCTTCTGACCTCCTCCCTGTAGGCTGTCTCATCACCGTCGGTGATCAGGTCTACCACTGTTGTGTCGTCAGCAAACTTAATGATGACGTTGGAGTCGTGCTTGGCCACACAGTTGTGGGTGAACAGGGAGTTGAGCGGTCCCCATGTTGAAGATCAGATTTGTTGGGCACAGGGACTTTGGAGCTCTGCCTGAAACATGTCGGTTTTATAGACTCGGTCAGAGAAAGGTTGAAAATGTCAGTGAAGACACTTGCCAGTTGGTCCGCGCATGCTCTGAGTACACGTCCTGGTAATCCGTCTGGCCCCCGGACTTGTGAACGTTGACCTGTTTAAAGGTTTTGCTCACATCGGCTACAATGTGATCACGTGAGCGTGATCACACAGTTGTCCGGAACAGCTGATGCTCTCATGCGTGCTTCAGTGTTGCTTGCCTTAAAGCGAGCATAAAAGGCATTTAGCCGTCTGGTAGGCTCGTGTCACTGGGCAGCTCGTGGCTGGGTTTCCATTTGTAATCCGTAATAGTTTGCAAGCCCTGCCACATTAATAATGGTTGCGAGAAAGGCTAGCTATGATACCACAGATGAAAGGGGAATGATAATGTAGCTAGCTAAATACATAAAGCTAAATTGTAATGTGATGTAGCATGTCAGAAGATGTGCATAGCTCACGTTAGCTAGCTACCTCACCCATTGGCAACTGTAGCCCATTGGTATTTAGGTTCAATACAGGGCAGAGACTTGGATACTAGCTTGCTATATCAGTATAGGATGTAGCCAGCTTGCTTTCAATAATGTTTCAACTTGAACTCTCTAGCTAACGTTAACTAGCTAGCAAACTCATTTCAACTTGGACAATGATATAACTAACACGGATTTGCAAGTTAGGTAGCTAGCTAGCTAGTATTCGAGGGCTTCGTCTGCCAAAACAAAATGTTTGTTCTCATAAAAGTTTATAGTGTATTTTCTAGGGCAAAAGTAAATTAAGGATGGTATTTGTCTACTACAAATATAGCTATGGCAGCAAATGGCAAAACGTTTCAGCAAGCATTCATTAACGCATATAGCTGGTTGCATAGTAACAGCGTCAGCATCACCGACCTGAATCTATTCTGTAGTTACAGTCCCTGTATTAGCATATCAATACATCCAAACTAGAGATTAGTTATTTTTCTCACTATATGTTTATTGAGTGATGATATTTTATTTCATTCACAGGCTACCTACAAAATCTGGTGGATTTGTTGTTCAGCAGTGTCGTGTGAACCCTCCTACCACATCAGGAGCTGTTACAGAAGGCTGAGGCAGTGGCCAGACACCAATCCCACTTCAGAGTAATGGAGGACACTTAAATAAAGCGTGGCCAGTTCAGAAGGGAAACACGAGTGTGGTGGCATCAGAGGATATTGCACAAATTGGATTCACACACTAATTACATGCAGTCTATTTAAATTGACCAGTTCTTGACGTTATTTTTCAATACCGAATGTCACTCGCTAGCATGTGCTGGTGTCTCTTGCTGCTGTGCTGCTGTAACTAGCTGTTATTTCCTATGTTCGCTGTTTCTGATATTAACTTTCTTTGCAAATGCTCGCTAGTTATTTGAACCTCGCTCGCTTATGTTGCAATGTTTGGCTGCTGTGAGGCTGTCATTGATTGAGAGGATCAGCCATGTTGCTGCTCTACTGACAACTGTTGTCAGTCAATAGCCAGCTAGCTAGCTAAGTAGAATTAGTCTCGGGAGAAGCCTATTTGTTTGTTCCCAATGGCAGCTTCCAAGCAGAGTCTGTGCTCTTGGTTAACATACACCCCATCACAGAGAATCATCCCTCGTCCGTACAAGGAAGCTATACTAGGCTAGCGATACAGCCCTATGCGTCAATATACAGTAAGTAGCGATGTTGTCTTGAATGACATGTGCAAGGAGATATGTGTCGCACAGCTCACGAGACCGTGGCAAGGCACTTTATCAGTGATACCTTTTATGGTGTCATCTCAGTCACATTAGTTAATATAACTTGTGCCGGCAGTCACACTTTAATTTTTTTTAACAAATTATCTGACTTATGGTCATTGTCTTGGAACCATATTCCTAATCAAATCAAATCAAATGTTTATTGGTCACATACACAGGGTTAGTAGATGCTAATGCGAGTGTAGAGAAATGCCCTGAGCAACCAGAGGATTTGCAAGCTCGTTAGTGCATACTGTTGCATTGAGTCACCCTATTAACATACATTTTACAGTATAATTTTAGTCACATAGTTATATTTACTTCATCTTATCTGCAGCATTAGGTTAGTCTGATTTATTAGCCATGTTACTATCATGAGTCAGTTTCACATAGACCGACAGGGAGGGACTACCGACTGTATCTTGCATTCTAGTAGTACTATTCTAGTGTCATCGTAGTCACTATCTTATTCTATCATATGCTATTGTATTGTATGCTATTGTAGTGATCACATCATCCTAGTCATGTTTTAGCCCTGTTATTAATTAATCTTCTGCTTGCATTTTGTTTTCTTCATGTCTTACATACCTGTTCTTCACGTGTTTCATGCTCCAACTTTTAATGCTGTAGTGAATGCTCGCACATTCAGGTGTTAGCTGTAATCTTTGCTTCACTACCTCACTCTCCATCCGACTTCGATGAATAGAAGAGTAGACTATCCTCTTTCTTGGAGGACCATGGACATAGACTTCGAAATGACGTTTAACTTTGTTTTATTAAAACCAATGCATTTGTGTTACCACCAATCCGTCATTTAATTATAATCATCATATAACCATTTAAAACATCTATTTCACAGAGTATAAGTGGTGATTTCATGAGGTATGAGGGAGTGAAATTAAGTGTGCTGTGTTAACAGGCTCTGGACCGGTGAGTAAACATTGACATTGGTTAAGTCCCAAATGGCACCCTATTCCCTAAATGTTTGTGCACTCTATAAGGAATAGTGTGTCAATTGGGATGCAGGCATGGACTACTGGCCTGAATTTCACTCATCCACCATGTGAGTATAGCACTCATTAGCTCCTGCCTGTGTCCAACAATACTGTAAGTGGAATGAAAAAGAACACCAAGGCACAAGATAACAAATAATGTCTATGATTCTTGTTATGTCTTGCATTGTAAATGCACCAGCAATATATAAATCAGCACTAAGTCATGCAGACACAAGGCAAATCACTCTCATTAACAACAATAAAATACCAAAATGATTATTTATTAAAAAAAATATGGTCAGCTCAAAGAATAAGAAAAACTCCATTCATTCTATCTCGTTTGAAAGGTAGTTTTGCTTCAAGTACAGAAATGAAAACCAAAGTCATAAAAAGTGATTTTGATCTTTACAATATAACGATTTAGGTTTTTGAGTGAAGATGGTGCCGATTAACCTGCCTGCCGACTGCAATATCAAACCTGTCAGTCAAAAGAGAGGTTTGATCAGCATGAAGATAAAACCACCAGGTCCCAATGTTTTTATTATTCTATCCGTTATAGATAGTGTCACTCTCTGGTGCTAACAACCACTGACCCGTGCATTTGGTTCTGAGGTGTTGTTTCCAGCCAACAACTCCCAATCCTTCCATGGAGAGAATACTCAAAATAGAATACTGACTGTGAGAAGTTGTCAAGCGATGTCCTCTTTTTTCGAATAAATACATTTTAAAATGTTTTGCAACTGTTATAAAACTTTAGGGAAATAGCAACTTAGAAATGTCCTTTGTCCAAATATATGAAATTCCTGCCTTTCCCATGATATATTTCTCTAGAGCAGTCATACTTGTTCAAAGGTTGTGTTTGTTTGTAAAACCAAATGACTGTATTTCCCATCTGCATGTCAGCCTATAGGAGGACAGAGAAGAGATGGTTCTCCCACGGAATCTTGATAACCGAATAAACCAATCACTCCAACTAGGCACATTGATTATTGAGATCATGACTTTGCTCTAAATAAGCTGTACTGTTTACCATTTAGAACCTCTTGCTACTTACTGTAATCACAGTCTATTTCATATATATATATATATATATATATATGGAGGATTTCAATCAACAGTAAACAAGACGTAAGTAAGAGTGGTAGCCTACGCCTAATGCACACTTTCAATTTCCCTACATCACTTCCTGTTCGAACTAAATGACTACATTGCAAGTAGGATTAAGATACAACAGTATTTCTCTGTTTGAACATGTACACTACCGGTCAAAAGTTTTAGAACACCTAATCATTCAAGGGGTTTTCTTCATTGGTGCTATTTTCTACATTGTAGAACAACAGTGAAGACATCAAAACTATGAAATAACACATATGGAATCATGTAGTAACCATAAAAGTCTTAACCAAATCAAAATATGTTTTATATTTGAGATTCTTCAAAAAGCCACCCTTTGCCTTGATGACAGCTTTGCACACTCTTGGCAGTCTTATTTCTTGTGCGTAGAAGCTGTTCAGGGTCCTAATGGTTCCGCACTTGGTGCATCGATACAGCTTGACATGTGGTAACAGAGAGAACAGTATATGACTTGGGTGGCTCGTATAGAGGTCCTGGATGGCAAGGAGCTTGGCCCCAGTGATGTACTGGGCAGCAGGCACTACCCTCTCTAGTGCTTTGTGGTTGGATGCCATGCAGTTGCCATACCAAGCGGTGATGCACCCAGTCAAGATGCTCTCAATGGTGCAGCTGTAGAACTTTTTCGGGATCTGAGGGCCCATGCCAAATATTTTCAGCCTCCTGAGGGGGAAGGGTCGTTGTCGTGCCTTCTTCACGACTGTGTTGGTGTGTGTGGAACATGATAATTACTCAGTAATGTGGACACAGAGAAATGTGAAGCTCTCGACCCGCTCCACTACAGCCCCATCGATGTAGGCGGGTGCTTACTCTGCCTTTCATTTCCTGTAGTCCATGATCAGCTCTTTTATCTTTCAAATGTTTAGGAAAAGGTTGTTGCCTTTGCACCACACTGCCAGGTCACTGCTTAGTGACTAGCTTGGAGGGGACAATGGTGTTGAACGCTGAGCTGTAGTCAATGAACAGGATTCTCACATACGTATTACTTCTCTAGGTGGGTGAGGGCAGTCTGGAGTGCAATTGAGATTGCGTCATCTATGGATCTGTTGGGGAGGTTTGCAAATTGGAGTGGGTCTAGGGTGTCTGGGATGATGGAGTTGATGTGTGCCATTAGCAGCTTTTCAAAGCACTTCATGATTACAGATGTGAGTGCTACAAGGCTGTAGTCATTATGGTATGAAGCCTTAGAGTTTTGGGGAACAGGAATGATGGTGGTCAGTTTAAGACATGGGGATTACAGAATGGGACAAGGAGACTGTGAATATGCCTGCCAGCTGTTCATTGAATGCTCTGAGAACGCGCCCGGGAATACCATCCAACCCCGTGGCCTTGCGAGTGACCTGATTAAAGACCTTACTCATGTCGGCCTTGGAGAGTGAGATCATCCAGTCCTCTGGGTCGGTGGGAGACCCTCACGCAAAGCACAGTGTTGTTATTGCCAAAGTGAGTTTGTCTGGTAGAGAGGCATCATTGGGCAGATCATGGCTGGATCTTCCTTTGTAATCTGTAATGGACTGTAGCCCCTGCCACATGTGTCGGGCGTCGGAGCCTGTGTAATATGATTCCACCTTATTCCTATATTGTCCTTTTGCTCATTTCATGACTCTGCGGAGGTCATAGTGGGACTTCTTGTACTTGTTCCTGTCTACGGCCATAGCCTCTGTGATAGCTCTTTGTGCGGTAGCCCTGTCCTTTATCTTAGCACCAAGCTAGCTGTTAATCCAGGGCTTTCTATTGAGGAAGCAGCTAACCTTCCCTGTAGGGGCAACGTCACCGATGCATTTCCTGATGAAGCCGGAGATTGAGGTGGTTAGCTCGTCGATGTTGTAGGTGGAGTCTCTGAACATATTCCAATCAGAGCTAGCAAAGCAGTCCTGTAGCACAATCTCTGATTCTGATGACCATTTCTCAACAGAGCAAGTCACGGGTACTTCCTGTCTTAATGACGCATGCAGGCAACAAGAAAAGCAGCCTCCAGGTGCAAGTTTTCCTGCTTCTTGTTTATAGCCTTGTACAGTTCGATAAGTGCCAGCATGTTATTTTTGTTGGTCCTGAGGTAGAATGTATACAACAGTCACCATAACAGCTGAAAACTCCCTTTGGAGGTAGAAGGGTTGGTATTTGAGCATCAGGTATTCCAAGATGCGTGAACATTGGATTGAGACTTCCACTGCACTCGACTTAGCACACCATTTCTTGTTAATGAAGAGGCAAGCCCCTCACAATTTCCCTGACTCCAATGTCCTGTCTGCTCGGTGAATGGAGAATACAGTCAGTTTGATAGCCATGGGGCATATCTTGTCCGAAAGCCATGTTTCAGAAAAGCAGAGAATATTGCAGTTACTAGAGTCCAGTTGGTAGCAAATCCTCTATTGGAGGTCACCCATCTTATTATCAAGTGACTTGGCCAAAAAGATGGAGGGAAGAGGTGGCCGGTTCTGCCTTCGCCTTAATCTCACCAGGACTCCCCCTCTCTTGCCTCTGTTAAGCCAGTGTTTCCTCTTGGATACCCCAAAAAGTCCATGGCAGATGAAGTTGAAGTTGGAATTAAGGTAAGTAACTGCTGATCTGATGTTCAAAAGTTCTTGTCGGTTATAAGACATTATAGTGATACATTTTGTGATTGTTTTTTATAAACGCCTAAAGAATCACAAAATAGCAAAGTTGAGTCAGAGCTTGCAAATCGGCGGCCATACAGTACGGCGCCATCTTATGTGTCTGTAATCCATTGCTTCTGGTTAGGATATGTATGTACGGTCACTGTGGGGACAACGTCATTGATGCGTTTATTAATGATTCTGGTGAATGATGTGGTAAACTCTTCATTGTTATCGGATGAATCTCGGAACATATTCCAGTTTGTGCTAGCGAAACAGTCCCATAGCTTAGCATCCGCTTCATCAGACCACTTCTGTATTGAGAGCGTCACTGGTACTTCCTGCTTGAATTTTTGCTTGTAAGCAGGAATCAGGAGGTTAGCGTTATGGTCATATTTGCCAAAGGGAGGGCGAGGGAGAGCATGGTATGCATTTCTGTGTATAATGACTTATAGGACGTTTTCCATATAACGACTGACAAGACCTGGGATTCATTCTGACATGATTATTTCATCATTGAGATACAAAAGACATGTTCGATACAGGAGAAATAAATTAAAACAGAACAGCAAATGGTTTGGGGGAAGTTTTCCTCATTGTGTGATATGTTTTGATAATGAATGAGAATGAATCCCACAGACAAGTAAAGCTATCTTGCTCAACCATATTTAAATGTTTATAGCCTGATTTGAACATCAATTGCAAGTGGTCCCTCCATCTGGTTATGTGCACACACAATAATTTTGTACTATTTCATTGAATCCATGATGGCTTGCTGTGGATTAGTATATGAATGCTAACATGATGATGCATGTTCTGCATGCCAAACATACTGACAACACTTACAGAGCAGCTGTAAGAGGAGCAGCTAGCAGCATCATGCTGTCGACAATTAACATATAGAAGTGCTGTCTAACTTAACACCTGTCTATGTTCTAGCTCCATATGAGGTAGACTAGATCTCATTTTCCAGACAGACGAACAGCCTCAATTCCAGAAGTGTATAGCAGTGGCGGTCGGTGCCAATTAAGATGAGGGGGAATTATGTATTTATTTATTAGCTTGGCCTTATTCCTATTACAGCATATTGGATGACTGTCATTCATATTCCATTCACCCAGCTCAATGTAACGTCGATAGGTTTAGGCTACTACATGATACTCAAATGTTCCTCAAATGTAGCCTATGGAGGAAAGTTTACAACGTAGGTGCACAGGTCAAGAACATTTTGAGTCATCAAGGTGACAGACAGTGACACATTCAATACTGTCTTGCACACTCTTGCCTGCATCAAGCTGATCTAAGGTGTAATCCTTAGTCCAACAGGTGCAAATGAGAGTTTCTATTGGACAAATTCAGGTATGTTTATCCCCGTTTCGTTCCGTTTGCTTCCGTTTCATAAACGGTTTCAACTGAATCGGCGGAATGAATACACCCCTGATCACACACAAACAATTCATTTTTATAGCAGCCACATAAAAACAGATCACTTTGATGATTGTATATATAATTCCTTCTCGCAAATATCTACGCGCTCTCCTCCTCTAACCTTTTCCTTTCATTTGTGGACTTCTGTGCACAACACATCAGCTGTCACACACCAAACCGTCACATAATGACCGCTAACCACTACACACAGCCTACATTGTTGTCACGTCAGTGTTCCATTTGGAAGAGAGAAGTATTTTTCTCTGTTTTACTTTGCTAGCAAATGCATCTAGCCTACTCAAACACCCGGCTCAAACAGAGAGGGTTACTACGTTAGCTAGCTGGCTATGGCTATCCAACACTGGAACTCTTCCAAATCAAGGTAAGCTTTTGGTTTTATAAATTTATTCTCACCAGGGCCCGCCGCTGTAACTGCTAAACTGCTTATGCAGCTAGCTAGTTTAGCCTACTCAAACACCCGGCTCAAACAGAGAGGGGTGCTATGTTAGCTAGCTGGCTATTGCTATCCAACACTGGACATCAAAGAAAACAAGAAATGCGTCTGGACGGGGGGAATAAAATGACATTGCGACAATAATGCTGAGACAGGGAACAGACAGATATAGAGGGGGCCTGACGGGCCAACCTAGGCATGGGCGCTGGACTAGCCGGCTGAGGCGTAGAAGCCTGACGATCCGGCTGAGGCGTGGGAGCCCAACAATCCCGCTTAGACATGGGAGCCTGATGGGCCAGCTGAGGCATGACGTGGGATGCGAGCCTGATGAGCCAGCTGAGGCGTAGGAGTTCAACGAGCCGACTGAGGCATGACGTGGGATGGGAGCCTGCTGAGCCATCCGAAGCAAGGAAACCTCTCGAGCCAGCTAAAGCGTGAAAGCCCAACGAGCCAGCTGAGGCACCCCTGGTTTCATCGGCGGCGGCACCCGGACCCGACATCACCACCAAAAACAAAAGACAAGAACTCCCTGATGCTTCAAATTGTGGTGTCAGCATTCTGTAAGGACCGACGCTAGAGACGAGAAGCAAGTACAGGGAGTGAACATTTCATGGAAACTGGACATCAAACAAAATAAGAACAGCGTCTGGACAGGGGGAACAAAACGACATTAATGCTGACACGGGAACAAATTGAGGAACAGACAGATATATAGGGGGCAATCAACAACGTGGAGGAGTCCAGGTGAGTCCAATGAGCGCTGATGCGCATAATGATGGTGACAGGTATGCGTAATGAAGGGCAGGCTGGTGCCCCCGAGCGCCAGAGAAGGGAAACGGGAGCAGGCGTGACACTAGAAACTAGGACTGCGTCCCAAATGACACCTTATTAGTGCACTACTTCTGACCAGTAGAGACCATAGGGCTGTGGTCAAAAGCAGTACACTATATAGGGAATAGGGGGCCATTTGGGATGTAGCCTAGGGCTGTCTCTTTACTGCAAATGTGTCTTACGATACACTCTCCTCTCCTCACTACACATTCCGGATAAAATGTATAGAAATGTAAATAAGTATTTGGGGAGGGTAATCTGTTAGGTAATCTTGAGCTTTGTTGGCATATGGTACACATTACAATTATCATTTTCCATGTTTTGCAAGTTCTCTTTCTTTATTGTAGTTTAGCTAAAGGCTGACTGAAGCTTTTATCTTCTTTCAACCTGTCTATATTCCCTTTCAATGAATGAACAAAATCAAAGAAAATGAAAAAAAGAATATTTGCTTGATTTATCTTTCTATGGTCCTGGCTAGCGTTTCCCGGATTTGATGTAAATAAAATCAAAATCAAATTAAATCAAATTTTATTGGTCACATACACATGGTTAGCAGATGTTAATGTGAGTGTAGCGAAATGTTTGTGCTGTCACGCTCTGACCTAGGAGAGCTGTGTTTTCTCTGTTTAGTTAGGTCAGGGTGTGATAGGTGGGTGGGCATTCTATGTTTTGTTTTCTATGTTTTGGCCGGGTATGGTTTCCAATCAGAGGCAGCTGTCTATCGTTGTCTCTGATTGGAAGCCATACTTAGGCAGCCTGTTTTTCCCTGTGTTTTTGTGGGATCTTGTTTTTGTGCAGCTGTGTGTGAGCAGCCCCAGAACATCACGTTTGTTTCAGTTTCACCTGTTTATTGTTTTGTTCAAGTTCACAATTAAAATATGTGGAACTACCGGCACGCTGCGCCTTGGCTAATTTATGACAGCGAATTTGAAGACAGCACTCGTGACTTGTGCTTCTTGTTCAGACACTGCAGGAAATCTAACAAGTAATCTAACAATTCCCCAACAACTATCTAATACACACAAATATAAAGGGATAGAATAAGAATATGTACATCTAAATATATGGATGAGCGATGGCCAAGCGGCATAGGCAAGGAGCAATAGATGGTATAAGGTAAAGCATATACATATGAGATGAGTAATGTAAGATATGTTAACATTATTGAAGTGGCATTGTTTAAAGTGACTAGTGATCCATTTATTAAACTGGCCAGTGATTTGAGTCTCTATGTAGGCAGCAGCCTCTCTGAGTTAGTGATTTTTGTTTAGCAGTCTGATGGCCTTGAGATAGAAGTTGTTTTTCAGTCTCTTGGTCCCAGCTTGGATGCATCTGTATTGACCTTGACTTCTGGATGGTAGCAGGGTGAACAGGTAGTGGCTCAGGTGGTTGTTGTCCTTGATGATCTTTTTGGCCATCTTGTGCCATCGGGTGCTGTAGGTGTCTTGGAAGGCAGGTAGTTTGCCCCCGGTGATGCGTTGTGCAGACCGCACCACCCTCTGGAGAGCCTTGCGGTTTAGGGCGGTGCAGTTGCAGTACCAGGTGGTGATACAGCCCGACAGGATGCTCTTGATTGTGCATCTGTAAAAGTTTGTCAGGGTTTTAGGTGACAAGCCAAATTTCTTCAGCCTCCTGAGGTTGACGTGGCTGGTTTTCATCACACTGTCTAGTCTATGTGGGAGGACCATTTCAGTTAGTCTGAGATGTGTACGCCGAGAAACTTAAAATTTTCCACCGTCTCCACTAGTCCCTTCGATGTGGATAGGGGTGTTCTCCACGATCATCTCCTTTGTTTTGTTGACGTTGAGTGAGAGGTTGTTTTCCTGACACCACACTCCGAGTGCCCTCACCTTCTCCCTGTAGGCTGTCTCGTCATTGTTGGTAATCAAGCCCACTACTGTTATGACGTCTGCAAACTTTATGATTGAGTTGGAGGCGTGCATGGCCACACAGTCATGGGTGAACAGGGAGTACAGGAGGGGGCAGAGCACTCACCCGTGTGGGGCACCAGTGTTGAGGATCAGGGAAGTGGAGATGTTGTTTCCTATCTTCACCACCTGGGGGCGGCCCGTCAGAAAGTCCAGGACCCAATTGCACAGGGCGGGGTTGAGACCCAGGGCTTCCAGCTTAATGATGAGCTTGGAGGGTACTATGGTGGTGAATGCTGAGCTGTAGTCAATGGACAGCATTCTTACATAGGTATTCCTCTGTGCAGTGTGATGGCGATTGCATCATCTATGAACCTGTTGGGGCGGTATGCAAACTGAAGTGTGTCTAGGGTGGCAGGTTAGGTGGAGGTGATATGATCCTTGACTAGTCTCTCAAAGCACTTCATGATGACAGAAGTGAGTGCTCCAGGCCGGTAGTCATTTAATTCAGTTATCTTTGCCTTCTTGGGTACAGGAACAATGGTGGCCATCTTGAAGCATGTGGGGACAACAGACTGGGATAGGGAGTGATTGAATATGTCAGTAAACACACCAGCCAGCAGTGCATGCTCTGAGGACGCGGCTTGGGATGCCGTCTGGGCCAACAGCCTTGCGCGAGTTAACACTTTTTGAATGTCTTACGTCGGCCACGGAGAGGGAGAGGGGGGGGGGGGGCGGGGGGGCGCAGTCCTTGTTAGTGGGCCACGACGGTAGCAGTGAATTATCCTCAAAGCAGACAAAGGTGTTTTATTTTGTCTGAAAGCGAGACATCGGTGTCCACGACGTGGCTGGTTTTCTTTTTGTAGTCCGTGATTTCCTGTAGACCCTGCCACATACGTCTCGTGTCTGAGCAATTGAATTGCGACTCCAATTTGTCCCTATACAGATATTTTGCTTGTTTGATATCCTTGCGTGTACGTACGCCTCTCGGAAGAGGGAACGCAACACCCTGCTACAACTCAACTCCCCGTGGAGCGAAAGAGGTATGGGATTGTAGGTGCGAGTAAGGATGACAAAGGCAGAGAGTGGTATGGTTAATTTATTCCATCACACGGTAATTTTGGGGAAAAGGGGCTGAACGGAACCAAAGCAAAGAAGGTAAATGTCAAAGTTCCCTCTCCTACCTTACCTGCCTACCCACTACTTACCTAACTTGCACCACCTGGCGCACTAACCAAAATACAGGGGATGGTCCACCCAGGTCTTACCTAGTGTAAATAGACAGTGAATACTACGGGTTATGTATGCCCACGGGCCTCTTGCCTAAGCACTCCCTAGGTGCCTTCCCCTTCTCCCTGGGAACAAATGAAACAGAATAATACAAACTATTTCACAACAAAAACTGAGAAAAAAATAACTCAGGACATTAAAGAAGCGCTCTCTCTCTCTCTCTCTCTCTCTCTGAGCAACAAACTAACACAGAACATAACAATCAACAACAACTAACAGTACATACCAAATCTCTTAGCAACATCCAACATATGATATAACCCTCAGCTCTCTTCTGAGCAACAGAGCACTGGCTTATATAGGTGAAGAAGGAGTCTAATGGGATACAGCTGTATCCTGACGAGGGGGCGGGGTATGCTCCAATTAGCAATGGGGCCGACCAATCAGCTCCTGGGGGAGCGACTTACAGTAGTGAATGCATACATTTCATACCTTTTTTTTTTTCTCCGTACTGGTCCACCATGGGAATGGAACCCACAACCCTGGCGTTGCAAACACCATGCTCTACCAACTGAGCTACACGGGACCTATGAGGTAAACAGATACCACAGCTGTCTAGCATCAACCCTCCATCTTTGGTCATGTGTGTGTGTGTGTGTGTGTGTGTGTGTGTGTGTGTGTGTGTGTGTGTGTGTGTGTGTGTGTGTGTGTGTGTGTGTGTGTGTGTGTGTGTGTGTGTGTGTGTGTGTGTGTGTGTGTGTGTGTGTGTGTGTGTGTGTGGGGGGGCTGATGCCATCTAGGTTCTTTAAATAAATGCTTGATCCAAAAATAAATTGTATTTTTCCACATTCAATCTCTGCTGTCTCTGTCACCCACACTCTGTCCTAAAGGTTCTGTTTTAAATGTCCTCTGGAGAAGGTCCAGGGCACTTGGAATCCAAGATGGACATTTTACAATCCCTGACAAGTGGGATGCATACGCATCAGGTGCATATGGACTGCATGCCAAATGGCACCGTATTCCCTATATCAAATAACATTTTATTTGTCACATGCGTCGAATACAACAGGTAGACCTTAGCGTGAAATGCTTACTTACAGCCCTTAACCAACAATGAAGTTTTAAGAAAAATAAGAGTATGATATATGATATATATTTAACCTTTATTTAACCAGGAAGGGCTCATTGAGATTTGAAATCTCTTTTTCAAGAGCATCCTGGCCAAGATAGGCAGCACCAAGTCATTACAAAATGAAAGACAAACAACATGAAAAACTACAAGTTATCATTAGCAAAACCCATAAAAATCACAGGAGTTGTCATGCCCTGACTGTAGAGAGCCTTTTTATTTCTATATTTTGGTAGGTCAGGGTGTGATTTGGGTGGGCATTCTAGATTATGTATATCTATGTTTTGTATTTCTATGTTGGCCTGATTTAGTTCCCAATCAGAGGCAGCTGTCTTTCGTTGTCTCTGATTGGGGATTATATTTAGGCAGCCTTTTCCCACTGGGTTTTTGTGGGATCTTGTTTTTCTTAGGTATGGTGTAGCCTGCAGAACTTTACGGTCGTTCTTGTATTTTGTTGTTTTGACGGTGTTCATTTTAATAAAGGGACAATGTTCGCCTACCACACTGCACCTTGGTCTCGTCTTTCAGACGGACGAAACAGGAGTATAACATAATCATAAAACAGCAAATTAAAAACATTGACAGGTCAAGGAATCAGCCTCAAAATCCTTCATCGATGATTTAAAAACACCAATCGGGACAAGTTCTTCCAATTTAAAATAATTTTGTAAAGCATTCCAAGCCAATGGTGCAGAGTACTTAAAAGCCCTTTTACCAAATTCAGTTCGGACATTTGAAACAGTTAGCAGGATAAAGTCCTGCGAACCAAGAGAGATTACCCACCACAATTCTGAAGAATAAAAATGCACAAATAAAATGGTAGAAAACCCAAAATGGCTTTGTAAATAAAAGTATACCAGTGACTGAGTGACTAGAGAAGTTCCAGTCAACCCTGGTATATAAAGTGCAGTGGTGTGTAAGGGTTTTGCAGTTTAAAATAAATCTCAATGTTCCATGGTAAAGGGTGACAATTGATCTCAAACACTGAGCGGGAAAATTCATATATAAAATATCACCATAGTCTAGTATAGCCATAAATGTTTCTGATACTAGCCTCCTTCTGGCGTCAAAAGAAAAACAGGCTTTATTCCTAAAATAAAATCCCAACTTCAGCTTAAATTATTTTGTAAATTGTTGAATATGCAATTTAAAAGAGGCCATCATAAATTAATATTCCAAGATATTAATATAAGGTTATAGCCTCAATCTCATTGCCCTGAAAAGTAAGTAATGGGTGAAAGGTTCAGAGATCTTTTTCTTGCTTTAGAAAACACCATTAGTCGAGTTTTGTCAGCATTGAGGACAAGCTTCAATTGACACAAGATATGTTGAACAGTATAAAAAGCAGTTCGCAAGTTCTGGAAAGCTTTTGTGAGAGATGAGGCACAACAATAAATAACAGTATTATCAGCATAAATGGGAAGTTGAGCATTTTGCACATTTTTGTCAAAATTATTTATATAAATAGTGAATAAGAGGGGACCAAGTACAGAGACCTGGGGCACACCATTACAGACAGACAATTTAAATAAATAAACGATTAAATTAATTAATTAAATAAACTAAAGTAAAAAAAATGAATAAAAGAGTAACAATAAAATAACAATAGCTAGGCTACGGTGGGTACCGGTACCGAGTAAATGCGCGTGGGTACAGGTTAGTCGAGGTAACTGAGGTAATATTACATAGGGGTAGAAGGAGGTGGGGGGGAGTCAATGCAAATAGTCTGGGTAGCCATTTGATTAGCTGTTCAGTAGTCTTATGGCTTGGGGATAGAAGCTGTTAAGAAGCCTTTTGGACCTAGACTTGGTGCTCCGGTACCGTGCGGTTGCAGAGAGAACAGTCTATGACTAAGGCGGTTGGAGTCTTTGGGAAAGTGATGCATCAGGAAAGATTTGCTGCAACAAAATAATCATCAAGTTAAGATCCTATATCTGTAACAGCATGTAGACAACCCGTGCCCATGTGCAGATACTGTGTGTGTCTGTGTGAGTCTTTCATATGGCTCACCTCAATATCTGTGGTGCTGCTTGTAGAAACTGAATTTCACTGAGTCTACCTTAAAAACACTACAGTTTTCTATTCAGACATTACTGTAGTATTTACTACAGTGTTTTTTGCGGATAATACTGTACTATTTACTATAGTATTCTGCAGTATACTACAACATACTATAGTAAATACTACACATGAGGGATACTACAGTGAGCAGTAAAACACCCTTGAATCTTACAGCTGAGAAGTTCATCCCAAATACTGCATGGCTGCCACAACATTAGTTGGGAGCGGGGACAAAGGAAGAGATCATTTAAAAGTTCTGCCAAAAGCAGGGACAGTGGAGGAGAACGTTAAATGCAAAAGAGCTTGAGGAACTTTGAAGAAGTGCTTACTGCTCTCCTGTCTACTACTTTGTAACTAATATGAATGAAATAACACAGCAGTTTTATATCCTAAATCTGTAATAAAAACCAAAATAGATTATGTGGCATGCCGTGAAGCAAGGTGTTGAGAAGCATGGAGTAAGAACTGAGAGGAAATAAATTAAGTCATACGTGGCACTTGATTTCAATCAGTATTAGATTAACCTTCAACTTCGTTTTTGTTCTATTTACTCAGTTTCGAAGCCTGTCAATAGAATATCAGAAAGAGAGAGAGAGAGAGAGAGAGAGAGCGAGAGAGAGAGAGCTTAACATCCTTATCATTTATCGCCCTCCAGGTTCCCTTGGAGAGTTCATCAATGAGCTTGACGCCTTGATAAGTAACTTTCCTGAGGATGGCTCACCCCTCACAATTCTGGGTGACTTTAACCTGTTAGGGCTAGGGGGCAGTATTGACACGGCCGGATAAAAAACGTACCCGATTTAATCTGGTTACTACTCCTGCCCAGTAACTAGAATATGCATATAATTATTGGCTTTGGATAGAAAACACCCTAAAGTTTCTAAAACTGTTTGAATGGTGTCTGTGAGTATAACAGAACTCATATGGCAGGCCAAAACCTGAGAAGATTCCATGCAGGAAGTGGCCTGTCTGACAAGTTGTGTTTCATCTTGGCTCTTTTTATTGAAGACTGAGGATCTTTGCTATAACGTGACACTTCCTACGGCTCCCATAGGCTCTCAGAGCCCGGGAAAAAGCTGAACGATATCGAGGCAGCCTCTGGCTGAAACACATTATCGCGTTTGGCAAGTGGCCGATCAGAGTACTATGGGCTTAGGCGCGTGCCCGAGTCGACCCCATGCTTTATTTTCTTTCGTCTGTTTACCTAAACGCAGATTCCCGGTCGGAATATTATGGCTTTTTTATGAGAAAAATGGCATAAAAATTGATTTTAAACAGCGGTTGACATGCTTCGAAGTACGGTAATGGAATATTTAGAATTTTTTTGTCACGAATTGCGCCATGCTTGTCACCCTTATTTACCCTTTCGGATAGTGTCTTGAACGCACGAACAAAACGCCGCTATTTGGATATAACTATGGATTATTTTGAACCAAACCAACATTTGTTATTGAAGTAGAAGTCCTGGGAGTGCATTCTGACGAAGACAGCAAAGGTAATAACATTTTTCTTATAGTAAATCTGACTTTGGTGAGTGCTAAACTTGCTGGGTGTCTAAATAGCTAGCCCTGTGATGCCGGGCTATCTACTGAGAATATTGCAAAATGTGCTTTCACCGAAAAGCTATTTTAAAATCGGACATATCGAGTGCATAGAGGAGTTCTGTATCTATAATTCTTAAAATAACTGTTATGCTTTTTGTGAACGTTTATCGTGAGTAATTTAGAAAATTCACCGGCAGTGTTCGGTGGGAATGCTAGTCACATGCTAATGTAAAAAGCTGGTTTTTGATATAAATATGAACTTGATTGAACAAAACATGCATGTATTGTATAACATAATGTCCTAGGGTTGTCATCTGATGAAGATCATCAAAGGTTAGTGCTACATTTAGCTGTGGTTTGGGTTTATGTGACATTATATGCTAGCTTGAAAAATGGGTGTCTGATTATTTCTGGCTGGGTACTCTGCTGACATAATCTAATGTTTTGCTTTCGTTGTAAAGCCTTTTTGAAATCGGACAGTGTGGTTAGATTAACGAGAGTCTTGTCTTTAAAATGGTGTAAAATAGTCATATGTTTGAAAAATTGAAGTTTTTGCATTTTTGAGGTATTTGAATAACGCGCCACGGGATTACACTGGCTGTTGAGTAGGTGGGACGCAAGCGTCCCACCTAGCCCATAGAGGTTAACCTCCCTACGTCTACCTTTGACTCATTTCTCTCTGCCTCCTTCTTTCCACCCCTCTCACTGTCCCCCCCTACTCACAAGGCAGGCAATACGCTTGACCTCATCTTTACTAGATGCTGTTCTTCTACTAATCTCACTGCAACTCCCCTCCAAGTCTCCGACCACTACCTTGTATCCTTTTCCCTCTCGCTCTCCTCCAACACTACTCACTCTGCCCCTACTCAGATGGTATTGCGCCGTCGCAACCTTCGCTCTCTCTCTCTCCTGCTACTCTCTCCTCTTCCATCCTATCATCTCTTCCCTCTGCTCAATCCTTCTCCAACCAATCTCCTGATTCTGCCTCCTCAACCCTCCTCTCCTCCCTTTCTGCATCCTTTGACTCTATGTCCCCTATCCTCCCGGCCGGCTCGGTCCTCCCCTCCTGCTCCGTGGCTTGATGACTCATTGCGAGCTCACAGAACTGGGCAGCCGAGCAGAAAACTACCCTCCCTGCGGACCTGGCATCTTTTCACTCCCTCCTCTCCACATTTTCTTCCTCTGTTTCTGCTGCTAAAGCCACTTTCTACCACTCTAAATTCCAAGCATCTGCCTCTAACCCTAGGAAGCTCTTTGCCACCTTCTTCTCCCTCCTGAATCCTCCTCTCCCTCCCCTTGCTGCTGGTGTGGACAGTGGTCTTATCTGTACCCTGAATAATCAACCATTTAGACCAGACAATGGCCGGGTTGCTACTGGCATGTAAAATGGTTTAAAGACTACAATACCAGAAAATGGTAGTCTGTAGCTGTTTATGCACTAGGAAACTAGGAAGCCTAGGAAACTTGACCGAAGACGAGAGACAAAGAACAATTTCCTCTCACCACTATAGGTATCTCTAGGGTATCTATTCTAAACAAACAGAGTGAAGGACAGCTATGACTACAAAAGGACATGGTGACCTCTGGTGGACAACCAGAGACTTACACAACCAAAGACTTTCTGTAAAACTATTCGTCACAGACTGATCGGGCGATTTCAACAGAGTGAGCCAACAAAGACATACAAGCGTAAATATGTACTTTGCATTTCTAAATCCGAATGAGCGGTTGTTAGGGTGGTAAATATCCACATTTACAATGAGCGTATTATTCAACTGTATGTATGTCTCTCCTCCCGCTCTTTCCTTCCCCACTCCTTTTCATTGTGTACCAAGCCGTCATATCTGGTTAATCCACTAGGGACTTTTCATTGCATTGTTAGTAATTAACGTATAATCTATCCTGTGTGTGTGTTTATGTATTTCTGTATGCTTCTATCATTAGATAGTAAATAAATAATTAAGCAAATTTGTGTATGCTGATTCATCATGGAGACTAGGGTTTGTGCAGATTTATAGGATATTATGATGTTCAGAATGAGACCGAAATAGGAGCAAATGATCGATGGATGATGGATAGTATATCAAGATATTCTGATATTCTTGAGTTAAAATCGGGAAACGGTAACTCGTTAAATTAACTTTTTCTGTGGTTCCCCAGATTACTACTTAATTAGTTATATGATTAATTGAATTGCGTAATAATTGAACATGGTATGTAATTTTCCGATGAATAGCCGCCATCGCATTAATGGTAGTCATGTCCGACAAATGAAATCAGAACTAATGTTTTAGTGCATGAGTAAATCCCTAACAACATAATGCTTGTTTAGCATATAGAAGTGCTATATGGAGTTCAACATACCAAATCAAACTTGTGAGAACTGCATCATTAAAATTCCATAGACAGGTGTGTACTTCTGAGACAAACATAGTCTGATCTAATCTGTAAAGTAGTTTTGAGGGTGGTAGTGAGCCAATATGTTGATGAGAATACATGTGACCGTGAAAACTATCAGCTGAAATTGACCTATGACTCAACAGAAAAAAAAGATGTTCTATATCAGATGATCCTGTTGTTTTGCTCTCACTGAACAATCCACATGGAAAGTATTTGCAATTACAACCAGCTCTGGCAAAACCTTTTTTTCTAGAGTTTCAAGAGAACATGCAGTACTGTATACTCTTCTCTCATGGCTCATCCAAATTAGTTTTCTTTCAACAAGAAAACCACATAACCTAAATCTGTGAAAACTGAACACTGACAGCTCAGTGTTAGCAATAAACATCTACTAAATTGTGACGACCGTTGTAAAGAGGAGACCAAGGTGCAGCGTGGTAAGTGCTCATGATTAATATTTATTATAACTCTGTCACGTCCTGGCCAGTATAAGGTTAATTGTTTTTGTAGTTTGGTCAGGACGTGGCAGAGGGTATTTGTTTTATGTGGTTCGGGGTGTTGTGTTTGTGTAAAGGGTGTTTGATTTAGTATTTCCGGGTTTTGGTTTATGTTTAGTTAATTCTAGGGTTAGTCTAGTGTGTGTGTTTCTATGTTTGGTTGATTGGGGTTGGGACTCTCAGTTGAAGGCAGGTGTTGTCTATCTGCCTTTGATTGAGAGTCCCATATATTAGGGTGTGTTTGTATGTGTTATTTGTGGGTGATTATTCTGTGTATAGCCTTGTGCCTTACCAGACTGTTTATTTGTCGAGTGTTCGTTTTTCGTGTTTTGTTATTTTTGTATGTTCATTTTTGAGATTAATTAAAAATCAAGATGAGCATTCACGTACCTGCCGCGTTTTGGTCCTCATTCACCGACAACAACCGTGACAAACTCAGAACACTAAATCAAAACAACAAACAAAGGAAAACGAACGTCACGTTCTGCAGGCTTTACTGAGCTGTACAAAAACAAGATCCCACAACTGAAGGAGGGAAAAAGGTCTGCCTAAGTATGATTCCCAATCAGAGACAACAATAGACAGCTGCCTCTGATTAGGAACCATACTCGGCTAAACACAAAGAAATAGAAAACATAGAATGCCCACCCCATGTCACACCCTGACCTAACCAAACAGAGAAAAACGGCTATCTCAGGTCAGGGTGTGACAGTACACCCCCCCAAAGGTGCGGACTCCTGGCCGCAAACCTGAACCTATAGGGGAGGGTCCGGGTGGGCATCTACCCATGGTGGCGGCTCCGGTTCGGGGCGTAGCCCCCGCTCCGCCCGCTGATCCCTCCGCTTTTGTATTACCGGACCGCAGATCGTCGCCAGAGGCTCCGGACCGCGGACTGCCGCCGGAGGCTCCGGACCGTGGACCGCCGTCGCAGGTTCCGGACAGGGGACCGCCGCCGCAGGCTCCGGACCGGGGACCATCGCAGCAGGCTCCGTGCCATGGATCGTCACTACAGGCTCCGGGCCATGGATCATCACTGGAGGCTTCGTGCCATGGATCATCACTAGAGGCTTTGGACCATGGATCATCACTGGAGGCTTCTTAAGTGGGGCTGGAACCGGTCTCACTGGACTGGGGAGACGCACTGGAGACCGGGTGCGCAGAGCAGGCACAGGGTATACTGGGCCATGGAGGCGCACTGGAGGTCTGGAGCTTAGGGCTGGCACAACCTGTCCTGGCTGGATGCTTACTTTAGCCCGGCAAGTGCGGGGTGCTGGCACAGGACGAACTGGGCTGTGAAGGCGCACTGGCGACACAGTGCATAGAACTGGCGCAGGATATACTGTGCCGTGGAGGCGCACTGGAGGTCTGGAGCGTATGGCTGGCACAACCCATCCTGGCTGGATGCTCAGTTTAGCCCGGCAAGTGCGGGGCGCTGGCACAGGACGAACTGGGCTGTGAAGGCGTACTGGCGACACAGTGCGTAAAGCTGGCGTAGGATATCCTGGACCGAGGAGGCGCACTGGAGACCAGGAGCACTGAGCTGGCACACTCCATCCTGGCTGAATGCCCCCTCTAGCACGGCAAATGCGGGGTGCAGGCACAGATCGCACCGGGCTATGAATGCGCACTGGCGATATAGTGCACATCACAGCATAACTCGGTGCCTGACTGGTCACCTGCTCCCTAAGGTAAGCACGGGGAGTTGGCTCAGGTCTGAACCCTGACTTAGTCAATCTCCCCGTGTGCCCCCCCAAACATTTTGGGGCTGCCTCTCGTGCTTGCCTCGTTGCCGTGCTAGTTCCCCATCTCGTCGCCACTCTGCTCTCGCTGCCTCCACCTGTTCCCATGGGAGGCGATCCCATCCAGCCTGGATCTCCTCCCACGTCCAGGATCCCTTGCTGTCCAGGATGTCTTCCCAGATCCATGTCTCCTGACCACGCTGTGTCACGCCCTGACCAGGTGAACTCGGGTATATTGGGTCAGGGTGTGTCAGGTTAGGTATTTTTCATTGGTTTGTGTTTGGTTTACGTTTTAGCCTTGTGTACGCTCTAGGTGGGTTTATTTCTATGTTGGGTTCTGTCGATTCCCAATCAGAGACAGCTGTCGCTAATTGTCTCTGATTGGGATCACATTTAAGTTGCTGTTTTCCCCACGCTGTTTGTGGGGTGTTGTCTCTTTTTGTTGGAGCAGTAGCGATACGTTTATTCTCTGTTTTGACCGTGTTATTTCAGTCTGTAATAAATAACATGAGTTCGCTCCCAGCTGCGCCTTGGTCCACTTCTTCCTTCCTGCACGACGATCGTTACAGAACAACCCACCGAACCAGGACCAAGCAGCGGGAGGAAAAGGAGCGCGAGAGATGGGCTCGCGAGGGGAAGGAGTTCTGGACCTGGGAGGAGATCATGTCGGGGAAAGGACCCTGCCGGAAGGATTCCCAGGTCGAGGAGGTAAAGCCAGCCGGTAGACGGAGTCGCAGGCGGCGGTCGAGGAGGCCCGGAAAACACCCCCAAGAATTTTTTTTGGGGGGGCTAATGGGGTGGTCCGGAAGGGCAGAGGAAGAGCCCAGACCACTGCTCTCGTGGGAGATGACGGCGGAGGAAGAGACGAAGATGATGAGGCAGTTGATTGAGGACCTGCAGAGGGAAGATCTGGAGGAGGAACCATGGTATGCGGAGTTGCGCGCTGTGTCGCCAGTGCGCCCGCACAGCCCGGTGCGTCCGGTGGACATGCCCAGCACATGCCGTGCTAGGATGGGCATCCAGCCAGGACGAGTGGCTAAACCGGCTCCACGCTTCAGGTCATCAGTACGTGTTCACAGTCCTGTCTGGCCCGTCCCTGCTCCCCGCACCAGGCTAGTGGTGCGTGTCCACAGTCCTGCCCGGCCCGTCCCTGCTCCCCGCACCAAGCCATGGTATGCGGAGTTGCGCGCTGTGTCGCCAGTGCGCCCGCACAGCCCGGTGCGTCCGGTGGACATGCCCAGCACATGCCGTGCTAGGATGGGCATCCAGCCAGGACGAGTGGCTAAACCGGCTCCACGCTTCAGGTCACCAGTACGTGTTCACAGTCCTGTCTGGCCCGTCCCTGCTCCCCGCACCAGGTTGGTGGTGCGTGTCCCCAGTCCTGTCCGGCCCGTCCCTGCTCCCCGCACCAAGTCAGTGGTGCGTGTCCCCAGTCCTGTCCGGCCCGTCCCTGCTCCCCGCACCAGGTTAGTGGTGCGTGTCCCCAGTCCCGTCCGGCCCATTCCTGCTCCCCGCACCAGGTTAGTGGTGCGTGTCCCCAGTCCTGTCCGGCCCGTCCCTGCTCCCCGCACCAGGTTAGTGGTGCGTGTCCCCAGTCCTGTCCGGCCCGTCCCTGCTCCCCGCACCAGGTTAGTGGTGCGTGTCCCCAGTCCTGTCCGGCCCGTCCCTGTTCCCCGCACCAGGTTGGTGGTGCGTGTCCCCAGTCCGGCCCGGCCCGTTCCTGCTCCCCGCACCAAGTCAGTGGTGCGTGTCCCCAGTCCTGTCCGGCCCGTCCCTGCTCCCCGCACCAAGTCAGTGGTGCGTGTCCCCAGTTCTGTCCGGCCCGTCCCTGCTCCCCGCACCAGGTTAGTGGTGCGTGTCCCCAATCCTGTTCCGGTCGACGGCTCCGCTCCGGAGCCTGAGCATGCCGCTCCACAGTGGTCCAGTCCGGGCCAGAGGGGTAGGGTTAAGGTGAAGGCGGGGGAGAGAACACGCCCGGGGCCAGAGCCTCCACCGAGGGTGAGGCGCCCAGCCAGGTCCCCCCCCCTAATAGACTTAAGTTTGGTGCGCCGGGAGTACGCACCGTTGGGGGGGGGGGGGGGTTCTGTCACGCCCTGACCAGGTGAACTCGGGTATATTGGGTCAGGGTGTGTCAGGTTAGGTATTTTTCATTGGTTTGTGTTTGGTTTACGTTTTAGCCTTGTGTAGGCTCTAGGTGGGTTTATTTCTATGTTGGGTTCTGTCGATTCCCAATCAGAGACAGCTGTCGCTAATTGTCTCTGATTGGGATCACATTTAAGTTGCTGTTTTCCCCACGCTGTTTGTGGGGTGTTATCTCTTTGTTTGAGCACGTAACGTATCTGCATTTTTCTTGATTTTGTGTACATGTTTAATTCCAGTGTGTTTAATAAACATGTGTTCGCTCCCAGCTGCGTTTTGGTCCGCTTCCTCGTCACCAGGCGATGCACGTTACACGCTGCTTGGTCCTTTTGTGGTTTGGATCTTCTGTTACGACCGTCGTAAAGAGGAGACCAAGGTGCAGCATGGTAAGTGCTCATGATTAATATTTATTATTACTCAGAACACTAAATCAAAACAACAAACAAAGGAAAACGAACGTCACGTTCTGCAGGCTTTACTGAGCTGTACAAAAACAAGATCCCACAACTGAAGGAGGGAAAGAGGGCTGCCTAAGTATGCTTCCCAATCAGAGACAATGATAGACAGCTGCCTCTGATTAGGAACCATACTCGGCTAAACACAAAGAAATAGAAAACATAGAATGCCCACCCCCATGTCACACCCTGACCTAACCAAACAGAGAAAATCGGCTCTCTCAGGGTCAGGGCGTGACATAAATATGTGTATGTGACCAATCAAATTTGATTTGATTTTTGATACTGGGGATCAACTATAGTATACGATACAGTAAAGCCTAAGCACTAAATTATAGCGTGAGACTTGAACTTATGGAGACCTTGTCACCTCAATGCAAATATTAAATTGAACTGACATTGTCAGGGATTTGTAGAATAAAGTATGAGATTGTGAGGATATTCTGTAGGCTGTGGGCCTAATATCTTTACAGTGATATACAATGAGTAAGCTCAATATAGCAAGTGGATGTGTTGTGTATTGTCTTTAGTCAATGGACATACAGTACAGCACAGAGCTTGTAGCTGTTGATTCAGTGGTAAACAGGGAGATGATTTATGTGTGTGTCTGGGGGTTCGTTCGCATAGTTCACGTCACAACTCAAAGCCAGGGTGGTGGATTAGGAAAGGACACACGAAAGCCCTGGCCAGAGTGGAAATGTTGTCTCAATATAAGACTCCCTTACACCTACAGTAATTTATGGATATAACTTATTGATCATGAGAAACAAAAGGAGTTTCAGGTTATAAGTATTGCAATGACTAGTAATGCAGTGATAAACAAGGCATCTAACAAGCTTAATGGAAAACTAATACACAGTACATAATTTGTGACCAATGTGTTAATTTATAGAAAAGTGTCAACAAGTTAATTGCCAATGTTCTGCATAATAGTACACCCATTATAGTAATATTGTCACAGGTGTGACTAATTGTCCCTAATTCAGCAAGCATTTTCACTGGACCATTTAACTGATCATGTGACTTTGATGAGAAAAACAAAAAACGTGCTATTCTCAAAAATCACCATAATGAAAGGGGGAACCAGCTTTACCGTGGGGTCTAAAGTGTCTCTCTGGGGTGTCTCTCTTAGTGGTGTTCAGTTAGGGCATAGGGTACCCAGGGGTTAGGGTAACAGGGCTCAGGGACGAAGGATAATTGGCAGTAATAGAGCTTCTATCTGACAGGGTCATTGATCATGAAAGCTTATGACAGGTTCTGAGAGGACACCAATTCCTGGTCTAAGAAGAAAGACAGAGTTGGAAGGGGTTGATGGGAAAGGAGAAAGGTTTCTCCAGTGCTTTACCCACATGAAATGTTTTTGCAGACTATACTGTAGTATTTACTGTAGTGTTACGGACATGACTGTAGTATACTGTAATATTTACAGTTTACTGTAGTTTAATATTGTCATAAATGAAAGTATATACTATAGTAATTACTGTAGTGGTTTTGTGGACTGTAGTATACTGTAGTATTTACTGTAGTGTTTTGTAGACATTTCTGTAGTATTTACTATATTACTTTTGTTTTATTATTTTTGATTAAGCAGTGGCTTTCTCCTTGATATAACCTATTGGACAAATACTCAGAGCAACCTACATTTTTTTCTCACCATCTACACATAATATCCAATAATGACAAAGTGAAACATGTTTTTAGAAATGTATTGAAAATTAAATACAGAAATATCCCATACATTTCATACCCCTGAGTCAATACATGTTAGAATCACCATTGGCAGCGATTACAGCCATGAGTCTTTCTGGGTAAGTCTCTAAGAGCTTTGCACACCTGGACTGTACAATATTTGCAAATTATTCTTCTTTTTTTTTCAAGCTCTGTCAAGTTGTTTGTTGATCATTGTTAGACAGGCATTTTCAAGTCTTGCCATAGATTTTCAAGACGATTTAAGTCAAAACTGTAACTAGGCCACTCAGGAACATTCAATGTTGTCGTGGTAAGCAATTACAGTGTATACTGTATTTGGCCTTGTTTTTTAGGTTATTGTCCAGCTGAAAGGTAAATTTGTCTCCTAGTGTCTGTTGGAAAGCAGACTGAACCAGGTTTACATCTAGGATTTAGCCTGTGCTTGGGTCTGTTCCATTTCTTTTATCCTAAAATAACTCCCTAATACGTGCCGATATGACAAGCATACCCATAACATGACGCAGCCACCACCGTGCTTGAAAATATAAAGAGTGGTACTCAGTAATGTGTTGTGTTGGATTTGCCCAAACATAATGCTTTGTATTCAGGACACAAAGTTAATTTCTTTGCCACATTTTTTGCAGTTTTACTTGAGTGCTTTACTGCAAACAGGATACATGTTTTGGAATATATTTATTTTGTACAGGCTTCCTTATTTTCACTCTGTCATTTAGGATAGTATTGTGGTATCACGACTCAGGATATGACCGAGATGCAGACACAGGGGGCGGATGGTTCGGTTGTCAGAATATTTATTATAACAAAGGGGCAGGCAAAAGGGCAGTTTGAGGGCAGGCAGAGGTTCGAAGTCAAAGGCAGAGTCAAAAAGGGACAGAACGGCAGGCAGGCTCAGGGCAGGCAGAAAGATCGGAACCCGGGAAGACTAGAAAACAAGAACTAGAGAACCGGGAAACATGCTGGTAAGACCTGACAAAACAATACGAACTGGCAACAGACAGACAGAAAGCGCAAGTATAAATACACAGGGGATAATGGGGAAATAGATTACACCTGGTGGGGGGTGAAGACAAGTAAAAGACAGGTGAAACATTAGGGTGTGACATGTGGAGTAACCACAATGTTGATCCATTTTCAGTTTCTCCTATTATAGCCATTTAAGTCACCATTGGCCTCATGGTGAAATCACCTTTTCTTCCTCTCTGGCAACAGAGTTAGGAGGGACGCCTGTATCTTTGTAGTGACTGGGAGTATTGAAGTGTAATTAATAACACCATGCTCAAAGGGATGTTAATTTTAAGTTTATTTTCATTTTTACCCCCATACCAAAAGGTGCCCTTCTTTGCGAGCCCTTGAAAAATTCACCACTCGACTGAGTTTCCTTACAGATAATTTTATGTGTGGGGTACAGAGATGAGGTAGTCATTCAAAAATCATATTAAACACTTACTGCATACACAGTCCATGCAACTTATTATGTAACTTGTTAAGCACATTTTTACTCTTGAACTTATTTAGGCTAGCTGTTTAAATACTTATTGATTCAATACATTTCAGCTTACATTTTTTATTAATTTGTAAACATTTTTTAAAACATAATTCCGCTTTGGCATTACGCAGTAGTGTGCGTAGGCCAGTGACACATTTTAAATTCAGACTGTAACACAACAAAATGTGCAAATAGTCAAGGGGTGTGAATACTTTCTGAGGGCACTGTATGGTCTTTACCTGGCATGAAGGTTTCTCACTTATGGGTGGCACAAATTGGGATATGTGGAAGGGAATGGGCAGGGTATTTGCAAATTAAATACTGTAGTATAATATACTATAGTAATTACTGTAGTGTTTTTGCAGACGTGTTTTTGCAGACAATACTGTAGTTTCTACTGTAGTGTTTTTGCGGTCTGTAGTATACAACTATTGACTATAGTATTCTACAGTATACTACTAAATTCTATAGTAAGTACTACACATGATTGAGGGATACAACTGTCACTTTGCCAGACTCTCTCCCCAGGGGACTACATGGCACAGAGCAGAGAACAACAACAGGAAGTGATTGAGTTCTACAGTGTCCTCTACATGCCAACATTCTCCGCTACACTTCCATGGCATGTCAACATGGTGCATGTCAGCATTCTGTACAGTATAAACTTCTGGCTTTTTTTTTGCTGTATTAAAGGTTTTAGACATTGTCCTCATTCAGTCAAAGATGAGATGAATAATTGATTCAAACTCAAGAAGACTGTATTGAGTAAGATATTGGAATGCGGGTACTACGTGTCATTCTAATTAGATTATTTGTTTGTTTGTGGTTTAGGGAGATATCGCATTCAGGACATCCTTAGGTCTACATATAAATAAATTCTAACCTGAAAGGATGACTCATCTCTGGAGATCAGCTGAAAGCAGTGGACTGCACTCAAGCGATTTCACTGAATCACAAATGGCTTACAGCAGTGGAATACACAACCTCAACTTGTCTTGGAGAAACACTATATTTTGACAAAATCTAATGTGTTATGTTTCATGGGTTTCATAACCACGTCTTTATGACATTTAAATAATGATGAGACGGGAGACAGGGATTCAGTTAAACCATTTATATGAACTTGCTCATCCCAACACATACAACTCCCATGATGCTCTGTGACACAACCCCAATACACCACATCTCCTCCCCTCCTACTTAAATTGTCCCCATTATAAAACAACAGTAACTGTTCTAAAAGTGCAAGCGTCTAGGTGCCAGCCTATCTCTCATAGGGTAATGGAGGTCAACCTGACTCTTAACAATGTCTCTAGACTGTGGTGTTGACAAAGGTGTAGGCATGTGAGTAGCCTGTGTCACAGTCTCCTCAGTCTCAGTGTCCTGAGAAGGTGACTGTGAGCCCCTAGGTTACAACTGCCTGGTCAGTGTGTCACTCAGTAACAGTTCTGGGCCTAGTTTTCCAGAGCCTTTGTAGCGCTAAGATCATCGCTCAAACCTTCTTACAATGTACCTTAGTAGCCAAGATGATTCCCAGTCTTCATTAGAAACGCGGCTCTTAAAAACCTTCGCACATCCACTCGTAGAGCAGCCAAAGTGCATCGTCAGATGCTTTTTTGCCCTTCCACGTCACTTTATTCACAGAAGATTGCCGCTAAACATAGAATCAAGATGCTTAGGCTGTCTGTCTGACTGTGACTGCCGATAACTTCAGAACAAAGTTGCCTACAAATACAAAGTTGCCAAAGTATTTGCAATTGTTACAAACAAGTGAAGGATAAAATTATGCTTCAAATGAAAACCGAGATGACTACATTAAAAGATACATAGGCTACATGGGCCTATGTAGACTATTTAAATCATCATAAAATATATATTTAATGTTCAATTAGTTGAGTTCTATTTTACGACTAGACTTCTGTCGGTAATTTTTGTCTCAGTGTGTTTCATGAAGTGTGACAAAATGTGTGCAATGATGTGTCCAATCTGTGATTTAGTGCATTATTATTTTGTAAGCATAATAAGCTGCCTCAATAGCTTATTTACAGCCATCGGTGGTAATATCTATCTAGGAGCTGATCCGTTGTCAGGATTGTGTAATAATTCTAATGTTAAGGTAAGATGTGAATGGAGAAAGCTGATCCGAGAGCAGCAGTGCTTTTCTTTGGATCCTATCAGCATTGACACATGATCTAATAACGTACTGGTGTAGCTAACGTGCTTGTTTGGGAAGAACTCTTAAAAAGTTGGCTCTTAAATAACGATGAATTACCTTGCACCTAGGAAACGAGGCCCTGGCCCACTCACGACTGACTGGTGGTTCTCTCTGTGTTGCTTTACTCAACAGTAACTGATCTGTGTGCTTCTTCCAGATGACCTCCTCTACAGTCTGGACAGTGTAAGACACAGGGCCAGTCTTAGAAATGAGTGTAGCAGGAACCCACTTTGGTCTGTTGAGGTAGTTCCAAGCTAAGACAGTTTGTCCTGAATTGAAAGCTCTGTCCTTTGCTCTCAGTTTAACCTGACTCTCCTGTTGACATCGTATTTCTTTTATGTTCTGAGGTTTGAGTAGGTCGAAGAGTGCGTTCATGAGTAGCGATGCGGCATGTTCCTGTAGGATAGCAGGAAGGTTTGGTGCAATGTCCCTTGATCCTGGGACTCTTGAAGGCATGTTTCAAATCAAATCAAATGTTATTGGTCGCATGCACATATTTTGTAGATGTTATTGCAGGTGTAGCGAAATGCTTATGGTCCTAGCTCCAACAGTGCAGTAATAACTAACAATACAAAATAATAAACGCAAATCCCCAAAAATTAAATAAAGGAATTAAGAAATATAGAAATATTAGAACAAGCAATGTCAGAGTCCAGAATATAAATACATACAGTACCAGTCAAAAGTCTGGACACACCTACTCATTCAAGGGTTTTTATTTTGTTTTAGTATTTTCTACATTGTAGAATAACAGTGAAGACATAAAAACTATTAAATAACACATATGGAATCATGTAATAACCAAAAAAGTTTTAAACAAATACAAATATATTTTATATTTGACATTCTTTAAAGTAGAATCTTTGCAAACTCTTGGTATTCCCTCAACCAGCTTCATGAGAAATGCTTTTCCAACAGTCTTGTGTCACGTCCTGACCACAGAAAGATGTTATTTTCTATGGTAGAGTAGGTCAGGGCATGACGGGGGGGGGGGGGGGTCTATGTTTTCTATGTTAAGGTTCTAGTTTTGTATTTCTATGTTGGGGTGTGTTTGGGATGATCTCCAATTAAAGGCAGCTGGTCATCGTTGTCTCAAATTGGAGATCATACTTAAGAAGTGTTTTTAATTTTGAGTTGTGTATGTTTCATCTCTGCATCACGGTTTGTTGTTTATGTCTTTCAGTTTATTTATGTATTGCATAGTTTCACAGTGTAAATAAAAAATGTGGAACGACACACATGCTGCACCTTGGTCCTCTCATTCCTACGACAGCCGTGACATCTTGAAGGAGTTCCCACATATACTGAGCACTTGCAGGCTGCTTTTTTGTCACTCTGTGGTCCAACTCATCCCAAACCATCTCAGTTAGTTTGAAGTCAGGTGATTATGGAGGCCAGGTCATTTAATGCAGCACTCCATCACTCTCCTTCTTGGTCAAATAGCCCTTACAGAACCTGGAGGTGTGTTTTGGGTCATTGTCCTGTTGAAAAACATATGATAGTCCCATTAAGCGCAAACTAGATGGGATGGCGTATCGCTGCAGAATGCTGTGGTAGCCATGCTGGTTAACTTACATCTAGACGGTCCGCTAGCGGAACACCACTCCAATATCCAATGATAGGGCGT
This sequence comes from Salmo salar, assembly GCF_965601325.2. Classification (NCBI taxonomy): domain Eukaryota; kingdom Metazoa; phylum Chordata; class Actinopteri; order Salmoniformes; family Salmonidae; genus Salmo; species Salmo salar. The sequence continues at coordinate 59,543,861 of NC_138302.1, read as the reverse complement.
GGCGCGAAATACAAACTCCTCGAAAATCCGAAAACTTCCATTTTTCAAACATATGACTATTTTACACCATTTTAAAGACAAGACTCTCCTTTATCTAACCACACTGTCCGATTTCAAAAAGGCTTTACAACGAAAGCAAAACATTAGATTATGTCAGCAGAGTACCCAGCCAGAAATAATCAGACACCCATTTTTCAAGCTAGCATATAATGTCACAAAAACCAAAACCACAGCTAAATGCAGCACTAACCTTTGATGATCTTCATCAGATGACACTCCTAGGACATTATGTTATACAATACATGCATGTTTTGTTCAATCAAGTACATATTTATATCAAAAACCAGCTTTTTACATTAGCATGTGATGTTCAGAACTAGCATTCCCACCGAACACTTCCGGTGAATTTACTAAATTACTCACGATAAACGTTCACAAAAAACATAACAATTATTTTAAGAATTATAGATACAGAACTCCTTTATGCAATCGTGGTGTCCAATTTTAAAATAGCTTTTCGGTGAAAGCACATTTTGCAATATTCTGAGAAGATAGCTCGCCATCACGGGCTAGCTAATTTGACACCCACCAAGTTTGGTACTCACCAAACTCAGATTTACTATAAGAAAAATTGGATTACCTTTGCTGTTCTTCATCAGAATGCACTCCCAGGACCTCTACTTCAACAACAAATGTTGGTTTGGTTCCAAATAATCCATAGTTATATCCAAATAGCGGCGTTTTGTTCGTGCATTCAAGACACTATCCGAAGGGTAACGAAGGGTGACGCGCGGACGCTTATCGTGACAAAAAATTTCAAAATATTCCATTACCGTACTTCGAAGCATGTCAAACGCTGTTTAAAATCAATTCTTATGCGATTTTTCTCGTAAAATAGCGATAATATTCCAACCGGGAGTCGTTGTTTTCATTCAAAGACTGAAAAAGTAAAATGGACTCTTCACGTGCACGCGCACGCCCGTCTCATTGTTCTCAGATCGACCACTTACCAAATGCGCTACTGTTTTTCAGCCAGTAACTGCAGAGTCATCATTCAACGTTCTGGCTCCTTCTGAGAGCCTATGGGAGCCTTAGAAAGTGTCACGTTACAGCAGAGATCCTTTGTTTTGGATAGAGATGACAAAGAAGGCCAAGAAATGGTCAGACAGGGTACCTCCTGTACAGAATCTTCTCAGGTTTTGGCCTACCATTTGAGTTCTGTTATACTCACAGACACCATTCAAACAGTTTTAGAAACTTTGGAGTGTTTCTATCCAAAGCTACTAATTATATGCATATTCTAGTTTCTGGGCAGGAGTAATAACCAGATTAAATCGGGTACGTTTTTTTATCCGGCCGTGAAAATACTGCCCCCTATCCATAACAAGTTAAGTGTGCCTTGAATTCTAAATAAATCACTGACAGTGTCACCAGCAAAGCACCCCCACACTTGAACTCTGTGAAGCATTTATTTGGGCTGCAATTTCTGAGGATGTTAACTCTAATGAACTTATCCTCTGCAGCAGAGGTTACTCTGGGGCTTTCTTTCCTGTGGCGGTCCTAATGAGAGCCAGTTTCATCATAGTTCTTTGATGGTTTCTGCGACTGCACTTGAAGAAACTTTCAAAGTTCTAGAAATGTTCCATATTGACTGACCTTCATGTCTTAAAGTAATGATGGACTGTTGTTTCTCTTTGCTTATTTGAGCTGTTCTTAACATAATATAGACCTGGTATTTTACCAAATAGGGCCATCTCCTATATACAACCCCTACCTTGTCACAACACAACTGATTGGCTCAAACACATTAAGAAGTTTTCACAAATTAACTTTTAACAAGGCAGACCTGTTAATTGAAATGCATTCCAGGTGACTACCTCATGCAGCTGGTTGAGAGAATGCCAAGAGTGTGCAAAGCTATCATCAAGGCAAAGGGTGGCTACTTTGAAGAATCTAAAATCTAAAATATATTTTGATATGTTTAAAACTTTATTGGTTACTACATGATTCCATATGTGTTATTTCATCGCTTTGATGTCTTCACTATTATTCTACAATGTAGAAAATAATAAAAATCAAGAAAAACCCTTGAATGAGTTGGTGTCTTTTGACAGGTACTGTATGTATAGGATGGTATGTATGTACATTATGGACAGTATATGAATAGAAAAGGTTTGTACAGCAGTAGTTATAAAGGATGAGCCTTGACTAGAATACAGTATATACATATGAAGTGGGTAAAACAGTATGTAAGCATTATTAAAGTGCCCAGTGTTTAATAACCATTTACATAGGGCAGCAGACTATTTAACAGTCTGATGACCTGGAGATAGAAGCTGTTTTTCAGTCTCTCGGTCCCAGCTTTGATACAACTGGCACTGTCTCCACCTTCTAGATGGTAGCCGGGTGAACAGGCCGTGGCTTAGGTGGCTAAGACTGTGTGTGGATGGACCAGTTCAGGTTGTCAGTGATGTGCATGCCAATGAACTTGAAGCTTTTCACCCTCTCCGCTGCGGCCCCATCGATGTGAATGGGGTGTGCTCTTTCGGCTGTCTCCTGAAGATATGGTCTGTACAAATCTCTCCGCCAGCCTGTTGATAGATGGATGATATGGTGCAGACCTGATGTCTGCATGCCAATCATTTAATCTCAATCAGATTCATGGGAATATGCATTTAGATCTTATTGAATAACTGTTTTGTTAGCAAATAAATTAGAGCAGATGGTGTTAACAAACTATATAACCTTCCTGTATTTTGTTTCAATCAAAGCACATTCTGCCTAGTCACTTGCGCAATTGAGTTTTGGCCACATGGGACTATTCAGCTATTCAAAATTTGGTGATGCAGAAACAGGAGACCTCACGTGTGGCGGTTTTATGAACATCTGGGAATATTTGACCAAGGAAACATTTCTACTTTGTCTCAGGGATTGTAAAACAGTGAGGATGGAATTGAGTGCAGAAGCAGCAAATATGTTGAATGAGCATGGACAGCCTCACAAGTTTGACAAAATCACTTTATATCTTTCAGTCTAATATGGTTATTTACTTGCTTTTCTAGCTCTTCATCAGAAGCATGCTTTTTGTATGTAGTTGGGAGGCCTAACTGTCCTTTCCAAGTTTTGCAAGAATTGAGCCCGAAAGGATTTGAGAAACATTGGTTGACGATAGGCCTATGACACTGGCTTACGTCTCGTCTTGTGCTGTGCAGAATATCAGATCTCAACAATTAAGTGTTTAACATCACCATCAGGCTCAGGCTAACACACCCTTATGATATATATATTTTCATAAGGGCAACGTGACTGCAAGAGACAGGTTGGAATGTCTGCCTGAAATATGTGACAAATCAACCTTTTTTCTAAATTGGTGGTGTTTGAATTTTGTTGATTAAATGCGGGACATGATTTTTTGGTTGCGTGACGCGGGAAAAAGGTCTAAAATGTGTGACTGTCCCGCACAATCTGGGATATGTGGTCACCCTACCTGTAGGAACATAGCTATTTCTTGAGACACTAGCTGTGGTCCATTGTCTCTAATGAGTTGGACTTGCGTTCCGAACCAAAAAAATACTTCTCGATGGTCTTCTCTGCAGTATTAGACCTCATAATGGCAACCTCTGGCCACTTGCTATGAGCATCAACGATGACAAGAAACATTCTGTATTTGAATGGACTTTCGAAGCCGATGTGTATGCATTGCCACGCCTCCTCCGGCCAATCCCATGGATGAAGAGGTACAAGTTGAGGTACGTTGCAAACCTTCTGACATGAGGAACATGTTTTCACTTTCTCCTCAATGCTTCCATCCAATCCAGACCATCAGAAGTAGCTTCATGCGGTTTCTGTCATGCGAAGCGTTCCACAATGATCTGAGTGTAGCTGTTGCAACACTGGTTTCCTCAGCGAAGAATGATAACTTTCCTCCCCCACCGCAGACAACTAGACTGTACTGACAGCTCAGTTCTCCTGGAAAGGTAAGGTTTCAGTGCCGGAGCATCCCCTGATTATGATTATTATGATAATGTACATCACTTCAGATAACACAGGGTAATTTCTGGTGATTCTCCGCATTGGAAACTCCATCTGCATTGCAGTTCAGTTATGACTTGCGGTACTTAATGTTGTAGGTGTGTGCTGACAACAACAAAGCCCACCATTGCATTCTACTTGCAGCAAGTGACAGAATCCCAGTATGCGGTCCAAAGATGCTTGTCACTGGACGATGATCTGTAATAAGGGTGAACTTCGTCTCATACAGTGAGGGAAAAAAGGATTTGATCCCCTGCTGATTTTGTACGTTTGCCCACTGACAAAGAAATGATCAGTCTATAATTTTAATGGTTGGTTTATTTGAACAGTGAGAGACAGAATAACAACAAAAAAATCCAGAAAAACGCATGTCAAAAATGTTATAAATTGATTAGCATAGGTTAACTGATTAGATATCATTGTCTTGTTCAATTTAAACATACATTAAATTGATACACTACCTTTCCAGGTTGGTTATGGGAATAATACACACACGAATGTGCCATAACCAATGAGACATAGTTACACTTTTCAACGTTAACTTAGATATAGCAACTAATTCAGGTTAATTAAAGCTAATTCCTTTAGCCTATACGGGGTTGACTAATCATTCAAATTGATTAATAGATTAAAGCTGTTTTACCAGCTTAATGGTGTTTAGGTAGACTTTGTAACAGTATTGTAAAATACTATTTTCACTGGTACTCTCGATTTTAGCTTGTGTTAACAGGGACCTCCGGTGGTGAAGAATCACCAGTAATTATTTTTAAATAATTCAGGTTATGCTATACGATATCTAACCAGTCTAAACTGATTGGATATCATTGTCTCGTTCAATTTAATATACATTAAATTGCTACACTACCTGTCCAGGTTGGTTATTGGAATAATACGCAAACTAATGTGTTCTAACCAATGAGACATAGTTAAACTTTTCAACGTTAACTTAGATATAGCAACTACTTCAGGTTAATTAAAGCTAATTCCTTTAGCCTATACGGGGTTGACTAATCATTCAAATTGATTAATAGATTAAAGCTGTTTTACCAGCTTAATGGTGTTTAGGTAGACTTTTTAACAGTATTGTAAAATTCTATTTTCACTGGTACCCTGTCGATTTTAGCTTGTGTTAACAGTGACCTCCGGTGGTGAAGAATCACCAGTAATTATTTTTAAATAATTCAGGTTATGCTGTACGATATCTAACCAGTCTCAACTGATTGGATATCATTGTCTCGTTCAATTTAATATACATTAAATTGCTACACTACCTGTCCAGGGTGGTTATTGGAATAATACGCAAACTAATGTGTTCTAACCAATGAGACATAGTTAAACTTCTCAACTTTAACTTAGAGATAGCAACTCTTTCAGGTGAATTAAAATAAAAATTCCCAAATAGCCTATACAGGTTAGATTTATCATTAAAATCGATTTAATCAATTAAACCTGTTTTGGCAAGTTAAGTAATAACCAACTCACATTACTGACCCAGTCTTGATGATTCATTGACGTTTACAAACTGAGTAAAATCGTGTTTGCAGCCTCCAACTAAAAAACCCAAACATTACGTAAATTGAAATAACTGACAATCATAATAATGAGCAATCCATCAGATGGGTGTCCACCCATTTCCCCTCTAATCAGCAGACCTTCACCGACGGAAAGATTGATCGCGGACCTCAGCAACGATGCAAATCCTTACTATGCCGAGGGGCTGAAAATGTTAGATTTCAATGCCATAAGCGAGAAAAATGCAGACATTGCGACAGACGCTCTTCAAAATAGACCATCAGGCGGAGGCCTTGTGAAGGTTCTCTCCAGTTTAGCCCTCAACTATGCCCACCAGCAGAGATGAACAGTGCACCAGTACCTCAGTGCCCAGCAGAGGCACGAGCAGGAAGCTGGGGAGTTCAGGGTACAGGTGGAGAGAACCAGGGAGCTGGCATCGAAAGCCGAAAAAGATAAGCTACTGCTAGCCGAGGAACTGTGTGTGAGAACAGATAAATTGGAAGATCTGTCTAACACCTATAACAAAGAACGCGAACAAACTCTTGACCAAGTCCGTATTCTAAAAGAACAACTCGGTTTAGCTAAAACTAAATACGATGAAGTCCACGCGAAACTAGATGAGTCGGACGAGCTATCTAGAAAACGGGTCGAGCAAATTGATGCCCTGCAAGCGGTTGTGAATGAAACCACTCAAAGCAATAATGCTCTATTCCAAAAGCTGCAGACCAAAGACGATCAGTTAATGAACACAATGACCAAGTTGGAGGACAAAACAGCAGAACTCAGTGAAGTCGCTGATTTAATGAAGGATGAGAAAGACCAGGTGAGAAAGTTGGAAAATGTGACCTCTAAACAAAAGGAGGACATCGCATCACTGGATCTCTCACTCCACACTCGCGACCTCTCCCTGCAAACCATGACAGATAAGTATGAGGCCGAGCGAAGCAAGGGCGATACCTACGTGTCGAAAATAAACACCCTCAACTCCCAGGTGGACTCTGCGATGCAGCATAACACCACCCTTAGGTATCATCTGGAGGAACTCCAGAACAGTCATGCGCTATCGCGGGACAACCAAACCAAGCAACCTAGCTCACATCCGGAGCTAAGAGAACGTGGGAAGGTAGATGACAGGAGATTTCAGCCCCTTTCTCTTGGCCATTCGGCCCACAGTGAATTGGGGCCTCCTCGCCAACACAACCACAGCTTGACTTTTCCTCTTGGTCTCTCGGCCCACAATTCTCCACGGGAGAGTGCAGATGCTCCCCACGCACTTGGCGGGGATCGCCTTGACAAAATCGTCAAAAACTTCCGCCTCTTCGACCCCGTTCCGGGAAAGCCAAACGACACTGAGACATTCTTAGCAGACATAGAGGACGCCTTGGATGGCTACCCAAACGCTACGAATGCAGATAGAGCCTATCTTTTGAAGCGAACGTCCAACAGACACGTGACAAGGTTCATCCGTCTACAAGAGCAACACGTGCAAAACGACTATGCTAAACTTGCCACGGTTTTGAAAATAGAATTCAGTGGTTCTGCGACTCGCAAACACGATAGTTCGTTGGCTAACAATATCAGACAAGCTCGAAATGAACACCCACAAGCCTACTATCACCGGCTTCGTTCAGCTTACTTTGGCATTCTCACTGAAACAGGAATGGAAGACCTATTACCGTTCAAACAACTTTTTCTGTCACACATGTCTCCCAACTTCATTAACTACTTGGGCCCTACTGCATTTACATTTACATTTAAGTCATTTAGCAGACGCTCTTATCCAGAGCGACTTACAAATTGGTGCACCTTATAATACCCACGTCGGGTTGCCAATCTCGACGCTCCGAGAGCTGGCAAGCACCGCTTTTGAAGCATCAAAAGCAAGCCGGGCTAAGAGCCCGGACCCCTCGACTTTCGAGCTTAGGCGGGAACCATCACTCGAATTAGAAGGGGCTGCATCAGGGACATATGCGGTAAAAGAGGACGATCAAAGGGGGTGGCTACCAAGTAACCACCACCCCGACAACCACCGCCGTAACAATAGCTACGATGAACGTCCCCAATCTAACAGGTCCCGTAGAGATCAACCTAGCCGACATGCCCCTCCGCCTAACTCTCACAAAGGGTCAGGACACAAGGGTAACAAGCGTAACAAGGGCAACAAAGTGTTCAACAATTATTTAAACGCTAACCGAAATGATATAGAAGCTCTGATAAAAGATGTACTGCATCGTAAGAAATTTGAGAAAGAGGACAAGGATAAGTCCTCATGACTAGGCGTAAAATCGTTGGAAACCGAGTCCGCCGAAATTCATGCAATTCAAGAGGACGCAAACATTTCCATTACCCCCGCCCCCACTCAAATCCCTGTCCAGGTACCGCCCGTTCTAGACACAAGCCCGCAGGTTTTGTCTACAGACTTGGACACGGAGGTGGAGATGCACGAGATAAGCAGCTTTGCAACAGATGATTCCTCTCCCATTCCGATAGAGGACCCACTGGGTCACGTAGGTGACTTATCTGTCTTGGAAATCGACGCAGATTACAAACCGCTCCGTTCTCCCAACCCACTCCATTTTGTTGGGGATATGACGAGAAAAACCAACTCGAACAGGCCATACCTTAGAACAGTCCTGGAGGACTATGTGACCTGTCACGCTCTGATAGATTCGGGTTCGACAATTTCCCTCATATCCGAAACCTTGCTGGATGAACTAAAAAGGGCAGTGGACCCAACAAAACGTTGGTTGAAAACGGAACATTGCGATACGAATCTTCGAGGTTTCACTCAAGCTACCTCGGCCCTTACCAAACGTCTCCTACTTAAACTCAACTTCGAAAGCGTGTCACTGATACACCCCGTGTATGTGACTAGCATCGAAATCGAACGGATGCTGATTGGGAGTGATTTAATTGACCGTTTGGTACCACTAATGGATTGGAAAACCAATCAAATCTGGTCACAAATACCTATGCCAACTCCGTTGACTTCGCCGCATTCTTCCAAGGCTACCTGCCATACATTGTGCAACGACGTGGGTCCGACGTCAGCATCTGACGCAAACCCGGTGAACTTGGCCATGAGCCCGCCATTTGTGGCAAATGACAATGTGAGTTCGACTCGGAACTTAACCGAACATGAGGTTTTCTTGTGCGGCTTGGGTGATTCACCAGCCGACACTTACCGCCCTCCTCTGATAGGGGGCGTGTGCCTGAACGGCACTATGGCTGAGGATACCAGGCTGGCCACCTGGTCAGAAAAATCCGCAATCAGTTTGGAAATGTTCAACGAAATTTCGAAAACAGCTAACTGCCATCCCCTTGTGCCGAAAACTTTTAGATTTCCACTGGGAACGACTCCCCAGACAACACTCACCGCAATAGGGGTGCGCTATCGATCCGCATTGGAACCAAGGAATTATCCCACTACCTACTGGTTGTCACGGACCTCCCACATACAGTCTATGTGGGAGCGGATATCTTGGTAAGATTGGGTGTTAAACTTGATACCATACACCAAGTTCTTTGGTCTTTGGCGCAGCCAAACCAACATGCCTTGTCTTTCGACCCGGTGCGAATGGCTTCCGGGCAGACTATTCCTGAAGCTTGCAAGGCGATAACTGAGTCCGCCATGTTGATACCGGCAAGAACCACAGAGGTTTCTGTAAGACTGAACCTGGCGCCCGGATACCGGATGGAAGGCACCACTGCGTTCTTCCAACCCTCTCCAAAACTATTCGACTTGGGGCTAACTATCAATGGCAACCCACTGTTGGAACTAACCGCTAGATCCACTTACCTCCTGGTACAAAATCTGACTCAAGCGGATATTTCCATTCCTCGGCACACTCAGCTAGGAACATTGATCGATTACGCCTTCCATGATTTTGAACTAGTTGTTCCCGTGATTGGGCCTCTTCCGTCCTCCCTAGACCTAGATGGCGAGGGAGGTACACTGTTTACTTGTCAGTCAAAAGCAATAGCACTAACTCCCGTATTGCCACTGGACGACACATCGGCGTTCCGGCTGGATGTCGATCCTGACAGCAACCTGTTAATATACTCCATCGTCACGGAGGATGATATTGCGTCTCCTCCTGCATGTGAAATACACTCTTGTGAGGTAACAACCGATGACTCTTCCAAAAGTGACATGCCGTCACCACCCGATGAAGACCTGTACAATGTCGCCGAACCATATCCTGGTTTCCATGCACAGGTAATACAACTACTGTCGGAGGCTGATGCTCTGATCATTGACACTGAACGCCATCAGTTGAGAGAATTGTTTAATAAACACAGTGAGATCTGGTCGACAGACTCGCTGGATTGCGGGGTTACGGGTATCCATGTGGTGCGTATTCCTACGCCACCCGGAGCAACTCCTACGTTTGTTAGACAATACAAAATCCCGCTCGCAGCATACGCAGCAGTACAAGAGATTATCGATTCCTTATTAGCTAAACGGATAATCAGGGAATGTAACAGTACGTACAGCGCTCCCGTGTGGCCCGTTCTGAAACCAACGGGTAAATGGCGTCTTACCATTGACTATAGACAACTCAACAAATTGGTTCCGTTGTCTCGTTGGCCAATGACACAGCTCGACCAAGAGTTGCCAAAGGTGGCAAACGCCAAGTACTTCTCCACCGTCGACGTGGCAAATGGTTTCTGGACCATGACAGTCGACCCGCGTGACCAACACAAGTTGGCTTTCTCTTTCTCGAACAAGCTCTTCACGTTCAATCGTTGCCCATTCGGGTATGCGAACTCCCCCTCAGAGTTCAACATCTTCCTGCACAAGGCGATGCCAGACGCAGCCTCTAGGGGGACGATAATTTACGTGGACGACGTTCTCATGAGAAGTGAGACTTGGTCACATCACCTAAATGAAATGGACCACGTTCTCACCCAACTCGGGACTGCAGGGGCTAAGTTGGCCATCATGAAAGGACAATGGTGCAGGACCAAGGTAAACTACGTTGGGCTTCTGGTGGGTGCCGAGGGCATCCTGCCACAGTCTAACCGAATCCAAGCAGTCCGCAACATCAAAACACCTACAAACCTTCACGAGGTGCGCAGCTTCTTGGGAGTATGTAATTACTCCCGTCAATTCATCGAAAACTACGCCGACTTGTCAAAACCGTTGACTCACCTTCTTCAGAAAGACACCCCATTCGTTTGGGATGCCACTCACAACGAAGCGGTGGCTTCCTTGAAAAACCTGCTTTGCGAGGCACCCTGCCTGGTATACCCCAACAAAGACAAGACATTCTTTTTGGAAGTCGGTTTCTCAGAGCACTGCCTTAGCGCTGGGTTGTACCAAAAATACGACCAAGATAAACGTGTGGTTGCTTACGCGAGCAAAAGACTCCGCCGAACACAAATACTCAGACTGCGAAAAAGCGCTGCTGTCGACAGTCTGGGCAATCAAACACTTCACCAGTTATGTCGGCGGACAAAAGGTGATCATAGAAACATGTCACCAGCCTGTGACTTTTCTGAAAAGCCAACGAATCCATGAGGGTGCTGTACACAACAGCAGGATAGCGGCTTGGCTCATGACGCTGCAGAGCCATGATGTAGTAATCAACTACGCAAAAGCAAAAAACCTGCCTTTGGGCAGTGCTTTGGCGGTGTGTCAACACTGTGGTGACGATGAAACCGACTCCGGACCACCCCCGCGTGACATCGCTCTGCCATTGCCTTCGAACCATCACTATTTCGAAGAGAATGTGTGTCTCGACATGCCGACGGCATTTGTAGATGGCTGTTCTTACCGCCATCTAGACCACTTGCAAGCTGGTGTGGGATTGGTATGGCACAACGACATTCCGTGCAAACCACTTCAATTTCAGCTTGGCAACAAGACCAGCCAGTTTGCAGAAGTGGCTGGCGTGCTGATCACCCTGCAAACAGCGGTAAAACACGAATTGGCAGAACTGGCGATCTGCGCCGACTCAAACTACGCGAGACTCACCTTCTTATGCCACTTGCCATTTTGGAAACAAAAGCACATGACTACTTCAAGTGGTAAAGAGGTGAAAACAAAGAGCTCATTCTAGCTTGTGATGACCTCATCACCAAACACGACATACAGGTGTATTGGAAGAAAGTCAAGGGACACTCCAAATCACCTGGTCGTGACAAACTTGGCAACGACCATGCTGACAGCATGGCGAAATCTGGTGCAATTCACGGCACCCCTTGGGTGTTTGATGCTCGAGACGAGAAACCCACTGAGGAAGCTATGGTGTCTGCGGTAACGCGTAGCCATGTAGCACCACGGAAAACGTCTTCGCACGAACATAATGTGCTGCTAACGCATTCTTTCATGAATGACGACCTGGTAGCAATGCAACACCAAGATGAGTCCCTCTCCACTTTGATGGCATTCCTGTCGGATCCTGTCAACCACCCAGTGTCCGAACTGGCTTTGGCAGGTTCACACGACTTGCGTTCGCTGTACGCAACTAAACAGCACCTCACACTTGTAGATGACCTATTGGTGTATGTTTCAGAAACCGACACCGCTCGAAGGTGGGTGGTTCCTAAAACACAGAGGGGGATAATGATAGCTCATGCCCACGACGAACCATGTGGAGGCCATAGGGGGGTCAAGGCTACATGTGAAACATTGCGACAGGTGGCCCGCTGGCCTCACATGGAACAAGACGTGGCACGATACGTGAGGGGGTGTCTAGTTTGCTGCCAGTTTCACCCCACCAAGCCACTTCACAGAGCACCCCTGCAACGCAAGGGTGTGTCTTACCCCTGGAGCTCGATCCAGATCGACTGGGTCGGCCCAGTTGCCAGGTCGGCCAGAGGCAACAAGTACCTCCTCACAGTGATTTGCGCATTCACAAGGTGGGTGGAGTGCCTGCCGGCGACCAATGACACAGCGGAAACCACTGCCGTTCTTTTGCTAAACCACGTTTTCAGTCGTTTCGGCCTGCCAGGAGAAACCGTGGACAGCGACAGAGGAACCCACTTTTCGGCAGCTGTAATGACCGAACTGTGGAAACTCCTGGGAGTCAAAGCTAAACTCCACATCGCGTACCACCCTAGGAGCTCGGGGGGGGGGGGGGGGGGTAGAAAGGAGCAACCAATCAATTGTCAGAATCTTGAGGAAATATGTGGCAGCCAACCACAAAGATTGGGACCTCAAACTCCCATTGGTACTGATGGCAATCAGAGCCACACGCAACAGGTCTACGGGAATGACACCCTTTGAGATGATGACGGGCCGGCAAATGACCCTTCCACTGCATCTCCTGTACTAACCGGGAGATGTCGCCGCAGCCACCGCCTACACGGCTCATCAATACGTGACCGACTTGCGGAACCATCTCCAGACTACCTTTGCGTACGCTCAAGGACAATTGGAAAGAAGTGCAGAAGGTGACAAGACCTATTACGACAAAAAAGCCTCACACCAGGTGTTCGAGGTCGGAGATAAGGTGTGGTACTACATATACACCAAACCCGCGGGCGTCGCAACAAAGTTCCTGCCCCACTGGACGAGGCCACACGAGATTGTGGTGAAGCTATCACCTGTAGCTTACCAGATCAAAATCAGCAAAGGTCGACAAAACGCCACATTAAAGTGGGTCCACCGGAACCAAATCAAGTTGTACACTCCCCCCATGGGAATAGAAGGGGTGCTAGCCAGCACCGAATAGATAAAAACCCTAGCAAAACCAGAGGTACTAAGAAAATTCTTAAGTACCCTCAGCTGATCCCTTCCAGGAGACCAGTACGTTGCACCTAATATCTTTTATTCTCTTCCCAGCTACCAGATATACATCTGTTGTCACTAGTGATATCGTCCTGCGCTGTACTGATTAAAATAAGAAAAACTGTAAAATAGTTGTCAAAACAATTTTTGTTTACGAATACAAATAACTGAAATAATCCAACAATCTCTGATTATGCGTTTCTGTAGGATGGAGATCCTTTGGATGATCCTGATACTCTGCGCCCTGGTCAAAACCAACCCAGCAGACGTAATCACGAACGGACCCCCTACGGGAATCGTTCTCCGCGACGATCCAGGACTCCTCATAACTAACTGCAGAGTACACACGCAGAGGGTATATGTCCGCCTAGACGCAGAGAATGTGTACCGCCAACACATTCCACCTGCGGCGCATTTGAGTTGGGCCGGGGCTGACTGGACCAGCCAGGCAATTAAGCACGCCCAGCTAGACACTGCCCATATGTTGGCCCAACTCCAAAAGTTCACAGTAACACAGTCAGAACTAGCTGAGCCCAGGCGAGAAAAACGATTCGTCGGGGCGCTACTATCGATAGGGGCAGCCGTAGGGTCACTATTGCCCTAGGTACCACTGCCGTCAACGCAGTCAGTCTAGCCACAGTCAAGAGGAATGTTAGGGAGATTACTGAAGAGATGCCACTTATCCAGCAGCAGATGAAGGCACAGGCCCTTAGGTTGCAACATGTGGGAAAGTCTCTCCAGGACACTATTCTGGTGGTCAACACACACGCTACTCTCCTGAACAAAACTATCCTGTCTGTAGGAAAGCTAGCAGAGGTCATGAACCATGACTATGCCCATGTCCAATTGGTTCGATTGTTACTGGAGGATTTTCTCCGTGAAGTTAGCTCTTCTATGGACCACTTGGCCATGAATAGAATCCCCTCATATCTAGTGCCCCTCTCAATGGTGCACGACATATTGACCTCAGCTACTTCAACCACGATAAGGCCGTTACAGTCACATTTGGCCTATAGTCTGGGGTCGGCCATCCCAATACACGTTGATGTTGAGCGTAATGAAGTGGGTTTTCTACTGACGCTGCCGGTTGTTGAACTGGAGAATATCTATAGATTGAAAACGGTTCTCAATGTAGGATTTTGGCGCGACAGTACCCACGTAAAGATTGCCACGCCCCCAGTTGTAGCTTACCAGGAAAACAACCCAGATTTCTATCTCACCCCTAACCTGCTAATGTGTACTCTAACCAAAGATGTCCACTGCCTTTGTCCTAGCAAACCATTTGTCAGGGATAACACCGAGCATCTTTGTGGTATTAAAGCTATCACCAGCGAAGAATGCTGTAGAGCCAAACTAACAGCCAGGGATGGGGCCACCACCACACAAGTGGAGGTGGTAGGGAACCGATGGTTGGTCAACACACCGTTCGCATCCGCCACTATGACTTACGAACGCCATGACTCCATCACCCAATTGAACCTCCCCAACCAGACTGTTTTTGTTACGGTACCAGAGGGGGCGATTATTCACGTAGACGACCTCGCTCTATACCACCTTCCCGACGACCGGATAGACACAGAGATTGAAATGCCGGACGCTTTTGCTAAATGTTCCCTTGAGTTACCACAAGCCATTCAATACCAAATCCAGTACGAGGGACCCATGACTGTTGATCTTAGCGTACTGGATGAGGCACTGTTAGTCGACCCGACTGACTACAGACCAAAAGATTGGTCTGTCGCCCGCTCTTGGACGGTGCCGGACAGTATCCTGACTGTGACTATGATCCTTGGTCTCATTTCCCTTGGCGTGTGCACCTACTACGTACACAGGCGCACACGTGCAATGGAAGACCTAATGAGGTCTTATACTAGGATCACCCGTGGGCCGGAAGCGATCCCGATTTTTGGAAAGTTGGCAATGGATCCGGAAACCCTCTTACAGGGCCCAGTCCCAGCCTCCTCTCCCGAACTCGCTAGGTCAGCCCAGTAATGTCCCTAATGTAAGCTTTGGCCTTCAGGGGCCAAGTTTTTCCAAGTGCCTTAACTACCCACCTGCAAGTAGGATCACCCTAGACATGACATTAGAGACAATGCCATGATAGAGCTATTTAGCCAAGACCTTGGACATATATAGAACATAGTCCATAGTAGATGATTAAGGTGTGGTAGACATATTTTGTATACTTTCATGTTTTTATTCAAATGTTTCGTTTCATTACCTTTGACACTTAGGAAGCCTTAGAGCCAAGACGCCGCTCGTTTGGGGAGGAAATGTAATGATGTATTGCCTGAGTGTTGTGCATTATTAACGTCTGCCAAGTTACTGCCTAGGTCCACTAGCCGGGATAACCGGACGACGGGCCGGAACACAGAGCCACTGCCAGACCTCCTAGGTCCATTCTGGTGGTGATCCACAGCTTGCGGAAAGCCTACCAGGGTGAAACACCAAGGGGGGGGGGGGGGGGGGCTGCTCTGATGATCCACAGACCAGGACATCCGATGGTCATTCTTATGGTGGGTTGCAACATGCAGAATCATTCCAAGTTGAACCTACCAGAGGGGGACTGTCATGACTGTCCTGATCAGGTCAGGGTACAGGAGACCACCACCCTACAGATTATCTCCCAAAACCCCAACAGAGGAGGAGAGATCTAGGGGTCTGAAGATGTGGGGGTTTTATGACCCCTCACGCCATAATAAACCTTAGGCCACAGAGAAATTCCTTTGTCCTCACAATGGAATTCTGGCCTCAGAACTTTAAACATGCAATAAAGGGACTTTGGAACAATGGTTTCCGTCAGCCACAACGGTGGTCATGACGAGAGGTGGAATATGAAAATGTATGTAACTTTTGAATTGTTATTAAAGGTTAAGAGATGACGTTATTATGAAAACATTGTACCTTTAAGAGTTTTCCCAGTATATGCCTGATGTTTATACATTGTACGTTGTGTGGAAAATATCCAAATCAAAGAGAATGTTTTGGTAAAGATGAGATGTGAAGGTAGTGTCTAAAATAGGATTTTAGTCAAATCTAGGCCTTGCCCCTTAACTTGGTCCGCCCAGAGAATTGCCCTAAAGGCGGTTACGCCCACTTCTGACCCGAGACTATAAGACAGGAGAGTGAAGAATTAAGATAGGAGACTAATTGACCCCAAGCTGCAGCGAAGGTCTAACAAAGTCAACGAACCCCAAAACGAAACACAAGGTTGAAGACAAAGAAATCTTTTTCTACACGAGCTACGGACGAGTAGCTGTGTCTAAGCGGGTGAATTCAAGTCGAACCACCCAGCCTCCACTCTCCATTGAATCGTGGTATATACACCGTTCGAGTCCGAAGCTGTGAGCTCTGAGCTACAGAGCTGTCTGTCCTCAGAAGACCCCTTTCAGATCAAGGGCGAGGGATCAGACCACTTAGCCAAGAAGGACACTGACATCGTGAGGACAACCAGAGAGTTGCGCCGGAGAAGTGCGCCATTGAGAAGCCGAAATGACACACGCGGAGCTTCCGACCTGAGACCTCCAACACGTAATTACATCATTATATTCTGACCCATAAGAGCGGCAGTTCGGGGCAAGGCTAGGTTTAAATAAGCATGGCTGACAAATGAACCCAAATGTATATTTCTCTCGTGTACTTTCTTGGTGTCTCTCTCTTTTAAATCCCCATTTTGGGTAACACGCGCCATAGTGTGTTGGCCCGTTATACTAAGTCCTAATCAATAGCTAGACTGTGTTTTGTGTATGTGTATTTTTATCATCATTTTAGCTTGCTAGTAAATAAATAATCAACTAAGATTGGTGTGGTAAACTCATTGGTGAAGCCCAGGTCCGTGCAGATTCCCGGATTATGCGACGTTCAGAATGAGACTGTAGAGGAAATTGATTAATTTAGCGACTGTTGTAAAATCGATATTCTGATATCCTTTGAGTTAATTTGGGAAATAGAAACTCAATCAAAATACTGTTCCCATGGTGCCCCAGGTTGATGAGTTAATAATTGCTTGATTCATTGCTTAATTCATTTAATCACGCAATTATAAACCATTAATCATTCGATGAGCAACAGTCGTCACATTAACTAATACAACGTCACGACAACCAAGTCCATATTATGGCAAGAACAGCTCAAATAAGCAAAGATAAATGACAGTCCATCATTACTTAAAGACCTGAAGGTCAGTCAATAATGGAACATTTCAAGAACTTTGAACGTTTCTTCAAGTGCAGTCGCAAAAACCATCAAGCGCTATGATGAAACTGGCTCTCATGAGGACCGCCACAGGAAAGGAACACCCGGAGTTACCTCTGCTGAAGAGGATAAGTTCAGTAAAGTTACCAGCCTCAGAAATTGCAGCCCAAATAAATGCTTCACACAGTTCAAGTAACAGACAAACATCAACATCAACTGTTCAGAGAAGACTGCCTGAATCAGGCCTTTATGGTCGAATTGCTGCAAAGAAACCACTACTAAAGGACACCAATAATAATAAGAAACTTGCTTGGGTCAAGAAACACGAACAATGGACATTAGACCGGTGGAAATCTGTCCTTTGGTCTGATGAGTCCAAATTTGAGAGTTTTGGTTCCAACCGCTGTGTCTTTGTGAGATGCAGAGTAGGTGAACGGATGATCTCCCCATGTGTGGTTCCCACCGTGAAGCATGGAGGAGGAGGTGTGATGGTATCTGGGTGCTTTGTTGGTGACACTGTCAGTGATTTATTTAGAATTCAGGGCAAAGTTAACCAGCATGGCTACGACAGCATTCTGCAGTGATACGCCATCCCATCTGGTTTGAGCTTAGTGGGACTATCATTTGTTTTTCAACAGGAGAATGACCCAACACACCTCCAGGCTGTGTAAGGACTATTTGACCAAGAAGGAGAGTGATGGTGCTGCATCAGATAACCCGACCTCAGCCCAATTGAGATGGTTTGGGATGAGTTGGACCACAGAGTGAAGGAAAAGCAGCCAACAAGTGCTCAGCATATGTGGGAACTCCTTCAAGACTGTTGGAAAATAATTCCAGGTGAAGGTGGTTGAGAGAATGCCAATAGTGTGCAAATCTGTCATCAAGGGTGGTTACTTTGAAGTATCTAAAATCTAAAATATATTTGTTTAACACTTTTTTGGTTACTACATGATTCCATATGTGTTATTTCATAGTTTTGATGTCTTCACTATTATTCTGCATTGAAGAAAATAGTCAAAATGTTAAAAAAAACTTGAATGAGTAAGTATGTCCAAACTTTTGACAGGTACTGTATGTTAAAATGGCTTTCCATAGGGTTGGGGCTTTCTGTTTCAGTGCAACCTTGGAATAGATAATAGAGTTCACGCCTGTCAAAATTGTTCCTGGATGAGCAGAGAGTGCATACTCTATCAGTTCCTCCTCACATGTCTCTGTAGGTCCTAGAATGAGACTTATCTCTCTGACTGTATTATTGCCTTGCCACCCCCATTCATTACATTTTTACAGCAGGAGAAGATAGCAGAGGATATTCTAGGCAGGGTACCCCATCTTCAATGCCAGTTTGAACATCCTCAACTCAACATAGGGCATAAAAAATTGACTTAGCACTAGCGAGGCTAGCTGGTTGTGTCTGATAAGGCTGTGTGGAGAGATCAGGACCAGCACAGACACAAATTGCCATTGAGGTTTTCAAAGCATTCATAAAAGTAATCCGGGAATTTTTACTGGGTAAACAATTTGTGACATAGTAAGAGCTGACTGATGCAGGCTACCACACATCTGCCTAGACAATAACTTGTCAGATAGAATATGTTGTAGTTATTACCAATTTGACGACATGATGATAACGGCAAAGCTGTTTCCTACTAATATTTGCCTACTTTAGCAATGTCATCGTATTTCCAAGCAACTATTGTGTAATTTAGACGAAACAGTCATTAGCCCCCAGTCTTCTTTTGAGCATCAACATGGCTGCAGCATCTGTAGAACGTTGATAACAACGGCAACGACGCGACTGAGTGATGGAGATGGAACGCATACAGTGTGTACTGATAGCAAATGCAATGGGAGACGGAGGCGAAAGGCGTGCCTGACCTGTGCCATTACACTCACACTCAAGTCAAATCTCCCCTGTGTGCTCTTGAATTAATTATGACATGTCAATATTATTGTGTAGCGATGTGTTGTTTTAATATATAGGGGTCATGAAAGTTGCTCTTCGCACCTAGCTTTCACGTGACCTCACAGGACTAGAAATGCAAAATTGCCTCTGAAATAAATGTGTGCACGAACAGCCGAAGACCAAAACGAACAAAAACTTCACAAAATATCATCATAATATATGCACAAACTGTTCCGAACGCCTTTAGCCTCTCTTCTCCTTGTCCTCTCTGCCCTGCGCTGGGCTCAGCTATTTCTCAGAAGTTAGGGAAAATACCTTTTTAGGGAAGTAGTACCTATTCAGTATGGGAATTGGAACAGAAGAGCCTATATACTAAACAGTCTCAGTGTAGCTTGAACTGTACCTTTAAGCTCACCTTCATCAAGAAAAGAAGAAGAAACTTTAAAGCACAGCCTCTGCAACTCAAAGGAAAAGCCAACAAACAGAGCAACAAGGAACGCAACACAAAGGAGCAGCCCAAGGAACACACATCCTTCAGCAGGCAACAAGTTCAAGGATCAAAGACTTTGCCCACAGACTGAGTATAACACTCATAATATTCAAATATCTCGAGGTCGCTCGTCATGTCTTTCAATATATTTCCTACCTTTTAATGTTCACTCTCATTATGTTTGTACCTTTTGATTAGCGTTATTAAATGTCACTCGCACAGAGAACGTATTTAATTCATATCTTCAGATGAATCAATGTATTACTACTTTCAAATTTGTGTCTTATAAAATTTGAAAATGACTGGTGCCCCATTAATAATTTCATGGTAATAAGTGTACACACTACCTTACAGTAAACACTGCCCTTATTGCTAGCGAGTGCCCCAGTTATCTGTGTAATTCGAGTGAAGTTATTCAACTTTAGTTGGTGAATTTATTTCCAGTGCTTACTTTGAGTTTGTCTGGTGTTTGTTGCCGCATCCTCGAAACTCCGATGGTGCACGTCCGTGACTCCAAGCTCTCCTATGAGACGCGCTCGCAGACATGTGTGGGTATACCCGCGGATGCTCGAGAAGCACGTACCCTCTTTTCCCACGAGTCGTGTCATTTGATCAATGTATTATTTTGTGTAATGGGATATCTCGTATTGAAAATGTATACCGGTTTCATTGAAAAGGCCTCGGAATACAATGTGATATTATGATAGTCTGCTTCTAGACATCTTTAGAGCCTTCAGTTTGGTAAAGAAGTGTGGGAGCGTAATTGGAGGAGTTTTATTTTGATACTGGATGCTGGGGCTCTGAGCTATAAAGAGCAGGGGTTGCTGTGATAGCTGTATTTTAGAGTTTGGTGCCATAGCCAGTGCCAGCTCTACTCATATTATTTCATCCTTATATTTTATTTGTTCCTGAAGTTTTGTAGCTTGCTCTAATTAAACCTTGAGTCTTATCTGAAGTCACAAGTCCGTGGATAATCCTTCTTTACCCCAGGCTTACAGAACATTTTAACCAGTTCATTGTTATATGCACCAGGGTTGGGATCAATTTCATTTGAAATTCCAATTCAATTATTGAATTCACTCATGAAGTGGATAATTTACATTGATTTCAATTCGAATTTCAACTATATTCAAGTTATGGAATTGATTTGGAATTAGACTGTTTGGACTTTTTGAATTGGAATTGAATTGGAATTGTAAAAACGTTTAAGCTTTGGAATTGAATTGGAATTCAATATTTGTGTACATTTCTCAGTTAATGGAATTAATGCTCTTAGTATAAAAAATGTACTGAAATTATTTGTTTTTCTATATTTCCAGTGTAAGTAACTAGGCTGTCTGAACAGTGGCATGATCAGACTGACAGCCTAAAGGAATTTAATTTGAATTGGAACTTGTTGGGGATAATATTGAATTGATAATATTGAATAACTTTGTTGTTGTTAGAACTTTGGAATGTTTTTGTTTTGACGTAATTGTGTATTCTAACCTTTTTTGGGGCTTGTTCATAAATACCTAAGATTCTTCTGGAAGCCTTTGGCAGGCCAAACCAAATATTGTCAAGGGCCAAGTTTGGCTGGTGCGGGCTTCACTCTGCCCTAACCCCTCCCCACTCGCTAGCATGCCTTCTCGCACTTGCATATAGATATTAGGGCTGGATTCCATCTGTATCGTGGAAAATTACCATCAAAATTTTCCCGACATATGCAGCATTTACCGTGAATGCAGTCTCCACGAATGCGGGAACATTGCCTTTAAATTTCCGCTATACTTCTGCGATACGGATTGAATCCAGCCCTTAGGCGTTTTGCGAATATGAGAATGTTTACGCTTCCTGTGAGATCATAATAACCTAGTGCTGTAGAACTAGTAAAATGTTGAGCACTGTTGCGTGACTACAATTTGAGGTTAGTGTTTTTCCAAGTCTGACACACTAATAGATCACTGTCAGACTGATTATCAAGTCTACGGTCAGCTCTGTCTCCACTCATCTAAATGTGTTCTTGTCATTAATCAAACCAACGTGATGAGGTTATCCATAACTCTGTTTGACAGGCAGTGTGTACTCAACAGCTCTCCCACAATATTCTAACAACTGTAATCTATGTTTATATCTGTAATGTGTTGAGCATTTCCTGCAAATAGTTTGACATGGGGAGGAGTATTTACATGTATAATATTGTAATGGAGGAAATCATACAGTATCTGACGTTGTTTTGTGGTCCTTTAATCTAGGGTACTCAGGGTACTGTGATGTGTCAATATTTTCATCACTATGTACGTTAGATAAGTAACAAATTTAAATCACATTGTTGAAAGCATTTTCTTTTCCATCTTGAAAATGTTCTTTGATTTGATCCCTGAGTCGTGATTTTTAACCTGGAGCAGGAGAGAGAAGGCCTTACATTTGTCAATGATCAGAGTAAACGTCTTGAAAGGAGTGTCTGCCTAATCTCGAGTTCAGGAGAACTCAAGACCCTACACATTTTTCAAGGATGATTTCCTCATTTTAATTACACAGCTCTGTAGTGTTGGCGTTCAGACCCTCCCTATGATGCCAGGTGGTATGTGGTGTCCATCACCCCTGCCCTCCACACTGCTAGAGATTCTCCCTCCAAGTTGACACTGCTAGAGATTAGTAATTGATGGAGAGGAAGGGTGCAGGAGAGAAAGAGGGGTGAGGCTGCAGAAACATGAGCTTCTGTTTGTGTCAGAAGCATATCTGAGAGAAATGAAATAATAACCCTCATTTATCACCTCCATCTCCTCCAGATGCTGACTTGATGCCGGGACATTCCAGGGTCCCAACTGGCACCCTATTCTCTATGTAGTGTACTACTTTTAACCAGGGCCGATAGGGCTCTGGTCAAAAGTAGAACAATATATAGGGAATAGGGTGTGCTTTTGGACGTAGCAGAGCGTTCCAGAGTTCCAGGCATGGTCAGGATGCCAGTGCCATGCTTCACATATTGACTTCACATACAGCCAGGTAGGACGAAATTAAGTGGTGGAAGTCTGTACTGTAAACACCAGAGGTGTGGACTCAAGTCACATGACTTGGACTCGAGTCAGACTCGAGTCACAAATATGATGACTTGCAACTCGACTTTGACTTTAACACCAATGACTCGTGACTTAACTTGGACTTGAGCCTTTTGACTCGACCTGACTTGATACCCTCCCCAAGCCCAAATCGAAAAAATGATGCTATTAAAAAAAGTGTGCAGCGCATCAACTCTTCATTTAACGGATTACAGTTTGAATCGGACAGCAACCAATCAAATTGTGCCAGCTGAGAAAAAGTTGCGCGTGGCAGCGCAGAGGAACATCGGCGGGTGAATTCAGATGGAGCCCTTGGAAAGATGAAACCCAAAATTATTATTTTCAGATATAAAGACTACGCTGTATCAACAAAAAACAGATTGCAACTTGCAAAACATGCGGCAAGAAAATGACAGATGGAGTCGCAACAACTTCCATCTTTATTCGACGTTTGAAGCTGCACTAAGAACAGCAAGTCGTGGCTAATATAGCCGACAGCTATATAATTTATAACTTTGCTAGTGTAGCATGTAGGCTAACGTTAAATCAATGAGCCTCCACACAGTCAGTCAGTGCAGGAACGTGATCATTGCACCCAAGATTGAGCTACAACTGGCTAGGCAGTTGGTAGCCTAAATCCTGACTGATGTTAATGCTGTTCCTAAAACCATTGACATATGTTAGCCTGCACACAGAGGGTGTGGGGGTGGGTGGGTGTGTGTGTGTGTGTTAAGGTTGGGCGATTGTGTACAAGCCTACATCGCCCAATTGCGCCCCCATAGCGATCCTCGATAGTCGATCGCTATGGGGGCGGGTCTTTCTCATGGCTACCCATGTATTTCCATGGAAATATTGAGTTTATTTGGAAAGTAATAAATATATATATTTTTTAAAGCATTCATGATTTGCATAAATGTAATATACTAACTATTACTCTTGTTAAATATATGAAATGGTATTACATTTGGTGAAGAGCACATTATGACTTGTTTAGGACATGAAGACTCAAAGTTTAGGACTTGAGACTTGACTTGAGACTTGACTCGGACTTGCCTGTCTTGACTTGGGACTTGAGTGCTAAGAATAGAGACTTACTTGTGACTAGTAAAACAATGACTTGGTCCCACCTCTGGTAAACACACACCATTTTCCACCTGAGTGTGTCCATAATCCGCACCACAGTTAACCCCTTCTCTCTCCCCCTTACTGTACATCTGATGAGCTTACTCTATTGTACTTGGGGCGGCAGGTATCTTAGTGGTTAGACCATTGGGCCAGTAACCGAAAGGTTGCTGGATCTAATCCCCGAGCTGACAAGGTAAAAATCTGTCATTCTGCCCCTGAACAAGGCAGTTAACCCACTTTTCCCCAGTAGGCTGTCATTGTAAATAAGAATTTGTTCTTAACTTACTTGCCTAGTTAAATAAAAAATAAATGCTGCACCTGGTCAGTCACATGCTGTAATCCTGGAAAGAAAATGTTTAACTTTACTGTAGGGGGTTTTCTTGTGAATTAACTATGTGCTACATATTATGTCAAAGGCATGAAGTGTTTGGGAAACTGGAATTGATTTCATATGAATCCCATTCTTCAAATAGTTTTACAGAGAGAAGTATCTCCCGTTAACTGTATATAGTGTTCCCTGACTCACATCACACGTACGTAGCTTTATCTCTATTTAAACCTAAACTAAACTATAGTGTGAGAGAGAAATGAGATGCAAAGCTAGCGTGTTACTCCCTAAGAATCCGTGTCCAATCCATTACACGGCTAGCGGGATGTTTCTTAGAAAAGATCAAATATGAATTGAGTTGTATTGTTTCGGCAGAGCGAAGCCAAAGACATTGCACCGCAGGGGTTATAGTTTGTTTAGTATTCCAGTCTTGTTCTTTACATTTGAAGTAGTCTAAAAGCTAATTAAACAGTATTTTCTATAATGAAAATATGTGATAATCAGGAAACGTAAGAAGTCTTGAACTGGTGGGCTACCTTCCACAGCATTACAGTCTGTTGTGCTTGGACGGCTTCAATTCTTTAGCTTCCTGTGATGTGTAATATCAGACCTACAGACCCTGAGGCTCTCCCTGCTCTTTCTGCTCTACACAGGTACCTCTGTGAGCTGCCTCTGTCTTGAACCAGTACAATGGAAGCTTTGAAGCCTTGAAGTAGGTTCGCTTTGGTGGGCCTGACACTGGACATGGGTGGCGTCCCAAATTGTACCCTATTCCCTTTATAGTGCACCAGCCCATAAGGCTCTGGTCAAAAGTAGCCCACTATGTAGGGAATAGCGTGCCATTTTGGACGCACCCATGGTCTGTTTCACTACGTGTCGTGTTATGTTTGTGAAAAATCTCTACTACATTAGAGCAATATGGTTCTGGGGCTGTAGCCACAACATTGGACAGTATCACTGGTAACAGGCCTCAAACTACTGTTAAACAGACTTATATAAGAGGCGAGAGAGAGAGGGCGAGAGAGAGGGGGGGACTCCTATGCTTATTAAAACCATTTGATACACAACCCATACAAACCAGAGAGAGAAAGAGATGTCGGGAGATGGAGAGAGATGTGCTGTAGGGAGATGGATGGAGGTCGAGAAAAGTCCATATGCATTCCAAGCAAAAGGTATGGAATGAAATGACAGGATTATGTTCATTGCTGCTGTCCATGAAAGTATGCTAAAGAGAGCCCTTGAACTCTAGACTGTTCTTCCACAGATATTTCCCTGCTGTTTCCCTATCTCTCCTAATATACTGTTCCTAAGCTGATACAATCTCATGATCATAGTGCTCAATCTTCCAGGCTACCTGTCTATCAGGGAATGACGTCTGGCCTGGCCCATCCCAGCCATGATGATAACCCACTGTTGTCTGCTCTCTGCTGCTTCACTGATAAACTCCTATAGAGACGGCCTCCTGGGGCCACCTGTACATGTCCTGTTGGGTCTAAAATATAGATTACCATGCGCGCAATAAAGCAGCAGTTCATTTGAACACTAGAAGACACAATGCTACACTGCATGTAAATAATGTAAGTGGTTCAAGAAGCCGGTAAATGGAATGTAGCTTTATTGATAAAAGGGGTTTGATCTTGGATTATTTATGGTGAAGGGATTATGGGATGGCGTTAATTGGGTGAGTAGGAGTAGGTGCAGGTGATGGAAAGGTCACACAGGTCAAGTGATCACAGGTTATACCAGGAGTCAAGGTTTACAGGTGATGTGTTCTCTCACACTCTTGTGACTCATCTTTATATGACCGTGAGATAGTCATAGATATACTATACTGTGCATGATTCAATTACGACAGACAGGTAAAGTCACAAACACTAACTATTTAGCAATGGATGAGCAGTCTCGCCTTGTTACCCCACACCTTGTTTCATTGGTTTGTCTCTGGGAGAGGTAATTTACCTCCCTTACCTGACAATCAAACCTCCAATTCGGTATACCTTACCAGACACAGACTCCTGTTATCATTTATGTCATCGTTCAAACAAGGACATCCTGAAAATAAAGGGATTCTCGAGCCTAAAGAGGTCACAACTTGTTATTTTTGTTTCAGGCTCTTGTTTGGATAGATTTTTGGCTATGTATTTGTTACACGTGACAAGTTTGATTAGTGTCAGTGGAATTGGGTAAAGTTTTATTTGAAAGAAACGATTTGAAAGATCAAATCAAATTGTATTCGTCACATGCACATTTTACGGCAGATATAAAAGGTGCAGCGAAGTAATGCAAGACTTGAGCATGGGCCGATTAATGGGCAACTCAAATGTTTTGATGACGGCAGGATACTTAGTCCATAAAAAAAAATCTTTTTTTTTTTTCTTTTCCGTTCACTGAAAGTTTTAAATTAACCTATTATGAACATACTTTATAAAATACATAAATGTGCTATTTTAAAAAACGTCTGAGTCAGAATATTAAGGCCAGGCACCACAGGCTGAAATCAAAATGTTTCATCTACCTATCAATTTTGAGATTTGTTGGTATTTTCTTCCATTAATATTAGTATTTTCAAAAAGTAAGCATAAAAATGTCAAAAACTTCATGAAAATGTATATTTACTTCAGTTTATCATAATACTGTCATCAACATTTTAATGAATTTCAACCACTTTAAAATGGGCATATAGTAAATACATCATTTCAAAGCCCATTTCATAGAACATGTTACAAACTGGACTACATTTAGTTTCTTACACTGAAGTAGTGCTCAGCGATTAGTGCTTTTTGCGGTCGGATCAGTTTCGGTGAAATTATTACAGCTGCACCACTGAAAGCATCTTGACTGGCTGCATCATCACTTGGCATGGCAACTGTTCGGCATCCGACTGCAAGGCGCTACAGAGGGCAGTGCGTACGGCCCAGTACATTATTGGTACCAAGCTCCCTGTCATCCAGGACCACTATACTATACCACGCAGCGTAAGAGGAAGACTCCAGCCACCCAGGTCAAAGTCTGTTCTCATTGCTACCACACGGCAAGCGGTACCGGAGCACCATGTCTGGGACCATAAGGCTCCAGAACAGCTTCTACTCCAAAGCCATAAGACTTTTGAAAAGTTCATTAAATGGCTACCCAGACTTTCACCACCTACCCACATGTACATAGTACTTCAATCAATCACCGAACCAATCCCACATTTTTTTTTACCTTTATTTAACTAGGCAAGTCAGTTAAGAACAAATTCTTATTTTCAATGACAGCCTAGGAACTGCCTTGTTCAGGGGCAGAATGACAGATTTGTACCTTGTCAGCTCGGGGATTCAATCTTGCAACCTTTCGGTTAGTAGGCCAACGCTCTAACCACTAGGCTACGCTGCCACCCCAATGTACATATTACCTCAATCAATCACCCCAACTACCTCGTACCAGAATACCCTGACTCAGTAGCGGTACTCCTTTTAAATGGCCTATATATAGCCTCATATTGTTCTTTTATTGTGATATTTGATTGTTACTATTTTATTTTGATCTATTTGTTAATTTTCTTACTTTTTAACTTCATGGTTGGGAAAGGGTTAGTAAGGAAGCATTTCATGGTAAAGTCTACACTTGTTGTGTTCGGTGCATGTGAAAAATACAATATTATGTATATTTTTACATTAAATGCAGTAGGCATTATTTGGGTTGAATGCTGTAACAACACAGAATAAAACTTTTTTTTTAAGTCCCATTATGGTAGTGACTGCCCATCACTTATTAATCAGCAGTTACTCACATTACTTTAATAAAATATTACAGTTGTTGTGCATATTACATTTGTTTTATTTGATAACTTAATAATTTCATTCAAGTCATCATCTCATCTCTTCAGAGCTGCTGCCTATGCTGTTTTACAAAATCACTATTTTAGTAGTTCTTCAAAGTAAATAAAGCATACTCGTCTATGAAAAGCCAACTGACATTTACTCCTGAGGTACTGACCTGTTGCACCCTCTACAACCACTGTGATTATTATTTGACCATTACTTGATTATCTATGAACGTTTGAACTTCTTGAAGAACAATCTGGCCTTAATAGCTACAGTGGGGGAAAAAAGTATTTAGTCAGCCACCAATTGTGCAAGTTCTCCCACTTAAAAAGATGAGAGGC
The DNA here is from genome assembly GCF_965601325.2 of Salmo salar. Lineage (NCBI taxonomy): Eukaryota > Metazoa > Chordata > Actinopteri > Salmoniformes > Salmonidae > Salmo > Salmo salar. The sequence continues at coordinate 59,515,351 of NC_138302.1, read as the reverse complement.
CTGTAATTTTCATCATAGGTACACTTCAACTATGACAGACAAAATGAGAAAACAAATCCAGAAAATCACATTGTAGGATTTTTTATGAATTTATTTGCAAATTATGGTGGAAAATAAGTATTTGGTCAATAACAAAAGTCTATCTCAATACTTTGTTATATACCCTTTGTTGGCAATGACACAGGTCAAACGTTTTCTGTAAGTCTTCACAAGGTTTTCACACACTGTTGCTGGTATTTTGGCCCATTCCGCCATGCAGATCTCCTCTAGAGCAGTGATGTTTTGGGGCTGTCGCTGGGCAACACAGACTTTCAACTCCCTCCAAAGATTTTCTATGGGTTTGAGATCTGGAGACTGGCTTGGCCACTCCAGGACCTTGAAATGCTTCTTATGAAGCCACTCCTTCGTTGCCCGGGCGGTGTGTTTGGGATCATTGTCATGCTGAAAGACCCAGCCACGTTTCATCTTCAATGCCCTTGCTGATGGAAAGAGGTTTTCACTCAAAATCTCACGATATATGGCCCCATTCATTCTTTCTTTTACACGGATCAGTCGTCCTGGTCCCTTTGCAGAAAAACAGCCCCAAAGCATGATGTTTCCACCCCCATGCTTCACAGTAGGTATGGTGTTCTTTGGATGCAACTCAGCATTCTTTGTCCTCCAAACACGACGAGTTGAGTTTTTACCAAAAAGTTATATTTTGGTTTCATCTGACCATATGACATTCTCCCAATTCTCTTCTGGATCATCCAAATGCTCTCTAGCAAACTTCAGATGGGCCTGGACATGTACTGGCTTAAGCAGGGGGACACGTCTGGTACTGCAGGATTTGAGTCCCTGGCGGCATAGTGTGTTATTGATGGTAGGCTTTGTTACTTTGGTCCCAGCTCTCTGCAGGTCATTCACTAGGTCCCCCCGTGTGTTTCTGGGATTTTTGCTCACCGTTCTTGTGATCATTTTGACCCCACGGGGTGAGATCAAGGGAGATTATCATTGGTCTTGTATGTCTTCCATTTCCTAATAATTGCTCCCACAGTTGATTTCTTCAAACCAAGCTGCTTACCTATTGCAGATTCAGTCTTCCCAGCCTGGTGCAGGTCTACAATTTTGTTTCTGGTGTCCTTTGACAGCTCTTTGGTCTTGGCCATAGTGGAGTTTGGAGTGTGACTGTTTGAGGTTGTGGACAGGTGTCTTTTATACTGATAACAAGTTCAAACAGGTGCCATTAATACAGGTAATGAGTGGAGGACAGAGGAGCGTCTCAAAGAAGAAGTTACAGGTCTGTGAGAGCCAGAAATCTTGCTTGTTTGTAGGTGACCAAATACTTATTTTCCACCATAATTTGCAAATAAATTCATTAAAAATCCTACAATATGATTTTCTAGATTTTTTTTCTCTTTTTGTCTGTCATAGTTGACGTGTACCTATGATGAAAATTACAGGCCTCTCTCATCTTTTTAAGTGGGAGAACTTGCACAATTGGTGGCTGACTAAATACTTTTTTTCCCCACTGTATGTACTTCTCCTGTCTCAGCCTCCAGTATTTATGTTGCAGTAGTTTATGTGTCGGGGGGCTAGGGTCAGTCTGTTATAGCTGGAGTATTTCTCCTGTCTTATCCGGTGTCCTGTGTGAATGTAAGTATGCTCTCTCTAATTAGCTCTCCTTTCTCTCTATCTTTCTTTCTTTCTCTCTCTCTCGGAGGACCTGAGCCCTAGGATCATGCCTCAGGACTACCTGGCCTGATGACTCCTTGCTGTCCCCAGTCCACCTGGCCGTGCTGCTGCTCCAGTTTCAACTGTTCTGCCTGCGGCTATGGAACCCTGATCTGTTCACCGGACGTGCTACCTGTCCCAGACCTGCTGTTTTCAACTCTCTAGAGACAGCAGGAGCAGTAGAGATACTCTTGGCTACAAAAAGCCAACTGACATTTACTCCTGAGGTGCTGACATGTTGCACCCTCGACAACCACTGTGATTATTATTATTTTACCCTGCTGGTCATCTATGAACGTTTGAACATCTTGGCCATGTTCTGTTATAATCTCCACCCGGCACAGCCAGAAGAGGACTGGCCACCCCTCATAGCCTGGTTCCTCTCTAGGTTTCCTATGTTCTGGCCTTTCTAGGGAGTTTTTCCTTGCCACCGTGCTTCTACACCTGCATTGCTTGCTGTTTGGGGTTTTAGGATGGGTTTCTGTACAGCACTTTGTGACATCAGCTGATGTAAGAAAGGCTTTATAAATACATTTGATTGATTGATTGTACTCTTATAATCTCCACCCAGCACAGCCAGAAGAGGACTGGCCCCCCCTCAGAACTTTATAAATACATTTGATTGATTGATCATACTTTTATGACTGCTGAATACCAATACCTCGCGAAGCAACTGCTCTACGTATCCCCTCTTGATCGCGCATGCTTCTGTCTCTTTGTCACGACTTCCGCCGAGGTCGGGTCCTCTCCTTGTTCGGCGGCGCTCGGCGTCGCCGGTCTTCTAGCCATCATCGATCCACTTCTTTATTTTCCATTTGTTTTGTCTTGTTTTCCCCACACCTGGTTTCAATCCCCTCAATCACTTGTTGTGTATTTAACCCTCTGTTCCCCTCATGTCTTTGTGTGGGATTGTTTATTGTTTCATGTAAGCGCACGTTAGACTGGTTGCGCTGGGTTATGTCAACTCGTATTGTATTTCATGTTCGTTGTGCCGTGTGTTTTTGGTTCACCTAAATAAAAGGCTCCGTTTGCTACCCAATATCTGCTCTCATGCGCCTGACTCCCTTACAGCCATTTACGCATACTTAACACTCTTATGTAGCAGGCATAAAATAAACACAGACCGGACAAGTAGGCACGCAATGGATTATGGTCATTTTAGCTAATTATCATGTTTATTGCGCTAAACTATGCAGAACATTAGCCTGTTGGAAATTCACAAAAAAATGCAGTTCTTTAGTATTTTACAGATAGAAAGATTAAACAAGTATTTATCCACAATCTGCTCTGGAAGAGTCCGGTCCTGGAGTGTCTTAATAAAATGAAAGAAATATTTAGGCTGACTTCATCCAGTATCCAGAAAAATGTATTTGCATGGTATGCAAATATGCCCATATTTAATTAGGTATTTCCTAATTTGCATATATTCATAAAATATTTCAGAAAAAGATTAATACAATTCAGACTTCTGTAAAAGCAGCTGCAAAGCCAAACAGTTCAATCAAGGACACTTCAAGACATCTTAAAATAATACTTTATTATCATCTCAAAAAATGATAAATGGTTGCAATGGAGAAACACAAATATTATATTTAGTTTGTTGTTGTTGCACAAGCCTGGAGTAGATTCCTGAGAAGCAGTGGGTATGGGTCATAGGGGTCAGGATTCAGAGTGTAATGGGACTAAGTGTGTGTAAACATATTCTGACCTCTAATACCTCAACCCCACTGTCAAACCTCCTCTCCTTCCATTCTCCCGACGGCTCGCCCACACTAGCCTTGTTTCAGATCTGTTTGTGATGTCTTGCCAAATCTTATATCACCATTGTCATGCCAAACATATAGGGGAATGGCCATATAGGAGGTGGTTATATACAACATAAACAGATCTGTCACCAGGCTACCACTAAACATACACCACAACTAGGCCACTGTCACAAGAATACACAGGAAGAGGACAAAGCAGAGGACAAACAAACATCTCCAAACTCTTTCATAAACCAGATGGAATTCCCAAATAAAATGTGGGAAAAGGGATATAATCTCCCATCTGCATTTGATATGTAACAACAGGGACAGATGATTCACATGAAATTGACGAGATGCTGGGGACTTGCCCATCACTATGACGTGGTGACATTGAGGCTTGGTGCCACTTGCAGGGAGGGAGCAGGACTACATGTGAAACTGTGTCCGTATCAAATCTCAAACCTGAACCAAGGTGGGGTTCTAGCGCTACATAGCTGTTTACGTAGGATAAGTATGGTTCCACAGGATGTAACCTACACAGAACAGGATGTAACCTACACAGTACAAAGAACAGGATGTAACCTACACAGTACAAAGAACAGGATGTAACCTTTTTTTTTTTTTACCTTTATTTAACTAGGCAAGTCAGTTAAGAACAAATTGTTATTTACAATGACGGCCTACACCGGCCAAACTCGAACGACGCTGGGCCAATTGTGTGCCGCCTACAGTGCATTCAGCAAGTATTCACACCCGTTGACTTTTTCCACATTGTGTTGTGTTACAGCCTGAATTTAAATTTCTGAATTTTCAAACACAGTGGTGGCTGCATCATATTATGGCTATGCTTGTAATCATTAAGGACTGGGGAGTTTTTCAGTATTAAAAATAAACAGAATGGAGCTAAGCACAAACAAAATCCTATAGGAAAACCTGGTTCAGTCTGCTTTCCACCGGACACTGGGAGATTCATTTACCTTTCGTAGGAAAATAACCTAAAACACAAGGCCATCTCTACACTGAAGTTGCTTACAAAGAAGAAAGTGAATGTTCCTGAGTGGCCGAGATACAGTTTTGACTTTTTCCTTATATATATAGGCCTCCCAGTTGGCACAGTGGTCTAAGGCACTGCATCACAGTGCTAGCTGTGCCACAAGAGATTCTGGGTTTAAGCCCAGGCTCTGTCGCAGCCAGCTGTGACCGGGAGGCCCATGGGGCGGTGCACAATTGGTCCAGTGTCGTCTGGGTTAGGGAGGGTTTGGCCGGCAGGGATATCCTTGTCTCATCGCGCACAAGTGACTCCTGTGGTGGGCCAGGCACAGTGCACGCTGACCAGGTCACCAGGTGTACGGTGTTTCCTCTGACACATTGGTGCGGCTGATGTGGTGGCTAATTTCTGACTTACCAAATGAGGAGAGCTACAAACTTCACACACCAGTCAGAGTTATACTTAAAACTACATCTTTAATAATTAAGATGCTTTTGCAAAAGCCCTTTGACTTTCAATGATGTGCTATCTCTAATGAACCATTGAAAAAGTGACTACACAAAAGTACAAAGATCTTTTATAGCCAAGATACACCCCTCTCAAAGTACATGACGAACCACAGATACATAGAATGGGTCACAAGGTTAAGTTTTGTATGAAAGATATCTATAAAACATATCAGACAGCAACTGCTGTATCAACCAACAGTGTTCATTGTATAGACCAGTGTATGGTCCTCCTACTCCAAACTGGAACCGTCTCTCCCTGGTACGGTATAGAACAGAACCATTAGCTCATGTCCTCTGGAATGCTCTTTAGGTGTTATTATCAAAAGACATCGTAAATCTCCTCTGTCAGTGCTATCTCATAGAGGCCCATCTTCAGTAAAACACACACATACACACACACATATGTAGACAATGTTCCATTCTGTCCTCTTCCCTTTCTGATATTCTGCATAGCACCAGAGACATGTAAAAGACAAACCTGACCTCTCCCCTCTCTGGGCCCCAAGTGACTGAGCCCCAGCTGAGGGAAAAGTGCAACTGAAAGACACCAGAGTCCAAAGGGATACATTCTAATGACAATTATCTCACATAAGCATATTATGCAAATAAAACATCTTAATTATCTATGTTACCCAACTAATTCTGATTCATCCGCCACACTGGCTTCTGGGTTGGATGTGCATTGTGTCAAGAAGCAGTGTGGCTTGGTTGGGTTGTGTTTCGGAGGACACATGGCTCTCGACCTTCGCCTCTCCCGAGTCTGTACGGGAGTTGCAGCGATGAGACAAGACAGTTGCAGCGATGAGACAAAAAAAAAAATATATATATATATATATATATATATATATATATATATATATATATATATATATATATATATATATATATATATATATATATACACACTACCGTTCAAAAGTTTGTGGTCACCTAGACATTTTTTGTCCATTAAAATAACATAAAATTGATCAGAAATACAGTATAGACATTGTTAATGTTGTAAATGACTATTGTAGCTGGAAACATCTGATTTTTTATGGAATATCTACATAGGCGTGTACAGAGGACCATTATCAGCAACCATCACTCCTGTGTTCCAGTGGCACGTTGTGCTAGCTAATCCAAGTTTCTCATTTTAAAAAGGCTAATTGATCATTAAAAAAACATTTTGCAATTCTGTTAATCTGATTAAAGAAGCAATAAAACTGGCCCACTTTAGACTAGTTGAGTATCTGGAGCATCAGCATTTGTGGGTTCGATTACAGGCTCAAAATTGCCAGAAACAAAGAACTTTCTTCTGAAACTCATCAGTCTATTTTTGTTCTGAGAAATGAAGGCTATTACATGCAAGAAATTGCCAAGAAACCGAAGATCTCGTACAACGCTGTGTACTACCTTCACAGAACAGCGCAATCTAACCAGAATAGAAAGAGGAGTGGGTGGCCCCGGTGCACAACTGAGCAAGAGGACAAGTACATCAGAGTGTCTAGTTTGAGAAACAGATGCCTCACATGTCCTCAACTGGCAGCTTTATTAAATAGAACCCACAAAACACCAGTCTCAACTTCAACAGTGAAGAGGCGACTCTGGGATGCTGGCCTTCTAGGCAGAGTTCCTCTGTCCAGTGTCTGTGTTCTTTAGCCCATCTTAATCTTGTATTTTTATTAGCCAGTCTGAGATATGGCTTTTTCGTTGCAACTCTGCCTAGAAGGCCAGCATCCTGGAGTCGCCTCTTCACTGTTGACATTGAGACTGGTGTTTTGCAGGGACGATTTGTGTTGTGAATTAGATATTTCTGTATTTCATTCTCAATAAATTTGCAAACATTTCTTAAAACATGTTTTCACTTTGCCATTGTGGGGCATTGTGTGTAGATAGAATATCCTAAACTAGAGAATACCAGCCCTGGGTATTAGTGGTAATACCGGTTCTCCCCAGTGCTTTATTAATGTAGCTTAATGAACACAATCCCGTAAATTGTATATTCCTGACATATGGGGGTGTGGATTGTGATGGGTGCAATAGACCTTGAAGAGCACATGACAGCCTCTGAGTGCATATAACGCACGACAGCATGCACATATCAAGGTGTTAATCAAATCAAATCAAAGTTTATGGGCCTGAACCTAAATATGCAGCCTCCCATCACAGCTCAATATGTAGCCTACTCCCATCATAGCTCAATATGTAGCCTACTCCCATCATAGCTCAACATGCATTCTACTCCCATCAAAGCTTAACATGTAGCCAATTCCCATTAGGGTTGGGCGGTATCCAGATTTCCATACCATCATACCGGTAGTGCACACAAGGGGCGGTAGTGCACACAAATGTAAAAAAAGCTCAAAAACATCACTTACGAGAATGCTAACAAGTAGTAAGGAATCCTCATAGTGGAAGCTAGGTAAATGCTAATGAGTGCATGCAAACATTTACTACTAGGACAGACAACCCAGCTCATAAAGTTATGCAAGTATCTCACAACGCAGTTTGCAGCACACACAAAACAAATATTAGGCAGCAGGGAACTTAATCCAGCAGGGGATTGTCTCTGCTGCTGTTACCAAGAAGTTTGATATTGCAAGCTAACGGTAGCCACTTAGCAAGTTAGCAAAACCCAGCTGGAGAGAATTAATTTGGCACATCTTAGATAGTTAAACTTAATAGTTATAAGATATATAGCTGGTAAACATTAGTAGTGAATTTCATATAAGTGTAACTTGATCACCTCACTTAAGTTGCACTGCAGGAGTGACTCGCCTCATGGAAGCTCCCATTTTGTTCATTGTGCTTCTTTGTAAACAAACACATGATACTGGTTCAAACCACTGTTTTGGGAAACTAGTACCGGTAAGCTTCATATTTAAAAAGCTTCATAATTAAAAACGGGCAAAATGATGAACGCAACCTGCGTTATCTATTACCTAGTGCACAAGTTGACTGCAGGTATTTATTTAAAAAGTACTACTATTCAAAGGCCAAAAAACGTCACTTATCAGAATGCTAACAAAATGCTAACAAGTACTAAGGAATCCTCATAGAGAATACTAACTAAATGCAAACGAGCACATTGCGAACTTGTACAGTTTCTGACCTAAACTATACAAGTAAATTGAAAAATGCTACTCACAATCTGCTGCACACAGAAAACAAATATTAGCCAGCAAGGCTCTTGATCCAGAAGGAGATTCTCTGCTGTTACCAAGAAAATGCTAGATTTTTTAAGAAGCTAACCACTTAGCTAGATAGTTAACTAGCTACTAAATTAGCACACCAAATGCACATCTTAGACAGTTCACTTAACAGTTATAAGATATCCACTGTAGCTGGCAAACATTTAGTTGTGAATTCCATACAGTAATTAGATCACATGGCGCATGCTGCAGGAAGGTGAGTGACTCACAGGGCATTGTGACATGTGACTGGGGACTACCGTAAACTGCATATTAATGTGACAGATGAAATTAAGAATGCAATGTTTTGGGCCGGCAGGTGGCCTAGTGGTTAGAGTATTGGGCCAGTAACCAAAAGTTTGCTGAATCAAATCCTCGAGCTGACAAGGTAAAAATATGTTGTTCTGCCCCTGAACAAGGCAGTTAACCCACTGTTTCACGGTAGGCCGTCAATGTAAATAAGAATTTGTTCTTAATTTTTTTATTTCACCTTTATTTAACCAGGTAGGACAGTTGAGAACAAGTTCTCATTTACAACTGCGACCTGGCCATGATAAAGCAAAGCAGTGCGACACAAACAACAACACAGAGTTACACATGGAATAAACAAACATACAGTCAATAACACAACAGAAAAAGTCTATATACAGTGTATGCAAATTAGGTAAGATAAGGGAGGTAAGGCAATAAATAAGCCATAGTGGCGAAATAATTACAATTTAGCAATTAAACACTGGAGTGATATATGTGCAGAAGATGAATGTGCAAGTAGATACTGGGGTGCAAAGGAGCAAAAAATAAATTCACATTTATTAAAAAATGTCAAAGTTTTAACGGTATTGATGGTATTGAAAAAACATCCCGTGGCTTTTTCCAAATACCCCAGTATACTGTATACTGCCCAAGCCTAACTCCCATCACAGCTTGTTGTTCCGAGGCCAGACTTTTTATTTAAAAGCTGAAATTCCAGTCTCCAATTAATCTTATGGTAGTGAATAACTCACACTCCAGAGTCCTGACCACTCTCAGATCTAATGGTCATATTAATGCAATGTCATAAGTAAATAATGCATCAAGAAGTTTGAAGTTTACTGCTGCCTGCCAAACCAGTTTTAATAAGATCCTTTTCAATTAATTACATAAACAATTTCTAACAAGGCAGAGGAGGAAGGGGAGTAGTGGTGGTGGAGCTGGTGGGGAGGAAGGGGAGTGATGGTGGTGGTGGGGGAGGAGGAGGAAGAAGAAGAGAAAAATAGGAAGAGGAGGAGCGAACAGTGAGGCGAGGCCCCTGGAGCCAAACAGCCCTGGGACCTGGGACAGTGTAGTAGGGAGGACATAGAGGACAGTATCACGCTGTGAAAGGGTGAAAAATACTGCAGCTTTAGAAGGGGCAGAGAATGTGATGTACAGTATAACTACTTCTTCTCCAAACTACAATCCACAGAAGATTGAAAAGTAGTAGCTGGCTGTGTGCTACTAATAATGTCCTGAGCTTTGTCCCCAAGTGCTGGGGTCTATCGTCATATATAAAATGTACTTTCTAGAGAGAGAAATGTTGTAGATGGGAACAAAATAGGACATCTTGTGGTTCTGCTGAAACAAGAAACATAGAATTTTCAATATCTATCAAACATCTACTGATTATTGTGCTTTCAAAACAGTAGAACAGCATCAGTAGCTCACGAGGATGGGACCACAATTCAATAAGACACATCAGAGGTTTGGTATTCACTAAGCAATCTGTAAATACATATGCATTTTGATTAAATTAAAATATCAACAATGACGCCTCCCTCACTGGCATTCACATGGTTATTTCTGCCATGTGTTGTCTAAACAAGGTTGCCAAATCGATCCCCCCCCAATCCCCCTAGGAATGTTTCATACCGAGAAGCAATACAATGTATCAGTTCATTATAATTTAAAGTGGCATGGGTATCTTGATCTGAGGATGGCTCTGTAAAAATTAATTTGCCTGAAATTAATTTAAGATATAAATTTAATCAATTTAAGATACAGTGGGGGAAAAAAGTATTTAGTCAGCCACCAATTGTGCAAGTTCTCCCACTTAAAAAGATGAGAGAGGCCTGTAATTTTCATCATAGGTACACTTCAACTATGACAGACAAAATGAGAAAACAAATCCAGAAAATCACATTGTAGGATTTTTTATGAATTTATTTGCAAATTATGGTGGAAAATAAGTATTTGGTCAATAACAAAAGTCTATCTCAATACTTTGTTATATACCCTTTGTTGGCAATGACACAGGTCAAACGTTTTCTGTAAGTCTTCACAAGGTTTTCACACACTGTTGCTGGTATTTTGGCCCATTCCGCCATGCAGATCTCCTCTAGAGCAGTGATGTTTTGGGGCTGTCGCTGGGCAACACAGACTTTCAACTCCCTCCAAAGATTTTCTATGGGTTTGAGATCTGGAGACTGGCTTGGCCACTCCAGGACCTTGAAATGCTTCTTATGAAGCCACTCCTTCGTTGCCCGGGCGGTGTGTTTGGGATCATTGTCATGCTGAAAGACCCAGCCACGTTTCATCTTCAATGCCCTTGCTGATGGAAAGAGGTTTTCACTCAAAATCTCACGATATATGGCCCCATTCATTCTTTCTTTTACACGGATCAGTCGTCCTGGTCCCTTTGCAGAAAAACAGCCCCAAAGCATGATGTTTCCACCCCCATGCTTCACAGTAGGTATGGTGTTCTTTGGATGCAACTCAGCATTCTTTGTCCTCCAAACACGACGAGTTGAGTTTTTACCAAAAAGTTATATTTTGGTTTCATCTGACCATATGACATTCTCCCAATCCTCTTCTGGATCATCCAAATGCTCTCTAGCAAACTTCAGATGGGCCTGGACATGTACTGGCTTAAGCAGGGGGACACGTCTGGTACTGCAGGATTTGAGTCCCTGGCGGCATAGTGTGTTATTGATGGTAGGCTTTGTTACTTTGGTCCCAGCTCTCTGCAGGTCATTCACTAGGTCCCCCCGTGTGTTTCTGGGATTTTTGCTCACCGTTCTTGTGATCATTTTGACCCCACAGGGTGAGATCTTGCGTGGAGCCCCAGATCAAGGGAGATTATCATTGGTCTTGTATGTCTTCCATTTCCTAATAATTGCTCCCACAGTTGATTTCTTCAAACCAAGCTGCTTACCTATTGCAGATTCAGTCTTCCCAGCCTGGTGCAGGTCTACAATTTTGTTTCTGGTGTCCTTTGACAGCTCTTTGGTCTTGGCCATAGTGGAGTTTGGAGTGTGACTGTTTGAGGTTGTGGACAGGTGTCTTTTATACTGATAACAAGTTCAAACAGGTGCCATTAATACAGGTAATGAGTGGAGGACAGAGGAGCGTCTCAAAGAAGAAGTTACAGGTCTGTGAGAGCCAGAAATCTTGCTTGTTTGTAGGTGACCAAATACTTATTTTCCACCATAATTTGCAAATAAATTCATTAAAAATCCTACAATGTGATTTTCTGGATTTTTTTTCTCATTTTGTCTGTCATAGTTGACGTGTACCTGTGATGAAAATTACAGGCCTCTCTCATCTTTTTAAGTGGGAGAACTTGCACAATTGGTGGCTGACTAAATACTTTTTTCCCCACTGTATAGGGTTATTTTCCTGCACCATGCCTTCAGAAGTGTGTATAATTTATTTGCAAAACAGCGTGTCCCCGATGGAGGTATTTGAGTTGGCAGTTGATTAAAAGATCGTAAATCCCATGGCATGACCATGCACCACCAGAACCTCATGACTGAGAAGTCATCGGGCGCAGCCAACCGTATTAGTGATTCCTAACCATACCTGGGTTCAAATGCTTAAAAAATTATTTCAAATACTTTGAGCATTTGCTTGAATCTGGCTAGGGTTTATAGCGGGAACTTGGTTACCGATATTTTCCTCCGAATCACACTCCTGTTCCTCAGGATAAATAACTGCAAGAAACAGGTAAATTATAATGAACTATTTATATGAATAGCAAGATGTGAAATGGAACTGTTAAATGATATGCAATGTCAAAATCTGGCTTCTCTATGGCCTTCTCTGCTCTGCTATCTCCATGATCAATCATCAATACTCAGTGTTTGTCTTGTGAATGTGTGCACTGTTCGTATTTACTATATTGTTCAATGGCGACCCGTCAATCAGGGCAGGTGGGACAGAGCCCCACCTGTTTTGAGACCCAGATTTTTAGCAAAAAATTAAATATAAAATAAAAATGGGGGGGGGGGGGTCTTGCCTGTTTTGCATGTTATTTTGGCATTAATGCGTGTCACATATCAGTTTGCAAACAATGTAAAAAATATATTCATATCATTGAGTTAATAAAGCTGCAAACAAACATTGTCTCTTTTTTGGTTTCTTGAGTAAGGCAGCTCCAAAATGCAGGTGTTTCAGCCTAGCTCAGTGCTTTCTTTGGTGGTGGGGCAAGACAGCAGAAAATACAGAGCATTGCGCCATGATTGGCTTAGTGTTCTGTCACTCATGGGGACACTACATCACTGCCAAATCTAAGGGTAGAGCTCAAAAATTCAAGTCACTTGGGTGCTGCCATAGAGTTACGTTAGAAGTGCCCATCCAAGAAGGCTCAAGGTCATTGGCCACAGATAAAATGATGTCAAATCACGTTATATCTACAGTAGCTTTGATTGGACTGCCAACATCATACTTTCAAAATCTTAGCTAACAGTCATCATCATGAATCGAGTCGATAATCTACTGGCAAATCCTTTTTAATCCTTGTCATTTAAAGATAAATAATTAAGAGAAATTAAAGATAAAACTTATCGGTGCTCATCGGCCATTGGATATAAACATTACACAAGTTGGAAATCCCAAATTGAACAATGAGTAACCAGTGAAATCAGTGGCTAACTGCAAGCATTGCAAAGCAATCATTTGCCTGGTATTCGGTGGAGTGGCTAAGTGGTCCCAAGACTAAGGGTCTCTATTCCTAGTTTAAAATTATAAACACTCAACATTGGCCATGCTGTCAAAGAAGCATGATCTGTGTCGTGCTCAAAACAACTGTTAATTCGGAACTGCAAAATCTGACTTTAGTGAGTTCAAGACAACTGGGAACTCTGGAAAATGGAGCTACGACTGGGAAAATAAATTTTGAACTTTCATCCAACTCAGAATTGTAAATCTGGAACTCGGGCCTCTTTCCAGAGCTACGACCTGAAGATCACTGACATCATCATGATTCAACCTTTTTTTTTCGAGTTCCCAGTTGTCTTGAAAGCACCATAAATCCAGAGAATGGCAGACAGCACTTTGAGATATCAGCTGATGTACGAAGGGCTATATAAATACATTTGATTTGATTTGATTTGAGATGACAAAGTTCGATGACCAAATTTGCCCACGAAGGACCACCACGCCACCTTCCTGTTCAAGTGAGCACAGCACAACAAGGTGAGTCCAAAAATGTTTTGTATGCTGCTGCATAAATAATGTCATATGCCAGGGAGATATGTATACTGTAGCTAAAAAAGTAATACTAAGTGTATGTTGTGTAGTAAGCTGTTAGTAGCCCACGTGCCTCACCCTAATAATTGTCTATTTTTACCTCTTAATTTCACCTCCTGTCCTGACTTGGTGGTGCACATGTAGCCTATAACCGTTTTTTGAGAAATGTAATCATCGAATATTGTAAAAGCTTTCATTGTCTGCTTATATGTCCCCTTTATTTATCCTACGGTTCTGACTTGGTGTACAGGGAGAACACTAAGAACGGCCCATGTTCTGAATTCTGTCTCTGTACATTTCAAAAGTGCTGAACAAATAGTTATATGGACTACGTCCAGCCTAGCTTGCTCATTAATGTCTCCATCGAAATTACACATTGCCTCTTTTCGGCTCGCCGTTCCCTTATGCCATAGTTTGTACATCTCAATTATCAGTAGAAACCACGTTTGTTTAAGCAAGTCAGCCATATCGTCTATGTTTTTTTTAAAGGCAGTAAATGAGGCTGAATGAAGTGTTTTGCTGCCAGACAAGGTTCCGCTGTTACCAGGTGTAGCAGTGTTAAGGTGTTGGGACTGCTGTTGGGACTCTATGTAGGCCCTAACACTTTGTGGGCACCGTTTGTCACCATTATAGTGCAATTCATGAATTGTTTAGTGTTGTGTAGTGGCTTTGCTGACATGCATCCCACTTTTTTTTGCCCCACCAACATTTACAAGCTAAAATGGCCATTGATATTGTTTATGCTGATACTGAAAGCTTCACCTGACCTTGAAATGCAATTAGTAGGTCTACGGTAACACAACTGGCCCCAACTTTTGAGCTACCGGTAGGGTAGACTTACCTAATTTTATTAATTCAAAACATGTTGGTTGTGTAGCAGAGCTTCACTGAAAGTAATGCCATTGAGACAGAATTGAAAATCTGCAAGTGCAGAATAAAATGTATCCTTCAGGCGGTTTGACTAGTGGATTGATCCGACATGCAGGCATACTCACAAAACAATTGCAAGGGAAGTGCAGAGGGAGCTTTAGCAGCAAAACGTCCCAGAACAGGGGTTCTTAAGCTTTTTCAGCCTGGGACCCAAATGAGAAATTCTGTGTTTTCCTGGGACCCAAGCTTAGGAAAATATGCAATTATACGTAAATATTGGTACATTTCATTGCCCTTATGCATATTTCATGTTTATTTTTCCCCATTAAAAACACTTACATTCCTGTCTAGGTTGGAACTGTTGTTGTTAAAATACATTAAATAATTTAATTCTGAACTGGAATAAACAGATTGAACACAACACACACCGGTTTTTTGATAGTGCAAACCTAAGTAACAGTACAGATAAAAAATGTCAGGCCTACTGTATGAATGATTGTTGATAGAAAGTCTAGGTTGGAACTGCTGCTGTTAAAATGCATATTTTTTTTATTCTGAACTGGAATAAACTGATTGATCACGTCACACAGATGTAGACCAGAAAACACACACACACAGTCCTAATGAGAGGTGTGTGACTGGTTGAAGTTTCCAACGAGCATGTCTATTCTGGGCTCTGCTTTAGACAGTGCAACACTGAGGTCATGCTCAGCATTGACACTGTTTCTGTACTTGAGAACCCTGACTTGCATAAGTATGTGGTGCCAAACTGGATCTGAACGTCTACTGCTTTCTCAGTCAGGCAGGAGACCGCTTCGTGCTGCAGATGGGCAACCCAGAACTGTGTGAGTGTTTGTCCCAAAAAGAATCTTGCTTCAATCAGTTTATTCCAGTTCAGAATAAAAATGATTACTTGTAACAGCAACAGTTCCAACCTAGACTTGTTTTCAACAATAATTTCTACAGTAAAATGTACAGTAGGCCTGAATTTTTCATCTTCATCTGTACTGTTTCTTATGGTTCTTATCAGTAACGTTAGCTAGTTAGCTTGCTTTGGCTAACGTTAGCTATTAGCCTTGTAACGTTACAAGGCCAGGGGATTGTTTGAAAGATAAACTCACATCTACTACTGTGAGAGATAGTACTCCCTTATTTCTACTTATCATCACCTGTTATAAAATGACAACAATGCCTTGTTAGTTGATTTACTTTTCCACTTTCGAAGCACTGTTTATGAAGTATTCTGCCCTGTTCTGAAATAACTCCCTGGGTTTACCTTCATGTTGTGCATGGATGTTTGGTCAGGACGCGTCGTTTTATTAATTTGTTCGTTTTGAGACACTCATTACTAAGCACTTCCCCACACAAAACACATTGTGGGCGCTCCTCGTTATAAAAGTCTCAAAGTTGGTATGAAAGAGACAAAAAGTAATCACTGTTTATGCATTTCATGACGATTGAGCTCAGTCAGAACTTGTGGCTAGCATGAGTCCATTTCATGACAGCGGTGAGTGATGGCGAGTGGGATTAACAAGCAGTGTTGCCAACTAAATTTCAGAGTAAATTGCTAGAGGCAGGTTGATTTGTTGCTAAAAGTTGCTAAATGACGTTGTGATGTCATTGCGTGACAACGTAAAACTGCGTCATTACGTAGAATACACAATAACGTTACTCAAATTGACTGGCCATCTCGGCAAAAAATATGATGCGACATTTGTTCAGGTACAGACTTCCACTCTTTTCTGTACTTCTGGCTGTACGATGTTGTGCATCTGTTCAAGATCAAACATTCGTGACCAACTATACTGCTCAAAAAAATAAAGGGAACACTTAAACAACACATCCTAGATCTGAATGAAAGAAATAATCTTATTAAATACTTTTTTCTTTACATAGTTGAATGTGCTGACAACAAAATCACACAAAAATAATCAATGGAAATCCAATTTATCAACCCATGGAGGTCTAGATTTGGAGTCACACTCAAAATTAAAGTGGAAAACCACACTACAGGCTGATCCAACTTTGATGTAATGTCCTTAAAACAAGTCAAAATGAGGCTCAGTAGTGTGTGTGGCCTCCACGTGCCTGTATGACCTCCCTACAACGCCTGGGCATGCTCCTGATGAGGTGGCGGATGGTCTCCTGAGGGATCTCCTCCCAGACCTGGACTAAAGCATCTGCCAACTCCTGGACAGTCTGTGGTGCAACGAGGCGTTGGTGGATGGAGCGAGACATGATATCCCAGATGTGCTCAATTGGATTCAGGTCTGGGGAACGGGCGGGCCAGTCCATAGCATCAATGCCTTCCTCTTGCAGGAACTGCTGACACACTCCAGCCATTTGAGGTCTAGCATTGTCTTGCATTAGGAGGAACCCAGGGCCAACCGCACCAGCATATGGTCTCACAAGGGGTCTGAGGATCTCATCTCGGTACCTAATGGCAGCGGCTACCTCTGGCGAGCACATGGAGGGCTGTGCGGCCCCCCAAAGAAATGCCACCCCACACCATGACTGACCCACCGCCAAACCGGTCATGCTGGAGGATGTTGCAGGCAGCAGAACGTTCTCCACGGCATCTCCAGACTCTGTCACGTCTGTCACATGTGCTCAGTGTGAACCTGCTTTCATCTGTGAAGAGCACAGGGCGCCAGTGGCGAATTTGCCAATCTTGGTGTTCTCTGGCAAATGCCAAACGTCCTGCACGGTGTTGGGCTGTAAGCACAACCCCCACCTGTGGACGTCGGGCCCTCATACCACCCTCATTGAGTCTGTTTCTGACCGTTTGAGCAGACACATGCACATTTGTGGCCTGCTGGAGGTCATTTTGCAGGGCTCTGGCAGTGCTCCTCCTGCTGCTGGGCGGAGGTAGCGGTCCTGCTGCTGGGTTGTTGCCCTCCTACGACCTCCTCCACGTCTCCTGATGTACTGGCCTGTCTCCTGGTAGCGCCTCCATGCTCTGGACACTACGCTGACAGACACAGCAAACCTTCTTGCCACAGCTCGCATTGATGTGCCATCCTGGATGAGCTGCACTACCTGAGCCACTTGTGTGGGTTGTAGACTCCGTCTCATGCTACCACTAGAGTGAAAGCACCGCCAGCATTCAAAGGTGACCAAAACATCAGCAAGGAAGCATAGGAACTGAGAAGTGGTCTGTGGTCCCCACCTGCAGAACCACTCCTTTATTGGGGGTGTCTTGCTAATTGCCTATAATTTCCACCTGTTGTCTATTCCATATGCACAACAGCATGTGAAATGTATTGTCAATCAGTGTTGCTTCCTAAGTGGACAGTTTGATTTCACAGAAGTGTGATTGACTTGGAGTTACATTGTGTTGTTGTCAATAAAGTGTTCCCTTTATTTTTTTGAGCAGTGTATATTCATTGGGTTTGGCTTGTCGGACTCGTACTACTGCTGCTGCAGTCAGCCAACAATGATATGCAATTTGCTGGAATTGCTGCTGGCCTCCTGCTGCCTGTGCACGAGCTGAGCGTCTGCTGTTGACGTCACTCACAATGCACTTTTGCAGCCAGGCACGTGTGTTGTGACAGAGAAAATAGTTTTTATGTCATTTAGAGGGAAAATGCATGCATTTGAGTCACTTTTCATAAGTTGCTAAAAGTTTCAAATACATTTTTAAAAGTAGCTACATTTGTTGCTAGGTGCTGTTTGAAAAAAAAAGTTGCCAGGGTAGTCTGAAAAGTTTCTAAATCTAGCAACAAAATTTCTACGTTGGCATCGCTGATAACAAGTCAGTTGCTTGAACCACAGCGCTGCAGTGTGTGGGTCGCGGAATGATCTTCAAGAAAACTGCAGAAAAAAGATCCGTTAAACCGCGACACGGGCATCTCCCTCTACCTCTCTCGCAGCTGCCAAACTGAGCAGAGACTGCCGCTAAGCAAAGAGCGCACTAAACCGAGAGTGCAGTTGCACTTGGCCAAATCAATTCCAGTAATGAATTAAATAATTATACATTTACGTCGCGAACCATACTTTAAGAAAAGCTGTCCCAGAACGATACAGTCTCACCTCAACTGACGACAAGCACTGGATGAAATTCTAGCAGAAATGGCTGCGAGCGTCGGGTTCTCAGACTATGCATTGCAAACAGCATTGTGCTACACACATTATCTACCATATCTGTCAGACTAGAGCAGACAAATTTAATCTTGAGCTTTGTCCAAAACTCATCCTTCACATAGCCTACTCCTATAGCTTGTCATCACTGACCCGAGACCCCTGACTTGCGAAAGTGATGCGCAATCTTCCCCATTTTCTCCACTGTGCTGCGCAGCTGCATTCTCTGCTCGTACTGGGTGTCTGTTTCTTCGCGCTTCCCATCTTCTTCAGCATCAACATCAAGTTTGTGTTGCCAGAAGGCTCACGTTTCATTTATTTTATTCTGTGGCTATATTTTGATACGATGTAGACTATCCTATGTGTTTTGACCAACATTTTCTTATGTTAAAATACCAATTTATTCTTGGCCTATGTCGGGTGTTGATTTATTTATTGAATTATCATAACATTCCTGTGAACACCCTATGCCTATGTTCAGGGCCGTAGCTACATACGAGGACACCGAGGTCTGGACTATATATATATATATATTATTACATTTTGGGGGCGGGGGGGGGGGAGTCAGTTGGGGTCTCAATGTACTGTTGAGAGAGAATAATAGTAGGATACACAAGGTACACAAATTTCGACACTTGGTTGTGCATCAGCAGTTTTGCTCTTGTTATATGTCACTCACTAACAGTCACTCAATGTCAGTGATTTTTTTTTGATTGGTAAATGAGTCTAGCCAGCTATTTAAACTTGTTGTAATAAAGGTTGATTTATCGACCGGGCACATGCATAGGGGCCCTTACCTTCAGGGGACCACCATTGATTTTGTTAGTCACTCTCACACAGATATCATATTAACATGTCATAAATCATGACAAAATGCGTAGAATTGCAGAAAATTATCTTTTAAAACAGCAAAAAATATCCCCACCCAATGGCAAAATGTATAGAATTGCAGGAAAAGTTCTGTAAAACTGCAACAACAAAAAAGTTCTGTAAAGCAAATGTATTTGTTTACCTTTTGTCAATAACATATTTGTTCTGCTAACAGATCCCTCTGTACGTATTAAATTATAGTTTTTAATACCGGCGCTGAGTTAATGTGAGTTCATGTGTAGCGGCTAATTGTATAGCTAAAAGGCTATGTGTTTGTCGATCGACTGAGGTGAATGAAGCTTCAGCAACCAATTTGATAATGGCTGGGGTAATTTCGCTTGTTTTTGCTGTTCTCCAAATAGTATTTTAGAGTTTTAAATTATATAGGAATGCAGTAAATGAGCTGCATCTTTCTTAACATTTCTTAAAAAGATCCATAGTCCCTGCTCTGATTTCATCATGAAGTACAATTATTTTTATAGTATTTAAAACCCAGGTGTGGTGTCAACTCCCTCCACACACTGCGGTAATTTTGTATACTTTTTAGTACGTAGTTCTGAAAGTAGCACTCAAGCCTAAGGTGGCCCCCTGAAAATTGTGTACTACATCACATATGTGCATCACGTCATTGCTCACTCTCTCTCACTCTGCTGTGTGTGCATCTTGCTAACTGTCACTCAAATGGTGAGGGGCTGAATCCCATCGGCTGGAACTCGAATTGCTAGGGGGCTGGCCCAAGTGGGGGAAAAATGTAGGGAAAATGGCACTGCACAGTTTCCTGTAAACAGATCAGATTTTTTTGTTTGTTCTGAAAATGTATTTTTTACACATGACCTGCTGTTACCATGACAACCATCTCCAAAATGTAAAGGAACAGTGACAGGAAAGGAGCATTGAATCTGTGCTATTTGAGAGGCTACATCATTATGCTTGTGCAAATCTGATATGGGTCCCATGTAAAACTGAGTGTGGACTGTCATTAGAAAAGATTGGATATAGAAAGAAAAGCTGATTTGGTTCTTAGGGTGGCTGTGTAAACACAGCCTTATAGAGATATGTCTGGATCACTGTCTCCATCTAGAGTGCCTCAGGCAGATTGAATTCAATTAAAAATTCATAAACATTAATCTGATGCCAGTTTATGGGCGAATGCCTCTGATCAGATGTTTGTGTGTTTGTTTTTGTTTTCTGGACTCAAACAAAACCAACAATAACAAAAGGAACATAATGGTAGTCAAGGGGAACAAAAACAACATGTTTGGATACTTGACATTCACTATTTGTCTTATGGGATAAGCCCCATCCCACCTCGACTTTCCTTCCCTCACCTCTTCTTTCTTCACCCATTTTTACATTTTAGTCATTTTACAGACACTCCTATCCATAGCGACTTACAGTAGTGAGTGCATGATAAGGGAATTTTTATGTTTAAAGGTAATGACTAAACAATTCCACCCTGAAACGTAATTATGACATTATGTAACATATATAATGAATAATTAGACAAACGTAACTATTAGTAATTATTAGATTCTGTAGCATGTATAATGAATTAGAATGATTACATTTACATTTAAGACATTTAGCAGACGCTCTTATCCATAGCGACTTACAAATTGGTGCATTCACCTTATAATATCCAGTGGAACAACCACTTTACAATAGTGCATCTAAATCTTTTAAGGGGGGGGGGGGGGGGGGGTAGAAGGATTACTTTATCCTATCCCAGGTATTCCTTAAAGAGGTGGGGTTTCAGGTGTCTCCGGAAGGTGGTGATTGACTCCGCTGTCCTGGGGAGGGAGCTTGTTCCACCATTGGGGTGCCAGAGCAGCGAACAGTTTTGACTGGGCTGAGCGAGAACTGTGCTTCCTCAGAGGTAGGGAGGCGAGCAGGCCAGAGGTGGATGAACGCAGTGCCCTTGTTTGGGTGTAGGGCCTGATCAGAGCCTGAAGGTACGGAGGTGCCGTTCCCCTCACAGCTCCGTAGGCAAGCACCATGGTCTTGTAGCGGATGCGAGCTTCAACTGGAAGCCAGTGGAGAGAGCGGAGGAGCGGGGTGACGTGAGAGAACTTGGGAAGGTTGAACACCAGACGGGCTGCGGCGTTCTGGATGATACACTTCAGTCTAATAAGGTTTGGTCGGGACAAGTAGAAATGTGTGTGTGACTAAGAAAATACCAAGAACAGTTAAACTGTGTATGACCTGACCTGGCTAGAACTCTGAGAAACTTACTGCAGGAAAGGGAGTCCCATCAAGGTCCCTCTAATCTCAGGGGAATGGAACTGCCAGCTTGGTAGTGATAAACAGTGGTGAGAACTATGGGGAAAGATACATCCCACCTACTGTTTGTGTGTAGGTATGTGCGTAAGTAGGGAGGGAGTGAGTTATAAAATGACATGTTCTTTGTATTTTGACTTTAGAACGTCCTCGTGAATAAACTTTACAGACCTGTTGTATAAGCTGAGTCTTTGCCTAATTATTATTAAACCCAGGGTCTTACAAACCTCGGGGATTGGTCAAAGCTTATTGATTGTTAGTTATTATCATTGGGATTGAAAATGTTCGTGACAGTGCATACATCTAACCTTTCCCAACCCCACCTCACCTCACCCTAACCACAGTAGAGATGTCCTCATTTGCTCTTGGAGTTGTGGTGGCAGAATTTGGGGTGAGCGGTTATAACTTCTCCAGGGATACAGTGCATTCGTAAAGTATTCAGACCCATTGACTTTTCCCACATTTTGTTACGTTACAGCCTTATTCTAAAATTGTTAAAATACAAATAAATCCCTATCTATCTACACATAATGCCCCATAATGACAAAGGGAAAACCGTTTTTTGGGGTGAAAATTTATAAAAAATAAAAAACATATACCTTATTTACATAAGTATTCAGACCCTTTGCTATGAGACTTAAATGAGCTCAGGTGCATCCTGTTTCCATTGATCATCCTTGAGATGTTTCTACAACTTGATTGGAGTCCACCTGTGGTAAATTCAATTGATTGGACATGATTTGGAAAGGCGCACACCTGCCTATATAAGGTCCCACAGTTCACAGTGCAAGTGTGAGAGCAAAAATCAAGCCATGAGGTCAAAGCAATTGTCCGTAGAGCTCCGAGACAGGATTGTGTCAAGGCACAGCTCTGGGGAACTGTACCAAAACATTTCTGCAGCATTGAAGGTTCCCAAAAACACAGTGGTCTCCATAATTTTTAAATGGTAGAAGTTTGGAACCACCAAGACTCTTCCTAGAGCTGGCCGCCCAGACAAACTGAGCAATCACGGGAGAAGGGCCTTTGTCAGGGAGGTGACCAAGAACCCGATGGTCACTCTGACAGAGCTCCAGATCTCTGTGGGGATGGAAGAACCTTCCAGAAGGACAACCATCTCTGCAGCACTCCACCAATCAGGCCTTTATGGTAGAGTGGCTAGACGGAAGCCACTACTCAGTAGACGGCACATTACAGCCTGCTTGGAGTTTGCCAAAAGGCACTTAAAGACTCTCAGACCAAGAGATTCAAGATTCTCCGGTTTGATGAAGCCAAGATTGAACTCTTTGGCCTAAATGTCAAGCGTCACGTTTGGAGGAAACCTGGCACCATCCCTTCAGTGAAGCATGTTGGTGGCAGCATCATGCTGTGGGGATCTTTTTCAGTGGCAGGGACTGGGAGACTAGTCGGGATCGAGGGCAAAATGAACGGAGCAAAGTACAGAGAGATCCTTGATGAAAACCTGCTCCAGAGCGCTCAGGACCTCAGACTGGGGATGAAGGTTCACCTTCCAACAGGACAACAACCTTAAGCATACAGCCAAGACAACTCAGGAGTTTTTTCTGGACAAGCACATCTCTGAATGTCCTTGAGTGGCCCAGGCAGAGCCCGGACTTGAACCCAATCGAACATCTCTGGAGAGAACTGAAAATAGCTGTGCAGCGATGCTCCCCCATCCAACCTGACAGAGCTTCAGAGGATGTGCAGAGAATAATGGGAGAAACTCCCCAAATACAGGTGTGCCAAGCTTTTAGCGTCATACCCAAGTAGACTCGAGGCTGTAATTGCTGCCGAAGGGGAGTCTTTGTCCTCAGGCCTGATGGGAAGCCAAAGTCATTCTACTAACCAAGAGTGGTAAAGCAGCCTTTACTGGTTCTAACAGCAGACCTATCAGCTTGCTGCCAACTCTTAGCAAACTGTTGAGAACAATGTTGTTTGAACAAATACAATGTAATTTCTCTGTAAATTAATAATAGACTTTCAGCATGCTTATAGAGAAGGGCACTCAACATGTACTGCACTCATACAAATGACTGATGATTGGTTGAAAGAAATTGATAGGACGATTGTGGGAGATGTACTGATAGATTTTAAATATATATATATTTAACCTTTATTTACCTAGGCAAGTCAGTTAAAAACAGATTCTTATTTACAATGCTGGCCTACCCCGGCCAAACCCTAACCCATACGACGCTGGGCAAATTGTGCGCCACCCTATGGGACTCCCATTCATGGCCAGTTGTGATACAGCCTGGAATCGAACCAGGGTCTGTAGTGACACCTCTAGCACTGAGATGCAGTGCCTTAGACCGCTGCACCACTCGTGAGCCCCCCCCCCCCCCGCATCACTTCTTTTTATAAGAAACATGAATGTGTTGACAATTCCAGACTGTTTGCATAGTCAACTTACATAGAGACACACACACTTACCCCACCAGACATGCCACCAGGGGTCTTTCCCCAAATTCACAACAAATTCAAGAAAGTTTAGAGTATTAATATAGAGCCATTATTGCATGGAACTCCATCTCATCTCATATTAAGTTAACAGCAAACCTGGTTTTAAAAAACAGATAAAGCATGCCCTGATGGCACAACTCCTCTCCCCTATTTGACCTAAATAGTTTGTATGTATTGAGGCATTCGAAAAGTATTCAGACCCCTTGACTTTTCCACATTTTCTTACATTACAGTCTTATTCTAAAATGAATTAAATAGTTTTTTTCCTCATTAATTTACACACAATACCCCATAATGACAAAGCAAAAATAGTTTTTTTTTTGCAAATTTATTTCAAAAGAAAAACTTAAATATAACATTCACATAAGTACTCAGACCCTTTACTCAGTACTTTGTTGAATCACCTTTGGCAGCGACCAGTCTCCCAATCCCTGCCGCTGACAAACAGCATGATGCTGCCACCACCATGCTTCCCCGTAGGGATGGTGCCAGGTTTCCTTCAGACGTGACGCTTGGCATTTAGGCCAAATAATCTTGTTTCTCATGGTCTGAGTTCTTTAGGTGCCTTTTGGCAAACTCCAAGCAGGCTGTCATGCCTTTTACTGAGGAGTGGCTTCTGTCTGGCCACTACCATGAAGGCCTGATTGGTGGAGTGCTGCAGAGATGGTTTTCCTTCTGGAAGGTTCTCCCATCTTCATAGAGGAACTCTTGAGCTCTGTCAGAGTGACCATCGGGTTCTTGGTCACCTCCCTGACCAAGTCCCTTCTCCCCCGATTGCTCAGTTTGGCCGGGAGGCCAGCTCTAGGAAGAGTCATGGTGGTTCCAAACTTCTTCCATTTAAAAATGATAATGTCGCCGGAGGGGGTGGCTGCCATTTTTTACGGGCTCATAACCAACTGTGCTATTCTGTGTGTGTTTGTATGTAATATTGCTGCTACTATCTCTTATGACCGAAAACAGCTTCTGGATAAAAGAAAGGCACTTACTCACCTTGAACTGGACAAAGATTTTTTCTTTAAGGAGTCTGACGCAAAGGGTATACTGTTTCTCCGAGACCAGGCCCAAATTCCTGTCATTTGCGTGAAGAAAAGATGGAGGTACAGGGGGCGGAGATTGGGGTGCATTGTGAGAATTAGTCGGAAGCAGGTAACCTGCCTCTACCATCCATTCTATTGGCCAACGTGCAATCACTGGAGAATAAACTGGATGAGCTCCATTCGAGACTCTCCTACCAACGGGACATTAAAAACTGTATTATCTTATGTTTCACAGTCGTGGCTGAACGACAACACGGATAATATACAACTGGCTGGGTTTCCGTGCATCAGTAGGACAGAACAGCTACGTCCGGCAAGACGAGGTGGTGTGTGTCTATTTGTCAATAACAGCTAGTGTGCGATGTCTAATATTATGGAAGTCTTGAGGTATTGCTCACCTGATGTAGAGTACCTCATGATAAGCTGTACAGTAGACCACACTATCGATGCTGTAAAAAGGCCATAAGCAAACAAGAAATTGCTCATCCAGAAGCGTCGCTCCTAGTGGCCGGGGACTTTAATGCAGGCAAACTTAAATCCGTTTTACCTAATTTCCACCAGCATGTCACATGTGCAACCAGAGGAGAAAAAAAACTCTAGACAACCTTTACTCCACACACAGAGACGCATACAAAGTTCTCCCTCGCCCTCCATTTGGTAAATCTGACCATAATTATATCCTGCCGATTCCTGCTTACAAGCAAAAACTAAAGCAGGAAGTATTGGGTATCCCTTTTGAGTGACACGCTCAATACGGAAGTGGTCAGATGACGCGGATGCTATAGGACTGTTTTGCTAGCACAGACTGGAAAATGTTCTGGTATTCATCCATTGGCATTGAGGAGTATAAGTCACCGGCTTCATCAGTAAGTGCATCGACTACATACTTCCCACAGTGACCGTACCTACATATCCCAACCAGAAGCCATGTATTACAGGCAATATCCGCACCGAGCTAAAGGCTACAGCTGCCGCTTTCAAGGAGCAGGACATTAATCCGAACGCTTATAAGAAATCCCGCTATGCCCTCAGACGAACCATAAAAAGGGCAAAGCTTCAATACAGGACTAAGATCAATCTTACACTCGTCGGATGTGGCAGGACTTGCAAACTATTACGGACTAGAAAGGGAAACCCAGCTGCGAGCTGCCCAGTGATGCAAGGCTACCAGACGGGCTAAACAATCTGACGCTCGTCGGATGTGGCAGGACTTGCAAACTATTACGGACTAGAAAGGGAAACCAAGCTGCGAGCTGCCCAGTGATGCAAGGCTACCAGACGGGCTAAACAATCTGACGCTCGTCGGATGTGGCAGGACTTGCAAACTATTACGGACTAGAAAGGGAAACCCAGCTGCGAGCTGCCCAGTGATGCAAGGCTACCAAACGGGCTAAACAATCTGAAGCTCGTCGGATGTGGCAGGACTTGCAAACTATTACGGACTAGAAAGGGAAACCCAGCTGCGAGCTGCCCAGTGATGCAAGGCTACCAGACGGGCTAAATGCATTTTATGCTCACTACGAGGCAAGCAACACTGTCACATGGATGAGAGCACCAGCTGTTCCGGATGACTGTGTGATCACTCTCGCCGTAGCCGATGTAAGCATTTAAACAGGTCAACATTCACAAGGCCATGGGGCCAGACAGATTACCAGGATGTGTACTCAGAGCACGCACTGACCAACTGGAAATTTCCAACCTCTCCCTGATCAAGTCTGTAATACCTACTTGTTTCAAGCAGATAGTCCCTGTGCCCAAGAAAGCGAAGGTAACCTGCTTAACCTCTACGGGCTAGGGGGCAGTATTGAGAATTTTGAAAAAAATATGTGCCCATTTTTAACTGCCTCCTACACCAACTCAGAAGCTAGGATATGCATATTAACTCATATGGCAGGCAAAAACCTGAGAAAAATACAACCAGGAAATGAGAATTTTGTGGCTGTACTATTTTCGAGTCATTGCTAATAGATCACACAGTGACAAAGGATTCATTTTGCACTTCCTACGGCTTCCACTAGATGTCAACAATCTTTATAAAGTTGTTTGAAGCGTCTATGATGAACAGAGACCGAATTAGAATGCAGGGAAGTTGACGTCCCTGGGATGTCGTCACTTCATTATTGTGCGCACCTGCGCGTGCATGTGAGGTGAGACATTTTTCAAAAACGTTTTTCAAGACACAGGAGAGGTCAGGTTGAAATATTACTGATGTTTCACGTTAAAAATGGCCCTAAAGATTGATGCTAAACAACGTTTGACATGTTTGAACGAACGTAAATAGATTTTTTTGTTTTACTTTTCATCGTGACTTTCTCCCCCCCGTCCTACATTTTGAGGAGCCTAACAACATGGAACAACTTGGAGTTATTTGGACATAAATTATGAACTTTGTCGAAAGAAACCACATTTGTTGTGGACCTGGGATTCCTGGAAGTGCCTTCTGATGAAGATAATCAAAGGTAAGGTTTTATTTTCTAAAAACCTGTTTTCACTTTGTCATTATGGGGTATTGTGTGTAGATAATACTTTTTTTCTTTCAGTTTTAAAATAAGCCTTTAACGTAACAAAATGTGGAAAAAGTGAAGGGGGTCTGAATACTTGGGGCGGCAAGTAGCCTAGTGGTTAGAGCGTTGGGCCAGTACCTGAAAGGTAGATGGATCAAGTTGACAAGGTAAAAATCTGTCGTTCTGCCCCTGAACAAGGCAACTAACCCACTGTTCCCCGATAGGCCGTCATTGTAAATAAGAATTTGTTCTTAACTGACTTGCCTAGTTAAATTCTTCTTTTAAACTTTCCGAATGCACTGTAGGCTATGTGTGCCATTTTTAAATGTATGTAGTTCTGTCCTTGAGCTGCTGTTGTCTTTTAATGTTCTGTATTGTGTTTTGTGGTATGTGGCCAATACCCTAATAAATACCAAATGTACTGATAAGTGGATGCACTTTGCATTCTGGCTACTTTGAGAAAAACAACTTAGTTGTGCCTGTTGTTCACGCACGTATCTGCCTTCTCATTGGCCGAATGTTTCCACCTGATCTCACCTGCCTTCCATCATTGAGGGCATGTATTTCTATTTTATTGCGGTCAGTGAAATATTTTGTCAATACATCAGATAATCTTTGCCCACACTAAAGTGGAAGTGTTGTTTCTATCTTCAACACTAAGTGGCACAACAAACTAAATTACCAATCTGACTCTGCTGTATTGTAAAACATGTGTATTTGCAACTTTTCACCACCAGGGGTCAGTGTGGTATAATTTCAACAAAAGAGTACCAAAAGACCATTTCAGATACAGATTCCCCACATTTATTTTCTTGTTCTGTTAATGCCTGTGCAAGGTTAAGAGTTACAAAATCTACTTACTATATAATGATTATATATATATCCTGTTTCTATCATACCATGTTATTCATACATACAGGTAGTTTTCAACTTTATGCATATTATTTTCCATTTGAAATGTATCTATAACACTTTTAACATGTGTTTTGCTGATTAATGATCCCTCATATAATACATACAGGAACACGTACCACCAAGCAAGCAAGTCCATCTATATACTGTACAAGTCCAAAGTAGGCCTACAAGAAAACAGTGGTAAGTGTGCAATCTACTTCACCAAGTAAGAGATCCGGTCCACATGTAACAGCACAACTAACCTTGTCACATACACTGATGCTCTTTTGTCTTCATACACATAACTGTATCAATATACTATACATACAGTATGCAGGATCAACTAGTTCAGGCTCACGGAGAATGACCAAATCAGTGCATTATTCTCTTTAGCAGACTGGTTCGGGTCATGACAAGGTGTTTGCTCTTTTCTTGAGGTACCACTCTCAAACTGGAGAGAGAAAGAAAGAGACAGTGAGAGAAAAAGAGGGAGAAAGCGAGACAGAGAGAGATAGAGAGAGACAGAGAAAAAGAGAGAACGAGAGACAGAGACGGACAGAGAAAGGGAGAAAGACAGATTGTAATAAGTATTCCTATCTGCAGAGTAATAAATGCTAGTCTCAGACTCCCAGCTCACAAACACCAAGCTTCCACTTGAGAGGGTTTGTTATTCTGAAAAACAAACCACAGATATCTCTCTATGGCTAGAACAGTAAACAAAGAGTTATCCAGTGCATCCCTTTGATCAGGTTTGTTCTGTGGCAGTTATGTGCCACATGGGGAGAGTAGAAACATCCTTTATAATGATTAGCATAGTAGGGTTCATGTTTCTGCTGAGTGATTCATAATCTCCACCGACAAGCACAAAGTCAATACTGGTGGATGTTCAGCTGTCAATAAATCAATTAATCAGCCCTCATCCTAATGTTGAATCCAACCTCCTAGTAGTTAGTGGTCGATATTGTTCCCACAGAGACAAGGCCTCAATGTGTTTCTTTTGTCACAGCCAGCGGAAATGAAGAAGACGCTGCCGGTTTGGAGAAAAGTTAGTCTCAGACCGTTTTTTTTTTTTTTTTTTTACAGATATCCACACATTATACTATGAGTATGGACGAACAAGGAGTTACAGAATATAGATATGCCTTCAATAGCAGGATATTCAGAAACACGAACCCCCCCAAAACATTTAGCCAGTTATTTTCCAGGCTCAGCATTTTAGCCTTCTAGAACAGCCATGCGTGGATGCACAGTGTCCTATATAGGGCTATGCTGCAGCCTGCTCAGTCAGTTCATACTACAGTTCCTGGGCTCTGTCTGGGCCTGCCGCAGCCTGCTCAGCCAGGCTACATGTTACCCTGTTTGTCTGAGGACGAGGAGGAAGTGGAGGGGGACGGGGATGGTGCCTTGGGGAACACCCTGTCTGTGGGGGTGATAGAGGCTGGACTACCCATGCCTGAGGAGCTGGAACTACTGGACCTGTGCTGCCCCTGTCCATGGCCATGTCCCGGGTGGATGGGGGCAGGCCGGAGGGGTCTGATCGGCGGTGGCCTCATGGGGGCGATGGGCCTCCGTGCAGTCGGTTTGAAGGTGCTCATGGTCTCGGAGGACGAGGAACAGCTGCTACGGCGTAGGGCAGCGTCAGGGTCCCGGATGGCCATGGTGTTAGTGTGGAGGGGGCTGCCGGGGGGCTCAGAGGGTGGTCCGGAGGAGGAGGGTTGCTGCTGCTTCAGGGGCTCCAAGGTGTCCAGGACCACATCGGGAGCGTGCTTAGCCACGTTCTGACGCTCCAGCTCACGTAGCTCATGCAGGGCGGTGTTCATGGTCTTTTCTATGTCCTGTAACACACACAGTTTCACTTAATACTGATATTAATCCTGTGTCTTATTTCCTGCAACATCTTGCCTGTCCATCGTAGTCAATGATGACAATACTCTCCTACACAGAGTATTAGACACCATAAAAAAAAAAAGAATGGCCCATTCAGACATCTGCTCTGACCTATTGTTAATTCTCAAATGAAACACTGACGTACCAACTCTTCAGAATAAAAACTAAACGGTTTTCTTGTTGAAAGCAGGGATAAATGGACAAATTAACACCTCACAAACGGTTCCAATATTCTCTCACTAATGAAGCACACAAAGGGAGCCATATTTAAATGTGGAGATAGCAGCAGCTAACAGACTGAACAGTAATTAGGAAATGAGAAACACGGGTCAAAGAATGAGCCTCTCTCTCTCTCAGATATCCTTCCCGCTGCTGCCTTTGACTTTGTTCCTCTGTGTCCTGCCTAGGATCCATAGAATTTACTGGACACATTCTGAGAATACATCTCTCGCCCTCGCTCTCTCAATCTCTTTCTCCCTGTCTGTCTGTCTCTCTCTCCCTAAGAGTCTGTATGCCTCTCTCTGTCTCTGAACCACAGACAGGAGAATATCCTCATTAGCTTTCCACTGAACAACTCTAAACCTGGCTGCCTTGGCAGGAAATAGGTCAAATGAAAAGAACAGCCGCTATGTATTATGAATAATAAAGGGCCGTTTGGTCTTGCCTGACTTCACCCACTGAATCAGTTGCTTTTAGCTAGCTACCGTTATATTTGTTAAATTGTCAAGTCTTTATTGCAGTGATTAGAGTCTCACTTCTGCATACCCTGACAAAGGCCCTTTAGCCAAAACTCTGGTTAAATAAATCCACAAGCAAGGAGCAACATTCTTTCTTCAATAGGTTAGTTTATCATCCGTTGGTCAGCACCTCGCCTTTTGGCTGTTGTGAGTTCTTTATTGCTTTACGTCATAGACTCACCTCTGCCAGGGCCTCGGCCTCCAGTGATTTGTGGTCACCAAGGCTACCATGGCGGGTCGAGCCGGTGGATGGTCTGAGGACGGAGCCATCAGGGAAGCACTTCCTGTCTGGGTGGTTGATACTTCCTGTGCTGCCGAACGTGCTGAGATGGTGTTTCTCTGGACTGTCCATGCGGCCCCTGCTGACGGACATCTTGTGAGGGCTGCAGGGGCGAGGTATGACCCTAGGGGGCATGTCCATACCTCTGGTGGGGCTGTGGGTGTCGGCTGTGCTCCTGCGGTGGGGGATAGCTGCACCATCTGAACGAACCCTCACCCTGTTGAGCCACAACACACAGAGCAGACAGACTGTCAGGACAACATCATAGCAACGACAGGACTGGACAGGGTGTAGGTATGGTGCAGATATAAAATATAGTTCATTCAATAAAACAACACTAAATTAACCATTATTATATAGACTCCTCATGGAGGGAAAACATTTAATCCTGCATGTGTCAGGAAAACCTGTATTAATCTGCATTTCTTCAGATTCTGTGAACGGTGAGCATGAATCAACCAAGTCAAATGTAATGTGTAGCTACCTTCCCAAAGCAGCTCCATAGCGGTGTTCAGGGGTATGCTGTGTGTGTTCGCAGGGGGAGCTGCGGTCATGGTCTTGGTTCCTGGATGAGGTCCTGTCTCTGTCCTCCTGGTGCGGTCCACTACTGGCTTCACTCTCAGCCTTCCCACTCAGACTGTCTGAGAATGCATCGTCCCTGAGGTAAAGGAGAGACAGAGAGGAGGACGCAGGGTTTATTCAAATGAACAGGAATTTGCTGGACACCCTTACACCAAAGACTATCCTCAACTAACATTTCAACAAACACAATAAAAGGTCCTTCAGAATCATAATCTAACTCATAATGAAATGTCAATGTCATCTGCTGCCAGATGACTTCAAGGCATCATTAACAAGCACAACACCCATTCCCTGGTTGCCCTGGGCCCCCTTGTGACGTGAATCGATAGGCCTAAGGATCAGCTGGAGATGAGTGTGTATGCATCTCAAATGGCACCCTATTCTTTTTATACTGCACTACTTTTGACCAGGGCTCTGAACAGAAGTAGTGCACTAAAAAGGCAATAGGTTGCAATTTGGGACACATCCTGTTTCTTCTCCCTAATTAGGGTTTAATTATGCCGTCTCACAGTGATGGATGGTGATTGGCTGTCGGGCAGAGTTCTGGAAGGATAAATGACCAGTTACAGAGTGACCTTAACGTTCCATCTTTGTCATGAGTAGGTGTTGCCTCCGGTGAATGAGGAGAGGCTCTTATACTTATTATAAAAACAAAAAACTGTTTTAAATGAGAAGTAGGCATTGGTCTGATTCCAATTGGTCAGACCAGCGTTGAATAGTCCTTAGCACGGGTACTTCCCGTTTGAGTTTCTGCTTATAGGAAGGGAGGAGCAAAATGAAGTCGTGGTCCGATTTGCCAAAAGAAGGGCAGGGGAGGGCCTTGTATGCATTCCGGAAGTTGGAGTAACAGTGCTCTAGTGTTTTAGCAGCATGGGTACTACAGTCGATATGCTGATAGAATTTAGGCAGCCTTTTCTTCAAATTTGCTTTGTTAAAATCAATAAATGCAGCCTCGGGATATATGTTTTACATAAAGTCCAGTGAAGTTCTTTGAGGGCCGTCGTGGTATCGGTTTGAGGGGGGATATACAAGGCTGTGACTATAATCTAAAATAATTATCTTGGGAGATAATACGTTCGGCATTTGATCGGGAGGTATTCTAGGTCGGGTGAACAAAAGGACTTGAGTTCCTGTATGTTATCACAATTACACCATGAGTCATTCATCATGAAACATACACCCCGCCCTTCTTCTTCCCGGAGAGATGTTTATTCCTGTTGGCCCGATGAACTGAGAATCCAGATTGCTGGACGACTCAGACAGTATATCCCGACTCCGACAGTAACAGACTAATACCCTTTGGGCACAGTTCATCTGTTAACTGTTATTGACCAAATACAGCTGGTGGATGGGACAGTGCACATGGACTCACATAACCTGGAGGACCATAGTGTCCTGGTGCAAAGTCTGTCTCTAGTCGACTCAGAAGTACAATATATGTTTTTATCCTAAACAAAACCGTGTAGCATTTGAGTAGTTGGAAGCATTCGAGCACTTACATAGAAATGTGACATCTGAAGTGCTCATTCTGTACTTACATGTCCTGCACCACGATGTACTGATGTGGGATGAGTCCATCCACTCCGTTGTGTCGTCCCTCCCACCAGTCATCAGAGGCTCTCAGGTACAACAGCAGGGATGCCCCCTTCTTAAAGGAAAGCTCTCTGGGAGTACGCCCCACGTAGTCGAACTTAGCAATGGCCTCGATTTGCTCCAGTTCGTCATCACTGGTGGGAGGTCCTGTACCATTGTCCACTTCATCAATGGCACCTGGCTCACTATGGGGACTGTCACTGAATGGTGTGGGAGAGAGATGGAGAAAAAAATGCATACATTCATTGATTGATTAATAGATTTGGATAATGATAAAGAACGACACAGTGTAGTGCTTTGGGCTAAACTACATCAACAAGAGGGTCAAGTCATTTGAAATGCAGAACTGGATCCAGTGACCTTACGGCCTTTTCTCCATTGGTTATTCTCCATCCTCTCTCCCATCCAATCAGAACCAAGGCGCATAATAATATGACATCACTAACCAGTACTCCTCTCCTCCAGCCATGCACTTCTCATAGACTGGTCCGTCCAGCTCACGGTGACTCGGGAAGATGACCTCGTTGTGGATGATGATGGTCTTAATGACCTCATTAACGTGTGTCTGGCAGGCCACAGGATCATGGTCATCAGGTATGGGCATCAGAGTCGGGCCGAAGCAGGTAGCCAGGTTATAGGGATCCATCATGTTCTCATCACTGTATTGGGATAGACTGGAGAGAAACAATGGGGAATTAACAAACAAAACAATTATCCATAATACAGTATGGGTATAATTATTGGGTATGTTCATAAACACTGAACACTTTGACAGAATTTTTTTTATACGGTTTATCTTCATTTTTCCCCATTTAATGAGGAGGACAACCCTCCTCTTTCTCCCTGAATGAGCCACCTCTGAACACCATCTTTCCTATTGGATTTCTCCATAAACATTTAACATTATTATGGTGATCAAATCACATGTTATTTCTCACATGCACCGAATACAACAGGTTACACCTTACAGTGAAATGCTTACTTACAAGCCCTTAACCAACAATATAGTTTCAAGAAAATACCCCCCAAAAAAGTAAGAGATAAAAATAACAAATAATTAAAAAGCAGCAGTAAAGTAACAATAGCGGGGCTATATACAGGGGGTACAGAGTCAATGTGCGGGGGCACCGGTGTCGAGGTAATATGTACATGTAGGTAGAGTTATTAAAGTAACTATGCATAGATAATAGCAGCAGCGTAGAGGGGGGGGGCAATGCAAATAGTCTGGGTAGCCATTTCATTAGATGTTCAGGAGTCTTATGGCTTGGGGGTAGAAGCTGTTTAGAAGCCTCTTGGACCTAGACTTGGCACTCCGGTACCACTTGCCATGCGGTAAGAGGTCTTGGATGGCAGGAAGCTTGGCCCCTGTGATGTACTGGGCCATACGCACTACCCTCTGTAGTGCTTCGCAGTTGGAGGCTGAGCTGTTGCAATACCAGGCAGTGATGCAAGCTGTCCGGATGCTCTCGATGGTGCAGCTGCAAAACCATTTCAGGATCTGAGGACCCATGCCAAATCTTTTCAGTCTCCTGAGGGGATCCTGGGTTGAGGATCAGCGTGGCGGATGTGTTGTTACCTACCCTTACCACCTGGGGGAGGCCCCGTCAGGAAGTCCAGGATCCAGTTGCAGAGGGAGGTGTTTAGTCCCAGGGTCCTTAGCTTAGTGATGAGCTTTGAGGGCACTATGGTGTAGAATGCTGAGCTGTAGTCAATGAATAGCGTTCTCACATAGGTGCTCCTTTTGTCCAGGTGTGAAAGGGCAGTGTGGAGTGCAATAGAGATTGCATCATCTGTGGATCTGTTGGGGCGGTATTCAAATTGGAGTGGGTCTAGGGTTTCTGGGATAATGGTGTTGATCTGAGCCATAACCAGCCTTTCAAAGCACTTCATGGCTACAGACGTGAGTGCTACAGGTCGGTAGTCATTTAGGCAGGTTACCTTAGTGTTCTTGGGCACAGGGACTATGGTGGTCTGCTTGAAACATGTTGGTATTACAGACTTGGACAGGGAGAGGTTGAAAATGTCAGTGAAGACACTTGCCAGTTGGTCAGCGCATGCTCGGAGTACACGTCCTGGTAATCCGTCTGGCCTTGCAGCCTTGTGAATATTGACCTGTTTAAAGGTCTTACTCACATCAACTGCGGAGAACGTGATCACAGTCATCCGGAACAGCTGATGCTCTCATGCATGTTTCAGTGTTACTTGTCTCGAAGCGAGCATAGAAGTAATTTAGCTTGTCTGGTAGGCTTGTGTCACATCAGGCGAGCAAAACCTCAAGACTTCCTTAGATATCGTGCACCAGTTGTTGTTTACAAATATACATAGGCCGCTGCCCCGTGTCTTACCAGAGGCTGCTGTTCTATCCTGCCGATACAGTGTATAACCCGCCAGCTGTATGTTATTAATGTTGTCGTTCAGCCACGACTCGGTGAAACATAAGATAGTACACTTTTTAATGTCCCGTTGGTAGGATATACGTGCTTTCAGCTCGTCCCATTCATTTTTCAGCGATTGAACGTTGGCTAACAGTACGGATGGCAAAGGCAGATTAGTCACTCGTCGTCCGATCCTCACAAGGCACCCCGATCTCTTTCTGCAAAATCTCTGTGTCTTTCTCCAGGATGAGGGCCTGTTCGGGTGTTTGGAGTATATACTTCTCGTCTGACTCATTAAAGAAAAATGATGCGTCCAATTCGAGAAGAGTTATCGCTGTTCTGATGTCCAGAAGCTCTTTTCAGTCATAAGAGACGGTAGCAGCATGTACAAAATAAGTTACAAACAATGCGAAGAAACTAACAAAATAGCACGGATGGTTAAAAGCCAATTAAACGGCAGCCATCCTCTCTGGCTCCATCACCGTTGTAACTTATTGGTTGATATATAGATTTAGTAACTGATATATGTACTTACTGGTTGAGGAATGCAAACAGGTATCTCATGACGATGATGACGGGGCGAGAAAGAGTTACAACGATCTGCTGAAGGTGATGAGCTCTCTCTGCACCAGAGTCTAGTTCTGAGAGAAACAGGGAGAGGGGCATATCTACTTTATATAGTAAACATATTTACTATATCAATCCAAACAGTTATTAATAATACATTTTTATCTCGCATCCGCCCCAGTGGAGTACACTTGTCCAGTCCTTACTGATGGTTGCTATGAGGTCATTGTACATTAGCAGTACAGTAGTAATACTTACTGATGGTAGACATGAGGTCGAGGAAGCGTTCTTTGGGGAACAGTGGGGTCTCCAACCCCCTGAAGTACAGCTTCAGAACCCCTGCCACCGCCATGATGTCATGGTCACTCTGGTCATCCACCAATGGGTCCTCACCTAGAGGCATCACACAAGCTGTCAACCATTCAGTCACACTACTGTAAGCTTGCTGGATATTCAACTGGGAATTTTTTATCTATATAACCCAAGTCATGCTTGTGTGAAAAGTTCATCTGCTTAGTAAACTGAATGTTTTGTTAAAGAAATGCATTATTAAGCTTGTAAAAACACTGTCAGCCGTCATGTAATACAATATAACACCTCATTAACTAGTCTTTAGGAAAATGTCTTGGCTTTCTCTATAGATAGATATTAGATAGTCCATGACAAACATTAGCTAGCCAACAAAAAGAACAAAGATATATTTGTAAATTTGTTAGTACAGTATTTTCACCCAACTAGCATTTCTGTTAAGAATGTGGTAGCTACTGCTGCTATATGTCTAAAATAGCTTTTCATGTCCGTTACAGTGTCATACATGACATATGTGCTGTCTATGTATCCATCTGCACTTTACAGTCCTAGAGGGAAGGGCTGTTGCATTCTGAGGCAGACTAAACGCAATTAAAAAAACAATCAAGCAGGATATGGGGCCTCGCTCGGACCGACCTCTCTCAAATGAATTTTTTATATCGTTGACTTCGACCTGTGAGCCGGGAATCCTGAATATGCCCTGCTGCTGAAGGCCTGTTGGAGCAGAGAAACCCAAGTCAGCACTTAGATGGAAACAAATCTGGCAACACAGACGCATACAGAGACACAAAGACAGAGACACACACAAACAACTAAACGGAAACATTTATATTCACAAAAAAAGTGTAATATGTCCATAGCCCAAACAACCATTAGAAACATAATCTCAGTCTGTCCACTACATGCTAGTTTCCATATTCAAAATTCCAAGATGAGAAACTACATCACAGAAATACAAAATGGAGGTTTTACTGTAGCATATTCAACTCTACGGACTACATACAGTATCTATCAATTCATTACTGTGTTCCTCTTACCATATAGATTGATGTAGCGGACACAGCTATCAACCACCACTGGTATGGCCTGCCCTGAGTCCTAACAGAGAGGCATAGAGGGGTGTAGAGAGAGGTAAGGTGACTCTCCACAGGTTATGAGCGTGTACACAGCACATTAATACATTCATTATCTGACTGTGCACAGAGAATGACTAATGCACAATGAGCGTACAAAACATTAAGAACACCTTCCTTGTATTGAGTTGGACCCCCCCCCACCCCCCACCCCTTGCCCTCAGAACAGCCTCAATTCGTTAGGACGGGTAGGGGTGCGTTGTGTCAAATTGGCTGGATACGGGAAACTGTTGAGCGTTAAAAACCCAGCAGCGTTCCAGTTCTTGACACAAACCTGTGTGCCTGGCATGTACTACCATACCCCATTCAAAGGGGGGTCCATCACAATCCATGTCTCAATTATCTCAAGGTTTAAAAATCTTTCTTTAACCTTTCTCCTCAACTTCATCTCGACTGATCGAAGTGGATTTAACAAGTGACATCAATATGGGATCATAGCCTTTACCTAGATTCACCTGGTCAGTCTGTAATGGAAAGAGAAGGTGTTCTTAATGTTTTGTACACTCCGTGTGTAATCATGCCAAATATAAGTATATCAACTGAATAAAAATCGATAGTCTATCATATAATACGACTGACTATGTGTTCTATTTAAGTATGTGTAAAAGGAGTTCATTAACTGCATGAACAATTACCAGGGATAAGTACATTATCATATAACCATTGCATAAGGTCATTTCCATAATTTAAATATTAGCTGAAAGACTTTCAACTCTCTGAATGAGCATTCATATATGGTCTGCAGAGGGAATAGGAGATTGTGGTGTTCTTCCCATACCCCGTTTCCTCACAAGGTTACCACTATAGTCATATACATACTATATATATATTCACATATTAAGTGCCTAGTGAAAGTCTACACACCCCTTGCAGTCTTCAAATTTTGCTGCCTTAAATTTCAATCTAAAAAGGAATTCAATTCGATGTTCTTTTCTACAGCTCTACACCACCTACTCCACATTTTCTAAGTGAAAGAAAATTCTAGAACATTTTCCTAATTATTAAAACCTCTCCTTTTTAGATTTAATTTTAAGGCAGAAAAATGTGAAGACTGTACAAGTTGTGTGTGTAGACTTTCACGAGTGACTGTACATCATTCATTGGTTATCAGATGACAAAGGACAGAGTTACCAGGCAGGCAGAGAGATGTTGGTTAGTTAGTTTACACATTAAACCCAAACCCATTCACCCCTAGCCTGATTCTTAGATCTGTTGATGCCGTCTTGCCAACTCATATCGGCATTGGCAGACAGCACAAACAGATCTGGGACCAGGCTACTCATGTATGTCAGAATACCCAGAATACCTGGCTGCGGGCGCGGGCATTCCGTCTTCCCCTGGAGCAGGCAGAAAACAGTGGCAGCAGCAGGATGAACAGAACAGAGAGGAAGAGAGGCAAGAAGAACCACAACAAGGTTAGAGAAGCACAGGGGAAAAGTGCGTCCAGAGTGAGGTCAGAGGTCAAGCCTGAGAGAAAAGCCCCAGTGCTGTGGAGATGGGGCGAGGTAGAGGACGGGGGAGACCCAAGCTTGGGGAGGCCATGTGGGATGAGGGTGGGTGGCTATGGTGGAGAATAGGGGGGGTTGTAGGACGCTGGGACTGTGGCTCAGTTTTTACAACAATGTTGACTGGGGCAATTCGATTGATTATGACTGAGAATACATCTGAGGAGACGTTAGGAGGCAAGGCCATAGAACCATGAAAGTCTGACACTAACAGCCCCACGGGCCTCCACTGCTGTGGCGTACACACTCTTTCTGTCAGTGTGCTAGTGTTGGATCCTGGCTTACACAGAGGATATATGGCCCTGTGTGTTTATTTTCATAGCCTGACATGCTTAGTGCTGGGCCAAATGGCCCGTCGCCAAAATGTGTTTAACATCTAGAGGCCAGGGTTCAAGTGCTAAAACATGGGCAAGAATGTCAAATGCAAACCTTATATGACCAGAGTCTGTCTACGTTCTGTACTTAAACAACCTCAAAACCCAAGATTTGTAGAATTGAGTACTCTTCTCCAGACCAGAGAGACAAACACTACCTTTCCCAACTGTCAAGCCAAAGGACTGTCCAGTCCGAGAATTCCCTATAGGATTGAATAGAGGGGTCTCGGCATTTAGTCAATTTATTTAGACAGCTGTTGTGCCCAGCACAGGGCTCTGAAGAAAGGGCAAGTCAGTGAGCTGAGCTGAAGTGAGACAGAAAAGCAGTCAAAGACAGGACAGAGAGGTAGAACCCCCAGAACGGTTAGTAAAGACAGCTTACACACAGAGAGACCACATGGGGGCCAAATAAGGGGCAGTCAGTACCTTGATGAAGGCCTCCATATTGCCATTAAAGAGTTTATGATTAAAAATGGAGCGAGGTCTAGGCTTCCGCATTCTCCCGGGTTTAGGGGGAAGAGTGGGGGGCCTGATGGTGAAGGAGGTTAAGGAGGGGGGGGGGGGGAGGGGGGGGGGGGGCAGATACACATAACCTATGATAAAACAATACAAGGACTGAAACATGTATTTTACAGTGGGACAATGTTTTTCTAGATATATTCAGTGCCATATATAGAGCCACTGTATGCACTGAGTCTACAAAACATTAGGAACATCTTCCTAATATCGTGATGGACCCCCCCTTTGCCCTCAGAACAGCCTCAAATCGTCGGGGCAAGAACTCTACAAGGTGTCGAAAGCATTCCACAGGGATGCTGGCCCATGTCGAATCCAATGCTTCCCATAGTTGTGTAAAAT
The DNA here is from genome assembly GCF_965601325.2 of Salmo salar. Classification (NCBI taxonomy): domain Eukaryota; kingdom Metazoa; phylum Chordata; class Actinopteri; order Salmoniformes; family Salmonidae; genus Salmo; species Salmo salar. The sequence continues at coordinate 59,474,544 of NC_138302.1, read as the reverse complement.
AGGCTGGAGGACCATTCTTGATCCACATGGGAAACTGTTGAGCGTGAAAAACCCAGCAACGTTGCAGCGCTTGACACACTCAAACCGGTGCTCCTGGCACCTACTACCATACCCTGTTCAAAGACACTTACATATTTTGTCTTGCCCTTTTACTCTCTGAATGGTACATATACACAATCCATGTCTCAATTGTCTCTTTAACCAGTCTCCTCCCCTTCATCTACACTGATTGAAGTGGATTTAACAGTTGACATCAATAAGAGATCATAGCTTCCACCTGGTCAGTCAATGTAGTGGAAAGAGCAGATGTTCCTAATGTTTTGTACACTCAGTGCATGCATGCATGCATACATGCATACATACATACATACATACATACATACATACATACATACATACATACATACATACATACATACATACATACATACATACATACATACATACATACATACATACATACATACATAGCTCTGGATAGCTTTGCATGTCCTATTCTTTCTCCTCTTCTTGCAGTACAAACCATAACATTATTTTAACACACAAGTGCAGTCACAGAGGACATATGCTTACACTATCATCACAACTGTTTCAGCTAAACCCTCAATAACCTGACTAATGACTCTGGGCCACTTATCAAACAAATCAGTTCATAAAAACATGATTACAGTCAAAGCACATGATTAATGACACAGAGAATGACATTTTAAATAGTGTAATAGACATGGGAGCTGAGAGGAGATATCAAATCTTAATGTCTCTTAACTCTGGACTGCTGCGCTACAGTTCATTCTTCTCAACTCACTGATGTAAGACTAAGTCATGTCTGTGCTTAATATACAGCCGTGCTCTGTTTACCAGGTGCCTGTACTATACTGTAGTGGTTAACAAGGCTCCGTATGACCACCGTAGTGACTGATGGGTGACAGATGGTCTTACAGCCAGCTCATCTACCCATAACTGCTTCACTGTACACTCGAGTTTGCTCAGAAGTTGATTCATTAAATCACCAGACAAACATCCCCTCTCCCTATTTGGAATCCCACCCCTGACTTATCAGAGAGCCTCGGGACCAAACTGCTCTTCATTTTAACATGATGTCATCTCTGCCACTTCCAGGAACACAGGAAGTGTTTGACACGCTTTTCTTCCTCCTCTTTTCTTACCTTGTTGTTCCATATTCAGCCCTTTCTCCTAAAAGAAAGGAATGGATAAAGGGAGAGCGGAAGAGAGGGAGCAAGAGAGAGAGAGAAAATGAGTGTGTGTCTGCACGCGCTTGCGTGCATGTGTCTCTGAGAGAAAGACAAAACAACGCATTAATGGCAAGGTTGAGTGCATTTGGAGCCAGACCTGGTTGTCTACAGAGCTGGCAGATTGGGCAGAGGGATGAGAAAACGGGCACCTATTCAGACGGGCTCAACAGTGCGGGCGCCATGACCGCCTCTCTGACTCACATACAGCCAGTCAGGCAGCGGCCATTCAGTGGTCGCCCTAGAAACCAAAGAGAGAGAGATGGAGGGGGCGGACCCTGCCAGCTCAGAGCAGAATGTCAATGGAAGCTAGCGTATCCAGGGGCAACGGGGAGGAGGGAAGTGTGAGGAAGGCAGTGTTTTTTTTTTTGGGGGGGGGGGGGGGGGGGGTGTACAATATTGAAGTAACTGTGCAGTAGTAATATAACATGATGTCAGGGGTAAGCAACTAGATTCAGCCGGGGGCCGGTTTTTGTCATAGCAAATGGTCGGGGGCCTGGAAAATAACTATAATCATTTGTACACTGCAAACTGACCACAACTAAGCCCAAAAATAGATTGTATTTGAAATTAACAACTTCATACTTTGATTACATTGACATGATCACATCTCTTTTTTTTTATTTATAGGAATACTTGGGAACAGATTTCCCAAAATTAAACAATTTTTTTGCTGAATTACTGGTGATTTTACAGTCTTCTTGACCAAAAATAATGGGGGGGCAAAAAATAAATCACTTACAGTCTGGTTTTGGTCATCTAGTTATCCCAGGAAACAGGGGGGTTGCAACAAGAATACAACAGGGGGGGTTGCAACAAGGTTAAGTAACAAGAATATAAGATGACATGATATCCCATAGCATGATAACACTCTGTGATCAGTGACTTGTATTGTTGATTTCAGGGCTCATGTGTAACAAAGCAGCTTCCAGCAACAAGCACTCTGTTGGTCCTCTGTCTGTCTATTTGACCAACCACAACTAAATCCTGGAAATACTGGAGCCAGCGGTTTGGCTGCTTATGGGGTATCATATGAGCTTCTTGTAAAATTGTATTTTAAAATGCATAGTACATGGGTGATTCCTCACGACATAGGAATTGTTTTATTTTTTCAACGAAATTGAATTCATAGAAAGGTCCTTCTGAGAAAGGATTGTTGACATATATTTGATATGTGTATCTTAAAGCATAATTGAGAAATAATTAATTGAAGTTGGAACATTTGTGACATTTTGACTTTACCCAAGCCTCCTATAAAGTGGAAATGACAGCGTTTTAGCGACATTAAATCTTATTAAGCGAGTACTTAGATATGGTCATTTTCACGTTTTCATATATTCATAGAATGTTTGGGAATGAAATAGAGTAAGGCATTTGTGAAAGTTCTATAGAAATATATAGTGTGAAAGCGGCCATGCATTTGGACAAATAATAGAGTCACTGCAGTAAATAAAAGCATCTGTCTTGTACAGGACCGGACTAAGACCGGTGCGCCATAGCCAATCACAGCTACAGTAGGCATATATGCAAATAAGCGATTTGCCGCATGGGCCTGCCATCATTCATTTTGAACTGGACTGTGTTTACAGGCAATAGCAACAGTGGGACTTTAGATCAATAGAAAGCATTCTCCAAAATACACCTGAATGGATGTCTGCAAATATGTAAATACCACAGGAGTCCTCTTACATTTGGGAACTTTACAGTCCCATTGATCAAACAACCATGAAAAAGTAGGCTATCATTTTTGCACATCAACAAGATCAACAACTAATGCTAGCCAGATCGAGATCAGCTAAAAATCGAGGGAACTGTAGATAAACCCTGTCAAATTTTTTCAGCTTGTAGTTGGCCGTAAAAATTGCACTGATAAACGATGGGGAATAGCAGCCTGCTCGCCCTTCTGCAGCTTGCCTGCCAATGCATGCTTGTCCCAACACACGTTTTGACAACTGAATGGGAACTTTCCTCCCTGCCCGCCCATTTGATCGATGACAAAAACATATGATTGAAAACTAAGAGGTATGCTAACTGCGGTTAACAGTTGTTCAAGTTCAGCATAGCTAGCTAGCAAAGTGATTCACATTTCTTGCTACCTAACCAAATGACACCTGCATCCAGGACCGGCGTTATGTGCGAGCCCTAGGGGACCTGGCCCGCCCTACCGTACCTCTGTTCCCGTCCAAATAAAATATAGAAATATTGATTATTTATTTGACCGAGATGCGTGCCGACATAAAAGACGCCTCAATCTCAGATCAAGAATCCGATCGAGCAAAACAGCGCCCCTCTGTCGCCATATGTGTAGACCGTGTATCTGATGCTGTCTGGACAAAAGGAGCATGACATATCATACTTTTTCAGGCCAGACAGCATCAGATACATGGGATACATATAGTGAGACAGAGGGGTGCTGTTTCGCTCACTAGTTTCAGCAGAGAGGAAGAGGCGAAACGAGAGGGCTTACTCTCGCAAAAATCTGTCCTGAATTTTATGGGCATAATATGAAGACCTAAGCTTGTTGCCTGCATTCCCGCCTTTGGGACAGTGACTCGCATTGTTAGGGGGGAGACATGAGCATCTTATCATTATATACAGATCTCTGATTTCAGCCACTAGCGAATTAGAAAGGAAAGTTGCACAGTGCGGATGCTGGCTTCCCCTAAAGTAAATTACATTTTTTGGCAAAATTATATAATTACTCCTGTCTAAATAAAATCATTCAAAATACTTTACCAGAGAGCTTGACTTAGCCACAGAGGCTCATTAGCTTATTTTAAAAATAAATGGCTGTGGATTGTTTCAAAGTGAATAGGCCTACGCCTATTCGGGCAGCGCACGTGGCAAAAGGCCTAGCTGATTATTGACTTACGACTGTCAGTGAAATATGTGAAGATAGTGTCTTGAGTATAATACACATTTTGAGACAAGAAAATATGGGCGTCTCTCTCCAGAATGTGCTCCGCTGTCTCCCGCCAATTCTTGCACATTCATTGTTTCATTGTGTGAATTGTTTATTTTTATCAATTCCCCATTACATATGTAACCAATGGGCTTAGTAAATGTACCATTAATCCCATCATTTGGTTACATACATTTATTTTATTTTCAGTGGTATTGTTAACAAACACGCCCCCATAAAGAAAATGAGAATTAAAACCGGTTCAGCCTCTGGTTCGACCGTGACCTTGCAGAGTTACTCCACCTCAAGAATTGCATTTTGCAAAAGGCTCGGCACACGCATACTCAGGCTGACTGGCTATCATTCAGGCAAATGAGAAATAAGTGCACTCAGGCTATCTGGAAAGCCAAAGTTAGTTACTTTAAGAAGCAGTTCTCTCTCTGTGGGTCTAACCCCAAGAAGTTCTGGAACACGGTTAAAGACCTGGAGAATAAACCCTCCTCCTCACAGCTGCCCATGTCCCTTAATGTTGATGATGTGGTTGTTACTGACAAGACGCACATGACTGAGCTCTTTAATCACCACTTCATTAAGTCAGGATTCCTATTTGACTCAGCCATGCCTCCTTGCCTGTCCAATAATTCCTCATCTCCCACCCCTTCTAACGCGACTATCCCTGAAGCTTCTCCCTCTTTTTCCCCTTCCCCGCTACAACGTTTCTCCCTGCAGAGAGTCACTGAGTCCGAGGTGCTAAAGGAGCTCCTTAAACTTGACCCCCAAAAAACATCTGGGTCAGACGGTTTAGACCCTTTCTTCTTTAAGGTTGCTTCCCCTACCATCGCCAAGCCTGTCTCTCCTTTCTAGGGATGTTCCAATTGCTTGGAAGGCAGCTACAGTTCATCCTTTATTTAAAGGGGGAGATCAAGCTGATCCTAACTGTTATAGGCCTATTTCTATTTTGCCCTGTTTATCAAAAGTGTTGAGGTGTCAATAATCAACTGACTGGCTTTCTTGATGTCTATAGTATTCTCTCGGGTATGCAATCTGGTTTCCGCTCAGGTTATGGATGTGTCACTGCAAACTTAAAGGTTCTCAATGATGTCGCCATTGCCCTTGATTCTAAGCAATATTGTGCTATTATTTTTATTGACTTGGCCAAAGCTTATGATACGGTAGACCATTCCATTCTTGTGGGCCGGCTAAGGAGTATTGGTGTCTCTGAGGAGACTTTGGCCTGGTTTGCTAATTAAAGTCAGAAAATCTACCGTCTCAGCCACTGCCTGTCACCAAGGGAGTACCCCAAGGTCCGATCCTAGGCCCCACGCTCTTCTCAATTTACATCAACAACATAGCTCTGGCAGTAGGAAGCTCACTCATCCATTTATATGCAGATGATACAGTCTTATACTCAAGCTGGCCCCTCCCCGGATTTTGTGTTAAATGCTCTACAACAAAGCTTTCTTAATGTCCAACAAGCTTTCCCTACCCTTAACCCTGTTCTGAACACCTCCAAAACAAAGGTCATGTGGTTTGGTAAGAAGAATGCCCCTCTTCCTACAGGTGTTATTACTACCTCTGAGGGTTTAGAGCTTGAGGTAGTCACCTCATACAAGTACTTGGGAGTATGGCTAAACGGTGCAGTGTCCTTCTCTCAGCACATATCAAAGCTGCAGGCTAAAGTTAAATCTAGACTTGGTTTCCTCTATCGTAATCGCTCCTCTTTCACCCCAGCTGCCAAACTAACCCTGATTCAGATGACCATCCTACCCATGCTAGATTACGGAGACATAATTTATAGATCGGCAGGTAAGGGTGCTCTCGAGTGGCTAGATGTTCTTTACCATTCGGCCATCAGATTTGCCACTAATGCTCCTTATAGGACACATCACTGCACTCTATACTCCTCTGTAAACTGGTCATCTCTGTATACCCATCGCAAGACCCACTGGTTGATGCTTATTTATAAAACCCTCTTAGGCCTCACTCCCCCCATCTGAGATATCTACTGCAGCCCTCATCCTCTACATACAACACCCGTTCTGCCAGTCACATTCTGTTAAAGGTCCCCAAAGCACACACATCCCTGGGTCGCTCCTCTTTTCAGTTCGCTGCAGCTAGTGACTGGAACGAGCTGCAACAAACACTCAAACTGGACATTTTTATCTCAATCTCTTCATTCAAAGACTCAATCATGGACACTCTTACTGACAGTTGTGGCTGCTTTGTGTGATGTATTGTTGTCTCTACCTTCTTGCCCTTTGTGCTGTTGTCTGTGCCCAATAATGTTTGTACCATGTTTTGTGCTGCTACCATGTTGTGTTGCTACCAAGTTGTGTTGTCGCCTTGCTATGTTGTCATCTTAGGTCTCTCTTTATGTAGTGTTGTCTCTCTTGTTGTGATGAGTGTTTTGTCCTATATTTATATTCTATTTATTTTTTCATCCCAGGCCCCCGCAGGAGGCCTTTTGCCTTTTGGTAGGCCGTCATTGTAAATAAGAATTTGTTCTTAACTGACTTGCCTAGTTAAATAAAGGTTAAATAAATACAAATAAAATGTATTACAGTTATTTACTGTTCTCATTCTCGGAGTGGAAACGTTGTTTGCATTGTTCACGACCTGTTACACTTGTGAGAAACAGGTTTTGGATTATTTTAGAACCATCATTTAGGAGATATGTCAATTTTTTCATTGTCATTTGTTTGGATTGCTCCATGTGAGCAATGAGCATGTGTGTGGTAACTCTGTCCTGATAACGTTAAGGGGGCGCACATGCCTGAACACACCAACCTGCTGAGTTGATACAATGTTGCACTTCACTAGCGATAGCTCAAGTCAAGACAGATATAAAGGGAGGCAGACAGCCGGGGTATATATATTAATGCGATTGAACAAACCTGAATTTTCATCAGGATATTTTCTACTGTTTTTATTTGGTCAGCATTAGGTCTATGTATTTTACTTAGTTGACAATGGAAGTTATAGGCCTACTACTGCATTGGTCTATAGCAGTGGTCGTCAACCTTTTCTGAGTCAAGATCACTTTGAGTCAAAATGCAAGCTGAGATCTAACGCTCAGATTTTTTTTAAACATGACTTAAAAAACAAGCCTATGCAACATTGACCAATTAAAAACTGTTCTGTAGCAATGAGGTTTGTACAGTAGGCTATAGGCCCAATACATTATCACTGCATATTGGCTATGCTTGAATTGCCATACAAATGTTCTTCTTCTCAGACCATTTTGAAATTATACTTATTTTTTTTTAAATGAGATTTATGATCACACTCAAAGGATAATTTGTTATATTACTTGTGAGGCACAGCTAAGTGAGCATAATAATGTGCTTATTTTTACTGGACTGAATCTGATGGTCAGTCTGAGAGGGAGGGAGGGAGTAGCGGTGAGGCTGCCTCTCACCCGACTCACCGTCCCTCCACCCTCCTTCCCTCCGCTGAGAAAAGGGGACACAGTCTTCCAGCTGAAACTCAAGTCGCACTGCATTATTTCTGCCTAATGCACCAAATCATGCTGTTACGCCGATGACCAGAGAAAGTGAAATATTCCTGAATATTAAAGACACAAGACTAACAATAAAGCTAAATTATTGGAACACTTTGCTATACTCATTCATTGCAGCTGCAGTGCTGGTTGTAGCATGGGGAAGTAGGGAGAAAGCATATTTTATGGCTTATAAAAGTGTTAACAGTAATTAATAACAAACAATAAACATGAACTTGCACATAAAAACAGCAGCTCTTTGCTTTATTCATTGAGTCTCTCTCTAGTCATGGAAAGAGTCTCACTCAATTGTCTCTCTCTAGTTTTGAAATCTCAGTATCAACTTTGCTGTGCGTTCAAGGCTTCTTTTTCCAGTCTATGGCTCGAGGAAACTGTGCAGACACGGTGATCTGAGCTATATGATTGGCCAGTGGTAGGACTATATGTGCACTTGATTTGCTCTCTGGGCCTGCCGGGAAGTTGGAGTTATACCTTCAGACACATGAAATGGATCAAAATGGGAGCGTTTTGCCTTACCTGGCGCTAGGGCTGCAGAATCAAGTGCATCTACCGCCAACAACATGAAACGAATACAAAAAACAGGAACACAAGGCTTTATGTTCTTTTTTTTTTTTTTTTACAGAAACTCTTGGTGACCGACTAGGAATGCCTCGGAGATCGACCGGTTGGGGACCACTGGCCTATAGGCTCTCTGAGTTCCAAGCGCAATTCTTGTTTTGCGTCCAATGGAACACAGTGTATCAATGTGTCCATATGGCAAAGGCTGGTGCTCTTGCATTAGTTGCGTTTTAACTTTTAGATTTGTATCATTTTAGATCAGATTTTTATGATTAACCACGTGAAAATCATTTTGAGAAACGAAAACGTTACTATTGAAATAAAACTGTTCCACGAAAATGCACATAACAATAATTATAACTGGCACGCAGATCGATAGAAATGGTTGGATACATTGTAAGCCTCTCCAAACTTGAAAGTCACAAGCTGCCTATGGTCTTAATGGTTGTTTATTATAAACAAAATTTGAGCAAGCGCGTGCACACAGGGGGTCCCGTGAAAAAAACGGGCCCGCCAATAGAAATGAAATGCCCGTCCAATTGATTCGTTCTGGCGCCGGCCCTGCCTGCATCTCTAGCTGTAGCCAGAGAAACATTTTATGGGGGGGAAAAAGTCAACCACTCACCCACTCGTCCAAAGACATAACATCCTTCCAGCAGTTGGCTAGCTAGCTAACGTTAGGCTCTGTGCTTATAGCTTGCCAAATAAATAGCTACATAAATAGATAAGCTAGCATATTAGCCACGTTATGACTGACTTGTGATCATTCCCCTTGCTAGTCTGATTGTATTGGCATTACCAGCCTTACTTAGATACATTCGTCAATTTTTCCCCAAAAATAATTAGTCATTGAAACTGAAACAGTACATACTGAATTGCTGGAGGAAGCCAACAATATACAAGGCCATCTGTGATTTACAACTAGATAGCAATATTTGTTGGACTTCCAAGAATTAGCAGAAATCCCACTCTGGAACTTTGATATGCCCGTAGAGTATGTTCAACAATATATTGAAAAATGTGCCAAATCCATAATGTTAGATAGGCTAAAACTTTTATTTTGGCTCTATACCACAGCATTTTGGATTTGAGATAAAATGTTTCATATGAAGCGACAGTAAAGAATTTCACCTTTTATTTGAGGGTATTTTCATACACATCTGTTTCACCGTTTAGAAATGAAAGCACTTTAGGTATCTTGTCCCCCAACTTAAAGGTGTCATAAGTATTTGGACAAATTCACATATATGTTTATTAAAGTAGTCAAAAGTTTAGTATTTGGTCCAATATTCCTAGCACGCAATGACTACATCAAGCGTGTGACTCTACACACCTTTTAGATGCATTTGCAGTTTGTTTGGGTTGTGTTTCAGATTATGTTGTGACCAATATAAATAAATGGTAAATAACATATTGTGCATTTTGGAGTGACTTTTATTGTAAATAGGAATATAATATGTTTCTGAGCAATAAAATGCAAACCTCTCATGTTATTGATAATGGTGAAAAGTTAGCATGTCACTCATAATTACCGTAATTTCCGGACTATAAGCCGCAACTTTTTTCCCATGCTTTGATCCTCGCGGCTTAAACAATGACGCGGCTAATATATGGATTTTTCCCACTTTCAAATTTTTTTTCTCAAAGCAAACACATTCTGTGACGTGCTCAGTTTTTTGGCGGCATGAAGCTTTCATTAGACCAATGAAATTGCCGAACGGGTTAAGGTCAAACAACTTTTTTGTTTACTGTTTAGATTAAATCGAGCGCTCTCAAACTTCCCATCATTCTGATTACGGTAGTCATTTTGTCACCCTCATCATGGCAAAGACATGCTTTCAAGTTGAAGGCGATTGATCTGGCTGTTGGAAAAGGAAATAGAGCTGCTGCACGGGAGCTTGGTCTTAATGAGTCGATGATAAGACGTTGGAAATAGCAGCGTGAGGAATTGACAACTAAAGCTTACTGCTAATTTTTTATGTTTTGTTACAAGCCGTGTTTCGTTAAAGCCTATTTATTTTTGTTACAAGCCGTGTTTCGTTAAACCCTATTTATTTTTGTTACAAGCCGTGTTTCGTTAAAGCCTGTGTAAAGTTCATTTGTTTCAATGTACCGGTAGGCACCTGCGGCTTATAGACATGTGCGGCTTATTTATGTTCAAAATAATACTTTTTAAAAAATTCAGTGGGTGCGGCTTATATTCAGGTGCGCTCAATAGTCCGGAAATTACGGTATTAACAATTCAATTCATTATCATATAATTGAACTTGTCCAAATACTTATGACACCTTCAAAATGGGGGAACAAGATACATAAAGTGGTTTCATTTCTAAACGGTAAAACAGATATGTAAGAAAATACCCTCAAAGAAAAGGTGACATTCTGTACTGTCGCCTCATATTAAACATTTGATCTCAAATCCAAAATGCTGGAATATAGACCAAAATGTAAAGTTTTAGCTCACTGTCCAAATAAATACGTAGGGGAGTGTATACAATATGGGTTCTTACTGGTAGCTGATTGCAGTTAAGTTTATTTAATAAAACAACAATGTTTGAACCATAAGAAGACTACAATTGGCAAGCTGCTGCTAGTGCTTTAAAGGGGCGGTGAAGGCCCAATGGACGGCATTGTGATCCAGAAGTGACACAACGACATTGTAACATGAGAGTTGTTCTCACCTTCTCCTAGCGTCTGCTTCAGTAGATCATGCTTGGCCTGTAGTTTCACTATGAGGTTGCTGCCATTCAGGTACTCTTTAAATTTCTATACAGGCAGAGAGAGACAGACAGAGAGACAGAGAGACAGGGAATGCAAAGAGAGAGAGAGAGAAAATATATTTACAATGTGTAATATATGACATTTAGCGGACACTTTTAACCCGAAGCAATTTATAGTAAGTAGTACAGTGAGTGAATTCATGTTTAATATGTAATCCTTGCAGGAATTGAACCCTCGACCTTGGCAATCCTAGCTAATGCCACACTCTTACAAACTGAGCCACACAGGACCACACTTGCGACTGTAGGCTACAGTCAGTACTGCATTACAGCAAAATGTTAATTTCATAATTCATTTGTATAACTTGTATCAGCAAAGCCTGATGATAATACCAGTCAAATGAATTCACAACCAGATGGTTGCCTGTCTGAATTCCACAGGGCATAATGCTGCATAATGATGAACACTGGAGAAAGCCACTAAACTTGAGTAGCATAAGTACTCTAATATCAGTATGTAATTCATTAATAAAAATGAAAAAATAATTTCTAATGCACTGTAAGTTGTGTTAATACAATAATAATAATGTATGACACTATTATACTTTTTGTAAAGTGACTTATGTGATCCCTGTGGGAATTGAACCCATGATGACAATGTTCTGGGGCCGAGCTGGGCTGAGCTCCCTGCCATCCAGGACCTCTATACTAGGCGGTGTCAGAGGAAGATGTACATTCTTTCGAAGAATTCAGCCTTCAAAGCCATAGGCTGTTCACTTTGCTACCACACAGCAAGCGGTACCGATGCACCAAGTCTGGAACCAACAGGACCCTGAACAGCTTCTACCACCAAGCCAGAAGTCTGCTAAACAAGACTTCTAAATAGCTAATCAAAATGGCTACCTGATGCTACTGGCCATTGCCCCTTTTTTTTCACTAAACCTCCTGCACTTGCTCTATGCACACACACTGGACTCTACCCACACACTCACACATACCTACATTGACACCCCAATACACACACACTACATATGCCCATGCACACATAAAATGTGCACACATGCATATTAACTGCACACACACATTCATTCAAACCCACACACACACACTGCTGCTATTGTCTATTATTTATCCTCTTGCCTAGTCACTTTAACCCTACTTATACACCGAGTGTACAAAACATTAGCAACACCTTCATAATATTCAGAACAGCCTCATTTCGTCTGGGCATGTACTCTACAAGGTGTCGAAAGCATTCCACAGGGATGCTGGCCCATGTTGACTCCAATGCTTCCCACAGTTGTGTCAAGTCGGATGGATGTCCTTTGGATGGTGGACCATTGTTGATACACACGAGAAACTGTTGAGCATGAAAAACCCAGCAGCGTTGCAGTTCTTGACACAAACCAGTGCGCCTGGCACCTATTAATTTACACCGTTCAAAAGGCATGTCAATATTTTCTCTTGCCCATTCACCCTCTGAATGGCACCCATACACAATCCATGTCTCAATTGTCATAAGGCTTAAAAATCTTTCTTTAACCTGTCTACTCCCCTTCATCTACACTGATTGAAGTGGATTTAACAAAGTGACATCAATAAGGGATCATAGCTTTCACCTGGATTCACCTGGTCAGTCTATGTCATGGAAGAGCAGATGCTCCTAATGTTTTGTACACTCAGTGTATGCACATTACCTTGTATCCCCTGCACATCGACTCGGTACTTCCTGTATATAGCCATGTTATTAAAAAAATAAGGAAATAATATTTTTGTACTTTTTACCTCTTTTTCTCCCCAATTTCATGATATCCAATTGGTAGTTACAGTCTTGTCCCATCGCTGCAACTCCCATACAGACTCGGGAGAGGTCGAGCCATGCATCCTCCGAAACAAGACCCTGCCAAGCCACACTGCTTCTTGACACACTGCTCGCTTAACCCGGAAGAAAGCCGCACCAATGTGTTGGAGGTAACACCGTACAACTGGCGACTGTGTCAGCGTGCATGCGCCCGGCCAGCCACAGGAGTCGCCAGAGAGCGATGGGACAAGGACATCCCGGCCGGCCAAACCCTAACCTGGATGACGCTGGGCCAATTGTGCACCGCCTCATTGGTCTCCCGGTCACGTCCGGCTGCGACACAGCCCGGTCTCGAACCTGGATCTGTAGTGACACCTCTAGCACTGCGCCACAGTGCCTTAGACCGCTGCTCCACTTGAGAGGCCTAGCCATGTTATTTTTACTCAATATTGTTATTCGTTATTCACTGTGTATTTATTCCTTTAATCTTTATTCTGCATTGTTGAAAAAGGACCCGTAAGTAAGCATTTAACTGTTAGTCTTCACCTGTTGTTAACAATGTGACAAATCAAATTTGATCTTACCAACTGAGCCACACAGGACCTGGTCAGAGCACTAGGGAAAGGCAATAAACCCAAGTAGCTAAAAGTACTTAATACAGTGGCTTGCGAAAGTATTCACCCCCCTTGGAATTTTTCCTATTTTGTTGACTTACAACCTGGAATTAAAATACACTGCTCAAAAAAATAAAGGGAACACTTAAACAACACAATATAACTCCAAGTCAATCACACTTCTGTGAAATCAAACTGTCCACTTAGGAAGCAACACTGATTGACAATAAATTTCACATGCTGTTGTGCAAATGGAATAGACAGTAGGTGGAAATTATAGGCAATTAGCAAGACACCCCCAATAAAGGAGTGGTTCTGCAGGTGGGGACCACAGACCACTTCTCAGTTCCTATGCTTCCTGGCTGATGTTTTGGTCACTTTTGAATGCTGGCGGTGCTTTCACTCTAGTGGTAGCATGAGACGGAGTCTACAACCCACACAAGTGGCTCAGGCTGTGCAGCTCATCCAGGATAGCACATCAATGCGAGCTGTGGCAAGAAGGTTTGCTGTGTCTGTCAGCGTAGTGTCCAGAGCATGGAGGCGCTACCAGGAGACAGGCCAGTACATCAGGAGACGTGGAGGAGGTCGTAGGAGGGCAACAACCCAGCAGCAGGACCGCTACCTCCGCCTTTGTGCAAGGAGGAGCAGGAGAAGCACTGCCAGAGCCCTGCAAAATGACCTCCAGCAGGCCACAAATGTGCATGTGTCTGCTCAAACGGTCAGAAACAGACTCCATGAGGGTGGTATGAGGGCCCGACGTCCACATGTGGGGGTTGTGCTTACAGCCCAACACCGTGCAGGGCGTTTGGCATTTGCCAGAGAACACCAAGATTGGCAAATTCGCCACTGGCGCCCTGTGCTCTTCACAGATGAAAGCAGGTTCACACTGAGCACGTGACAGACGTGACAGAGTCTGGAGATGCCGTGGAGAACGTTCTGCTGCCTGCAACATCCTCCAGCATGACCGGTTTGGCGGTGGGTCAGTCATGGTGTGGGGTGGCATTTCTTTGGGGGGCCGCACAGCCCTCCATGTGCTCGCCAGAGGTAGCCTGACTGCCATTAGGTAGCGAGATGAGATCCTCAGACCCCTTGTGAGACCATATGCTGGTGCAGTTGGCCCTGGGTTCCTCCTAATGCAAGACAATGCTAGACCTCATGTGGCTGGAGTGTGTCAGCAGTTCCTGCAAGAGGAAGGCATTGATGCTATGGACTGGCCCGTCCATTCCCCAGACCTGAATCCAATTGAGCACATCTGGGACATCATGTCTCGCTCCATCCACCAACGCCACGTTGCACCACAGACTGTCCAGGAGTTGGCGGATACTTTAGTCCAGGTCTGGGAGGAGATCCCTCCAGGAGACCATCCGCCACCTCATCAGGAGCATGCCCAGGCATTGTAGGGAGGTCATACAGGCACGTGGAGGCCACACACACTACTGAGCCTCATTCTGACTTGTTTTAAGGACATTACATCAAAGTTGGATCAGCCTGTAGTGTGGTTTTCCACTTTAATTTTGAGTGTGACTCCAAATCCAGACCTCCATGGGTTGATAAATTGGATTTCCATTGATTATTTTTGTGTGATTTTGTTGTCAGCACATTCAACTATGTAAAGAAAAAAGTATTTAATAAGATTATTTCTTTCATTCAGATCTAGGATGTGTTGTTTAAGTGTTCCCTTTATTTTTTTGAGCAGTATAGATCTTTGGGGGTTGTATCATGTGATTTACACAATATGCTTTACACAATTTACACAAACCACTTTGAAGATGCAAAATATTTTTTATTGTGAAACAAACAAGAAATAAGACAAAAAAAACAGAAAACTTGAGCATGCATAACTATTCACCCCCCCAAAGTCAATACTTTGTAGAGCCACCTTTGCAGCAATTACAGATGCAAGTCTCTTGGGCTATGTCTCTATAAGCTTGGCACATCTAGCCACTGGGATTTTTTCCCATTCTTCAAGGCAAAACTGCTCCAGCTCCTTCAAGTTGGATGAGTTCCGCTGGTGTACAACAATCTAAGTCATACCACAGATTCTCAATTGGATTGAGGTCTGGGCTTTGACTAGGCCATTCCAAGACATTTAAATGTTTCCCCTTAAACCCCTCGAGTGTTGCTTTATCAGTATGCCTAGGGTCATTGTTCACCTTCCTGCTGGAAGGTGAACCTCCATCCTAGTCTCAAATCTCTGGAAGACTGAAATAGGTTTCCCTCAAGAATTTCCCTGTATTTAGCGCCATCCATCATTCCGTCAATTCTGACCAGTTTCCCAGTCCCTGCCGATGAAAAACATCCCCACAGCATGGGATGGTGTTCTCGGGGTGATGCGAGGTGTTGGGTTTGCGCCAGACATAGGGTTTTCCTTGATGGCCAAAAAGCTAAATTTTAGTCTTATCTGACCAGAGTACTTTCTTTTATGTGTCTTCTGATCCCTCCTGTCTCAGCCTCCAGTATTTATGCTGCAGTAGTTTATGTGTCGGGGGGCTAGGGTCAGTCTGTTACATCTGGAGTATTTCTCTTGTCTTATCCGGTGTCCTGTGTGTATTTAAATATGCTCTCTCTAATTCTCTCTTTCTCTCTTTCTGTCTTTCTCTCGGAGGACCTGAGCCCTAGGACCATGCCTCAGGACTACCTGGTATGATGACTCCTTGCTGTCCCCAGTCCACCTGGCCGTGCTGCTGCTCCAGTTTCAACTGTTCTGCCTGCGGCTATGGAACCCTGACCTGTTCACCGGACGTGCTTGTTGCACCCTCGACAACTACTATGATTATTATTATTTGACCATGCTGGTCATTTATGAACATTTTAACATTTTAACATTTTGACCATGTTCTGTTATAATATCCACCCTGCACAGCCAGAAGAGGACTGGCCACCCCTCATAGCCTGGTTCCTCTCTAGGTTTCTTCCTAGGTTTTTGGCCTTTCTAGGGAGTTTTTCCTAGGGAGTTTTTCCTAGCCACCGTGCTTCTTTCACATGCTTTGCTTGCTGTTTGGGGTTTTAGGCTGGGTTTCTGTACAGCACTTTGAGAATATCAGCTGATGTACGAAGGGCTATATAAAAATAAATTTGATTTGATTTGATTTTGATTTTATGTTTGGCGAACACCAAACGTGTTTGCTTATTTTTTTCTTGAAGCAATGGCTCTCTTCCGTAAAGCCCAGCTCTGTGGAGTATACGGCTTAAAGTGGTCCTATGGACAGATACTCCAATCTCCACTGTGGAGCTTTGCAGCTCCTTCAGGGTAATCTTTGGTCTCTTTGTTGCCTCTCTGATTAATGCCCTCCTTGCCTGGTCCGTGAGTTCTGGTGGGCGGCCCACTCTTGGCAGGTTTGTGGTGGTGCCATATTCTTTCCATGTTTTAATAATGGATTTAATGGTGCTCCGTGGGACGTTCAAAGTTTATGATATTTTTTTTATAACCAAACCCTGATCTGTACTTCTCCAGAACTTTGTCCCTGACCTGTTTGGCGAGCTCCTTGGTCTTCATGGTGCCGATTGCTTGGTATTGCCCCTTGTTTGGTGGTGTTGCAGACTCTTGAGGCCTTTCAGAACAGGTGTATATATACTGAGATCATGTGACAGATCATGTGACAAACAGATTGCACACAGGTGGACTTTATATAACAAATTATGTGACTTCGGAAGGTAATTGGTTGCACCAGATCTTATTTAGGGGCAAAGGGGGTAAATACATATGCACGCACCACTTTTCCGTTTTGAATTTCTTGAAAGAAGTAATTTTTTTCATTTCACTTCACCAATTTGGACTATTTTATGTATGTCCATTACATGAGATCCAAATCAAAATCTATTTAAATTACAGGTTGTAATGCAATAAAATACAAAAAACGCTAAGGGGATGAATACTTTTGCAAGGTACTGTGCCAGGAAGCATTCATACAAATAAGAAAAAAAGCATTTCTAATGCTTTGTAAGCGTGGTTAGTTGTCAAAGCCAATCACAGTGAAGTCTTAAGTCAAGTGACTTATCAGAGCCACTCACAGTGAAGTAGAAGCCCTCCGTCTCCTGCTGGTTGGCTCGTCTCTTAGCAACGTTGACCTTGCTCATGTAGGAGTCGGACGAGGCAGACTTGACCGACTCAGTGGACTGGCTGTGCTGGAAAGCCTCAGACACATCAAAGTCCTCGACCGTAAGCATGTCCTGCAGCGTCTGCATGGTGGCATCCAGGGTCTTTCTTACCTAAGAAATACAAAAAGGGAAGAGTCATTATTAAACTGTGTCAAACAAATACCAAAAGATATTTTTTAAGTCCATTTTTCCTTTAATATCAAAATGTCAAATTAAAGAACAAAATGTCCCACATCTACACTAGTATGACTTCTTGATCACAGTACTACATCCTACAACCGCTTACATAATATATAATGTAAAGTTCAGTCAGCCCGGTAGGGGACATGTTTTCTGGTGTGAGTGTGTGACCGTGTGAAGATAATTAGGAAGATAACTGGTGTTCTGTCTGTGTGAGAGGGAGAGGAAGTGAGCAGAGGGAGCATCTCCATATTCATAGGAGATAAGCTGAACGCAGAGCACAAATATGGTGACCTTTACACACATCTGTCTGAATCACTGCAGCAGCATGAGGCAAGCAGGCAGGCAGACAGGCAGGCAGGCAGCAGGCTCTGTAGCTGGAGGCCTGGATGCAGTGCTAGCTGCTAGGGCCTGGCTGCCTGCCTGGTTTGGTGGGCGATGGGGAAGAGATGGAAGATGAAAATCAACCCTAGGGCCACACCTTCGTCAGTTTAGAAGATGTATTGTGCACGAACGCTGCTTGGGTGACAGTCCTCTGAAAGTAGAGGCGCCCCTGCCCGCCTGTTAGATGAGAGGCAATCCCAGGGGCTACACTTTGCTTGTGAGAGAGTGTGCGCGTGAATGCATTATTGTGTGTGTGAATGTTTGTGAGAGGGAGGGACTATGTGTGTGTGTGCGTGAGTACGCACGCGCATCATTATAGTGTGAGTATGAGAACGCCTCCAGCCGACATGAACATGGTCAACAGTACAGTAATGCAGTCAGTGTGTGGTTCACCAGAGCTGCTGGGGTCATCTGTTGGCCCTGAGTGGATATAAGCCTGTCTGTTTGAGTATTCATGATGTGCATGTAAACATGAGTCACAATGTTTGCCTATAGCCCTCTGCCTAGATGGATTTCTGAAGAGACAAGAAAAGACTGGCAGTATATCAGTTTTAACATACTGAATGTTTCCATATCCTGTATGCATGTTTTTCCCTAAAATGTTCAGCAGGGCACAACTTGTGTAACACACAATAGTATAGGTATTGGATGAAGCTCAATGTTAAATTCAAATCTCCCTCAGCCAGGGAAATCTCCCTCAAATCTCCCTCATTAAAATGCAAATCATTTTATAACATTTTTGACATGCGTTTTTCTGGATTTTTGTTGTTGTTATTCTGTCTCTCACTGTTCAAATAAACCTACCATTAAAATTATAGACTGATCATTTATTTGTCAGTGGGCAAACGAACAAAATCAGCAGGGGATCAAATATTTTTTTCCCCTCACTGTACAACGTTCCACAATTTTTACCTACTGAACATGGCCCAGGTGGTAAGTTTATTGACTCTGACCATGTGACTATGTTAGGGTTAGAGCTCACCTCCTCGTTCTCTATCTTGAGCGTGCCCAGGCGGGACTGGAGCTGGTGGTGACGCATCAGGAGCTCTGTCTGCATCGGCTGCTGGGCACTCACCTGACACACCTGGTGAAGATAGATTAGATGGATGGATACTGTAGATAGAGATCAGGGTTTCCGTTAAGAAAATGTGGCGCCGGACAACGTGACCGTGAAGATTTAAATTTACCGGCCATTTTGAGAAATGTACCGGACCCATATGCATTGGGTTCGTAACCCATTAGGGCGTCTAACTCCGGTGCTCAGAATGACAGAAATAACATTTACATTGTTGGGTTCTGAGAATAGGAAATATACTTATTCATTTCACTGAGGGAGGGTAATGTATAACGTTTACATTATGTCAGGATATGTTATTGTTAGCCATCTGGGATCCTATGGGAGGGATCCTCTGGGAGGAGAAGAGACACAGTCTGGTACCAATCACCATGACAGCCTTGAGTTGGGGAGGAGTGAGCACTTTGGGGTAGAGGTCAGGTCAGATGAAGTGAGGAAGAACAGATATCACTAAGGTTCTGTCTAGCAACAGAGATGCATTGGCTGTTCAGATGGGTAGGAGGAGAGACAGCATAGGAGAAAGAGTTAAATAATAGTGTTTGGGTGAATATGTATTCAGCTGTTCGTTCCTTTGGGAAGAATAAACTTGGTTTAAGCTTTCACAGTGTCCGTTGAGTTATTACTCTAATAATCAGAACCTAACAGCATTACGGTAATTCATTTTAACAGAACATGCAACTCCTGCAATGAAGCAGCCAATAAAACGTAATTTTGCGGGAAAACACAATTCTAAACAGTGAACCTGATGCCAGCGGTATATGACAGAGATGAAAATCTACTTAGAAAGACTAGGACGGGTTGCTAATATGACTAGGATTGTACCTTTGGCTTTGGACAACAAAATAAAGTTGATATGAAAACCAATCGAACAGGAGAGAAATGGCATTTGAGGAAGTCTTTCATGGGCAGTGCGCGTTGCAAAAGGCCTAGTTGATTATTGAGTTGTGGCTGTCAGTGAAAAACATCTAAAATATCTGTGAAGATATGTGTGTATATATTTTAAAATGTTGAGACAAGGGCCGGAAATAGACTATAGGCACGTCTCTCTCCAGAATGCACTCAGCTGTCTCCCACCAATTATTTTGCACATTCATTGTTTTATTTGCCCTTTGATTGTTTATTATGATTCATTCCCATTACATACTGTACGTCACCAGTAGTAAATGAACTGTTAATCCCAGTGATTTGGTTACATGCTGCTGATTACCAATCAGGCCTACAGTCATTTACCATTCTCGCTCTCAGAATGGAAACGCTGTTTTTCAGAGTTCACAACCTGCTACACTTGTGAGAAACAAGTTTAGGATGATTTCATAACTATCATTTACGAGTTTTGCCAATTTCTTCATCGTCTTTTGTTTGGAGTGCTCCATGTGAGCAATGAGCATGGGTCTGGTTTCTCTGTCTTGTTAATGTTGAGGGAGCAAGCATAGAAGTAGCCTACCTGGCCTGCTGCGCACAAATGTAGGGAAGTGCCCATTTTGAGATGTTTTCTGCTTGTCTTAACTTACCATATCCACCACTAATAAGCTGAGCTTTTCAGTCATTTTTTCTTCATCCCACACGGTAAGTGTAAGTCAAAGAAGTCTTTTCTTTTTTTTTCTTTTTTTACATCTTTGCAAATGATAGCCTAATACACTGCTCAAAAAATTAAAGGGAACACTTAAACAACACAATGTAACTCCAAGTCAATCACACTTCTGTGAAATCAAACTGTTCACTTAGGAAGCAACACTGATTGACAATAAATTTCACATGCTGTTGTGCAAATGGAATAGACAACAGCTGGAAATTATAGGCAATTAGCAAGACACCCCCAATAAAGGAGTGGTTCTGCAGGTGGGGACCACAGACCACTTCTCAGTTCCTATGCTTCCTGGCTGATGTTTTCGTCACTTTTGAATGCTGGCGGTGCTTTTACTCTAGTGGTAGCATGAGACGGAGTCTACAACCCACACAAGTGGCTCAGGTAGTGCAGCTCATCCAGGATGGCACATCAATGCGAGCTGTGACATGAAGGTTTGCTGTGTCTGTCAGCGTAGTGTCCGGAGCATGGAGGCGCTACCAGGAGACAGGCCAGTACATCAGGAGACGTGGAGGAGGCCGTAGGAGGGCAACAACCCAGCAACAGGACCGCTACCTCCGCCTTTGTGCAAGGAGGAGCACTGCCAGAGCCCTGCAAAATGACCTCCAGCAGGCCACAAATGTGCATGTGTCTGCTCAAACGGTCAGAAACAGACTCAATGAGGGTGGTATGAGGGCCCGACGTCCACAGGTGGGGGTTGTGCTTACAGCTCAACACCGTGCAGGACGTTTGGCATTTGCCAGAGAACACCAAGATTGGCAAATTCGCCACTGGCGCCCTGTGCTCTTCACAGATGAAAGCAGGTTCACACTGAGCACGTGACAGACGTGACAGAGTCTGGAGACGCCGTGGAGAACGTTCTGCTGCCTGCAACATCCTCCAGCATGACCGGTTTGGCGGTGGGTCAGTCATGGTGTGGGGTGGCATTTCTTTGGGGGGCCGCACAGCCCTCCATGTGCTCGCCAGAGGTAGCCTGACTGCCATTAGGTACCGAGATGAGATCCTCAGACCCCTTGTGAGACCATATGCTGGTGCGGTTGGCCCTGGGTTCCTCCTAATGCAAGACAATGCTAGACCTCGTGTGGCTGGAGTGTGTCAGCAGTTCCTGCAAGAGGAAGGCATTGATGCTATGGACTGGCCCGCCCGTTCCCCAGACCTGAATCCAATTGAGCACATCTGGGACATCATGTCTCGCTCCATCCACCAACGCCACGTTGCACCACAGACTGTCCAGGAGTTGGCGGATGCTTTAGTCCAGGTCTGGGAGGAGATCCCTCAGGAGACCATCCGCCACCTCATCAGGAGCATGCCCAGGGGTTGTAGGGAGGTCATACAGGCACGTGGAGGCCACACACACTACTGAGCCTCATTTTGACTGTTTTAAGGACATTACATCAAAGTTGGATCAGCCTGTAGTGTGGTTTTCCACTTTAATTTTGAGTGTGACTCCAAATCTAGACCTCCATGGGTTGATAAATTGGATTTCCATTGATTATTTTTGTGTGATTTTGTTGTCAGCACATTCAACTATGTAAAGAAAAAAGTATTTAATAAGATTATTTCTTTCATTCAGATCTAGGATGTGTTGTTTAAGTGTTCCCTTTATTTCTTTGAGCAGTATAGTTCCTATTTGAAACATTTTTCCCAGCAATCTCCTCCTCAATAACAACCAAGCCTCGGTGTGAAAGAGTAAAATCCCATGATCTGATGATGCCATATATCCAGTGGAAAAGTCATAAAATACCTTTCCCTTGCACAAAAACAGCTGTCTGACCCAAGCTCACTGGCATGGGAAACTCTGATGGCAGGGAATAGGCTAGTTGATACAATGTTGCAAAGTTCACAAGAGACAGCTTCAGGCCAGACCCAGTTGATTGATTTGATACAATGTTGCACTTGATACCTCGGGTCAAGACAGACAAAGGGAGACAGAGAGGCTGAGTAGAGAGAAAATCTGCTTGAAAGAACCAGAATTTTCCGAGTCACATGCGCTCATTTAGGCTATTTAGCCGCCAATGAACACAGTATATAAATTTGTCCATATGACAGAGGCTGGTGATCTCGCATTAGTTTAATTTTTACTTTGATATTTTTATCATTTTGATTAAGATTTTTATGATGAACCACGTGACAACAATTTTGCGAAATGAAAACGTTATTATCGAAATTAAACTGATTTACGAAAATAGCCTGCATACCATTGTTTTTTTACCGGTCAGTTTGGCAGGCAACAATTATATTATTCGGCTTTAAAAAAAAAAGCAGGTCAATTACCGGCTAACGGAAACCCTGATAGAGAGATGAGATAGATAGATCAGATACAATATATAGTGGAGAGAGAAAGAGGGGCGAGAGAGAGAGGGGCGAGAGAGGCGAAGGAGAGAGGGGCGCGAGAGAGTGAGAGAAAGAGAGAGAAGGGAACCCAACCCAAGGCCCTTGCATTGCTGTTACAATCACCCCTCCAATCACACACCCTCCGCCTCCCTCACCTCGTCGCCCATGTGTGGCTGGTAGTCGAAGCGTGTGGGCGGGCAGAAGATCTGACTGTGCATGTCCATGACCCTGTGTTTGTCCCCCCTGACATCCATGGCATCCACAGCCCCCTCCAGCTGGTCCAGCCCCTCGTGGCGGGACGTCTCCAGGCTGTACTCTGCAGACAGGTAGGTCCTCAGGGTCCGCGCCAGGCTGGCATGGTAGCCCATGTCACAGCACTGGGGGGAGGCATGGACAACACAACACACAGTCACTACCATAGAAATAACTAACCCTTACCCAGGTCACAGACAGGGAAAATACACAGTCATTATGACAGCAATAACCATAAGCCTCACCCAGGTTTTGATGAGTAGGAAAAATACCCAGTCATAAAAGTCACATTCACAATCATTGTTTTTTTCCATCTAGAACCTGACAATTGGATGTGCAAATGTCTACTAAATATTTATACTAAATATTTATACTAAATATTTATACCAAATACAGTCATTACCATAGAATTAAAACGACTACAATGGAAATGTCTGTTCTAGTAATTATATTTCTATGGTTACCACCCTTGGGAAGCACATAATGTTAGTTCCAAACCAATGGGGAGAGATACTGTGTCACAAGTCGCTATTATGCTTCCATCTATCAAACTATCTATTACTGTATCAATTATTCATTAAATCCATTACAATCAATAAAATGCTAACTTCAAACAAAATAGGAGACACTGTGTCAGATGCTACACTGCTTCAATCAATCAAACTACTGTATCTATTATTCATTGCAATTAATAGAACGCTAACTTTGAATAAAATACCCTGTAGTACAAGATGCTACTGGGCTTTCGTTTATCAAATGGATTCTAGCATTCTCATGTTGTTGTAATCAGCATGTCTTGTACCACCCACTCACATCTATCATGTCAGAGACATCGTGGATGTAATATTTGGCCACCAGAGCATTGGTCGCGGCTAGGTTCAACAAATAGTCGTTCCGGGCTTTAGTGCACTTCAGCTTGTTTTCAGAGTATTTGGCTTGTCTCTGGGGAGAGAGGGAGAAGAAGAGAGAGAGTGAGGGGGAGGGGGGTAAGAGAGGGAGACAGAGAGACAAAAATCCGTAAACCATAGATGATCTCTCTCTAAAAGGATTCTTATACCAAGGGTGTAAAAAATGTTGTTCCATCTATGGAAGTCTAATCTGATCAAAATAATTTACATGCGACACATGAAGCAAGAGGTCCAGTCTTACCACGGCAACAAAACCAGTTAACGTTTCTGGTCATTAGTGTATACATTAACTGATGAAATGTCAGAGGCTAATGCATCCAAGTCCTCAGAGCTTTTACAGACAATTGGGAGAACACACACACACACACACACACACACACACTCAGCCCAAGCCACACCTTCTCCTTCATCTTCTCAATCTTCTTGACGGAGCTGCGTCGCTGTGGGCGGTCGTCATAGCGCAAGAGGCTGGTGCTGACCTCATTGGCCTTGCCAATCTGCTTCTCTTCCTGTTTCTCAGCCTCCTTCAGCTTGCTCTCGGCGCTGACGCTCTCAGTGTGGTACATGTGGTAGGTCTTCATCACCTACCCAGGGACAGGAGGACGACAAGGGTTAGAGCTGTGTGTCTGTGTGAACATTAAAACAGGACATTGTACAGAACATTAAAAATCAACTACATGTACACTAAGTTCACGTCAAGGCTCTTGGTCTGGACGTTGACAGTGGTCATGAGAGTAACTCTAGGGAGTAACGAGGCAATACACTAAAACTCACGATAAGCGTGTAACAGACTTGATGTCAATGGGAGGTTGGTTAGACGTGCATATCTAAAGTTAGGATTCAGCATACCAATCCATGTGTCCTGTAAACTGAATGAGAACACAGAAAGACAGCTACTGTCAAATCTGTTAAGGATTTGTGACCGAGTGCTAAAATTAGGTTACTTCTGTTCTGTTCTGTTTCTCTCCCCTCAAGCACTACAAACTCACCCTCTCTCTTACACGTCTCCTAGCAACTCTGATTGAGGTAATCGATGTGAGGAGAGCGCAAGTGAAACCAGCAGGACGACTGTCGTTGCCAAGTTATAGAGATCTTTTTCTCGAGCTGAGTCACAGAGAACCTTTCCTCGTTCCTCTGGCTGCTGCTGAGTGTGAAACAAGAGAGGAGCCTTTGGTTCTGACTTGAAGTCAGATCAAGCTGGGGACGTGTTGAAGCCAAGCTGGCTCTCACATTGTGCATTATGCATCAACACTGTACATAAAACATGTACAAGTACGTACAAGTACTAGCTATTAACTATGTCACCGACTGCGTGCAGGTGAACGTATAATGAGAGGTACACATGATAAAAAGCAAAATCAATGAAAATCTGCATCATTATGTTGTATGTCATGCAGAATCATTCCTCATGCGGCCATTTAGTGTATTTAAAGCCCAGGCATTTTCAATTGGTTGCATGCTTGCTGCTGCACAGTGTGGTCGTGTTATTTTACCAATGCTCACTGGCCTGCTTACAACACTTAAATATCTATCTGAGGGATGTGAATTTACAGACACTGCATGTGTCGACACTAGTCAGTCACAGCCATTCTAAAATCCATTTCAACACAGTGTTCCAACCAAAACAAATGAACAGGATCAACATTCTAATACAATTGATATAATACCAGCCTCTGTAATGTGGCTGCTGGTTTAGCTGTCTGGCTGGTGGACAATGTCATTCTCTACATATTGATTGTAATCCAGGACTCTGGCTAAACAGCCGATAGAGTCCATACTGTCTGTGTTACAGAGCAATGCCCTGGCATGCCAGAAATAGGCATCACATTTCACAAATGAGTGCCTTCCTGTCACAAACACACACACAGATATACACACACACATTCACACATGCACAAGCACACACATCAAATCAAACAACGTCAGGAAGACAAAGGAGCTGCTCGTGGACTACCCCAAAGCCATAAGACTGTTGAACAGTTAATTAAACACCTACCTACATGTACATTGTACTTCAATCAATCAATCACCTAACCAAACCTACATGTACATATTACCTAAATCAATCACCCCAACTACTTCATACCCCAGGACACGACTCGGTACTGGTACTCCTTGTATATAACTTATATATAGCCTCGTTATTATTATTTTATTGTGTTACTATTTTCTTTTAATTCATTTGTAATGTTCTTACTTTTTAACTGCATTGTTGGGAAAGGGCTTGTGAGTAAGTATTTCACAGTAAAGTCTACACTTGTTGTATTCGGCGCATGAGACAAATGCAATTTGATTTGGTTTAATCAAATCAAACTGAAACATAACCTGGGACAGGTGTCTTTGAGCATTCATTATTGTGTGTGTGTGTGTGTGTCTGCTTGCGTGTGCTTGCTTATGCTTACTCTTCATGTACACAGTCAATTTACAGACAGAAGAGAAGGATGCCAATTAACTTTAACAACAGATCTGTGTTTGATCCTGTGTAGCATGGGCTGAATATGTAAATATGTGACGATACACCTTGGCAGTGAGCAGACCTCCACTGCAGTGGAAACTGCTGAGTCGGCTTGGAGCAGAGCCAATGGCAAGTACAGTTTCTCCTTCAACTACAACTTCTCTCACAGCGGGAGGAAAAATGCAAATTCTTAATGTCCTCCAGGGCAGAAAGAAATGACCTGTGTAGCAAGGCTGTGCTGCTGGAGTGCTGATAAAGCTATTCTGCTCTGGGCAGATCCTGGGCAACCCAGAGACAACAGAGCAGAGAGTCAGAGGGTCTGAGGTGGGTCTAGCGGAATGGAGTTAGCTTCAGGAGGCTAACTAACAAACATGGGGAGTGGATGGAAGGAGACACTGTACAGTACAAAGATATCGGGGAAGAGAAAAGGAAGGAGAGTGAGAAAAAAAAGAGCAAGACCGAGAGCGTGAGAGAGCGAGAAAGAAAGAGGGGCAAGAGAGAGAGAGAGAAGCAAGAGAGAGACAGAAAGAAAGAGGGGTGAGAGAGAGCGAGAGAAAGAAAGAGGGGCAAGAGAGAGAGAGGCAAGAGAAAGAGAGAGAAAGAAAGAGGGGCGAGAGAGAGCGAGAGAAAGAAAGAAAGAGGGGCGAGAGAGGCAACAGAGAGAGAGAGAGAGACAGAAAGAAAGAAAGAAAGAAAGAGGGACGAGAGAGAGAGAGCGAGAGAATGACATGTTTACTCACAGTGTAGAGCTCATTCGTAACTTTTACCAACTCCTCATGCATCTGCACCCCGATGTCTTTGCTCTGAAAAGAAGCAGAGGAAGCATGAAGTGTGCAAATCAATCTCACAGGTGACAGGAAGAACATGTTTACCATTAACAGACCTGGTTGTTTCCCTGAGGCATGAATACATCGGTTTCCCGGGATCATGTGTCTGTATGGAAGAGATGCGTTTCCCTTTGATGTGTTTGTATGTGAAAGATGACTGAACACCACGACATGTTGTTTCTCTCTATTTGTGAAAAGGTTGTGTACAGGCAAGCAGCTAATAGACAAGGAAGTATGGAAGGCAGAGTGGTTTAAATAATCCTGTAAAAGTAGGAACGGCTTTCCTCTTCAGTAATACACTACAGAGTGTGTTACAGGTTAAAAGTGCAGTATTTAGGCGTCAGTGATGGTAGGTTGTCACGGCCATGGTTGTTATGCCCAGCAGCAGTGAATTAGGCCTAATCAACTCCACTTTCCTCAGAGATTGGTGCTATGGCAGCAACACTACATTTACACATATAAGAACAACTTAAACAGTATTCATTAACATTATTTTTAGTTTAGTATATTCATGGTGCACAATATTTGCTTCTACATTGAACCCGGATGGTATGTGGTATGGAATGCATAGATCAGGGATCAGCCCAGGACGATTTTTTTTCTTGAGCGGATGATCGACGGGCCGGAACATAATTACAAATCATTTGTAGACTGCAAATTGACCTCAAGAAGCCCAAACAGATATAATATATGACTAAAACAACCATTTCAAACCATGCTAACATTGGTCTCTTACGTGTGGGAATACTTGAGGATAGATTTCCAAAATTAAAATAACTTGGAGCTGATTTCCTGGTGTTTTTACAGTCTTTGGTGCAACCGTGACAATTATGAATTTTTTGGGTCAGAAAACTTAGAAAACTCAGAAAACTGAGGGGCCAAATAAAACCACCTGCAGGCCAAATCCATCATTTGGGGAACCCTGGCATAGATGGTGCTACTGCTATCATCCTTGACATTGTAACAAACTTTACACCACAACTCAACATTTCTTGCAGTGGGAGAGATTTTATCATTTTTCAACAGGCCACCTCTCTCTGAGCTGCCCATCAGGCAGCAACAACAACTCAGCCCACCAGGCAGCCCAGCCCACCAGGCAACAACAACTCAGCCCACCAGGCAGCCCAGCCCACCAGGCAACAACAACTCAGCCCACCAGGCAGCTCAGCCCACCAGGCAGGAACAACTCAGCCCACCAGGCAGCCCAGCCCACCAGGCAGGAACAACCCACCAGGAAAGAGTAACCCAGCCTCATCACGGCTCCCCCTGACAGCATATCCATTCCCAGAGGACATAAATCATGTGAGACCTCAGCCGGTTGCTGTGGATCGATACTGATCTGTGCTTCCCCCAGCCAGACCGTTCCATCATACTGTAGTCCCTGAACCATGGCCACTCTCCGCTCTAACTCTCTCTCTGAGACATGCTTTATAGCTCTGATGGGTCCTAGGCTAGAGCTAATGTGTATACTTAGGTGAAGATTAACAGGGACATTTCATGCAGCAATGTATCCTTCAGTCATTTAATGACATAAAAATTGCAGGATAGAAGCGGAGATTATACTTGTAGTTTGTTTACCAGATGTAGTTTGTTTACCACTTTAGAAAGACAAAGATGTTGTGAAGAGCAGGAAACGCTGGAGGAGGGAGCAGGTGACACAGAGAAAGGGAAGAAAATACATTTGAAGGTGGGGAACATCTCTCAGCTGTAGGTCTGACATCCAGAGGTAAACGAGGTTGGTACTAGCCCAGCCTGACAGCACATACTGTAGGTTAATATCCCAGGCGTGTGTGTGTGTGTGTGTAATCACCCCTATGTGCTTCCTCTTCATCTTTCCCACATTCAAATTCCTTTCCTTCCCTTTATCACCTGCTTCCTCCTCCAGCTTCTATGTGCATGTGCTGGTGGTGTGTGTGGGGGGTCCTGACCTTTTTGAAAAGTCTGATGACATCCTCTCCGACGTGTGCCAGGCGGAAGATGACGTTGTTGTTGTAGAGGTCGCTGAGGGTAGCATGATCTCTGCTCTCTCTCCTCGTCTGGTTCAGAACCAAGTACCAACAGTTCACTGTCGACAGCAGGTTCTGGTCCTTCCTGGAAATAACAAGGGGGGAGGGGGGGGGGGTTAATGCAACCCATATTATTGTTTGTCCCCACTATCGTTTAGCTATTGGAATCTACCAGTGTAGCTTAGCAGATACTAGTGTGGAAATTAACAGCAGAGAAAGTGAGGTGTTGTTAAATGAAAGCCTGTAGGTGAGATGAAGCTTTGATGTGGAGATGAGATATACGTTTATCACATTCTCTTCATTTCCTGTAGAGGAGGAAAAGGAAGTAGCACACAGCGAGAGAAGGAAACTAAGTCTAACCATCACAGTCAGATAGGCACCTTTGGCTGAGCACGCACCTCTCTTTATATAACTTCACACAGGGCCAGATAAGCATCTTCTGCTGAGCATGCTGACTGAAGTAACATTGTGTGAGAGGGGGAGTTATCTTTTATACTATGAAAGTTTGCTAAGCATGCACCGCTCTGCATATCACAATCAAAAGCCTATTTGACAAGGAACTTCTAGTCTTTTCTACAAACACATCAATAACCACAGGTTGAGTAATGAACAAGTGACTAAGGAGGAGTCTGCACAACAACAGCAAACTAACCAGTCATATAGCACTACACCACTCAGAATAAACTGCATGACATTGCTTCAAGATGACGGTTAGCCCGTTTCTTTAATGCGATGTAATTGTTATAATGAAAAGATAGTGTACAGGTCGAGGTTCCTCTCCTTTATTATTACTGACACATCGTAATGCATATCAGAGTCTTCCACAGGAGCAGAGTCTTGATCTCAATCAGTCTCTCCAAGTCAGGGTTGGGGTCAATTCCAATTGAAGGCAGTCAATTATATTATATATATATTAATAAAAATACCTTTCAGAAAACAATGAACAATTATGTCCAAGTCTTTATCCACAATATACAGCGTAGATATTCCATTAATATTTTAAACAAAATATGGTACAAAATAAATCAGTATATCTCTCTCTATTGTTGTTTTATTCCTTTTGCTTATTTTCTGAATAACTGTATGATGTAAATATTATGTCGTTCCTGGAAGCTGTTGCCGTAGTGATAACCAAA
The DNA here is from genome assembly GCF_965601325.2 of Salmo salar. Lineage (NCBI taxonomy): Eukaryota > Metazoa > Chordata > Actinopteri > Salmoniformes > Salmonidae > Salmo > Salmo salar. The sequence continues at coordinate 59,443,939 of NC_138302.1, read as the reverse complement.
AGATACCTGTGTTATATATATATACACATACACACACACTTTTTTTTAAATTGAATTTACTTTTCAGTTTATAGAGAAGTGATTGCAAAACTTGTTTTTGTATTATCGTAAGAGAATTTACTTACTGAATTGACTGCCTTCAATTTCAAATTGACTCCAACCCTGCTCAAAGTCTTTCCCACTCTGGGGGCTCCTGACTCCTGTCTCTCCAATCATACAAGTGAAAAGATGTGAAAACAGGCAAAAAATAGAATAAGGAAAGAAGTTCCTGGCTTGGATAGTTAAAAGAGACTAGCTTTAATATGTTGCTCCAGGTAGCCTAGGCTACTCCACAGCCCACACCTCTGGGGCTCTCGTCAGCTCCTTGCCTTTTTACCCAGCATCCTTTGAATAAGAAGTCCCCATAGCTTCCCTATCTGTGGTGGAGGATGTGAATGATTGATCCTGGACCGACAGTCGGCTTCCAAAAACTCAATTGGGGCCCGACCCAGCGAGTAGCTCTGCACTGAATCAACAGTAAACTATCTTGGCAGAATTATAGTCTAAGAAGTTCTTATAGAGGTTATATACTCTAAGAGCTGTCTCTGAGCTGTCCATTGCAGATAACAGACCACTACTAGCAGGGGAGCAACACTGCGGTGATCTGCACTGCACGGAACTGGAGATGATATAATGACACTTTTCCCTATGCATGCATACTTTTCGAGCAACTTGAAAACTTTTTTCTGTTTATCATGTGCCTCTTCTTTTATTGAATTTGACACTGAAATGAAAACCTGAAAAGATCAAAACTGATAAAAAGGAGACCACCGAGGGTTTGAGGAAATAAAAAGAGAGAGAGAGCGCGCTCTGGAGCGAGGGCGGGAGGAGAGGGAGGCATGGATGGAATTATTAAACATGGAGATTCTAGCAGCCAAGTGAGTGCAGCACTCGGTGAGTTCTGAATCCCACCTTTGAAAGACAGAAATAATGATTGCCATTTAATGTGAGGAGGGTGCAACTGGGACAATGGGGTGTTGAGAGAGGATAAGAGAGAAAGATAAGAAAATAGAGAAGGAGAGGAGAATAGAGAAAGAGAGGAGAATGATCCATGTATTCTCTGATAGTCTACACGGTATCTCATCCATATAGATTCCACTAAAGCCAATTGACCATAAAGGAAGCTACTCAAAAACCAACGAGGATGTCAAGCAAGGGGATGCATAGTCAGGTCAAGTGCAAGAGTGCATAAGGATGTGTGTGTCTTTGTGTGTGTCTCTCTATGTGTGTGTGGGTGTGTCTGTGTGTGTGTGTGTGTGTGTGTGTGTGTGTGTGTGTGTGTGTGTGTGTGTGTGTGTGTGTGTGTGTGTGTGTGTGTGTGTGTGTGTGTATGTGTCTCTGTGTGTCTCTCTGTGTGTGTGTTTGTGTATATATGTGTGTCTCTCTCTCTGTGTGTGTGTGTGTGTCTGTGTGTGTGCATAGGCCCAACTACTGGGGATCCAGGCCCACCTACTGGGGAGCCAGGCCCAGCCAATCAGAATGAGTTTTACCACACAAAAGGGCTTTATTACAGACCAAAATACTACTCCGTTTCATCAGCTGTCCGGGTGGCTGGTCTCAGACAATCCCACAGGTGAAGAAGCCGGATGTGGAGGTCCTGGGCTGTGGTTGTGAGGCCGGTTGGACATACTGCCAAATTCTCAAAAACGACATTGGAGGCGGCTTATGGTAGAGAAATTAACATTATCTGGCAACAGCTCTGGTGGACATTCCTGCAGTCAGCATGCCAATTGTGCACTCCCTCAAAACTTGAGACATCTGTGGCATTGTGTTGTGTGACAAAACGGCACATTTTAGAGAGGCCTTTTATTGTCCCCAGCACAAGGTGCATCTGTGTAATGATCATGCTGTTTAATCAGCTTCTTGATTTTCCACACCTGTCAGGTGGATGGATTATCTTGGCAAAGGAGAAATGCTCACTAACAGGGATATAAACAAATTTGTGCCCAAAAGAGAAATACACCTTTTTTTTTGCATATGGCAAATTTCTGGGATCTTTTATTTCAACTCGTGAAACATGGGACCAACACTTTACATGTTGCATTTATATTTTTGTCAAGTATATATAATTTCTGTTTATCATACAGTCCTACGACAGTCCTAGTCCTACGACACACAACACAACAAGACTCACTTAAAGTGCTGATGTTCCCTGGAGGAGCGTATCTTGCCGGAGAAGCGCTCGGCCAGTTTGTCCAGGCCTCTGGAGTACTCCAACTGCAGCTCGGCCTTGCGGCGGAAGAATTCCTGCAGGTCCTGCAGAAGCTGTAGCCGGGACTCCGACTGCTGCTCAAGACATCGGAACTGCTCCACCAACTGGTTACGGATCTCTGCCAATTAGAAAGGAGGAAAGCACACCTTCAAAAGAGGGGCAGTGTGAAAAAGGTAAACGTGTCTTGCGGTCGTAAGGGTGGGCAGGCAGGAGGCAAAGGTACATACAAAAGAACAAACAAAAACGAATTTCTCCAAATAAATGTTTAAAACCTCTTGAGGATACCCTAGGATAGGGGGCGCCACAGCGCATTTTGAAAAAAAATCGTTCCCATTTTCAACGGCCTACTAATCAAACTCAGAAGATAGGGCATGCATATACTTATTATATATGGATAGAAAACACTCTAAAGTTTCTAAAACTGTTTGAATGGTGTCTGTGAGTATAACAGAACTCATTTGGCAGGCAAAACCCTGAGACATTTTCTGACAGGAAGTGGATACCTGATGTGTTGTATTGAGTTTAAACCTATCCCATTGAAAAACACAGGGGTTTAGGAATATTTTGGCACTTCCTATTGCTTCCACTAGATGTCGCCAGTCCTTTCACAGTGGTTTGAGCCTTATAGAGTCAAAACTCAGTGAATGACAGGAGTTTGAAATTGGTCACAGGGGATGGGCCATCACCATTATGACGCCGGCGGCCATGTCTGCCCCCACCTTTGGAAACGGTTTTAAAGGCAATGAAATCATCCCCCTCGAATCTTATTGGCTCTCTTGGTGTTAGAGGCCCTGAACATTTATTTTATACAACGTTTGACATGTTTGAACGAACCTACATGCGCGAGGATTGCTTTCAGTATGAAGTGCAGAGCTGCGTTTGGAGAGAGCCATAGGACGCGCTACCAACATCAGGCTAATGGAACGTGAAGTATGGACTTTTTGACCGAAAATACATCTGTTGTGGACCTGGGATGCTTTCTGATGAAGACAACTAAAGGTAGGCGATTATTGACAATATTATTGAAGATGAGATGGTTCATACTGTTGCGTCCAAGATGGCGCCGAGCACTGTATATTAGCTGATTTTCTGAGTATCGCATCTCCTTTTATCGCAAAGTGTGATTACCCAGTAAAGTTAATTTAAAATCTGGTATGACGGGTGTTCTCAAGAGATATTCATCTATAAATGTTAGATTGACAATATACATTTAAAAAATCGTTATAGTATAGCAATTTATTGAAACGTAGCATTGTTTACCGGGACGCTTTTGAGGGGAAATTAGGTAGTCAACGTCAGACAGAGATGTAAAATGCTGTTTTTATATATAAATATGACCTTTATTGAACAAAAGAATGCATGCATTGTATAACATGATGTCCTAGGGGTGCCATCTGATGAAGTTTGTAAAAGGTTAGTGCTACATTTAGCTGTTTATTGATAATATGTGATGGAAGTGGTTGGTCGGAAAATGGCTATGAAGCTGCTTTTTACGATGGACTCATCTAATATAATCTAATGATTTGCTTTTCCTGTAAAACCTTTTTGAAATCGGACGACGTGGGTCGATTCAGGAGAGGTGTATCTATAAAAAAAAAAAAAAAAATTTATTTTTGTAAAAAATTATGATAATTTTTTAATGCTAATTGGCGATATGATTTTTCGCTGGATTTTGATCCCGCTAACGGGATCAGATGCTCAAGAGGTTTTAAAGTCTGTGTGCATGACTTGGATCTTGCGGTCATCTGCCTATGGAGAGTGCTCTATGCTTCCTGCTGGGGTGTCACTGTCTATAATGTGTTATGCATTCATCTACTGCATCTTGATGTAATTAGATGCATCACTAGCCACTTTAAATAATGCCACTTTATATGTTTTCATAACCTACATTACTCATCTCATATGTATATACTGTACTCCATACCATCTATTACATCTTGCCTATGCCGTTCGGCCATCACTCATTTATATATTTTTATGTACATATTCGTATTCATTCCTTTACACTTGTGTGTACAAGGTAGTTGTTGTGGAATTGGTAGATTACTTGTTAGATATTACTGCATGGTCGGAACTAGAAGCACAAGCATTTCGCTACACTTGCATTAACACCTGCTAACCATGTGTATGTGACAAATACATTTGATTTGATATGCTGGGCTCTCCACGCTTGCTGTTGAATACTGTAGCCAAGGTGCTGGCCTGCTCAGGCCAGGGTTGTGAGCCAGAAGCCAGCACAGCGAGATAGAGAGCAGACTATATCAGCATCCCCTCACACTGTGTCAGCCCATATAGATCACAAGCCTCATTACATTAAATCATCTTTTAGGTACTCAAGTCACAGTAAGCAACTGTGGCACTGGTGTGGCTCTGCTGATGTGAGGGCTTTGGAGATACAGGCGTTAAGTAGCTACACATAGTAGTACATAACAATCGATGACTACTATGGAAAGCTGTGTTAATATTCCTATTGGTAACCTCTTCAAATATTATAGCGTATAGTGTAGGCTTGGGCGTTATACCAAATACACCATATTCCCGGGTATTTGGAAATACCGTTGAAACTATTTATTAGACGTTTTTCAATAGATGTATATTTTTTAGCTACTTATTAAATAAATACCTGCAGTCAACAGGTGCAATACGTTAGGAGATACCGCAGATGATGTTCTTCATTTCACCCGTCACATTATTTTACATTATGAGGCTTACCGCAGTTCCCCTGAAAAGTTGAGCCAGTCATGTGTTTGTTTGCAAATAGCACAACAGGAGAAACGGGAGCAGGTGAGTCCAGCTGTGTATTGACAGGGGTCGCGTTTTACATTGAAAGTCAACAGTGTTTTTTTGCTTCAATAGAGTGATCAGGGACGTGCAACTATAGTTTTCCTTCACAGAAAATACATTAGTGCAACACATTCGGTAGGAAAAAAAGCGTAATTTTCATCAGAAGACAACAGAAGTGCAACGCTATTTGGCTGGCAGCCACACAAGTAAATTATCTTTTTTGTAAAAACGATGCATGGCCATTATATTTCTAATGTTTAACATTGAAATAATGTAGCCAGCTACATTTCGTAATGTTTTGCTTAAAGTTAATATTGCATTTTACAGGAGAAAAGTAGGCTGGCTACACTGAGAGAAGTACCAGAGAAAAGTAGCTACACATCAGTTAGAGCGTTGTCTGCCAATAGAATGACAGTTCGTGAATTCTCATCTGAGTGGAAAAGTGCAACTGAAGCACAAAATGTGTCTGATGCAGAGCAGAAATTACAATAAGAAGCATTTTACATCTGTGTTTTCAAAAGGCAGAATGATATTTCTTACGCATTTTATATCTTTTCCCTGTGTGAAAAACACAGAATTTTGTGTTAACTGTGACCCCTAAGTTTACCTTGCTAGTTATCTAAGTAGCTGAATTAATAAAGTGACGGGGCATCATATTGTGTTAGCTTTCTGCCGTGTTTGAGAAGTCAAAGCCCTTCGTATGAGTTAGTGGCAGCTGTACAAATATCTTAATTTAATAGTATTTTTTCTCCTCTCCGTTCTCAGACAGTTTTCTCATCCCTCCTCTTCTCTGAGCAGAGCAGGTAGGCCTGTTGCCCTGGCGAATCCAGACTCCACACAGACACAGCGTGTACACATGCTGCTCCAGAGCCAGTACTGTTCTTCCTTCAACTAGCATGCGTCAAAACTTTGTTAATTTGCATAATGTCGCTTGTTCATGTTCGCTTGTAGATGTCCAAACTCACCAAAAATTACATTCCATAGCTCCTACCTATATATGTATAACTTTATGAGCTGGATTGCCTGTCTATGCAATTCGTTAATTTTCTTTGGCATTCATTAGCTTATTTAGCTAGCAGCCTCCATGGAAATTTGCTATTACTTGTGCTAACTTTGTTAGCATTCTGGTAACAGACGACCAATGGGCTTTTATTTGAACACCCTTGTGTACAAAGCCGGTAATACCGTATATTCCGGGATGAAAGAAGGACGGTATGACGATATGAAAATCTGGATAGTGCCCAATCCTAGTTTGATATGCTGCTTAAAGATACACTTAAGCAGCATATCAATGGCGATGTGAGACTGCAAAGGTTTCTACATTGCGTGTTATTTTAGGTTAAATTTAGCCATACGCTATTAACTCATAATTCCACTCAGAGGTATTTTGATTATAATTGAAAAATGCTGACCAAAAACGATTGTCATTTTCCCCCATTCTTTGACTTCGAATAAGAGCATAGTTTCCAAACTTCATAAGTACAAACCGCCGAAAGCTTGTAATTCAAAGAATGTGTGCCATTTTAAAATGACAAACTTTTCTTTGTGGTCGCTCGCAGAACAATGTGTAGATCTCAGAAGGCTGCCCTGACCTACATCCTATTCTCCATCCTGTCTGCCTAAATCAGCCAGACATGCATCTCACGTCTAAAGGCTCCTACTGCAGCTATGAGCACACACACAGAGAGACTGACATTCACTCACACGCATGCAGACAGAGAGAGACACACATGCATGCAGACAGAGAGACACACATGCAGCTCTGTAAAATCCAATGACTCACTTACAGCGCAGTTAGTAGCACAGTACAAACATCCAAATAATAACATAAAAATCAACAGTATTCTAGATTCTGTAGATGAACAGATGGTCCAAGGCATTTCCATAATGTGGTGATGAACTGATCTTTTCTCTTGATTCCCTTAACAGAACCAGTCCAAGTGATTAAGCAATATGGAGATCATGATTGAACCCTTCCAAGTCTCCAGCTTGGCAGCCTTTACCCATCATGCACTACCCAGCAAACAGACAGGAAGTCTTTAGAAATGTATCAATGAACCAGATTATACTGCCCCTTGCATATAAAAGGCACTTTTGTTAACTTCTCAATGGGGTTTTTGTATTGATGAATAAAGCAGCACAAAAATAGCAAGAGAGAGTATGTGTGTGTGTGTGTGTGTGTGTGTGTGTGTGTGTGTGTGTGTGTGTGTGTGTGTGTGTGTGTGTGTGTGTGTGTGTGTGTGTGTGTGTGTGTGTGTGTGTGTGTGTGTGTGTGTGTGTGTGTGTGTGTTAGTAAATGTGTGTGCCTTCTATTTCTTGGCCGGCTTGTTGGAAATGTAGCCCTCATGGTCTCCATGGCTTCCTGGATAAGGAACCCTGGATGCATCTCCACTAGCCTGGCCAGAGTTCCACTTCTGTGTTCCACTTCTGTGTTCCGTTCCCTCCCAGCAGCCCTTCTGTTTATTAGCATAATGGGCTGGGACAAGGGCAACTTTGAGGTTGCGTCTCAAATGGCACCCGATTCCCTATGTAGTGCTCTGGTCAAATGTAGTGCACCACATAGGGAGCCATTTGGACCACAACATGAGTCTCTCAATAAACAATTAATAGCCTGTAGAGTTGAAGTCGGAAGTTTACATACAATTGGCTAAGGTGTATGTAAACTTCCGACTTCAACTGTATGTGCTGCTGAAAGGAGGGTCAGTGGAACAAAATTACAGTCCTGCTGCCAGCCAGCCTCGCTACCCCATGTGTAAAAATAGAGCATCAAACAACATGATTTCCTCTTATTATGTAACGGTAATACTTCCCCCATCCAACTATCAGTTTATGGGTAATTTAGAATAAATGAACATCTAAGTGGAAAATCAAATAATGGAGGGTAATCAATGGGTGCATTCCAAACCAGTGGGAGAGGAACATTTTTGGAATCTCGGATTGTTCTGGCAATTCTCACATTGGATCTGCATTGGGAGGAAGGATGTTCAATATGCTTTTTACATTTGTATCACATTTTATGCCCCTTTTAGACCATTACATGTTTCCTGTAAGACAACATCTTGCTGTCATTATACTTCTTATAGTGTTCTCTCAAATACGGAGTACGTCTATATTATAAAATACACATTACACACATTTATTCAACATTCCAAATATTAATCTCTCAAAACTACCGTTAGATGAATACATTTTTTTGGCATATTGTTTATAACAATATACTCTTCAAACACGTCAAATTTCCAGAGGGGGCTCTGTACTTTTAATGATATAACAAATTTTATACACAGAAAAACAAATCACAGCCCCCCTTTAGAATTTGCATATTCAGCAAGTCACCAGCAGAGGGAGTTCCCTTTGAATCCATTTTCAAATCAAATCAAAGTTTATTTGTCACACGCTGAATTCAACAGGTGTCGATCTTACAGGTTGACCTTACAGTGAAATGCTTACTTACAGGCTCTAAACAAAAGTGCAAAAAAGGTATGAGGTGAACAAAAGGTAAGTAAACAAATAAAAACAACAGTAAAAAAGAAAGTGAAAAATAACAGTAGGGAGGCTATATACAGTAGTGAGGCTATAACAGTAGCGAGGCTACATACAGGCACCGATTAGTCGGGCTGATTGAGGTAGTATGTACATGTAGATGTGGTTAAAGTGACTATGCATATATGATAAACAGAGTAGCAGTAGCGTAAAAGAGGGGTTGGCAAGTGGTGAGTGGCGGGACACAATGCAGATAGCCTGGTTAGCCAATGTGCAGGGGAACTGGTAAGTCGGGTCAATTGAGGTAGTATGTACACGAATGTATAGTTAAAGTGACTATACATATACAGTTGAGGTCGGAAGTTTACATACACCTTAGCCAAATACATTTAAACTCAGTTTTTCACAATTCCTGACATTTAATCCTAGTAAAAACTCCCTGTCTTAGGTCAGTTAGGATCACCAGTTTATTTTAAGCATGTGAAATGTCAGAATAATAGTGGAGTCTGATTTATTTCAGCTTTTATTTCTTTCTTTCATGACATTCCCAGTGGGTCAGAAGTTTACATACACTCAATTAGCATTTGGTAGCATTGCCTTTAAATTGTTTAACTTGGGTCAAACATTTCGGGTAGCCTTCCGCAAGCTGCCCACAATAAGTTGCGTGAATTTTGGCCCATTCCTCCTGACAGAGCTGGTGTAACTGAGTCAGGTTTGTAGGCCTCCTTGCTCGCACACGCTTTTTCAGTTCTGCCCACAAATTTTCTATAGGATTGAGGTCAGGGCTTTGTGATGGCCACTCCAATACCTTGACTTTGTTGTCCTTAAGCCATTTTGCCACAACTTTGGAAGTATGCTTGGGGTCATCGTCCATTTGGAAGACCCATTTGCGACCAAGATTTAACTTCCTGACTGATGTCTTGAGATGTTGCTTCAATATATCCACATCATTTTCCTCCTCATGATGCCATCTAGTTTGTGAAGTGCACCAGTCCCTCCTACAGCAAAGCACCCCCACAACATGATGCTGCGACCCCCGTGCTTCACGGTTGGGATGGTGTTCTTCGGCTTGCAAGCCTCTCCTCCAAACATAACAATGGTCATTATGGCCAAAGCGTTCAATTTTTGTTTCATCAGACCAGAGGTCATTTCTCCAAAAAGTACGATCTTTGTCCCCATGTGCAGTTGCAAACCGTAGTCTGGCTTTTTTATGGCGGTTAAGGAGCAGTAGCTTCTTCCTTGCTGAGTGGCCATTGAGGTTATGTCGATATAGGACTCGTTTTACTGTGGATATAGATACTTTTGTACCCGTTTCCTCCAGAAAATTCACAAGGTCCTTTGCTGTTGTTTTGGGATTGATTTGCACTTTCCGCACCAAAGTACGTTCATCATTACGAGACAGGGCGCGTCTCCTTCCTAAGCGGTATGACGGCTGCATAGTCCCATGGTGTTTATACTTGCGTACTATTGTTTGTACAAATAAACGTAGTACCTTGAGGCTTTTGGAAATTGCTCCCGAAGATAAGCCAGACTTGTGGAGGTCTACAATTTTGTTCCTGAGGTCTTGGCTGATTTCTTTTGATTTTCCCATTATGTCAAGCAAACAGGCACTGCGTTTGAAGGTAGGCCTTGAAATACATCCACAGGTAGACCTCCAAGTGGATCAAATTATGTCAATTAGCCTATCAGAAGCTTATAAAGCCATGACATCATTTTCGGGAATTTTCCAAGCTGTTTAAAGGCACAGTCAACTTAGTGTATGTAAACTTCTGACCCACTGGAATTGTGATACAGTGTATTATAAGTGAAATAATCTGGCTGTAAACAATTGTTGGAAAAATTACTTGCATCATGCACAAAGTGGATGTCCTAACCAACTTGCCAAAACTATAGTTTGTTAACAAGAAATTTGTGGAGTGGTTGAAAAACAAGTTTTATTGACTCCAACCTAAGTGTATGTAAACTTCAGACATTAACTGTATGATAAACAGAGAGCAGCAGCAGTGTAAAAGAGGGGTTAAGGGGGGGGGGGGGGGCAGACAATGCAAATAGTCCGGGAAGGCATTTGATTACCTGTTCAGGAGTCTTATGGCTTAGGGGTAAAAACAGTTGAGAAGCATTTTTTTCTAAGACTTGGCACTCTATACCGCTTGCCATGCGGTAATAGAGAGAACAGTCTCTGACTGGAGTGGCTGGGAACTTTGACAATTTTCAGGGCCTTCCTCTGACACCACCTGGTGTAGAGGTCCTGGATGGTAGGCAGCTTAGCCCCAGTGATGTACTGGGCCGTACGCACTACCCTCTGTAGTGCCTTGCGTTCGGAGGCCGAGCAATTGCCATACCAGGCAGTGATGCAACCAGTCAGGATGCTCTCAATGTTGCACCTGTAGAAACTTTTGAGGATATGAGGACCCATGCCAAATCTTTTTAGTTTCCTGAGGGGGAATAGGCTTTGTTGTGCCCTCTTCACGACTGTTTTGGTGTGCTTGGACCACTCTAGTTTGTTGGTGATGTGGACACCAAGGAATTTGAAGCTCACAACCTGCTCCACTACAGCCCCGTCGATGAGAATGGGGGCGTGCTCGGTCCTCCTTTTCCTGTAGTCCACAATCATCTCCTTTGTCTTGGTTACGTTGAGGGATAGGTTGTTATTCTAGCACCACCCGGCCAGGTCTCTGACCTCCTTCCTATAGGCTGTCTCATCATTGTCTGTGATCAGGCCTACCACTGTTGTGTCGTCTGCAAACTTAATGATGGTGTTGGAGTCGTGCCTGGCCATGCAGCTGTGGGTGAACAGGGAGTACAGGAGGGGACTGAGCCCGCACCCCTGGGGAAGCTCCCGTGTTGAGGATCAGCATGGCAGATGTGTTGCTACCACCCTCACCACCTGGGGGCAGCCCATCAGGGAGTCCAGGATCCAGTTGCAGAGGGAGGTGTTTAGTCCCAGGATCCTTAGCTTAGTGATGAGCTTTGAGGGTACCATTGTGTTGAACGCTGAGCTGTAGTCAATGAATAGCATTCTCACATAGGTGTTCCTTTTGTCCAGGTGGGAATGGGCAGTGTGGAGTGCAATAGAGATTGCATCATCTGTGGATCTGTTGGGGCAGTATGCAAATTGGAGTGGGTTTCTAGGATAATGGTGTTAATGTGAGCCATGACCAGCCTTTCAAAGCACTTCATGGCTACAGACGTGAGTGCTACGGGTCGGTAGTCATTTAGGCAGGTTACCTTAGTGTTCTTGGGCACACAAACTATGGTGGTCTACTTGAAACATGTTGGTATTACAGACTCAATCAGGGACATGTTGAAAATGTCATTTAAGACACCTGCCAATTGGTCCGCACATGCCCGGAGCACACATCCTGGTAATCCGTCTGGCCCCGCAGCCTTGTGAATGTTTACCTGTTTAAAGGTCTTATTCACGTCAGCTACGGAGAGCCGTCCGGAACAGCTGATGCTCTCATGCATGCCTCAGTGTTGCTTGCCTCGAAGCGAGCATAGAAGTGATTTAGCTCGTCTGGTAGGCTTGTGTCACTGGGCAGCTCGCGGCTCTGCTTCCCTTTGTAGTCTATAATAGTTTGCAAGCCCTGCCACATAAGACGAGTGTCGGAAACGGTGTAGTACGATTCAATCTTAGTCCTGTATTGACGCTTTGCCTGTTTGATGGTCCGTCGGAGGACATAGCAGGATTTATTATAAGCTTCCGGGTTAGAGTCCCGCACCTTGAAAGTGGCAGCTCTACCCTTTAGCTCAGTGCGAATTCGCTGTGTTGGTGGTGCTCATAAAATTTATCATACCTTCAGAAATCGCAGAGAACCCACTCTGGAATTCACTGTACTTGTGGAGTATATAGTTCCATACAATGTCTTAAAATTAACAAAATCAAAAAGGGTAGTTTTGAGATATTAATACTTTTAATGTTGAATAAATTAATGTGAAATATTTCAGAGCACACTATAAGAAGTTCAATGATACCAAGATGTTGTTCTGTATCATGTACAGGGTCACAGATCATAGGGTCTTCCAGGATGCAAATAAATACAAAAAAATCCTAAAATGTCCACTTAAAGGGTATTTCCATCCAAAAGGACCCACACACACACCAACATGAATTTCCAATTAGGTGTCAAATGAAGCTAATAGTCTATATTTTGGGGGAATTAAGGCATAAATACATTTTTCAAAAATGTCCCATCTTCAAAATTTGGCATAAGTAAAGGTTTGGATTTCTGGATAAACAGATGTAAAAGGAGTCTTAGAAAACATTCTCTCTCTAAGTTCTTTGTGGAATTTCTTTCCTTCTTAATGTGTTTGAGCCAATCATTTGTGTTGTGACTTGGTAGGGGTGGTATACAGAGACCATATTATGGCAAGAAAAGCTGAAATAAGCAAAGAGAAACGAAGTCCATCATTACTTTGACAATACTGAAAATTTCAAGAACTTTGAAAGTTGCTTCAAGTGCAGTCGCAAAAACCATCAAGCGCTATGATGAAACTGGCTCTCATGAGCGCCTCAGGAAAGGAAGACCCAGAGTTTCCTCTGCTGCAGAGAGTAAGTTAATTGGAGTTATCTGAGGTGCAGTTTGCAGCCCAAATAAACGCTTCAAGAGTTCAAGTAAGAGATACATCTCAACATCAACTGTTCAAAGGAGACTGCTTGAAATCAGGCCTTTGTGGTTGAATTGCTGCAAAGAAACCACTACTAAAGGACACCAATAAGAAGAAGAGACTTGCTTGGGACAAGGAACACGAGCAACGGACATTAGACCGGTGGAAATCTGTCCTTTGGTCTGATGAGTCCAAATTTGAGATTTTTGGTTCCAACCGCCGTGTCTTTGTGAGACGCAGAGTAGGTGAACGGATGATCTCTGCATGTGTGGTTCCCACCGAGAAGCATGGAGGAGGTGGTGTAATAGTGTGGGTTTGCTTTGCTGGAGACACTGTCAGTCATTTATTTAGAATTCAAGGCACACTTAACCAGCATGGCTACCACAGCATTCTGCAGCGATACGCCATCCCATCTGGTTTGCGTTTAGTGGGACTATCATTTGTTTTTCAACAGAAAAATGACCCAGAACACACCTCCAGGCTGTGTAAGGTCTATTTGACCAAGAAAGAGAGTGATGGAGTGCTGCATCAGATGACCTGGCCTCCACAATCACCCGACCTCAACCCAATTGAGATGGTTTTTGATGAGTTGGACCGCAGAGTAAATGAAAAGCAGCCAACAAGTGCTCAGCATATGTGGGAACTCCTTCAAGACGGTTAGAAAAGCATTCCTCATGAAGCTAGTTGAGTGTGCAAAGCTGTCATCAAGGCAAATGGTGGCTACTTTGAAGAATCTAAAATCTTTGTTTTGTTCAACACTTTTTTGGTTACTACATTATTCCATATTTGTTATTTCATAGTTCATCTTCATTATTATTCTACGATGCGATGTGCTGCACTCTACTGTCCTGAACTATACCTTACTCTACTCTGCTGTATTGTACTGCCCTGTACTCTACTGTGTTGCGCTGTGATGTCCAAACTTGTGAAACATGAGAAGAATTCATATCCTTAATTATGCATTTCTGTGTAGAACAGATCAGGCACCCATGATATAATTCCGGTACCGTAATTCAATTACCAGGTGTAAAACCACTTCACTTACTGTAGTTCAATAACCAAGATGTATTTTCAAATTCAAGGTGCCATGTCATATCTGATACCCCATTCTTTCTGCAGACATCTTCGAATCTTAATTTGGAGCCGATATTTAACAGAGTTTTGGGAAAACGTAGTCACAAACTGAGGGAGATTTTACCATTATTCCGTTACCAAAGTTTGCATCTGCACTCTTCTTCTACTAAATTAGTTTTTGTAAAAGATGTCAGTGGAAATGTTAAAAGTAGTCCTCGTGCATAGAGTTGTATGGTTTGTTAAACTTTGAAATCAATGTTTTTTGTTTGGCATACAATTTAAAAAGTGTAAAAAGAGAGTAAAGGCGTAATTCTGTTACCGTGGAAATGCCCAAAAAGCATTTCAAACATCCTTCCTCTCAATGAGGTATCTATGTAATAATTGCGAGGACAATCTGAGATACCAAAAATATTTTCCGCTCCCGCTGGCATGGGATCGCCCACATAGTGCAACACTTTTGACCTAGGCGCATATAGGTAATAGGGTGCCATTTAGAATTCATCTCTGAAAGGATCAAATGACTGTTTGATATTATAATGTGATCAGTGTGATCAAGATAATAGCCTCATGATGTTTGCCTTCTCTTCCTAGAGCCCTAGCTCTAGTTATTTATGGATCAGTAAAGGCTATGGAAGGATGTATGTGTAGTTTGTGCACGGTTCTCTGGATGCTGCAGGCCTCTACAGAGCTACAGGACGGCCCTAGAAACCCATACAGAATTGATGCACAGGTTACACCTCCGGAAGTTGTTATAATTACTATTTAAGTCTATGGAATGGGGTGAAAACCATGAGCCTCCTTGGTTTTGTATTGAAGTCAATGTACCCAGAGGACGGAAACCAGCTGTCCTCCGGCTACACCATGGTGCTACCCTACAGAATGCTGTTGAGGTTACTGTAGACCTTCATTGCAAAAGTGTTTTTTAATCAATTATTTGGTGACATGAATATATTTAGTATAGTTTTGTCTAAAAAGGATAACTTGAATGTGTCACTGTTTCTATGAAATTCACTGTGGATGGACCTTCCCCATTGTTCTCTGAGGAGCCTCCACTGATCTACAACTATGCTCTAAAAGCTGCAGTCTTGTAGGAAAGGTGAATAAATAGCTATATTTTGGTAACATTGACTTTACTTCAAGCCTGCAGGTATAATGTATTATAATGTGTTGTACAAATTACTTGTCATAAGCATGTATGGCTCGACGTTTCCATCTTAGAATTAAACATGTGCTCTCTTTAGTTTAGTCAAGTCAGGCATCGCTGTAGTTTAGAGTTTTTTTTATTTTAAATTGGTAGTTAATGTATTTTGCCAAAATGACTCAGATGTTCCAGAGCCCATAGCACAGTCAGTGAGATGTCAATTAACCCACCTGCTGTTGAATGCTGGGCCAGGTGTTTGTTTTCCTCAATAAAAGCTCAGTGGCTACAGCTCTGGACCCAAATATGAATTACCCCCAGAAACCGGTTTAAAATCACAACAAAATATGAAAAACAAGAAAGAAAGCCTCAGAGGGGTATACCAAAAAGCAGGATTATGGAGTTAGCCAGCTCACTTGTCTCAATATTCTGATAAAACATTTTATTTTGTAGAAAGATAAGCTTGAAATGGGCATGGTCTAATTTATTTAACAAACGAAAAGACAATGAATGTCGTTTTCAAACATAATTTTGAGCTATAGTTTGAGTTAGACTACTTGTTACATTGTATTTTTTCATTTGGTTCGGTTGGTTCCTAAACAAAACCGCGTATCGATGCAAGTTATTTATTTATTGGACCATAACACTAAGGATAAATCAATTATTCGATTATCATGAAGCATCACTTGCGTGTCCCAATCTTCATATGACTGACCGGCTCGATTCAGTCTTATGCAGCAAAATTTGAAATTGTGTTGTTTTTTGTTTTTTTACATTGGATGAAAGTAGAGACTCAGAGCTAGAAAATCGTATATCATACACTACAGTTGAGGAACAATGGAAAGTAATTCTGCTTTGAAAGTTGATAGACTTTTGAGAAAATGGCCCCTGAATGTTTTGGTACACCTAATGGAGAGCTCTTATTTGTCTACACCCATTCAGAATCATTCACACCCTCTTAAGCTTTAGCCCCATCCATCTCTTTAAGGATTCAAGTGAAGCCATGTGCTAAACAGAGTGAGTACGGTAGTGTACTCGACAACCAAAGATTTCAAGACTAAACGCTGGTTTATACTACGTCTATCGACATGTCTGTAAAACTTGTCGCAATGACATCATGAACATTGTTGTCCAACATCAAACTTGTCATTGTGAAAAACTATAAGACACAAAAACATAAACACAGCAGTCTGGTGGTCCAAAATAGCAGAACTTATGTATTTTAACACTAACAAACCCATCCGTTAAAAAAATGAATTTAGTATATGTCAATCTACCAAACCGGGCAACTTTCTAAACAATGTTTTTATTCGATTCTAGCTTGTTAGCTAGCTAACGTTAAGTTAGCTGGCTAGCCAGTTCAAATAATGACCATATCATATAGCTGACAATGTCTTAACTTTAGCTCATTTGTATTCATTATTACAAGAAAATAAACTCACAACAAGATCCTTATTTACAAGTTAAAGGCGAGCAAATTACAGAAAACAGCTGATGGTTGTGAGTGTGACAAAATAAAAGCAGGGCATTCTACCGAAGAAATTTAGAACTTGGACACTGTCTCGTTGGGCTAAAGTTATATCCTAATTTGACTTCAGTGCAGGTCATGTTGTTCTTCACATTACCGTCTCTGTAAAACACACACTATATCAAATAAAATC
This sequence comes from Salmo salar, assembly GCF_965601325.2. Lineage (NCBI taxonomy): Eukaryota > Metazoa > Chordata > Actinopteri > Salmoniformes > Salmonidae > Salmo > Salmo salar. The sequence continues at coordinate 59,426,940 of NC_138302.1, read as the reverse complement.
AAAGTGCATTTATCACATGCACAGGATACAGGATTGTCTTCCCTGTGGCTCAGTTGGTAGAGCATGGTGTTTGCAACGCCAGCATGGTGTGTGCAACGCCAGGGTTGTGGGTTCGATTCCCACAGGGGTCAGTACATTAAAAAAAATAAAATATATATATATATGAAATGTATGCATTCACTACTGTAAGTCGCTCTGGATAAGAGCGTCTACTAAAATGTATATACAGAAGGTGTAAACAATACAGTGAAATGGTTACTGGCATAGTATTTTGTTTAGACATGTACATTGAGGGGAAAAAGTATTTGATCCTCTGCTGATTTTGTACGTTTGCCCACTGACAAAGAAATTATCAGTCTATAATTTTAATGGTAGGTTTATTTGAACAGTGAGAGACAGAATAACAACAAAAAAATCCAGAAAAACGCATCGTTTATTCGTATTTACAGATGGCATACAAGTTTTTTAAATTAAGGCACATGAAAGTTCACATGTTCCAGAAGGCATTTCTGCCCCCAAAAAAATGCATTTTGATAACTAAAATGTTTACGTTGAAATGCCTGGCCTGTTAAGTAGTGACGTGCGACATACGTCTAGTTTCCTGAAAGGAGTCACATATTACCTTTGCTTTGGTCTTCCAACATGTGGGAAGAAACTGCGCAATGGCCTCTGACAGCGATGTGAATAGGCTATATTCAGTAGCCTATATCCCCACTATTGTCCCCATCTCCCCAAATCTGCATAGGATGCACTCAAATTTACATGTTATTAATTTAGCAAGACTGCACAAGAGTCATTTACAGTAGTGAGTGCATACAATTTCGCCAGTTATCAGTTGCCGCCTTCATCCGCCTTTCCAGACGTTTGGGAGATGGGAGTCCTGTATCCACTTGGTCAGCCTTTGAGGACGTGTGGCTTTGTAATTGGATTTGTCCATCTCCTAGACTGGCTGCCTGCCAGGGTTTGAGAGCCCAGTCTACCCTAAATCTTCTCATAACCCTGGTTGGGGGCCCTAACCGGGTGCTGTCAACCGGAGCCAGCTGAGCCTGAGACTACTGAGGTAGCATGCAAGGCAGAGCAACACTCCCAGCTAAATGCGCTGCTACTCACAGAATGTTTCAGAGCTCTCAAGTTATGATTTCATCAAATGTTCACAGTCAAACAACCAATAATAATGTGCCACTCTGGTTATTTTCCTGTGTTTGGTCCGGACTGCACTCTCACTGGCAGCGAACCCGCACCATGAAAATAATTTAAAATCGGACAGAGACCACCCTTTTTGAGCGAACCACGGTGATTTGTTTAGTGCAGACAGAACAAACCGAACTAAGGGGTAAACGCACCAGAGTTCCGAAAAGAAATGCAACAAACCATTTTAGTGTGAAAGTCCCTTTAGTTTAGCTTTTTTAATGAAGCATAAAATCAATAGTTATTTCTGGTTGCTTATCAAAGTTAGCCAGCTAACTCATTGATCCTGCTTTGTGCTAAGTTCGCAGATATGTACAGTTGAGTGAGTGGCACTGTCTCTGGGCTTGTCTCTCTCTCTCTCTCTCTGCTGTTATCCACGCGTGGCTGGTCACATGCCGCCTTACACAGGCGCACACTCCGATATCAGTTGGCACAAAGCAAGGCAGTTTCCTGTGAACGCTTGTCTTGGGTGAGCCGTAATTGCTATGGCATGTCTTTACACACCCTTTGGTTGAATTCACAAATGCATCTCTATGTCTCGCTGAAATCCTCCAATGTCTCTATCTCACTCTGTGGAAACAAATGGCTTTAATTAGGGCATCAGCATCCAGCCAGTGACAGGGGCAGAGACAGACAGCGATAGAGGTCGACAGGAGGAAAGGGTGGCGACAGACAGACTGGGCTCAGCTATGATGGCCATAACAATCACCTCACATTGATTTCCTATAACTAGATGTGTCTCGACACACAATTCTGCCTAATCTGTAGCTGATTTTTGCAATAAACGTTGTTGTTATGACCATAGAAGACAAACGCAGAAGTGCAGAAGGAGAGAGAGAAAAGGGAGAGGGGTGAAAGGATATCCCACAGGGTGGGTGGAACATGGGGTGAGGGGGTTGGGGCATTATTACTAGCCTGGTCCAAGATCTCTTTGTGCAGTCTTGCCAAATCCTATGGTAATTGTCACGCCAAACACCACAGGTGTTTACAAGACAGACAAAAAAACGGATCTAGGAATCAGGCTACATTATTGCTTACACTGTCATGATCTCATGACAGTGAAAGGTCAAAGCATTTTTTCTTCATGATGAATACTGATTAGCAGAGGGGCGTCAACCAACCCAGACAGTCATGGAATGCAGATCTACTGCAATACATGTATTTTACAGTTTAGACAGAGAGGAGGAACACAAGCTACACACACACACACCTTCTCATGCTTCTTCTTCTCCTAGACTGATCAAATGAAATTAAACTGCAATAATGTCTTCCTCTGTGACTACTGTAAATAATAGGCTAGCATACCTTCACTTACTAACACATTGCTTACTACTTACTAACACAATGCCACACAGGGACGGACAAGCCATCTGGCAGATGGGCTGGTCCATTTTTAGGCCTGTGGGTCTGTCTAACTTGTATTTTTTTTGCACACAATTATCATTATCTGGCTAATAATTGTTTATGAATCAAATTAGATCCAACCAAATGAAGCATATAAGCATAAGACCTAAATGGACCGACTCCAAATGAGTCTAATGACAGAGGGAGGGAAAATGGTCCATGATCCAGGTCAACCAAACCTCATTCAGTGGGTTTTACTTTCCAGTTGAGAAGGAATGGGGGGTAGAAGGGGTAGATGAGGGTGAACAGAAGTGCCTTGCTGCAGTACATCTAGAGGTTTGTTTAATGGCCTGTGACTGAGTTGTAGTCGAGCTGATCCACTGAGAATCTTTCAAACGCATGGAAATACGTGTATGGATGCAAACCAAGGTCAGTTAACAGATTGCAGCTGGGTTCCACTTCAAACACATCAGAAACTGTTTTCTCAAGTCTTGCTAGTATAGCCAGCTACTATAGGACATGAATATGAAAACAGGCTGAGTAATTCAATAAACATTCATGCACAGTGTCAACCATACATACGCTCATACAAAGACATCAGTAGCTATGCACAGAACAAAGAACTGTGGTCTATTCCAGTCTGACCTCTTTACCCGCTGGATAAATCACACTGTACTGTAATGTACTATACTGTATATTAGGGCTCCCGAGTGGCGCAGCGGACTAAGGCACTGCATCTCAGTGCAAGAGGTGTTACTACGGTCCCTGGTTTGAATCCAGGCTGTATCACATCCGGCTGTGATTGGGAGTCCCATAGGGTGGCGCACAATTGGCCCAGTGTCGTCCTGGTTTGGCCGGAGTAGGCCATCATTGTAAATAAGAATTTGACTTGCCTAGTTAAATAAAAGGTTCATAAAAATATCCATCTAGAAATAAAAATGATTGGAAATATTATTCTAATAAATCTACTGTAATAAAATCACCAAGATGCTTCAAGGACTAAAGACATTTTAATACACGTTTTGATAATTTCATGAGTAAATTTGATTGTCTGTGTAAAGGATCATGGGCAGGTATATAAAGGCGGTGGTGAGACTTGTGAACTCTTCTTCATTAACATTTTCACACGACACCATTAATGCAGGTTAGTTTTGGTTCATTCTGAAACATACCAATGGTTGACACATCCTTCATAGGAAGTGACTAGGTTAATGAGCGGTTGGACAACATACCACACAAACCACAGGAAGTGTCATGACAAGGTAAATAATGATGTCATCGGTCATGACCTGTCAACGCAGTTATTATAGGTTTAACGGCATTGACTCTTCGTCATGGTTACGGAACATGTTTACGGAACACTCTGTTCAACTAGTGGTGCATGACTCCAGGATTTTTGGTGCACGACTCTTGCTCGACGACCAAAACACACTCAAACGGATACGTACACACTAGAGGTGGACCGATTAATCGGAATGGCCGATTAATTGGGGCCGATTTCAAGTTTTCATAACAATCGGTAATCGGTATTTTTGGCCACCGATTTGCCGATTATTATTGGGGTTTTTTGGGGGTTTTTTTACCTTTATTTAACTAGGCAAGTCAGTTAAGAACACATTCTTATTTTCAATGACAGCCTAGGAACGGTGGGTTAACTGCCTTGTTCAGGGGCAGAACGACAGAGTTTTACCTTGTCAGCTTGGGGATGCAACCTTATGGTTAACTAGTCCAACGCTCTAACCACCTGCTTTACGTTGCACTCCACGAGGAGCCTGCCTGTTACGCGAATGCAGTAAGAAGCCAAGGTAAGTTGCTAGCTAGCATTAAACTTATCTTATAAAAAAACAATCAATCAATCATGATCACTAGTTAACTACACATGGTTGATGATATTACTAGTTTATCTAGCCAGTCCTGCATTGCATATAATCGATGTGGTGCACATTCGCGAAAAAGGACCGTCTTTGCTCCGACGTGTACCTAACCATAAACATCAATGCCTTTCTTAAAATCAATACACAAGTATATATTTTTAAACCTGCATATTTAGTTAATATTGCCTGCTAACATGAATTTCTTTTAACTAGGGAAAATGTGTCACTTCTCTTGCAAACAGAGTCAGGGTATATGCAGCAGTTTGGGCCGCCTGGCTCGTTGCGAAATGTGAAGACTATTTCTTCCTAACAAAGACAGCCAACTTCGCCAAACGGGGGATGATTTAACAAAAGCGCCTTTGTGAAAAAAAGCACAATCGTTGCACGACTGTACCTAACCTTAAACATCAATGCCTTTCTTAAAATCAATACACAGAAGTATATATTTTTAAACCTGCATATTTAGCTAAAAGAAATCCAGGTTAGCAGGCAATATTAACCAGGTGAAATTGTCACTTCTCTTGCAAACAGAATCAGGGTATATGCAACAGTTTGGGCCGCCTGGCTCGTTGCGAACTGATTTGCCAGAATTTTACGTAATTATGACATAACATTGGAGGTTGTGCAATGTAACAGGAACATTTAGACTTATGGATGCCACCCGTTAGGTAAAATACAGAACGGTTCCGTATTTCACTGAAAGAATAAACGTGATACTTTCCGGATTCGACCATATTAATGACCTAAGGCTCGTGTTTCTGTGTGTTATTATGTTATAATTAAGTCTATGATTTGATAGAGCAGTCTGACTGAGCGGTGGTAGGCACCAGCAGACTCGTAAGCGTTCATTCAAAATAGCACTTTCGTGCGTTTTGCCAGCAGCCCTTCGCAATGCATTGCGCTGTTTATGACTTCAAGCCTATCAACTCCCAAGATTAGGCTGGTGTAACCGATGTGAAATGGCTAGCTAGTTAGCGGGGTGCGCGCTAATAGCGTTTCAAACGTCACTCGCTCTGAGACTTGGAGTAGTTGTTCCCCTTCCTCTACATGGGTAACGCTGCTTCGAGGGTGGCTGTTGTCGATGTGTTCCTGGTTTGAGCCCAGGTAGGAGCGAGGAGAGGGACGGAAGCTATACTGTTACACTGGCAATACTAAAGTGCCTATAAGAACATCCAATAGTCAAAGCTATATGAAATACAAATCGTATAGAGAGAAATAGTCCTATAATTCCTATAATAAATACAATCTAAAAATTCTTACCTGGGAATATTGAAGACTCATGTTAAAAGGAACCACCAGCTTTCATATTATGTTCTCATGTTCTGAGCAAGGAACTTAAACGTTAGCCTTCTTACATGGCACATAATGCACTTTTACTTTCTTCTCCAACACTTTGTTTTTGCATTATTTAAACCAAATTGAACATGTTTCATTATTTATTTGAGGCTAAATTGATTTTATTGATGTATTATATTAAGTTAAAAGTGTTCATTCAGTATTGTTGTAATTGTCATTATTACAAATAAATAAATAGAAATTAAATCGGCATCGGCTTTTTTTTGGTCCTCTAATAAATCGGTATCGGCGTTGAAAAATCATAAAATCGGTCGACCTCTAGTACACACCACCTCATTATTGCAATCTCCTACTAGGAAGACTACATTTGCGTTCTAGAGGACTGACATGAGCATGATGCTGCCCATTTTCTCATCCACTAATTTTGTTTGAAAATAGAAGGTGATGTGTAGGAACTAGAATATTTCAGTGATATTTCCGCTGTGCGCCACCTTGACAGATCCCATGGGACGATGGTGCGCACTCACAGTCATGTCTAAATTATAATAATAGGCTATACACTGACAACTCGAGCTTGGCTGCCAAATGTATAGGTGTCCCCATTAATATTTAAATTGATGAAGTGTGATCATAATCATAATTTTAGCAATCAATGGTAGATGTCCCTCCTAATAACAATGCCCCCATCCTGCTGATTTGAGCTGCATTTGCATTTAACATGCGTTTATGGATGATAAAGAGAACTTGCCATTTCCAAAAAGTTAATTGATAGCCCGTACTTTAGTGAACTTGCGCGAAACATTGCAAACCAAGAAATTGAGAGCTACAGCATTGCAATAGCCTATACATCTTTTGATTACCGATGCACGGTTCTGACTGTCTGCCTGGTAGCCGACATGCCTACCGATGCCTGGCTGTGCCCCTCCCCTCTCTCTCCCCCTCCCTTACTAGCTCTCTCTTTCTTTGCTGTAAAAGTTGTGAGAGTTAGTATTCTCGGAAGTAGCCTACGGCAACTAGTTTTCTCAATTGCAAAAATACTGAAACTTGACACCCAGAAATGGGAGTCGACAGGCAAGGAGTCGAGGAATCGATAATTTTGGAGTCGACTCCCCACCACAATTTTTTTTTTTTTAAAGTTAAATAAAGGTTAACTAGGCAAGTCGGTTAACTTCTTTGGGATAGAGGGCGGTATTTTGAAGACCGGATGAAAAGCGTGCCCAAAGTATACTGCCTGCTACTCAGGCCCAGAAGCCAGGATATGCATAGATTTGCATATTGCATATTGGTAGATTTGGATAGAAAACACTCTAAAGTTTCGGAAACTGTTAAAATAATGTCTGTGAGTATAACAGAACTGAAATGGCAGGCGAAACCCCGAGGACAAACCATTAAAAAAAATTACAAATTCAGCATACCACTGATTTCAATGGCTGGCACTTTTATAATAGGGTGAAATCATCCCCGATTGCAGTTCCTAGGGCTTCCACTAGATGTCAACAGTCTTTAGAAAGAGTTTAAGGCTGGGTTTTGGAAAAATGAGGGAGAAGTTGTAAGTGGCTCCCATTTTGGCTGTAGTGTTTCCAAGCGCATGGCCGAGAGAGTGCGTTCTTTTTGTTTATATCCGGTAAAGACAATAACGATTCTCCGTCTTAAATTGTATCATTTATTTGCGTATTAGGGTACCTAAGGTTTGATTATAAACGTTGATTGACTTGTTTGGATAAGTTTATTGGTAACGTTTGGGATTCATTTTGTATGCATTTTAAAGGAGGGAAACCGAGTGGATTATTGACTGAAGCGTACCAGCTAAACTGAGTTTTTATGGATATAAAAAAGGACTTTATCGAACAAAGGGACCATTTGTAATGTAACCTTTTGGAGTGCCAACAGAAGAAGATCTTCAAAGGCATATATTATATCGCTATTTCTGACTTTCGTGTCGCAACTCCCTGGTTGAAAATGATTTGTTATGCATTTGTGTGCTGGGCGCTGTCCTCAGATAATTGCATGGTTTGCTTTCGCCGTAAAGCCGTTTTGAAATCTGACACAGCGGCTGGATTAACAACAAGTTAAGCTTTATTTTGATGTATTGCACTTGTGATTTCATGAAAGTTAAATATTTATAGTATAATATAGTAGAAGTAGAATTTCGTGCTCTGCTATTTCACCGGATGTTGGCCAGATGAGAAGCTAGCATCCCAATGATCCGCAAGAAGTTAAGAACCAATTCTTATTTACAATGAGGGTCTACCTCGGTCAAATCCTCCCCTAACCCGGACGACGCCGGGCCAATTGTGCGCCACCCTATGGTATGTTCCAAGTCAAATTCTCCCAAGAAATTAGCCTGGTTCCAGATCTGCCTCTCCAACTCATACAGTCAATGTTGGAGCCGTGACACTGACCGAAGGAGTTGGCAAGATGGCACAAACAGATCTAAGACCAGGCAACCAAGAAAGAATCTATGTCCAGAAATCTGCTGCAGGTCTGGAAATAGACAGCAATAAAGGGCTGCTGGCTGACTGCACCACAGTAAATGTTGTTTAGTCAGCTACCTACTCAGCACTATTAGACCCCGATGCCAGAGTATAGCCCTTATAACTCCCAACTGAACTGATCTCAGACAGCCTTGCAAATGAGCTTAAGCTGTCAGCTTAAAAGCTTTTCCTGAAACTGAGACGTCCTCTCAGCTGTGATGGCCCTATTGCGGTCAACACACACACTGCCGTGAACACACACGCACGCACATGCACGTACACAGACATGTATGAATGCAGGCATAGGCACACATGCACGCACGTGCGCACACACACACACACACACACACACACACACATACAAAGAGCCAACCAAGACTTCAGCAACATGCTGCAGTGTGTAGCTCCATTTCTCATTAAAAAGCAGTGAGAGCAGCTTCGTTTCTTCATGATGCACTATGGTCATACCCTGCTCCAGGGGGGATAAAAGGGTTTCAGTGTTTGCTCTTTGCTGCAAGTACAGTCTAAAATGAGTTACAATATTTCAATCCAAGTAGGATAATACACGTGTCTGGCATCTGCTTGACACAGCATCTTACCCTTTAGTGGTGAGCAAAGATCACTGCATTTCTTACTTCAGTACAAGGTAGATTGACTGACAAAAAGTGTGTGGGATGTTGTTTGTTAGAAACATGTCTAACAGAGGGGCTCCATTGTGGCATGTATCAGACTATTTAGTTGTGGAATTCATCAGCCACTTGTCTTGAGGGCTATATTGTCTGCCTTTTCTATTCTTCTACAAACAGGTTGGAGGGTAGAGGATTCTATATGTGGTCCTGTGCGGCTTGGTTGGTAAGAGCATGGCTATAGCAATGCCAAGGTTGTAAGTGCAATTATTGCAGGGATCACATACACTTACTAAACATGTATGCACTCACTATAATGTAAGTGGCTATGGGTAAAAGTGTATGCTAATTGGCAGGTACGTGATCAAGAGGATGTATTGTACCTTCATCCTCTTAATGTGTCAACTTGGAGAAGCCATTGGGTTTAGAGGAGAGCAGGAGAAAGATCTACAACCAGCTACAATATATTCAACTCTGCTGGGTTGATTTAAGTTAGATTAGGAATGAAGGGGATATGAGGGCTGGCTCAGTCAGTCAGACTGTTGGAAATCGAGTTGAAAATTGAGTTAGCTGAAAAACAGAGTGTCTCAAATTAGGCACCTAAACCCAGGCTGCAGGATGCGTTCCACGCTGTCCGTCTGTCGGTTCTGATACAGTTACTGTACATACACACTCCTCCCTTATTAGTTCTCTCTCAAACTCCTCCATGAGTTTTGGTGGTCCCAACTTCTACAGTCACAGGTTGCGTCCCAAATGGCACCCTAAAGTAGTGCCTTATGAAGGGAATAGGGTGCCATTTGGGATGCATTCACATACTGTATTTAGCATCAGCAGAGAGACACTAAAACCATTTCATGATTCCATAATTCATGCTGACAACATACATTATTTATGGAGTTTCTGAACTGTTTGCCGGGAGAGAGAGATTCCCCAGTCAGACCCTCTATAGTTCCAGCTCTAACACATTTTTATTTATGAGTGTCTGAAAATTAAAGAAGATGATGTAAAATGAACTTACTCTGGGGCCAAAAATTATAGAACGTTATTGATTAAAAAGGACCCCTGATTCTTTCACTGTCTCCTCAAGACATCTGGTCGAAAGCTCTCTTCTCATCGCTTCGAGGCAAGTAACACTGAAACATGCATGAGAGCATCAGCTGTTCCGGACGACTGTGTGATCACTCTCTCTGCAGCCGATGTGAGTAAGACCTTTAAACAGGTCAACATTCACAAGACCGCAGGGCCAGACGGATTACCAGGACGTGTACTCCGAGCATGCGCGGACCAACTGGCAAGTGTCTTCACTGACATTTTCAACCTCTCCCTGTCCGAGTCTATAATACCACCATAGTCCCTGTGCCCAAGAACACTAAGCTAACCTGCCTAAATGACTACCGGCCCATAGCACTCACGTAGCCATGAAGTGCTTTGGAAGGCTGGTAATGGCTCACATCAACACCTTAACCAGAAACCCTAGACCCACTCCAATTTGCATACCACCCCAACAGATCCACAGATGACGCAATCTCTACTGCACTCCACACAGCCCTTTCCCACCTGGACAAAAGGAACACCTACGTGAGAATGCTATTCATTAACTACAGCTCTGCGGTCAACACCATAGTGCCCTCAAAGTTCATCACTAAGCTAAGGACCCTGGGACTAAACACCTCCCTCTGCAACTGGATCCTGGACTTCCTGACGGGCCGCCCCCCAGGTGGTGAGGGTAGGTAACAACACATCCGCCACGCTGATCGTCAACACTGGAGCCCCTCAGGGGTGCCTGCTCAGTCCCCTCCTGTACTTCTGGTTCACTCATGACTGTACGGCCAGGCACGACTCCAACACCATCATCAAGTTTGCCGATGACACAACAGTGGTAGGCCTGATCACCAACAACAATGAGACAGCCTTTCGGGAGGAGGACAGAAACCTGGCCGTGTGGTACCAGGACAACCACCTCGCTCAAAGACTGCAGCCACCCTAGTCATAGACTGTTCTCTATGCTACCACACGGCATGGGGTACCAAGTCTTGGTTCAAAAGGCTTCTTAACAGCTTCTACCGCCAAGCCATAAGACTCCTTAACAGCTAATCAAAGGGCTACCCAGACCCCTCTTTTACGCTGCTGCTACTCTCTGTTATTATCTATGCATACTCACCTTAATAACTCTACCTACATGTACATATTACCTCAATTACCTCGACTAACCGGTGCCCCCGCACATTGACTCTGTACCCCCTGCATATAGCCTCGATATTGTTATTTTACTGCTGTTGTTTAATTATTTGTTACCGTAAATTCCGGACTATAAGCCGCAACTTTTTTCCCAGGCTTTGAACCTCGCGGCTTAAACAATGACGCAGCTAATTTTTTTGCTTTTTCCCGCTTTAAATTTTTTTCTTAAAAAAAAACATTCTGTGACGTGCTCCGTTTTTTGGCGGCATGAAGCTTTCATTAGACCAATGAAATTGCCGAACGGGTTAAGGTCAAACAACTTTTTTGTTTACTGTTTAGATTAAATCGAGCGCTCTCAAACTTCCCATCATTCTGATTACGGTAGTCATTTTGTCACCCTCATCATGGCAAAGACACGGAGAAATGCATATGATGCAGCTTTCAAGTTGAAGGCGATTGATCTGGCTGTTGGAAAAGGAAATAGAGCTGCTGCACGGGAGCTTGGTCCTAACCTGTTTGGGATAGGGGGCAGTATTTTCACGGCCGGATAAAAAACGTACCCGGTTTAATCTGGTTATTACTCCTGCCCAGAAACTAGAATATGCATGTAGATTTGGATAGAAAACACCCTAAAGTTTCTAAAACTGTTTGAATGGTGTCTGTGAGTATAACAGAACTCATATGGCAGGCCAAAACCTGAGAAGATTCTATTTGGGAAGTGCCCTGTCTGACCATTTCTTGGCCTTCTGTAGCCTCTTTATAGAAAATACAGGATCTCTGCTGTAACGTGACATTTTCTAAGGCTTTAATTGGCTCTCAGAAGGCGCCAGAACGTGGAATGATAACTCTGCAGTCTCTGGGCGAAAAACAGTAGGGGTTTTGAACAATGGCACAGGTGCGCGCGTGCATGTGACGATTCCATTTTCTTCTTTCAGTGTTTGAACGGATACAACGTCTCCCGGTTGGAATATTATCGCTATTTTGATTTTAAACAGCGTTTGACATGCTTCGAAGTATGGTAATGGAATATTTTGACATTTTTTGTCACGAAACGCGCCGGCGCGTCACCCTTCGGATAGTGATTTGAACGCACAAACAAAACGGAGCTATTTGGATATAACTATGGATTATTTGGAACCAAAACAACATTGGGTGGTGAAGTAGAAGTCCCGGGAGTGCATTCTGACGAAGAACAGCAAAGGTAATCCAATTTTTCTTATAGTAAATCTGAGTTTGGTGAGTGCCAAACTTGGTGGGTGTCAAAATAGCTAGCCATGATGGCCGGGCTATCTCCTCAGAATATTGCAAAATGTGCTTTCACCGAAAAGCGATTTTAAAATCTGACACCGCGATTGCATAAAGGAGTTCTGTATCTATAATTCTTAAAATAATTGTTATGTTTTTTTGTGAACATTAATAGTGAGTAATTTAGTAAATTCACCGGAAGTTTTCGGTTGGTATGCTAGTTCTGAACAAAACATGCTAATGTAAAAAGCTGGTTTTGATATAAATATGAACTTGATTGAACAAAACATGCATGTATTGTATAACATAATGTCCTAGGAGTGTCATCTGATGAAGATCATCAAAGGTTAGTGCTGCATTTAGCTGTGGTTTTGGTTTTTGTGACATATATGCTAGCTTGAAAAATGGGTGTGTGATTATTTCTGGCTGGGTACTCTCCTGACATAATCTAATGTTTTGCTTTCGTTGTAAAGCCTTTTTGAAATCGCACAATGTGGTTAGATAAAGGAGAGTCTTGTCTTTAAAATGGTGTAAAATAGTCATATGTTTGAAAAAGTGACGTTTTTGCATTTTTGAGGTATTTGTAATTCGCGCCACTCTATACCATTGGATATTGGTGAGGCGTTCCGCTAGCGGAACGTCTGTCCCTAACAATGAGTCGATAAGACGTTGGAAACAGCAGCGTGAGGAATTGACTCAGTGCAAAAAGACAACTAAAGCTTACTGCAAATTTTTTATTTTTTGTTACAAGCCGTGTTTCGTTAAAGCCTACTTATTTTTTGTTACAAGCCGTGTTTCGTTAAAGCCTATTTATTTTTGTTACAAGCCGTGTTTCGTTAAAGCCTGTGTAAAGTTCATTTGTTTCAATGTACCGGTAGGCACCTGCGGCTTATAGACATGTGCGGCTTATTTATGTTCAAAATAATATATATTTTTAAATTCAGTGGGTGCGGCTTATATTCAGGTGCGCTTAATAGTCCGGAAATGACGGTACTTTAATTTAAAAAAAAATACTTAACACTTATTTTTCTTAAAACTGCATTGTTGGTTAAGGGCTTGTAAGTAAGCATTTTACTGTAAGGTCTACACCTGTTGTGTGACAAATAACATTTGAAAAGATGGACATTGGGTCGTTCCATATGACTTCAATCACTTTCTGACTCTACCCCTTTTGATTTGAACGAACTTTCCATATATGTTTGCCCATGGTAGAAGTGGTCAGAAAGTGACTTTTTGGACCTAAACGCCAAAATATTCAGGAGATAGAGGTGCTCAAGATTGACCCATGTTGCATACCTTACCCCTTCATGAGACATCTATCTTCATCACTGGAAAATATAAACAGTTAAGCTTTCAAATTACTTTGTCAAATTAGAAAAAAAGTTTAACACAACATTTTATTTTTTGTTTGTTCAAAGTCAATTATCTAAAAACCTAAACTCAGATGTTTTTCATGATCATATATGTTGTAGAAAAGACCCTATTTTACATAATCTGAGGTGTTTGTCTTCTGCCCACCATCGGTTGAGACACAGCACACTCTTGAATACAGGGTGGGTATCATGTTTTTTGCTGATAAATGTACTAAAATGTGAATACAATTAAAAATGTCTACTTTCAAATAGTACCATAAAGATGGTTGGGGGTCCACACATCACAGAATGCTGACTTAAAGCTGCAATATGTAACTTACATGGAAATGTGAGTTATAGAATTTTTTTTTTACATTTAGATGTGTCAGTCTCATTGAAAGCAAGTCTGAGAAGCAGTAGATCTGTTATATTTCCGCAAATGTTATGCTTCCTGTTTATTAAAATGTAGTTTTTGCATCTTTTACTTTCGGTTTTGTACACCAGCTTCAAACAATTGAAAATACAATATTTTTGGTTAAGGAAAAGATATTTCACAGCAGTTTAGATGGTACAATGATTCTCTACACCAGGGGTATTGAACTCTTACCCTATGCGGTCCAGAGCCTGCTGGTTTTCTGTTCTACCTGATAGTTAATTGCACACACCTGGTGTCTCGGGTCTAAATCAGTCCCTGATTAAAGGGAAACAATGAAAAAATGCAATGGAACTGGCTTGAGGTCCAGAGTAGAGTTTGAAGGCTCTACACTATACTTGCTTGTTTTGTCACATATACTGACTATTTGAACTTGAGCAACCAGGAAATGGTGGAGGGATTTCTGCATAGTGCATCTTTAAGTGGGAAAACCCATCGTTATAAATTAAACTGTCAATCCTCCATAAGAAAGTTATTGAAATCCTAGCAATCTATACTGAACAAATGTATAAAATGCAACATACAACAATTTCAAAGATTTTACTGAATTACAGTTCATATAAGGAAATCAGTCAATTGAAATAAATAAATTAGGCCCTAATCTATCAACATGATATGCATCTGTTGGTCACAGATACCGTTTCTTTTTGTTTTTTAAAGGTAGGGGCGTAGATCAGAAAATTGGTCAGTATGTGCTGTTACCACCATTTGCCTCATACAGTGCAACACATCTCCTTCGCATAGAGTTGATCTGGCTGTTGATTGTGGCCTGTGGAATGTTGCCCCAATCCTTTTCAATGGCTGTGCAAAAGTTGTTGGATATTGGCGGGAACTGGAACACGCTGTCATACATGTTGATCCACAGCATCCCAAACATGCTCAATGGGTGACATGTCTGGAGTATGCAAGCGATGGAAGAACTGGGACATTTTCAGTTTCCAGGAATTGTGTACAGATCCTTGCGACATGGGGCCGTGTATTATCATGCTGAAACATGAGGTGATGGCAGCGGATGAATGGCATGACAATGGGCCTCAGGATCTTGTCACGGTATCGCTGTGCATTCAAACTGCCATCGATAAAATACAATTGGTTTGTTGTCCATAGCTTATGCCTGCCAATACCATAACCCCACTGCCACCATGGGACACTCTGTTCACAACATTGACATCAACAAACCGCTTGCCCATACGACCCTATAAACGTGGTCTCTGGTTGTGAGGCCGGTTGGACATACTGCCAAATTCTCTAAAACCCATGTTGGAGGCAGCTTATGGTAGAGAAATGAAACATCAAATTCTCTGGCAAAAGCTCGGGTGGACATTCCTGCAGTCAGCATGCCAATTGCACGCTCCTTCAAAACTTGAGACATCTATGGCATTGTGTTGTGTGACAAAACTGCACATTTTAGAGTGGCCTTTTATTGTCCCCGGCACAAGGTGCACCTGTGTAATGATCGTTCTGTTTAATCAGCTTCTTAATATACCACACCTGTCAGGTGTATGGATTATCTTGGCAAAGGAGAAATGCTCACTAACAGGGATGTAAACAAATTTGTGCACAAAATTTAAGAGAAATAAGCTTTTTGTGCTTATGGAAACTTTCAGGGATCTTTTATATCAGCTCATGAAACATGGGACCAACACTTTACATGTTGCATTTATATTTTTGTACAGTTTAGGTAATACAATAGACATTCGCATTCAATTGGACATTTGACAGTGGATGGACCAGCGGCCATGTTTCTGATAGTAATTGGAAATTAAATGTTCAATTCAATTTATATTTAAATGGTGTACCAGCTAAAACGCAGTTGTCTGAAGAGAGAGGTCCATTCTATGAATTATATTTATATGATTGAAATGACACCCACCCTGTATTCTAGAGCATGCTGTGTCTCAACCGATGACGGGCACAACACAAACCTTTTTTTAGATAATTGACGTTAACGGTAAAGAAAAATGATCCAAACAATTTTTTTGTTTTTAAATCCCAAGAAATTTGAGAATATTTTGATAACCCTGTTTATAAACTTTAAATAAAGAGCATCTCTATCGCCTGAATGTTTTGGCATTCAGGTCCAAAAAGTCACTTTCTGATCATTTCTACCTTAGGCCAAAAGGTATGGAAGGTTTTGATTAAATCAAAAGGGGTGAGTCAGAAAGTGATTGAAATCATATGGAATGACCTCATGATTTGATTAATTATCCTACTGAAATGACCCTAAAGTGAAAAGGTGGTGATGCATCATCATGATGATCCACTACATTGGTCAGAGCAGACTGTGATCAGGTCAGAGGTCATGACCTTTAGTCTCTGAGACACTAATGCTGTCTTCATAACCAAGTGGGAAGGTGAAATTTACCACATACAACTGGGAAAAATCCACTTGAACGCCCCTCCAACTCGTAATTACTAGTGGGAAACTAATTTATCATCCGAGCTTCTTCTTCTCCCACATGCTGACCTCTGACATCAACTACTTAGGAAATGACCTCGATTGCAGCGTTTTAGGCAGTTAAATGTAAAACATTATTTCTAAAAAGCAATCTACTAATATGGTTTTTGAACACTATAATGAACACTATAATTTGTTTATAAGCATCACAGCTGTACTTTTAGTTTATGGTTGACGGGACTTGTTGACAATTGGCGTTTCTCAACGAGTTCAAAGCACTTGAATGCATCCAACTGGTAATTACGACGTCACAGCTGGTAATTACCACCGTCCCGCTTGGTTATGAACGCAGCAATCACAACGGCTCCTATCGACCTGATTAGATTGGTCAAAATATCAGTTAGTGGAAAATATATCAGAATTGGGCAGCCTATCTCAATGTATCACATTCTCTAAAATGAAGACAACCTGGCCTTGGCTTGAGAGACTAGCTATCTGAATGAGCCTTGCTTCTGTCCTTAACCTCTCTCACACGTTATAATCTTTCCCTTGTTGAGGATACATTCACAATAACTTTCGCCACATATTGTTTAACATGTTAATGCTGCATAATGTGGTGTTATGCATTTTCACTATTCTGTCGGAATATCTGAAGTATCCATACATTAGTAGACCTACTCACGTAAAGTGCATTGTGCGGATATTTTACCCAAATTATGTTGAATAAGAGTTATCTGTTGGAAATGTATGTTTATCTGGCTACTGGGTACTCTTGACCATGTACATTCACAAAAAAACGGCCCAAAATATTCGCATAAGAAATGCTTCTGTTCAAGATAAACTAAAAGCCATCAATGTTGTTCACTCTCGAATTGCAAGTTATGCAAGTGTCTACTCTAGCGATGGGTCGTTCGCGAAAGAACGGATCTTTTTGGTGAATCACATAAAGAGCCGTTCATTTGGCTCCCTGATTTGCATACTGTTACTGTTTTTTGTGTTGTTTAAAAACAATTATTTGCAAATAAATCTAAATCATTCTCTGAATATGGTGATTCCTCACAGCAGAAACAATAAATAGTAGAGAGAGCACGTCATTCTGGTCCACGTTCATTTTTGCAGTGCATAGAAAATTCTTAATTCCCCTTTTTTTTGCAGGCAATATAATACTTTGGCCAGCTAAAAAAGTATTTGAACATGCACATCACGATCTGACATAATCGTACCCTACTTTTGGGGTTTTAAATGAGAGCTTTGCAGTTTTTCATGGTTCGAGGTCGAATTTCAAGCATTTTGAATGAAGAGCTGTTTTCAAGCATTTTGAATTGAAGACCATCAAAACACAAACAATTAGATTAGAAAATACCAACCTTTCACTTGAGTCTCGTAATCCCCAATAATCTCCTTGTCCTTCTTGAATCTCGTATGAGATGACATTATTCTTTAGGGATAGATGATGGAAACCTATACGCCTCGCGACACCACAAAGTATCCTAGCCTACAAATCTCTTCGGCAAAGACCGTCAAATGCGTGAAGCAGGGAGGGCTACATGCGTTTCAGAGATTTCCAGGGTCTCAAAATGCACTTGAGGTTGCCCAGCGATCAAGGCGACGTTGAACTGGTTAAAAGTGCAAAACAGATCTGGACAACTCCCCTCTTTCCTCAACATAACATTTTTGAATCTCTCAACAACAACAAAATATGAAGAATCCGCATTTACTACATTTGGTCAATTATATGTTTCGATATAAACACTGCCTTGCAGTGGGGTGCATGAGCAAGAATTGCATCGTGCGATTTTTCCATACGCCTTTCCAGCCACCCTTTTTCTTGCGAGGTCTCTGTCTGCTGCAGCAAGAGTTGGATGCGAAAGTGGTCTCAGACTCCTCCCACACACCCCTCCCCTCACACACACACTCCCACGCTTACACACATGCAAAGGGTCGTTACAGTACAGTGGTTATGCACGTGGTGACATAGCAATTTAGAAGTGTTGCTGATATATGGTGACAGATCTTTAAAATGATGAGATTGAAAGAGGCACATCATAGCACAGACACTGGTGACCTGGAAATGATGGCACAAAATACCTACATTTGCAGGCTGCTTTATAGACCTCAATGCAGCCCTCTGAATACAACCCTCATAACAGAAGACCTAGCTATACTGTTGTAGGCTAATTATAATATCAACATTGTTTTAATGTTGGATAATATTTGTGTGTTTCATAATTCAACAGCCTTGGCAGTCATAACATAACAAACATTGTCAATGACACAGAATTCATGTTATTATTATTGCTATGACTAAACGGAAAGATTGAAGGTTTTTCTTGTCTCTCTGCTGGAAGGTATTATTCAGCAAGCCAAGCATGAGCCTTCAGGGAGAGTCATTGTGGCTGTATGACTCACATTTCTTCATAGCCTTCATTCTAAAGACAGAGTTTGAAGATTAGATTTACCAGTAATGCAAGATTACTTTGCACTCTCCCAATTCTGTGTCATGAGGTGTTCTTTTTTTGACCGTTGCTGATTGTCAAAACCTCGTGCACAGGATCAAATGTGGATACATGTGTACAGACATGTTTAACATATTTGTATTGTCTGAAGGTTTGTGTCTACTGATAATATGTGGAGTTTGCTAGAATTGTATTCCTGCATGATATAACATTTTACTCCAGGTAAAGGTATTCACAGTAGGCGGCAGGTAGCCTAGCGGTTAGAGCGTTGGGCCAGTAACTGAAAGGTTGCTGGTTAGAATCGCTGAGCTGCCAAGGCTCTGTCGATGTGCCCTTAAGCAAAGCACTTAACCCTATAATCGCTCCTTGTAAGTCGCTCTGGATAAGAGTGTCTGCTAAATGACAATATTTTTTTATTTTTTTAAGTCTTATTTTTAATATCATCCAAAATAAACAGTAGTGCACTGAAGGGTTTCACAGCAAAAGAAAGGAGCAAAATCAGAATGCTACGTTGACAGTGGCACTGTATACTATATGAACTCATATGGTTCCAGAGTGGTATTTTTAGAAGAGCATTCTTTCAGACACTTGGAACCCGATATTGGCCTGTGGCAGCCATCAACTGAACTTTGAACTTAGCCAAGATGCAAGATGTATCACCATGCATTTGCAAATACCATTTTTGTGACTCTTGAAGGAGAATCTTCTCTTTTCAAAACCGGGGGTAGCCCCAAACTCTTCTAACTCGACTCTGATCCCAAAGGCATTGCAGTGAAGGAGCCTGGGAAACGATAGCATCATCGCTGTTCTTGAGGCCCAACAAGGCTCCATTGTCTATTTCCCATTCAGTGGCTGCATCCAAAAGGCAACCTATTCCCTATTTTGTGCACTACAGTACCTTTAACCATGACCCATAGGACTCTGGTCAAACATAGTGCACTATTGGGATTAGGGTGCCATTTGGGACGCATTCTGAGTAATTTATTCATTCATGGGCCTCTTTACGAGCAATGCTGGTCAACCTCTACTGTAATAAGTGTTTTAAGACCAGTGATGTAAAGTACTTAAGTAAAAATACTTTAATTCACTACTTAAGTTGTTTTTTAGGGGGTATCTGTACTTTTCTTTACTATTTGTATTTTTAGCAACTTTTACTTTTACTTCCCTACATTCCAAAAGAAAATAATGTGCTTTTTACTCCATACATTTTCCTTGACACCCAAAAGTATCCCTGTGGCTCAGTTGGTAGAGCATGGTGTTTGCAACGCCAGGGTTGTGGGTTTGATTCCCACGGGGGGCCAGTACAAAAACAAAATGCATGAAATGAAAGTATTCACTAGTATAAGTCACTCTGGATAAGAGCATCTGCTAAATGACTAAAATGTAAATGTTAACCAATTCAAACACTTATCAAGAGAACATCCCTGGTCATCACTACTGCCTTTGATCTGGCAGACTCACTAAATGTAAATTGTGTTGGAGTGTGCCCCTGGGTGTTTGTCAATAAAAAATATTTTAAAAATTGTGCTGGTTTGTTTAATATAAGAAAGTTGAAATGATTTATACTTTTACTTTTACTTTTGATACTTAAGTACATATTAGCTATTCCATTTGCATTTGATAATTAAGTATATTTAAAACAAAATACTTTTAGACTTTTACTTAAGTAGTATTTTACTGGGTGACTTTCACTTTTACTTGAGTCATTTTCTATTAAGGTATCTTTACTTTTACATTAGGTATGACTCTCCACCAATGAGCTTTGAGAGGGAGGTGAGATTTAAAAAAAAATTATAATTATATATATATTTGTTTTTGTATTTTCTATTTTTTACATTTAATAACCTTTATTTAACTAAGCAAGTCAGTTAAGAACAAATTGTTATTTACAATGACGGCCTACACCGGCCAAACCCGGACGATGCTGGGCCAGTTGTGTGCCGCCCTATGGGACTCCCAATTACGCCCGGTTGTGATACAGCCTGGATTTAGGGAACAAGGGAAAGGGAAAGGGAAAGGGGAGTACCTAGTCAGTTGTCCAACTGAATGTATTCAACTGAAATGTGTCTTCCACATTTAACACAACAACCCCTCTGGATCAGAGAGGTGCGGGGGGCTGCCAACATCCACGTCTTCAGCGCCCGGGGAACAGTGGATTAACTGCCTTGCTCAGGAGCAGACAACAACAAGGACAGGTGAAGCAAGGATTTGACAGCTAGTAATTTTTTCAAACACAGCCAGGCTCTGGTAATATGACAACCTTTGACCCCTGAGATGGGCCATTAGTGGAGGAGAGACACCCAGGCCTTTAATGACTGACCCTGAACTGACCCCTGGGAAAGTAACACAGTGATAGATTAGACAACTGAAACACTGCCAGATAATGAATATAGATCACTTTAGGTCAAAAAACTATGACAATGTCAATGTTTCTTCAAGACACATTACTGTAATTTGTCTCCTCTCCTTTCAGTATGGGGTGGAATCTGTCACGTTTACATTGACTTTACTGTAGCACTGATTTGATGCTGATCTAGCCACAGTATTATTGAGATTGTAGTCAATAACTTTTCAAACAAGATTTTGTAGTGATAACTTTATTACTTGGATTTCCTCGTAGGAAATATTAAGCTTAGGACACAATGAAAACAATGATAAAACAGCAGATTGACGAACATTTGCTGGGCGTATACATTTTACTAGGTGTATAGTAACCTCCTCTTGCTGGGCTATGTTCAGAGTTGAATACCGTGTGCACAATGCACATTACACCAAACACACTACGTTGAACAGCGACGGTTCACTGCAGACACAGACACATGTGCTACTCTTATGAGTCCACCCCTTCCATGACTGCACATAACCCCATTGAGTGACAGTAGCATTCTTTTTCACTGACAGTGTTATCTCAGAATCTCCACAGGGCCTCTTAGCAAAGTGTAATAATATGCCTCAGTGGCAACCAGCCTCAAAGTCAACTCGGTTACATTTTAAATAGCTCTCCCTATTGTATTAGTGCTTCATTGACTCGACTGTTTGAAGATGTTCCAAAAATAAGAAGTTCTAAAAATATAACATTTTATAATCCCAGTGTACTTTTTGCAATGTCAGCTTTTGCTGTGATTGCGCCAAAGAACAAAGGAATTGGGTGTTGTCTTGTGGCAATAGTAGACTCTATTATATCATCGTATTATTACATGTCTAAGTCCCTGCCTTGTTATAGGTTTAGGCTATGTATGAATCCCTTACTTCCCTCTACATACAGTAGTCTTTAACATACACATGTTTTTCATCCTCGTATGTAATTGATTTCCTGATATTGATCTGGGGAAATTATTGATGTGTATAAAAAGCAAGTCATTTCACAGTGCCCTACTGTATGTCAGTGCTGTACGTGCCTACATATGGCCAGCCATTATCAGTCAGCCCTCTGCTGAGGGGAGAATACACTCACAGAATATGCTTTATGTGGGAACTTCTGCATGACAAATGCACACAGCACACATGGCAGTGGCAGAACATACCACAGTACATACCACAGTACACACCACAGTACACTCAGCAGAATGCAGAACCTCAGCCAAGGAGTCTAAAGAGGATTTCGCCCACTCTATGTAAATAATGTTGGTTTTCACATATTCAAACTCATTTATATGTGTGTTTGAGTTGAGTAGATGTGTCCATGTTTATACTGCTGAGTAGTTAGCAGGATTAGGCCTATATGTAAACAGATATAAATTTGTCACAAACCTGCAAGTGTATTAGGGATGTGAAACTACAGATGTAAATTAATTTGATCACTATTTTGTTTCTTGGAATGTTCCTGCATTGCAGGAAATGCAAACTTGTATTCAAGGTTGAAAAAGGCTTCTAACGATTGTCATTTCCACTTTAAAATTCCAGGCTTGATTTGTCCTTAAGAAAAATGTATTAACCCCTACACAAAAATGTCCATTAATTATTTCACATTTCATGTTGTTGCAGGATCATTTTCCTGCTGTAGCAAACTGGCTCAAATTAAGATTCTACACCTGTAGGTACGTTTCTATGGTGAATAGCTGTTGTGGTAAAACTTTCAGGGGAAATTCATTATTGCGTAATTTAAACAGTGCGAGTTCCATTTTGTGTGGGATGTCAGTTTAATCAACATGCATGTGACCCAAATAAACGCCTGTGGTTGGTGTGGTGTTCAATGCCAGCTTAATCATCAACAAGGTGTGAATGAAATAAACATCCATTTGTCAAACAGACAGGAAATAACTGACAGGAAATAACTCTGTTCTCAAGACAGTGGAAATCCTTGCTGCAAAGATGAATTGCTGAAAATGAGGGTGGGGAAAAAAAAGGTAAACAGTCGAGTAGAGAATGAGGCATGTCTTTACAAGAACTCTACAACAGTAAAAAGAGTCCATTTACTTAGGTTTTCTCATTCTAATGGAATGCTCTTACTCTGATGACCGAATGAGACTATGTACTATATGTAGCCTATTCAACAGAATACGTCAACAGAGGAGAGATGTTTCCGATTGGGTAGTTTCATTATCAGGAACAAGCTCAATAGAAAGACCAAAGGCTAATAATTATAGGACTAACTGGGATTTCATAAAGAAAATGATTGAGAAACACTCATAGAGGACTTTGAATTCCCTTTTTTCCACACACTGAAGTGTGGAGATGCTTAATTCAAGGAACTCTTCTGTTAGGAAGAACTGCAGAGAAGGACCAAAGCCTTCTTAAAAAATATTCAAATATACAAAAAAAAAATGTTATTGAGAAACTCTTCTCGAGATTTTAATTTCAGTTCCCTTTTTGTCATGCAGAAAACTTATTGGCAGAGCTCCAGTGTCTGTTCTGTGACAGAGAGAATCTAACATGACACACACCTGTCCCAAACCACACCCATTTCCAACCCACACCTCTGAACTACTGTAGGGCAGCCACTTGACAATAAAGCCAACAGCTCCAGAGGAACTCATTTCACTGTCAAGCTCTCTCTTTAACGGGTAAAATGTTATGGACTATATTTTTACTGCTCAATGGTCTGCTCGCTCTCGTCATTCTTTACTCTTCCCGTTCAAGGTAAATGTTCTTCGTATTTCCGTTTCATTTGGATTGTAAAACAAGACATTGTAAATCAATGACGTTATTTGAGTTTAAAAAGGATAGCGTACAATATTTCAAGGATGAAGTCAATGTCGTTTGCTATAATTTAGTTTCTCTCTCTGATATTGAACATTGTGGTGAAAAGATGAACCAATGTCTCACATATTGTTTACTTCATAATTTACAAAGAAATATACTTTCTATACAGAAATCAATTAATGAAAAAAATGTCAGGGTAAAAAATGCCTTACTGAACATACAACATCGCTGAACGTGCAGGCTAGACCATTAACCTGGATTATCCAATTCTTCATATAACCTTTCCCTAGACCATTCAAACCATTCAAACGCAGACCATTTCTTATAAGGCACACATTGGTTATGCCCTATTTCCTATTTCCAAGGTGTATTACTAGCCTACTGTATGTCTGTATACATCAGCTCACACGGTTGACTGCTTTAGGGCATGTCCTTATGCCAACTGTAGCGCAACAACCAGTTGGTTTAGTGTGGGAGATGAAGTGATTTAACTCCTTCTATTGAACAGTGTTAATCTTGGTTGACAACTGTCTGTCTGTCTGCTGTCTATCTGTCTGTTTCTACCAGACAGAAAAATGAACCACCGTTAGACAAAGGCTTCATTCCGTGGCTGGGTCATGCCCTGGAGTTTGGAAAAGATGCTGCAAAGTTTCTAACACGGATGAAACAAAAACATGGTGACATTTTTACGGTAGGAGTTCTCTATGCATTTTTGTGTACAAGCCAGTTTGCTAAAGCAGAAAAATATCCCTGCAGCAACAGGAAATGTAAATTATGTGAATTATAATTCATGGACATTTTTGTAGGGGTAGATAGATTTTTCCAAAGGGAAACAAACACAAGTCCAAAATTTCAAAGTGGAAATTACAAGCCTTTTTAAACCTCAAATACACTACAAGTTAAAACAATTCTGCATCGCAAGAAAGTTTGTCTGCAACAGGGTGATCAAATTAAGATCAATCAATCAAATGTATTTATAAAGCCCTTCTTACATCAACTGATGTCACAAAGTGCTGTACAGAAACCCAGCCTAAAACCCCAAACAGCAAACAATGCAGGTGTAGAAGCACGGTGGCTAGGAAAAACTCACTAGAAAGGCCAGAACCTAGGAAGAAACCTAGAGAGGAACCAGGCTATGAGGGGTGGCCAGTCCTCTTCTGGCTGTGCCGGGTGGAGACTATAACAGAACAAGGCCAAGATGTTCAAACTTTCATAGATGGCCAGCAGGGTCAAATAATAATAATCACAGTGGTTGTCGAGGGTGCAACAGGTCAGCACCTCAGGAGTAAATGTCAGTTGGCTTTTCATAGCCAATCATTCAGAGTATCTCTACCGCTCCTGCTGTCTCTAGAGAGTTGAAAACAGCAGGTCTGGGACAGGTAGCACATCTGGTGAAAAGGTCAGGGTTCCATAGCCACAGGCAGAACAGTTGAAAATGGAGCAGCAGCACGACCAGGTGAACTGGGGACAGCAAGGAGTCATCAGGCCAGGTAGTCCTGAGGCATGGTCCTAGGGCTCAGGTCCTTCGATAGAGAGAGAGAAATAAAGAAAGAAAGAAAGAAAGAAAGAAAGAAAGAAAGAAAGAAAGAAAGAAAGAAAGAAAGAAAGAAAGAAAGAAAGAAAGAAAGAAAGAAAGAAAGAAAGAAAGAAAGAAAGAAAGAAAGAAAGAAAGAAAGAAAGAAAGAAAGAAAGAAAGAAAGAAAGAAAGAGAGAATTAGAGAGAGCATACTTAAATTCACACAGGACACCGGATAAGACAGGAGAAATACTCCAGATATAACAGACTGACCCTAGCCCACCGACACATAAACCACTGCAGCATAAATACTGGAGGCTGAGACAGGAGGGGTCAGGAGACACTGTGGCCCCATCCGACGATACCCTGGACAGGGCCAAACAGGCAGGATATAACCCCAACCACTTTCCCAAAGCACAACCCCCACACCACTAGAAGGATATCTTCAACCACCAACTTACCATCCTGAGACAAGGCCGAGTATAGCCCACAAAGATCTCCTTCACGGCACAACCCAAGGGGGGGGCACCAACCCGGACAGGAAGATCACGTTAGTGACTCAACCCACTCAAGTGACGCACCCCTCCTAGGGGCGGCATGGAAGAGCACCAGTAAGCCAGTGACTCAGCCCCCATAATAGGGTTAGAGGCAGAGAATCCCAGTGGAGAGAGGGGAACCGGCCAGGCAGAGACAGCAAGGGCGGTTCATTGCTCCAGTGCCTTTCCGTCACCTTCACACTCCTGGGCCAGACTACACTCAATCATATGACCTACTGAAGAGATGAGTCTTCAATAAAGACTTAAAGGTTGAGACCAAGTCTGCGTCTCTCACATGGGTAGGCAGCCCATTCCATAAAAATGGAGCTCTATAGGAGAAAGCCCTGCCTCCAGCTGTTTGCTTAGAAATTCTAGGAACAGTAAGGAGGCCTGCGTCTTATGACCGTAGCGTACGTGTAGGTATGTACGGCAGGACCAAATCGGATAGGTAGGAGCAAGCCCATGTAATGCTTTGTAGGTTAGCAGTAGAACCTTGAAATCAGCCCTTGCCTTAACAGGAAGCCAGTGTAGAGAGGCTAGCACTGGAGTAATATGATCAATTTCTTTAGTTCTAAGTCAAGATTCTAGCAGCCGATCGTATACTGTATCTGTACCCGAGTACCTCATCAATCTTCAACACATTCTTTATGTCTTTGTGACTGTGACAGAAAGGGTTGCTGTGAACCTGGATAGGTTATTTTTCAAAAGCTTCTTTTGTCTCTGTAGAGTAGTGCTATGTGCATCTCCTACTCACTATTCATTTCGCTTTCTCAAACAACCTCAAACACTTGCAATGTGTAATGTGACTACGACAGACGTGTACAGACATGGCCGTGGCTTTAACGTTTCAAGTAATGTCTCCCAGGTGCGTGTTTGTGGTGGTTACATCACTGTGCTGCTGGATCCTAACTCCTATGACACGCTCCTCGATGACAAAGTCTCTCTGGACTTCAGTCGCTACGCCCAGGTCCTGATGCAAAGGATCTTCAGCCTGAGACTACCCAATCACAACCCAGACACAGAGAGGGCCTGGATGGAACAGTAGGTGTTCTAGACCTGTATCCACATGACCTCGCGCCTGACCTCACACACATCCACACCTGTCCACACACACACCATCTTAATCCAATTCCGCTGCATCTACCTGTCCTTGTCAAGGACCATACCGTTTCTATTCTACTATTTTCTATTACTGTATATGGTATTGTAATGAGACCTAATTTTCCACCAGAATAGATTACATGCAAATTCATTTCATTCCCTGAGGTAACATGTTGTGGCAATAATTCGACCTCTCCATAAAATCCCTGTCCAGGCACTTCCAGGGCCCTAGCCTGGCCAGATTAAGCAGCACCATGCACCTCCACCTCCAGACACAGCTACGGGATGAGGAGAGGAGCTGTAGTCCAGCAGACTGGAGGCAGAATGGTCTCTTCAGCCTCTGTTACAGCTTGCTCTTCAGGTAAGAGCCAGAACCCAGAACCAAATTCTGTCTGGACTGGACAGCTACTGTTCGTGTGTTTAACAGTCATCCTGCTCTTCAGGTTCCATCAGACATTTCTCTGGGTCACTGGCCCGGGGGTTGATTTAGGCACAAATGACAGTATCACACCTGGAGCAAATTGCATAACTCTTACACAAGAGGGAAGACGTACTCTTACTCTAGAGTTAATGCTTCTTTCTGTCCTCGTAGGGCTGGGTATCTCACACTGTTCGGTGCAGAGAACAGCAACGACGTCACCGCACTCGCTACTGTCTACAAAGAGTTCCGCACGTTTGATGGTCTTCTCGCAAAACTGGCACGTTCAACCCTCAAGCAAGGTACATATACACGTTTACCGAGTTTCATCTAATGCACGTGGTCGTACATCACTTATATCAATACAGAATGGATCTATTCATACAATATGTTTCTGTCTCTCTGTACCTGTTTCTCTGTGTTCATGTGCATGTCTCTGTGTGTGCCTGTGTCTCGGTGTACCTGTCACTCTGGTGCTATCTAGAACCCATTTAGTTCCAGGTAGAAGCCACTCCAGCTTCCAGGTACCTGGAACCAAAAAGGGTTCTAACTAGAATAAAAAATGGTTCTCCTATGGGGACAGCTGAAGAAGCCTTTTGGAACCCTTTTTTTCTAAGAGTGTACCTGTCTCTCTCTGGGTGATCTTGCCTCTCTAACCTGTCTCTCTCTCTATGTTGCTAGAGGAGAAGAGGGCAGCAGGTCTGTCCCAGGAGAGACTGTGGGAGCTGCTGTCCCCAGCGTGGCTGAGCAGAGGAAAGGGGTCAGAGAGTAGGTCTTGGCAGCAGAGTTACCTCAGCCATCTACAGACGGAAGGAGTGGACACGGAGATGCAGAGAAGAGCCATGCTGCTTCAGCTCTGGGCCACCCAGGTGAGTGGGAAAGACAAGAACACACACTCACATGCACAGATACAGGAGCATGTAAGAGCATGCAAGAGCATACACATGCACGCACGCACGCACACACACACACACACACACACACACACACACACACACACACACACACACACACACACACACACACACACACACACACACACACACACACAAAATTACGGAGAACCAAGGTCAATGCTTTCACAGTGTTCTGCCACACCTGGATGTCACTCTCATACCTTCTCTTCCTGTGTCCTCTTTGAGACCTGTGGCCCTGGCATGAATAAGTTCACAGGATTCTTCTCTCTCAGTGACTCATGACTTCCTTGTTGGCACAGTTGACTCGGTATGTCATTATGTGAGAAGTAATGATTGTTAGGAATGTGACATGAGTTTCTATGAATGCGTTTTCATGGCACCTGGGCTT
This sequence comes from Salmo salar, assembly GCF_965601325.2. Taxonomy (NCBI): domain Eukaryota; kingdom Metazoa; phylum Chordata; class Actinopteri; order Salmoniformes; family Salmonidae; genus Salmo; species Salmo salar. The sequence continues at coordinate 59,398,058 of NC_138302.1, read as the reverse complement.
GTTTGGAGTTCTGTGTAAACTGATCTGGGACAATGGGTCCACACATTCCAGAAGATAACAGAAGAGTTGGCGGGTCGCCCAAACCAACCTGTCTAATTTCAGAATTAGATCAAACGTTAGGCCTACAGTTCACAAACTGTAGGACGATTTAGAAGGAAGTGGTATGCTATCAAATACATGAAACACATCGTTTCCATGTGTTTGATGCCATTCCATTGCTCCGGTCCGGCCATTTCATGAGCCGTCCTCCCCTTAGCAGCCTCCACTGATTTAGATGTATCATCTGTAATAGACATCAATGAATATTGATGTCAAAATCCAATATAGATCACAGCAATTAAGTATTATCTAACTCTATATTTATGAGCTCCAGAGGCGGTTTAATAGCAGGCTCGTTGTGGCCTCCTATCTCAAACCAATCTCAGCAAATTGTTATGAATGAGCTGCTGTTGCACTGTGTGGCCAGATGGGGGAGCTAGTGTAATGTCTGTCTGTCTGGTACCTGCCTTCACCATCAGCCTCAGAAAAGAATAGAGCCACAGGTGTCATCTGTACCAGGCCTTCTCTGCTCTCTCTCTGGGACTTTGGCTGCTACTTTCAGCCTGGAGCACTGGAGGCCTAGTCGGCCCACTCAGACCAGGGGAGTGGGTAGAGAGTCCTTCGCCAAGACGGAGCCTCTCCCTCTGGGGACCTTGGCTCACCTGCCAGGCTGAGATAGGAGAGGACAGCTAGTCCCTTAGCATCACTGTTCCCTGCTTATTAATGTCTTTTCTGGAACAGAGACTCACTGTTCCAGTCACAGACAATCAGACAGAGCCAATCACCACTGAAACATATTAAAACTGAGGAGTATAAGGAAGTGCCACGGAGAATATCTTCTGGTTGTTGTCTCTGTCACCACCATTCGTACAGAGGTACTGTAGGATTCCTCAGTAACAATACAATACTGAGTGAATCAGAGATGTCACTGAAGTCAAACATGCCAAATGCAATTTTTACATCGCAGATGTTTAGTTCCGTGCTGTCTACACACAACATACTCTCATACAACAGACACAATCGCTAGATACTGCAAGAAAGTTATGAGAGCTTTATGTTTCTGGCTCTGTGTGTGTTGTTGGGGATTGGGGTGGAGGTCAGTTCCACAGTTCAGTGAATCTCTGAACCAGCCTGTCAGTGAGGCTCCAGTCCAATGTCAATATGCCTATGATGGACCCCAGGGAGCCTGTGTCACATTCAGTCCATCACACACCTGACTGCGGCTCTGCTTTCAACACAACTACACCAGTACACAGTGTATGAATACACACTCAGAGGAGTGGAGGAGGAGGTAAAGATCCTTACTGTGTACACGTCTAACAGTGAATTCAATGGCAATTCAAAGTGTCTCAATCTGATGAAAACACTATACGGTGTTGGTAGGAACGTGCAGCATTTGAAATGACTATTTCCACTGCAACACTTCGACTGTAACCCCTACAGCAAACTGGGACAACAAGAGATGAAGCCTCACACAGTTTGTGTAGCCTAGTGTCTGTCGTAACGGATCTGTGACGGGACAGGCCAGTGAGTCAATCAGAGAACCATTGGACCTGGTCTTCATCTTGCATTAACCCTGGTTGTCAGTGGATCGGTGAAGACCTAGCCTGCGAAGGGGGGTGAGGAGAGAAGCTCCCTGAGCCCACAGCAATTACTGGCTGACAGGTTCAGACAGACGTCTCAGCCCTGTCTACACAGCCCTGACAGCTGGCTCTGATGGCTACTCAGATCACTACAGTACAGTACAGCAATATCATGATGCAGGGCGGGATATTAAAAAATTTAAAAATAGAGAAAATAAAAGTAAAGTGAGACTGAAAGAAAGACATAAAAGAGAGATTTAGATGTATCTAAACCCGCTTCCATTTTCCCCCAGGAGGCTTCTTGTAGCGTGATCACACTGTACAGTACCTGTTGTGGATTTGTCTATAACTGCAAGGTATCTACCTCGTCATGCTCGGTAATGCGTTCACTGTCTTTGACGGACTGAGAGTGAGCATTGTGTTGGATTTGTCTTACGGTAGAGCTATAACTTACACTACATACTCTGTAACTGCGAAACCATTTCTGGACTGACTGTGGGTCTATGTTGTGTTGTCCCATTCCAGGGTAACGCTGGGCCTGCTGCCTTCTGGCTTCTGAGTTTCCTGCTCACGCACCCCGAGGCCATGAGAGCTGTGAGGAAGGAGATCAGAGGCCTGCGTCTACAGGAGGACGGCGCTCTACAGCGACACCCTCTGGACACACTGGAGCACCACAGCACACCTGTGTTTGGTAAGAGCCCAAGCAACCTCCTCTATTATTCACTCACACTCTCTTCCACCTCAGGGAATCTCAGGGTTCTCAGGGCTCTCAGGGCTCTCAGGGTTCTGCCTGTCCAGCCAAGACATGCAGTGAAATATTGCAGTGAAATATTGAACTGAAGCTCGTCTGAACTGTGTGGAATAACAAAGTGAAAAAAGGAAAGATTCAGAGAGCTAAATGAGTAAAGATTGATAAATATTGTTTTTTTTAGCTGTGGTTGAATAAGGTTCAAGTTTGCTTGCCACAGGGTGATATTAGAACCTATTATTGTGATCCATTGCATTCCAGAAGGACATACCTATGGTTTGAAATCAAATCATACGTTTTTTGGCACATGCGCCGAATACAACAGGCGTAGACCTGACAGTGAAATGCTTACTTACAAGCCTTTAACCAACAATGCAGTTTTAACAAAAAAAGAAAAAAAAAAAGAAAAATATCAAATAATTATAGAGCAGCAGTAAAATAACAATAGCGAGGCAATATACAGGGGGTACCGGTGCAGAGTCAATGTGCAGGGGCACTGGTTAGTCGAGGTATTTGAGGTAATATGTACATGTAGGTAGAGTTATTAAGGTGACTATGAATAGATAATAACAGAGAGTAGCTGCAGTGTAAAAGAGGGGGGGGTACTGCAAATAGTCTGGGTAGCCATTTGATTAGATGTTCAGGGGACTTATGGCTTGGGGGTAGAAGCTGTTCAGAAGCCTCTTGGACCAAGACTTGGTGCTCTGGTACCGCTTGCCATGCTGTAGCAGAGAGAACAGTCTATGACTAGGGTGGCTGGAGTCTTTGACAAATCTTAGGGCCTTGCTCTGACACCGCCTGGTATAGAGGTCCTGGATGGCAGGAAGCTTGGCCTCAGTGATGTACTGGACCGTACGCACTACCCTCTGTAGTGCCTTGTGGTCGGAGGCCAAGCAATTGCCATACCAGGCAGTGATGCAACCCGTCAGGATGCTCTCGATGGTGGGGCTGAAGAACCTTTTGAGGATCTGAGGACCCATGCCAAATCTTTTCAGTCTCCTGAGGGGTAATAGGTTTGTCGTGCCCTCTTTACGACTGTCTAGGTGTGCTTGGACCATGTTAGTTTGTTGGTGATGTGGACGCCAAGGAATTTGAAGCTCTCAACCTTCTCCACTACAGCCCTGACGATTCGAATGGGGGCGTGCTCGGCCCTCCTTTTCCTGTAGTCCACAATAATCATCTTTGTCTTGATCACGTTGAGGGATAGGTTGTTGTCCTTGCACCACACGGTCAGGTCTCTGACCTCCTCCCTTATAGGCTTTCTCGTCGTTGTCGGTGATCAGGCCTACCACTGTTGTGTCATCGGCAAACTTAATGATGGTGTTGGAGTCGTGCCTGGCCGTGCAGTCATGAGTGAACAGGAATTACAGCATGGGACTGAGCAGGCACCCCTGAGGGGCCCCCGTATTGAGGATCAGCGTGGAGGATATGTTGTTACCTACCCTTACCACCTGGGGGCGGCCTGTCAGGAAGTCCAGGATCCAGTTGCAGAGGGAGGTGTTTAGTCTCAGGGTCCTTAGCTTAGTGATGAGCTTTGAGGGCAGTATGGTGTTGAACGCTGAGCAACGAATAGCATTCTCACATAGGTTTTCCTTTTGTCCAGGTGTGAAAGGGCAGTGTGGAGTGCAGTAGAGATTGCGCCATCTGTGGATCTGTTGGGGTGGTATGCAAATTGGAGTGGGTCTAGGTTTTCTGGGAAAATGGTGTTAATTTGAGCCATGACCAGCCTTTCAAAGCACTTCATGGCTACAGACGTGAATGCTATGGGCCGGTAGTTGTTTATGCAGGTTACCTTAGTGTTCTTGGGCACAGGGACTATGGTGGTCTGCTTGAAACATGTTGGTATTACAGACTCAGGCAGGGAGAGGTTAAAAATGTCAGTGAAGACAATTGCCAGTTGGTCAGCATATGCTCGAAGTACACGTCCTGGTAATCCGTCTGGCCCTGCGACCTTGTGGATGTTGACCTGTTGTCAACCATTGGAGTTGGCTTTACAACACAAACAGATCTGGGACAAGGGTAATGATTATGATTATTGAAGGTGAATGATTATTCACAGGGTTATTCACGTGCACCCGGCAGCCCACCCCTCTGACATCATACTTATTGCCCCTCCCTCCAATCACAGACAGTGTTCTGAGTGAGACACTGCGTCTGACCGCTGCTGCCCTCATCACCAGAGAGGTGGTCCAGGACAAGACCCTTCGTCTGGCCAGTGGACAGGCGTACCACCTCAGACAGGGGGACCGGGTGTGTATCTTCCCCTTCCTCAGCCCTCAGATGGACCCCCAGATACACCACAATCCACAGGTAATACAACACAATACTGTTACCTGACAAAGACCCCGTTGGTGTTGAAATATTGTCTGAATAAACAGAACACCGGCCAGTGTACAGATTTATTTTGGTTTCAGATTACTGTTCAGTCTAATCCAGCACCTAGGACAAAGGCTTTTACGAATGTGTGCCTACAAGCCATAGACTGTTCTCTCTGCTTCCGCACAGGAAGTCTGACACCAACAGGCTCCTGAACAGCTTCTATCCCAAGCCATAAGATTGCTAATTAGCTAACAAAATGGCCACACAATTGACCATTGTATTTTTATTTGTGAACTGTCTCTATGCACACTCACAGGACTATACACACTCATGCACACTGACACTCCAACACAAACATAACATGCACACACATTTATACTGACTCTACACACACACGCACACTCGCATACATTCATAATTTAGGATGCTGCTGCTCTGTTTATTATATATCATGATGCCTAGTCACCTGACCCCTATACATATCTACCTCTATCACTCCAGTATCCCTGCACATTGTCAATATGGTATTGGAACTGACTCTGTAACTGACCCTGTTTATGGCTTACTTACTTTCTCCTGTTATTCTTATTTATTTATTTATTTTTTATCGTGTGATTTTGTTCTACTTTGCTATTTTTTGTGCTACACTAACCACGTTTCCATCCAAAGTTTTGATGCGAGCAAACACATAAAAAAATCAAGACGGCTGTGATAGAAACAGGAAGTTACGGTACAATTTTATATATGCGGACAGGTATAGAGGTCCTGGATGGCAGGAAGCCATTTGTTATGTTACAGCCTTATTCAGAAATGGATTCAATAGTTTTTCCCTCAACAATCTACACAAAATACCCCACAATGACAAAGCAAAAACAAGTTTTGCAAAAAAAAACTGGAATATTACATTTACATAAGTATTCAGACCCTATACTCATTACTTTGTTGAAGCACCTTTGGCAGAGATTACAGCCTCAAGTCTTCTTGTGTATGATGCTACAAGCTTGGCACTGCTTTATTTGGGGAGTTTCTCCCATTCTTCTCTGCAGATCCTCTCAAGCTCTGTCAGGTTGGATGGGGAGCGTCGCTGCACAGCTAATTTCAGGCCTATCCAGAGATGTTCATTTCCGGGCTCTGGCTGGGCCATTCAAGGACATTTAGAGACTCGTCAAAAAGCCACACCTGTGTTGTCTTGGCTGTGTACTTAGGGTTGTTGTCCTGTTGGAAGATGAACCTTCGCCCCAGTCTGAGGTCCTCAAGGATCTCTCTGTACTTTGCTCCGTTCATCTTTCCTTCGATCCTGACTAGTCTCTTTACTAGTCTCTGCCACTGAAAAACATCCCCACAGCATGATGCTGCCACCACCATGCTTCAACTCCAAGGGGCTTGTCATGTGCCTTTTACTGAGGAGTGGCTTCCGTCTGGCCACTCTACCATAAAAGCCTGATTGGTGGAGTACTTCAGAGATGGTTGTCCTTCTGGAAGGTTCTTCCATCTCCACAGAGGAACTCTGGAGCTTTGTCAGAGTGACCATCGGGTTCTTGGTCAACTCCCTGACCAAGGCCCTTCTCCCCGATTGCTCAGTTTGCCGGGTTGACCAGCTCCAGGAATAGTCTTGGTGGTTCCAAATTTCTTCCATGTAAGAATGATGGAGGCCACTGTGTTCTTAGGGACATTCAATACTGCAGAAATGTTTTGGTAACCTTCCATAGATCTTTGCCTATACACAATCCTGTCTCGGAGCTCTACGGACAATTCATTCGACCTCATGGATTGGTTTTTGCACTGACATGCACTGTCAACTGTGGGACCTTATATAGACAGGTGTGTGCCTTTCCAAATCATGTCCAATCAATTGAATTTACCACAGAGGGACTCCAATCAGGTTGTAGAAACATCTCAAGGATGATTAATGGAAACAGGATGTAACTGAGCTCAATTTTGAGTCTCGTAGCAAAGGGTTGGAATAGTTATGTAAACAAGTTATTTCTGTTTTTTATTTTTAATACATTTGCAAACATTTAAAAAGAAACTGTTTTTGCTCTGTCATTATGGGGTATAGTGTGTCGATTGATGAGGAAAACATTTAATTTAATCAATTTTAGAATAAGGCTGTAACGTAAGAAAATGTGGAAAAAGTCAAGGGGTTTGAATACTTTCTGAATGCACTGTATAGGACAGACACTTCAGAACAAACTTCCTGTGGATCATTTTTGGGGGACTATCTATTGTTCCATGTAGTGAATCTGTTATTCAATGTGTTTGTATGGTCCAAAAGTTGTTTTATATATATTTTTTATATTTCCAAATTCCATAACAAATAGCTAAATGATCCTTGGCATGAACATATGTCACCAAATTGAAACAACCTCTCAATACAATACATTACAGCAATCTGTTGAATTACTAAAGTCAATACTGTCATTGGAAAATAATGTTTTTCTTAACTGACTTGTCTTGTTCAATAAAGGTTAAATAAAAAAATAACTATTATAAAATACACAAACATGGTGAGGGTGAAAGTGTTTCTGAGTATAGTACTGAGTACTGAGTACTGAGTATAATACTACTGAATCAGGCTTTGTCTGCTGAGCTAATTCAATGACTCTAATAGAATGACTCAAATACAATGACTCTAATAGAATGACTCTAATAGAATGACTCTAATAGAATGACTCTAATACAATGACTCTAATAGAATGACTCTAATACAATGAATCTAATAGAATGACTCTAATAGAATGACTCTAATAGAATGACTCCAATACAATGACTCTAATAGAATGACTCAAATAGAATGACTCAAATAGAATGACTCAAATAGAATGACTCTAATAGAATGACTCTAATAGAATGACTCTAATAGAATGACTCTAATACAATGACTCTAATACAATGACTCTAATACAATGACTCTAATACAATGACTCTAATAGAACGACTCCCATAGAATTACTCTAATAGAATGATTCGATTAGAATTACCCTAATAGAATGATTCGAATAGAATGACGCTATAGGTGGGCTCATTGTAATGTAATGGCTGGAATGGAATCGACAGAACAGAGTCAAACATGTGGTTTCCGTATGTGTTTGATACCGTTCCATTCAATCCATTCCAGCCATTACAAAGAGCCCGTCCTTCTATAGCTCCTTCCACCAGCCTCATCTGGTGTGAGTGCATGTCTCATACACAGTGTTGTACTACGCAGTGTTTAAATGGCTCCAGGATTACATGGTGGAAAGGTTAAAGAGCTAAGAAAGGAGATCCCATGGGGATTAGCTGGTTAAAGGCTGTAATTTGTGTGTGTGTGTGTGTGTGTGTGTGTGTGTGTGTGTGTGTGTGTGTGTGTGTGTGTGTGTGTGTGTGTGTGTGTGTGTGTGTGTGTGTGTGTGTGTGTGTGTGTGTGTGTGTGTGTGTGCGTGTGCGTTTGCATGCAGCATCACTGGAGCTACTTAATGTACCGTGGCATCTATCTATCACAATAACTTGTTTTTTTTTCCTTCTTCTCTGCTTTACAGACATTTCAATATGACCGCTTCCTAAATGCAGACGGGACAGAGAAGAAGAAGTTCTATAAGGGCGGGGAGAGACTAAAGTATTACACCATGCCATGGGGTGCAGGCGACAACATGTGTGTGGGGAGACACTTTGCAGTCAGTGGCATCAAACAGTGAGTGTGACATGACATTCTCCACCTGTTTCCCCTCACCCATAGCCTGGTCCCACTTCTGATTGTGTTGTCTTGCCCACTTCTGTTGTTATTGTCACGTGACAATGACCATAGGAGTTGGCAAAACAGCACAATTAGGCTACCTCTCACCTAAGTACATCTAAGCCGCCCCGCGTTGTTCATACATCGTCCCCCCCCCCCCCCCCCCCCCCCCGATGAATCAGTTCATTAACAAGGTATTAATGATTCACGAGGCATTTACAATCACCTGAAGATCGCTGCCTTAGGCCAGTTGCTTCCAAACATCTCCTGGTGGGAGGAGCTATAGGAGGATGGGCTTATTGCCATGGCTGGAATGGAATCCATGGAATGGTACCAAACGCATCAAACACATGGAAACCCCGGTTGGACTCCGTTCCATTGATTCCATTCCAGCCATTACAATGAGCCCGTCCTCTGAGACACGTACCATTACTGTAGCACACACTCACAGTCGTTAACGGCCATTTCAATAATTCAAGCCAACATTTTAACTCAATAGAGATGCCATACATCAGAACAGCTAAGCAGACAGAACGATCAATATAGATAAAGGGCTAATCTGAGAAGTGGATTTTCTTAGTTGTTTCATATGCTATACGACACGCTACAAACATAGCCTAAGGCGGTGGTTTTCAAACCTCGCCTCGGGGGCGGCCCAGCCATTCCATGTATTTGAACTATTCTCGAGCTAGCACACCTGATTCCAATCGTCAACGGATCATAAAGCCCTTGACTAGGTCAACACTAGCCTCATCTGGTATGTACTGTATGTACAGCAGTAGAGGGTTAGAGGGTCCTTGAAGAAAATCCCAAAGTGCTGATGTCAGTGTCTTATCGGTAGTTCAAAGGTAAAATCCTAGTTATCCACAGTGAGAGTGAGAGGCCAGATGATAACATGTGTTGATGATTAGTTATTTGAGAAGGAGACCAAGTCAAGACGTTGGACCGGGTGGATTCAGTTTATAGTAAGGCAGTTTATTATGAGACAAAGATATTTGGCAAAGCGTGCACGGACTCCTTCGTTTAGCTCATAGGGAACTAGCAGAAGAGAGCCCCGAAACATAGTGTACATCCAATTTATACAATGAAATAACAGTGTGTTGACGTTGAGTCTAGTAGGTCCGCTCTCCTGACTGGTCGATGAGTGGAGGGACGGTCCACTCTCCAGGTGGTGTCGACTTCCCATTGGCCCTTGGCAGTGTCCTTTGTCCTCGGAGTCCAACACACCTAAGTGTGTGTGTGTGTGTGTGTGTGTGTGTGTGTGTGTGTGTGTGTGTGTGTGTGTGTGTGTGTGTGTGTGTGTGTGTGTGTGTGTGTGTGTGTATTTCTGGTAATTCGTGTCTGGGTGCTTGCGATATTCATGGAATGTTGTTCTTTACACCAGTGGTCAGTTCGTGTGGCTAGGGTGCTTTCATGTCTTGACATTTTTGTGTGAGTGCTTAGTCCGCCATCAGTCTCTGGGTGTGGTCGTGATTGGTATCAGTTGGTTGCTCAATATGTCTCTGGAGTTTTGTTGTGTGCTGTTGTGAAACATGTTGTGCAAATGCCCTCCTTATATATCATTAGGTAAAACGTTAGATTATCTTTATTACACATGGGAAGATGGTAGAACAGCTGTACACGTACGGTATGTGCTCGCAACCTCTAGGCTTTACCATATGTGTGATATGCAAATAGTGTAGTATTACATGGCCGACTACATCCAGATTGATTTCTGCAGGCATTGTGCACGTTATTCTTTAACCCTTTCAATGCATGCTGGGTGATTGATATTGTTACAGACGGTTCTATAATATGAGGTCAACTGTCATTCTTTTTCTGCTAGCTAGTGTTCTTCGTGCCTCCAGAGCCATGCTAGACGTCCTACACTCCCAATGGGGTCCAAGAGGATTGACCTAACTAACCTTACTCTCCTTCTATGTGATTCTCAGGTTTGTGTTCATGGTCCTCTCCCGGCTGGACCTGGAGCTGTGCGACCCAACGGCCATCGTCCCTCCGGTCAATCCCAGTCGCTATGGTTTCGGGATGCTCCAGCCCGACGGAGACCTGGAGGTCCGCTACAGACTCAAGACTCTGCACTAGGATAACGACCCCTAACCTCTGACTCCTGCATCCTGCACTAGAACTAGGACATGATTAGCCTGGTCCCAGATCTGTTTGTGCTGTATAGCCATGTTTGGCATGACAATGACATTAGGAGTTGGCAAGACAGCACAACCAGTTCTGGGACCAGGCTAGGACATGACTTCCTCTTACATCCTCCTGACACTGACTGCACTCAATACAAATCAGTTTCATGTTTTTATTTATCGTTTTTTTGTTCAGTATTGTTTTTACATTCAAACTATATCACTTGTACTGTATATCTCTGAATAATAAATAATGTATCTAAATTACTTGCTTGTGTTGCTTGTCTCTCAAGACCAAATGCCCTGAATGAGCTGCACATCATCATAGCCTTACCCATATGGCTAAGTGCACACATTACAACAAATAGGCTTTGAAGCACGACGAGAATGAGGGGGGTTTACATGATAGAATTCAGTGCAGTTACATTATATCTGTCTGGATGAATTGGGAAGGAGTTGGTACTCCATGTGGGGCTATTTTTGTGGAAAACAACATGGTGTATTGTGGCGAATAAGATTGCAGGTCCTTAGTCCTGTAATGTAAGGGTTAAACGCCTTAATGTGAAGCCGGGCGATGAAGCTGCCTGCTGCGCTACGGGTCCACCTGCGCAGCTACCAGTCGCGCCGCCCTTCTCACAGACAGCGGACGGGGGAAGACCCCGGAGCAGAAAACCGTGTGCATTCACAATATACATAATTGTTGATTATTTCCAGTAAAGTGGGCGGGTAACATGGTAGGCGGGCTAAATCAGTGTATAGGATCCCTTATCTAACAATGTCCAAGGCGGAGGAGATCCAAAGTGTCACCGAGACAACACCGCTTGAAACCGAATGGGTCAGAAACCGTTCCCAGGAATAGGCTAATAAACCAATGACGTGTCCTCCTTTTTCCTCTTCGATTGAATGTTTTCATATCTGCCTCTCGCTGCCTTCGGATGAGCCAGCCTGAAGTTAAGGTATGTGGGAGGCTTGTTCCGAATAGTCAAATAACAGGTTGTAAATGTAACATATTTGTTGGTCTCCTTTATAAAACAGGTATTGCTAGATAGTTAAATTGCTGTTGTTATTCATTTAATATCATTGTTTTTAATACAGTCATATAGGCCTGCTCTACATGAATAGACATTTACACACAGGATGACAAATGAGCAACAATTAAACCTCTTAAATGTGCAACAACAAAGAAAACAATACAAAACAATATTAACGAATTGTCGTTCATAGCACGGGGAATCGCAGGGGAATTGGTAGGTTTCTACATTAACATTACAATTCCAGCTTTTTGAAGATGTACGTTAGGACGTTTTGTAGCCTATACAACCGTCACATAGCCAGGCCAATAGACCGGGGAAGATAAATGGTGTTATTTCGGTTTCTAATAACCGATTAATCCACAATATTGACTTTATTGACAAAAGAAACGTCCACGGAGAAGACGGTATCAAGCTATTATTTTCTATTTGGCCCACCACAGCATGTGATGCATTTAATCAATGATGGCTCAAGGCTATACCGTATACTGTAGAGAGAAAGTAAGTTTTGTAACTTTGTTGACACAACAGTATTTGATTGTCAGGAATGGAAAATACAAAATGTTTATATAATCAAGACGGATTGCTACTTTGATTTTGAAAGCTTATTTTGAATGCAAATGCATGCAACTGGATCATCAGGGAGGGCGGGACAGTGCATGCTGCAACATTCATATTCAACTGACACTGTTGAGAATCCTTCACCTGCTGCTGTATGGATCTGTGATCGTCCAAAGCGTTCCATGGGGTACTGTAAGAGAGGGATGGGAGGTGATGGTTGGTTTTGATTTGGGAATTCATCTTGAACCATGAGAGAAAACGCATTGGTCTGAGTTGTAGAGAGACACCAGTAAAACACCGGATTTATGAAAGTACTGCATCAGTAGCTTTATGGTTGTGACATAAGCCTTATGTATTCATTTCTTCAAAATGTTTTAAAATGGCCTCCTCAGTCGCAAACGTCTCTAGTCCATTATTTATTCAAGGTAAAATGGGTTCACTTTGAGTGCAGCATTCGGGTGTCATGATGGCTCTATCACTTATGAACTGCTTTGCTAGGTGTCATACAGCAATTTGAACAGCATTAAATATTTCGAAGCATGCTTTCCCGCCCAAGAGAACTCGCCCTAGTTCAGTTCACAGTCGAGTGAAAAGCGCCCGCTGTCGTTTCAGCACCAATGCAGAGTGGACAGCGCTCACCTGAGCTGTTGCCGAGTCCCGACCAATTATTCAGAATGGATTCGTGGACAGGACAGCACTCTCGGTCTCAGAGCAGATTACGCTCTTAGAAAAAAAGGTTACATTTCTTTGTAAGAGTTAGCTAGCTTGTAAAGTGGTTGATTAAAGTAACTTTTTCCTGTCTAGCTACCCTTACAACAACAAAAAACATGTCAAATGTGTTGAGCTTAAATTTCACACATGAAACCACATTTTCACATGTATTACATTTAGAGTTCACATATTAACATCACTTTTTAGTGTGAATTAAAACATATTTTTACCTCACATGTAAATTGCAGTTGCACATGTGAAATTTTGCGGTTTCACATGTAAAACTTCACATGACAAAATCTCACTTTCACAAGTGTAATTGCAATTTCACATGTGAAAACGAATCATATGTGAAAATACAATTTTCACATCTGGAATCACAAGTTCACATGTGGTGGTGAAATAGTGTTCTGCTCACGTGAAAAGGTGGTGTTAATATGTTGCAGTGGCCTCTTGGTTGAATGGTCAAGATGTTGGCTTCTTCTGTAGGAGACCGGGGTCCCACCAGTGCCGAGTAAAATGAACATATGAAAAATACATGTGAAACTTCACACATGTCCGAAAACGACATATCTGACTCACGTGTCTGTTTTTCCCAAGTTATATTTTTCACATGTGATTTGTTCACGGGAAAAAGTCATGTGAAACGTCATGCATGTGTCCAAAAACCTCGTGTTTGACTTGTGAAAATTTCACATGATTCTAGTTTTTTTTTATTATCTTCTGACATTTTTCGTGTGATTTGTTCACACGAATCCGACAATCACATGTGACTCGTGAAAATATCGCATAAAAAAATGTAACGTGAAATTTTTCACATGATTTGTATGAACCTTGCTGTTTGCCACTCCGAACTCTGCAAAAATATTGCAAAATACTATGGATTTTGTCATCTCCCCCCTGCCATATGTGAACGGTGTCGGACGAGACAACTATACATTTTTCTGACCCGGCAAAATCATGTAGCAGCATCATTAATATGGATAGAATTGTCAATGTAATGCAGATAAAACAAATGTAAAGGCATTTCAGAGTTTGAAGTGACTCTGTTAGGTTATCTGTTGTTGGTTAAAATCCACATTACACTCAAGGTTCTTTGCCTTTACTGGGTTTATGTATAGAACCTTTTTTACTAAAAGGTTCTTTAATCTCGTCCAAAGAACCAAGAGGTTCTATATAGAACCCCACCAAAAAAAGAGTGTACCATCATCTTTGTATTCACTCCTCTGAGTAGGCGATGAGTCTGTGGCATGGCTCGAGGAATGTTCTGAGTAGGTCATTGTGAATGCCTGGGCTTCCGGCTCCATTTTAGACTCTTGTCATTAACATTATTCCTATTTTCCTCTCTTTTTTTCCCTCTCCTTCTCTACCCCCCCCCAACCCACCCAGATTCACAAGCGTAAATGTAGTCCGTAACTACCCCCGCCTGGATCTTGCCTGTTGGACAATTGGAACTCGGTGGAACTCTTGACAGTACAAAATGGAGAAATCCTCAATGGGGTTGACTAAGACTGGCTCGCGGTCGACCGCATCTCTCCCCCCGGAACCGGTGGACATCATCCGCAGCAAATCATGTTACCGCCGAGTACGGCTCAACGTTGGGGGGCTTCCACACGAGGTCCTCTGGAGAACGTTGGATAGATTACCGCGCACCCGGTTAGGGAAACTACGAGACTGCAACACCCACGACTCACTCATGGAGGTATGTGACGACTACAACTTGGACGAGAATGAGTACTTTTTCGACAGGCACCCGGGGGCGTTCACGTCCATTCTGAACTTCTACCGGACCGGTAAGCTCCACATGATGGAGGAGATGTGCGCCCTGTCGTTCAGTCAGGAGCTGGACTTCTGGGGCATAGATGAGATCTACCTGGAGTCCTGCTGCCAGGCCAGGTACCACCAGAAGAAAGAACAGATGAACGAGGAGCTCAAAAGAGAGCAAGACACCTTGAACGACAGAGAGGGAGAAGAGTTCGACAACACGTGTTGTGCCGAGAAACGAAAGAAACTCTGGGACCTTCTAGAAAAGCCTAGTTCGTCTGTCACAGCCAAGGTAACCTTTCATTCCAAATGTCATATGTGGACAGAATTCATTTAACTTGTTAATGATGACTTCTTTTCATAATTTATAAATATGCATAGAGAGAGAGGGAGAGAGCAAGAGGGAGAGAGAGAGAGAGATTTGATGAATGCAACATGTGCGACTATCGACTAATAGATCAATTATTCGATCAGAATTCCGCATAACAGTCATAGCTTCTGTATGATCACGATGGGTTAAGTTATATTAGGGCCTTATCAGGCCTGCTGAAATACAATCACTGTTCCTTTGCTGTGTTGTTATCTCAACATAATCCCAACCGTGAGCCCCAGTAGATATGTGATCAGGTGTGGAATGGATGAGCTCAGCCAGTACTGCTCATTACTTCTTCCTCTAAGGCCATGTCAGGATGGGTCAGCTAGAGCTAGATCACAACCATACCTTTACACTGCTCAGAGAGAAAAGAGGAGAGAGAGAGAGAGAGAGAGAGAGAGAGAGAGAGAGAGAGAACACAATGCTTTGTTGTTCAGCTGTAGCTGTTCTTGCCTCGTCTCGGAAATGGAATTAGACCAGGAGTTGATAACAGCTTCTGAAGCTTTATAGGAAGTAGCTATGGTACTGTATGTGAGAGCTGGCATTACTTAACTAACAGGCTGTGGAGAGATACTACACACACACACACACACACACACACACACACACACACACACACACACACACACACACACACACACACACACACACACACACACACACACACACACACCACACACACACACACACAAACAGGTTGTGGAGAGATACTGTATATGTGAGAGCCGCCAGTGCTTTACAAACAGGCTGTGGAGTAGATGAGATCAGTAAGTCCAGTGTGTCAGCATAATGGCTCCTTCACACAGGCATCAATGAGATGCACAATCAATGTTTATCAGGTTAACTTGCAGTTATGTTGTAGTGCTACTGTAAGATTGTACAAATCCAGGCTGTCACTGTGGGCGGGTTGATCTTATACCATTCTGTCTTAGTTATTCTGATATTGGCAATTGAAACTTCAGGCTGATCAAATTCCCAACCAAATATCAATTTGAAGTTACTGATATCTTGATACTGGAAGTATTGAAGTCTCTATCATAAGACGAATGATTTTTCCTACACCAGTGCTTCCCTCAAGGCAAGGTCACTTTGTAGCCCGCTAGGGTGGGCAGACTGTAGCTCCAAAGTCACACAAAATTATGTTTTTATCAAAAATGACAGATTTCAGCATGCAATTACACAGACAATGTGACCGCTCAACTCCATCGTAAATCATGGAGTTGAGTTTAGTCGGCTCGGTCACTGTGTAGTTAACAACCCATTAAGTACGATAATGTCTTGACGTAATGCCTGGCTGCAGTGCTTCCGGTCAGATAGCTGTTTGGCCATACTGTACATTTATGTCACTCCTCTGAGTGGAATCATTAAAAGTCTTGTCTTTGTAGAATTGTAATGTATGTGACAGGAAAAAGTGCATCCTCATCAATTCCTAATTTAGCTTAGAAGGCCAATGTAAAACCACAAAGCCAAACTACTAAAAGCATTAATAATACAGCTGATGCATGTTGAGTTGAGTCTTACCAACATCCTAAGCTCCAAGCCTTCCTGCAAGACTTCAGCTGGGTCCTTGTGTACCCACCAGTCTCCTTGGCTAATGTTGGGATCATCGAACAAACAAACAAACAAACACACACACACACACACACACACACACACACACACACACACACACACACACACACACACAATAACCCATCAACAGATGATCATTGGTCAAACCCATATACATTTATATACTAAAGTATTCCCTGTAGTGTTTTTGTGGACATGACTAGGCGGTCACGAAATTCTGTCAGCCAGTGATTGTCAGGCAAATAACAGTCGGTCTCACGGTAATCGACCGCTAAATAACAAACACATTTAGCATCTCCTGGATTCCTACAAGCCACTGATGCAGACCTTTGGAACATCTACATTTAAAAAGTATAATAAATCCATGTAATATACCCTACACCCTTTCAATAAATCCATTATTTATTTTAGACAGTTCTAAAGAAGCATGATATGAAGAAAATGAAGTCTATTTCAGAAGAACAGAATAGCATACTCTGAGTTATACTTATGTTAGGTCCTGATCTGGCTATGCCAAATGGCTGTGGGCTACACTAGTTCATTTAGCAGACAAGATTTGCTTAGAATTATGTGGCATTATTTTATAGTACGAAGAATACAATTGAACAAAGCTGAATAAAATAGAAAGGATATTTTCTCCAAACGATTTGAGGCAGTGCGCACATGCGGCAATTCTGTGTTTAGCTGTTAACAAAGAAATAGGTATTCTTATATGCTTAATTTAATGTAACTTTAGTTGTTCTACAAACGTTGGTCTCTATGTTTTAATACATTGTAAGGCTGCATGATGCGACTCAAATTATGATTTGAAAAAAGTTGCTTGAAAGGCATGAGCTGTTCTTTGTTTTTTTACGCAGGCTGTACACACTACATCAGTCAGTCATTCACAATTTCACAAGCACTTGAGAATGCCAAGAATTTCACGGCGGCATCCCCTTTGTGTGGCCGTAATGCACCCTAAAAAAGGAATGCCTTTTGCGGCCAGTGGCCGTTGTGCCCTTCTCCCTGAGCGCTGCGTGCTCCGAATCACCTCTCACTCACATGGCTCTCCATTACGTGATTGGGTCTTTCTCACAGGCTACAAGTGAAGACAGACATGTCGGGGACACAACTCCATCCGTCCTTATCCAATTCTGAGATGCATACTGAAGATATTAGAAGAACTATCCACAATTACTTTTCATCAACCAACAAGATGAGTAGGCCTAATGAACAGCAAAAGCACTAGGCTATGTCAATCTACTATTCCAAACATAGTCTGGGACAGTTGTGGGACGCGATAGATCTCAAATTAATACAACCACCAGCATAAAAAAATAAAATAAAAATGTACGCAATGATCAGAACATTTAGCTTAAAATGTTGATAAACTATTAGGCAATGGTGTAAAGTACTTTTACTTTTACTTCACTACATTCCTAAAGAAAATGATGTACTTTTTACTGCATACAATTTCCATGACACTCATTACATTTTGAATGCTTAGCAGGACAGGTAAATGGTCTAATTCACACACTTATCAACAGAACATCCCTGGTCATCCCTACTGCCTCTGTTATGGCGGACTCACTACTCATATGCTTCGTTTCTAAATTATGTCTGAGTGTTGGAGCGTACCCTTAGCTATCAGTAAATTTAAAAAACAAGAAAATGAATTTGAAATGATTTATACTTTTACTTTTGATACTTATTAAGTATATTTAAAACCAAATACTTATAGACTTTTACTCAAGTAGGATTTTACTGGGTGACTTTCACTTTTACTTGAGTCCTTTTCTATTAAGGTATCTTTACTTTTACTCAAGTATGACAATTGGGTACTTTTTCCACCACTGCTATTAGGCTATTTCTTTACATTACAAGCGCAGCAATGCGCACATGGTAGTATGCTATAAGCGTGAATGTTCCATTAGCGGAAAACACCACTATCAAAAGTGACCACAAATGCATTTATGCATGTCATACTTTTATTATAAAGGTGCATTTTTATGTTGAAAATGATCTTCCTCAAACTCACTCGCTGCTTATGTATGCCAGTTAGGCTCTACACCCCTTGTAAAGCCGATTAAAGTTATTCGGCCACTTTAGTTGTGATACAAACCTTATCAAAACATATAGGCCTATTGGCTAGGCTACATGAGGTGTGCGACTATGATTAGAAAAAGTAGCAAAAAAGGCATTGTTTTTTATGCTGGGCATCATTTATAAGTGATAATATATAATTCACAAGTGACTCGCTAATATTGTCACCCAAATCAAATGAAATTTTATTGGTCACATGCACGTGTTTAGCAGGTGTTAATGCAGGTGTAGCGAAATGCTTGTGTTTCTAGCTCCGACAGTGCAGTAATACCTAACAATATCTAAACATTTTACTACATATACACACAAATCTAAGTAAAGGAATGGAATTAAGAATATATAAATATGTGGACGAGCAATGTCAGAGCGGCATAGACTAAGATACAGTAGAATAGTATAGAATACAGTATATACATGTGAGATGAGTAATGCAAGATATGTAAACATTATTAAAGTGACTAGTGTTCCATTTATTAAAGTGGCCAGTGATTTCAAGTATATGTATATAGGCAGCAGCCTTTATGTGCTAGTGATGGCTATTTAACAGTCTGATGGCCTTGAGATAGAAGCTGTTTTTCAGTCTCCCGGTCCCAGCTTGATGCACCTGTACTGACCTCGCCTTCTGGATGATAGCGGGGTGAACAGACAGTGGCTCGGGTGGTTGTTGTCTTTGATGATCTTTTTGGCCTTCCTGTGACATCGGGTGCTATAGGTGTCCTGGAGGCCAGGTAATTTGCCCCTGGATTAGATAGGGGGGTGCTCCCTCTGCTGTTTCCTGAAGTCCACGATCATCTCCTTTGTTTTGTTGACGTTGAGTGAGAGGTTATTTTCCACTTGCACAGGGTGGGCCTCAAGCTTAATGATGAGCTTGGAGGGTAGTATAGTGTTGAATGCTGAGCTATAGTCAATGAACAGCGTTCTTACATAGGTATTCCTCTTGTCCAGATGGGATAGGGCAGTGTGCAGTGTGATGGCGATTGCATCATCTGTGGATCTTTTTGTGCTGTAAGCAAATTGAAGTGGGTCTAGGGTGACAAGTAAGGTGAAGGTGATATGATCCTTGACTTGTCTCTCAAAGCACTTCATGATGACAAAGGTAAGTGCTACTGGGCGATAGTCATTTAGTTCAGTTACCTTTGCTTTCTTGGGTACAGGAACAATCGTGGCCATCTTGAAGCATGTTGGGACAGCAGACTGGGATAGGGAGAGATTGAATATGTCCATAAACACACCAGCCAGCTGAGGACGCGGCTAGGGATGCCGTCTGGGCCGGCAGCCTTGCGAGTGTTAACACGCTTAAATGTCTTACTCACGTCAGCCACGGAGAAGGAGATTCCACAGTCCTTGGGAGCAGGCCGCATCGGTGGCACTGTGTTATCCTCAAAGCGGGCGAAGAATGTGTTTAGCTTGTCCGGAAGCAAGACGTCGGTGTCCACGACGTGGCTGGTTTTCCTTTTGTAGTCCATGATTGTCTGTAGATCCTGCCACATAAGTCTTGTGTCTGAGACGTTGAATTGTGACTCCACTTTGTCTCTATACTGACGTTTTGCCTGTTTGATTGCCTTGCAGAGGGAATAACTACACTGTTTGTATTCTGCCATTTTTCCAGTCATCTTTCCATGGTTAAATGCGGTGGTTGACGCTTTCAGTTTTGCCCGAATGCTGCCATCTATCCACGGTTTCTGGTTAGGGTATGTTTTAGTAGTCATAGTGGGTACAACATCTCCTATACACTTCCTGATAAACTCAGTCACTGTATCAGTATATTTGTCAATATTATTCTCTGAAGCTACCCGGAACATATCCCAGTCGGCATGATCAAAACAATCTTGAAGCGTGGATTCCGATTGGTCAGACTAGCGTTGAATGGTCCTTAGCGCGGGTACTTCCTGTTTGAGTTTCTGCCTATAGGAAGGTAGGATCAAAATGGGGTCGTGGTCAAATTTGCCGAAAGGAGGGCAGGGGCGGGCCTTGTAGATATCCCGGAAGTGTGAGTAACATTGGTTGAGTGTTTTAGCAGCGCGAGTACTACAGTTGATATGTTTATACATTTTGCTTAGTTATAATTCCCATCCAATTATTGTTCAAATCCCCATCAGACTATTCTTGAATTAATCTTGTCTTTACATATACTAAATAATACATATGTGAAATTTGTTTTGATGTAGAATGCACCATTATCATGCACCTGTATTGAAACAGGGTCAGCTGGAAAAAATAAATGTAATCTATGCACTTAAATAGCGAATGGAGGACGCTTTTCCTGTAGTTCATTTGTGTGTGCTTAATGTGCTTAATATTAGGAAAGTTGAGAAATATATTTAGTAGTCCTAGCCTATAGAAAGCTGATTGGATTCTCCTATTTTTTGTAGAGGCCATCACTCTGTTTTCTGGCGCAACTGCATAGTCTATAGAAATGTTGCGCAACATGAGCTCATGGACTCTCATGAAGTGTTTGATTAGATTTTCAATGACATTTCCATTTATGTCAGAGTGATTAGAGCAGACCTGGGCAATTCCAGTCCTCGGGGGCCTGATTGGGTGTCACACTTTTCCCCCATCCCTAGCAAACACACCTGATTTAAAGTAATTGCATTTTTAACTGAAGATCATGATTAGTTAATTATTGGAGTCAGGTGTGTTAGCTGGGGCTGGGGAAAAAGTGTGACACCAATCAGGCCCCCGAGGACTGGAGTTGCTCAGGCCTGGATTAGAGGGACAATAGAGTGCTGAGTACCAGGCAGGTAGAACGTTTGGTAGGCTACTAATGACCATCAGTAGCATCAGAACTTGGAGAAGCCTAATTACCTTAACTAAATAGTCATGTGGAATTTGACTGCCTTCATGACTCGTGATCGCTGGTGTGGCGGTAATATGGTCACCGCAACATGACTGTAATATACTATAGTATTCACTGTAGTTTTTTTTGCAGACTTTACTGTAGTATTCGCTGTAGTGTTTTTGTAGACATGACTGTAGTATACTGTAGTATTTACTGAATTGTTTTTGCAGACGTGGCTAGTATACTGTAGTATTTACTACTACTGTAGTGTTTAGTATATTGTAGTAATACTCTCTGAATAGCGTTAGCTAAAATGGCACAACTACCGGACTACGCCAGTTACGGTTTAATGAGGGGAACGCCTCAACTAGAACATAAGACACAGGTTTGTGACAGGACACCTGTTGAGTTGGGTCAACAGTTCTGAGCAACGCAACGGACCAGACAACATCCTAACAAAAATATAAAATATTTATTATAATTCTAACATGTAAACATTCAACACAGGTTCTAGGCCCATTAAAGGGAAACAGTACAGAAGCAGATATAATGAATAAGCAACGTTTATTAGGTTTGCTTGTTTGATACAGATAACACACATTAACAAGAGTACAGCAACATGATTTAGATCTGTTACTTCCACTAGATAGCTTTCTGAAATACAACAGTGCTTTCACAGAAAATCAGCTGGCCAAGTTCACAAGATGACCAAAAACCATGACAAACGATACTGTACTTCTGATGGTAGGAAAGAAAGAACAGTTAACCAATGCATTTACATAAACAATAGATATTTTAGAAATACAAATTACTACTTAAAGACAGCCACCTTATTGCAGGGCACTGCCAATAAACTGTCTGAAACACAAACCAGAAAAGCCTCTCCAAACAAACCAATTGAAAACAAAAGGAAATTATTGCAGTGGCTTTACATAATGAACATCTTGAATGTTGTCACACATGAATAAATTCACTGATGGTCAAACTCAACACACCAATCAGAACAATCGACCACGCCCCAAACATTTCTTCAAGACAGTATGGTCCCAAAATGGTTGCTCACAGAAATAAACAAACAGCAATAACGCTATACAGCCTATACACACAAAGGACCTTCCAGGTACAAAGCTCTCACCTTAACATGACTAAGGGCTGCTTTTATACATTTCCTGCATGTCCTCCCATAATAAGGATGCTCTCAATACTGTTGTATCCCTTGATTGATTGATTTTATGTGACTATTTAAAAACACAATAGAACCACAAATGAGAAAACAATTCGTTTTGACATTTGTTGAGAATGACACAACAACAAAAACTTTACACATGTATTCCAATCGTGGTCTGTAGTATACTGCAGTATTTACTGTAGTGTTTTTGCAGACTTTACTGTAGTATTCACTGTAATGTACAGAGTGTTCTACCGTATACTACAAAATTCTATAGTAAGCACTGCACAATCGAGGGGGAAACTCAGAGGAAATCCCTAGCATGAGTTCCCCAAGGACAGCACGTTCAAATCAAAACAGCATTGACAAAGTTAGCAGCTAGCAGTAAAGCTAGCTAGCAGGCCAATCGATCTATAAATTCTAAAGTAAGCACTACATGACCGAGGGGGATACTATAGTGTGTAGTATAGAATTATCCAGTATACTACAAAATTCTATAAAAATCACTACGTGACTAAAGTGTGTAGTATAGTATTCTACATTATACTACAACATTCTAAAGTAAGTATACATGATCAAGGGATAGTACAGTGTGTAGTGTAATATTTTACAGTATACAAAAAAAGTCCATAGTAATCACTACACGATCGAGGGATACTACAGTGTGGTGTATAGGATTCTACAGTATACTACAGTTTTCTACAGAATTCTACTACAGTGTGTGTGTGTGTGCCAATGTGTGCGAGTCTGAGTGTATGTGTGTGAGTGAGAGAGAGAGAGAGAGAGAGAGAGAGAGAGAGAATTTATGACTTTTATTAGGATCGCCATTAGCCAACGCCAATGGGGTCTGACACATAATGAAAAAGACATTACAGATGAAAATACTTAACAATTGACATATATTTAAAACGTTAACATAGACATTATAGACTTCCATATAGCATAAAAAATGTGCATTCAGAATCTTGCATTTCTTGGTTATCCCATGCCAGTGGCTGCTGGCCAAACACTAAGTTGTGTGATTCAACGTTTTATTGAGTTTTAAACATTAAGTCAGAAGAAGTGTTCTGACCTTCAGTACTCTATGCATACTGTAGACATGGGTCCACAGTCAGTACACAGAAGAGAAACGTACAACAATGAAGACATGACACTGGTATGTCTGCTATTTCTGTCTGTGGTTTTCTTACCCTGTACCTTCTTTACCCTTCCTCCCTTCTTCTTCCTATCCCTTCCTATCTCTGCCTCAATCCCTCTCTTTATATCCTCTGGCTCCTCCGCTACACCTTCAGCTAAATGTCAGGGAAATGTCACATTATTTTCCATGAGTCTCCAGGCCCAATTAGAAGCTTCCCTCCCTCTTTTACCCGTTCTCTCTCTCTCTTCTTTCTCTCTACCCCCCCCCCCCCCCCCCCACGTCTGCCATACTACACAATGAGATTGTGTCTGATCGCAGGCGTACCACTGTGTCAGCTCCCAGCCCAGGCAAGCTTTTTTTGTTTACATTCACTTCTATTTACATAACCTAACCATACGAGGGCAATGTCAATAAACCATATCATTTAGCGGGATAGAGTAGCTAATGCATTCAATGCAATAGAGCAATAATACATGTCATGGTTTGGTTCTTACAGCAGTAACCCTTAGAGCCTTAGAGAGGTATGTTACATGCTGTGACTACATGGATCTCTAGAAGAATCGTATGTAGTCTGACTCATACCTGTTATCTGATTATGAAATGTAGTTATCTTTGGCTGTTTGTCCTACTGAGATGTGACTCCTTGTTACGTTAAGGTCATACAAAGCCCTCCCTTGCCCTCCTTTCGGCAAATCTGACCACGACTCCATTTTGTTGCTCCCAGCCTATAGACAGAAACTTAAACAGGAAACGCCCATGCTCAGGTCTGTTCAACGCTGGTCCGACCAATCTGATTCCACGCTTCAAGATTGCTTCGATCACATGGACTGGGACAAGTTCCGGATAGCCTCAGACAACAACATTGATGTACACGCTGATTCGGTGTGCGAGTTTCTTAGCAAGTGCATCGGTGATGTCGTACCCACGGGGACTATTAAAACCTTCCCCAACCAGAAACCGTTGATTGATGGCAGCAATAGCGCAAAACTGAAAGCGCGAACCACTGCTTTTAATCATGGCAAGGCGACCGGAAACATGACCGAATACAAAAAGTGTAGCTATTCCCTCCGCAAGGCAATCAAACAAGCTAAGCGTCAGTATAGAGACAAAGTAGAGTCGCAATTCAACGGCTCAGACACAAGACTTATGTGGCAGGGTCCACAGTCAATCACGGATTACAAAAAGAAAACCAGACCCGTTGCGGACACTGACGTCTTGCTCCCAGACAAACTAAAAAACTTATTTGCTCGCTTTGAGGACAATACAGTGCCACTGACACGGCCCGCTACCAAAACCTGCGGGCTCTCCTTCACCGCAGCCAACGTGAGTAAAACATTTAAACGTGTTAACCCTCGCAAGGCTGCCGGCCCAGACGGCATCCCTAGCCGCGTCCTCAGAGCATGCGCAGACCAGCTGGCTGGTGTGTTTACGGACATATTCAATCAATCCCTATCCCAGTCTGCTGTTACCACATGCTTCAAGAGGGCCATCATTGTTCCTGTTCCCAAGAAAGCTAAGGTAACAGAGCTAAACGACTATCAACCTGTAGCACTCACTTCCGTCATCATGAAGTGCTTTGAGAGACTAGTCAAGGATCATATCACCTCCACCCTACCTGACACCCTAGACCCACTCCAATTTGCTTACCGCCCCAATAGGTCCACAGACGACGCAATCGCAATCACACTGCCCTAACCCATCTGGACAAGAGGAACACCTATGTAAGAATGCTGTTCATCGATTACAGCTCAGCATTTAACACCATAGTACCCTATAAGACCCTGGGTCTCGACCCCGCCCTCTGCAACTGGGTCCTGGACTTTCTGACGGGCCGCCCCCAGGTGGTGAGGGTAGGAAACAACATCTCCACCCCGCTGATCCTCAACACTGGGGCCCCACAAGGGTGCGTTTTCAGCCCTCTCCTGTACTCCCTGTTCACCCATGACTGTGTGGCCATGCATGCCTCCAACTCAATCATCGAGTTTGCAGATGACACTACGGTGGTAGGCTTGATTACCAACAACGACAAGACGGCCTACAGGGAGGAGGTGAGGGCCCTCGGAGTGTGGTGTCAGGAAAATAACCTCACACTCAACGTCATCAAAACAAAGGAGATGATCGTGGACTTCAGGAAACAGCAGAGGGAGCACCCCCCTATCCACATCGACGGGACAGTAGTGGAGAAGGTGGAAAGTTTTAAGTTCCTCGGCGTACACATCACGGACAAACTGAAATGGTCCACCCACACAGACTCAGGAGGCTGAAAAAATGTGGCTTGTCACCGAAAACACCCACAAACTTTTACAGATTACAGACTAACATTGAGTGGCTGCTGCCAACATACTGACTCAAATCTCTAGCCACTTTAATAATACAAACTTGGATTTAATAAATGTATCACTAGTCACTTTATATCATGTTTACATACCCTACATTACTCATCTCATATGTATATACTGTACTCCATACCATCTACTGCATCTTGCCTATGCCGCACGGCCATCGCTCATCCATATATTTATATGTACATATTCTTATTCATTCCTTTACACTTGTGTGTATAAGGTAGTTGTTGTGAAATTGTTAGATTACTTGTTAGATATTACTGCACGGTCGGAACTAGAAGCACAATAATTTCGCTACACTCGCATTAACATCTGCTAACCATGTGTATGTGACCAATTAAATTTGATTTGATGTATGCCTCCATCCAAGGAGGGAGACATAGAGCCCGTTACTGTCTCTGTCAGTGACTGTCACTGGTCTCAAGACAGTACACTTCTGCCATATCACTAACCTTTGACTGTGTATGAATGAATGAATTACATTTTATTTTCTTGTCAAATCGCCTGTTGGTAACCCATCCCTTTTGGGATTAATTGACACATTAACAAACATTACAATAATTCACTTTTATAATTCAGTGATAATTGTTCCGGTGTTCTCTGCAGTGTGCACTGTATAAAGAGTGAAACAGAAATCAATACATAATAGTTGTCATGTCCTGACCATAGTAAGATGTCATTTTCTATAGTAGAGTAGGTCAGGATGTGACAGGGGGTGTTTGGGTTTTTTCTATGTTTTCTATTTCTATGTTTAAGTTCTAGTTTTTCTATTTCTATGTTGGGGTTGTTTGGGTTGATCTCCAATTGGAGGCAGCTGATCCTCGTTGCCTCTGATTGGAGATCATATTTAAGTAGGGGTTTTTCTTCCTGGGTTTTTATGGGTAGTTGTTTTCCGTTTTCTCTATGTACCTTTTCCGTTTTGTCTATGTACCTTATTTTGTTTAAGTGTTATCATTAAAAGAAAATATGAGCACTTTACACGCTGTGCCTTGGTCCCCATTATACGACCCTTGTTACAATAGTAAATATGTTTATCCAAGCAATAATTATAACACTAGAGCAGTAGAATTAAGTAAGAATAAAAAATTAAATATATACAGTATATATATCCCGACTCCGGGATGCTGGCCTTCTAGGCAGAGTTCCTCTGTCCGGTGCCTGTGTTCTTTTTCACATCTTAATATTTTATTTTTATTGGCCAGTCTGAGTCTGGCTTTTATAAAAGCCAGTCTGGCTTTTCTTTGCAACTCTGTCTAGAAGGCCAGCATTCCAGAGTCGCTTCTTCACTGTTGACGTTGAGACTGGTGTTTTTCGGGTATTAGCTAATGAAGCTGCCACTTGAGGACTTGCGAGGTGTCTGTTTCTCAAACTAGACACTCTAATGTAATGATCCTCTTGCTCAGTTGTGCACCGGGGCCTCCCACTCCTCTTTCTATTCTGGTTAGAGATAGTTTGCATTGTTCTGTGAAGGGAGTAGTACACAGCGTTGTACGAGATTTTCAGTTTCTTGGCAATTTCTCGCATGGAACAGCCTTCATTTCTCAGAACAAGAATAGACTGATGAGTTTCAGAAGAAAGTTCTTTGTTTCTGGCCATTTTGAGGCTGTAATTGAACCCACAAATGCTGATGCTCCAGCTACTCAACTTGTCTAAAGAAGGCCAGTTTTTGCTTCTTTAAATCAGGACAACAGTTTTCAGCTGTGCTAACATAATTGCAAAAGTGCTTTCTAATGATCAATTAGCCATTTAAAATGATAAGCTTCGATTAGCTAACACAACGTGCCACTGGAACACAGGAGAGATGGTTGCTGATAATGGGCCTCTGTACGCCTATGTAGATATTCCATAAAAAATCTGCCGTTTCTGGCTACAATAGTGATTTACAACATTAACAATGTCTACACTGTAATCAATTTGATGTTATTTTAATGGACAAAAAAACGTATATACATATACATATATATATACAGTTGAAGCCAGAAGTTTACATACACCTTAGCCAAATACATTTAAAGTCAGTTTTTCACAATTCCTGACATTCAATCCTAGTAAAAATTACCTGTCTTAGGTCAGTTAGGATCACCACTTTATTTTAAGAATGTGAAATGTCAGAATAATAGTAGAGAGAATGATTTATTTCAGCTTTTATTTCTTTCATCACATTCCTAGTGGGTCAGAAGTTTACATACACTCAGTTAGTATTTGGTAGCATTGCCTTTAAATTGTTTAACTTGGGTCAAACATTTCGGGTAGCCTTCCACAAGCTTCCCACAATAAGTTGGGTGAATTTTGGCCCATTCCTCCTGACAGAGCTGGTGTAACTGAGTCAGGTTTGTAGGCCTCTGTGCTCGCACACACTTTTTCAGTTTTTCCCACAAATTTTCTGTAGGACTGAGGCCAGGGCTTTGTGATGGCCACTCCAATACCTTGACTTTGTTGCCCTTAAGCCATTTTGCCACAACTTTGGAAGTATGCTTGGGGTCATTGTCCATTTGGAAGACCCATTTGCGACCAAGCTTTAACTTACTGACTGATGTCTTGAGATGTTGCTTCAATATATCCAGATAATTTTCCTTTCTCATGAAACCATCTATTTTGTGAAGTGCACCAGTCACTCCTGCAGCAAAGCACCCCCACAACATGATGCTGCCACCCCTGTGCTTCACTGTTTGGCTTGCATTCTCCCCCTTTTTCCTCCAAACATAATGATGGTCATTATGGCCAAACAGTTCTATTTTTGTTTCATCAGACCAGAGGACATTTCTCCAAAAAGTACGATCTTTGTCGCCATGTGCAGTTGCAAACCGTAGTCTGGCTTTTTTATGGTGGTTTTGGAGCAGTGGCTTCTTCCTTGCTGAGCGGCTTTTCAGGTTATGTCGATATGGGACTCGTTTTACTGTGGATATAGATACTTTTGTACCTGTTTCCTCCAGCATCTTCACAAGGTCCTTTGCTGTTGTTCTGGGATTGATTTGCACTTTTCGCACCAAAGTACGTTCATCTCTAGGAGACAGAACATGTCTCCTTCCTGAGCGGTATGACGGCTGCGTGGTCCCATGGTGTTTATACTTGCGTACTATTGTTTGTGCGGTACCTTCAGGCGTTTGGAAATTGCTCCCAAGGATGAACCAGACTTGTGGTCTACAATTTTTTTCTGAGGTCTTGATTTTCCCATGATGTCAAGGAAAGAGGCACTGAGTTTGAAGGTAGGCCTTGAAATACATCCACAGGTACACGTCAATTAGCCTATCAGAAGCTTCTAAAGCCATGACATCATTTTCGGGAATTTTCCAAGCTGTTTAAAGGCACTGTCAATTTAGTGTATGTAAATGTCTGACCCACTGGAAATGTGATACAGTGAATTATAAGTGAAATAATCTGCCTGTAAACAATTGTTGGAAAAGTTACTTGTGACATGCACGAAGTAGATGTCCTAACCGACTATATATATATATATATGTGTGTGTGTGTGTGTGTGTCTGTCTGTCTGTCTGTCTGTCTGTCTGTCTGTCTGTCTGTCTGTCTGTCTGTCTGTCTGTCTGTCTGTCTGTCTGTCTGTCTGTCTGTCTGTCTGTCTGTCTGTCTGTCTGTCTGTCTGTCTGTCTGTCTGTCTGTCTGTCTGTCTGTCTGTCTGTCTGGTGTCATAAATACACTTTCTTGATAATTACTGACCTTATTGTTTGCTTTTTGTTTTTGCTAATCGTGGGTCAAAGATTCAATGAACTGTTGATTTTTCAGACAGCTACCCTTTGACACGTTAAATTGGATCTGATGTTAAGTTGAGACATTAATTTCAATATCTAGATGAGTTTGGCTCTGGGCAAGTCTTCAGAGCAAACATAACAAACAAAGTGAAGGCAGAAAGAATAAAAGTGCCACATTCGCTTTGTTTTGTCCCTGTCCAATTTAGCAATGGGGAATTACAAATGACAGTGCTGTCAATTGTCATTGTGTGTCAGACGGCCAGGCAACGAATTCCAATTATGCCTTTCTCATGCGTACTTTAGATGACAAATTAAATCTGTTTGTCTTTATTCCCACTCATAAATCAGATGTACGCCAACAGACGCCTGGACTGACACAAAGCTGTGAGTCGGCTGTTTGTGTGTGTGTGCATGTGTATGAGCGTCTGTGTGTGTGTGTGTGTGTATCTCTGACAGCTGTGGAATTACAACCAGTCCAATGGGCCATGACGTTGATTTACAATCAGCCTAGCAGGGAGCAGGTGATAAGTAGCTATCACTCAAACAGAATGAGTTGTGATGAGTAATCATTGTGTCAGGTGAGGAATTCTAAATCAAACGTTGTTGTTGCTAGGCATGTTTATTTATAAAAGCAGACTGTGTTGTGACAGATCACTGTGTTTGTAACTAAAGAAGTCTTTAGAGAAGCCATGTCGTACGCTGCCCTCCATGTTGAACATGCATACATAGAGCCGCGTGCGCACACACGTGCGCACACACATGCACACACGCGCACACACAAACACGCACACACACACACTTTTTCCCATTCTTGAACTAGAGTATTAGTACACGCATGCATGCACGCACGCACGCACTCACACACACACACACAGACACAGGCCTCCGTTTGTGCAGCAGGAGGATTGCGTGCCCGGACGATTGCTACTACTTCCGTGGGAGCTGGGCGGCCCGTGGCGTCTCTCCCCACGCCTGTCATTGGGTTTCTCATGGCCCCATAAATCAGGCCTGGAATCAGAGGGTCCGTCCCAAATGGCAGCCTATTCCTTATTTAGTGCACTACTTTTGACAAGGGCCCATAGTGAATAAGGAGGCCATTTTGGAAGCAGCCAGATGCTCACATTTCCCTCTGAGAAAGTGCATCCTAACTCCCCCTTCGGTCAATAGTGACTGATTCAATGTAGAGACTTGAACTGTGCACATTATTACATTATTATTATGATGATTATTATTACATTATTATTACATTACATGTTATATTACATTATTCTTAAAAGCCATAACACAATTTTCCTTTGCAACTCCTAGGGTATCATGTACAGACTTTTTACTAAGTCTTTTATTTGAAGATCATGTGTGGAGTGTACAGAGCGTGTCTTAATAAGTCAAAGACTCCTGCTGGCTATTGATTGCTGGGTGCTGCTCAGTCGTAGCCACTCTAGTATTCTAGTGGTATGGGTTCATGGACAAAGACCAGCTTTTCAATTGATCAGTAGGCTGACCTGTGACCTGTTGTTTTTTTTCCCCATTCTAGAACTTAGTGCTGAGACATTAGTGCTTTTTGAGGTCGGTTCGGTTTTGCTTCGATTATGAAAAAATGATCACGGTTTTCGATTTCGACAATATTTTTTTACATTAAATGCACCATGCATTATGTGGGTTGAATGCTGTAACAACACAAATAAAACAATTAATACAAGTCCCATGATATTAGTGACTGCCCATTACTGCATATCACTTATTAACCATCATTTATTCACATTACTTTTATAAAATATTTGTTTTATTTTGTGAACGTATTATTTAATTCCAAGTCATCATCTCATCTCTATAGAGCTGCTACCTTTGCTGTTTGACATACTTTTATGACTGCTGAATACCAACTATCAATGCACTTAGCAACTGCTTTCTATCCCTCTCGCGCGTTCTCTCTTCTCTCTGTCTCTGTCAAATAGGTCTCTGTGTCTGCTCCACCCAGACCGGACAAGTAAGTGGGCGCGCAATGTATTATGGTTATTGGTCTGATGTATATCTACAGAAAATGAGCATCAAGCTCACAGAATAAAACCGAACGAAATGAGATTCAGATAATTGAACCAACGTAGGCCAATTAGTTATTTAAAAACCGAAAAATAACCAAAATGTAGGTTAATTGCTCAGAACAACTAGAACTAGAGTATTAGTACGCACTTACACACACACACACACACACACACACACACACACACACACACACACACACACACACACACACACACACACACACACACACACACACACACACACACACACACACACACACACACACAGTGAAATAGCATCTTGGGAGCTAATGGCGATGCTAAATCACTTGGTTATAAATAGCTCTAGTCTCACACCCACACACCACACACATACGAGATCCTCCTCAATTATTGCTGTCTGACAGTACAAACCACAGGAGGGCTATAGAGGACTTACATTTTTAGAACAAAATGTTCTAGCCTCCTTACTTAATTCAAGAGGATTGTCCTCCTGTGGTGTCATTTTGGGATTCCTCAGAAGAGAAAAGGAGATGATTTTTGTAATGGGTCCTACATGTACAGAAGAAAAGAGATAAAACTAACAGAGGGAGTTAGTAGCTGAGTCTGTCTCTTTCTAAAATAGGAAAGTCAGCAAGCTACTGTATAACTGACTAACAGGATTCATGGATGTTAAAGCGAATTATAGAACCAGAGTTCAACTGTCTCAACCCAAATGTTGTCCACTGGGGTCTCTCTCTCTCTCTCTCTCCAGTGCCCAATGTTTAACTTCTTTAACTCCCAGGTTGGTGCAGATCAGATATCACCAGTCTACGGTCACCAGTCTGCTATGTTTGCTATAGCAAGCCATCAGAGAGGATCCAGAAGCTGGTACTTGTGTGAAAGCCAAGATGATCCTGATTTAATGATGTGTTGAGTCCCTGGTGCTGGTGTGCAGCTCCGTCTTTAGTAGCTGCGGTCAGTAGCTGCGAGGTGGGGCTCTTGAGTTGGCTCCGGGGACATGGAGATAAAATGATGGGGGAATGGAATGGGGTGAGTTGGCTGTGGGAATGGGGAGAGAGTGTTAGCCACAGCAGAGCAGAGGGAGTAGAGGGTGGAGGTAGGGCCTGACAATGGAGGTAATGACTGAGGAGGGGGTGACTTGTCTTAGCCACAGTAGAGCCACATCCTTATTAGCCACATCCTGTCCATTATTCATTGTGGATCTGTCGTGTTGGGCAGGGAGCGATGAGCAACCAGCCATCACCATTAGCACGACTGCCTGGGAGAGGAGAGGAGAGGAGAGGAGAGAGAGAGAGGAGAGGAGAGGAGAGGAGAGGAGAGGAGAGGAGAGGAGAGGAGAGGAGAGGAGAGGAGAGGAGAGGAGAGGAGAGGAGAGGAGAGGATGAAGTTACTTAAGACGGCTGGCTGGCTCTTGGTTCCACTCACGTGTACCACTGAACGTCATGATACAGGCATTTTCCTCTGCTGCCAGCTATTTATTAGATATTCTTAGCTCAATCAATGTACTTTATAAGCTTGTTGTCACATAATGGTACATGCTTATACTATAAATACTATGGATAGTAGTATTACACTACTTATACTATATATAGTACTGTTATACTATACTTATCATGTAATCCTGTAAGCCTGATGTTTATTTCGTGCAGCTCATAGTTTCAGCACTGGACAGCTCCAGAGTATAAGCCACTCTCCCATATTGACTCCTGTGTGTGTGTGTGTGTGTGTGTGTGTGTGTGTGTGTGTGTGTGTGTGTGTGTGTGTGTGTGTGTGTGTGTGTGTGTGTGTGTGTGTGTGTGTGTGTGTGTGTGTGTGTGGGTGTGTGTGGGTGGGTGCGTGCGTGCGTGTGTGTCTGTGTGTCTGTGTACCAATGAGAGACATCTTGACTGAAGTGGGCTCAAAGTGAGCTGAAGATGCCCATTGTTGAAATTATCATCTTGGAGAAGGATCCCTGGCTATTATTCGTTCAGCAACTGCTTTGAACACGAATCGGAATCCCATTCCAAAAGTCTTTGATATAGATTGCGCTGAAGGATAAGAGTGGGCAGCAGGGTGTATATGTGGCCATGTGTTGCTCAATTGGCAAGAGCGCACAGCTGGCAATGCCAATGTTAGTTACATTTCCGCAGGGATCACATACACTTACTAGAAATGTATACAAGTGCTGTCAATTTGTATAAAAGCAATTGGCTTATATTATTGTTATTACATTACAGAGCAGGCAGGAGGTATATGTTTGTTAATATGTTTTCCCTCTGAAAAAGGGGTGCTGTCCAGGTTGAACAGAGTTCAGGTCTTCTCTGTTTCCTCCCAGCAGTGAAATATCTTCAGTTGAAATTGCTCTGGACTGAATTAGCATGCTCTCTAAGTATGTGAGTGTGAGATTAGATAAAACATGACTTCATTCTCCCCGAGTCAGCTGAGATCAGTAAAAGGCCTAGTCTGAAGACCAGTGTGATCAAAGAACAACTCCCGCTCACTGTATCATAGAGGAACATGATGTCTCGTTTACTATTGAAGTCCCCTTCCAAGCCTTGAACAAGAACTTCTCTCTTTCTGTGACAACTAGTGATATGGGAATCGTTTGGTGTGTGTGTGTGTGTGGTGTGTGTGTGTGTGTGTGTGTGTGTGTGTGTGTGTGTGTGTGTGTGTGTGTGTGTGTGTGTGTGTGTGTGTGTGTGTGTGTGTGTGTGTGTGTGTGTGTGTGTGTGTGTGTGTTCGCATGTGTGCGTGCTTGCATTTGGTCAGGTCTTGTTAATTGCATGCGTTTGAATGGCTTAAGGTTTGTTGCCTTTACACTGAATGCTTCTTGCTTACTTTGAACCTTGAATGTGCTGATACAAAAACACCAAACAGCTTCAAAGGAATTATAGCATGAAAAACATCACTTCAAATCAAATTTTATTGGTCACATACACATGGTCAGCAGATGTTAATGCGAGTGTAGCGAGTCTAACAAATAATCGAACAATTCCCAACAACTGCCTAATACATACAAATCTAACAAGTAAGCAAACACTTCCCCAACAACTACCTAATACACACAAATCTAAAGGGGTGAATGAGAATATGTACATATAAACATGTGGATGAGTGATGGCTGAGCGGTATAGGCAAGGTGGGGTAGATGGATTAAAATACAGTATATACATGTGATATGAGTAATGTAAGATATGTAAACATGATTAAAGTGGCATTATTTAAAGTGGCATTGTTTAAAGTGACTAGTGATCCATTTATTAAAGTGTCCAGGGATTAGGTCTCAATACAGTATATACATGTGATATGAGTAATGAAAGATAATAAAGTGTCCAGTGATCGGGTCTCAATGTGGACACCAGCCTCTCTGAGTTAGTGATTGCTGTTTAGCAGTCTGATGGCCTTGAGATAGAAGCTGTTTCTCAGTCTCTCGGTCCCAGCTTTGATGCACATGTACTGACCTCGCCTTCTGGATGATAGCAGGGTGAACAGGCAGTGGCTCGGGTGGTTGATGTCCTTGATGATCTTTTTGACCTTCCTGTGACATCGGGTGCTGTAGCTGTCATGGAGGGCAGGTAGTTTGCCCCCGGTGATGCGTTGTGCAGACCGCACCACCCTCTGGAGAGCCTTTCGGGCGGTGCAGTTGTGTGTGTGTGTGTGTGTGTGTGTGTGTGTGTGTGTGTGTGTGTGTGTGTGTGTGTGTGTGTGTGTGTGTGTGTGTGTGTGTGTGTGTGTGTGTGTGTGTGTTGTCATTGGCTGGCAGGGTGGACCTGAATCGTCCCTCTGCCCTGGCCCTATAGAATTGGCCATGTCACCAATATAATGACTGCAACAGCGGTCAACACAATCAAGAGACACACATGATACAGAGACTGGTAAAAATCTTTATTCCCTATATCAGGGAAGGGCAACTCCAGTCCTAGGGTGCCTGATTGGTATCACACTTTTGCCCCAGCCCCAGCCCCAGCTAACACACCTGACTCCAACATTCAACTAATCATGGTCTCCAGTTTAGAATGCAATTAGTTTCATCAGGTGTGTTAGCTATAGGGCTGAGGGAAAAGTGTGACACCATTCAGGCTCCTGAGGACTGGAGTTCTCATCTCTGCCCTATATAGCCCACTACTTTTGGCCAGAACCCTATTGGCCCTGGTCAAAGGTAGTGCACTGTATGGGGAATAGGGTGCCATTTGGGACGCAACCCTGCTCTTCTTGATGTCACGGCCTCTTTCATTGGTGGAATCCTTGCAGTAGCAGCTGTTCTAGAGACGTGATTTGTAGATGAATGACTTTACGGAAAGAGAGAAGGCAAACAAGGCAGAAATAGAAGCCAGAAGAAAACCTTCATCAAGCCAGAGAACAAACATCTGATTGGGGAGAAAACCGAGAGGGGCCTTGACTGTTAGAGCTAGAGGACTTTTGCCAAAGACCCAGTTTCACCTTGCCAAAACGCTACTCAGACTGGCACACAGACATGCGCACACACACACAGCTAGGTAGACATGCACGTACACACACACACCGTTTGAGGCTGCTGAGGGGAGGATGGCTCATAATAATGTCTGGAACGGAGTACATAGAACTGCATCAAACACCTGGAAACCATGTGGATGATGTATTTAATACCTTTTCCCCGATTCCGCTCCATCCATTACCATGTGCCTGTCCTCCCCAATTAAGGTGCCACCAGCCTCCTGTGACACACACACAAGCATACACACACACACACACACACACACACACACACACACACACACACACACACACACACACACACACACACACACACACACACACACACACAGAACATAAATTCATACTTCAGTAAATCATTGTTTTTCAAGCAAAACAGATACCTAGAAGACAAGCTGCACTAGTAATTGTATTCCAGTGTTAATACACTAGTAAAGCCAGGTAGAGAAGGGCCGATAACAATAACGATTTTGGGGGGTCAAGGAGGCTGATGTTGGTGTCAAACTTTCCCAGAGACAGCCATGTATTCGTCAATGCATCAATTTTCAAATCAAACAATACATTTTACTTTGTTTTTACCAATATAACTACATAACAACATAATGGTAATACTTGAATTTGAATGGTAAATCTCTTGATAAACTGGGTAAAGCAAGATGGCATAGGCCAACTCACAATATAGGTGAATGCATATTCAATAGGAGTGTGTGCATGCAATGAGTTTTTTTAGCTTTTTTTGGCTGATCAGTGGAGTCTATGGTACTACAGATGACAAACAATCTGTTTGCCTTCCATTTGTGACTTAATTAGCCTACTGATCCACATATTTGCATAGAACCATCACTCCAGCATGTCACGCCTGCATGGAAGGACATCCTATAGGCCAAGGTTAGGCAACCGTAGTCCTGGAGTGCCGTGTTTTTGATTAAACAGACCTGTAAGACCAGGTGTGTTGAATTTAGGCAATCACTGAACTGATCAATTAGCTCAGTTGTTCAGGTGTTGTGTCTATGTTGGAATCCTGCAGCAGCCCCGATATAGGCACTGCTGTTAGTTTGAGAATATAAAATAACATCTATTCAATGCAAATTAATCCAACGTAACGTCATGATTTGTGATCACGGATGCTTATGAAATTGTAGTCATTTTCTGTGATTGGGAGAAAAAAAACAAGACGCATCTCTAAACAACTCAGCTGCCAGGACGAAATTTGTTAACAACTCAATTGGTAAGTTCAGCTATCTGTCAAGAAATGGCCGGGTTGTAACTTCATCCTACTGCTACGATTGGGTAGAGTGAGGCTGTAATTCCGATCTCTTTCACATCTCGCATGTCTCTCCATTGCTCATATCACTTGCCGCAGTTTACTGATAATATGAGAACAAGCTCAATGGAGATGACATTTGCTACCAAGCTATAAATGTGCATAATATCTAACAAGGGGTGCGAGGGTGGGTAAAAAGCTGAAAAAACTATGCATGTTCTGTGTGAATGACTCAAATCTGCCCATAGTTTGAGAAGTAAGAACACACACACATGCATGCTGATCTACAGTTTTCTTGGTCCATAAACATGCAGGAAGATTTGTAGGTAGCTAATCCTAATGCCATCCTTTATTTAGACATTTTAAAACACTTAATTCTCTCCCTATTACGACAATCATCTAATCTGACTATCAACTGTCAATTTAAAGATGCCATTGCGGTTGGTCAGATCAGCACATCAGTAATAGCTAAAGTTACACCGCAAGACTGACGAAAATGGTGCAAGTTCAAAATGATAACCAGCTAACGTTAGCTAGCTATGTTGGCTACTAGCTCCTATCTGATATCTTATCACCATGTTAATCGAGCCAGTTAGCTAGCATAGTAGAGCTATGCAGAGAGTAGCAGTGGTGTAAAGGGGGGGGGGGGGGGGGCAATGCAAATAGTCTGGGTAGTCATTTGACTAGGTGTTCAGGAGTCTTATGGCCTGGGGGTAGAAGCTGTTTAGAAGCCTCTTGGACCTAGACTTGGCGCTCCGGTACTGCTTGCCGTGCGGTAGCAGAGAGAACAGTCTAGGGTGGCTGGAGTCTTAGACAATTTTTAGAGCCTTCCTCTGAGGTCCTTGATGGCAGGAAGCTTGGCTCCAGTGATGTACTGGGCCGTTCGCACTACCCTCTGTAGTGCCTTGCAGTCAGAGGCCGAGCAGTTGCCATACCAGGCAGTGATGCAACCAGTCAGGATGCTCTCGATGGTGCAGCTGTAGAACCTTTTGAGGACCCATGCCAAATCTTTTCAGTCTCCTGAGGGGGAATAGGTTTTGTCGTGCCCTCTTCACGACTGTCTTGGTCCGCTTGGACCCAGTTAGTTTGTTGGTGATGTGGACGCCAAGGAACTTGAAGCTCTCAATGCAGTCCTCTACATCATGCAGTGCTCATGGCTCAGGCAGTGAGTGGCGGCTGGCATAGGAGCAGCTTTGTTATGTAGAGGGACTATCGGCCCGATAAATTGGCTCGCCAGAAAGCCAGTGTAATGTCACAGTGTCAGTCAGTGCTGGGACTGAGGCCAGGGTGAGGACTCAAGCCAGGGTGAGGACAAGCCAGGGTGAGGACTCAGGCCAGGGTGAGGATTCAATGACAAAATACTTGAAGCCAGGCAGCAGTTTCAGTTGTGATCATTTTAACACAGACACAGAAGCTCCTCACTGAACATCATCTGCACAACATTACAACATCATGGAGGATGTGCCAGAAACTCTGAACACTCTTAGTGTTCCTTACTGTCTCAATGGGATTAGGGAAAACTGCCAGGGAATCAGGGAATGTCCTGCGATATAGGGCTTTCCCTTACTGGGAGGATGTTTCTGGAATTACGCTCACAACACACTATTCTGTACATCACTCATGCTACATGTGATGTGAGCATTCTATACATCATGGGACATGTCCACTCTTGGCCTCTTTGCCACACAACAGGTCAAACCTTTACAGCATAAGCGCTCTCAGCTCCATCTTTATATTGCAAAGGCATATTCAGCATAGTTCCAACTGCTTCTATTCGTGCACTTGTGTGTGCTTAAGCTAATATGTTCTGCTGCCTTTGGTCCCTGTCAGTGAAAAGATTGAGTAACCATCTCTGTTTTATCAGTTGTAGAGGTGGTTATCTCCTCTTTTGTTTGTTGTGCTTTTGTTTTTGTGAATGCCCCCCCCCCCCCCCCCCCTTCAGCATTCACCCTTTTCTGTGCAATCTCTGCAATGCTAAAAAGCCTGCCACCACTGTCACCATAGCAACTGTCACAGCCAGGTCGCTGAAGATCCAAGGCAAAATTCCACGTCCGTCCAGGTACCCAGGAGATTACTTCAAAACCGGCCAGTAGGGGCAACAGTGAGCGCTATTACCATCAAGCCGGCTCCGAGATTTGCTTGTTCAATCCCAGTGCTAACCCTTACCTTAACCATTCAGAAGGAATGCCTTCACTTAACCGTCAAGTTGTTTTTGTTTTAATCCTATCCCAAACCTTAGCCCTTACCTTAACCATTCAGAATGAACCCCTAAACTTAACCTTCAAAGTTTATGGACAAATGTCGGATTCTGACGTGAGACTGTGAGAGCTTGTTGACTGTCACTGCTGCCATGCTTGAACTCACTGCTGTCTTTCCTGAGGATCGGCTGTGTGTGTTATTGTGTGTGTGTGTGTGTGTGTGTGTGTGTGTGTGTGTGTGTGTGTGTGTGTGTGTGTGTGTGTGTGTGTGTGTGTGTGTGTGTGTGTGTGTGTGTGTGTGTGTGTGTGTGTGTGTGTGTGTGTGTGTGTGTGTGTGTGTGTGTGTGTGTGTGTGTGTGTGTGCCTGTCTGTCTGCCTGTCTGTCTAGGTATATGGCTGTCTGTCAGTCGTCTTTGCTTGTCTATATCGTTGATAAAGGTTGTCTCTGGTTGTCTTTGTTATAGTTTAGATTCTGCCAGTAAACCTCTTCTACATGTCTTAGAGACAGTATCTGTCTCTAAGGGTCACATTGATTCTGTAAAACTCATTATCACTTCACACATCCTGGCTGAATCTGTTATGAGGTGTCAGACGTGTGCCAACATCACACTCACACTCTCCTTGCAGGTGATGATCAGAGCTTCACAGAGAGCTGAATGACTGACTGGATGTTAGGAGATGATAACATGGACACAGATCTGTTTGTGCTGACCAACTCCTACGCAAATGGATCTGGGACTAGGCTAGAGGGATTTTCGATTTCAGCCTGTTTGGAGCCAGTGTGGCCTACAGAGGAACTTTGGTGTAAGTCTCAGCTGACCAAACACGAGGACTATCACTGATCTCTAAGCAACCGAGCTGGACTGTGTGATAGGAGGGTAGATTTGGCCAGTGTGGGTTTGCCTGCGGTGGACAGAGTTGGACGGAGCAGAAAAGCTCTGTAGCCAGCTGGCCTGGAAGTTGAAACCCTCACCAAACGGGGGAGGACCATCACTAACTAGGTTTCCATCCAACCATTTCATGTGGATGAAAAAAAGTAATGATGGAAAACGGAAATGTGGGTAGAATTTCTTCAATGTCCACAGACAATTCGTTCGTTCGACATGGTGGGACCTTTTAGTGTCTGTAAAACGAATTATGCAAGGAATGCAGACGGAAATGCCTTCATGCGCAAATATTGATATAGTAACCATCATGTCGAAGTAAACTTGGAGTCACGCGGTAATATGTTGTGTGATCCTCCCACTATGACTCGGCAATGCATTTCAGGTAATTAGGCTACAGATGAAATCAATTATGATGAACTTCACAAGGTGGTGAAGATGCACGGTGATGAGCTTGATGCTCCTTTCCAATAAATATCGAGGGTCTTATTCTGGTGACATGATGATCAATGCTTGACTGCTGTTTGACAAATAATAGTAACCTTGCTCTTATCCATAATAATCTCATCATGTAGACTATCCTACCTGCACTGTATATGCGATCAGTTGGCTAAAGCCAGAGTGGGCACATTTGCTATATAACGCAATTTTAGTTGTTGTTGATGAAACCATCGGTAGAGTTGAAAATGCGATGGAAACCCATTTAACATGTATATTTTTTCAGTACAGGGGAAAGTACTTTTTATGTGCACTACGTCATCACACACAATCAGTTTGATGGAAACATATCAATGTTGGAAAAATGCCCCTGTTGTTTCCGATTGTCTCCAATTGGATGGAAACCTAACTAGTGTTGGTCACCCACTTTTGGTCTAAAGCAAATGTTGGTAGATCTGTCAAACATCAGCAGCCATCCATTTCCCAGTGTTTCAGCTCCGCTCGACAACTCCACTGTATAAGCCACTCTACCATGTCATGGTAAGTGAATTCACAGGGATTTTTGGGCCCATGCCAGAAAGGAGATGATATCCTGATATCAGTTGTGCATCACATAAAAACACATTTGAGCTCATACTTTAGATCTACTACTAAAGGCAGCCTAGGAGCAGCAGCATCGCTGCGGGT
The DNA here is from genome assembly GCF_965601325.2 of Salmo salar. Taxonomy (NCBI): domain Eukaryota; kingdom Metazoa; phylum Chordata; class Actinopteri; order Salmoniformes; family Salmonidae; genus Salmo; species Salmo salar. The sequence continues at coordinate 59,356,350 of NC_138302.1, read as the reverse complement.
CATTCTTCCTGTCCCCTCCAGGCTTCCATCCATCCTGTCTCTTACCAGTGGGAGCAGGAGGGGCTGAATGTACACACACACACACAACCCCCTCCCCAGCCACCCCCTTCCCACACACACACGGTTCTAACTACATCCTCTTCCTGATGGGATCACATCAGTCTCCTTCAGACCCTCAGCGGGGGGAGCAAGGACCAGAGGACCAGAGGACCAGAGGACCAGAGGACCAGACCCACAGCGGGGGGAGCGAGGACCAGAGGACCAGATCCTCTGCCTGCTGCTTCTATTTTTAGGACCCCCCCTGGGCTTGCGCCGTGTTTGTGTGTATGTGTGTGTGTGTGTGACAGGCCAGGAGTCAGTGAATAGTATAAATATAGACCTCTGCTGCGTCTTGACTCTCCTCCTCATCTTGCCAGGCATGAATAATTGAGAGGAGAAAGGAGATGGAATGGGAATGGTTCAGGAGATGGAGATGAATGGTTCAGGAGATGGAGACGAATGGTTCAGGCAGAGTGGCTTCCTATCCAGTCGCACACACTGATTAGCGACATACTGACTGATACTGTGCTGGGTGTGTGTCAGAGAGGGAGAATGAGAAAGAGAGACTGGAGGGTGGGTGTGTACATGTGTGAGAGTCCTACGCAGATTATTTGGTGATCACAGCTGCATTCTATCCCTGTAGTCTCCGGGGCGATTTGGCCACAGCTGTATCAACAATGCCCCGGTCTTGGCTGGTATTTGGTCTTCTTGGCTGTCTTGCGCGCTTGTGCCTGTGTTTATGCATTTGTGTGTGTGTCTGCTTGTGCGCGTGTGTGTGTGTTTGTGAGTGTGGTTGGGTGTGTGTTGCTGTGTGTGTTGTTCAAGCCATCAAGCTGTGGGAAATGTGGAAGACACGATCTCCTCCCGTATCCATGGTAACCCTGTCCCTCTCAGAAAGGCAGGAAGGGAGGGAGGAAGGGAGGGAGGAAGGGAGGAGGAGAAAGAGAGAGGTCTAAACTGCTATTCACAATTAGGAGGCTGTATTAGGCCACATTATCTAACGCTCAACAGTATTACACAGTATCACTCGGATGTTGCCAACCGCTGCATGGCTTCTAGCAACCTGGAAGAAAATAGTATGCCATTTGCAATGACTCATCATATCCCAATGCATATGCTATGATTTTACAATGAGACGTTCAGACACGGAGCAGCTTGCAAAAATCTTGTGAGTCATGTGCTGCTGGCAGTTCTCTGTACAGTGAGCTCTCAGAGGGGTTGTTGTCTGGAGAAGAGCATGGATGGATAGTTCCTCCAGCTAAACATATCATTGTCACGATCAATACAACTGTTTCAATCGGACATGCAGTCGCAGACCAGTTCAGGTTGACTGACTTTCTAACCTTCTAGGTTTCTAAACAGTAACCATAACAACAAAGTGTCTCTAGTTTATGTGTCAGCTGAGAAAGGAAGGAAATAATGAGAGGGGGAAATAGAAAGGTCAAAGAAAGACAGAGAGAAGGGAGAAAGCAGAGAAATGGAAAGAGCGAGGAGAGAGCTGAAGGCAGAGAGAGAAAGAGAGAGAGAGAGAGAGAATGCTTGCCGGTGTATGTGTGTGTGAGACTGTCAAACTTGCTTTTCACAAGCAGCTCCAAGTAGCTACCTTCTGTCGAGCATCAAGGGGGTTGTCATGGCAAAGGCAGCCCGGACGCCAAGCCTCTGAGAGCATGGCATGATGTACCCATGGCCGATATAGCCATCCCTGGCCTAGGGAATGATGGGAAACTGGAGGTCAGGGGTCGACCAGACCAGGCAGGGCTGAAGGAAAATATATTTTGATCTCAACCTTAGTATCTTGGTTTTTTCTCCTCTTTTACTCTCTCTGCCCTATAGGCTACATGAGAGAAAGAGAGAGGGGAGATAGAAAGAGAAACAACATGAGCGATATCCCTGGGTAGTCTCACAGCTCCTTGAGTGCCTGTTGTGTACTGTGAGTTTAGTGACGATGACGGAGGAGGGATTCTCAGGAAAAGCCTGGTTAGAGCACAACGCACACACGTATAGCACTCAGCTGGGCCTGCTAATGAGAGGGATGCCAGTCTGAGCACTGGGAGTTCCTTCCTGTTGCATGGCCCTCTGGGACGGCAAAACACTTCTCAGGATGTACACTCCTGTATAACACTGTATGTACATCAGAACAGTCTGAGCTGTAGCGCACTCAAAACACACACACAAGCAGGACTTTGTGAGCTCTATATTCCATGTTGAAGGTTCAAAGTTCAATAAAGCTTTGGTTCAGAGGTGTGTGAGACATGCAGACAGAGACAGTCAGGCACCTGACCCTGAATAACACACGTACAGGCAGACACGCACGCACATAGAGCAGAGGATGAATCATAGCTACTGGGACCTGACAAGCATGGCATCTCCTGAGAGAGGGGAGTACACAGTCTGTAGGAGAGAAACAGAGAAGCAACTGAAAACCAAACTGTTGTCGGGAACTCAAGGAGTGAATTAACAGGGGAAAAAGAGCTAATTTTAAAAGGGTTAGGATGCTTCCTTTTGTGTGTAATGCAGGAGCATCTTGGAGGAGGAAGTAGTTGTGTTAAGTGGTACACATCCTGTAATAATACACTGTAGAACCATTATACTGTGAAGCCTTTTAGAGATAATCAAAGTGGAGCATCCTGTACAGAAAACTCTGTTTGCATCCCCAATCAAATAAAATTGTCACAAATAAATTGTCACATGCACCGAATACAACAGGTGTAGACCTTACTGTGACAGGTTAGTCGAGGTAATTTGTAAAATGACTATGCATAGATAACAAACAGTGAGTAGCATCAGTGTAAAAACAAGGGGGGGTCAATGTAAATAGTCCGGGTGGCCATTTGATTAATTGTTCAGCAGTCTTATGGCTTGGGGGTCGAAGCTGTTAAGGAGCCTTTTGGTTCTAGACTTAGCGTTCTGGTACCGCTTGCCGTGCAGTAGCAGAGAGAGTCTATGACTTGGGTGACTGGAGTCTTTGACAATTTTGGCACCCTGTTTCCTATGTCGTGCATCAGGGCTCATAGGGCTCTGATTCGAAGTAGTGCACTATGTGGGGAATAGGGTTCCATTTGGGACCCTGTGAATCTTATCATCATAAAGGATCTTCAGGGTTTCATGAATAACACTTTCAATGAGCTTCCATTTTATTTGTTTATTTAACTAGGCAAGTAAGTTAAGAACAAATTCTTATTTACAATAACGGCCTAGGGACAGTGGGTTAACTGCCTTGTTCAGGGGCAGAACGACAGATTTTTACCTTGTCAGCTCGGGGATTCGATCTAGAAACCATTCGGTTACTGGCTCAACGCTTTAACCACTAGGCTACCTGCCGCCCCATTTCCTTTAGCTTAGGTCGTCATTGTTTCAAGGAAACATCACTCAAGTGCACATCTTGTCAATGACACAATAATACATAATATATTACATTACTCAAGTACACCAGTACAATATTAGTGACTATTAATGGCTGTATGCTGGCAGACTACCCATTCCTTCAGAGCTGTTTGGTGTTGTGTTGTCTGCTTATCTAGGACTGATACGCCCACCAACAATGTCTGGGGAATCTTCAGAAATAGCTTGTTGGAGGTTGGGACAACCTTGTCTAATCCAATGTCTAACAGAACATTCTGTCTACTATACTGTGTGATGAGAGTGCTGTAGTGGGCCTGGTGTGATGGATATATGACAGTTGACGAGAGGGCTCCGGGTGTGCGTAGTGTCTGAGTTGCAGGTGCTGTCAATCTGGTGTGTCACAACCAGCCATATCCAAACCCCTGGCTCTCTGTCTCTCTCTCTCCCTCCATCTCTCTCGCTCTCTCTCTCGTCAATATTCACTCACATAGCCCTTTGACACACAGACAGCATAATACATACAAACAAACAGCAGCAGATATCGGTGCGCTCGGCTCACGCTTACTCATTTTAGACAGATCACCTGGGGCTACATAGCCGCTATTTTTAGACAGACAGAGAGTTTCATCATGCATGTTGCCTTAGGGTCCAGAGTTAGTGCATATCACCAGTCTGCCTTGTTGTTTACTGTCTGCTGTCACAAACAGTAGTACAGCCACTGACTTTCTCTCTCTCTCTCTGTGTGTGTGTGTGTGTGTGTGTGTGTGTGTGTGTGTGTGTGTGTGTGTGTGTGTGTGTGTGTGTGTGTGTGTGTGTGTGTGTGTGTGTGTGTGTGTGTGTGTGTGTGTGTGTGTGTGTGTGTGTGTGTGTGTGTGTGTGTGCGTTGCTGCTTGAAGCAGTTGTTTACTTCCAGACTTTGTCATGTTTGTCTATTACAGTGGGATTACTAACTACCCACGGCCCTCACCCTAGAGAGAGGAGAGAGAGGAGAGAGAGAGGAGAGGAGAGAGAGCAGAAGAAGAGAGAGAAGAGAGAGAGCAGAGGAAGAGAGAGAGAGCAGAGGAAGAGAGAGAGGAGAGAGAGAGGAGAGAGAGAGGAGAGAAGAGAGAGAGGAGAGAGAGAGAGAGAAGAGAGAGCAAGAGCAGAGAGACAGAGAGAGAGCGAAAGAGAGAGTGCGAGAGCAAGAGAGAGAGCGAGAGAGAGGAGACCAAGCAAAACAGAAAGGTAAAGAGCATCATGTGTAGAGGGAATTCCCGTTAGTTGGCAACAAGGGCAGGAGGTACCAGAGGGAACGCAACACAACACTGGCTTTCCTCCTATAGTGGAACGTGACCTCATAGCTACAGCAGCAGCAGAGGCAGCAATGTGCCAATATTAAACTCCCTGTCTTAGCAACCTTTTTATAGCAGCCTCCCAATCCTATTAGCTCTATCCTTTCTTGTCCTACACGGACACCTCTTCCCCACAGGCCACACTCCCGGGGGCCACACACACACATGCATAGACACACACACAGTCACGCTCCAGGGGACCCACACACACGCACACAAACACACATGCACACACACACAGACACAAACACACATGCAACACACACATTGTATATTTAAGTGGACACGTGGCGCAAGGATGTCATTTTGATCTCTTTTATCGTCATTCTCCATACCTACATACACTTTTACAGTAATAGACACACTAACATATGTGCAACATACAGTTTATAACGGACTAAAACACTAGAGCACTGTTACTCCAACTTTAGGGATACATATAAAGCCCTCCCCTGCCCTCCTTTCGGCAAATCTGACCACGACACCATTTTGCTCCTCCCTTCCTATAGGCAGAAAGTCAAACAAGAAGTACCCGTGCAAAGGACTATTCAACACTGGTCTGACCAATCGGAATCCACGCTTCAAGATTGTTTTGATCATGTGGACTGGGATATGTTCCGGGTAGCTCCCGTGAATAATATTGACGAATATACTGAAACGGTAACTGCCTTTATCAGGAAGTGTATAGGAGATGTTGTACCCACTGTGACTATTAAAACCTATCCTAACCAGAAACCTTGGATAGATGGCAGCAGTCGCGCAAAACTGAAACCGCGAACCACCGCATTTAGACATGGCAAGGTGACTGGGAATATGGCAGAATTCAAACAGAGTAGTCATTCCCTCCGCAAGGCAATCAAACAGGCAAAACGTCAGTATAGAGTCAAAGTGGAGTCGCAATTCAACGGCTCAGACACGAGACCTATGTGGCAGGGTCTACAGACAATCACAGACTACAAAAGGAAAACCAGCCACATCGCGGACACCGACGTCTTGCTTCCGGACAACCTAAACACATTCTTCGCCCGCTTTGAGGATAACACAGTGCCAACGATGCGGCCCCCTACCAAGGACTGTGGGCTCTCCTTCTCCGTGGCCGACTTGAGTAAGACATTTAAACGTGTTAACCCTCGCAGGGCTGCCGGCCCAGACGGCATCCCTAGCCGGCACATCCTCAGAACATGCACAGACCAGCTGGCTGGTGTGTTTACGGACATATTTAAACTCTCCCTATCCCAGTCTGCTGTCCCCACGTGCTTCAAGATGGCCACCATTGTTCCTGTTCCCAAGAATGCAAAGGTAACTGAACTGAATGACTTTCACCACGTAGTACTCACCTCTGTCATCATGAAGTGCTTAGAGAGACTAGTCAAGGATCATATAACCTCCATCTTACCTTTCACCCTAGACCAACTTCAATTTGCTTACTGCGTCAATAGATTCACAGATGATGCAATCGCCATCACACTGCCCTATCCCATCTGGACAAAAAGAATACCTATGTAAGAATGCTGTTCATTGACTACAGCTCAGCATGCAACACCATAGTACCCTCCAAGCTCATCATTAAGCTTGAGGCCCTGGGTCTCAACCCCGCCCTGTGCAATTGGGTCCTGGACTTCCTGACGGGCCGCCCCCTTGGTGGTGAATGTAGGAAACAACACCTCCACTTCGGTGATCCTCACAAGGGTGCGTACTCAGCTCACTCTTGTACCCCCTGTTCACCTATGACTGCATGGCCAAGCACGCCTCCAACTCAATCATCAAGTTTGCAGACGACACAACAGTAGTAGGCTTGATTACCAACAACGACGAAACAGTCTACAGGGAGGAGGTGAGGGCTCTGGGAGTGTAGTGGCAGGAAATTAACCTCTCACTCAACGTCAACAAAGGAGATGATTGTGGACTTCAGGAAACAGCAGAGGGAGAATCACCCCATCCACAATCGACAGGACAGCAGTGGAGAAGGTGGAAAGTTTTAAGTTCCTCAGCGTACACGTCACTGACGGGGTCCACCCACACAGACAGTGTGGTGAAGAAGGTGCAACAGCTTGTCACAAAAAACCCTCACAAACTTTTACAGATGCACAATTGAGAGCATCCTTTCGGGCTGTATCACCACCTGGTATGGCAACTGCACTGCCCACAACCACAGGGCTCTCAAGAAGGTGGTGTGGTCTGCACAACGCATCACCAGGTGCAAACTACCTGCCCTGCAGGACACCTACAGGACCTGATCACAGGAAGGCCAAAAAGATCATCAAGGACAACAACCACCCGAGCCACTGCCTGTTCACCCCGCTACCATCCAAAAGGCGCGGTCAGTACAGGTGCTATTTAATGAAGCTGCCAGTTGAGAACTTGTGAGGCATTTGTTTCTCAAACCAGACACTCTAATGTACTTGTCCTCTTGCTCAGTTGTGCACCGGGGCCTCCCACTCCTCTTTCTATTCTAGTTAGAGCCAGTTTGTGCTGTTCTGTACGAGATCTTCAGTTTCTTGGCAATTTCTCGCATGGAATAGCCTTCCTTTCTCATAACAAGAACAGACTGACGAGTTTCAGAAGAAATAACTTTGTTTCTAGCCCCTTTGAGCCTGTAATCGAACCCACAAATGCTGATGCTCCAGGTACTCAACTAGTCTAAAGAAGGCCAGTTTTATTGCTTCTTTAATCAGCTCAACAATTTCAGCTGTGCTAACATAATTGCAAAAGGGTTTTCTAATGATCAATTAGCCTTTTAAAATTATTAACTTGGATTAGCTAACACAACATGCCATTGGAACACAGGAGTGATGGTTGCTGATAATGGGCCTCTGTATGCCTATGTAGATATTCCATTAAAAATCAGGCATTTCCAGCTACAATAGTCATTTACAACATTAACAATGTCTACACTGTATTTCTGATCAATTTTATGTTATTTTAATGGACAAAAAAATATGCTTTTCTTTTAAAAACAAGGACATTTCTAAGTGACCCCAAACTTTTGAATGGTAGTGTCTTTATAACGCCCTTTTTACATCAGCAGATGTCACAAAGTGCTATACAGAAACCCAGCCTAAATCCCCAAACAGCAAGCAATGCAGATGTAGTTGCACGGTGGCTAGGAAAAACTCCCTAGAAAGGCAGGAGCCTAGGAAGAAACCTAGAGAGGAAACAGGCTCTGAGGGGTGGCCAGTCCTCTTCTGACAGTGCCGGGTTGAGATTATATCAGGACATGGCCAAGATGTTCAAACGTTCATAGATGACAAGCAGGGTCCATTAATAATAATAATCACAGTGGTTGTAGAGGGTGCAACAGGTCAGCACCTCAGGAGTGAATGTGACTCACCACCTGGATTCGGTCTTATGTAGCAACATTTGAATTTCAGTGTTTTTACATTGGATAAAAGTAGAGACTCATAGCTACAAAATTGTGTATCATACATTTGAGGAAACAATGGGAAAGTAATTCTGTTTGAAAGTTGACCAATTTGTAAACTCACTGTTGAAAAAGACATCTTTAAGTGTTTTGGTACTAATATTGGAGAGCCCTTCGTTGTCTACACCCATTCAGCATTGTTCACACCCTCTTAAGCCTTAGCCCCACCCATCTCTTTAAGGGTTGATCCAACCGTTCTGTACTAACTTGGCAGCTACTTCCAGACATCTAAGAGAGAGAGAACAGCTCACTGAACATTACTCACCCTATTGTTCTGTGGTTTCGCGTTCAGAGGGCACACTGGACGTTCTGGCCAATAAGTAGGGTTGTTCCGAAATCTCTGAACTACAGTCAAGCACCCAAGCTGACTGGCTAACATTGGCTAGCTACTTCCAGATACATAACTTGCTTCGAGTTCTTAGTAAACTACGCAGTATTTTGTTTTTTTAATGTATTATTTCTTATATTGTTAACCCAGGAAATCTTAAGTCTTATTACATACAGCCGGGAAGAACTATTGGATATAAGAGCAACATCATTTTACCAACATTACAACCAGGAATGCGACTTTCCCAAAGTGGATCCTCTGTTCAGACCACCACCCAGGACAATGGATCTAATTCCAGTAGGCGATCCAAACCAACAACGCCACAGAAGGGGCAGACGAAGCAGCCACCTGGTCAGGCTCCGTTGACATGCACACCGCTCCTGATTATACTACTAGTCAATGTCCAGTCTCTTGACAACAAGGTAGATGAAATTCGAGCAAAGGTTGCCTTCCAGAGAGACATCAGAGATTGTAACATTCTCTGTTTCACGGAAACATGGCTCTCTCGGGATATTTTGTCAGAATCGGTTCAGCCACCGGGCTTCTCCATGCATCGCGCCGACTGAGATAAACACCTCTCTGGGAAAAGGAAGGGCGGGGCTGTATGCTTTATGATTAACCCCTGTGCGGCCTCGACATCCAGCGAAAAATCATATCGCCATTAGCATAACTAAATGTACCAAAAAAATTATATCGTTTTATAGATACACCTCTCCTGAATCGAACCACGTTGTCCGATTTCAAAAAGGCTTTACAGCAAAAGCAAAACATTAGATTATGTTAGAGGAGTACATCGTAAAAGTAGCCACATAGCCATTTTCCGACCAACCACATGCATCACAAATAACCAAAAAAACAGCTAAATGCAGCACTAACCTTTGACAATCTTCATCAGATGACACACCTAGGACATCATGTTACACAATACATGCATTCTTTTGTTCGATAAAGTTCATATTTATATATAAAAACAGCATTTTACATCGGTGCGTAACGTTGACTAACTATTTTCCCTCAAATGCATCCGATGAAACAGAGCTACAATTTACTAAATTACTATTCGAAAACATTTTTTAAATGTAATATTGTCATTCTAAGATTTATAGATGAATATCTCTTGAAAGCACATGTAATGCCAGATTTAAAATTAACTTTACTGGGTAATCATACTTTGCGATGAAAGGGGATGCGATACTCTGAAAAATAGGCTAACGTTACAGGTCAGCGCCATCTTGGAACAATCGCATATCACATCTAGTCTTGTATACTATTGTCAATAATCCCTTACCTTTGGTTGTCTTCATCAGAAAGCACTTCCAGGAATCCCAGGTCCACAACAAATGTATTTTCGTTCGAAAAAATTACTCCTTTATGTTCCAAGAGCTTGTTCTTGTTAGCGCGTCTGAAGGCTGATCCAAATGCTCTGTCGGCCGCGGGACAGCCATTTCGAGAAAATTATTTTTTTTCCCATTTAGGTTCGTTCAAACATGTCAAACGTTGTATAACATAAATCTTCAGGGCGTTTTTCAACAAGAGAGCCAATAAGATTCAAGGAGGATGATTGCATTGTCTTTCAAAACGTTTCGAAAGGGGAGGGAAGCCAGGGCCGCCGGCATCATAATGGTGATGGCCCTCCTCATGTGACCAATTTCAACAGCGTCTCATTCATTCAGTTTTCACAGTAGGAGACTCAAACCACTTTGTAAAGACTGGGGACATCTAGTGGAAGCAATAGGAAGTGCTCAATGAACCATAGCTCACGGTGTGATTAATAGGCAACGTGATGAAGTTGAGTTCGCAATTCAGAATTCCACTTCCTGTTTCGATCTGTCTCGGGGTTTTGACTGCCATATGAGTTCTGTTATACTCACAGACACCATTCAAACAGTTTTAGAAACTTTAGGGTGTTTTCTATCCACAAGTATTAATTATATGCATATCCTAGCTTCTGAGTTTGAGTAGTAGGCCGTTTAAAATGGCCAAGAATTTTTTTCAAAATGCGCTGTGGCGCCCCCTATCTTAGGCGAACGTCAAGAGGTTAACGACTCATGGTGTAATCATAACAACGTAAAGGATCTAAAGTCCTTCTGCTCACACGATCTATAATTCCTTACAATCAAGTGCCGGCCATTTTACCTACCAAGAGAATTCTCGTCAGTTATAGTCACAGCTGTGTACATTCCCCCTCAAGCAGACACCAAGACGGCCATCAAGGAACTTCACTGGACTATATGCAAACTGGAAATTATACATCCTGAGGCTGCATTTATTGTAACTGGCGATTTTAACGAAGCAAATTTGAGAACAAGGCTAACTAAATTCTATGAGCATATTGATTGCTCTACGCGCATGCGCAATACCCTCGACCACTGCTACTCTAACTTCCGCGATGCATACAAAGCCCTCCCCCACCCTCCCTTCTACAAATCCGACCACGATGCCATCTTGATCCTTCCGTGTTATAGGCAGAAACTCAAACAGGATGTACCAGTGTCGAGAACCATTCAATGCTGGTCCGACCAATTGGAAGCCACGCTGTTTTGATCATGCAGACTGGAATATGTTCCGGTCAGCCTCAGAGAACAACATCGACCTATATGCTGACTATGGGAGTGCGTTTTTAAAGAAGTGCATTGGAGATGTTGTACCCACTGTGACTATTAAAACCTACCCTAACCAAAAAAACATGGATGGATGGTGGCATTCACCCAAAACTGAAAGCGCGATCCACCGCATTTAACCATGGAAAGAGGTCTGGGAATATGTCTGAATACAAACAGTGTAGCTATTCCCTCCGCAAGGCAATCAAACAAGCAAAATGCTAGTACATGGACAAGGCGCAGTCACAATTCAACGGCACAACGAGACGTATGTGGCAGGGTCTACAGGAAATCATGGACTACAAAAAGAAATCCAGCCATGTCACGGACCCCGACGTCATGCTTCCAGACAAACTAAACACCTTCTTTGCCCGCTTTGAGGATAATACAGTGCCACGGTCACGGCCCATTGACAAGGACTTCACCCCCCCCCCCCCCCCCCTCGTTCTCCATGGCTGATGTGAGTAAAACATTTAAACGTCTTAACCCTCGCAAGGCTGCTGGCCCAGACGGCATCCCTAGCCGCGTCCTCAAAGCATGCGCAGACCAACTGGCTGGTGTGATTACGGACATATTCAATCGCTCCCTATCCCAGTCCCCACATGCTTCAAGATGGCTACCATTGTTCCTGTCCCCAAGAAGGCAAAGATAACTGAACTAAATGACTACTGCCCGTATCACTCAATGCTTTGCATCAAAGCTGGGACCGAGAAGATGTTTTTCAGTCTCTATCTCAAGGCCATCAGACTGCTAAACAGCAATCACTAACTCAGAGAGGCTGCTGCCTACATTGAGACCCAATCACTGGCCACTTTAATAAATGGATCACTAGTCACTTTATACAATGCACTCTAAATAATGTCACTTTAATAATGTTTAGTTATCTTACATTACTCATATCACATGTATATACTGTATTTTATACCATTTATTGCACCTTGCCTATGCCGCTCTGTCATCGCTTATCCATATACTTACATGTAAATATTCTCATTAACCCCTTTAGATTTGTGTGTATTAGGTAGTTGTTGGGGAATTGTTAGATTACTTGTTAGATATTACTGCACTGTCGGAACTAGAAGCACAAGCATTTCGCTACACTCGCATTAACATCTGCTAACCATTTGTACGTGACAAATAAAAGTTGATTTGATTGGATTTGATTTGAGAGAACACCCTAGCAGAGCTGGTTAGGCTTTTTTCATGTTATCCAGAGCGTTGGTGACTGTAACTCTGCTGCTGGCAACAGTTGAATTACGCTTTGTTGCCGAGGTTTATTGACACCGGACATATTCAACAGGTGTTGAGCGTTCAAAAATGCATCAGTTATTCTGTGCTCTGGCACACTACAACGAGAGTATTTTGTTAAGAAATGTAGCTAGATAGCTAGCTAGGTAAACAATGAATCCCAATGCATGACGTAACATTAGTTAGCGAGCCAGACAGCTAACGTTAGCTAGCTAGCTAACAGTATACTTTAGCTTGAAATGAAAATTCTTTTTCAAATTTAGAGTGGAGTCTTTTGTTAAGACATGTAGCTAGATAGCTAAACAATGGACCATAATCACAACTCATGACATTACTACCCTGCATGAATCTGCTAACCAACCAGGTTTTATGGCTATAACTAGTCAAGCAAATGTGTCTGAGATACGAAGAATGAGATCATACAAATAATGTTAGCTAGCGACCCAGCCAGCTAACGTTAGCTAGCTAATGGTACACTTGAAATGAAACCACTTTCTGTCAAAATTAGAAACGTGTAATATCTGAAACTCTTACCAGTTCATGGTTGGACACTTCTCCTGTCTGATGCCATGCATGGTTGCCTTAGTTTGACAATGTAATCCGGACTGGTGTTTTCTCCATCTCCTTAGCTATCATACTCGAATTCCACTGATTTCAAAACTCGGTCCTCCAGAAAGTGGAGAGCATACACATAACATTAGCTTGTGAGCCAGCCAGCTAACGTTAGCTAGCTAACAGTACACTTTAACTTGACATTAGGTTTATGCAGTTTTACTAAGCGATACATATTTTTTTTATAAAGTCGCGTTCGACACCATTACCTAAACACACTGACTCATCTCTCGGCTTGTCCAGCCCACTCATTATCTCAGCCAATCATGGCTAGCAGGAAGGTTACTCCCTTTTTCTGTGGCTAAACCAACTAGGCTCGTAATTTAACAATTGTATTCATATTTACAGATTGCATACAAGTTTGATATTAAAGCACATGAAAGTTCACATGTTCGAGAAGGCATTTCTGCCAAAAAACACATTTTGACCCCAAACAAATTTTAAGTTCAAACAGCTGTCTTGTGAAGTCGTGACTTGCGACATACGCCTAGTTTCCTGAATCGGGTCACAAATGTCAATTGGCTTTTCATAGCTGAGCATTCAGAGTTAGAGACAGCAGGTGCAGTAGAGAGAGTGAGTCCGGGACAAGGTAGCACGTCCGGTGAACAGGTCAGGGTTCTATAGCCGCAGGCAGAACAGTTGAAAGGAGGGGCTGAGACATGAGGGGTCAGGAGACACTGTGGCCCCTTCCGACGATACCCCCGGACAGGGCCAACCAGACAGGATATAACCCTACCCACTTTGCCAAAGCACAGCCCCCACACCACTAGAGGGATGTCTTCAAACCTCCAGCTTACTACCCTGAGACAAGGCTGAGTAAAGCCCACGAAGATCTCCCCGACGGCACGAACCCAAGGGAGGCGCCAACCCGGACAGGAAGATCACGTCAGTGACTCAACCCACTCAAGGGACGCACCCCCCCTAGAGACGGCATGGAAGAGCACCAGGAAGCCAGTGACTCAGCCCCCATAATAGGGTTAGAGGCAGAGAATCCCGGTGGAGAGGGGAACCGGCCAGGCAGAGACAGCAAGGGCGGTTCGTCGCTCCAGGGCCTTCCCGTTCACCTTCACACCCCTGGGCCAGACTCAATCATAGGACCTACTGAAGAGATGAGTCTTCAATAAAGACTTGCGTCTCTCACATGGCTAGGCAGACCATTCCATAAAAATGGAGCTCGATAGGAGAAAGCCCTGCCTCCAGCTGTTTGCTTAGAAATTCTAGGGACAGTAAGGAGGCCTGCGTCTTGTGACCGTAGCATACGTGTAGGTTTGTACGGCAGGACCAAATCGGAGAGATAGGGAGGAGCAAGCCCATGTAATGCTTTGTAGTTTAGCAGTAAAACCTTAAAATCAGGAAGCCAGTGTAGAGAGGCTAGCACTGGAGTAATATGATAAAAAATGTTGGTTCTAGTCAAGATTCTAGCAGCCGTGTTTAGCACTAACTGAAGTTTATTTAGTGCTTGTTATGGCTGTTTAACAGCCATCACTAACACAGAGAGGCTACTGCCTACATACAGACTTGAAATAATTGGCCATTTTAATAAATGGATCACTAGTCACTTTAATAATGACACTTTAATAATGTTTACATATCTTGCATCACTCATCCCATATGTATATACTGTATTTTATACCATCAATTGCACCTTGCCTATGCCGCTCTGTCATTGCTCATCCATATATTTATATGTATATATTCTTATTCTAATCCTTTACTTAGATTTGTGTGTATTAGGTAGTTGTTGTGGAATTGTTAGATTACATGTTACATATTGCTGTACTGTCGGAAACCCTCTCTCTGGCCCTGAGACACAGAGGCACAAACTTGAGAGAGAAACTCATCAGCCCAGCAGAGGCTAGTATCCCCCAGTTTCACACCTCTGGCCCATGGGAACTCTGTTGCTAGGGGCAACTCTCTCCTGACCTGTGTCATGTGACCTGGCCAGCCAATCAGTGGCCTAGCCAGGGGCAGGAGAACCCCCAACACAATCTCTGCACTCTTCAGTTGCATTTTGGAGCCCAGGTTGAGCACATCCTCTGAACCTGGCTCCACACCAACTCATCAGCTGGACCTTTCTTCCTGGACAACCCTACACCCTGGACCTCCTACCTGTGTGTTAGTGTGTCACTAACATGTTATGATTCATGTGTATATTTAATATGTCTGTATGTTATAAGCTCCATAGTACGATAACTACATGTTTATACATGCCTTATTGATGTTAGTATGTTGGTATTCATGCCTGGGTACTAGTCATTTTATTTTCCCCTGTTTATGCCCTCATGGCATAGTTTGTGTGTCTTAGCTATTCAGGTCATGGTAAAATCTCTCCCCATTAGTTTATTTTACCTTCATTTAACTAGGCAAGTCAGTTAAGAACAAATTCTTATTTACAATGACGGCCTACCCCGGCCAAACCCTAACCCGGACAATTGTGCGCCGCCCTATGGGACAAATCACTGCCGGTTGTGATAGAGCCTGGAATTGAACTAGGGCCTGTAGTGACGCCTCTAGCACTGAGATGCAGTGCCTTACACCGCTGCGCCACTCGGAAGCCCCTATAGGTCAAGATGGCAGCCAGCCAGTCATTGGTCACACTCACCCAAAATGGCTTGTCTATGATGTCATCACGTCCCAGTCACTTTCTAGCCCCATCCAAAATGGCCAGTTTACATCTTAGCATCTGAGCATGCTATCGCTAACCAATAGCCCCACTAGCCGCTAACTGTACTTCACATGGAGTTTACACAGCTCTCCATGTTGGCCTACAGCCTGAGGCCTATAGCCCTGGCCTACTAGCCTAGTTTGCTGGTCTCTATTGTACTGTATATAATGTATGCTATTACCTATAGCCTGAGACTACTACCCTAGCATGCTAGCCTCCACTATACATACACTTTCAAATCAGAATGAAATCAAATCACATTTTATTGGTCACATACACGTGTTTAGCACATGTTATTGCGGGTGTAGCGAAATGCTTGTGTTTCAAGCTCCAACAGTGCAGTGATATCTAACAAGTAATATCTAACAATTTCACAAAAATACAAACAATTCACACAAATCTAAAGTAAAGGAATGGAATTAAGAATATATAAATATTTGGACAAGCAATGTCGGAGCGGCATAGACTAAGATACAGTAGAATGGAATACAGTATGTACATATGAAATGAGTAATGAAAATATGTATACATTATTAAAGTGACTAGTGTTCCATTATTAAAGTGGCCAGTGATTTCAAGTCTATGTATATAGGGCAGCAGCCTCTAAGGTGCTAGTGATGGCTATTCAACAGTCTGATGATCTGAGATAGAAGCTGTTTTTCAATCTTTCGGCTTCGATGCACCTGTACTGAGCTCGCCTTCTGGATGATAGCAGGGTGAACAGGCAGTGGCTCGGGTGGTTGTTGTCCTTGATGATCTTTTTGGCCTTCCTGTGACATTGGGTGCTGTAGGTGTCCTGAAGGGCAGGTAGTTTGCCCCTGGTGATGCGTTGGGCAGACCGCACCACCCTCTGGAGAGCCCTGTGGTTGCGGGTGGTGCTGTTGCCATACCAGGCGTTGATACAGCCCGACAGGATGCTCTCAATAGTAAATCTGTAAAAGTATGTGAGTGTTTTAGGTGCCAAGCCAAATTTGTTCAGCCTCTGTGTGGGTGGACCATTTCAGTTTGTCAGTGATGTGTACACAGAGGAACTTGAAGCTTTCCACCTTCTCCACTGTGGTCTCGTCAATGTGGATAGGGAAGTGCTCCTTCTGCTGTTTCCTGAAGTCCACGATAAGCTCCTTTGTTTTGTTGATGTTGAGTAAGAGGTTGTTTTCCTGGCAACATACTCCCAGGGCCCTCACCTCCTCCCTGTAGGCTGTCTCGTTTATTGCTGGTAATCAAGCCTACTACTGTTGTGTCGACTGCAAACTTGATGATTGAGTTGGAGGCGTGTGTGGCCACGCAGTCATGGGTGAACAGGGAGTACAGGAGGGGTCTGAGCACGCACCCTTGTGGAGCCCCTGTGTTGAGGATCAGCAAAGTGGAGGTGTTGTTTCCTACCTTCACCACCTGGGGGTGGCCCATCAGGAAGTCCAGGACCCAATTGCACAGGGCGGGGTTCAGACCCAGGACCCAGAGCTTAATGATGAGCTTGGAGGTCACTATAGTGTTTAATGCTGAGCTATAGTTAATGATCAGCATTCTTACATAGGTATTCCTCTTGTGCAGATGAGATAGGGAGGGTGCAGTGCGATAGCGATTGCATCGTCTGTGGATCTATTGGGGCGGTAAGCAAATTGAAGTGGGTGTAGGGTGTCAGGTAAGGTAGAGGTGATATGATCCTTGACTAGTCTCTCTAAGCACTTCATGATGACAGAAGTGATTGCTATTGGGCGATAGTCATTTAGTTCAGTTACCTTTGCTTTCTTTGGTACAGGAACAATGGTGGACATTTTGAAGCATGTGGGGACAGCAGACTGGGATCAGGAGAGATTGAATATGTCCGTAAACACTCTAGTCAGCTGGCCTGCGCATGCTCTGAGGACGGCAGCCTTGCGAGGGTCTACACGCTTAAATGTCTTACTCACGTCAGCCATGGAGAAGGAGATCCCACAGTCCTTGGTAGTGGGCCGCGTCAGTGGCACTGTGTTATCTTCAAAGCAGGCGAAAAAGGTGTTTAGCTTGTCCGGAAGCAAGACGTTGGTGTCCACGACGTGGCTGGTTTTCCCTTTGTAGTCCATGATTGTCTGTAGGCCCTGACATATACATCTTGTGTCTGAGCAGTTGAATTGCGACTGCATTTTGTCTCTATACTGACGTTTTGCCCGTTTGATTGCCTTACGGAGGGAATACCTACATTCGGCCATATTCCCAGTCACCTTGCAATGGTTCAATGGGTGCTTCACGCTTTCAGTTTTGTGCGAATGCTGCCATCTATCCACTGTTTCTGGTTAGGGTAGGTTTTAGTAGTCATAGTGGGTACAACATCTCCTATACACGTCCTGATAAACTCAGTCACTGTATCAGTGTATTTGTCAATGTTATTCATAGAGGCAACCCGGGACATATCCCAGTCAGCGTGATCAAAACAATCTTGAAGCGTGGATTCCGATTGGTCAGACCAGCATTGAATAGTGCTTAGCACGGTTTCTTCCTGTTTGAGTTTCTGCCTATAGGAAGGGAGGAGCAAAATGGAGTCGTGACCAGATTTGCAGAAGGGAAGGCTTGGGAGGGCCTTGTAGGCATCCCAGAAGATGAAGTAGCAGTGGTAGAGTGTTTTAGCAGTGCGAGTACTACAGTCAATGTGTTGATAGGGCTTCAGTAGCATTTTCCTCAAATTTTCTTTGTTAAAATCCCCAGCTACAATAAATGCGGCCTCAGGATATGTGGTTTCCAGTTTGCATAAAGTCCAGTGAAGTTCATTGAGGGCCGTCGTGGTATCGGCTTGAGAGGGAATATACACGGCTCTGACCATAATCGAAGATAATTATCTTGGGAGGTAATACGGTGGCATTTGATTGTAAGGTATTCTACACAGGGTGAACAAAAGGACTTGAGTTCCTGTATGTTATCACAGTCACACCATGAGTAGATAATCATGAAACATACACCCCTGCCCTTCTTCTTCCTGTCTGCGCGATGAACTGAGAACCCAACTGCTGTACGGACTGAGACTGAGTATGGGTATATCCCGAGAGAGCCATGTTTCCATGAAACAAAGTATGTTACAATCCCTGATGTCTCTCTGAAAGAAGATCCTCGCCCTGAGCTCGTCAACTTTATTATCCATAGACTGAACATTAGCGGATAATTTACTCGGAAGCGGTGGGTGGTGCGCACCTCCTTAGTCAGACTAAAAGTCCAATCCGAATACATCTTCTCCGCCGGAGGTGTTTTGGATCAGCCTCTGGAATCAGTTCAATTGCCCTGGGGGATACGAACAAAGGATCTGATTCAAGAAAGTCGTATTCCTGGTCGTAATGCTGGTAATGCTGGTGAGTTAGCGCAACTCTGATATCCAAAAGTTCTTCCCAGCTGTATGTAATAACACAACAAATTTCCTGGGCTAATAATGTAAGAAATATCACATAAAAAAACAAAATACTGCAAAGTTGCCTAGGAGCTAGAAGCACGGCTGCCCAATCTGTCGGCACCATTTTACAGTTGGGCTGCTACCCAAAGCCTGTGCCCTGCTAGCATATCATGCTAGTTAATTTTGTATATCTTGTTAATCATGCTAGTCACTAATTGTATCCTGTGTATTACCCTATGCTATGCTAGCCCAACTTTACAGTGCATTCAGAAAGTATTCAGACCCCTTGACTTTTTCCACATTCTGTTACGTTGCAGCCTTATTCTAAAATTTATGAAATCATTTTCCCCCTCATCAATCTACACCCGAAATACCCCAGAATGACAAAGAAAAACAGCGTATTCTTTTTGCGAAATAATGACATTTAAATAAATATTCAGACCCTTTACTCAGTACTTTGTTGACGCACCTTTGGCAGCGATTACAGCCTTCAGTCTTCTTGGGTGTGATGCTACGAGCTTGGCACACCAGTATTTGGGGAGTTTCTCCCATTCTTCTCTGCAGATTCTCTCAAGCTTTGTCAGGTTGGATGTGGAGCATCGCTACACAGCTATTTTCAGGTCTCTCCAGAGATGTTAGATCGGGTTCAAGTCTGGGCTCTGGCTAGGCCACTCAAGGACATTCAGAGACTTGTCCCAAAGCCTGCGTTGTCTTGGCTGTGTGCTTAGGGTCGTTGGAAGGTTGGAAGGTCAACCTTCTCCCCAGTCTGAGGTCTTGAGAGCTCTGGAGCAGCTTTTCATAATGGATCTCTCTGTACTTTGCTCCATTCATCTTTCCCTCGATCCTGACTAGTCTCCCAGTCCCTGCCGCTGAAAAACATCCCCACAGCATGATGCTGCCACCACTATGCTTTACCGTAGGGATGGTGGTGCCACATTTCCTCTAGACGTGACGGTTGGCATTCAGGCCAAAGAGTTCAATCTTGGTTTCATCAGACCAGATAATCGTGTTTCTCATGGTCTGAGAGTTTTTAGGTGCCTTTTGGCAAACTCCAAGCAGGCTGTCATGTGCCTTTTACTGAGGAGTGGCTTCCGTCTGGCCACTCTCCATAAAGGCCTGATCGGTGGAGTGCTGCAGAGATGGTTGTCCTTCTGGAAGCTTCTCCCATCTCCACAGAGGAACTCTGGAGCTCTGTCAGAGTCGGGTTCTTGGTCACCTCACTGACCAAGGCTTCTTATTGCTCAAGTGGCCAGCTCTAGGAAGAGTCTTGGTGGTTCCAAACTTCTTCCATTTAAGAATGATGGAGGTCACTGTGTTCTTGGGGACCTTCAATGCTGCAGAAATGTTTTAGTACCCATCCCCAGATGATATGCACTGTTAACTGTGGGACCATATATACACAGGTGTGTGCCTTTCCAAATCATGTCCAATCAATTGAATTTACCACAGGTGGACTCCAATCAAGTTGAGGAAACATCTCAAGGATAATCAATGGAAACAGGATGCACCTGAACTCAATTTCGAGTCTCATAGCAAAGGGTCTGAATGCTTAAGTAAATAAGGTATTTCTTTTTTAAAAACCTCTTTTCGCTTTGTCATTATGGGGTATTGTGTGTAGATTGAAGAGGATTTTTATTTTTTATTTAAGCAATTTTAGAATAAGAAATCAAGGGGAATACTTTTCCGAATGCACATTGTGTGTCATATTGTGTGCTACATTAGTTGGTTGCTACTAGCTTCTCTGTGTAATCCGTACTGTTAGCTTAGTTGCTAATACATGCCAGTAGCTCTGTCCATAGTGTACTATAGCATATTAGCCTATGCTAATACGTAATGCAATAAAGGGAAAGGGAAAGGGGGATACCTAGTCAGTTGTACAACTGAATGCCTTTAACTGAAATGTGTCTTCCGCATTTATACATGCTGTTCTCTTGTCTGTTCTTGTAGACAACCACTATCACTATTCAATACCATCAGTCAACTTTCTGTCTGCTGTGTATGTGTGCCTGTCTTGAGTGTGGCAATGAAGTGTGAATTGTATCCCTGTCTCCTACTGGTAATTTCTATCCTATTACCGGGACACTGGGACAGTTGCACCTATATCTAAACCAGCACCTCTATCGGTGATCACCACATGGTGGCGCTCTCTTTCAGCCCTTATTTAACCCTTTCGACACCTTGTAGAGTCCATGCCCTGAAGAATTGAGGATGTTCTGAGGGCAAAAGGAGGGGGGTGGACAACTCAATATTAGGAAGGTCTTCATAATGTTTGAAATACATCAAAACTATGTATATCAAAACTAATTTCACACATAATAGAGTTAGCCTAAAGACATTATTAAATTGACAAAATTCTGATGAGTGAGTGCCAAAAAGTGACTTTGACAAATTCTCCTACAGAGTCACAAGCAGGTCATAATGTATCAGAAAAAGCAGATTCTGCAGTTTCCAAATCACATAACCTTGCCAAACAACTCTAAAAGCTCTATTTCAAAATATAACAATTTACAGAATTACTGCTATTACATGCGCTCCCCATTTGCTCTCGCAACACTCAAAACAGAGTAATCTTTTGAAATGCATTTTCTTAAATTCATGAATGCATTCCTTAAGACCTGACCATAACAAAATAATAATTAATGATCTGTCACATCCTGACCAGCAGAGGGAGCAATTGTATTAGTTTTGGTCAGGACGTGGCAGAGGGGTTTGTGTTACGTGTGAGTTGGTTGTTGGACTCTTAATTGAAGGCAGGTGTGTTGAGTTGCCTTTGATTGGGAGTCCTATATAGCAGTGTGTGTTTTTCCTTGTGGTTGTGGGTAATTGTTTCTTGTTTAGTGTGTTTGCACCTGACAGGACTGTTGGCTGTTGGTTTTCTCAGTTTGTTTTGTATAGTGTTCTCTGTTGCTTTATTAAATATGACGAACACTAACTCCGCTGCATTTTGGTCCATTCCTGAAGACAGCCCTTACAGAATTACACACCACAACAGGACCAAGCAGCGGAGGAATTCTGGCGAGGACTGGGGAACACAACGGGTAAGGGAACCCGAGAGGCAGCCCCAAGACATTTTTTTGGGGGGGCACAAGGGCTGTTTGACGGGCGAGGATGGAGCCCCAGGCCAGCTCTCCGTACCCTGTTTAGGCTGAAACAGACTGGACAGGTCCCGTGCTTTGGGGTTGGGGCTGTGGTGAGGCCTGGGATTTTCAGGCCGGTAAGCACAGTACCAGCGCCCCGCATGTGCCAGGGCGAAGTAAGCATCGAGCCTGAAGGGGTGATGCCAACCCTGCGCTCAAGACCGCCAGTGCGCCTCTACAGTCCGGTGTTTCCCGCTATACGCACTAGCATGGAGGTGCGTGTCTCCAGGCTGGCACGTCCAGTACCAGCCCCACGCATCAGGCGTCTAGAGCGTCAGCCCAGCCTCGCCAGTCAGGAGCTGCCAGAGCTGCTTGCCAGTCAGGAGCTGCCAGAGCTGCCCGCCAGTCAAGAGTCGCCAGAGCTGCCCACCAGTCAAGAGTCGCCAGAGCTGCCTGCCAGTCAAGAGTCGCCAGAGCTGCCCGCCAGTCAAGAGTCGCCAGAGCTGCCCGCCAGTCAGGAGTCGCCAGAGCTGCCCGCCAGTCAGGAGTCGCCAGAGCTGCCCGCCAGTCAGGAGTCGCCAGAGCTGCCCGCCAGTCAGGAGTCGCCAGAGCTGCCCGCCAGTCAGGAGTCGCCAGAGCTGCCCGCCAGTCAGGAGTCGCCAGAGCTGCCCGCCAGTCAGGAGTCGCCAGAGCTGCCCGCCAGTCAGGAGTCGCCAGAGCTGCCCGCCAGTCAGGAGTCGCCAGAGCTGCCCGCCAGTCAGGAGTCGCCAGAGCTGCCCGCCAGTCAGGAGCCGCTAGTGCTGCCCGCCAGTCAGGAGCCGCCAGAGCCGCCCGCCAGTCAGGAGCCGCCAGAGCCGCCCGCCAGTCAGGAGCCGCCAGAGCGGCCCGCCAGACAGGAGCCGCCAGAGCGGCCCGACTGCCCGGAGCCGCCAGAGCGGCCCGACTGCCCGGAGCCGCCAGAGCGGCCCGATTGCCCGGAGCCGCCAGAGCGGCCCGACTGCCCGGGTCTGCCAGAGCGGCCCGACTGCCCGGGTCTGCCAGAGCGGCCCGACTGCCCGGGTCTGCCAGAGCGGCCCGACTGCCCGGGTCTGCCAGAGCGGCCCACCTGTCCTCCGGCCCAGCCCGAGCGGCCCGCCTGTCCTCCGGCCCAGCCCGAGTGGCCCGCCTGTCCTCCGGCCCAGCCCGAGTGGCCAGCCTGTCCTCCGGCCCAGCCCGAGTGGCCAGCCTGTCCTCCGGACCAGCCCGAGTGGCCAGCCTGTCCTCCGGACCAGCCCGAGTGGCCCGCCTGTCTGCCAGGGTCAGCCCGAGTGGCCCGTCTGCCCGGCGCAGCTATCGGCGCCACCGAAGTGGGCGACGCCGAAGGTGGAGCGAGGTTCACGTCCCGCACCTGAGCCACTTCCAGGATAGGTGGGTTGGGGAGGGAGGGTGTAGCACAGGGCCGTTGTTGACGGCAGCCACCCTCCCTTCCCTCCCTTATTGTCTAGGGGGTATTGTTTATTGGTTTTGTTGGGGTATTGGGGATTTTTTGTGTTTTCTTTTTTAAGGTGCATTCCGGGGTCTGCACCTTTAGGGGGGGTACTCTCACGTCCTGACCAGCAGAGGGAGCAAATGTATTAGTTTTGGTCAGGACGTGGCAGAGGGGTTTGTGTTACGTGTGAGTTGGTTGTTGGACTCCCAATTGAAGGCAGGTGTGTTGAGTTGCCTTTGATTGGGAGTCCTATATAGCAGTGTGTGTTTTTCCTTGTGGTTGTGGGTAATTGTTTCTTGTTTAGTGTGTTTGCACCTGACAGGACTGTTGGCTGTCGGTTTTCTCAGTTTGTTTTGTATAGTGTTCTCTGTTGCTTTATTAAATATGACGAACACTAACTCCGCTGCATTTTGGTCCATTCCTGAAGACAGCCCTTACATGATCTGAGTTGTGATGTTTTTTAATGGATTTTAACACTTGAATTGTGTTGTTTTAGTTATCTTTCTTTTGTACATATAGCCTAGTGTTACATAAACTAATGAAAATGCTGTTGTGTTCCTTGAAATACATTTTCTTTCATATTTTAATGTTACCTAAGACCTTCATAAACACAACCACCATGATTATTGTTCCGAAAGCATATATGAAATGTATTTATTAGATCGTTGACTTTCAAAAGACACGTCGTTGGCCCTATCAAGGCACAAGGCGAGACCCAAATGCAGACACAGGAGGCAGATGGTTGGAGTCTTACAATGTTTATTAATCCAAAGGGGTAGGCAAAAGAATGGTCGTGGACAGGCAAAAGGTCAAAACCAGATCAGAGTCCAGGAGGCACAGAGTGGCAGACAGGCTCGTGGTCAAGCCAGGCAGAATGGTCAGGTAGGCAGGTACAAAGTCCAGAAACAGGCAAGGGTCAAAACCGGGAGGACTAGAAAAAGGAGAATGCAAAAAGCAGGAGAACGGGAAAAACGCTGGTTGACTTGGAAACATACAAGACGAACTGGCACAGAGAGACAGGAAACACAGGGATAAATACACTGGGGGAAACAAGTGACACCTGGAGGGGGTGGAGACAATAACGAGGACAGGTGAAACTGATCAGGGTGTGACAGGCCCGAAGGGGGGGTCCAACGAGGCCTTTCTAGTGTTAATTAAACACCGGCACGGGAGCATATCACCGTAGATCAGGTTTGCATTAGGTTACACGCTGCATATAAAACACCATCAAAGGAAATTGTAATTATAACCTAACAGTATGTTATTACACATAATAATAGGCCATAGCAGTGGGCACCAACATAACATAAGAACATAACAGTATAACACCAACCTTTTCTTAGTTGAGATCGCTTTATGAGTCAAAATGCAAGCGGAGTGCAATTCTCTGCTGGGCATGGGAGATCAAGTTCGCCTACAATGTATTGTGTGATATCAATAAAATGATCAATAGCTTATAGAGCCTAACTATAGTGCATGGGCAGAGAAGCACAGGGCAAGGTTCTATTTCCAATTACATTAAATTCTTAAATGATAGGCTATTTACAATGACTGGAAATAAATGTTGTTTCATGCATTTGCCTATTTTTATATATAATAAGAGAGGTCTGATTTTCTCCACGTACGCCTACCCCTTATTATAAATAACGTACACTGATTATACAAAACATTAAGAACACCTGCTCTTTCCATGAAATAGACTGACCAGGGGAATGCTATGATCCCTTATTGATGTCACTAATCCACTTCAATTCGTGTAGATGAAGGGAACGAGACAGGTTAAAGAAGGATTTTTAAGCCTTGAGACAATTGAGACATGGATTGTGTATGTGTGCCATTCAGAGGGTGAATGGGCAAGACAAAAAATGTAAGTGCCTTTGAACGGGGTATGGTAGTCACGTTCGGATTGTTTTCCTCTAAAGACTCACAAGATTCGTCTGAAGGTAACCCTGTACAAGTTTTAAAATTAATGGAAGTATATATGGAAGTAGTTTAGTGCCTAAAATAAGGGGTTAAATACATGTAAAAATAAAGAAAGAAAGAAACATTTCCTGATCTTTCTTATATCTTGCAGATATAGGACTGACACTTCAGAACAAACTTCCTTTAGAATCTTTGTTGACTATCTGTTTATCCATGTATGAAGCTGTTATTCAATGTGTTTCTATGGGCTCATAGCAGTAAGGCCAAATTCAATGTTCCAACAAATACTTAAAAAAATATTTTTGGGGGATACCTTAAGGGGGTCTACATTTTTAAACAATCACATATGTTAGCTTATGTTAGCTTATGTTAGTCAAGTACTGTGTTAAAGAAAAATACAAATAATGTCCTGTTTGGAACACTGACAAGTACGCTCCCCAGTGGTTGGGCCTGAGCCCACCCAGGCCCACCCATGGCTACGCCCCTGTGGTTGGGTCATCCATTTGTAAACTAGTCATTTTGTAAGACTACATGTAGTATGGGTGAGCAAGGACGTAAAACAGGTGAGTAATACTTCAGATTCAGATTCAGTGTTTAATAGTCACATGTTCAGGGTTGCAGGTGTGATTGGAGGAGTAAGTGAAATAAAATGATGAGAAAATAGTCCTAAAAAATATACAGATGAGTTGGCAAGTTGTCAGGGTGAGTTTAGGATAATGAACACTGAGTTGTTGGCTAGTAACCTAATCTACTGATGAGTAGTAGGCCATAGAGTAGCTGTTGCCTAAACCGAGTGTGTGAGAGAGAAGAGAGACAGGTGTAAATCTGGACTTTAGAAAAACATAAGCCTATAGGCATTCAAATATTGCTGAAGCAAGTCGTCTGACTCGAGAAACTATAGGACTGGACTGGAATGGCTGGAATTTTCTGGACTAACTGGACTGGACTTGATGGGACTGAACAGCCGGTGGGACAGTTGTGTGTGTGTGTTCACGAGACACAAACAAACACGCACACACACACACACACATAAACAAACACACACAAACACACACACTTGGGAGCAAATGAAATACAAACAGCAATTACCCATCATAACAAACACACTGTGGTTGGAACAGAAGCAGCAGCATGGTGTCATTATAATAGATCTAAATCCATGTATTAAAGCACATACATGTCATTTTATGCTTCTCTGAATCATTATTATTTAGTCAAGTCACTACAGAGGCCTATTGTATTGTAATGCCTGGGCTGGCTCTGGGAGATCATGTAGAGAAAGCATCTGCTCGATTTGTGCCACTCAGGCTATGGGATTGAGAAGTGCTGATTCCATCATCTCCTCCTAATACTCGTGTCAATGGAAAAGGACTGAAGGGCCAGCTAGAGTGATATCCTGAATGGTCAGCTAGAGGGAAACATGGATAAGTCACTGTGAGTAATGGGCAGCCAGGCAGACAGACCGGAAAGTGTTCCCCAGTGTGTGTGCGTGTGTGTGTGTGTGTGTGTGTGTGTGTGTGTGTGTGTGTGTGTGTGTGTGTGTGTGTGTGTGTGTGTGTGTGGTGTGTGTGTGTGTGTGTGTGTGTGTGTGTGTGTGTGAGACACGTGAGAGACTATCGGCTTTTTTAGACCTGTCACACTGGACTAGCCACACTGAGCCTGAGGCTAACTTTCAGTTAACGTTTCATACACACACACGCACACACACACACACACACACACACACACACACACACACACACACACACACACACACACACACACACACACACACACACACACACACACACCGTATACACCAGTGTACACCATTTAAGATGAGGGAGGACGATTATTTTTTTTCATGAGTATGTCCATATTTCTATTACACCATATTGGATGACTGTCATTCATATTCCATTCACCCAGTTCATTGTAACATCAATAGGTTTAGGCTACTACATGATACTCTAATTTTCCCTATAACAATAATGAGGTTGCCACAACCTAGCCTATGAATTAAGGTTTACAACGAAGGTGCACACAGGTCGAGAAAAGATTTGAGGTGACAGACATTTACACATTCAATACCACCTTGCACACTCTTACCTGCATCTAGCTGATCTAGGGTGTAATCATTAGTCCAACAGTTGCAAACAAGAGTTTCTATTGGACAAATTCGGGTATGTTTATCCCCGTTTCGTTCCGTTTGAGAAATGTTTTTCAACAGAAGAATCAGCGGAATGAATACACCCCTAATCACACGCAAACACAGTTCACTTTCATAGCAGCCAAGTTGTATTCTTTCTCGCATCTACGCGCTCTCCTCCTCTCACCTTTACCCTTCGCTTGTGTACTTCAATGCACAACACATCAGCTGTATGTGACCAGGTGAAAAAAACTTTTCAAGCCAAACCATATCATACCTCTACACACAGCCTACATCATTCTCACCATATTAGCTAAAGTAACATCATAATCAACGTGGCTAATAGAACTAACGTGTTAGTAAACAACCATGCAGTACATTGTACAGTCAGTAAGCAGTTTAGCAGCTACACCGCCAGGCCCTGGTGGTAATATAAATTGGTAAAACCAAAAATGTACCTTGACTTGGAAGAGTTCCAGTGTTGTGTTGGATAGTCATAGCGAGCTCCCTTTGTTTGAGCCGGGTGTTTGAGTAGGCTAAACTAGCTAGCTGCATTTGCTAGCTTCTTCTTCATTCCTTCATTGAGTACATACATTTGTTCAAAATGGTTCAGCTATTGTCTTTCTCTCTCTGAGCCAACTACTCACCACATTTTATGCACTGCATTGCTAGCTAGCCGCATCTTATTATTTCAGTACTAGATTCATTCTCGGATTCTTTGATTATGTGGACAACATGTCAGTTCATGCTGCAAGAGCTCTGATAGGTTGGAGGATGTCCTCCAGAAGTTGTCATAATTGCTGTGTAAGTCTATGGAAGGGGGTGAGAACAATGAGCCTCCTAGGGTTTGTGTTGAAGTCAATGTACCCAGAGGAGGATGGAAGCTAGCTGTCCTCCGGCTACAGCATGGTGCTACCCTACAGAGTGCTATAGATGCTACTGTAGACCTTCATTGCAAAACAGTGTGTTTTCATAAATTATTTGGTGACGTGAATATATTTAGTATAGTTTTATCTAAAAAGGATAGCTTTTTAAATGTTTCACTATTTTTTTATGAAGGATGGTCCTCCCCTTCCTCCTCTGAGGAGCCTCCACTGGTATACACACATGTTCCATACATGCTCTGGAGAGATGGATTATATCCAATGTTACTACAGTTAACCACTGGTTAAAGCACTACCGTTGTTGGATAACATCAAGATCAGACAACAGTAACCTTGGGACCTATCTTGGGATATATATCATACCATTGGAATTCATTTGTATTTGAATACAGTCGGAATACTTTTGAATAAAGCAACTGTTACGTAAGGCTTGTTTGTTCTAAAAAAGGTTTTGTATTCAACCTTTTAGATAGAAAATTAAACATAGACTTATGAAATGTATAATGGCAAAAATATTTTGCATGAATTTACATTTAACAATATGACTTTTCTACTTTCGGGCTTCCTTGTGCTCTAAAAGCTGTTTCCATCCATTGTTTGACCTTTTTGTATTTTGTATGTTGGTTGAACTGTCAGATTGTTGCCATTCTGCTGGCTAAGCATTATCTCACACTCTGACGCTCACTCATAGCTAGCAGGCAATTGTAGTCAGATAAGTGGGTCATGAGTTAATAACTGTTCCAAGTCAGTCCCCTTGCATTAGGCTGAGCTTCCAACCAAACACACACAAAGACTTGTCAGCTTTTTTATTGTGGGGTGGTTGATTGGAACCAGCACACTGGCTTCAAGACAGCATGCATTTTTTTAATGAATTTCTACAATAACACTGTGCAGGGTGAAGTTGTATTTTTTCCCCCTTATTAATAAACCATACATTAAAATGAAATATGTGACAGATGTGTAGACACAAAACAGAAAAAGAAAAATTTCCAATTCACATTGTACCTTAAAGTTGTTTGTTGTTTTGCCATGCAAAGTGCTCACATAACCTGTCTCTGCTCTGATACTTTCTCTGATAATGCACTCAGAAATGCACTCACTGAACTTAACAGTAAGTCGCTTTGGATGAAACCGTCGGCTAAATTGCATATATCTGATATACAGTACCAGTCAAAAGGGTTTTTCTTTATTTTTTATATTTTCTACATTGTAGAATAATAGTGAAGACATCAAAACTATGAAATAACACATATGGAATCACGTAGTAACCAAAAGTGTTAAACAAATCAAAATATATTTTAGATTTTAGATTGTTCAAATTAGCCACCCTTTACCTTGATGACAGCTTTGCGTACTCTTCACATTCTCTCAACCAGCTTCACCTGGAATGCTTTTCCAACAGTCTTGAAAGAGTTCCCACATATGCTGAGCACTTGTTGACTGCTTTTCCTTCACTCTGCAGTCCAACTCATCCCAAACCATCTCAATTGGGTTAGGGTCGGGTGATTGTGGAGGCCAGGTTATCTGATGCAGCACTCTATCATTCTCCTTCTTGGTCAAATAGCTCTTACACCGCCTGGAGGTGTGTTGGGTCATTGTCCTGATGGAAAGGAAATGATAATCCCACTATGCGCAAACCAGATGGGATATCTCTGCAGAATGCTGTGGTAGCCATGCTGGTTAAGTGTGCCTTGAATTGTAAATAAATCACAGTGTCACCAGCAAAGCACCCCCACACCATCACACCTCCTCCTCAATGCTTCACAGTGGGAACCACACATGCAGAGTTCATTCATTCACCTACTCTATGTCTCACAAAGACACGGCGGTTAGAATCAAAAATCTCAAATTTGGACTCATCAGACCAAAGGACAGACTCCACCGGTCTAATTATCGTGTTTCTTGGCCCAAGCAAGTCTCTTCTTATTATTGGTGTCCTTTAGTAGTGGTTTCTTTGCAGCAATTCAACCATGCATTTTTTTAATAAAATTTTTCCTTTATTTAACTAGGTAAGTCAGTTAAGAAGAAATTCTTAGGGCCTCCAGAGTGGCGCAGTGGTCTAAGGCACTGCATCGCAGGGCTAGCTGTGCCACTAGAGATTCTTAGTTTGAGTCCAGGCTCTGTTGTGACCGAGAGACCTATGGGGCGTATGGTGTAAAAATTGCAAGATTATGTTATAATACTTTTATTGCATCAAATGTTTTTTTTATGTAACAGAATAGAGTATTCTTAACTATTGTGTGTGTGTTTTACTGAGGATGGGCCTATGTGAGATAACACTGACAGGAGAGATTTACGATGTCTTTTGGGTGATAAAACCTAAAGAGCATTCCAGAGCTTGAGTTAATGTTTCTGTTCTATACCGTACCAGGAAGAGATGGTTCCAGTTTGGAGTTGGAGGGACAGACACTGGTCTCTATACAATGAAAACTGTTGACACAGCAGACACTGTCTGCTATGTATTATAGGTATCTTTCATACAAATCTTAACCTTGTGACCCATTCTATATACCCATCTGTTGTTCGTCATGTACCGTGAGGGAAAAAAGTATTGATCCCCTGCTGATTTTGCTCATTAAAATGCAAATCAATTTATAACATTTTTGACATGCGTTTTTCTGGATTTTTTTGTTGTTATTCTGTCTCTCACTGTTCAAATAAACCTACCATTAAAATTATAGACTGATCATTTCTTTGTCAGTGGGCAAACGTACAAAATCAGCAGGGGATCAAATACTTTTTTCCCTCTCTGTAGGTTGAAAGGGATGTATCTTGGCTATAAAAGACCTTTGTACTTTTGTCTCGGGGCTCTCAACGAATCATCTGAGCGTGAATCGTCGACCAGCCATGACCAGCCATCATTATCATAGAGCACTCAATCGATTCACTTTATAAGTGTGCGTTGTATTGACCTGCTCCCTTATTAATAAGTGATTAAGGATTTAGTTTAAGTATAACTCTGACTTGTGTGATAAGTTTGTCTCTCCTCCTTTGATAGTAAAGAAATTAACCACCATAGGCGGCGCACAATTAGCCCAGCATCCTCTGGGTTAGGGGAGGGTTTGGCTGGCAGGGATGTCTTTGTCCCATTGCGCACTAGTGACTCTTTTAGCGGGCCGGGCACAGTGCACGCTGACACATTGGTGCGGCTGGCTTCTGGTTTAAGTGGGCATTGTGTCAAGAAGCAGTGTGACGTAGTGACCGTGTCAGCGTCTAATATGTAATATGTAACTAATATGTAACACTGTAAACACATTAGTTAATTATAAAAGCAAAATGTTTTATAAGAATACCTGTCATTGAGATTACACTGAACAAAAATATAAACGCAAAAGTGTTTGGTCCCATGTTTCATGAGCTGAAATAAAATCTCCTAGAAAAGTTATATGCGCACAAAAATCTGACAGGTGTGGCATATCAAGATGCTGATTAAACAGCATGATCATTACACAGGTGAACCTTGTGCTGTGGACAATAAAAAACACCTTTAAAATGTGCAGTTTTGTCACATAACACCATGCCACAGATGTCTTAAATTTTGAGGGAGAGTGCAATTGGCATGCTGAGTGCACGAATGTCCACCAGATCGGTTGCCAGAGAATGTAATGTTCATTTCTCTTTGGCAGTACATCCAACCAGCCTCATAACAGCAGACCACGTGTATGGCGTCGCGTGGGTGAGCGGTTTGCTGATGTCAACGTTGTGAATAGAGTGCCCCATGGTAGCGGTGGGGTTATGGTATGGGCAGGCATAAGCTACGGACAATGAACTCAATTGCATTTTATCGATGATGATTTGAATGCACAGAGATACAGTAACGAGATCCTGAGGCCCATTGTTGTGCCATTCATCGACCGCCATCACCTCATGTTTCAGCATGTTAATGCACGGCCCCATGTCGCAAGGATCTGTACGCAATTCCTAGAAGCTGAAAATGTCACAGTTCTTCGATGGCCTGCATACTCACCAGACATGGCACCCATTGAGCATGTTTGGGATCCTCTGGATTGACATGTACGACAGCGTGTTCCAGTTCCCACCAATCTCCAGCCACGTCGCACAGCCATTGAAGAGGATTGGGAAAACATTCCACATGCCACAATCAACAGGAGTATTTTCGCTGCTAATACAGGTGTAATAAAGGCCTATTTATTTATTTTGTACTTTTATTTGTTTATTTTTTTTAGGGCAACCTTACTTCCAGCAGCTATGCACGACATGGTTTCTGAATGTAAAATGAGAGTCCCGGTGATCTGCTATAGGAAGATACAACTGTTTTACCAGTAATATGGGTCAGGGGCCTCATTTATAAACATTGCATTTGCTCAAAATATGCCCCAAAACATGCACGCACCAGCTTTCACGCAAAAATAGGCATTTATAAAACCTGAACTTGAGAATGTGCTTTACCTCCCGCAAACTTCAGTTTAGACTATACGTAGGCCTACGCACAGTTTCTAGTGGTTCAAGTATTGCATTGAAAGAAGCCAAAAGTAGTCGACTTGTGCAAACGGGGAATATATGATGACACTCTTATTCGTAACAAAAAAACAGGTAGCTTAATATAATAACAAGATTCAATCATTTGCTGTTAGTGAGAGGCGCGAAAATCAGTTTATTTCATCTTTGCATTCTAAAATAATTTGAAATAGGCATCTAATTTCCTATTATTTACTTAATTTCCATGATCACTGCATAATACATTCCTCGCCTTTTCTGACTTTGATGGTTTCCAACACTGGACAATTGAAGAGTGGAAAAATATTGCCAGGAACATGACTGCGAGTTTAGTTTACTAGAGTGGTTTGCGTAGTCCCCAGACCTCAACCCAATGGAGCATCTTTAGAAGGTGCAGCCAACCAATCTACAGCAACTGTGTGATGCCATCGCATCAACATGGACCAACATTCCTGTGGAATGTTTCCGACACCTTGTAGAATGCCTAGAATCATTTTCGGGGAGGGCAGCACATTGGTTTGGGAAAAAGTAAATGCCAAACAGTATTGAATTCAAAAGATCTGTTTACAGGTGATGGTTTTTCAGCCAGAGTTACAGTGCTCGTTCACACGTACACAGTTTTAGGATAGGTCTGATTTATAACGGGAAAGATGCGTATGTATTGCGTACGTCAAGTTAATGTATCAATATTTTTGTGCGTGCGCAGTCTTTTCAGAAATGGCGCAGGGAGATATTTTGTGTAAAATGTATGCAGCGGTTATAGATGAGGTCCCAGATCTTTTGAACTGGTTGGGTTAGATGCAAGCCGTTTTCGCCGTAGTAATGGCGCAACCTTAACACTAATGAATCTGCACTCGGCAACAACGGTACAGCGAAGCCTTATTATTAAAACAATTATTATGTGGGAGTTTTTTTTCAGAGTTGTCCAGTACAGTAAAATATTAGCACTATAGAGCCCTGATTATGATACTGATAATCTATTTGATAATGACACTGAGTCCCATACTCCCAGTTGGCACCCTATGGGCCCTTGTCAAAAGCAGTGCACTATACAGTATAAGGTATTGGGTGACATTTGGGACACAGACAATGTCTCTGGCTGTCTTTTGACAAATCAGATCAGCTCTGAAAAATATCGGATGTGAAAAGATCTGATGTGATTGGTTAAAAGACTAACTAATGGAAAGAATTTTAGAAATGGGCTGCCTGTGTAAACTCAGCCTTTGTGTCGCAGATTCTCCTCAATGATAACATCTCTCTCTTTTCTCCAGATCCTAGCCATCATCTCCATCCTGTTTATCGGGCTGTCCACCATCGCCCTGTCCCTCAACACCCTGCCTGAGTTGCAGGACAGAGACGAATTTGGACATGCCTCAGACAACCCTCAGCTGGCCCATGTAGAGGCCGTCTGCATCGCCTGGTTTACTATGGAGTACCTCCTCCGCTTCCTCTCATCGCCCACCAAATGGAAGTTCATCAAAGGTGAACACTTTCGTTCTTAATATGCATTCATGATGTGCTACTGTTAGTGTCTGTGTCCATTGTAATGTACAGTATTTATTGGTGTTGTATGTTTTAGCTGGTGCAAGTAAATGTCCCCTTATAAGGATGAATAAACTACTGTCTTATCTTTAAGGTCCCCTGAACGTGATCGACCTGCTGGCCATCCTTCCTTACTACGTCACAATCTTCCTGACCGAGTCCAACAAGAGTGTTCTACAGTTCCAGAACGTCCGGAGGGTGGTTCAGATCTTCCGGATCATGCGTATCCTTAGGATTCTGAAGTTGGCGCGTCACTCCACAGGGCTGCAGTCTCTAGGTTTCACCCTGAAGAGGAGTTACAATGAGCTGGGTCTACTCATCCTCTTCCTGGCCATGGGCATCATGATCTTCTCCAGTCTCGTCTTCTTCGCAGAGAAGGACGAGGATGACACGAAATTCAAAAGCATCCCGGCCTCCTTCTGGTGGGCTACCATTACTATGACTACGGTGGGTTATGGGGACATTTACCCTAAGACTCTGCTGGGTAAGATTGTGGGGGGTCTCTGTTGCATCGCAGGGGTGCTGGTGATAGCCTTGCCCATTCCCATCATCGTCAACAACTTCTCTGAGTTCTACAAGGAGCAGAAGCGCCAGGAGAAAGCTGTGAAGCGGCGGGAGGCACTGGAGAGGGCGAAACGCAATGGGAGCATCGTCTCCATGAACATGAAGGAGGCGTTCGCCCGCAGTGCCGAGCTGATGGACGTGGTGGTGGAGAAGAGCGAGAGGCCGCTGACGCAAGACAACCACCTGTCACCCAGCCACTGGAAGTGGACACCTAAGCGGGCCACCACCGCCTCCGAGACCAGCTCGGCCCACTCCTTCAACCCTGTGGAGTCGCAGACGGGTTCCCCCAGCAAGGCCAGGGCCTCCAGTCCTCAGGGGCTCAACCCGCAGAAGCTGGAGGAGATGTATAACCAAATGGCCAAGACCCAGTCACAGCCCAACCTCAACGCCAAAGACAAGAGCTCCAGGGCTGGTAGGCAGAGGGATAGGGATGAGATGGAGCTGGGGACCATCCCTGGGGGTCCAGGGGACCCTATGCTAGGGGGTCGAGAGGGCGTGGGGGACATGAAGAGCCTGTCTAGTATTGACAGCTACATCAGCTGTGCTGCAGACTTCCAAGAGAATCCACGTGGTGTCTACGCCCATAGTCCAGCCTACGGCCTGGCCCTCCTGGCCCAGGAGACCAGCCGCTTCTCCCACATCAACCCAGTCACGGCCCTCTCTGGACGGGTCAGCACCAACCCTGGCCTCCAGACCACCCTGGAGCATGAGCCCTTGCTGGATCCACTCTCTGCTGTGAAGCCTGCAGGTTCTGGCAACACTCGTCATTTTAACAACCCTCTGAAGGGTGGTGGCCTTTCCTACAAGGTGAACTACCGGAGCAGTGGAGGGGAGTCAGTGCCAGGACCAGGCCCAGGCCCTTCCCCCAGCAGTGGTGGTCCTCTCTCAGACAGTTCCATCTTGTCTGACCGCTCCCTGCTCAGCCCAGAGACGTCCATCTACACCACGGCCAGCAGCAGGACCCCGACCAAGTCCCCTGACAGCTCCACCCTGACCACAGCCCTGACCTCCACACCGGCCGTCTTCACTTTCCACGACTCCTCCATCAGTAAGTACATTGACGCAGACACAGACGAAGACGAGCACCTGCGGGACATGTCGGAGGCCACCAGCCCCTCAGAGCACCTGCTGGCTGGCTCCAGTCCCCCCAAACACAGCAGGAACATCAACAGCGGCTACAACCAGAGAGGCATCAACCACCTGGCACCAAGCACCACCCAGCGGATGCTGGGGCAGAACTGCCTATTCCCTGGCCTGGATGGGGGGACGCGGGGGAGCGGGGGCCACACGGAGAACCATGTGGTTCCAGAGCTGCCCCGCAGGTCCAAAGGGGACAGAGGAAGGTCTAGTACCATGGACAAGAGTCTCTGAGCTACAGATATAGGGCAGGGCAGAGGACAGCATGGCCAGCGTTAAGGGAGCTGGAGCAAGGAAGACTTATGTCAGGGACATCCAGAGAAACACAGACAAGGTACTGTGTGGAAGGCAGAGAAAGTGATAGAGAAAGAGAAAGTAAGAGAGTGAAGGAAAGAGACACACTGTGCAGAATCCCTTTACAAACTGACAGAAAGGTCCAGGAAGTGAGAGAGATTCAGGGCAGCGTTTGGGCTGTGGTGTGGTGTTCAATACTATGGGAAAAGACTTGCAGGACAGATAAAGAACACTCTCCCTCCTCTCCCTCCCTTCCTGTTAGCCACAGTACACAAGCTACCACAGAACTGGGCAGAAAACTCCCACAAACCCAACTGAGCAGGGGCCCCACAGGGAGACGTGGGAGCAGGTCAAAGCAGAGTATGCTGGGAAGGGACATGGTCTGTTGGTTGGTTGAGGCTGTGGTGGTCCCTTTCGGTGGCTATGGGGTAAGAGGCAGGATGAGGGGTGAGGCAGGATGAGGGGTGAGGTGGGAAACAGCAAGACAGTCATCCCCTATATTCTCCCACAGGTCTATATATATCAGCTGACCACTGTCCCACTCCGCCCCAGCCCAGCTCACACTGTAGAAAACTACACTCTTAGAAAAAAGTTTTCCAAAAGGGTTCTTTGGCTGTCCCCAAAAGAGAACTTTTGGCTACAGGTAAAAAACATTTTTTGTTCCAAGTAGAGCCGTTTTGGGTTCCATGTAGAACCATCTGTGGAAAGGGTTCTACATGGAACCCAAAATGGTTATATTTTGAAACAGAAGGGTCCTACCTGGAACCAACCTTTTAGGTTCTAGATAGCACCTTTTTTTCCGTAGAGTGTAGGGAGGAATTACGGTAGATGCCAATAAGCTACTTACTAGTGCCCCCCTAGACCCAAACCTGGCCTTAGTCATATGTGAGTATGTGTTTAAGCCTGTGTGTGTGTGTGTGTGTGTGTGTGTGTGTGTGTGTGTGTGTGTGTGTGTGTGTGTGTGTGTGTGTGTGTGTGTGTGTGTGTGTGTGTGTGTGTGTGTGTGTGTGTGTGTGTGTGTGTGTGTGTGTTTAAAAGATATCCACACTTTTAGATTGTCTTACCTGATTTATTTTTATATAGATAAAGGAGGTTACCTATAGGAATTTCTGATTTGCTAGTCTGTTGTGTCATGACCATAACTGTTTGAGTAATTCTGTATGACATATTTCTAGACAAGTTACAGTTGCTGGAGGTTTACAATCCAGACTCATCTTAGGGAAAACCACAGTCTGTCAAAAAGAGTCTTGTTCTTCTTGGTACCGTTTCTTTATCACATAGTAAGAGTAGAGGACCACATTTGATCTGACATTTCTGTCTGTGAATGTCTTGATTGTGTGTTGTTTTATTTTTATTGCATTGGGTTTGAGTCAGAGGGGAATGGTTAAAAGAAAACTAATCTTTTTGGTATTAAAGTCAGGAATCATAAATATCCCTGAAGATTTTTTTTGCGTCAAACACACATTTAGGAGAGCTCTCCTCCAAGACATGCATGTACCAAACAGCCTGCCTCTTCCTCCCAGTCATACCACCAAGACACAAGGGGCTCGATTCAATCCATATCGGGGAAATTCAGCGTGAATGTGTTATTGAAATTGAAAAGCAATGTTTCTGCGTTAGCAGCAGAGAATGCATTCATGGTAAACGCTGCAAGTGTCAGCTCAATAGGAAATTACATTTACATTTCAAGTGCGCTTTCTTTAACGCTTCAGCAATACAGATTAAATAGCGCCCAGAGTTCAAAAGAATCACTTCAGCTGAAGTGCCGAGATATGTAAAAGAAAAATGACCTGTTTATTTTTATGGTACTTTATAAAGAATGTGGTGAACGGATTTATGAACCTATATTTCCAAATCAAAGCAAACATTTATGATATATGTTCATATTTAAAGTGAAACATTGATAAAGCTGCCATAACATGCATCATCATAATTTTCCTTTCAACAACATAGAGCCAAAGAGTGGTCCATATAGAACTGTGGCTGGAATGAGCGAGAGAAAGAGAAAGATCCCCCATACAGTACTCCTTGGGTTGCAGTATAAGTCTGAACAGCATATTAATTCAAAAGCGGGAAGAGTGTTACTTCTCACTTATCCAGGAAACCTAGTTACAGGTTTTGATTGAATAGCATGTCTAGTCTTTTTGAGTGCATCTGCATTCATCCACACACAGACATACAGACATATTGAAAGGACAGCCCATACACAGGTATACAATATCTAGAAGATAGCTCCAGGCCTGCCCAGTTTCCATAGTAACAAGCTCCATCCTGGCAAGGCTGATGCCAGAGCTGCATAGCTCTGCTAATTGGGGTGGGAATGTTTAATTGTATCAAAATGCATGCATTCTTTACGTTTACACAGTTTGCACACTCAAACATATAGTAGTTGTTACACAGGAATGCACGTAGACAAATAAACATCCTGTAGCCACCCATTCCCCCCTGCCTAGTTTTGAATAAATGCATGATAATGCATTCTGAAGAATAGACATCACAGTGCATAGATATCACTGAAGATGCTTATAAATAAAAAAAGACAGACCCACAACACTGTCCACATACATGTCCATGTGTTTGTCCTTGGCTCTCTTCCTCTTACTCTCTCTGAGAAAAGTCGGCGTGAAAAGGTGAGAATGTCGCATCTCCAGAGACGCATTTTTCGCACCCATTCCTGTCTGAGCTGGATCCGAGCGAGGGGAGCTATGTGAAAGGAATAGTAATGACTGCAGAAAGGGCAGAACCTCTGAAACACTGTGTATGTGTGTGTGTGTGTGTGTGTGTGTGTGTGTGTGTGTGTGTGTGTGTATTATCATGTTTAAAGGGACTGATGCTCAGCCAAAGGCTTCCACTTTGTTAGATATTAGCTCGGTTTCTATCCAACTGGCGACAGATTTTCATACGAATATTCTAAAATCCACATAACAATATGCGCATTTTCCCACCAGAGATGTGTTTGCATCAAATTGACTTGTCGCGGATAAAAGCCTGTGCGTGATGATTTAGGCCTAGTGAACATACAAAAAAATCATTTTGCGGTTAAATTCCCATGTACCGAATAAACAAAATCTATGTTTAGTGGGTTTCCATCGCATTTTCAACTCTACTGATGGCTTTGTCACAACAAATGTTCCGTTAAATAGCAAATGTGCCCACTATGGTTTTGGCATATGCGCTCTAGCCAATAGGCTACCTACCTACATGATGATGAGTATATTATGGATAAGATCGAGATTATTTTTTATTTGTCAAACGGCAGCCAAGCATCGATCATCATGTCAACAGAATCAGACCCTTGAAATTTATTGAAAAGAAGAAAGCTCATCACCGTGCACTTTCACAACCCTGTGAAGTTCACCATGATTTGTTTCATCTGTAGCCTAATAAACGGCATGCTTTCCCAAGTCATAACCGGAGGACCACACAACATATCGCATACCCGAGTCATAGTGGGAGGTCCGCACAACAAATCGCATGACTCTAAATTTACTTCGATCTTATGATTAATATTTGAGCATAAAGGGTTTCCACCGCCAATTCATTTTACCAACAAGAAGATCCCCCCTTGTCTGGCATATTCTGTTTTGTCGACATTTGGAAAGTTTACCGACAAATTTGCTGTTTCCATCAGGCCTGTCATGACATTTTTTTAATCCGACATGTACTTTAAATTTGTCTGGAAACTTGGTTCATGTTAACATCCCACTGGGCACCACCTTGTTGAATCAACGTTGATCCAACGTGGAATAGACGTTGAATTGACGTCGGTGCCAGTAGGATGGATGATTTGAACAGTAGAGTGGACGGACATACAATGTCACTGTTTTATGTTCATTATGTTTACAATGCACTTCAAATCCATCTGGTTAAATTGGCTGTCATCTGTATAGCGTTGGCTTCTTGTGCACTGTCTAATACTGAGTTGTGTTGCTGTCCCTTATGTTTCACATAACCAGGCATCAAGTTATGCTTTCACTGTAAGAATACGTAGTGGGAGTCAGGGACAGTTTTGTCATGTAAAATCTCTTTAAAAGAAAGACGACAATCAATTCCTCATGAATAGACATGATATACATTGTAGCATTGCTATGAGATGGTCCTGTGGAGAGTCATAGGATGGAAAAACTAACTGGATAACACATCATGGACACTTACAGAAAGGAAGTAGCCACTGATAGCCTTTACATATTTGTTTTGGTAGAATGATTCTGGACAATGTTCTGACAAGGTGAAATGTGTTTACTGCTATACTGTGACCACTGACCAGTGTGTTTAAAAAAAGTTTATGTACATTTGCTGCTAGTCTATGTATATTTTTTTCTTAAAGGGCACTTTATACATCAGTCTCTCTCCATCTCTGAGTGAGTCACCCAACATCCAAACATCCTGTAGCGTACAAAAGCTTTAACTTTTACTGTAGTCCTGAACAAAAGGATTTCTGATGTCAAAGGATTTGTAAGTGTTATGTTTTAATGAGAAAGCACAATCAAGTGACTATCTTTTTTGATAAGATATGAAAAACATACAATTTAGGAATTAGACAAATGCCATTGAAATTGATGTTGGGATTTCAGGGTTAGGGTCCATTTGAAATGCTTGGTAAATTGGAATTCAATTCAAGAATTGGATTTGGAAATGGAAATGGAATAGATTTGAAAGAGATCCCAAACGAGTCATTCCCAACCAGTCATTGTAACATACAGAAATTCCAGGGAACTGAAGTGGGGGAAAAAAGATTTGACAGACTTTCAGACTATCCCCACCTCTTCTTCTACTGTTGTTTGTAGGTCTCCAGGCTACTGTTTGTTTTGTAATATTTTTACCTGTTGACTTTCTAATGCTGTAAGTTGTTGCTGTATAAATGTTCTGTTGTTCGATCGATGCATGTCATAACTTTGGAGCCGTGACTGGGTGTGAACCATGCACAACGCCAGTTTAACTGTCCTGTAAAAAGTGTCTCAATGTCCCAAGATCTTTCTATTTCTTTTAAAAAGGCAACATTCCCCTTGGATGACTGAAAATTCAATAAAAGTCAAATTAATGAATGGGTTGAGTTTTGGTTATTGACATGTATTACAGGCATTATTGAAGGCTTTTGCTAATACAAAGAAAAACTGCACTGACAGTTACATACACTTAGAAAATAATCTACAATAGTATTTTTCCAGAAGAAAGATTCTGTCCAACCAGAGAACAAAATGACCCGAATCAGCCACATAAACACGATTAAATTGTTGGCAGAGGTTTCGTATCAATTGTTATGTCAGACACTGGTATGGTCCGGTCCTATATGGATGCACACACAGCACTGTCTGTGTTGCTTTTTGATTATGCCTGATCCATGTGCTGTCTGGTCGGTCTGTACGTCCATGAAGAAGTTGTAGACTCAGGTCTGTAGACTAGACAGTAACCCAGGGTTATATGAAGAGGAAGCTGTGGACGGTGGGACAGGAGCAGGAGCCTAGTCTCCCAACACGCCTCCACAGACCACGACACCTGGGGTTACCCACCGCCTGCCACTGCAGAGACTGCCTGCCACTGAAAGAGGGGGGAGGGAGCAAGAAAGACTGTCGTTTACTAATCTAGTCTAGACTAAGACTGCCACCTAGTGGCTGAAATCTAACTCTTCAAACAAGAAACGCAACATTGGGTTAGAATGTAAACACGATTTAAACGGAATGTCCTAATATCTTTACCACATATGTATAGCCTCTTGCTCTCCTCCCCCCTTCTTTCCTCGTGGGCCCTGCATGTCTTACCTCTCCTCCTCGTCCTGATCTCCATCTCCAGAGCAGTGCGTCTGCCCGGCAGTGAGGGCTGGAGGCTGACACTCCACACAAACTTGGTGGCCCTCCCTCAGGTACTGCATCCAGCGGGTGTGTGGCCCCACACTACGCTGGCACCCAGGGGTCAGGGAGGTCAGCTGGAACTGCACACAGTACCTGGATAAGTATACACATTACAGACACACGCATACAGACA
Source organism: Salmo salar (assembly GCF_965601325.2). Taxonomy (NCBI): domain Eukaryota; kingdom Metazoa; phylum Chordata; class Actinopteri; order Salmoniformes; family Salmonidae; genus Salmo; species Salmo salar. Next base: position 59,313,952 of record NC_138302.1, on the reverse strand, counting down.
TACAGTGGCAAGAAAAAGTATGTGAACTCGTTGGAATTACATGGAATTCCGCATAAATTGGTCATCAAATTTGATCTGATCTTCATCTAAGTCACAACAATAGACAAACATGGCGGGCTTAAACTAATAACACACAAATTATTGTATTTTGCTTGTCTATATTGAATACATCACATTTAAACATTCACAGTGTAGGGTGGAAAAAGTATGTGAACCCCTAGGCTACTGACTTCTCCAAAAGCTAATTGAAGTCAGAAGTCAGCTAATCTGGAGTCCAATCAATGAGACGAGATTGGAGATGTTGGTTAGAGCTGCCTTGCCCTATAAAAAAAACCTCACAAAATGTAAGTTTGCTATTCACAAGAAGCATTGCCAGATGTGAACCATGCCTCGAACAAAAGAGATCTCAGAAGACCCATGATTAAGAATTGTTGACTTGCATAAAGCTGGAAAGGGTTACAAAAGTATCTCTAAAAACCTTGATGTTCATCAGTCCATGGTAAGACAAATGGTCTATAAATGGAGAAAGTTCAGCACTGTTGCTACTCTCCCTAGGAGTGGCTGTCCTGCAAAGATGACTGCAAGAGCACAGCGCAGAATGCTCAATGAGGTTAAGAAGAATTCTAGTGTCAGCTAAAGACTTACAGAAATCTCTGGAACATGCTAACATCTCTGTTGACGAGTCTACGATACGTAAAACACTAAAAAGAATGGTGTTCAGGGGAGGACACCACGGAAGAAGCCACTGCTGTCCAAAAAATACATTGCTGCCCATCTGAAGTTTGCAAAAGTGCACCTGGATGTTCCACAGCGCTACTGGCAAAATATTCTGTGGACAGATGCAACTACAGTTGAGTTGTTTGGAAGGAACACACAACACTATGTGTGGACAAAAAAATGTCACAGCACACCAACATCAAAACCTAATCCCAACTGTAAAGTATGGTGGAGGGAGCATCACGATTTGGGGCTGCTTTGCTGCCTCAGGGCCTGGAGAGCTTGCTATCATCGACGGAAAAATGAATTCCCAAGTTTATCAAGACATTTTATAGGAAAATGTTAGCCTATCTGTCCGCCAATTGAATCTCAACAGAAGTTGGGTGATGCAACAGGACAACGACCCAAAACACAGAAGTAAATCAACAACAGAATGGCTTCAACAGAAGAAAATACCCCTTCTGGAGTGGCCCAGTCAGAGTCCTGACCTCAACCCGATTGAGATGCTGTGGCATGACCTCAAGAGAGCAGTTCACACCAGACATCCCAAGAATATTGCTAAACTTAAACAGTTTTGTAAAGAGGAATGGTCCACTATTCCTCCTGACTGTTGTACAGGTCTGATCCGCAGCTACAGAAAACATTTGGTTGAGGTTATTGCTGCAAAAAGGAGGGTCAACCAGTTATTAAATCAAAGGGTTCACATACTTTTCCCACCCTGCACTGTGAATGTTTACACGGTGTGTTCAAGAAAGACAAGAAAACATATCATTGTTTGTGTGTTATTAGTTTAAGCAGACTGTGTTTGTCTATTGTTGTGACCTAGATGAAGATCAGATGAAATTTTATGACCAATTTATGCAGAAATCCAGGTATTTCCAAAGGGTTCACATACCTGTTCTTGCCACTGTACACAATCACATACAAAGTACAGTGGAGGCTGCTGAGGGGAGGACAGCTCATAATAATGGCTGGAACGGAGCAAATGGAATGGCATCAAACCATGTGTTTTCTGTATTTGATACCATTCCACCAATTCCACTCCAGTAATTACCATGAGCCCGTTCTCCCCAATTAAGGTGCCACCAGCCTCCTGTGCAGTACACCCATTCAAATACACACAGGGGTCCGAAAATATGACAGAAATACTATGGAAGGAGACAAACACATAGACCGGATCTCTCACCCTTCGACATCATCGTTATCAGGGATGTCCCTCTTCTTCCTGGCATTGCCATAGCCACCGGTAGTAATGAGAGCCGGGACTGCAAAGACAATATCAATAAGGACAAAACCATGACAACAATATCACAGCTTTAGCTCCCACACACACACGTTCTTTATTTAACCAGGTAGGCCCATTGAGGTCAGAAGACCTATTCTGCAGCTGAAACCTGGGAATGTAACCTTTACTTGGAGACAGAGGGATATCCGACAGAGACAAGAGGCCATTAAAGACATGGGTTAAGGTCCTTACCAGAGCATTTAGATATATAGCCTAAGGCAATATACACTGAGTGTACAAAACATTAAGAACACCTCTTTCCATGACAGACTGACCAGGTTAAAGCTATGATCCCTTACTGAAGTCACTTGTTAAATCCACTTCAAATCAGTGTAGATGAAGGGGAAGAGACAGGTTAAAGAAGGATTTTTAAGCCTTGAGATAATTGAGACATGGATTGTGTATGTGTGCCATTCAGAGGGTGAACTGGCAAGACAAAAGATTTCAGTGACTTTGAACGGAGTATGGTAATTGATGACCGGCGCACCCGTTTGTGTGTCAAGAACTGCAACGCTGCTGGGTTAAGCTCAACTGTATTAAGAATGGTCCACCACCAAAAGGACATCCGGGAAACTTGACACAAGTGTGTGAAGCATCCCTGTGGAATACTCGACACCTTGTAGTCCATGCCCGACGAATTGAGGCTGTGGGCTAAGGGGGTGCAACTCAATACGAGGAAGGTGTTCTTAATGTTTGGTACAGTCAGTATATGGCTGTGGTGCTTACCTAGTGATTTGCTGCACTGTCGGTGGTGTTCCCTGTACTCTGCACAGCCAGCGTGCTCCTCCATGTGTGGACAGGGTTTCCCCCCATTTCGGGGCTCCTGCAGGACTTCCCTGCTCCTTATCCGAACTGTGGCCCTGCAAGGCTCACCACAGCCAGACCACGCACTCCACTCACTCAGCACACAGGACACCGCTAGGAGGGAGGGGGAGGACAGGCAAGGCCAGATCCAGGCATAAGCAACATACATTCTTTTTTTTTGGAACTCTCAACTTACTGTTGAGAGTTAGAATAGTAGAATACACAAGGTGTAGTTTTGAAAATTGGTTGTGCATCATCGCTTTTGTTATGACAGTCAATGAAAGTCACTCAATTATCATTCACAAAAAAAATGTAGATTGGTAAGTTAGTCTAGTCAGCGTGCTCAGGGGCCAGCTGCAGGTAGCCTAGTGGTTAAGAGCATTGGGCCAGTAACCGAAAAGGTCCCTGGTTTGAAACCCCGTGCTGCCTAGGTGAAAAATATGACGTGCCCTTGAGCAAGGTACATAACCCTAATTGCTTCTGTAAGTCGCTCTGGCTATTAGCTTCTGCTAAATGACTCAAATGTAATGGCTCTGACCTCTAGGGGGGCCCCATTGATTTTGTTAGTCAATGTCACTCAGATATAATTTTAACATGGCATAAGTCGTGACAAAATGTGTAGAATTTTCTACTAACTCTCACATAGGGACCCCAAAAGGCTAGAGCGGGTCCTGAGGACAGGACAGGATGAGAACATGGCAGGGGTAAATGAAAGCAAGTACAAGCACGACTCTATGGTAGAGTGCCCTCTACTGTATGCATTTGCTACTGAAAAAGCAATTTGCATTTTTAGACAGCTAAATAAAAAGTAAATCGATATACAATTATAAGCAAGGTATATAATCTATGAATTACAAACAAATCATATGGCTCACATGACAATTAATCATCACACTTTCAGGAGAATCTCAATTACTTTTGCACCAAACTGGGGCAAAATGACCATATCCAGTGTTGTCAAACACAGGTCTTATGCTAGTGTGTTGTAGAAATTGACACACGATGGGTAACATTATACACTACATGACAAAAGGTATGTGGACCCCTGCTCGTCGAACATCTCATCACAAAATCATGGGCATTCATATGGAATGCCCCGCCCCCCTTTCTGCTATAACAGCCTCCACTCTTCTGGGAAGGATTTCCACCAGATGTTAGAACAGTGCTGAGGGGACTTGCTTCCATTCAGCCATGAGCATTAGTGAGGTCGGGCTCTGATGTAGGGCAATTAGGCCTGGCTTGCAGTCGGCGTTCCAATTCATCCCAAAATGTCTCTATGCATCTCACTTTATGCACGGGTCACTGTCATACAGAAACAGGGAAGGGCCTTCCCCCAGAGCCGGGCGGGCCTATACGCTCACTACGCAAGTTGCGTAGGGCCCCGCAAATTACGCAAAGCGTAAAAGCGGGTGTCAATGTTTACAACTTCGATGAGAGGATGAAGTCTCTCAGTCAAGGTTTAGTTACAACTCTGGACTAATGCAAGATGGAAAGCAATGGATTAACTATTGATTTATATATTGAATTTAAAATGTTGATTAGCTGGGCATACTGGGAAATATGGATGCACATCTCTCAGTAAATAATAACCATCAAGTATTCAGCCAAGCCATAGTATAAATAGTATTTTATATTTGAAAATGTATAAAAGGAAATCTGGGGGAGCCATTTTGAATGGGCCTGATGCAGCTGATAAAATTAATAATAGTATTGTTATCTATGATTTACAGGTGCTATACTTAAGTTTGTCAGTAGAGGAGGTGCTGGATCATCAGCCAGTACAAGCACAGACTCAGTTGATCCATATCCAACCAGTACTAACACAGACCCAGAACAGCTGGCTTCAGAAAATACTAACACAGACCCAATACAGCTGGCTTCAGCCAGTACTAACACAGACCCAGTACAGCTGGCTTCAGCAAGTACTAACACAGACCCTGTACAGCTGGTTTCAGAAAGTACAAACACAGACCCAGTACAGCTGGCTTGAGCCAGTACTAACACAGACCCAGTACAGCTGGCTTCAGCCAGTACTAACACAGACCCAGTACAGCTGGCTTCAGCCAGTACTAACACAGACCCAGTACAGCTGGCTTCAGCCAGTACTAACACAGACCCAGTACAGCTGGCTTCAGCCAGTACTAACACAGACCCAGTACAGCTGGCTTCAGCCAGTACTAACACAGACCCTGTACAGCTGGCTTCAGAAAATACTAACACAGACCCAGTACAGCTGGCTTCAGAAAATACTAACACAGACCCAGTACAGCTGGCTTCAGAAAATACTAACACAGACCCTGTCCAGCTGGCTTCAGCCAGTACTAACACAGACCCTGTACAGCTGGCTTCAGCCAGTACTAACACAGACCCTGTACAGCTGGCTTCAGCCAGTACTAACACAGACCCTGTACAGCTGGCTTCAGCCAGTACTAACACAGACCCTGTACAGCTGGCTTCAGCCAGTACTAACACAGACCCAGTACAGCTGGCTTCAGCCAGTACTAACACAGACCCAGTACAGCTGGCTTCAGCCAGTACTAACACAGACCCAGTACAGCTGGCTTCAGCCAGTACTAACACAGACCCTGTACAGCTGGCTTCAGCCAGTACTAACACAGACCCTGTACAGCTGGCTTCAGCCAGTACTAACACAGACCCTGTACAGCTGGCTTCAGCCAGTACTAACACAGACCCAGTACAGCTGGCTTCAGCCAGTACTAACACAGACCCTGTACAGCTGGCTTCAGAAAATACTAACACAGACCCTGTACAGCTGGCTTCAGAAAATACTAACACAGACCCAGTACAGCTGGCTTCAGAAAATACTAACACAGACCCTGTCCAGCTGGCTTCAGCCAGTACTAACACAGACCCTGTACAGCTGGCTTCAGCCAGTACTAACACAGACCCTGTACAGCTGGCTTCAGCCAGTACTAACACAGACCCTGTACAGCTGGCTTCAGCCAGTACTAACACAGACCCTGTACAGCTGGCTTCAGCCAGTACTAACACAGACCCTGTACAGCTGGCTTCAGCCAGTACTAACACAGACCCAGTACAGGCTGGCTTCAGCCAGTACTAACACAGACCCAGTACAGCTGGCTTCAGCCAGTACTAACACAGACCCAGTACAGCTGGCTTCAGCAAGTACTAACACAGACCCAGTACAGCTGGCTTTAGCAAGTACTAACACAGATCCAGTACAGGCAGCCAGTACTAACACAGACCCAGTACAGGCAGCTTCAGCCAGTACTAACACAGACCCAGTACAGCTGGCTTCAGCAAGTACTAACACAGACCCTGTACAGCTGGTTTCAGAAAATACAAACACAGACCCAGTACAGCTGGCTTCAGCCAGTACTAACACAGACCCAGTACAGCTGGCTTCAGCCAGTACTAACACAGACCCAGTACAGCTGGCTTCAGCCAGTACTAACACAGACCCAGTACAGCTGGCTTCAGCCAGTACTAACACAGACCCAGTACAGCTGGCTTCAGCCAGTACTAACACAGACCCAGTACAGCTGGCTTCAGCCAGTACTAACACAGACCCAGTACAGCTGGCTTCAGCCAGTACTAACACAGACCCAGTACAGCTGGCTTCAGCCAGTACTAACACAGACCCAGTACAGCTGGCTTCAGCCAGTACTAACACAGACCCAGTACAGCTGGCTTCAGAAAATACAAACACAGACCCAGTACTGGCAGCTTCAGCAAGTACTAACACAGACCCAGTACAGCTGGCTTCAGCAAGTACTAACACAGACCCAGTACAGCTGGCTTTAGCAAGTACTAACACAGACCCAGTACAGCTGGCTTTAGCAAGTACTACTTCCTAAAAGAGGTTGAATTACTGGCAAAATTTGACCCCGTTATGGAAAATCATCTCAGCAAAATTAAAGATGGAGAGACACATGCTCCTTACCTTGAGAAGCGCACACAGAATGAGCTGACACAGATTGGGAGTGACAAGATTCTGGAAGAAACAGTGACTCAAGTAAGAGACTCAAAGTACTTCTCCTTTATCTTGGACTGTACACCTGACAGTCACCAGGAGCAAATGTCCATTATTCTAAGAAGCGTGACTTTAAAGGGAAAGCCAGAGATCAAGGAGTACTTCCTCGGCTTGGTGAATGTCGAGTTTACAACAGGCTTGAATCTGTCATCTTAGATAAGCCGAATAAGCTGAAGATCCCATTTGAAGATTGCAGAGGGCAAGCTCATGATAATGGGGCCAACATGAAGGGCAAGGAGTACAAGCCAGACTGCTCAACAACAACAACAAAAAATCACAGAGCCATGTTCGTCCCATGTGGAGCACATACTCTAAACCTTGTCATTGCAGATGCTGTCAAATCTTCAAAAGATGCAGTTGGGGTTTTTTCGGCATGTGCAAAATCTCTTCACCTTTTAAGCTGGCACACAAAGATGGAGTGTTTTGAAGAAACACGTGAACATAACTGTGAAGTCATGGAGTGACACAAGATGGGAGAGTAGGCTCCAAAGTGTTCATGCAACCGGGTATCTGGCTTCTGAGGTTCGGGAGGCGTTACTGGAAGCCAGAATGTGGAGGCACAAACACTTGCAGAGGAAGTTGGGTCCTACCCCTTCTTGATTTTCTGTATCGTATGGTGTGAGATACTGACGATGACAAACAAGGTGAACGAGCTCCTCCAATCCGCCTCAATGCAGTTGGATATCGCAGTGAGTTTAACCTCAAATGCAAAGGCCTCCCTCTCTACATACCGGGAAACTGGATTCTCTGAGGCCCAGACAACAGCCGAAAGCATTTGTGAAGAAATTAATGTGGAGGCTGTTCTGAAAGAGAAGAGACAGAGGCATTTCAGCTATGAGGCTCCTGACGAACCAGTGACTGAGGCACTGAAAAAAACTTGAAGTCAACCACTTCAACATTGTGGTCGACTCTGCTGTGACATCCATGGATGAGAGATTTGAAACACCCAACCAGGTGAAAACCAAATATGGAGTGCTGCTAACCTTCAGCACTGCCTCTCAGACATCCAGTGAATCTTTAAAGGCTCACTGCATGGAAGTTGAAAACACTCTTAACCTAGATGACGGTGACGTCAGTGGAATGGATCTGGCACACGAGATTCAGAATTGACCTGATCTGCCATCAGATAAGATGACTGCCTTTGAGCTGCTTTCCTTTCTCTTTGAGAAAAACCCAGAGGAACTCTATCCTAACCTTGGGATAGCCCTATCAATTGCATTGATCTTCCATGTCACAGGAACGTTCGAGTGGTCTGGCCATCATGAGCATAAATCATGACGTGGGGAAACACATGTCAAGACGGAGCTGCTCTTCCTCCCGGGGAAGGACTGCCCCTTCCATGATCTCGCCATCACGATTGACAACTCCCTTGTGTCCTCCTCCCAGAGTGCTAAGAACCTTGGCGTGATCCTGGACAACACCCTGTCGTTCTCCACTAACATCAAGGCGGTGACCCGATCCTGTAGGTTCATGCTCTACAACATTCGCAGAGTACGACCCTGCCTCACACAGGAAGCGGCGCAGGTCCTAATCCAGGCACTTGTCATCTCCCGTCTGGATTACTGCAACTCGCTGTTGGCTGGGCTCCCTGCCTGTGCCATTAAACCCCTACAACTCATCCAGAACGCCGCAGCCCGTCTGGTGTTCAACCTTCCCAAGTTCTCTCACGTCACCCCGCTCCTCCGCTCTCTCCACTGGCTTCCAGTTGAAGCTCGCATCCGCTACAAGACCATGGTGATTGCCTACGGAGCTGTGAAGGGAACGGCACCTCCATACCATCAGGCTCTGATCAGGCCCTACACCCAAACAAGGGCACTGCGTTCATCCACCACTGGCCTGCTGGCCCCCCTACCTCTGAGGAAGCACAGTTCCCGCTCAGCCCAGTCAAAACTGTTTGCTGCTCTGGCACCCCAATGGTGGAACAAGCTCCCTCACGACGCCAGGACAGCGGAGTCAATCACCACCTTCCGGAGACACCTGAAACCCCACCTCTTTAAGGAATACCTAGGATAGGATAAAGTAATCCTTCTAACCCCCCCCCCCCCCCCTTAAAAGATTTAGATGCACTATTGTAAAGTGGTTGTTCCACTGGATATCATAAGGTGAATGCACCATTTTGTAAGTCGCTCTGGATAAGAGCGTCTGCTAAATGACTTAAATGTAAATGTTAAATGTCTATGATGACATCATTGATGTTTTTGCCTCAAGAAAGTGCAGAAGAGGAATATTTTGATGGTAAGATTTTAATTCAAACATTCAAATGTTTACACACTTAGTAGCATTTAAGGTTGTATGGCAGAAGTGCATTTGTGTAAATGACTGCTTAACTAACTATGTGACATACTCTCTCCATTTCTTCCAGACAGTACAGATAGACTGGTGCCCATGCTGATGCTGAAAATTCCCAGGCTGTAGAGGGAACCAAAGCTAATCACACAGCAGTATAGGTTTATTTGACTATTTTAAAGACAAATAGCTGCAGCCATAGCCTATAGGCTTATGTTTACATTGTATAGACAAAGCTAATTGTATAATATTGTGAGGACTGGACTAATTACCAGGCAGCAGAGCCAAAGCTCAGTAATATATTTTATTATTTTCTACATTTTATATTTTCTACAATTTCTTATATTAATGTTAATATTCACTTATCTTAAGATTCTATAAAAAATATCATATTCAATAAATATTGTTTGTTTTTACACCTCATTCTGTTCTGTATAGGTCTATTTATTCTTAGACCGACAGATGGAGCAAACTGTTTTAAAGGAGGGGGGATTGTAGTGGGAGTACTGAGGTGTCAGGTTTGACTGTGTGGCAATGGTTTACATGGCTCACGGGTCAGGTAAGAGGGCCCCTTAGCAGAATTTTGCTTAGGGCCCCGGGAGGTCAGGACCGGCTCTGCCTTGCCCAAACTGTTGCCACAAAATTGGAATGCACAGTTTCGTCTAGAATGTTATTGTATGCTGTGGGATTAATATTTCCCTTCACTGGAATTAAGGGGCCGAGACGGAACCAAGAAAAACAGCCTCAGACCATTATTCCTCCTTCACCAAACTTGACAGTTGGCACTATGCATTGGGGCATGTAGTGTTCTCCTGGCATCCGCCAAACCCAGATTCGTCTGTCGGACTGCCAGATGGTGAAGCATGATTCATTTGATGGGTGTCCACATACTTTTGTATAGGAAACTTACCTGGGCAGGCGAATTCATAATCATGACAGCAGTCCAGAGTAGAGGTACAAGCCTGGTCGCAATAGCAGGTGCCATACGAACGGTCAGCTCTCCATCCCTTACTGACGCACGACCGGTCGTGCCCCGTGCAGCAAAAACCCGTGTCCTGACACCCTGCCTCGCCGGGGACGACCAGGACAACTAGCAGCACGACACAGGAGTAGAGCCAGCGGCCGGTAACAGTATAACTGAACTGGTACATGACTATTGGCCTAGACTAGTATTTATGTGGGATTTAGCGCCGCGGCTGACACCTGTAAAATCGTAGAGCTGTGTTCGCACGCCGAAGTTGATAATAGGGGACTTTCGATGTCGTTTATCTCAGTATTTCGATTTTTAGAAAAGGTAGGCTATCATTCTGAAAAGTTTCTGACACAGAGTTTGTTCAGCAACTATCCCCATAATGGGATTCTAAGTGCCATCGGGCAATATACTGCAATGGCTTTTGTCAAGCGCATATCTCTGTCTTTTGCTCTCTTAAAGGGACAGTTCGTTTCTCTGACCACAACGCTCCCAACAAGGAAGCTCATTTGCCTCAAAACTATATTAAAGAAAACAGTACAGCTGTGAAGCATAGGCTTCTTGTTCATGTTTTTATAATTTGCATATATCGTATTCTGCGGGGCTCTTAATTTAAAATAACATGGTCATTAAGCAGGCTACTGTTTACTATACGGTGATTTTATAATTGCACGATATGTGGATGTGCGTTTAACAATGTTAATGAATGATCACGGTAGGCATGTATGTGCATGCCTGTGCATGCCTGTGAGCATCTTTACTTAAACACATGAGGTTTTATTATAATAAGTAGCCTACAGTGACAATATGTGGCCTCATGTTCATTTTCCCTGGCTAAATTAGTGGGAGGCATGAGTAATTTGTTTGCTTTGCACAGTCCATTCTTTCTACCCCTGTTGGCTTAAGCTGCCAGCTTTCCTGGCCGCTTGTGCCTCAACATGTGAAAATAATGGATTGATCAAATTCCCAAGGCCAGGACCATTCATGCAGAACAATAACAACACTGGACAGTGCAGCAGCATGGGTCTTCTGCTCAAATACATATTTCCCAGCTACTCAGTACTGAGTGTGTGCTTGTGGGCGTGGTGGGGCAGTTTCCCAGGCATTGACCTGACTGCAGTGCCTCTCTCTACACACACACACACACACACACACACACACACACACACACACACACACACACACACACACACACACACACACACACACACACACCCCGAGAGAGCTAGAGTGCGGTCCCATTGAGGGGCCCTGTCCTGGTGTAGTCTGGGAGTTCTATAGAACCTCTGCATTTACCGCTCTAATAAACACAGATCAGCTCTAACTGTCATAGACAATCCGAAGACACAATTCATAGTCCAATCAAATGTGACTTGGGTAGTTCCCCCATTTCAGATAAGCATGGCACATAGTGAACTCATCCAATGGTCCGTTTCAACATGGCACCTGTTAAAGGAGTTGTATTCTGGATAGTTGCACATGTTAAATAAACCACAAGTAAGCCAAATAAGTTATTTGGATCAACATTTGGATAATGTTTACAATCTGAAAGCGTCTTAGAGTATGTTTTTCTTGTACAGCAGTGAACAAAATGCTGTAACAGATACCTGACGCAGTAAAGGACACTAAATAAGGCCTATTGACTTCTCTCTGAGTGGCAGAAATATGCTTAGCTGCAATTACTCCGCCTCCATCGCTCTCAAACTACTTCTGTTCTTGTCTCCATGTTTCTGGATCAAGCATCTTATCAGATCTCTCTCGTTAACCATTAACACCTGGGGGTGAATCAGACGCCACCACCCATCCAGCCGAAACCACCACCACACAATCTAGGATCAATTTAGCCTTTTATATCATAATGAATAAGAGGGGGGACCTGATCCTAGATCTGCATTCCTTCTCCGAGACACTTTATGAATATGGGCCCAAATTTATAATGTAAGTTTATCAGCATTTTTTTTTATCAGAGGTTTCTTTTTAAGGGCACCTCTCGCCTCATTTAACGACTGACAAGTATGTTGACTAGCCTTTTAGGTAATATACTACATTATCTCATGTTTACATAGTCCAGCTTCTTAAAATAATTTTGCATTATAAGGTATTATCATAGTCCTTATCCTGACTCACAATATAAAAAACATATCAACTACAAAACCTAAATCAAGATTACAGCATTGAGGAAAACAGGGTTTGATTTGATTATCCCCACAGGTAGCAATATGTAATGATTAAACGCTGACTCAGGCTTTAGGGCCAATCCTGCTATCCCACCGGCCTGAGGAGGACTTGGCTGGTTGGCACACCATCAGGCAGCACAACGTGCCAATAAGGCAGCCTGAGCCTTGGATTCAAATCACCTGATTTACAAGCCAAGATTTAGACCTATGGCAAATGGAGGCTTTGATAAGTTATTTTCACCGTTTTCAAGTCTATCCCAACAGATGTCAGGCCACACCAGCCAATCTGTAGTTTCATATAAAGTTGACCGGGTTCCGGTACTGTGAGTGAAGGCCCGTGTCTGTTAATGATTCTTTCTCTGACTGGGCCAGGTGTTTACTTCAGACATGATCCTTCGCTTGTGTTCAACCACACCCTGATGAATAGTCTGGCTGACACCAGCTCTTACTCTTCGCTGTGTAGTCACGTGGGTCGCGTCCGCCAGGCTAGTTCCCCTCCCATAACACACTGCAAAGTAATTACCTTAAATAGCCTTTAGTCTTTACATTCAGATTGCCCAAGCCTGATTCACGTGCTTGGGTTTGTGTCTTGTATTTCCACTTGTTAGATTGTTAGATGCTTAGGAGATTTAAGGTTAACAAGGGAGGTAGTGTTCAACTAAACAATGCAAGAACTTTATAGAAACATATGTAAGCAGACAGGATGTAAGCATCTATAATAAGGTTTACAGTTCATGTATGCATAATCTTCTTATGACATTCACATTTCATACATTCTGGCTAGTGACTACAGTACTCAACACTAATACTACAGTACTCAACATTGTGAGAAGAGAAATAGTTGACAATAAGTTGTGACTCATTTTTATCTATAACCTTGAACGAGTCCAGTAAGCCTGCCATTTGCTGTCATATCTTGCAAGTGTGTGTGACGAAGGGTCAAATGGGGTTGAAAGTATATGTGCATGTTGATACTGTAAGCATCATAAAACTATTAGACATAATGGCAGATATATATTTTAATTATTTCTTATTGACAAAATCAATAATGTTTGTATCGTCATTTAAAAAAAACTATTTGTTCTTAACTGCCTGGTAAAATAAACGTGTTTCTTATTTGCACATAAGAAAATTGGCCTGAGAATTCCTCAGCCCAATTTTCTAAAGTAATCATGAATATGCAGTACATGGTGTCCCTCTCAACAAACATGTTTTTTATAGTGAGCTCAAGGAGGTATTTAAGCAATAAGGCCCGAGGGGGTGTGGTATATGGCCAATATACCACGGCTAAGGGCTGTTCATAAGCACGATGCAACGCGGAGTGCCTGAATACAGCCCTTAGCCGTTGTATATTGACTATATACCACAAACCCCAGAGGTGCCTTATTGCTATTATAAACTGGTTACCAATGTATTAGATAAGTAAAAATAACTGTTTTGTCTAAAAGTGTGTACGGTCTGATATACCACGGCTGTCAGCCAATCAGCATTCAGGGCTCGAACCACTCAATTTATAATTCCTTTTAACCTAATCCTGAAGGAGTTTTTAAATAAAGTGAGAAGGCAGGCCCAGACTCACAGAGTAGAGCAGAGGGAGGGTAACGTGCACCAGCTTGGCTGTCTGCACCTTTAGCGTTCTCAGTTAGAACACTCTGTAGACTCTCAGAAACACTTTTATTTTATACCTTTTATTTAACAAGACAGTTCAGAACAAAGTCCTTGGTTCTGAGCACAACAGACCTTAGCTAGCTGCTTTCATACTTGAACATAACACACACTCTGTACAGCCAGGACATCAAACCCCCAGGACCACCAGAGAAGATCATCTTTCTGATGGACCTCCAGATGATGCTCCTAGATGTGATCTACTTTATCCTGCATGGCCGTCGTTGGCGAGCTTGTCCTCATCACAGGGTCAGGGGGCGCCTTGGGACGTCTCTTCGCCCTGGAGTTCACCAAACGCGGGGCAGTGGTGGTGCTATGGGACGTCGACGCTAACAACAACGAGGAGACTGCCAGGTTAGTGAGGGAGGCGGGGGGCAAGGCTTACCCCTACAGGGTGGACGTGACCAACCGGGTGGAGGTGTACCGCACGGCGGACGAGGTGTGGACGGACCTGGGCCGTAATGTCACCATTCTGGTGAACAACGCCGGGGTGGTTGCCGGGGAACGGCTGATGGACTGTCCGGATGAGCTGGTGGGGAGGACCATGAAGGTCAACTGTCACACCCTCTTCTGGGTAAGACTGCTGCTGCTACTGTTGTTACTCTGTGGGCCAGATAACACTTTATAGAACGGGGACAGGGGACTTTTATCAGCTGGTGGAGGGAGAGGGTGGCATGTGGGTATCATCCAACTGTAATCTCAGAACCCAGAACCAAATCTGGTGTGTGCTGGCCAGCTACTCAGTTTGACATTTGACATACTGTATATGTTAACAGTCTGTCACAAGAGACTAATGATATAATGTAGGGATGATGACAGTTAAATTCTGTCCATATAGTACCATATAGTTCTGTTATCAGTCAGGCTTTAGGATGTGGGCTTGAGGTGTCCATGATTTATTGTCATTGATGATAATCAGACGGATTATTAGAATCTATAAATATACAGGCTCCCATCACCAGCAAATAGCATAATTTTGCACAAGTTTGATATGCAATGTGAAGTAATATATATAGTAATAGGTTTTATGTACAAATGTTTCTCAGAGCAGGATCCTACAGGCTGCATTTACACAGGCAGCCCAATTCTGATATTTTTCCACTAATTGGTCTTTTGACCAATCAGATATTTCAGATATTTTGCCAATAATTGGGGGAAATATCAGAATTGGGCTGCCTGTGTAAATGCAGCCATAGTGTTAAAAGGGCTATATGGGTAACATGAAGAAGACAAACCTACTGCTATGTGAAAACAGACTATAACTCTGAAAATATGAAGGGTTAGGGTTTACTCTTAAATCCTTGCATTGCGAAAGAGAAATTCCAAGCCGTTTTATCCCTGTGTTCGTCAGTTTTATCCCTCCCTATACCTCGGCTATAGTCGGACGTATACAGTGCAGTTTATTGTTCTTAATGCGTCACCTGACACGTGTGAAATGTACAACTTTAATAAGTTCTTATCCCCTTAGCTGAGCGACAACACCCCATACAGTGACCCTATTAAAGTGACACACACACACACAGCCAATTAAAGGGCTAGGGGATTCCCTCCCTGATCCTCTTACAGTGGGGAACAGTAAGCCTGCTTCACATTAAGCAACTTTTTTAAGAAGCTTAGCGAGGCAGAACTCCCATCAGGACTGCAGTACAGTAATACTGCCTCATTTTGCTCATTCAAAATGTTCATGGACTATTTCGATATTAATCTCATTATTGCGACTCCTGATAGTCAGTAATTGTGTTCATCGAATAACAGTCTCTCTGTGTGTGTGTTTGTCCATCTGGTTGTGTCCGTACATGCCTGTGTGTGTGTCTGTCTCTCTGTGTGTTCGTGCGTGCCTGTGTGTGCCTGCATGTCCGTGTTTGTCAGTGCGTGCATGTGTGTGTGTGTGTGTACCTGTCTGTGCGTGCGTGCGTGTGGACCTGCCTATCTGTGTGTGTGCCACAGATGACAAAGGCCTTCGTTCCCCAGATGAAAGAGCAGAACCATGGACACATCATCACCGTCGCCAGCATCCTGGGTCTCTTCAGCACTGCCTGTGTGGAGGTGAACCAGGAAGGACACACCACCTATGAGAGAATATTACTGATGTTTATTACCGTAAACATTATTTAACTAAGAATGGTATTACTACAGTTAGTACTGTGTAGTGACATACTGTAGGTAGAAGGGTAGCTTATGGTAAAGCGTAGAGTATCTTAGCCTCTGTAACGTAGCCTACTGTGTGTACAGTATGTGTTACTGTGACGTTCTAAATGTGTTCTGGACTGATATTCACAAAGCATCTCAGAGTAGAGTCCCCTGATATACAACCTTTTAGATCATACTAAATAAGATTACATGGACAGGATGGACCTGATCCTAGATCAGCACTCTTACTCTGAGACTTAATGAATATGGGCCCTGACGTCTCAGTGGTGTTTCTGTTTGAACCAGGATTATTGCAGCGGTGGGCTTCCACGAGTCCCTGGCCCACAAGTTGCTGACTGAGGAATTTGATGGAGTCAAGACCACTCTCGTGTGTCCCTATATTGTCGACACGGGCATGTTTGATGGGTGTAAGATCCGGTGAGAGAAACTATGGGCTGGAGAAAGGGCGGCACTGAAGAGGGACTAAGGGCAACTTTGTTCTGGGTTAATCATAGACTGACATTGCAGGTGTAAGCCTACTTCATACAATAGTACACAGTGGTTTATCATTTGACACTGAACTTAGGCTTACTACAGTATGTTTCAGAATGTTGTAGTTGTACATCTAACAATGTGATGCTGTAAAACACTATGCTCTCTGCTGCATCCCTCAGGGATGTGGTAGCGCTGTTCCTGGCACCGCTGGAGCCTGAGTACTGTGTGGAGCAGGCCATGAACGCCATCCTGATCGACCAGCCCGATCTGCATCCCACGCCTCACCTACCTGCCCGTCATCACCCGAGCGTGAGTACACATATTGATTGAATAAACTTTATTGATCACCCACTCACTTCGACTTCGCTAGCTCCTTGGAGCGGTGCAGAGCGTCTCGACATCTGTCTCTCCAGCTGGGGCCAGTTGTACTCTTAGAGGGGCCAGTTACATTAGATGTTATTGTTGTCATATCGTTTTCTTCACTGCATTGCAGGCATTAGCAGGCAAAAGACCATGTTCATAATCATCATCGTTGCCACTGTCTAATAACGGATGTAAAAAAAGAATGATAGCAAAAATTATTTCATACTCCACATTTAGGGGGGCCACAAGGGGGTCCAAAATTGTTGTCACAGGGGCACTGCCCCCCCTGGCCACCCTCCAGAACCGCTAGTGCTCTCCACAACCTCCTCTTCTGGGACAGGTCGTAGGTCGTCATTCAGTTGGTCGGACCATTGATTGATCCCCAGAGCAGAAAGCTGATTTTTCACCAGCACCACACTCAGGTGCTCTGATGAAGGCATAACTGCTGAAACGCGTTAGCCTGCCGAAAATAAAAAGATGAAATGAGGTGACGTGTTTTTGTATTATTTATTTTAGATTTTGGAGTGCCACCATTTCACGTTTTTTAATTTGAGATTTCACTTGAAGTTATTGTCATATATGTCTGAGCACCCAGCTAATAAAGCAAGATAGCGCTCATGTTACCAACTTCACATCAAACGTAGTGTTTGTACAGGACACCCTGGCATTATACTGCACACTTCCTCTTCCTGCAGACTGTTGCCGTGGGCGTCCAACGTGGTGACCTATCGGTTCATGGGGTCAGACAAATGCATGTACCCCTTCATTAAGAGCAAGAAGAACAAGCTGACCAATGGAGGACCTACCCTGATTGCAGCTAACTCACTCTCCCTGTCACTTCAGTGTCTACAGACAAAATCTAAGGGCCAGTTTCACAGACACATATTAAGCATAGTCCTGGACTAAAATTCTCCATTGTGCATGTTTTTTTTTTATTCCAGGAAGATGCTTAAACTGTGTCCAGGGAACAAACCTTGAGTGGATATAGACATATTTAAATGGGATAAAAATTATATAATGGGGAAATAAAATGGCCACTTTCTTCTCCCAAACTATTCTGCCGACGGCAACTGTAATACTGTGACGGCTGGCCTTCCTGTGAGTATGGCTCAACATAAGGTCAGTCTGCTTTTGTAACACACTTAGTTATTCCCAGGTGGTTTAAGGGCATCACCAGCCAGCCAACCATTCCCCTCGACTGGTTTAAAAGCAGGCTGGCACCATCGGTCCTGTTCAGCTCGCTTTAAGCAACCCTAGCCGTGCTGGAAAGGACAATGTGAAAAGAAAATATCTGAGCCAGCACAGTATGTCTCGAGTCTGCACAATAGTGTGAAAAGGTTATATGTGTGACACCTGTGATTGGTGGGCCTCTGATTGCATGTGATGGAATGGAAGTAATGGTCATTGGCCAGTAATGAAGTATTGCAGGACAGGGTGGTTGTACCATGTGTTTGACAGGTCAATAATAATGCGTCCGCCGTTTGTTTGGCTTACCGACCATCCTGCTGCCCCAGAACTGATTACGTTGAGTAAAAACATCCACTGCCGTCACAGTAAAAACACTGAGCGACTGGGTTTGTTTTTCCGTCACTGATATCACAGCCCTATAGGTCTAGACATGCTTTGCCAGAAACACACACACACACACGTCTGTCGAGAGTACAAAAACAAAAAGTAGCTACCTTACTCAATCCTCATACCATTTTCTCTTGGAACACGTGCACAAGATGAAAAAAAAAATACATAAAAACAGATGGTTTTGTTTTGTGCGTTACAGCACACAAGTTTTACTTACATTCCATGGGGAGCAGAGAGGTGGTTTGACACTGAGGGAGGGGGAGAGAGCAACACAGACTTATACTGCCCCGCCATCTTTCAGTGGGGATAGACAACATCACATCACACTCACAAACGCTACAATTAGTCTCAAAACCTTCCCAGTCCTACATGGTAATGTAAATAAACACTGTTCACTTGTGGTGGTTGTTGTTATAAAGCACTCTAGGAAAATCAACAGTGGTTTGCTAGCTGCATCCTATCCTTCTATGGGGTAACATACTTCACAAGTAAACACTATTGTAACAACTACAGTAGACCTGGGTTCAAAAGCCATTTGAAATCATTTCAAATACTTTAGCTGGGATTGATTGAGCTTACAATGGAACCAATGGAATAGTGGCAAAACTGCAAACCAGTCCATCTGGCACTCCAGTCAGACTAAAGCAAACGCTGAAAGTATTTGAAATATTTCAAAAAACGGTTTTGAAGCCATGTTTGAACAACCCGCCAAGAATTCCAGGCCCCGGGTTAAAGAACAATAAAACATTTAAAAATTAGAAAGAAAGTTGTTAACAGAAAAGGAGAAAAAAAAGAGAGAAAACGCTTCTACTCAAAAACAAAGCTTCTTTTCACAGTTAACATTATCCCATTCCATCTCAACAGAGCGGACTGCCATTATATCGGATACGATGCAGCTACATTTTTCTACTAAGCAACAAAAAAAAAATCATAAATGTGTACAATTAAACAACATTAAGGAGGAGGAAATGAAGCTAAAACAATTTCTTCTATTAATCTTGTTTAACTGTGAACATTTCAGAACATTTAATATAATATATGAACACCAGTGATGCTTTAGAGCCTACAGTTGCCCTGAGCTTCCTGTAGAATTCTAAAACAGCCTATCACAACACAGTGTCAGAGTTTTCTTTTAGTGCTTCTTGCAAACAACCAATGGTGTGCGTCTGTCTACACAGTGCCATCCAGAGTCTGTTGTCCCAAGGTGCTTGAGTTAGCCTGTTTGATGAGGAGAGAGTCGCTGCCGTCCATGTCCTGTTTGCCACACCTACAGAAGCAACACAAGACAGATCAGCATTACCAAGTCATACGGACCACATTCTCCGGGTTGGAGGGAAACAAGGATTTCTGAAAAACAATTAAAGGTTTCTATGAAAAAAATGTATTATTCAACCGTAATAGTGTTCTCGTACTGGTCCACATCTGACCCATCAGACGCGTGGTCTTACCCAGAGGTTGGTCCGCTCCCTGTCCTGTCATTGGTCTGCTGCTGGTGCTGCTGCTGGTCCAGCTCTGACAGTAACTTCAGGATACTCAAGGCCGCCTGTGGACGGGGGGGTTGGAACATTTGATATAGCCTATATCATCATTTCCCTAGAGCTTGTGCCAATATATGTCTGATTTAAAGCATCCGGGTCGTGTTCAGAGGGTACAAGTGAAAAAGGGAAGTATATTCTGAACATGTCCAATATGCTCCCCCCCAATATATGAAAATGTTCAGTTACGGTGTGCCCTAATGGACAAGATTCTGGTCTAACCATCAGAGCTCCTTCAGTGTGGTTGAATATGTGTGTCTCACCATGTCATGACAGGACTCCACGTCCTTGCCAATGCCGTGGCTGATAAGAGGCGGCTGGGAGGAGCAGTTGATCAGCGATACAAATTCATTCTTGTTGTTTTTGGGGAAGTCTTTGTAATCCACCTGCAAAGAAAAAAACAAAGGGTTTTGAATACTAACACTCCAAAATACATGAATAAAAAGTTGTGTGTGTTTGTCCGCACATGCTTGCGCGCCTCTGCGTCTGTTTACCTGTAGACCTTGTACGTTGGCTAGGTAGCTGAGCTGTTCAGAGGGTCTGGTCAGGGGTCCGTGAGGTACTAGATGAGCCATACTGTTCTGACTCTTCAGGATGGTGTCGGCGGTCAGGGAGGTACCAGTGTACAGCAGCTCGTTGGCGATCATGGCCGTCAGGGTGGCCTTAATATAATGACATTAAAAAGGTGCAATATGCAGAAATCTCTCAACCATTTCCTGCTTGCTAAAATTCTTATAGCATGCCTACTACTTTCAAAACAAGCAAGTGTAGAGAATCATTGTTCCATCAAAACTGCTGTGAAATATCTTTGAAATAACCAAAAACATTGCATTTTCAGCTGTTTGAAGCCAAAAGTAAAAGACACAAAAACTAAACTTAACGGGAAGTATAGAAATAGGGAACATAGAACAGATCTATTGCTTCTTACACTTGCTGTCAATAAGAATGACAGATCTATAACTAATTTATATGTGAATTTGGTCAGGTCACCCAAAAAGTTACATATTGCAGCTTAACAATAATAATGTTTATTTGCATACTGTGTATCTTTATACAAAGACACATTTACATAAAACAGAACATCAAAGGACTAAAAATAAATATACAAAGGAAACCTAGCTAAAATAACATCACCAAGGATAACGTCAATAACTAAAACGCACACACACACCTTGGCAGGGTTGGTCCGGGGGCCGTAGCCCTTGTTCTGGTGCCCCAGGCTGGGGCTGGCCCCTATAGCCTGGGCCACCTCTGCCACCATGGGCAGGATGCCTGCTGGGAGCTGCTGGTGGCTGAGGTAGGGCTGGCGGTAGTTCTCTGCCTTGGAGCCTGAGAGATAGGGGGCGCCAGAGAGACAGACATGTAAAACACTGGGAAGGAGAACGGAACACCCATGTAAAAGCTTCCCTAATTAAAGAAAAATCCTAAATCTGTCGTCCCGCACAACACCAAGCCCGCGGGAGGAAGATTGTGAATGACCTATGCTCTATAAAGAGACAAAAAGGTTTAAGTCAAGTAAGTCAAATCTCTTAATATAAAATCCAAAAGCAAAGTCTACTACATAAATCTGAGTACATATCAAAGCATGTGTAATTCCAACCCTGCCCCTAAACAACTCACCCAGCGACTGGCTCTCTTCTACAGAGCCCGGCTCGAAGAAAGTCACTTTCCTCCCGTCTCCATTTTTCTTCTGCGGGACCTTGGGTTACATGATCAACAGAAAGAGCACACGTCAGTTGGCTGCTCAACGGTCATTCAAGTCAACACAAACTACTTCTGCTGTGTACTGCTGGCTAGATGAGCACATGAGTAGGGTCCTAACTAAACCAGTTGCCTGGCTGGTATGCCTCCGGTGGCTCTTGGGGACATACTGTACCCTTTCGTCCGTTTTGAGCGCAGGTTTGTGGGGCTGAGGCGGAGGCACTTTGAAACCTAGAAGCTCCAGCATCTTCTCTGCTGCGTTCCTCTTCGCTACCTTCTTACTGGGGCCCATGCCCTCCGCACAATGGCCACACACAGTCACCTGATGACCACAAAACAGGTCAGAATGAAAAACAAATTGGCCCCCAAACCGACCATAGACACTTACGGAGATGTGTGGGAACTAGCCTAGATAGACATACGCAATATATGGTGCTAAATTGCCCTCTGATAGGATGGGTCTCATGTTTGTTCACAACTGTCCAATCCTCTCAGACCTCCACAAGTGCCCTAGGCCTAGAGAATAGGCACTGTGGGGTTGATTTGGTCAAGAGCAGGCTAGGCTATTTGAGCCTCCTGTTTTACCTGCATGACGAACTCCCTGCGTCTGGGCAGCCCCCTCTCTGTCATCATGCTGTACTCTGGCTCCTTCTCTTTCTTAGCCTGCTGGATCTGAGCCAGTCTGCTGATGGGGTTCATGCCCTGCCCATACTCTGGACTGGTCTGCAGCTGGAGGGGGGGGGGGGGGGCGGGGGAAGAGAAGGCAGGAGAAAAAGCGAGCGCGAGAGAGAAAGAGCGATATTGCGCATTACACACAAGAACAAAGATTCCTTAGAAACTATTTTCCAACTCGACAAAAGCTTTCCTCATCACCCCTCCTTTCCCTCCTGTTGCCCTTCCCTTTAAAAATGAATATCTTAGAAGCACTTGTTCTTTTTTTATGACGTACAGTACCTTTACTCACTGTTAGCTAGCAAATTTCCCGTCTGGGATAACAAAGATGCTCTACTGCTCTCTACACTCCCTAACCTCATCCCCCTGGTCCTTTCACCTTAATGATGGACTTGGTTTTCTTCTTAATGCGTGCTGGCTGAATCTTCTCCACGCTGGGGGACAGCTGGGGCAGTCTCCTCAGTTCCTCCAGCACGGCTGTAGCTGCCAGCTTCTTAGCGATCTTCTTACTCTTGCCCTCACCCTCGCCACAGAACTCCCCCACCGACACACACACCATGAAGCTCTTCATGTGAGGCGGACCTGCCTCCTTCAGAACCTGTGGGTCGGAGGAGGAACGAGGTTAGAGAAAGACAAAACAAATTAGAAATAGGCTTATCAATGGAAAGGTGGGTCATTGAGAGGACAAATGATTTGTTCAAATTGGACTTGATCAATCTAAATGACTGTTAAGCCAATGCAGGACTATAGCCTAACTACCTCAAAGTTGACAGGCATGTTCCTCTTCAGTGCAATCTCAAACACCTGGCTGATTTCTGATTTATTGAAGTTCTCTGTGTCTTCTCCATTCGTCTGAAATCAACAAAGTTTGTGTCAAAACATTCTGTCTGACGGTTATGTATGTTACAGCGGAGTTGCTTTGTGTGGCAGTATTGAGTCACATATGTGCCCTTCCTTCACGTTGTGAAGCAGACAGGTGTAGTGATCCATGTAGCAGGTGTTGCCTTGTGGGTAAAATACTGTACATTTTCCCAAAGTTCCACCCAACTTTTTCCAGGAATTCCTGTTGGAGGATTCACGGAATCAGAAGGGAATAAGCAAGGAAGGAATCCTAGAAATGGGAATCTTCCAACCAGGATTTCTAGAAAAACCATGGAACTTTGGAAAAGTGAACAGAATATTCCAACCCGAGCGCTGACCCCAGGCCGCTCTGACCCCAGGCCGCTCTGACCCCAGGCCGCTCTGACCCCAGGCCGCTCTGACCCCAGGCCGCTCTGACCCCAGGCCGCTCTGACCCCAGGCCGCTCTGACCCCAGGCCGCTCTGACCCCAGGCCGCTCTGACCCCAGGCCGCTCTGACCCCAGGCCGCTCTGACCCCAGGCAGCTCTGACCCCAGGCAGCTCTGACCTCAGGCAGCTGCTGCAGCAGTATGGGCTCTTTCTGTAGAGTCTTCAGCGCCTTGGCAGCGGCGTCGTGTTTGGCGAGCTGCCGCGTGCGCCCCTTCCCGTGGAACTGTTGGCCCCCGATGTTCAGCTCCATGTGGTACAACACCGGCCCCACCGGGGGAAACGGGTAGTAGTACCTGACCACACAGAGAAGACAGGATACGCTCAGGTATAGCTTGTACTGAGATGACACCCCCCCCCCCCACCCCAGAGTGGACATACTGTTGCATGGAGCGTTGGTAAGGCCCCGGGGCCCTGATGTTGTAGTTGAAGTTGGATGGCCTCATCCCAGGGTAGGGGTCTATGGGCTTGTACATAGGCTTCATCCCTAGCTTCATACAGAAGGCATTCAGCTCCACCGTGTGTGTCATGCAATCTACTGTGGTAGGGGACACACACAGACAAAACAGAAAACAAACATTACAGAACAATAGGGACCTAAACTTTAATACACCTGGTGATCAAACTCTTGAATGTAGACTACTTAACGCCACTGACTATCAATGTTTCCCCAATCATGATACTCAGCAACGGATGACCTGAGTGCCTCTCAGAAATAGGCACACACAGGGCCAGGCGTGCTGGGTTCTTGCCTGTGTTGTTGCGGGGGTTGCTCCTCATGCTAGGTTTGGGCAGCGTTGTCTGGGCCAAGGCTGTGGCAGCTGCAGAGTGCTGGGCCTTCTTTATACTAGTCCCCTCTGCCTCCCAGTGCTGATCGCCCAGTGATAACCGCACTGAGAAGATCTGGGGGAGGAAGGAAAGAGAGAGACAGAATAGATAGAAGTAGAGAGGGGGATATATATATAATAATAAATATATATATATATATATATATATATATATATATATATATATATATATATATATATAAATAAATATATATATATCTCTGTTATTGAAATGAACAAGTATTTAAGAGCAGGGAGGAAGACATTAAAAAGCACAGTGATGACTGATCTCCTAGGGTCATGTTCAAAAGGCAGAAAAAGGCCAGATATTAGGTACTATCTGAAGTTAAACATGTCCAACAAGAAACATGCTTTTGTTTTCAGTTGCAAAACCCTTTGCTACAGTGAGTGTACCCTAATGAACATGGCCCATGTTTGCTAGTGAGTGTCAGTGGTTGGGTTGTTGAGTTACCTTGGAATGAGCTGGTCCTTGCTCACAAAGCAGCTTATACTCAGGCTGGATCTTATTGAAACGGGCTAACTCATTCACCAGACACATGGGGGTCTTCTCTTTAGGGTTTGCCATGTTAGATACTAAAAACAAATAAACAAAAATAGATAAGTCCATTGAGAGAGGCACAGAAAGAAAGCTTTGGAGCACACACACAACGCACGCACACCGACAGACCTGTGGAGGTGGGACTGAATGGAGTGGCTGAGCCCGAGGGCAGGGCTGAGCTCAGGAGCGGGTGACTGGCGCTCTCGGAGGGCAGGGGGCCCGAGGCACAGGGGATACTGTACCCTGGCTGGGGCTGAGACAGCGGCAGCATGGGGCTGGCAGCAGGGCTCGACATTAGGTTACCCGGACACTGGAACTGGGACATACTGGCCAGTTGGGTTTGGTGGAGTCAGGCGGTAGGTAGGTTAAGTCGAGGTGGGAACTCTTCAGTACTGCAGCGATAGACGTTTAAGGTTTATTTGATTGAGGTGAATGACTGCAAAGCTCCGCCTGAAAAGAGGATAACAAAGAATTTAATTTAAGGTTACGAGATGCCACATTTGCATGACCACAACAACAAAAAACAGTCAGTGCCTTGCACGACTGGCCTTCAGGTGCCTTTGTAGATCCAGCACTGACAGCAACAACAATACAGATTCATTCATTTGTAACACCTAATAACCATACGTGAAAAGGTCATAAGGGTGCTGTAATTTTGCATCATAAAACTAGAATGAATGGGCCGCAATAAATCCAATAAACCGTAAGCTATTTGATCTGTTTCTCTGCAATACAATAATGGCTAACTAGTAACTTAGACATCATCTGGCTGTTGTGACAATCATCATTCTCTGCAGACAGTAGAACTTAATGCCCAACTTGCTGAGAGGACACGTTTATAAGAGAAAGTCGTTTGGAGGATCTTTGTAAGGTGTGTTCTGCTAGCTACTTAGCTAGCCAGCCAACTAGCTGTCTGGCTATCCAGCTGAACTAGTTAATGTTAATTTCATATACTAACATTACATACTAACGTTACATGTAATTTTGGTTTCTGCAAAACGTTGTCAAGTGTCATTGATTGATCCGGTCTTGCTAGACAAGTTTTTGCAGTTGTGCCGTTTGTTTGCACGCTTGTCAAGTACCGGCGGTAGCTAGCTAGTTAGCCTAGCAAAAGTATCTGGCTAGCTAACAATCTAATTATCTGGTCGACGTCAACACATTTGGCACTCATGTCATGTGTATTAGCATTTTAAATATTCTTCTAAATAATTCATTAGCTATATATTTTGCAATAAAAAGGCATGAATCCGGCATAAATCTGAAGCAATTCGCTTATCTAAGTCCTGGAGGAATTGATGGATCATGGATGTCGAGTCAGGTAGCTCGAGACGCTAGCTATGCTAACGTTAGCTAGTCAAGAGGCATCTAATAAAACCTCACCTCGTTATATTTCTGTCCAGTTCTTGGTTACTCCATTGGATACGTTACTTTAGTGTTGCATTGGTTTGTTTTTGCTCCAATTGTGTAGGGTTTCCCGTGTGATTTTGGATCAAAATGTTGGTAGTGAAGAGGTGGGGGGAAAGGCATACAAGGCAAACACTAAAGAGAATGGCCCAATCTTAGCTGTCTCTTCCGGGAAATGACATCGTTCAGCTAAGAGGAAGTATGCTTGGAAAGTGGGCTACTTTGTAGCTAACGAATGAATGAATGATCACATAATATATTTCCCAGTAGACATTTGAGTGCCTATCTTGCTACAGACGAGCACATCCATAGCTCCAAAGGCTCTGGAACATTTAGTAAAGAAGACTACAAGGTGTTGAGGACTGGTCTCAGATTAGATGTAACATGGTAAACATCAATCCGGGACTCTCAAATTAGTATGGCACATTACATAAAATAAGATGGAAGCAGGTTGTATTGATAGGTGGGTGTATTAGGCGAACGTCTAGCAACCGATAGGATGCGTGTTCGAATCCCATCATGGATAACATCAACTTTGCAACTACTTTTTAGCAGTGGTGTAAAGAACTTAAGTAAAAAATACTTCAAAGTACTACGTTTTTGTGTTATCTGTACTTTACTATTTATATTTTTGCCAACTTTTATTTCACTACTTAACTAAAGAAAATAATGTACTTTTTACTCCATACATTTTCTGTGACACCCAAAAGTACTGGTTACATTTTGACAGGAAAATGGTCCAATTCACACACTTATCAAGAGAACATCCCAGGACATCAATAATGTGTCTGATCTTGCGGACTCACTAAAAACACCTGCTTTGTTTGAAAATTATGTCTGAGTGTTGGAGTGTGCTCCTGGCTACCCATGTCTGCAAATTATGCCTTGAATCTATTCTAGCACGCCCAGAAATCTGCTCATTTTATTCTCTGTCCCCAACACACTAGACAACCAGTTCTGATAGCCTTTAGCTGTACCCTTATCCTAGTCCTCCTCTGTTCCTCTGGTGATGTAGAAGTTAACCCAGGCCCTGAAGCCCCCAGTTCCACTCCTATTCCCCAGGGGCTATCATTTGTTAACTTCTGTAACCGTAAAAGCCTTGGTTTCATGCATGTTAACATCAGAAGCCTCTTCCCTAAGTTTGTTTTTTTCACTGCTTTAGCACACTCCGCCAACCCTGATGTCCTTGCCGTGTTTGAATCCTGGCTTAGGAATGCCACCAAAAATTCTGAAATTTCCATCCCCAACTATATCATTTCCCGCAAAGATAGAACTGCCAAAGGGGGTGGAGTTGCAATCTACTGCAGAGACAGCCTGCAGAGTTCTGTCATGCTAGCCAGGTCTGTGCCCAAACAGTTCGAGCTTCTACATTTAAAACTTCCTCCTTTCCAGAAATGTCTCTCACTGTTGCCGCTTGTTACAGACCCCCCTCAGCCCCCAGCTGCGATATGGACACCATATGTGAATTGATTGCCCCCCATTTATCTTCAGAGTTTGTACTGTTAGGTGACCTAAACCGGGATATGCTTAACACCCCGACCGTCCTACAATCTAAGATAGATGCCCTCAATCTCACACAAATTATCAAGGAACCTACCAGGTACATCCCAACAATCCGTAAACTCGGGCACCCTCATAGATATCATCCTGAACAACCTGCCCCCTAAATACACCTCTGCTGTCTTCAACCAGGATCTCAGCTATCACTGCCTCATTGCCTGCGTCAGTAATGGGTCCGCGGTCAAACGACCACCCTTCATCACAGTCAAATGCTCCCAAAACACTTAAATGAGCAGGCCTTTCTAATCGACCTGGCCCGGGTATCCTGGAAAGATATTGACCTCATTCCGTCAGTAGAGGATGGCTGGTTATTCTTTAAAAGTGCTTTCCTCACCATATTAAATAAGCATGCCCAATTCAAAAATTTTAGAACCAGGAACAGATATAGCTCATGGTTCACTCCAGACCTAACTGCCCTTGACCAGCACAAAAACATCCTGTGGTGTGCTAACTACATTAGCATTGAATAGCCCCTGCGATATGCAACTTTTCAGGGGAGTTAGGAACCAATATACACAGGCAGTGAGGAAAGCAAAGGCTAGCTTTTTCAAACAGAAATTTGCATCCTGTAGCACAAACTCCCAAATGTTCTGGGACACTGTAAAGTCCATGGAGAATAAGAGCACCTCCTCCCAGCTGCCCGCTGCACTGAGGCTAGGAAACACTGTCACCACCGATAAATCTACGATAATCTAGAATTTCAATAAGCATTTGTCTACGGCTGGCCATGCTTTCCACCTGGCTACCCCTACACCGGTCAACAGCTCTGCACCGCCCACAGCAACTCGCCCAAGCCTCCCCCATTTCTCCTTCACCCAAATCCTGATAGCTGATGTTCTGAAAGAGCTGCAAAATCTGGACCCCTACAAATCAGCTGGGCTAGACAATCTGGACCCTATCTTTCTAAAATCATCCGTCGCAATTGTTGCAACCCCTATTACTAGCCTGTTCAACCTCTCTTTCGTATCGTCTGAGATCCCCCAAAGATTGTAAAGCTGCCACGGTCATCCCCCTCTTCCAAGGGGGAGACACTCTAGACCCAAACTGTTACAGACCTATATCTATCCTACCCTGCCTTTCTAAGGTCTTCGAAAGCCAAGTTAAACAGATCACCGACCATTTCAAATCCCACCGTACCTTCTCCGCTATGCAATCTGGTTTCTGAGCTGGTCATGGGTGCACCTCAGCCACGCTCGAGGTCCTAAACGATATCATAACCGCCATCGACAAAAGACAATACTGTGCAGCTGTATTCATCGACCTGGCCAAGGCTTTCGACTCTGTCAATCACCGCATTCTTATCAGTAGACTCAACAGCCTTGGTTTCTCAAATGACTGCCTTGCCTGGTTCACCAACCACTTCTCAGACAGAGTTCAGTATGTCAAATCGGAGGGCCTGTTGTAAGGACCTCTTACAGTCTCTATGGGGGTGCCACAAGGTTCAATTCTTGGGCCTACTCTTTTCTCTGTATACATCAATGATGTCGCTCTTGCGGCTGGTGATTCTCTGATCCACTTCTACGCAGATGACACCATTCTGTATACTTCTGGCCCTTCTTTGGACACTGTGTTAACAAACCTCCAGACGAGCTTCAATGCCATACAACTCTCCTTCCGTGGCCTCCAACTGCTCTTAAATGCAATTAAATCTAAATGCATGATCTTCAACCGATTGCTACCCGCACCTGCCCGCCCGCCTAGCAAATCTAGAATCGGCTTCCTATTTTGCAACTAAGCATCCTTCACTCATGCTGCCAAACAGACCCTCGTAAAACTGACTATCCTACCGATCCTTGACTTCGGCGATGTCATTTACAAAATAGCCTCCAACACTCTACTCAACAAATTGGATGCAGTCTATCACAGTGCCATCCGTTTCATCACCAAAGCCCATATACTACCCACCACTGCGACCTGTATGCTCTTGTTGGCTGGCACTCGCTTCATATTTGTCGCCAAACCCACTGGCTCCAGGTCATCTATCAGTCTTTGCTAGGTAAAGCCCCGCCTTATCTCAGCTCACTGGTCACCATAGCAGCACCCACCCGTAGCATGCGCTCCAGCATGTATATTTCACTGGTCACCCCCAAAGCCAATTCCCCCTTTGGCCACCTTTCTTTACAGTTCTCTGCTGCCAATAACTGGAACAAATTGCAAAAATCACTGAAGCTGGAGACTCAAATCTCCACTAACTTTAAGCATCAGCTATCAGAGCATCTTACAGATCATTGCACCTGTACATAGCCCATCTGTAAATAGCCCATCCAACTACCTTATCCCCATATTGTTCTTTATTTATTTTTGCTCCTTTGCATCTCAGTATCTCTACTTGCACATTCATCTTCCTCACATCTATCTCTCCAGTGTTTATTTGCTAAATTGTGATTATTTTGCCACTACGGCCTATTTATTGCCTTCCCTCCCTAATCTTATTTCATTTGCACACACTGTTTATAGACTTTTCTATTGTGCTATTGACTGTACATTTGTTTATTCCATGTGTAACTCTGTGTTGTTGTTTGTGTCGCACTGCTTGCTTTATCTTGGCCAGGTCGCAGTTTTAAATGAGAACTTGTTCTCAACTGGCCTACCTGGTTAAATAAAAGTGAAATAAAATATATAAAAAATCTCTCAATAAAAAAAAAACTATTGTGTCGTCTGGTTTGCTTAATATAATGGATTTTAAATGGTTTATACTTTTACTTTTGATACTTAAGGATTGGACCCTAAAATGACATACCCAAATCTAACTGCCTGTAGCTCAGGACCTGAAGCAAGGATATGCATATTCTTGATACCATTTGAAAGTGTGAGAGATGCAGACTCAGTCTCAACCTTTAAGTCTTTACTGAAGACTTATCTCTTCAGTAGGTCCTATGATTAAGTATAGTCTGGCCAAGGAGTGTGAAGGTGAACGGAAAGGCTGGAGCAACGAACCGCCCTTGCTGTCTCTGCCTTGCCGGTTCCCCTCTTTCCACTGGGATTCTCTGCCTCTAACCCTTTTACAGGGGCTGAGTCACTGGCTTACTGGTGTTCTTCCATGCCGTCCATGGGAGGGGTGCGTCACTTGAGTGGGTTGAGTCACTGACGTGGTCTTCCTGTCTGGGTTGGCGCCCCCCCTTGGGTTGTGCCATGGCGGAGATCGTTGTGGGCTATACTCGGCCTTGTCTTAGGACGGTAAGTTGGTGGTTGGAGACATCCCTCTAGTGGTGTGGGGGCTGTGCTTTGGCAAAGTGGGTGGGGTTATATCCTGCCTGTTTGGCCCTGTCCGGGGGTATCATCGGATGGGGCCACAGTGTCTTCTGATCCCTCCTGTCTCAGCCTCCAGTATTTATGCTGCAGTAGTTTATGTGTCGGGGGGTTAGGGTCACTCTGTTACATCTGGAGTATTTCTCTTGTCTTATCCGGTGTCCTGTGTGAATTTAAATATGCTCTCTCTAATTCTCTCTTTCTCTCTTTCTGTCTTTCTCTCGGAGGACCTGAGCCCTAGGACCATGCCTCAGGACTACCTGGTATGATGACTCCTTGCTGTCCCCAGTTCACCTGGCCGTGCTGCTGCTCCAGTTTCAACTGTTCTGCCTGCGGCTATGGAACCCTGACCTGTTCACCGGACGTGCTTGTTGCACCCTCGACCACTACTATGATTATTATTATTTGACCATGCTGGTCATTTATGAACATTTTAACATCTTGACCATGTTCTGTTATAATATCCACCCTGCACAGCCAGAAGAGGACTGGCCACCCCTCATAGCCTGGTTCCTCTCTAGGTTTCTTCCTAGGTTTTTGGCCTTTCTAGGGAGTTTTTCCTAGGGAGTTTTTCCTAGCCACCGTGCTTCTTTCACATGCTTTGCTTGCTGTTTGGGGTTTTAGGCTGGGTTTCTGTACAGAACTTTGAGATATCAGCTGATGTACGAAGGGCTATATAAAAATAAATTTGATTGATTGATTGAAAGGAAACACTTTGAAGTTTGTGGAAATGTTAAATGAATGTAGGCGAATATAACACATTAGATCTGGTAAAAGATAATACAAAGAAATACAAACAACAAAAACGATCCTGCACGATCCTGTAGAGGTTAAGTACATTTAAAACCACATTTTATTTGTCACATGCGCCGATTACAACAAGTGTAGACCTTACAGTGAAATGCTTACTTACAAGCCCTTAACCAACAACGCAGTTAAGAAAATACAAATACATTTTAAAAAAAAGTAAGAGATAAGAATTACAAATAATTAAAGAGCAGCAGTAAATAACAATATCGGGGCTATATACAGGGTGTACCGGTACAGTGTCATTGTGCGGGGGCACCGGTGTCTAGGTAATTGAGGTAATATGTACATGTTGGTAGAGTTATTAAAGTGACTATGCATAAATAATAATAAAATAAGAGTAGCAGCAGCAGAGTATGGGGGGGCAATGCAAATAGTCTGGGTAGCCATTTGATTATCTGTTCAGGAGTCTTATGGCTTGGGGGTAGAAGCATCATGGACCAAGACTTGGCGCTCCAGTACCACTTGCCGTGCGGTAACAGAGAGAACAGTCTATGACTAGGGTGGCTGGAGTCTTTGACAATTTTTAGGGCCTTCCTCTGACACCGCCTGGTATTGAGGTCCTGGATGGCAGGAAGCTTGGCCCCAGTGATGTACTGGGCCATACACACTACCCTCTGTAGTGCCTTGTGGTCGGAGGCCGAGCAGTTGCCATACCAGGAAGTGATGCAACCCGTCAGGATGTTCTCGATGGGGCAGCTATAAAATATTTTGAGAATCCATGCCAAATCTTTTCAGTCTCCTGAGGGGGAATAGGTTTTGTCGTGCCCTCTTCACGACTGTTTTGGTGTGCTTGGACCATGTTAGTTTGTTGGTGATGTGGACGCCAAGGAACTTGAAGCTCTCAACCTGCTCCACTGCAGCCCTGTCGATGAGAATGAGGGTGTGCTCGGTCCTCCTTTTCCTGTAGTCCACAATCATCTCATTTGTCTTGATCACGTTGGAGGGAGAGGTTGTTGTCCTTGCACCACACGGTCAGGTCTCTGACCTCTTCCCTATTGGCTGTCTCATCAATGTCGGTGATCAGGCCTACCACTGTTGTGTCATCAGCAAACCTAATGATGGTGTTGGAGTCATGACTGCACGGCCAGGCACGAGTGAACAGGGAGTACAGGAGGGGACTGAGCACGCACACAAGGAGCCCCCGTGTTGAGGATCAGCGTGGCGGATGTGTTGTTACCTACCCTTACCACCTGGGGGCGGACCGTCAGGAAGTCTATGATCTAGTTGCAGAGGGTGGTGTTTAATCCCAGGGTCCTTAGCTTGTGATGAGCTTTGAGGGCACTATGGTGTTGAACGCTGAGCTGTAGTGAATGAATAGCATTTCTCACATAGGTGTTCCTTTTGTCCAGGTGTGAAAGGGCAGTGTGGAGTGCAATAGATTGCATCATCTGTGGATCTGTTGGGGTGGTATGCAAATTAGAGTGGGTCTAGGGTTTCTGGGATAATGGTGTTGATGTGAGCCATGACCAGCCTTTCAAAGCATTTCATGGCTACAGACGTGAGCGCTACATGTCAGTAGTCATTTTGGCAGGTTATCTTAGTGTTCTTGGGCACTGGGACTATGGTGGTCTGCTTGAAACATGGTGTTACAGACTCGGACAGGGAGAGGTTGAAAATGTCAGTGAAGATACTTGCCAGTTGGTCCGCGCATGCTCAGAGTACACGTCCTGGTAATCCATCTGGCCCTGTGGCCTTTTGAATGTTGACCTGTTTAAAGGTCTTACTCACATCGTCTAGAACAGCTGAAGCTCTCATGCATGTTTCAGTGTTACATCATTGCAGAGAACACGGTTCCACTGCTTCAGATTCCAATGGCTAAGAGCTTTACACCATTCCAGCCGACGCTTGGCATTGCAAATGGTGATCTTAGGCTTGTGTGCGGCTGCTTGGCCATGGAAAACCATTTCGTGAAGCTCCCGATGAACAATTATTGTGCCGATGTTGCTTCCAAAGGCAGTTTGGAACTCGGTAGTGAGTGTTGCAACCGAGGAGTTGTTGCTCCTAGATGTTTCCACTTCACAGAAACAGCACTTACAGTTGACTGGGGCAGCACTAGCAGGGCAGAAATTTGACAAACTGACTTGTTGGAAAGGTAGCGTCTAATGAAGGTGCCACGTTGAAAGTCACTGAGCTCTTCAGTACAGGCCATTCTACTGCCAATGTTGTGTCTTGGATTTACGTACAGAATAATACGAAATGCTCTGAAAGCATGTTGCAGACAGACAGAAATGAGTGGCCACAACTACTGTATGTGATTCTCCATTAGTGATGGGTCGCTTGCGAACGAATGGCTTTTAGGTGAACGTTGGGAACTGAATCGCGTCGGCGAAAGATGTTGGTTTGGCTCCCTGATTTGCATATTGTTACTATTTTTTGAGATTCAAAACGGATTATCTGAAAATAAGTTACATAATCATTCTCATTTCCCTTTTTTGCAGGTGATCTAATAATTTGGCCAAGTAAAACATTTGTTTGAATGTAAGACGATCTGACATAATGGTTGCCTACTTTTTGGGCTTTACATTAGGTTTAAAAAAAAATGTCATGGTGCTAGGTACATTTTTAAACATTTTGAATGAAGAGCCGTTGGGAGTCAAATGATAAGTGTCTTATACGTGAATGGAGTCAAATGATAATGCTCATCACTAATCTCCATGAGGGATATCTCTCATAATAAACCTAATGGTGCATGGATTGATCAAACAAATCAAACGAAACCACCATAATTGTCCTCAACACATTTATTTTGTCAGTGAATGACCATAAGCTGCTAAGAACTTTAACATTGAGAAATCTTTACAACCATGATACAAAAGAGAAAAATCACACACAAACCTAAGCTTATTATGCTCAAAAAATATAAAATCCATTATTGATTCACTATAAAATATTGCTTCTCTATAACCACATTTTTCTTCCTGTGTCTGTCCATTCCATGAGGACAGTGAGAGAGAGAGACAATGGCTGTGTTTGAGAGCATCAAAACCGTGATGTATCATGGGTAAATTGTGACTGATGTACAAGTAATATTGTCATTATTTATGATGCAAGGTTAATAGTAGATCAGTCAGTCAGCAGTCACCTGCACTGTCGAACATTTCACATTTACATTTTTGTAATTTAGCAGATGCTCTTATCCAGAGCAACTTACAGTAGTGAGTGCATAATTGTTGTACTTTTTCGTACTGATCACCTGTGGGATTCGAACCCATAACCTTGGCGTTGCAAGCGCCATACTCTACCAAAAGCCACACAGGACCCAAGCAAGCCCAGCGGTTGCATAGCCGCGCAAAGTATGGGTGCGGAGGGTGCTGTAGCACCCCCTGAAAAATCCCCCAAAATAATAACAACAAATATATATATATATATATTTTTGTCTCTCCACAAAAGTAGTGTACTGGGCCTTTACTAGTCCTGTATTAGTGGACCACTTGCTGTCTGTTGCGCGGGAAAATATGTGGTTAGCTAATATGTTAAACACCTATCCAGGCATTGTAAGATCTGGCAGGTGTGTGCAATGAAGTCAGCCAGGAACACAGCCAGCAGTTTGAGGTTCTTTACATGTTATACGCCTGACGTATGTTCAGTGAGTCTCGAAGCATCAGGTCCCGCAGTCGCCACAGTGCATCTGCCATCGTCTTGTGGGCCCCCTTGCTCTTCAGCCAATGGGAAGGGAGCCTGCTCTCCTGGTCTTTGGACAGGTGGGCATCTCTCCGACGCGCTGTGGAAATGACAGACTTTACCCATTTTGCTCACATGCCACAACACACATCCACAAACAGAAGTGTAGAAACTCAATAAATAAAGGACACCTAAGAGGACAGCTATTCAAGAGACCGAGAATTCATGGGAATAGAGGGAGAAGGAAATTGGTGCGCTCAATTCATTGGAGTTAATACAGTATGCTGCAGTACAGGTGAGTAGGGAAGAACAGCACATGTGTGATTAGAAATATACCTTTGAGAGATTGGTCCCACTTGCTGACTGTGTCGGTCTCTGCGTTCAAGCCCTCGATGTACTTGAGGTAGGCCTCAGAGTGAAGCACCCTCTGTGTCTTGGGCGGTGGAGCTACAAACATGGGAGTCATGGGCTGGAGGTGAGAGGGCTGGCCGGGCTGGCCTGGGTAGGGTGGAGGAGCCTGCTGCCCCGGGCTAAACATCCCAGGCTGAAGGGAGATACAGGAAAACATAATAAGAGCACTGCTTTTCCACTGCATTTGGGTACAATACACCATATATGGAACTAATGAGTGCAGTAGCTCATTGGTAGTTCTTAGTAATAAGTTAGGCTTTTACCTGTTGCATGTAGTAGTGGCCTCCGGGACTTCCTTGCATGCCATTCATACCAGGACCCATCATACCTATCACAAAAACAATGAGTTTCCACACACAACAACATGCATTGTTAGTGTAGGATGTATAACATGGTGGATGTGCATAGAATGCATGATGTAGAATAAATGTGCGCGCTTTTTTATTTGTAGTCATATAGCTCCACATGCATTACATGTTTGTTCATGTGTTAATTGAGCTGACCATGGATTCCGAGATATACGAGCAGATGAAACAGAGTAATACTGTGCGAATGTGTAGAGGAGAGGTAAAGGACGGTGGAACCCCTGTAGAGAAGGTCGCTACCCTCTAGTGCCTACGGAAAGTCTACAACCCCCCCCTTGGATTTCTTCACATTTTATTGTGTTACAAAGTGGGATTAAAATGGATTTGTCATTTTTTTGTCAATGATCTACACAAAATACTCTGTCAAGGTGGAAGAAAAAAAATATATATTTTTTTTAGATAAATAAAATATAAAACACTAATATACCTTGATTAGATAAGTGTTCACCCCACGAGTCAATACATGTTTGAAACACCTTTGGCAGCGATTACAGCTGTGAGTCTTCTTGGCTAAATCTCATAAGAGTTTTGCACACCTGCATTGGGCAATACCTGCAAATTATTCATTTAAAAATTATTCAAGCTCTGTCAAGGATCATGGCTAGACAGCAATTTTCAAGTCTTGCCATAGATTTGCAAGGAGAATTAAGTCAAAACTGTGACACTCAGGAACATTCACAGTCTTCTTGGTAAGCAACTCCAGTGAAAGATTTGGCTTTGTGTTGTAGGTTATTGTCCAGCTGAAAGGTGAATTCCTCTGCCAGTGTCTGGTGTAAAGCAGACTGAAGCAGGTTTTCCTCTAGGATTTTGCCTGTGCTTAGCTCCATCCAGTTTCTTTTCATTCTGAAAAACTCCCCAAGCACACCCATACCATGATGCAGCCACCACCATGCTTGAAAATAAGGAGGCAGTTATTCAGTGATGTGTTGTGTTTGCCCCAAACAAAAGGCTTCGCATTTAGGCCAAAAAGTGTATTCCTTTATATAATTTTCTTAGCACTTTGACATTATGTAGTATTAGGTGTTGATCGATGACAAAAAATTACAATTAATTTGTAGACTTTCAATAGAAACTGTAGCTCTGATGCAGAGCAATAGAATGTCTAGCTACCTTTACTTTCAAAGTGTTTTGTTCTGCAACCTGGACCTCGCCAACTCAGGTATACATTTTCTCATCTCGGGAACAGACAGAGACCAGGCTTGGCAGCCTGAATGGTCAGTGGGCTACCAAAGCACAGCCTGTCTGTCTGTGGACCAGGTAAACCCCTCCAGCAGGAGAGACCAAGACATGACTGACTGGAAGCTGCTGACTGACCAGGACAGGTGTGGCCTTGGCCTGGAGTGGAAGGTGGGGTCCTTACCCGGGTAGGGCATGCCAGGGTGGTACCCAGGCATACCTGGCTGGAGGTGTTGGGGGGGCATCGGGCCCATATGGTGATGTGGCATTGGGCCCATACCCAGCAAG
This sequence comes from Salmo salar, assembly GCF_965601325.2. Taxonomy (NCBI): domain Eukaryota; kingdom Metazoa; phylum Chordata; class Actinopteri; order Salmoniformes; family Salmonidae; genus Salmo; species Salmo salar. The sequence goes on along the minus strand of NC_138302.1, from coordinate 59,276,003 downwards.
CCCTCATGGGGGCCCTGCATGGGCATGCCGTAGGGGGGGCCGTAAGCTCCCATCATGCCTTAGGAGGAGGAGGCGGGGCCGGGAATGACAACAACAACGATACCCATGCATAAGTGACATGCAACTGACTATCCAAAAGACATGCACTACATATTAATGAATGATAAAATATTAAGGTAAATAAGCTAGTAAGTAAAACAAGCATGGGTGTTACTGTAAAGAAGAGTTTAAAATAATACAAATACTATTTTTGGTCATGCAGTTGATTTGGATCATGCAAACTCTGATTCAATGCATTTGATGCAAAACAAAATATAAAACAGGGATGAAATACTAAATTAAGATTAGCAGCAACAGAGACGAAAACAATCCCAGCCTATAATGAGGATGCAGTTGAAAGCCACTGGACAATTTTGAATGGGCAGTTTCTGGATAGGGGAAGAGGGTAAATAAATTAAGGTTGAATTGTTTTAGCAGTCCAGATTAATTATTTCCCAGGTAGCTGCTAAGTCCCAAGCAATGGTGCCATCTCCCTGAATCCCAAATCTCCCCTAGCCACTACCCTTTAGGCACTGTAGATCTGGGTGCTTAGGGGCTAGTGGTTGATTTGGGATGTCGGTCTCTGTGAGGAAGGGGTTACCTGGACCAGGCATCATTCCCATGTGGCTAGGCGAAGGCACCACCCCCATCATGGACCCTACTGGGGTACCTGCTCTCGGGGATGCTTGCTGCTGGGCTGCCCTCTCCTTCTCCTGCCGCTCCACCACCCTGGCTGCCCGCTCTGGAACAAACAAAAATACGCAGACTTAGATTAATTCATAACACTAACACTGAAGGGACATTCCACATTCCAAACACTCCAAGTTTGTCAGATGTTTGGCTAGGGATATGGACTAGCGTATTTTGTTTTGTCGACATTTGGAAAGTTTACCTTCAAATTAGCTGTTTCTAGCAGGCCTGACGTGACATTTTTTTTATCCAACATGTACTTTACTCGCATGAAAAGGTTGGATGGAAACCTGGTTATTGTCATCACCAATCTGATTGCAGATCTCAACCGGTATATGAATCCACTGGTGAAACAAAGTCTCCATAGAGATGCCTCAGTACTAGCATGCTTCCCTAGCCTTCCTACCTTCATACTCTACTTTCTTGGGAGCCTCCAGGTTCCTCCACTCGGTGCCCACCAGACGGCTGAGCTCCCCGAAGGAGAAGTCAGGGTGGCGGGTCTTGATGACTGAACGCATCTCACTGCTGAATAGGATATAACCACTCATGTTGACCTTCCTCTTGGCTCCTTCCTTCTTAGAAACGCCCTTCGCCTTGGGAGTGGACTGTGAGGGAAACAGGGGGTAGACCAGTCAATGAACAGTAACACCCATGTTAATTAATAGTCAATGTCCACCCACCTGCATTAACCTAATTAGCATAATAAAAACACCCCATAACATTCATCTGTATAAAGCTAAAGATATGTTGTTGTTTTTTTATTGCATGGGCTGCGTCTCAATCCACCGCATCTGCGGTGAAAGGTGGCAGAGCTACCTACAGATGTGTTTGTCAGACTAGGAGACATCCTGAAAATCTTTCTCATGGAAACATCTGTAGTGTCCGAAAGATAGAGAGAGATAGCTATATACAGTGCATTCGGAAAGTATTCAGTCCCCTTGACTTTTCCCACATTTTGTTACATTACAGCCATACTAAAATTGATTAAATTGCTATTTTCCCTCAATCTACCCCATGATGACAAAGCAAAAACAGGTTTTTATACATTTTTGTAAATGTATAAAAAAAAACATTTACATAAGTATTCAGACCCTTTACTCAGCACTTTGTTGAAGCACCTTTGGAAGCGATTACAGCTTTGAGTCTTCTTGGGTATGACGCTACAAGCTTGGCACACTTTCTTTCCTTCTTAATGCGTTTGAGCCAATAAGGTACGGGTGATATACAGAAGATAGCCCTATTTGGTAAAAGACCAAGTCCATATTATGGCAAGAACAGCTCAAATAAACAAAGAGAAACGACAGTTTCATTACTTTAAAACATGAAGGTCAGTCAATTCAGAAACTTTCAAGAACTTTGAAAGTTTCTTCAAGTGCAGTCGCAAAATCCATCAAGCGCTATGATGGAAACTGGCTCTCATGAGGACCGCCACAGGAAAGGAAGACCCAGAGTTACCTCTGCTGCAGAGGATAAGTTCATTAGAGTTACCAGCCCAAATAAATGCTTCAGAGTTCAAGTAACAGATACATCAACATCAACTGTTCAGAGGAGACTGTGTGAATCAGGCCTTCATGGTCGAATTGCTGCAAAGAAACCACTACTGAAGGACACCAATAAGAAGAATAAACTTGCTTGGGCCAAGAAACACGAGCAATGGACATTAGACCAGTGGAAATCTGTCCTTTGGTCTGATGAGTCCAAATCTGAGATTTTTGTGTCTTTGTGAGACACAGAGTAGGTGAACGGATGATCTCTGCATGTGTGGTTCCCACCGTGAAGCATGGAGGAGGAGGTGTGATGGTGTGGAGGTGCTTTGCTGGTTACACTGCCTGTGATTTATTTAGAATTCAAGGCACACTTAACCAGCATGGCTACCACAGCATTCTGCAGCGATACGCCACCCATCTTGTTTGCGCTTAGTAGAAGTATAATTTTCCCCCCAAACAGGACAATGACCCAAAACACACCTCTAGGCTGTGTAAGGGCTATTTGACAAAGGAGAGTGAAGGGGTGCTGCAACAAATGACCTGGCCTCCACAATCACCCCAATTGAGATGGTGTGGGATGAGTTGGACCGCAGAGTGAAGGAAAAGCAGCCAACAAGTGCTCAGCATATGTGGGAACACCTTCAGGACTGTTGGAAAAGCATTCCTCGTGACGCTGGTTGAGAGAATGCCAAGACTATGCAGAGCTGTCATCAATGCAAAGGGTGGCTACTTTGAATATTCACTTTTTTGGTTACTACATGATTCCATGTGTGTTATTTCATAGTTGATGTCTTCACTATTATTCTACAATGTAGAAAATAGTAAAAGAAGAAAAACCCTTGAATGAGTACGTGTCCAAACTTTTGACTGTTACTGTATATACATACCACACACACACCTAAAGGGGAATTAAAAATGTAAATCAAATAGCTAAATTATCCTTTGTATTACCCTCTTAAAACAATTCCATATGTTAGCTTAGTAGAAATGTTAAGATCTCGGGGTAACGATGGTAATGGGTGTAAAATCTGCGTAGAGCTGTGTGTGATGCATGAGTGGCTGAATGGAGGGGTTAGGTGGGAGTAGGCATACGAACTGGATGCTTGGATAAAAGTGAGACATTGGGCCAAGGGTGTGTGAGTGGCTGTATATGAGGAAGGCATAAGATATTTGGGGCGAGGAGAGGCGTGTGTGTGGAAGGGTACAACACTTGGGCATTCGGTGCGTGTGGGTGTTTGTAAGACCTGGGGAGGAGGGGTGTAAGGAATGACGTCCAAATCGCTTGCCAGAGGGGTCTGAATGGTGGGCATGGAGGGGGTCTCTGGAGCCTCGTCCTCATCCTCCAGGTCATCCAGATCCTCACCCCCCTCATCCATGTCTGCCAGTTTCAGCTCCAGCTCCTCAATCTTTTTATTCAGCAGAGGAGACGGCTCCTTCTGGGGCACTATCAACTTCCTGGATATGGACCAATCAGAGAAGAGGGTTGATAACAGCTAAACAAGAAAATCACAAGTGCTATCTATTTAACCAAGTCTTTGGCTACAGTCCAATTCTCTTCCCTTGTTCTCCCTGAAGTAAGCAGAAAAGCTTGTATATACACCCCAGTCCAATCCAAGAGGGGGAGTGAATTAGTTCAGCACCCACTTCAGGAGGAGAAAGGGGATAGGGATTTTACCTGTTCTATGTTAAATGTACAGTATGTGCGTCACTCCCACCTGAAGTAGTAGACCTCGTCGTCCACCACCTTAGCGTGGAGGGAGAAGCGCTTCAGGCCCTTAAACTTCTTCATCTGCTTCTCACTCTCAATGTAACGGCTCTCACACAGAAACACGTCCTCCTCAGACACCTCAGTGGGCCGACACGACAGGTAGTCCTTAAAGGACGACACCACACATTTACCTGCAGGACGGAGGGATGGAGAGAGTGATGGTTAATTATAGGGCCAATTACACTGCTATTGAACCTAGTATTCCAGGGGGCACTTGATGTCTGAAACGGTTTACAGAGACTAGTCTAGCAAAGGTTTGATAATGACAACAACCATAATGAATGCATGTTGAGTGTAGAGAGGATGTGGAAGGCAGTGTAGAAGCCTAGCAAAGTAGTAAGGTACCTATGATGCAGGTCATGGGGCAGGCCTCCTCCACATTGCTGAGGAACACCTCTCTCTTGTAGAACATCCTGGTGGGCTCGTGTCCTGTCTCCTCTGGGTGGATGAAGATGGGTCCGAAGAAAAATGCTGCGCCGTCACGCACCCACAGCTTCTCTATCCTGTTACAGTTCAATCCATTAAAATAGCCCTGTTGGCTTCCTAATGGCCACATTCACAGACATACACCACATCTCCATACTCAAAACACAAAGGGTTCATCTCAATCCATATTTCTGTGATCTTATCTCCTCAACTGCATTGGCGGAGTAGGTCACAGGTCCCTCCCCTCGGACCATGTTCTCCAATGAATTTTTGAGAAAGAGGCGATAGGATGAGAGGAATCGAGGAAAGAGCCACCGACACCATCAACACATTGCAAGAGTTCTGAAGAGAAACCAAAAACTACGAGGTGTGTTTGACGTACCTGCCGATACGGGGTTTAACGAGCCCATGTGACTGGACGTAGACACAGTCTCCCACCTTCAGCCACATGTTGTTGTAGTGGAGCTGGTCATAGTACTGACAGCCTGGCTCCCCTCCACTCATCTCTACCGGGACATCCTCAAGCTCCTACACACAGTATGAGGGCACACACTCAGTAACACTGGTACACTCTTTTACACTGTCGTGTCAACCCAAACCCGTATTGTGCCGACTCCGATAATTTCCTTTCACGTCGTCCTTTCCAACACAGCTCCAGCAACTATGGTGCGTAACCAACGCAGCTTGGCTTTGTTCAGTTCGGCTCAACAATATGGAACGGGTACGTTAATACATTCAAATGTTTCAGTGTTGTTTACGATGAAATTAGAGATAACTGGGTTTACACCATTCAACCCTACTTATCGAGATTTACCTCCCAAAACCACTCCCTTTTCCCGGGATAAATAACTGTGAGAAACCGGTAAATTATAATAAATGACCGATATGAACAGCATGGAGTGATATGGAACTGTTAAATTATATGCAATGTCTAAATCTAAATCTTCTCTACAGCCTGTATGATTAATCAGGGTGGGGACAGACAGCCCATCTCAGTATGGAGTCAGTTCACAATGTACGTAGACCCATCATGGTAACCTTTTTCTTGTGACAGGTAGGCCTACATTTGCTGCAGCATAGCCTATGCTACAGTAATATAAAGACCGAATGCGCGTCTAAATTTACCCATCTCTATCTGGCTTTCGGGAGTCACTTTGTTTTTTTAAATTGTAAAGATGATAATTTTTTTAATTGCAGCTGCTGAGTCTTAAAAACAGCCTATCACTCGAATATCATTGCACGCACAAGCATTCTCTCACATTCAAATTGCATCCTAGAGATCTCCCTCTCTCATATAGTGCATCTATATATAGTGTATGTGGACACCCCTTCAAATTAGTGGATTAGGCTCTTTCAGCCACACCCGTTGCTGACAGGTGTATAATCATTTCAGGAGAGTTTTTCCTAGCCACCGTGCTTCTACACCTGCATTGCTTGCTGTTTGGGGTTTTAGGCTGGGTTTCTGTACAGCACTTTGAGATATCAGCTGATGTAAGAAGGGCTATATCAATTTGATTTGATTGGCACGTACTGAAGAGCTCAGTGACTTTCAACGTGACACTGTCATAGGATGCCACCTTTCAACAGTTCAGTTTGTCAAATTTCTGCCCACTAGAGCTGCCCCCCGGTCAACTGTAAGTGCTGTTATTGTGAAGTGGAAACGTCTAGGAGCAACAACGGTTCAGCCGTGAAGTGGTAGGCCACACAAGCTCACAGAACGGGACCACCGAGAGCTCACTACCAAGTTCAAACTGCCTCTAGAAGCAACGTCAACACAATAACTGTTCGGCGGGAGCTTCATGAAATGGGTTTCCATGGCTGAACAGCCGCACACAAGCCTAAGATCACCATGCGCATTGCCAAGCGTCGACTGCAGTGGTGTAAAGCTCGACACCATTGGACTATGGAGCAGTGGAAACGCGTTCCCTGGATTGATGAATCACGCTTCACCATCTGGCAGTCCGACGCACGAATCTGGGTTTGGCGTATGCCAGGAGAACGCTACCTGCCCCAATGCATAGTGCCAACTGTACAGTTTGGTGGAGGAGGAATGATGGTCTAGGACTATTTTTCATGGTTCCGGCTAGGCCCCTTAGTTCCAGTGAAGGGAAATATTAACGCTACAGCATACAATGACATTCTAGACAATTCTGTGCTTCCAACTTTGTGGCAACAGTTTGGGGAAGGCCCGTAACTGTTTCATCATCACAATGCCCCTGTGCACAAAGAGAGGTCCATACATAAATAGTTTGTCGAGATCGGTGTGGAAAGATCCCTGACCTCAACCCCATCGAACAACTTTGGGATAAATTGGATTTCCAATTGCGAGCCAGGCCTAACTGGCCTACATCAGTGCCTGACCTCACTAATGCTCTTGTGGCTGAATGGAAGCAAGTCCCAGCAGCAATGTTCCAACATCTAGTGGAAAGCCTTCCCAGAAGAGTGGAGGCTGTTATATCAAAGGGGGGACCAACTTCATATTAAGGCCCATGATTTTGGAATGAGATGGTCGACGAGCAGATGTCCACATACACTACATGAACAAAAGCATCTATCCGCCTAGCCAACCTCTAAGATAAATTCAATGCAGTGTAAGCCTTATATTTAGCTAATTAATGATGGGTTATGCATAATATGCTTCTAACTTACAGCCTCTGTTACATGCGCAATACGCAAGCCCCTGTGCTCCGCTTGCCTCTCCTTAAAAAAAAAAGCTCATAGTCCCATGCAGGAAAAGGTAGACTAGAATAGCTTGCTGGACATCTTTAAAAAAAAAAAAAAAAATTCTAATACCAATAGACTATTCCAATAGGAACGCAAGCTCTTTTTTTGCTGAATGTTAAATACAGCAGCCAATAGAACTCACGGGTAGTTTAAAAGAGCGAATGTGCGATGGCGGTAGCAGTTATTTATTCAGACCCATTCAATCTTCGTGAAGAGAAGCGAAAGCCTTCATCTAATTCTAGTCCAATATTCTAGGATGTCATTAGAATGAGGACTCGTTTCATTTAACTGTTGAAAGCAAGGAAGGAATGAAGCAACAATAGAGTGATAAAAAGGAGGTAGTCTAATGACATTAGGGGAAATATTATGGAAGTGATATATGCGTCAGCCTACTAATTATACAAATAGGCTGTATTATATTTCAAAATTAAAATCTAATTCGCTAGCCTATGCTTACAACATTGTAGGCCGCATGGGCTGCACCAGAACCCATGTTCTCTTCTGCTTTATCATGGTTTGAACGAGATGCATAATTCCAGTCCATATAATACAGCATAATGCAATACAGTTCACACTCAAAAGATTAGCCTACTGGAGCTAGTTTCATTTATTTACCCAAGAGAGCATATACAGTGCGAACTGGCTTGCTGGAAAGGTGGTATCCTATGATGGGACCACGTTGAAAGTCAGAGCTCTTCAGTACGGGCCATTCTACTGCCAATGTTGTGTCTCAGATTTATGCACAGAATATTATGAAATGCTCCGGGAGCATGTTGCAGACAGACGAGTGGCCACAACTACAGTAGCTAGCTACATCATGGGCTTTTATGTCGTGCATAAATGTGTAGTAGCCTATATCATAGATGTATTGGATAACGGCACAATCATTTGGGCTTGGGCTCATTAAATGTCTTTATTGTAGGGCTCATAAAATGCATTTAATATATGGCTCATCAGGCTCAGGTAGCATCAGGTTAAAATGTTCATGCTTATCAAAGCTCCAATCAAATCCAGACATATTTATATGCTTTTGAATAACACTTCCGGTTTTGGCAGGAAATACTGGGTTACCTGGGAGAAAAGTGACTTGTAAAATACCAGGAAAATATTCAACCTTAATAAGAAGTACTCAATGAAGTGTTGCCTCACACGTACAGTAAATATGATGGTCTTATTTGTGATGGACATGTCCAATAAGCAGGACAAATGCATTTCACTCTAAAATAAAATAATTAGGGCTGTCAAAGTTAAAGCTGCAATATGTAACTTTTTGGGCATCCTGATCAAATTCACATAGAAATGGGACTTATAGAGCTGTCATTCTCATTGAAAGCAAGTCTGATACAGATTAGTTTATGTTTCTTCCCTTACAATCAAATCATAGTATGCCTGTAACTCAATGCACTGCTTAAAAAAAACAACATATAAATATATATATATCTTTAGGGCCAACATTTTTACAAATTATAAAATGTTGATGAATTATTTTAATTGTTTGACAGCACAAAAAAATAATATGCTATTTAGCAAATGGTTTCTCCAAAGCGACTTAGTCATGTGTGCAACATTTTTATGTATCAAACCCACTATCCTGGCGTAGGCACCATGCTATACCAACTGAGCTAATATCCTCCTGTGCACAGACTTCTCACCTTGTCGACGATGCTGTGGCTGCCGTTATCGGCCACGGCCAGCAGTTTCTCCTGATCGCGTTTGGCATACATGGAGGCCACCCGGATGACGGGCAACGGCACATCCCGAGGGACAAATCTCACGCCAGCTGGCCCAGCCCACATCTTGATTTTCTTGAAGGCCTTGTTCCTGGCAGAGTAACGGGACTCACAGACGTACACATCCTCTGGTCTTACTCCCTCAGGCTGAAGCTTGAAGTAATCCTGTAGAGGGGAGCACACAGTTGGTCAGTGTGTTGGAGGGAATCAGTTTGAGCAAGAATCACTAATCTTGGTAATGAGTAGTTATTTGGGATACAAGGTGACTTGTAGATCAGTGTTTCTGCACAGTAGACAATGTAGACGATTTCAAAACACAAACAATATGGACTAATAACATGTCAATATGAGAGGGATGATGCTTCAAATGCTGGTTGAAGAGATTTGCAGACTAACTTCAACAGAAATTATACAAGGACAGGCAGTGTATCTCATTTTACAAATTGACATTACAATATTTAGCAACTGCAGGGCATGGAATTCACTTTTTTTGCCACTTGTCCTTAGGACAAGGACAGATTTTTTGCTTGTCTGAAAGCTCAAGTTACTTGTCCAAAAATAAAAACAATAGTCTGTAACACCATTTTATGATGCAAGGAACCACTTTACAAAATAAAATGCAGTAGTATCTTTTTTTTTACCATAGAGAAAAAGACAAAAAAATATAGGTAACACTATTTGCATATTCAAGCTGCATATTCAACACTGCCCATTTAAGGCTATCTTGGAGGATGGTTGGCCACTCTTGGTAGCCTATGAAATATTGTAACATTACAATTACAACCAAATAATACAATTATTCCCTCCACGGTTTGAAATTAAGGGTGTCCCGTCGTCCTTGGGGCGATAAAAGAAATGTCTAGGACGGTTCAAAACAAGACTCTGGGACAGTTCTAGAAAGACCGATCCCAAATTCATACAATGAGGATGATGCAACAGATCACTGTTTAGCCTTAAAATGTCGATACAGTTTTATTTCTTAATATTATAATGTCAGCAAAGCGCACATGGCTGTAGGCTACATGTGAATTTCCAAAATGAAATTAGAGGGAAAACGGCGTTCTCAAAAGCGCACCACATGTGCAAGCGGTTTCATGTGACAGAGAAGAAAATATTAGTTAGAAATTAAGAAAAAAGGGGTGACCTAAAGATGCATCAACTAGTGTACAATCCTAGTCATATATTACTAATATGACTAGGATTGTACTTTTGGCAACTGGACAATAAAATAAAGTTGATTTGAAAACAAATAAAACAGGAAAGAAATGCTGGTTTCAATGGCATATGAAGGTTTATAAAATTATTTCCTCAACATTTCTATGGTCATCTTTCGGCTAGCCTTGGCTACTTTGAAAAAGTTAAGACATGCTTCAGAAAATGACAAAACGTCCAGGTTTTAAACAATTAAGTTTAGTTTCAAAACGCTGACCGGTGCACAAACAGGCACTGTCTTTCACTCTCCGGTCTTATGACTATTTGATCTGAACAAACAGCGCCCCGAGTTCGTCGATAGAATCAAGCCTTTGGACGTAAATGTTAATTATCCTTCATTATATTTGTCAAAAATGTACGTTTAGCATATATATATATATATATATATATATATATATATATATATATATATATATATATATATATATATATACACACATACATAAATAAAAGGGAACACTTATATATATACATACATACATAAATAAAAGGGAACACTTAAACAACACAATGTAACTCCAAGTCAATCACACTTCTGTGAAATCAAACTGTCCACTTAGGAAGCAACACTGATTGACAATACATTTCACATGCTGTTGTGCAAATGGAATAGACAACAGGTGGAAATTATAGGCAATTAGCAAGACACCCCCAATAAAGGAGTGGTTCTGCAGGTGGTGACCACAGATGGTGCTGGCGGTGCTTTCACTCTAGTGGTAGCATGAGACGGAGTCTACAACCCACACAAGTGGCTCAGGTAGTGCAGCTCATCCAGGATGGCACATCAATGCGAGCTGTGGCAAGAAGGTTTGCTGTGTCTGTCAGCGTAGTGTCCAGAGCATGGAGGCGCAACCAGGAGACAGGCCAGTACATCAGGAGACGTGGAGGAGGCCGTAGGAGGGGAACAACCCAGCAGCAGGACCGCTACCTCCGCCTTTGTGCAAGGAGGAGCAGGAGGAGCACTGCCAGAGCCTTGCAAAATTACCTCCAGCAGGCCACAAATGTGCATGTGTCTGCTCAAACGGTCAGAAACAGACTCCATGAGGGTGGTATGAGGGCCCGACGTCCACAGGTGGGGGTTGTGCTTACAGCCCAACACCGTGCAGGACGTTTGGCATTTGCCAGAGAACACCAAGATTGGTAAATTCGCCACTGGCGCGCTGTGCTCTTCACAGATGAAAGCAGGTTCACACTGAGCACGTGACAGACGTGACAGAGTCTGGAGACGCCGTGGAGAACGTTCTGCTGCCTGCAACATCCTCCAGCATGACCGGTTTGGCAGTGGGTCAGTCTTGGTGTGGGGTGGCATTTCTTTGGGGGGGCCGCACAGCCCTCCATGTGCTCGCCAGAGGTAGCCTGACTGCCATTAGGTACCGAGATGAGATCCTCAGACCCCTTGTGAGACCATATGCTGGTGCGGTTGGCCCTGGGTTCCTCCTAATGCAAGACAATGCTAGACCTCATGTGGCTGGAGTGTGTCAGCAGTTCCTGCAAGAGGAAGGCATTGATGCTATGGACTGGCCCGCCCGTTCCCCAGACCTGAATCCAATTGAGCACATCTGGGACATCATGTCTCGCTCCATCCACCAACGCCACGACTGCACCATAGACTGTCCAGGAGTTGGCAGATGCTTTAGTCCAGGTCTGGGAGGAGATCCCTCAGGAGACCATCCGCCACCTCATCAGGAGCATGCCCAGGCGTTGTGAGGAGGTCATACAGGCACGTGGAGGCCACACACACTACTGAGCCTCATTTTGACTTGTTTTAAGGACATTACATCAAAGTTGGATCAGCCTGTAGTGTGGTTTTCCACTTTAATTTTGAGTGTGACTCCAAATCCAGACCTCCGTGTGTTGATAAATTGGATTTCCATTGATTATTTTTGTGTGATTTTGTTGTCAGCACATTCAACTATGTAAAGAAAAAAGTATTTAATAAGATTATTTCATTCATTCAGATCTAGGATGTGTTATTTTAGTGTTGCCTTTATTTTTTTGAGCAGTATATATATATAAAATATATAAAAAATGCCAAAGGAGGTTGGTGGCACCTTAATTGGGGAGGACGGGCTCGTGGTAATAGCTGGGGCGAAAAAGTATCAAATACATCTACCATGCCATTCACTCCGTTCCAGCCATTATTATGAGCCATCCTTCCCTCAGTAGCCTCCATTGATTTATGTAATTAAACATCTCATAAAAAAATAGTTTGGCTACATTTTCCCCATGTCAGCATTGGTTTGGACATGAGCCTATAGTCAATATGCATATCCCCTATACTTTGACATGTAGGCTTTATGTACATGAAACATTTTAATATAATTCAAACATTGGCCTCTCCGTTCCAATTCTGATCTGAGTAATTGCCTGAGTGATTATATATATATATATATATATTTTTTGACATGTCCATTCGGACAACTTACATCTGTTCTTGTACAATTTTTTTTCTTGTCCTGGACAAGCCTTCATTTTGAGACCTGAACAGTCACAAAAACTGTTAAAACGCTTTGAAAGCAATTCGAATAAATGCAAAAGTTGGAGAATGGATGAAGATATACCCCAAAAAAGTAATCAGATATTGACTGAATGATCGCACATGCACTGGGACTGACAAATAATGGGAAAACATTTTTTTTTTTTTGGGGGGGGTGCACTCATATATACATTTCCTAATGGTATCAGTTTATTTTTATATCCATCTATATACACTGAACAAAATTATAAACACAACATGTAAAGTGTTGGTACCATGTTTCATGACCTGAAATAAAAGATCCCAGAAATGTTCCATACGCACAAATGTGTTTACAACCTTGTTAGTGCGCATTTCTCCTTTGCCAAGATAATCCATCCACCCGACAGGTGTGGCATATCAAGAAGCTGACTAAACAGCATCATTACACAGGTGCACCCTGTGCTGGGGATAATATAAGGCCACTAACATGTGCAGTTGTCACAACACAAAGCCACAGATGTCTCAAGTTGAGGGCGCGTGCAATTGGCATGCGGACTGCAGGAATGTCCACCAGAGAATTTAATGTTCATTTCTCTACCATAAGCCGCCTCCGGCCTCACAACCACAAACCACGTGTGTGGCATCGTGTGGGCGAGCGGTTTGAGTGCCCCATGATAGCAGTGGGGTTATGGTATGGGCAAGAATAAGTTACGGACAACGAACACAATTGCATTATAGTGATGCTAATTTCACAGCACAAAAATACCGTGATGAAATCTGGAGGCCAATTGTGAAGCCTATTTTGTTTAAGGTAGACTACATAACCGAAAGTATGCGGACACCTGCTTGTCGAAAATCTCATTCCAAAATCATGGGCATTAATATGGTGTTGGTACCCTCCTTGCTGCTTTAACAGCCTCCACTCTTCTGGGAAGGCTTTTCACTAGATGTTGGAACATTGCTGCTGGGACTTACTTCCATTCAGCCACAAGAGCATTAATGAGGTCGGGCACTGATGTAGGGCAATTAGGCCTGGCTCGCAGTCTGCGTTCCAATTCATCCCAAAGGTGTACGATGGTGTTGAGGTCAGGACTCTGTGCAGGCCAGTGAAGTTCTTCCACAATGATCGACAAACCATTTATGTACGGACCTCGCTTTGTGCTTTGTGCACGGGGCATGTCATGCTGAAACAAGAAAGGGCCCTTCTCAAACTGTTGCCACAAAGTTGGAAGCACAGAATCGTCTAGGATGTCATTGTATGCTGTAGCATTAATATTTCCCTTCACTGGAACTAAGGGGCCTAGCCGGAACCATGAAAAATAGTCCTAGACCATCATTCCTCCTCCACCAAACTGTACAGTTGGCACTATGCATTGGAACAAGTAACGTTCTCCTGGCATTAGCCAAACCCAGATTTATCCGTCGAACTGGCAGATGGTGAAGAGTGATTCATCACTCCAGAGAACGTGTTTCCGCTGCTACAGACTCCAATGGCGACGAGCTTTACACCACTCCAGCCGACGCTTGGCATTGCGCATGGTGATCTTAGGCTTGTGTGTGGCTGTTCGACTATGGAAACCCATTTCATGAAGCTCAGTTCTTGTGATTACGTTGCTTCCAGAGGCAGTTTGGAACTTGGTAGTGAGTGTTGCTACCGAGGACAGACAATTTTAATTGCGCTGTGTGCTTCAATAAAATGTGTTTATATTTTCGTTCAGTGTATATATATATTTATGCACTTTGCAAATGAACCGAGTGTATTTATACAAATTAGGTACGTGTATATATTATTTGTAACATATACATATATATATATATATCATATATATGTTACAAATAATATATACACGTACCTAATTTGTATAAATACACTCGGTTCATTTGCAAAGTGCATAAATTATGAAATTAACATAAAGGGTTGGAACACGGTTTCAACCACCCAAAACTTGCTCTGTCTAGGCCTACCTGCACTGTCTCGACTGCCTGATAAATGATTGTTAGCACGTTCTGTTGCATAATTCAACAGCAGGATACAAATAGCATTCAATAGCAGGATACCCTTAAAAATCAACATGCTTGGCTCTAGAGGACACCCATCTATACATTTAACATTGTTTGCGAGATCAGACATAATATCAGTATAATCCGAATGTTCATTTTCAGAAGTTGCTTTCATTTCAGAGCATCTAATTTGTAAACATTTCAACTGTATTAAATGATCATTTTTTTCAATTCCACAAAAAAAATGAACACTAATTAAAATAAAAAGTGACTTCTTCTCTTTCTTGTGATGCAAGTGTCGGGACAACAGGCCTACGTTACATTCCAGACAAAGCTTTAGCGTTCTTATAGATGCAACAGAAAGAATGTATTCCATTGAGCCCATTTCAGCAATTACTGGGGTGTGTTTGACAGGTCATTATAAACATCTCCGTAGTCATAACGTTAACGGGAAAAACCGACAGGCACAAGTAAGAGCATGAATGAGTTGCAGGAGTGAAATAAAAGCACCACTCAAACACAGGGAATAGATGGCTGAAGAAGACAGATCCTCAGGTGGGCGGGGCATGCACGTAGCTACAACATTCAGCTAAAATAATGATCCAATAGATGACCATAGAACTGCATACAATCTATGGTCCCGGGGTGTGTATTATCAAAACCGTTCAGATATATAGGATGGCCTTACCTTGACAAACATGACCATGCATTTTGCCAGTATCTTGCTGACTGGTACTTTGTTGAAGTAGTCACTCTTGAAGACCTCTTGCTTGAGGAACTTGCGTGTGGCTAGATGGAAGGTCTCACTAGGCCTGTAGAACCAACAGCCATACAGCCACTTCTCACCTACACACACACACACACACACACACACACACACACACACATTACTGACAGGAGGGAGTGGCAGAAAGCAGTAGGAGTGTGTGTGTGTCTCAAAGCGTGCATGTCTAAACCTGCGTGTTGAGTTGGTTACCTGCTTCGTCCTCCCACAGGCGCTCGATGCAAACGATGTGAGGCTTGAGGTTGGCCTCGGCTGGCTGCACGTAGACACAGTCACCCACGTGGTAGGTGCTGTTCTCAAAGCTGCAGTCCTGACGGTATGTCCTCTCTTGCCCCGCACCTCCCCCAGCTGGGTCCTCAGCCTTCTCCCCCTCCTCTGGAAGTAAATTAGAATATTATTATTATACCTCTCACATTGTATATGCTTCAGACTCTGAGTCAATGTCACATCAATCACCTGCACTGACAATCACACAGAAAGAAATACATGTATTCTACACACGCATACCCGGCCACAATGCCATCACACACTAACACACCTTTGTTCTCCTCCTCCCTCTTCAGTTTGTCCTCCTCTATCTCCTTAGGTACTTTCTCTCTCTTTTCCTGCTCCACGTCATTGTGCAGGTGTTTGGAGGTGTAGCTGAGCGCAGGGGAGAGGAGGATCTCTCCGTTCTTACACAGCTCATCCCGGATCTTTATAAAGAACTGCTGCAGCTCCACCGCATCCTCAAAGATCTCAGAGTCCGTCCTGGGAAGAGACAGGGCAAGGCGAGGGTTCATGGGGGTGGTTCAAGACTCAAAAAAGGTTGGAGAGCAATTCAAAAAGCCTTTCTAATGACTATGTACCTGTGCAGGCGCCTGGCCTTCTCCAGCACATTGAACATGTGCTCCTGGAACACGTCCAGCCTGCGGTAGCGTCCTCGGTCTACGTTGGCCCGGATCACGTCGAAGTTGAGCGGAGGGTTCTCCGGGCTGGTCGGGTCCTGTTGAAGTCAGTTAACATAGTGTTGTTTGTCGTTCAGAAAAACAGTTGCTATTAAAAAAACTCTGAATGACTTTGCTGATATCTTAAACATCAGTTATTTTTAAGAGCATAACTAGGGGCCATATGAGTGCTGAATTATGATAGGTTTTGCCTTTTAGATCACAATGAATAAAATTACAGACAGTGGAGGACCTGATCCTAGATCAGCACTCCTACCCCGAGACACTATGAATACGGCGGCCCCAGGTAGGGTATGGGCGATCCCCTCTCTCTTACCTGGGCAGGGATCTCAGCCAGTGAGTCGCTGTAACACCTCCCCTCCTCGTCCTGGTGCGCCAGCACAGACACAAACAGGTTCCTGATCAGTTCCATGACCACGGGCCCTACAGCAGGGGGAGAGCCGCCTCCCTCCTCCCCTCCCTCCTGCAGCCGCCGGGTATCCAGGAGCACGCGGTGGAGGAGCAGAGCATCGCGGTAGATCAGGGACTCTGGCTCGTTGTAGGTACAGGCGTTGTTGAACATCACTGCAAAGTCTTCCACCAGAGCATCAACGTCCTGGTAACGACCGCCCGCCATGTGGCTGGAGAACAAGAAGATAAGATCATTGCATTTTCAATTGAAACAGGGAGAAACAGATATTTTTTTTGTATATCTTTACTTAATATGGTTTGCTTTATGGACTCGTCATTTATCTCACTTCATTCAAATAGAGCTACAACAACTAATGTTGTATAAATGTAATTATTTATTTGTGGAGGGCAAATCATACTCAAACATCTTTGACGTTGTTGTTATGGTCACTGTTATTTTTGAACTATACTCTTATTTTATTCTATTGAATGAAAGGTTGTTTTTAGTTTTATCAGATCCCAACCGCCACTGATGCAGTTTAAGGAATAAGTGCCCTGCTCAAGGGCACAACACCAGGATATAGTATCTAGGATACTGATACAAGCAACCCTCCAGTTGCTGGCTCACTCCACAACAGCTTTTCCCCGTCGGAGCTGGGATTCAAACAGGGCAACCTTAGTTCCTGGCCCACCTCTCTAACCCCCCAGCAACCTAACCTTTAGCTAGCCACACACTAGTGGTGGAAGGGTCAGCTGTTTGTTCACCAGCACCCACCTGCAATTGCTAATAACCCACCCAACTATATGTAATAAAGTGAAAATCTGAGGCACATACTCAACCCTAATCCGCTAATATAGAAAATGCGCTGTAGGCTACAGTCAGAGACGGCATAAAGATTTGACAGGAGGTGCAGGATTTTCTTACCCGATTTAGATATGGTTCTGCTTATAATCTCCGACATTTTGGTAGGCTATTTGTTAGTCAACTTGTCTATATTAGATACATGCAGCGTCTCTTCTGTCATTATATGTTGCACTAGAAAACCAAATAAACTCTTGCTCACCAGAATGTCATAATACTCTACTTGCACATTCATCTTCTGCACATCTATCACTCCAGTGTTTAATTGCTATATTGTAATTATTTCTCCACTATGGCCTATGTATTGCCTTACCTCCCTTATCCTACCTCATTTGAACACACTGTATATAGACTTTTTCTGTTGTATTATTGACTGTATTTTTGTTTATTCCATGTGTAACTCAGTGTCGTTGTTTGTGTCGCACTGCTTTGCTTTGCCTTGGCCAGGTCGCAGTTGTAAATGAGAACTTGTTCTCAACAAGCCTACCTGGGTAAATAAAGGTGATTTCACCTTAAAAAAAATAATAAGAATTCGATTGAAGCATTCATTCTATCTAGTTGACATTGGTAAAGTTCTCTGTCATCTCTGCTTCTTTCGCAGAGCAAAAGACATTTAGGAGCCGGGGAGAAAAATGCAATGCAAAATGCAACTTAAAAAAATTGAAATATTTACTGTGAAAAATGTCTAAATGACATCAGTTTGACCGGTTGTAAGGAAATAGAATGCTGTGAAAACGACCCAACATGTTTCTGATGAGATTTTAGTTCAGCTTGGATGCATATTTTATGTGGTTGAAATACTATCAGCTTTTATGATGCTGATAAAGATGGCACCTCTACAGACATTATCTAACTGTGCATTCGCATTCTCTCAAGATAC
This sequence comes from Salmo salar, assembly GCF_965601325.2. Classification (NCBI taxonomy): domain Eukaryota; kingdom Metazoa; phylum Chordata; class Actinopteri; order Salmoniformes; family Salmonidae; genus Salmo; species Salmo salar. The sequence goes on along the minus strand of NC_138302.1, from coordinate 59,257,605 downwards.
TGAAAGAAAGAATTTCTCTCAACTCATGTTCCCAAGTCAAAATCTAGCCTACATTTGGTGTATAGCCTAATTTTACTGTAAGAAATGCTTAATTCTTCAGGAGATAATATTAAGGCTAAGTGAGAGGTTATAGACCTACAGTCAGTGTTCAGATTTCATTTTCCATTTAACCCATCCGAACAGTAGGCTACAGTTCCCTTGACGTGCCATAGGCTTATTTGAAGTCCCCGTCTTGTGACTGAGGGCTATACAAATTCAACAATCACACAACATAGCCAGTACTGCTATCATCCTTTTACCACATCTTTCCAAAACAATACATTTCTGCCCCTCCCTTCTCTTTAGTTTCAACTCTCCATTTCACAGCTTTTCTCTTATTGAATTCAACTCTGACATTGTCCTTCTTGCCTCCGTGAATTGAGGCTTGCTTTTTTTGCCCGTTCCCAAAAGAATTTGTAGACTATTTGGCACGCGTACAGTTAGCCTAAAATAATGAAAGAAAAACCTCAATGTAGCCTAAAAATATAAATTGCACAAGAATGATACATTCGTGGATGTTTTAAGGCATTCTTTTCTCTTTATTCAACCCAACCTTTATCCACACAATATTACATGACCCTAAACCCCCAGATATAAGCGCAGGAACTGCGGGTTATGAGTCAACACGCGCATAGCTACCACACACACAGGTTAGCCTCTAGCTTACCTGCGCAGGCGCTCCATGTCGATGGGCCTCTTGATGGTGGCGTAGTAGTCAGGCAGCTCCGCACGGGAGGGCAGGCGCAGGAAGATGGTGGAGATACGTCGCCCCCTGGCGTCTGTGTAGTTCCTCACAGCGTCATACAGTTCGTTGAGGCGCTGCTGCAGGGGGGTCAGGCACTTATTGGACTTCTTAGGAGACACAGCACTCTTCCCTACAGAGAGAATTCCGTGTAAATGTCATCAAAACAGCAAGATATACAGTTGAAGTCGGAAGTTTACATACTTAGGTTGGAGTCATTAAAACTTGTTTTTCAACCACTCCACAAATTTCTTGTTAACAAACTATAGTTTTGGCAAGTCGGTTAGGACATCTACTTTGTGCATGACACAAGTCATTTTCCAACAGTTGTCTATAGACAGATTATTTCACTTAATCACAATTCCAGTGGGTCAGAAGTTTACATACACTAAGTTGACTGCGCCTATAAACAGCTTGGAAAATTCCAGAAAATTGTGTCATGGCTTTAGAAGCTTCTGATAGGCCAATTGACATCATTTGAGTCATTGGAGGTGTACCTGTGGATATATTTCAAGGCCTACCTTCAAACTCAGTGCCTGTGATTGACATGGGAAAATCAAAAGAAATCAGCCAATACCTCAGAAAAAAAATTGTAGACCTCCACAAGTCTGGTTCATCCTTGTGAGCAATTTCTAAACGCCTGAAGGTACCACGTTCATATGTACAAACAATAGTACGCAAGTATAAACACCATGGGACCACGCAGCCATCATACCGCTCAGGAAGGAGACGCGTTCTGTCTCCTACAGATGAACGTATTTTGCTGCGAAAAGTGCAAATCAATCCCAGAACAGCAGCAAAGGACCTTGTGAAGATGCTGGAGGAAACAGGTACAAAAGTATCTATATCCACAGTAAAACGAGTCCTACATCGACATAACCTGAAAGGCCGGACAGCAAGGAAGATGCCACTGCTCCAAAACCGCAATAAAAAAGCCAGACTATGGTTTGCCACTGCACATGGGGACAAAGATCATACTTTTTGGAGAAATGTCCTCTGGTCTAATGAAACAAAAATAGAACTGTTTGGCCATAATGACCATTGTTATGTTTGGAGGAAAAAGAGGGAGACTTGCAAGCCGAAGAACACCATCCCAACCATGAAGCACGGGGTGGCAGCATCATGTTGTGGGGGTGCTTTGCTGCAGGAGGGACTGGTGCACTTCACAAAATAGATGGAATTATGAGGAAGGAAAATTATGTGGATATATATGAGCAACATCTCAAGACATCAGTCAGGAAGTTAAAGTTTGGTTGCAAATGGGTCTTCCAAATGGACAATTTGTGGGCAGAACTGAAAAAGCATGTGCAAGCAAGGAGGCCTACAAACCTGACTCAGTTACACCAGCTCTGTCAGGAGGAATGGGCCAAAATTCACCCAACTTATTGTGGGAAGTTTGTGGAAGGCTACCCAAAACGTTTGACCCAAGTTAAACAATTTAAAAGGCAATGCTATCAAATACTGATTGTGATGAAATAAAAGCTGAAAGAAATAATTCTCTCTCCTATTATTCTGGCATTTCACATTCTTAAAATAAAGTGGTGATCCTAACTGACCTAAGACAGGGAATTTTTACTAGGATTAAATGTCAGGAATTGTGAAAAACTGAGTTTAAATGTACTTGGCTAAGGTGTATGTAAACTTCCGACGTCAACTGTATATAGCCTATGTTTTCTTGGTATTTTTCGGAAGTAATGTTAAAACGCCCATAGAGAAGAGTCAAACACACTTAGTTTGAGCTTAGGAGATCCCATGTTGTCAGTGTCCTCCTCGGGAGAAGCTCCTAGCTCCTTCCTCTTGTCCTTCACTATCTTCTCCAGGATGCCAGCGTCGTTATAAACCTTCACAGCAAAACAACATCAGAACATGTCACTCAACCCTCCTTTTTGTTGTAAATTTAGCCCAGGGTTGTGTTCATTAGGGAATACAATAGACAACATTCAGTTTCTTACTGGACAAGTTCAGGTAGTCAGTCCCACCCAGTTTTATGCCTACTAGGGATATAGTTTTATGCCTACTAGGGATATGGCAAATTGAAAAAAATTAACGTTTAAACTGACATTTTTCTTCCCCCCCCAATCGGTTTTCTGTTATAACGATGAGAAAAAAAATAAAAGAAATCCATGTGAATTCACAATGCCAGCAATTGTTCGGGTCTCACGGTGTGTCATAGCGAGCTAGCGAGGGATGGCGAGAGAGGGGAGGGGCACAGTACAGGCAGGTCGGCCACCCGGCAGACAGTCAGACCGTGCACTAGACCTACCTAACGACAATCAAAAGCTGTATCTTGCAATGTAATAATCTCGCAATGTCTTGCAACTTCAGTAAAGCAGGGCCTTTCATCAATGAATAGCCGAGGATACTGAATGAGCGATATACTCTGTGAGAGCAAATTGTTGTATCTGCGCATGTGCTCCGGTTCGCTTCAAACTGTTCACAGCGACATGGCCCTGTGAGTGATTGGCTGTGGTCCTACCTGAGATCCCTCCTCGTTGTAGTGACGTGCATTGCGGAACATCAGCCTCATGTCGTCCATCAGGGCTTCTTCAGTGGCGTAGCGCTTTGAGCGGACGTTGTGCTCGATGGTCTTAAGGTCCATGGGCTCCAGGATCACCTGATAGTAGGGAGGAATTAGGATCATAGATTAGTCGATCCACGGCATCTGTATCGATTCCAACAATGGGGAATAAAAATAAAAATTCCAAGATATTTTCCATCGGTGAACCCGAGATATGCGTTTCAAATAAACAAGATTCTGCTTGGATATAAAATATGTGTGGTGTTTCCCCACTGCAATAGGATATGTCTACTACACCAGACTACATTTTGTCATGGAAAGTAAGATTTGTACGTTTAAAGAAAAACGTTGATTAATTGACCCTAGCAACCACCAACTAGTGGACTGTGAAAGCCTTGTGTTGAACTCATATCTACCTTGTAGTAGTCTTGGTAGTCCTTCTTGGAGGGCTTGACCATGAACAGATCACAAAGCCTCCGGTTGGTCCCTGCCTCTCTGGCTTCAGTCACTGCAGCATACAGTGCCTTCATACGGTTCTTCATGTTCTTCTTATGGCTGCAGGGAAAGAGAAGCCTGGGTTAGTAAAGTTACTTTTTTGTTAAATATAAAATATGTATAAACGCAATATTAGCCAACACAAGTTGTCAGGATAGCGAATTAATGCTTTATAGATTTGATTAAAAAAACCTGGCCGCCTGTAGGCAACTTGAGTTGCAAGTGTTGCAGATCTACTAAGCCTGACAAAGGGTCAACTTATAACACAGGAGGCTGCTGAGGGAAGGACAGCTCATAATATAGGCTGGAATGGCGTCAATGGAATGGTAAACACATGGAAACCATGTGTTAGATGCGTTCGATACCATTCCATCCATTCCGTTCCAGCCATTACTACATTTTTACATTTTAGTCATTTAGCAGAGGCTCTTATCCAGAGCGACTTACAGTAGTGAATGCATACATTTCATACATTTTTTCCCGTACTGGTCCCCCGTGGGAATCGAACCCACAACCCTGGCATTGCAAACACCATGCTCTACAAACTGAGCCACATCATGCTCTACCAACTGAGCCCGTCCTGCACAATTAAGGTGCCAATAACCTCCTGTAACTTATAAGCATGAGGGCAGCTGTTGTAGATAGACACAGAAATCGAGAATGAAAGTGATAGGTGGTTGACTTGGTGTGCGATGGTAACAATGGCATCTATGTAGACGTGGAAGGAAAGAGAACGAGAGAGAGAGAAGTGGTCCTACCTTTTCCTCTTGGTGGCACTGCCAGTTCCTGTGTCAGAGGACAGAATGCTGTCCTGTTCCTCTTCGTCACCTCTCCTCAAAAGCTCCCTCTTCTTAAGCTGCAAAGCATTCATTACATACTGCATTTAAAACAATAGTGTACTACTCACCATTCAGTCTTAATTATTTTGTATACAGCACAGGAGGTTGGTGGAACCTTAATTGGGGAGGACGGGCCCGTGGTAATGGCTGGAGTGGAATAAGTGGAATGGTATCAAAAACATGGTTTCCATGTGCTTGATGCCATTCCATTAACTCCGTTCTGGCCATTATTATGAGCCACCCTCCCCTCAGCAGCCACCACTGTTATACAGAAACTCTACCAGAAGTAGCATTTTTATGTCTTGTACTCCTACAGTTGCAGTCCCAACCCACCACCAGAAAGAAATCCTACCAGTGAACTCTGAACTACAGTTTAATATATTCAGCTCTTACCCTAAACCAGGGCTCTCCAAACTTGTTCCTGGAGAGCTACCGTCCTGTAGGTTTTTTCTCTAACCCCAATCTAGCGCACCCGATTCTAATAATTATCTGTTTGATAAGCTATACAGTGGCTTATGAAAGTATTCACCCCCTTGGCATTTTTCCAATTTTGTTGCCTTACAAACTGGAATTAAAATTAATTTTGGGGGGGTTTGTATCATTTGATTTACACAACATGCCTACCACTTTGAAAATGCAAAATATTTTTTATTGGGAAACAAACAAGAAACAAGACAAAACAACTGAAAACTTGAGCATGCATAACTATACAGCCCCCCCAAAGTCAATGCTTTGTAGAGCCACCTCTTGCAGCTGCAAGTCTCTTGGAGTATGTCTCTATAAGCTTGGCACATCTAGCCACTGGGATGTTTGCCCATTCTTCAAGGCAAAACTGCTCTAGCTCCTTCAAGTTGGATGGGTTCCGCTGTTGTGCAGCAATCTTTAAGTCATACCACATATTCTCAATTGGATTGAAGTCTGGGCTTTGACTAGGCCATTCCAAGACATTTAAATGTTCCCCTTAAACCACTGGAGTGTTGCTTTAGCAGTATGCTTAGGGTCATTGTCTCAAATCTCTGGAAGACAAACAGGTTTCCCTCAAGAATTTCCCTGCATTTAGCGCCATCCATCATTCCTTCAATTCTGACCAGTTTCCTCAGTCCCTGCCGATGAAAAGCATCCCCACAGCATGATGCTGCCACCACCACCATCCCAACAGTGAAGCATGTTCTCAGGATGATGAGAGGTGTTGGGTTTGCGCCAGACATAGCGTTTTCCTTGATGGCCAAAAAGCACAATTTTATTCTCATCTGACCAGAGTACCTTCTTCCATATGTTTGGGGAGTCTCCCACATGCCTTTTGGCAAACATGTTTTCTTATGTTTTTTTCTGGCCACTCTTCCGTAAAGCCCAGCTCTGTGGAGTGTATGGCTTAAAGTGGTCCTATGGACAAATAATCCAATCGCTGCTGTGGAGCTTTGCAGCTCCTTCAGGGTTATCTTTGGTCTCTTTGTTGCCTCTCTGATTAATGCCCTCCTTGCCTGGTCTGTGGGTTTTGGTGGGCAGCTCTCTTGGCAGGTTTGTTGTGGTGTCATATTCTTTACATTTTTTAATAATGGATTTAAATGGTGCTCCGTGGGATGTTCAAAGTTTCAGATATGTTTTTATAACCCAACCCTGATCTGTACTTCTCCACAACTTTGACCCTGACCTGTTTGGAGAGCTCCTTGGTCTTCATAGTGCCGCTTAGTGGTGTTGCAGACTCTGGGGCCTTTCAGAACAGGTGTGTATATATACCGAGATCATGTGACACTTAAATAAAGTCCACCTGTGTGCAATCTAACTAATTATGTGACTTCTGAAGGTAATTGGTTGCACCAGATCTTATTTAGGGGCTTCATAGCAAAGGGGGTGAATACATGCGCACGCACCACTTTTCCATTTTTTATTTTGTAGAATTTTTTGAAACATGTTATTTTTTTCATTTCACTTCATCAATTTGGACTATTTTGTGTATGTCCATCACATGAAATCCTAATAAAAATCTATTTAGATTACAGGTTGTAATGCAACAAAATAGGAAAAACGCCAAGGGGGTGAATACTTTTGCAAGGCACTAGATCAGGTTAGTTACAACTGGGGTTGGAGTGAAACTCTACAAGAGGGTAGGTCCCCAGGAACAGGGTTGGAGAGTCCCCTCCTAAACCAACAGCATAAAGGGCAAACAAGATCCAAGTCCCTCTACTGACCAGCAGGATCTGCTGTAGCCGGAGGGCCCGTTTGGAGATGCCTGAGGTGGGCACGTTGTAGCACTTGGCGTTCTCAAACATCAGAGTAAGGTCAGAGTCCATCTGCTCCACGCTCTCGTACTCCCCATTCTTCATCTTCTCCCTGAGACAGGGACAAAGAAGTTCATCATTCACTGAATGGATGGGTTTTACATACATCCAAAATAGCATCAGGAGCTGGACAAAAACAAGGTCCATAGAGTTTTGCTGCTTGCAAAAAAAAGGAGAATAAAAAAACAAACAAAAAAATTGCATTTGGGAGCAGCAACACTGAGCGGACATTCTCTTTTTCATCATTGACTGACGTTAGCTACACGGACACCAACTCTCCATGTACAGTGCCTATAGGACGATGTACTATAGTAGCCTATTACTACCTGATCTGCTGCAGGGCGATGGGCTGTTTGATCTGCTGGTAGTAGTCAGGGTATTCTTTCCTGGAGGGCAGCTGGAGGAAGGGTTCAGAAAGGAGCGGTCCCTGGCTGTTCCTGCCCCCCCTCACAGCCTCGTACAGCTGGAACACTGGGTTACCCATGTCCATACTGGAGCTCAGGCACTCCGCCTCAGACTCACCCTCGTCATAATGCACAGAGCCTGGAACACATGATACACAGAGGTGCACACATTTACAAAATCACACATACTTAACCACACCGTAATAACATAAAGCTATGAAGAGGGCTTGGCCTCAAAGACTCAACAATTAAAATCTGGTTAGTGTGTGTGTGCGCGTTTGTAGTGTTGACAAACTCACCAGAGAGCAGGGCGTCCTCATCATTCTCTGAGCCGTACTGCAAAGCCAGGGTGATGGCAGAGAAACGGTCTCCCTGGGCTGACCTCCGGTTCTTGATGCGGACACTGGTCTTAGTGGGCTCAGCATGGTCTATCTCAGTCTTTCTCTGGATGAAGACCTTCTTGATGATGTTAGCATCCTTGACATCAAATAAGGAAGCGTTGAGATTAGTGTGCTTCTATAACATCTACAAGTTGTAGACATGCAGGAAAATCTTGAGCACAACATAGCTCTACTGAAACTAGACTTTCCGCACAACTACTCACAAGAACATAAGATACCAATAGGTAAATGTTGTATAAAATATATCCTATGCCATATAGGAGGATAAATATACCTTAAAAACCTGAGATCCTGGTTCATTGTATGTTTTTGCATTTTTCACCAGAAGGTCAACATCCTTAGCCATGCCGGTGACACTTTTGTAGTATCCAATCTGACAAAGATTCACAAAATATCATGGTTAGGTTACAGAGTTACATTTTAGTTATTTAGCAGACGCTCTTATCCAGAGCGACTGACAATAGTGAGAGTATAAATGTTCATACTGGTCCCCATGGGAATCGAACCCACAACCCTGGTGCTGCAAGCGCCATGCTCTACGAACTGAGCTACACAGGACACATATGATATCTTATATAATTACACAAAATAACAAATGATATCAAGTAGGCCTATATTCATGTGTTTATGTATTAATACGCTTAACCAATTAGATGTCAGTCATTTCTACACAAATTGCAATGCGTCAGGTGAATAGGATACCTGTATTCTCTGAGTGATGGCTCTCAGATCAAGGGGCTCCTTGATAACGGCATAGTAGTCTGGGTAGTGCACTTTGGAAGGCAGCTTCTGGAAGAGCTCACTGATGACCCTTCCTGAGGGGTCCGTGTATGACACTACAGCATCTAGCAGCTGCTCCAAAACCTCCTTCAGGCAGCTCGGTGGGGTCTGTAGATCAGCGCATACAGGAACAACCACAAGCTATGATCCCACGCACATCCAGTACTTATGGAACTTGAGTTGCAAGTGTCAACAATGAGTAAACTTAGCTTGAGGGTAGATGTTGTAGACACAGAAGAGGTGAGAATAAAAGGTATATGTACTTGACTTAACATGATGTAGATTGTCCATGATAGATAGACATGCAAAGCAGGAAGGAGCAAAAAGATCATGATATATAGAGGTAAAAATGGATTTGTCAGATGATCTTTAATCTTTACCTCATCTTCAGTGAAGAGAGCAGGATTATCTAGGATGTCTTCACCATCATCGTCATCTTCATCACCATCCCCTGGCTGAACAAACTCATTCCTGGTGTGGACATAGAGTTCCCACAGCCTGCAGGCCTCTTGGTACTCCACACCATCAGCCTGACAAGTCAGAGATAAAAACGGGGTTTCCGTTAGCCGGTAATTGCTGGCTTTTGGCCAGTAAAAAAAACAAAAGGCAAATAAATAAAATTGTTGCCGGCCAAATTGATCCGGGAGGAAAAAAACAACAGTAGGCAAGCTATCAGCACGTCACCCGCCACTTTAGCTGGAGGCAGTATGCATTTTGAAAACATCGTTTGAAACCTGAATGTTTTACTTCATTTTATGAGGCATGTCCTACCTTGCTTGAAAATCCAAACAAAGAAATGTGTGGCCAATTATTTTATAAAGACTTGTTTCAAGTTTGGGGAAGCATACAATTTATCCTACCACTTCTTCCGATCTGCATGCCAGTTATGATTTTCATATGCGCATTTCCGTTTCATTTCAATAATAACGTTTTTCTTCTCAAAATCATTGTCACGTTAAATCAGAAAAATCTTAATTATAATGATAAAAATATAAAAAAGTTGAAACTCCGCTAATGCGACAGCATTAGCATCTGCCATATGGACACATTATACACTGTGATCCTTGGCGGCTAAATAGCCTAAATGAGCGCATGGAACTCACTATGGCCAATGCATCTGGTGGCCTATAACTTATTGTCAACCAAGTAAAATTACATAAAGCTGACAAAGAAAACATACTAATGGAAATTCCAGTTCTTTCAATCACATTCATCTCTCTACTCAGCCCGTCTGCCTCCCTTTCCTATCTGTCTTGACTGGAGCTATTATTGCTAGTGAAGTGCAACATTGTATCAAATCAATCAACTGGATCCAGCCTGAAGTGGTTTCTAGCTAACTTGCAACCTTGTATCTACCAGCCTATTACAGCCCTCAGACAGCTGTTTTTGCAAAAGAGAAAGGTATTTTATGACTTTTCCACTGAGGCTTGGTGATTCTTTTCAAATAGCCTAATAGTTCCTCACAATAGGCCTATCATTCGCAATGGATGTAAAAAAGTTAATAAAACAATTGACTTACTGTGTGGGATGAAGAAAAAAAATTACTGAGAAGCTTGGTTTATTAGTAGTGGATGTGGTAAGTTAAGACAAGCAGAAAACATCTCCAAATGGGCACTTTCCTACATTTGTGCGCAGCAGGCCAGGTAGGCTACTTCTATGCTTGCTCCCTCAACATTAACAAGACAGAGAAACCAGACCCATGCTCATTGCTCACATGGAGCACTCCAAACAAAAGACGATGAAAAAATGATAGTTATGAAATAAACCTAAACTTATTTCTCACAAGTGTAGCAGGTTGTGAACTCTGCAAAACACATTTCCACTACAATAATGAGAATGGTAAATGACTGTAGGCCTAATTAGTAATACAATGCATTAACAGAAATTAATGTAATCAAATGATGGGCATTAACGGTATAATTACTACTCGTGACACATGTAAGGGGGAATTGATAAAAATAAACAATTCACACAATGAAACAGCAAAAGAATTGTCAGGAGACAGCGCATTCTGGAGAGCTGAGAGCTTGCATTCTGGAGAGAGATTTTTATTTATTTCACCTTGATTTAACCAGGTAGGCTAGTTGAGGCACAAGATGTGCCTATAGTCTATCTTTGTCACACACCCCTCCCCTTCTTCTTGTCTCAATATTTTAAATCTTCACACATATCTTAGATGCTTTTCACTGACAGCCGCAACTCAATAAAATCAGCTAGGCCTTTTGCCACCTATGAAAGACTTCCTCAAATGCCATTTCTCTCTTGTTCTATTGATTTTCATACCAACTTTCTTTTGTTGTCCAGAAGCCAAAGGTACAATCCTAGTCATATTAGCAACCCGTCCTAGTTGTTGCATCTTTAGTCACCCTCTTTCTAAGGAGATTTTCATCTCGGTCATATACTGCTAGCATCAGGTGCACTGTTTAGAATTGCATTTAGGCAAACGTTTGAAAGTGACGTTTTATTGGCTGCTTCATTACAGGAATTGAATGTTCTGTTAAGATGAATTACCATAATGTAAATGTTATTTCTGTCATTCTGAGCACCGGGGGTAGACGCCCTAATGGGTTACGAACCCAATGCATATGGGTCCGGTACATTTCTCAAAATCGCCAGTAAATTTAAATCTTCCCGGTCATGTTGTCCGGCACCACATTATCCTAACGGAAACCCTGATATAAAAGCATTAATAACCTGCTGTGTCTAAAGGATGTGTTTCCTACTAGTCAAAGACTAACAAGGTTTGTTATCACAAAATGTAATAGCACAAAGTACAACACAATCAAGTTTTCAATCGATTTTCATCTTAGACTTCAATCCACATAGTGTGTGTGTCACCTTATAGTAGGTCTTGGCGTTGTTGAACATGAGCTGGAAATCAGCAGTGAGCTGCTCCACATCTTGGTAGTCCTCTGACTTGAGCTTCTGCTGGATCTTGGTCATGTCTATGGGCTGGGACACCACCTCATAGTAGTCTGGCTGTTTCCTGGGGGAGGAATAGGCAGAGATAAGTCACCTGGGGGCTTTTCCTCTACATTTAGTCTATGGTCATTTGGCACCAAATATCAGAAAATGGGTTGCGAAAGGGAGGGACTACATGGACTTGTCCAATGACAAATGCTAGTTAACTTAAGTTTTCTGCTGCAAATTTTTGTTATGGTCCTCGCTAATGAACATGACCCATCTCTCGTTATACATGCTAGCTTACCTTCTCTTTGGTACCCTGATGAACAGCTCACAAAGCAGCCTTCCCTGGTCGTCCTTGTGGTCCCTGACAGTGTTGTACACCTCATGGCACACAGCAATCTGTTGAACACAAAACATGATCTAATAATGTGTGTCAAAGCAAGTTACAGTAGACAAGTCGGTGTTTGGGATACTTGGATTCACTGCATCACACAAATAAAACATGGCAAACCTGACCAAGAGTAAAACAAGGATGTTGATAAAGATAACCACAAGCTTTATCAGGGGGATAGTTAGGGTGGGTTCCTAAATTCACTCTGGAGTGTCAGACTGCACCCTCTGCGTTCGTAAATTAAGAGCGTTGTCCGATTGTCCATTCGTAAATTCAGTACATTTCGCTCTCGGAGCGTTCAGAGCGCACACTGGATGCTCTGGCCGAGGAGCAGGGTTGATCCGAGGGTTCTGACCTCACAACATTAGTTAGTCAAGAGCCCAAGCTATCTAAATCTGGCTAGCTTCTTCCAAACACAAATGAGAGAACACCTCACGCTTCACTATTTTACTCGCCCTAGCAGAGCTGGTTAGACTGTTTACATGTTATCTGTGCTGTTTGCAACAATTTGATTCAGTTTTTTTGCAGACGTTTACTGATGTCTGTCGAATTCAAATGGGTTTTACCTTAATTTCTCAGAACAAGAATAGACTGACGAGTTTCAGAAGAAAGTTCTTTGTTTCTGGCCATTTTGAGCCTGTAATCGAATCCACAAATGCGGATGCTCCAGATACTCAACTAATCTAAAGAAGGACAGTTTTATTGCTTCTTTAAATCAGAACAGTTTTCATCATGATAACCTTGGATTAGCTAGCACAATGTGCCACTGGAACACAGGAGTGATGCTTTATGTTATTTTCACATTAATGTGTCACATCAGTTTGCAAACAATGTAAAAATAATAATTGAGTTAATAAATCTGCATACAAACATGGTCTCTTTTTTGCTTCCTTGAGTAAGGCATCTCCAAAATACACACGTTTCAGCCTAGCTTTCTGTGGTAGTGGGGCAGCCAGCGGAAAATACAGAGCGTAGGGGTTGGTAATGTTCTCTAGTTGTGCCGTAATTGGCTCAGTGTTCTGTCCCCATGAGTGACACGTCACCGCAAAATTCAAGCCCCTTGGGTGCTGCCATAGATTGACATTAGAAGTGTGCATCCAAGAAGGCTCAAGGTCACTTGTCACAGATAAATATCTACCGTAGCATTGATTGGACTGATCATGTCAACATCATACTTTCAAAATCTTAGCTAGCAAGCTAGACAAGCAGTCATCATGAATCAAGTCGACAATCTACTGGGAAATCCTTTTCAGTCCTTCTCATATGAAGAGAAATTATAGATAAAACGTATCGGTGCTCATCTAACATTGGACATGAACATTACACAACAAGTTGGAAATCGCAAATTCAGCAATGAGTGGTTTGGAAGGAATCAGTGGCTAACTGCAAGCGGTGCAAAGCAATCACTTGTCTGCTATTCAGTGGAGTGGGTGTGTAGTCCAAGTCTGGGTTTACCGGTCTCTTTTCCAAGCTTAAAACGGACAAACATTCACATAACACCATGGGCCAGAAAAGGTTGAATACATTGGCCATGGTGTCAATCCAGCATGACTTATGCCATGTTCAAAACAACTGGAAAATCTGAGACCAGTGAGTTCAAGACAACTGGGAACTCTGAAAAAAAATAGCTCCAACTGGGAAAATACGTTTTGAACGGTCACCCAACTCGGAATTACAAGTTGAGAACTCGGGCCTCTTCTAGAGCTCCGACCTGAAGATCACCGACGTTTCGACCTTGTCCCCCCCAGAGTTCCCAGTTGTCTTGAAAGCACCATAAATCCAGAGAATGTCACACTTTGATGACAAAATATGCCCACAAGAAGGGCCGCCGCACCACCTTCCTCTTCAAGTGAGCCCAGAACAACAAGGTTATTCCAAAAATGTATTGTATGCTGCTGCATAATGATGTAATATGCCAGGGAGATATGTATACTGTAGCTAAGAAAGTAATACTACGTGTATGTTGTGTAGTAAGCTGATAGTAGCTCATGTGCCTCACCCTAATTAATTTGGTCCCTTTCCCCCCTCTTAACTTAGCCTACTGTTGTGACTTGGTGGTGCACATGTAGCCTATAGCCTGTTTTAGAGAAATGTAATCACTGAATATTTTAAGAGCTTTCATTGTCTGCTTATATGCATCCTACAGTTCTGACTTGGTGGACAGGGAGAATACTGTAAGAACGGCCCATGTTCTGAATTCTGTCACTGTACATTTCAAAAGGGCTGAAAAAAAGTTGTTGATTACGTCCATCCTAGCTTGCTCAAATAACGTCTTCATCAAAATTAGGCATTACCTCTTTTCCGCTCGTCGTTCCCTTATGCCATAGTTTGTACATCTCAATTGTCAATAGAAACCACATTTGTTTAAGCAAGTCAGCCATATCAGCTATGTTTTTTTAAGGGCAGTAAATGAGGCTGAATGAACTGTTTTGCTGCCAGACAAGGCACTGCTGATAGCCAGGTGTAGCGGTGGTAAGGATTCACTCCATGGTGCTGAAAAGAAAGCGCTGCTGTTGGGACAGCTTTATTTAGGACCTAAAAGTTTGTGGCCACCGTTTGTCACCTTGCAATTAATGTATTGTTTAGTGGCTTTGCTGGCATGCATAAAAATAATGGGGGGAGTTTGCCCCACCAAGATTTACATGCTAAAATCGCCACTGCATCAGTGCTAGAAGAGTAAGAAATTCAACTCACAGGATCTACCGTAGGAACATTAGAGGGTCTTCTCCTCTTTCGCCCGCTTCCAGGAGTGGAGGAGGAGGCATCGTCAAAGTCCCCTCCGCTCACACTACTACTGGATGGAGAGATGGCCCTTCTCCTTTTCGAACTCATTGGTATAACTGATGGTACCTTCAAAACAACACACACAAATACCGTTAGCTTGCTGGCTAAGTAACTATCCAATTTTTATAATATTATAAACACTGACTAGAATTGTAACGTTACATAATGAAGTATTTTATTATAATTCGTTTATTTAACTAGGAAAGTCAATTAAGAAAAAAATGATTTACAATGACGGCCTACAAAGAGACAGAGTCCCGCAGGGACCAGGGCTGGGATTAGAAATAAAATGTACTGTACACTAGTAGGACAAAACACACATCACGACAAGACAGACACCACAACACTAGCTACATAAAGAGAGACCTAAGACGACAACACAGCATGGCAGCAAAACAACACCAACGTAGCAACATAACACGGTAGCAACATAACACGGTAGCAACACACACATTGAGAGAGATTAACTCTGAAAAGCATTTAAACACGTCCGTGTTAACTTTATCTGGCTACCGGTAACGTTAGCTAGGTAGCGGCTAGTTATCAAACATGGGAAAATTGGATCTTCGACGTAGAATATTAGCTAGTTTATCTAGCTAACAATCTGCGGATAAATACAGTTAGCAGTAACGTTGTTAGCTAGCTAGATGACTAAGTAACTTACAAAGGCAAGCGCCTAAAATTTAAACGTTCGCTAAACCGTAAAAAATAGAACTAGCTTGCTAACAAGCTAGTTGTAATGTTACTTTGATAAACAAATTTAAAGCAAAATACAAACCCGGCTTACCTGAATTGTAGTATATTTCCCTGAGCAAAATTGTTTCGTTAAAAAGTCAATTCATTCGAAACGTTAGCTTGTCAAGCTCCTCCCCCCGTGGCAGTATATTGCCGGATGTGACCCTATAAAGCTGCGATCCATTTGGAAAAAGTGGAGGCGGCTCGGACTTGAAAGGGTATCAAGCGCATGAAGCGAGGCTGTGGGTGGTGGTTGAAAGAGCGCGCTTGTTTGAAATGGAAAAGCGTCGTGGTAGCTTTTGATAAAGAAGAACATCAAGATGAAGCAGCTGCTTTATAAGTGGGATGCGCTGTTGAGCGCTACATCCCGAGGGGTTAATGCTGATTGTTCGGAGATTGTGACAGCCGGTTAAATGGCGTCCCTTGAGAAGGCAAGAACACGATATATGTCAGGACAAATGCAGTATTATCATAAGGGGACATATACTTGGAATATGGAGGGAGAAAGAGGCAGAGGAGATCTAAGAGCAAGGGAGGAAGAGGGTGAGCTTGAGTCCGTTAAAAATGGCGGGAAAAAGTGAGATGGTTTGTTCAAGAAGAAAGTAGTAAGCAGAGTGAACTAAAGACAGGAGGAGAAATGGAAGTGAATGAGGGCGAAGTATCGGAGGTGGTAGATGTGGTGAAGTTCTCGGAGCCTGAGGCTTGCACCAAGGGTTAGGATAAAGATGAGCCTGTGAAAGTAGGAGTGACTTTTTTTTGAAAAAGTGGACCCTTGCCTTTTGGCTGATCCATTTGTGGTTTCAGGGTGGGTGAAAACAGAGTTGGGTGCTGTGGAATCCGTGAAGTTAACCAGAAGTGGTCTTGTGATAATTGTTTGTGTTTCTGCTGGTCAGAGGGAGAAGGTGCTCTGCGTTAAACTAATAGGGGCAAGAAATGTGAATTGTTTTGCTCTCAAGAAAAGGGTGCCATTGAAAGGAGTGATTACTGGGGTAGAAGTAAATGTAAAAATTGACCACCTGAAGAGGAAGATTCCTGGTGTTTGTGATGCTTGTCGTTTGGTGCGACACAGACAGGGTGGCGTGAGTGGTGAAACAGAAGAGTCATTGTCTGTTCTTTTGAGTTTTGATGTTGAGTCTTTGGCCGACAAAGTGATGTTAGAATAAATAAGTTTGCCTGTATGAGCTTTTGTGCCGAATACATTACGTTGTTATAGGTGTCAAGCTTATGGGCATGTGGCAACAGTGTGTAGGGGGGAGGTTGCTAGGTGTGCGGAAGGGCATGAGACAAAGGAATGTGTAGCATTGGGGAAAGTTGTGGTATGTTAATTGTAGAGGTGCCCATAGGGCTGGGGATCAGAAATGTTCCGTGCAAGAGAGGCAGGTTGAGGTTCCCAGGGTTAGAGTAGTGCAGAGGTTGTCATATGCTGAGGCAGTGAAGAAAGTAGAGGAAGATGGGTCAAGGGGAAGGGATCCTGAGAGGAGTGGTGTGAGTAGCAGATCGGTACCAGTACAGAGGGATAGGCCAACAATTGATATGTTTCAGTAAAATTAGATTTTTAGCGTGTATAGCAATGGTTATCAACTGTACTGCAGGGATGGAACATAAGTTGCAGAAAATGTAGGTTGTGGTGGCAGCTGCAGAGGGGTATTTGGGTGTGCGCGATTTGACATCAGAAGAGTAACAGGGTGTGTTAAGTGGTGGTCTCATTCTTTCAGGTTATTGGCATGAGGTAGGAATAAATAGATTGAAATAGTGGAGTAGGGTGGTGTTATTTTTTTATTATTTGATTTATTGTTACATTTTTTGTGAGTGTTGTGTTAGATGGTAGGATATTTATTTATTTATTTCAAGCAAAGTATAAAAGGGAGTTGTACTCCAGTCTAGTAGGTGGCGGTAATGCAACATTTATTGGATGCCAACCGCCGTTACACCTCATTGAAGAAGAAGGCGACGTTGGACTTACAAATAAAATATCTGTAAAAATATCCCTGTTGTGGTGGCGAAGTGTTTCTATCTTACGGTGAATGGTGGTGCTTGGGAAACATGGCAGAAGTTGATGATTTGGCCATGTTTCAAGTGTTTGCAGACGGACAGAGTATATAGAAGAACAGTGTGTAGAAGGATGACGGTGTTGTAATTGTGGTGGGGATCCCGAATTCCTGGAGTGCCCTGTAAGGGTGAAGGAGATTGAGGTGGCAAAAGTTAGTGCGGTCAATTGAGACTCCTATGCTGAGGCGATTTTAAAAGAATTGAGAAAACAAGTGATGCTAGTGAAGATATGGTAGTGGACACACCACAGCCTGTAGTAAATGTTTGCTGCCAGTCAAAAGATACCCTATGTGTTAAAATGGTGGATTTTGCGGCATTCATTGCCACAGTTACAAACTTACAGCACAAGTCTCAAATCAATGAAAGAAACTGGACATTATTGTCGCTGTGGCAGAAAAGTTTTTGGGATTTAAAGATTTTACATCTGAAGACTTGCAAGGGGTACTGGCGCTGGAAGACCCGCTCTCCCAGGTTCCCCTTGAGCCTGTGTAGGGATCAGATCTTATTTATTAACAGACAACTTTGATTTATTTTTGGTAGTTTGGTTGTTTTTTAGGGGGGTATTTTGTTTAATTTTTGGGGAATCCTGTTTCCAGTAGGTGGTCGAATGCACACTAAATTGTGCGATCGCCAATATACCATAAAAGAAGAAAAAGTAGAGGCTAGCAAAGATTAATCTCTAGGGTTAGGGACAATTCCGAACCTAGGTACCAAACCTAAACCCTGACCCTTTTCCCAACTCTAACCACGTGAATGGGTTACATTTGATTTGATGTAATCTATAAACCACTACTACTCCATAACCCATATGACCAATCTGAGGCATTGAGTAATTTGACTGAGTGAAGTTTAGAATGTGACTTGCTGGTAACAGAAATGGATGTCAGGAGTGTAATGACATGTTTAAAAATGCTTCTGAAGTTTGTAATTTCCACTTTGAAATTTCAGACTTGATTTTCTCTTACGAAAAATGTATCAACCCCTAGAAAATGTCCATTAATTATAATCCACATAATACACTGAACAAAAATATAAATGCAACATGTCTGTATATATATCTGTATTCCCAGTCATGTGAAATCCATAGATTAGGGTAGTGTTTCCCAACCCTGGTCCTCCAGTACCCCCAACAGTACACATTTCTGTTGTAGCCCTGGACAAACACGCCTAGTTCAACTCATTGATGAGTTGACAAGTTGAATCAGGTGTGTGTGTCCAGGGTTACAATAAAAATGTGTACTGTTGGGGGTACTCGAGGACCAGGGTTGGGAAACACTACATTAGGGCCTAATGAATTTATTTAAATTGATTGATTTCCTTATATGAACTGTAACTCAGTAAAATCTGTTGCTGCAGGATTATTTTCCTGGTGTAGCAAACTGGATCAAATTACATCTGTAGAGTTCTCAGAATTAAAATGAATTTGTTTTCCCATTCTGAAATTAAATCTCATGCAATTTTTTCATTCATTGGAATGGAATTGTGTGGAATCTGGAATTACACCCTCAATAATAACTTATAATTACAGCATCATGGTGTGTGTTAGGCAATTAGCATTAAGAAATAGGCTACAATCCTTTCCAGTACATTTACATTTACATTTAAGTCATTTAGCAGACGCTATTATCCAGAGCGACTTACAAATTGGTGGATTCACCTTATGATATCCAGTGGAACAACCACTTTACAAATGGTTGCAAAGAGAGGGCACATTACTGGAAACTTTCTAAGTTTACCAGGAAACTACTAGAATTTTGGTAGCTTTCAAGTTCTTTGGGGAATTTTATATGATATCTAGTGGCCTTTTTGGGTACTTCCGATTATCACAGGGGTCTGTAATTACTATGGCCTTCTGTGTGGCCTTATCACAAAAAAATTAAGAATGACAAATCTGTAAACATTCTCTTAAAAATAAACAACTTAGTGAATGCCATTGGTTTTTAATATGAGGGTTTCATCATGAAATATCCTTTATAAATATTGTTTACTACTTTTTTTTTACTATGTCAATATGTCTTTGTTGTAAATGTTTTGGTGCCAAACTGGTGGCAATTGTGAAAAAAATATGTCATTGCTGTTGATTAGATTAGCTTTTTTCATTAGTTAGGATATTTTATTTTGAACCATATGGTATATCTACTAGAAACTCATGGACACGGATATAAAAAAAAGAATACTAGCCTTTATATCAGGCCTGCTATATATTAATAATAAAATAAAAGTTATTCGAGTGTAAATTACCAAACTTACCATAGATACCTGTTAATTACGAAATGACAGAAGATTCCGCTACCTTTGGTAAATTACCGATAGCTTTAAAACCTGCATGCCAGGCTCTGTTGATGTCAGGCTATAGTTATTTAACCCTTGTGTGGTGTTTGTGTATTATTTATTACAATACATTATTTCAATACAATGTAAAAAAAAAAATGCTGTATTCTCTCACACTCTACCCCAGCCAGGTGCAAAGTGGAGGAGGGACACAACAAATAAATAGCTTTGCATGTGTGGCTCCTTACCACAATCAATCAGTATGGTCAAAATAATCTCTGCTCAGAGGGCCTTAGAAATCACTTTTGCAGAGAGAGAAGCTGGTGTGGTAGGAGCATCTTCCACTTTGGAAGATGAATAATATTCCGAATATGAGGATCATGTCTCTGTCAATTCTGAGTCCAACAGTGAGTTGGAAGAAGAGGATGAGATTGGCTCTCAGCCAGACCCAGGACCAGCCCGTCAGCAGCCAGCCCCAGGACCAGCCCGTCAGCAGCCAGCCCCAGGACCAGCCCGTCAGCAGCCAGACCCAGGACCAGCCCGTCAGCAGCCAGACCCAGGACCAGCCCGTCAGCAGCCAGACCCAGGACCAGCCCGTCAGCAGCCAGCCCCAGGACCAGCCCGTCAGCAGCCAGACCCAGGAACAGCCCGTCAGCAGCCAGCCCCAGGAACAGCCCGTCAGCAACCAGCTCATCAGCAGCCTGAAGGAGGAGAAATATGGATGCCAAAAAATTGTGAAATTGCTTATTGCCCAAGGAATGAGCCACCCCGCATGGCTGTCATTGTGATAAGAATGATACCAGGGCCGACGCTGATGGCGGTTACTCATGTGCAGGACATAATGTCTAATTTTGAACTGTTCATCCCAGACACCATCCAGAAAATCATTCTGGACTGCACTAATTTGGAGGAAAGGCGTGTTTTTGGAGAGAGATGGAAGGAGATGGACCAAACTCATTTACATGCATACTTTGGGGTTCTTATCCTTGCTGGTGTTTTCAGATCCAATGGGGAATCCAGAGAATCCCTGTGGGATGCAGAAACTGGCAGATAACTTTTCCGTGCAACAATGTCTCTGGAAAACTTCCACATTCTTTCCAGGATTATCCTCTTCGATAACCGAGATACCAGACTAGCTCGGCGGCAGAGACAAGCTAGCTGCAATCAGGTCAGTGGGTGGACCGCCTTCCCCTGTTTTACAACCCTGGGCCCAACGTTACTGTTGATGAGCAGCTTATGCCATTTAGGGGCTGCTGCCCCTTCAGGCAGTACATAGTATCTAAACCGGCAAAATATGGAATCAAGATATGGGCTGCCTGTGATGCTGCTTCATCATATGTGTGGAACTTGCAAGTGGATACAGGGAAGCCAGATAGGAGCCCCAGAGAAGAACCAAGGGATGCGGTTTGTCCTGGATGTGACAGAGGGACTACGTGGCCACAACATCACATGCGATAATTTTTTTACTTTGTAGAAGCTGGGACAGAAGCTCCTCAACAGGAAGCTGACGATGGTAGGAACAGTACAAAAAACAAGCCAGAGCTCCAACCTCAGCTGTTGAATACACGGAACAGGCCTATCAATTCCTCTAAGTTTACGTTCGCGGCCGACACGTCCCTAGTGTCCTATGTGCCAAAGAAAGGCAAAAATGTGGTACTCATGAGTACGCTGCATAGGGATGGGAAAATTTGTGGCCAGGAACATCAAAAAACAAATCATAATGGCACAAAAGGAGGGGTGGACAATTTAGACAAGCTGGTGACTGGCTACAGCTGCAAAAGAAGAACCCTACACTGGCCACTTGTGATATTCTTCAACATCTTGGACACCTCGCCCTACAACGCGTTTGTCATCTGGATGGCGTTGAACCCAGATTTTAACAGAGGGAAGCTGCGGTGGAGACGGCTCTTTCTCGAGGAGCTGGGAAAGGCATTGGTAAGACCACAAATCCAGAGGAGGCAACATATCCCAAGGACCCCAGCTTCTGCAGCCATCGTGAGGAGGATTCAGGAGGAGGATGCTGGTGCCCAATCCGCCCATCCATCCGACCCACAGAAGCAACAACTCCGGAAGTGTGAGTGATATTGTTGCATGTGTGTGTGTGTCTGACTCTCCTAACTTGGCCTGCTGTAACTATATATGCGAGTGAGATGTTAGTAAAATTCCTGAACTAAGTGTTTTCATCATTCTAGATTGCAGCCTGTAGCAACAAGAAGAAGCACTGCAATGTGTGTGGGCCCAAGAAGGAAAGGAAGACACAGTGCACATGCATCAAGTCTAACAAATACATTTGCAACACACACACAGTAAAACTCTGTCCCTCATGTGGTGTGTAGACCAGCATTAATTTGTGTTCAATGGGGGCTCATTTATTGTTTCCATAAAATATTGTATGTAAAATGTGTCCTTCCAATTTGCTCAGCACAAAGCAATACACATCAATAGTGATGAAAACCTTGTTTCAGTTATATTTCTTCAATATAAACATGATTTATTCCACCCCTGATTATTATTTATATAAAAAAAAACGAATAGTGATTTTATTGATAAATGTGATCTGGCAAATATTAACCACGTATGCTGTCTATATTGCTTGTAATTGATATAAGTCAACATATAAGTATTACGTATTTTTTACGTAAATTGTTATGGCCGTATTGTTTTAAAAACCCAATAATGCTGTGGGTCCATCAGACCCGCGAACATTGGGTGGATAACAGAAACATGTACACCACACAATGGTTAAGTCAGTCCAGTAGACTACTTTTTAGCTGTGGTTGATTTAAGGCTATTTGATTTCCTGAGCTGTGAAGCCAATACCCTTCTTTGACGTCAGGCGCGAGACCAGCACCCTCAACTGATATAGCGCTGCGCATAGAGCCAAACAGCCCATTAAGAGGGAGAAGGGATTCTTGAGCTTTACGCATTCAGGTAAGATTTGCATTGTATTTGGACGCAAAAGAAAACATAGGCTAACCACATTTTACACATAGCGGGGTTTTTTTGGTCCTCGGTTAGGATATAATGTCGCAGTAGACTATTCTATAGCCTGTCTATCCAACTGGCGCATGTTCGATTTTGCATAGGCAATGTCTTCTACGTACTACCTTAGAGCATCTTTGGATATGAATTGTAGGCTATCTATGACTATAGCCGTTTTATACTCTCGCTGGACTATAGCCTACCCTTGAACATTCAGAATGTTTATGTACACCCATACACCTTGTATTTTGATTCCAACAATCGCCTATTGATGTGCGCTATACTTGTAGGCTACCTGTGTTTGACAGATTAGTCTATATGATAATATATTACATTGGTTAACCCGTCTGCCATTGTAGGCCTACGGTTGTCATTGATAGCCTAATCGTGCCTATGAAAACCAGCCAGTTTCTCACATAATTGACAGTGAAGTAAGTACTTGGCTGCGTTTACACAGGCAGTCCAATTCTGATCTTTGTTTCACTAATTTACATCAGATCTTTCATATCAGCTATTTTTCAGAGCTTTTTACATTAGATCTTTTCACATTAGATTTTCTTCAGAGCTGATCGGATTGGTCAAAAGACCAATTAGTGAAAAAAAGGGCAGAATTGGTCTGCCTGTGTAAATGCAGCCCTATTCTATTATTTTCTATATCAGATCTATTTTTTCTTACATTTCAAGTCTTGTCATAGCCTGTTGGAAATCGAATAAAGCTTGAAGAACTGAAGCTATGGAACAAGATATCGCATATTTCCTGTGTTATTGGTGATATTCTGCTGTAGCCTATTCAGCCTATGGCTTTCCTTACTCTTTGAGAGATGCAATACTATACTACTATTCATGTATAGAGCAATAATGTCCTGGACTGCCACGCTTTTCCATGTGACTACTGCACTGTGCTACACACTAGGACTTTGCCAACAGGGTAATGGTCATCATCAGTTCTCAATAGGTTGGCATGAAAGACAGTTGTGGAGAGGTTACAGGTGTACAACAGATGTTAGGGTCCAGAAAAATCTCCCTAAACAAGTATGTTTGACTGTTGCCTTATTCAACTACTTTTCATCTCATTACAACCTACAGACAAAGTATGTGAAATTAATAAAAAATTGTACTGCTAAATCTCCTAGTTATGCACTTCACTAAATGAAACATCCATCCTAATTATGGTGGATGGGACTACTTGAGCCTACTGCCTGCCAATGTCTCCTGCACTTAAAAAAAAAATATTTCATCCATCAGATTCCAGTGTTGACTCTTGGATGTTGAACAATATTATCTGAAGATAAGTAAAATTGTTGAAATTGTTGCATGTTGTGTTTTATATTTTTGTTCAGTGCATATACGGTGCATTCAAAGTATTCAGACCCCTTGACTGTTACTTTACAGCCTTATTCTAAAATGTAGGAATGTCTTTTTTCCTCATCAATCTACACACAATTCCCCATAATGACAAAGCAAAAAGTAAACATTTTTTTTTTTGCAAAGGTATTAAAAATAAAATACATATCTCATTTACATAAGTATTGAGACCCTTTGGCAGCAATTACAGCCTTGAGTCTTCTTAGGTATGACACTACAAGCGTGACACACCTGTATTTGGGGAGTTTCTCCCATTCTTCTCTGCAGATCCTCTCAAGCTCTGTCAGGTTGGATGGGGAGCTTCGCTCCACATCTATTTTAAGGTTTCTCCAGAGATGAGATCGGGTTCAAGTGCGGGCTCTGGCTGTGTCACTCAAGGACATTCAGAGACTTGTCCCGAAGCCACTCCTGCTTTGTCTTGGCTGTGTGCTTAGGGTTGTTTGCCCCAGTCTGAGGTCCTTGACGCTCTGGAGCAGGTTTTCATCAAGGATCTCTATACTTTTTTCCGTTCATCTTTCCCTCGATCCTGACTAGTCTCCCAGTCCCTGCCGCTGAAAAACATCCCCACAGCATGATGCTGCCACCACCATGCTTCACCGTAGGGATGGTGCCAGGTTTCCTACAGACGTGACGCTTGGCATTCAGGTTTCATCAGACCAGAGAATCTTGTTTCTCATGGTCTGAGTCCTTCAGGTGCCATTTAGAAAACTCCAAGCGGGCTGTCATGTGCCTTTTACTGAGGAGTGCCTTCCGTCTGGCCACCTTACCAT
The DNA here is from genome assembly GCF_965601325.2 of Salmo salar. Taxonomy (NCBI): domain Eukaryota; kingdom Metazoa; phylum Chordata; class Actinopteri; order Salmoniformes; family Salmonidae; genus Salmo; species Salmo salar. Next base: position 59,232,854 of record NC_138302.1, on the reverse strand, counting down.
AAAGGCCTGATTGGTGGAGTGCTGCAGAGATGGTTGTCCTTCTGGAAGATTCCCCCATCTCCACAGAGGAGCTCTGTCAGAGTGACCATCAGGTTCTTGGTCACCTCCCTGACCAAGGCCCTTCTCCCCTGATTGCTCAGTTTGGCCAGCTCTAGGAAGAGTCTTGGTGGTTCCAAACTTCTTCCATTGAAAAATGATGGAGGCCGCTTTGTTCTTGGGGACCTTCAATGCTGCAGAAATGTTTGCTACCCTTCCCAAGATCTGTGCCTCGACACAATCCTGTCATGGAGCTCTGCGGCTAATTCCTTCGACCTCATGGCTTGGTTTTTACTCTAACATGCACTGTCAACTGTGGGACCTTATATAGACAGGTCTGTGCCTTTACAAATCATGTACAATCAATTGAATTTACCACAGGTGGACTCCAATCAAGTTGAAGAAACATCTCAAGGATAATCAATGGAAACAGGATGCACCTGAGCTCAATTTCGAGTCTCAAAGCAAAGGTTCTGAATACTTATATAAATAAGGTATTTCTGTTTTTAATTCCTGGTATATTTGCTAAAATGTCTAAAAACCTGATTTCACATTGTCATTATGGGCTATTGTACATAGATTGAGGAGGACCATTTTTTTATTTAATCAATTTTAGAATTAGGCTGTAACGTAACAAAATGTGGAAAAAGGGAAGGGGTGTGAATACTTTCCGAATGACTTATGAATATATTATTTCTACCAGTCAAATGTTTTAGAACACCTACTCATTCAAGGGTTTTTCTCTATTTGTAGTATTTTCTACATTGTAGAATAATAGTGAAGACATCAACAAGTATGAAATAACACATATGGAATCATGTAGTAACCAAAAAAGTGTTAAACAATATACACACACACTACATGACAAAGTATGTGAATGCCTGCTCATCGAACATCTCATTCCAAAATCATGGGCAATAATATGGAGTTGGTCCCACTGCTATAATAGGTTCCACTCTTCTGGGAAGGCTTTCCACCAGATGCAGGAGCTTGCTTCCATTAGTGCATTAGTGAGTTTGTGCCCTGATGTTTAGGCCTGGCTCGCATTCGGTATTCCAATTCATCCCAAAGGTGTTCGATGGGGTTGAGGTCAGGGCTCTGTGCAGGCCAGTCAAGATTTTCCACACCTATCTCGACAAACCATTTCTGTTTGGACCTCGCTTTGTGCATGGGGTCATTGTCATGCTGAAACAGGTAAGGGCCTTCCCCAAACTGTTGCCACAAAGTTGGGACCACAGAATTTTCTAGAATATCGGTGTATGCTGTAGTGTTAATATTTCCCTTAACTGGAACTAAGGGGCCTCGTCTGAACCATGAAAAACAACCTCAGACATTATTCCTCCTCCACCAAACTTTACAGTTTGGACTATGCGTTGGGGCATATAGCGTTCTCCTGGCATCCGCCAAACCCAGATTTGTCCGTCGGACTGCCAGATGGTGAAGGATGATTCATCACTCCACAGAACGCGTTTCCACTGCTCCAGAGTCCAATGGTGGCGAGCTTTACACCACTCCAGCCAACACTTGGCAATGCGCATAGTGATCTTAAGCTTGTGTGTGTGCGGCTGCTCGGCCATGGAAACCCATTTCTTGAAGCTCCCGACAAACAGTTATATTGCTGACGTTGCTTCCAGAGGCAGTTTGGAACTCTATATTTTCGCAACCTAGGACATACGATTTTGACTACCTGTTTATGAAATCCCTGATATATATACTGAACAAAAATATAAAAATATGTTCCATTTGCAGGAAAAGCATATTTCTCAAAAATGTTGTGCACAAATTTGTCTACATCCCTGTTAGTTAGCATTTATCCTTTGCCACAATAATCCATCCACTTAGCAGGTGTGGCATATCAAGATGCTGATTAAACAGCATGATTGTTACACAGGTGCACCTTGTGCGGGGGACAATAAAAGGCTACTAAAATGTGCAGTTTTGTCACACAACACATTTACATTTAAGTCATTTAGCAGACGCTCTTATCCAGAGCGACTTACAAATTGGTGCATTCACCTTATGATATCCAGTGGAACAACCACTTTACAATAGTGCATCTAAATCTTTTAAGGGGGGGGGGGGGGGTTAGAAGGATTACTTTATCCTATCCTAGGTATTCCTTAAAGAGGTGGGGTTTCAGGTGTCTCCGGAAGGTGGTGATTGACTCCGCTGTCCTGGCGTCGTGAGGGAGCTTGTTCCACCATTGGGGTGCCAGAGCAGCGAACAGTTTTGACTGGGCTGAGCGGGAACTGTGCTTCCTCAGAGGTAGGGGGGCCAGCAGGCCAGAGGTGGATGAACGCAGTGCCCTTGTTTGGGTGTAGGGCCTGATCAGAGCCTGAAGGTATGGAGGTGCCGTTCCCTTCACAGCCCCGTAGGCAATCACCATGGTCTTGTAGCGGATGCGAGCTTCAACTGGAAGCCAGTGGAGAGAGCGGGGTGACGTGAGAGAACTTGGGAAAGTTGAACACCAGACGGGCTGCGGCGTTCTGGATGAGTTGTAGGGGTTTAATGGCACAGGCAGGGAGCCCAGCCAACAGCGAGTTGCAGTAATCCAGACGGGAGATGACAAGTGCCTGGATTAGGACCTGCGCCGCTTCCTGTGTGAGGCAGGGTCGTACTCTACGAATGTTGTAGAGCATGAACCTACAGGATCGGGTCACCGCCTTGATGTTAGTGGAGAACGACAGGGTGTTGTCCAGGATCACGCCAAGGTTCTTAGCACTCTGGGAGGAGGACACAAGGGAGTTGTCAACCGTGATGGCGAGATCATGGAACGGGCAGTCCTTCCCCGGGAGGAAGAGCAGCTCCCTCTTGCCGAGGTTCAGCTTGAGGTGGTGATCCGTCATCCACACTGATATGTCTGACAGACATGCAGAGATGCGATTCGCCGCCTGGTTATCAGAAGGGGGAAAGGAGAAGATTAATTGTGTGTCGTCTGCATAGCAATGATAGGAGAGACCATGTGAGGATATGACAGAGCCAAGTGACTTGGTGTATAGCGAGAATAGGAGAGGGCCTAGAACAGAGCCCTGGGGGACACCAGTGGTGAGAGCGCATGGTGCGGAGACAGATTCTCGCCACGCCACCTGGTAGGAGCGACCTGTCAGGTAGGACGCAATCCAAGCGTGGGCCGCGCCGGAGATGCCCAACTCGGAGAGGGTGGAGAGGAGGATCTGATGGTTCACAGTATCAAAGGCAGCAGATAGGTCTAGAAGGATGAGAGCAGAGGAGAGAGAGTTAGCTTTAGCAGTGCGGAGAGCCTCCGTGACACAGAGAAGAGCAGTCTCAGTTGAATGCCCAGTCTTGAAACCTGACTGATTAGGATCAAGAAGGTCATTCTGAGAGAGATAGCAAGAGAGCTGGCCAAGGACGGCACGTTCAAGAGTTTTGGAGAGAAAGGAAAGAAGGGATACTGGTCTGTAGTTGTTGACATCGGAGGGATCGAGTGTAGGTTTTTTCAGAAGGGGTGCAACTCTCGCTCTCTTGAAGACGGAAGGGACGTAGCCAGCGGTCAAGGATGAGTTGATGAGCGAGGTGAGGAAGGGGAGAAGGTCTCCGGAAATGGTCTGGAGAAGAGAGGAGGGGATAGGGTCAAGTGGGCAGGTTGTTGGGCGGCCGGCCGTCACAAGACGTGAGATTTCATCTGGAGAGAGAGGGGAGAAAGAGGTCAAAGCACAGGGTAGGGCAGTGTGAGCAGGACCAGCGGTGTCGTTTGACTTAGCAAACGAAGATCGGATATCGTCAACCTTCTTTTCAAAATGGTTGACGAAGTCATCCGCAGAGAGGGAGGAGGGGGGGGAGGAGGATTCAGGAGGGAGGAGAAGGTAGCAAAGAGCTTCCTAGGGTTAGAGGCAGATGCTTGGAATTTAGAGTGGTAGAAAGTGGCTTTAGCAGCAGAGACAGAAGAGGAGAATGTAGAGAGGAGGGAGTGAACGGATGCCAGGTCCGCAGGGAGGCGAGTTTTCCTCCATTTCCGCTCAACACAATGCCACAGATGTCTGAAGTTTTGAGGGAAGATGCAATTTGCATGCAGACTGCAGGAATGTCCACCAGAGGTGTTGCCAGAGAATTCAATGTTAATTTCTCTACCATATTCTACCATACTCTACTATACCAATTTCTCTACCAATGTCATTTTAGAGAATTTGGCAGTACGTCCAACCGGCCTCACTACCGCAGACCACTTGTAAGCACGCCAGCCCAGGAGCTCCTCATCCGGCTTCTTCAGCTGCGGGATCGTCTGAGACCAGTCACCATGAAAGCTGATGAATCTGAGGAGTATTTGTCTGTAATAAAGCCCTTTTGTATGGAAAAACAAATTCTGATTGGCTGGGCCTGGCTCCAAAGTGGGTGGGCCCATGGGTGGGCCCACCGGCTGCGCCCCTGCCCAGTCATGTGAAATTCATAGATTAGGGCCTAATGAATTTATTTCAATTGATTGATTTTCCTTATATGAACTGTAACTCAGTTAAATCTTCAAAAATGTTGCAGGGGCGGCAGGTAGCCTAATGGTTAGAGTGTTGGGCCAGTAACCGAAAGGTTGTTAGATCGAATCCCCGAACTGACAAGGTAAAAATCTGTCGTTCTGCTCCTGAACAAAGTAGTTAACCCACTGTTTCTAGGCCGTCATTGTAAATAAAAATTTGTTCTTAACTGACTAGTAAAATAAACATGATCTTGCATTTATATTTTTGTTCCATATAATATACTGTTTACAGAAACTATAACCACATATCTCGCTCTCTTTCCTTCTCTTAGCCTTGTGGTAAATACACAATCTCAAGTGGTGATCACTCTTTACTCTGGTAATTTATGGATTGAAATGTCCTCTGAGTTGTAATGAATTACATATTAAAGGGAGACGGCATTGGAAAGTGCTTTAAATCTCCAATATTGATCCATACATCTGGTTTAGCACCATGTCTGCTTCCCAAATGGCACCCTATTCCTTATTTATTTGTGTGTGTGTGTGTGTGTTGTGTGTGTCTTTTCCAGTGAGCAGGTTTTTCTGGCTAATTTTGAATTTGATTAGGATCCCCATTAGCTGACGCCATGCATAACATCGGCAAATCTTCCTGGGGTCCAACACAGTACTAAATAGACATTACAAACAATTACAATTTACATTAAGACATTAACAAGTAGACATTGCAGACAATTAAAATACCTGACCGGTAATGTATTTAACATTCAGTGAATGCTCTCTGGGATTAGTATCTGTCCAGTCATATAGTTGATTGCATTAGATGTTCTTTCGTTTTTTCTTGAAGGTGGATTTACTTTTTGCCTGAGAAATGTGAGCTAGTAAATGGTGATGCTAAGCTTTCTGCCTGACTGTCCACCACTTTATCCCTCCACAGTTCTCCCTTGGCCGATCGGATTGACAGTTTAGGATAGGATGCCCCTTGGAGATCTAGAGGACGGGAATGGATGGAAAAAGAAGACGTCAGACATCAAAGAAAACTACGACTTCAAAGAAATTCTGGGAACGTAAGTGTTCTGACACCACTGTTACAGTAATAGCTACAGTGGGGTCCGGAATGATTGGATCCCTTGATAAAGATGAGAAAAAAATGACTGTGTATAAAACAATTATACAAATACTGAGATATATTGTATGCTAAAGAAATGGGAAAATGTATACTAATACAATTGCTCAGAGAAATAGATTTTGTTTAAGAAGTAATACAAAAAATCCCCCCAAAATAGGCATCAAAATTAGTAGAGAATGACATTGAGCCTTTTCCTATGAAACTGGAGAACACATTGGGAGGGATCTTAGACCATTCCTCCATACAGAATCTTTCCAGATCCTTGATATCCTTCGTCTGCCCTCTTCAATTCAAACCACTGGTTTTCAATGGGGTTCATGTCCGGAGACTGAGATGGCTATTGCTAAATGTTGATTTTGTGGTCAATTAACACATTTCTTTGTGGATGTGCGCTTGGGTTGTTGTCTTGCTGGAAGATTCACTTGCAGCCAAGTTTCAGCCTGCCAGCAAAGGCAACCAGGTTTTTGGCTAAAATGTCCTGGTGCTTAGTGATGTTCATGATGCCGTTGCGTCCCAGGACCAATGGCCTTTCGAAAGAACAATTCATATGCAGAAAATACCTCATACCTACTGTAAAATATGGTGGTGGATCTTTCATGTTAAGGGGATATATTGCTTCCACTGGTCCTGGGGCCCTTGTTAAGGTCAACCGATTCATGAACTTTACCAAGTACCAGGACATTTTAGCCAAAAACCTGGTTGCAAGTGAATCTCCCTGCAAGAAAATAACCCCAAGCACACATCAAGTCCATAAGCACAGACTAAGGATATCAATAGGGCCCTATTAAATCAGTGTTATTTTTTGCCTGATTCCATTATCTCTGTTTTAGTTTTTCCAGGTTTCTGTTTTTCAATCTCAAAATCATACTTTTTTAATAGGAAAAACAAAAAAAGTGGATGTTATAAGCCCACAACAATGCTTAAACCACACCAGAAGACCACTTTTGGGGTCTGGGAAAAATCTGACATTTAGAATTTTGGGTGTATTTACCCTAGTTCAACTGCACATCAGCAAGGGACCGTTGTTTGGTTAGCAATGTTTCTGTAGCACTCATGTGATTGCAGAGTTGCAAAACAAAAGACTGGATTGATGCAAATAATCATTATATCATTCTGCCATTTAGGCATAGGCTACTTTGTAGTTAACATTTTAGGTTTTTGGGAAAGCCTTTCCATCTACCAGAAGAAGGTTGCCATTACATTAGCCTTATCACTAACAGCTACACAAAGTGATAGACAAATGCGTGCGTGCGCACGCAGTGTCAGAGGAAGGCCCAAAAAATTGTCAAAGACTCCAGTCACCCAAGTCATAGACGGTTCTCTCTGCTACCACACGGCAAGCGGTACCGGAGTGCCAAGTCTAGGACCAAAAGGCTCCTTAACAGCTTCTAACCCCAAGCAATAAGACTGCTGAACATTTAAATCAAATGGCCAGCCGGACTATTTGTAAATGTTAACTCTGTTAACATTAACTCTGTTTTCTTAAAACTGCATTGTTGGTTAAGGGCTTGTAAGCAAGCATTTGTATTTGGCGCAGGTGACATGAAATTGTATTAGATTATTTGATTCCTGTGACTTTGCCTCTTCAGAAAGTTGAAGTAAAATACGAATCACTGAGGCTTTTTATGCATGTTTTATGTTAACCTTGGGCAGATTAATGCATTTAGTAGATTTTTCTACAAAGTAAAAAAAAGAAAGTATATTGTTGAATTACATTTAATGTCTAGATTCCTGGATTCCGTCCGCATTCTCCGCAACGCAGATTTTATAGGGCCCTAATTATCTAGGATCTGGAAAGAATCTCCAATCTCATAAAACATTTTAGAAAACAGCTCTGTGTCGTTATCCTCGCAAGGGGAGGGTGCTTGAAAACAACGGATCAAACATTCTTACCCCTACCTTTTTTATATTTTTGTATTACTTGTTAAACAAAATCTCTTTTTCTGAGGAATTGTATTAATATAAAATAACAATTGTTCATTTTCCGTAGTTTTTTGCTTATCTTTATAAAGGGGTCCAATAATTCCGGACCCCACTGTATATAACTCTCAATGCTGGGAGAGAGATGTGCAAGAAGAAGTATATTATGTTTAGCGTTCCAGAGAGATTAGTGTTCTTGGCCATCATTGTATTTATTTATAGTGTCTCAGTGAGAACAGAGCATAGAGCAGCCAGGCCAAATGGCCCAGTAACAGCAGCTCATGAGAGGAGCAAAGAGGGGAAAATGAAAAAAGGAGCCAATGAAAACAGGGTGAGAAGAATACATTTTATTTAACCAGGAAACACCCTTGAGGTTTGAATCTTCTTTTTGCAAGGTTGACATGGATGTAATTCGCGGTAATAACACACACTTGGATGTGATTATGGGGCCAACATTTTTCAACATCTTTGGCCTTTTTCTGTAGTACGGCATCAAGCTGCCATGGATCCATTATGCGTTTACTTGGATGTTCTGAGAAGGAGAACCATAGCGATCCTATAATGAAGAACTCCCTTATGTCTTTAAGTAGTTACATTTGGAATTTGTACTTAAAAATGTATCCTTGTTTGCCTTCCCACAGTGCGTGTGTGTACCTTAGCATGGCTCTCCTTGGGGTAGAATGCAATGTACTCTATCCTTCGGGTATAGTGGGTAGATATAAGGCTACGTTGGCAGATTTCCCCCCCCCCCCCTTCGGATATTGTCATTATAAGGATGCCTGACTGGTCTATCAGATGCTAAAGGCAAGATGGTCTGACTGCTGCATTACGGTCACTGTCTTATGCAGTCTTATTTAGACCATTGCTCTTCTGTCAGTGTGTTTGATCAGACAGAGGAAACATTCTTATGCTTTGTTTAATTTTTAAATTTCACATTCAAAAAACATTTTTCAGTAGACATTGTAATGGTCCAAACTTTGAAGCACATATGAAGCCTAGGATCATCATATTAGGTTTCGGTCAGTTCACACAAGTAGAGAATATAGAGAATAGGGTGGCATTTGGGACTCAACCACTGTTGGATGGATAAAGAGGTGGTCCCTTACAGTATATCAGACCTGGTGTAGCCAAATGGGGAAAGCTAAAGTAAGTAGAGAGACAAGTCAGTCATATACAGTTCCAGTATTACACCATATTTATCCCAATGTTGCATCAACGTGAGAGAAGCAGATCACCGCTTCAGTGAACAACATGAACAACAATCTTTATCCAGATATTTCAACCTTAAAGTTGTTAATTCTCTTTTTTTCCCAATGACATTGGATAGAGAATTCAATACAGTAAATGTGGAGTCAGACAGAATATTGAGATATTATAAAAAGTCTTACATAAGCAGGATTTAAGGAGTGAATAACCAGGAGGGTAGCATCAACTTGTTCCTATGAAAACCTCGTAACCAATCTTCCCTCCCTGTTGTCAGTGTTCCCAGTGAGACCTGGCAGAGAGCAAAATATAATCCCACTGTGTGTGTTGACGGAAAGCTCCTTACGCTCCCAGAGAGATTACTGAATTCAGTTTATCCAGGAATTCAGGGTATGGAGTTAATTAATTTATTTGGAAATATTGTATTTAGGTCTTATGGTTAATCCTGACATTCCTCATGTGTTAGGGCCCGGATGCGGCTTTAGTACAAACTGTCTTGTCCTTGTGGACATGTGGGGTTGATAACATCTGGATCCATGAAACAAGTTATCATTCAGTTGATGTTGTTTTTATTTGATTTTTGAAATACAGTATGTCACTATGTACAGTGTCTTTGGAAAGTATTCAGACCCCTTGATTTTTTTACACATTTTGTTATGTTACAGCCTTATTCTAAAATGGATGAATTTTTTTTTTCTTCTTCCCCATAATGACAAAGCGAAAACAGGTTTTAGAAATTTTTGCAAATATATATAAAAAATTGAAATAATACCTTATTTACATAAGTATTCAGACCCTTTACTATGAGAATTGAAATGGAGCTCAGGTGGATCCTGTTTCCATTGATCATCCTTGAGATGTTTCTACATTTTGATTGGAGTCCACCTGTGGTAAATTACATTTATTGGACATGATTTGGAAAGGCACACAGCTGTCTATATAAGGTCCCACAGTTGACAGTGCATGTCAGAGCAAAAACCAAGCCATGAGGTCGAAGGAATTGTCTGTAGAGCTCTGAGACAGGATTGTGTCGAGGCACAGATCTGGGGAAGGGTAACACATTTCTGCAGCATTTAAGGTCCTGAAGAACACAGTGGCATCATTCTTAAATGGAAGAAGTTTGGAACCACCAAGACTCTTCTTAGAGCTGGCCACCTGGCCAAACTGAGCAATTGGGGGAAGATAGGCCTTGGTCAGAGAGGCAAGAACCCGATGGTCACTGACAAAGCTCTAGAGTTCCTCTGTGGAGATGCCTGTGCCATTAAACCACTACAACTCATCCAGAACGCCGCAGCCCGTCTGGTGTTCAACCTTACCAAGTTCTCTCACGTCACCCCGCTCCTCCGCACACTCCATTGGCTTCCAGTTGAAGCTCGCATCTGCTACAAGACCATGGTGCTTGCCTACGGAGCTGTGAGGGGAACGGCACCATCAGTCCCTACACCCAAAGAAGGGCACTGCGTTCATCCACCTCTGGCCTGCTCGCCTCCCTACCTCTGCAGAAGCACAGTTCCCACTCAGCCCAGTCAAAACTGTTCGCTGCTCTGGCACCCCAATGGTGGAACAAGCTCCCTCATGACACCAGGACAGCGGAGTCAATCACCACCTTCCGGAGACACCTGAAACCCCACCTCTTTAAGGAATACCTGGGATAGGATACAGTAATCCTTCTAAACCCCCCCCCCCCCAAAAAAAAGAAATATAGATGTACTATTGTAAAGTGGTTGTTCCACTGGATATCATAAGGTGAATGCACCAATTTGTAAGTCGCTCTGGATAAGAGCATCTGCTAAATGACGTAAATGTAATGATGTAAATGAGATGGGAGAACCTTCCAGAAGGACAACCATCTCTGTAGCACTCCACCAATCAGGCCTTTATGGTAAAATGGCACATGACAGCCCGATTGGAGTTTGCCAAAAGGCACCTAAAGACTCTCAGACCATGAGAAACAAGATTCTCTGGTCTGATGAAACCAAGATTGAACTCTTTGGCCTGAATGCCAAGCGGCACGTCTGGAGGAAACCTGGCACCATCTCCACCGTGAAGCATGGTGGTGGCAGCATCATGCTGTGGGTATGTTTTTCAGTGGCAGGGACTGGGAGCCTAGTCAGGATCGAGTCAAAGATTAGCGGAGCAAAGAACAGAGAGAGATCCTTGATGAAAACCTGCTCCAGAGCACTTCCAACTGGACAACGACTCTCACAACCAAGGGGTCTGAATACTTTCCGAATGCACTGTAAGTAGCATGGAATTATGCCTGATCAGATCTGATGACTGATCATCTAAGTTCCTTTGTTGAACATTGTGAAAAAATGTATTATATCTATGTATACTGCTCCAAGTCAATCACACTTCTGTGAAATCAAACTGTCCACTTAGGAAGCAACACTGATTGACAATACATTTCACATGCTGTTGTGCAAATGGAATAGACAACAGGTGGAAATTATAGGCAATAAGCAAGACACCCCCAATAAAGGAGTGGTTCTGCAGGTGGAGACCACAGACCACTTCTCAGTTCCTATGCTTCCTGGCTGATGTTTTGGTCACTTTTGAATGCTGGCGGTGCTTTCACTCTAGTGGTAGCATGAGACGGAGTCTACAACCCACACAAGTGGATCAGGTAGTGCAGCTCATCCAGGATGGCACATCAATGCGAGCTGAGGCAAGAAGGTTTGCTGTGTCTGTCAGCGTAGTGTCCAGAGCATGGAGGCGCTACCAGGAGACAGGCCAGTACATCAGGAGACGTGGAGACGTGGAGGAGGCCGTAGGAGGGCAACAACCCAGCAGCAGGACCGCTACCTCCACCTTTGTGCAAGGAGGAGCAGGAGGAGCACTGCCAGAGCCCTGCAAAATGACCTCCAGCAGGCCACAAATGTGCATGTGCACAAACGGTCAGAAACAGACTCCATGAGGGTGGTATGAGGGCCCGACGTCCACAGGTGGGGGTTGTGCTTACAGCCCAACACCGTGCAGGACGTTTGGCATTTGCCAGAAAACACCAAGATTGGCAAATTCGCCACTGGTGCCCTGTGCTCTTCACAGATGAAAGCAGGTTCACACTGAGCACGTGACAGACGTGACAGAGTCTGGAGACGCCGTGGAGAACGTTCTGCTGCCTGCAACATCCTCCAGCATGACCGGTTTGGCGGTGGGTCAGTCATGGTGTGGGGCGGCATTTCTTTGGGGGGCCGCACAGCCCTCCATGTGCTCGCCAGAGGTAGCCTGAATGCCATTAGGTACCGAGATGAGATCCTCAGACCCCTTGTGAGAACATATGCTGGTGCGGTTGGCCCTGGGTTCCTCCTAATGCAAGACAATGCTAGACCTCATGTGGCTGGAGTGTGTCAGCAGTTCCTGCAAGAGGAAGGCATTGATGCTATGGACTGGCCCGCCCGTTCCCCAGACCTGAATCCAATTGAGCACATCTGGGACATCATGTCTCACTCCATCCACCAATGCCACGTTGCACCACAGACTGTCCAGGAGTTGGCGGATGCTTTAGTCCAGGTCTGGGAGGAGATCCCTCAGGAGACCATCCGCCACCTCATCAGGAGCATGCCCAGGCGTTGTAGGGAGGTCATACAGGCACGTGGAGGCCACACACACACACACGACTGAGCCTCATTTTGACTAGTTTTAAGGACATTACATCAAAGTTGGATCAGCCTGTAGTGTGGTTTTCCACTTTAATTTTGAGTGTGACTCCAAATCCAGACCTCCATGGGTTGATAAATTGGATTTCCATTGATTATTTTTGTGATTTTGTTGTCAGCACATTCAAGTATGTAAAGAAAAAAGTATTTAATAAGATTATTTCTTTCATTCAGATCTAGGATGTGTTGTTTAACTGTTCCCTTTATTTTTTTGAGCAGTGTATTTTGCTGGTCTTGAGTGGGACACAAATGTGTCAAAACAAGTTTCTGTGGAATGGATGGTGAGTTTAATGTAATGAATTGCTCTGTTTGAAACACACTCAAAAGACTGTGGGAGATGTGGTAGTGTTATGTCACTGGGACCAGACCAGAGCACCGTATTGACTCATAGTGTGTTAATAAGAAAAGGAGATACTTAGTCAGTTGTACAACTGAATGCCTTCTACTGAAATGTGTCTTGCACATTAAAACCAACCCCTCTGAATCAGAGAGGTGCCTTAATCAACATCCACGGGGAACAGTGGGTTAACTGCCTTGCTCAGAACGACAGATTTTTACCTTGTCAGATTGGGAATTCGATCCGGCAACCTTTTAGTTACTGGCCTAATACTCTAAACACTAGGCTACCATACCAAGGTACTAAGTGTTAGGAAGAATAGCATGTTACATTGTAAACTACTGTTTCTCTTAAAATCAAACTGCCCACATCACGTCATTTCAACATGGAAATATGGGTCATATTTGGTTGAGACGTTGTTCAATGAGATTTCAACCTTTTATTCACCCACTCAAAAAGACAGCCAGAAGTTTGTTGAATTCCCGATGTGTCATCACTGCTTTCAACCATCTAAAAGTACAACTGAATTCCGATGAAAAAAACCAGTCAGATTTTTGGTTTAGTTGTCATCTAAATGTGTTATCACTGCACTTTCAACCATTTAAAAAACACACCAAAGTTCAAATGGGAATACAATGTCAGATATTTTGTATTTATACAACAATTTAATGTGTAATCACTGTTTCATAAAATAGCACAACTAAATGACCGGGACTGAAGTTGAGATTAGATTAAAAGTACATAGTGCAAGATATCAATGATGTTCGAGATCCTACACAGATTATTATAGCAATTGTGAAGATCTCCACAGACCTACAGCCTTTGCATGCTATGTTGAACATGCACATTTTCTATGATTACATAGGAAGACATTTATAGTTACAGTAGGCTAACCTCAAAATGTGTCCATGGATGTGATGCTCATTTTACGATTGAATAAATACTGTTACATTCATTTGTAAGAGCCTTACATTTTTACTATATTACAAAAGTTGTTTGGTTGTCAACGCAACGATATATTACATTTTTTAAGGAGATGTATCTTTTGTGCCACTGACTTTAATTCCAGTTTGTCTACAAATTAATATTTTTTTTATGTTGGATTCACGTGTCTCTCAACCAACAATCTAATTTTAAGACTAAATCTAATCAAACTTTAATGTTTGATTTACTCCTATTCTTTACCTTAGATTTTTTTCTTGAGATGGAGATGTGAATCCAACATATCAATTCTAAATTTGTAGACAAAATAGGATTTAAAGCCAGACTAAGTCTGTGGCACAGATGGAACTATCCAAGCAGAAGATATATCTCCTTCAAATGTTGATATTTGGTTGCAGTGACAACCAAACAATTCAATCTCCAGTTTGTCTATAAAATAATATATTGACATGTTGGATTCACGTCTCCAGCTCAACCTGTAAGGACCAACGCTGGAGATGAGAAGCAGGTACGGGGAGTTGACATTTAATATGGAACAGACAGGCAACAAAACAGGACCAGCGTCAGCACACGGGTAAACAAGGACATATGACAAGTAATGCTGCAGTGGGGAACCAGACAGATATAGGGGAGGTAATGGCAGAGGTGATTGAGTCCAGGTGAGTCCAATAATCGCTGATGCGAGTGACGGGGAAAGGCAGGTGTGTGTACGGGTGGTGGCAGGAGTGCGTAATGCTGGGGAGCCTGGCGCCTCAGCGCGCCAGGGAGGAAGAGCGGGAGCAGGCGTGACACATCCAAAAAATCAAAGTTAAAGAATAAGACAATCTATTTAAACTTTAAATGCACTTTAAATAATATTTGATTTTGACCTATTATTTACCTTTGATTTTTGTTTGAGAAGAAGAGTTGAATCCAACATATTAATGATTAACTTGAAGATTACATTTGAAATCAACCAAAGCTTGAAACCCTAGGCATGTTTTGTCTATTTTTAGTTGAACCCTGGGTTGAATTGAAACAAAAGCTGTTTGATGACTTTGCAAATGCTATATAGGCCTAAATAGTATCATTGTTGATATAAGTGATAAAGTATGGTCACATGTAATATGCCCTTTTAAAATGGACCCTTTTGAATGACTTTGATAGCAACAGTGAATATATTTAGTTCTTAAGAGATCACTCAATAATCATTCTCACGATTGCCCATTGGTAGTAGTCAGTGACAAATATCAAAGCTAAGCTAAGCTGGGCTTGGTTAAATCCCTGGATGGGAGGCCAAATTAATAGCTGTAGATGGCTCAACTTTCCAGGAAGAAGTGCTGCCAGCCTGTATTTTTTTTTCTGATAGTGGATATAACATTGTTTCAAAGATACAAATTCAACATTTTATACAAGGTTTGTCTTTGTTGAAAATTGATTACAATGATGACATAATCCTGTGGTTGAAATTCACCCTCAAAACAACAGTTTGGATTACTTTTTTCAAATCCAATGTATTTTTCACATAGGTTCCACATCACAATACACTGACAAATTACATTGATTCAACCAGTTTGTGCCCAGTGGGTGTTCTCTGGGATTCACAGTGGGTTCTCTGGGATTCACAGTGAGTATGTTTACATGCACACTAATACTGCAATATTAAACTGATGACGACAGTAGGCTGAGTATGGAAATAAACAGAGTAAGGTGTTTACATGACTATCTTAAATCGGCGTACGGTCAAAATAGAAGTAAGCATACGCCGATTAAAACAACTGTTTTTTTTTATCTGCATTTCAGTGGTGTATATGATCTGTGTATATGCCAGCACCGGTAGCGCAAACCTCCCTCTTATGTGCGAAAGAAGTGGCTTCGGGAAAAACTTTAAGTATGCATCTTAGAAATAGTTATCAAACTTTATATGTCCAAACTTATAGTTAAAAAGGTTTAGCAAAAATAACATGGTCACTGTGGTAGAACTTAGAGCATTTATCAAAAGTCAGATCAGTAGCCTGTTTTTAAGATGTGTCCATGTAAATAGGATCATTATGGAAATTGTTCTTCTTGCTAAGAATGTAAACATTTTAGACAAACTATATTAATCTGACTATCCACAATAATTGTATTTTTGTGTGCATGTAACCGTGCTCAGTGTTTAGACTCCTCACCGCAGAATAATTTAGCATGTCAAATACTGTACACATTGGTCAAGCAAAGGGCAGCATTATATTATAGCCTTTCAGAGGGGCCTTCCAGGAGTTGTTAATTGTTCAAGTTTAGTGCACTTCATACATGGAGGTGAAACGCAGGTTGACGTTTATTGTCATGAGTCTTGCCCTGGAGGCATAACTGAGTGATTTCTGTTAGATGGGCCATCTGCAAAGTCAAAATTGGCTATATCTTAAAAATTCATGAAATGGTCTTAATTTTAGGTTAGGGTTATGCATTAGGGTATGCAGTGTGGTTAAGGTTCAGATTTGGTTTAAATTCTGATTTTATGACTTTGTGGTACAATACATTTTTGTCCCTCAGACAATTTTTGGGAACTCAGTGCGGTTTGCGTAATAAAAAAAAAAGAAGAAAAAAAAAGTGTGACTGCTCCAAAGCGACTCAGACCCCTCAGAGCCCACGACGCAAACCAAATTGAGACCATCTCAAGAGTTTGGTTAATTTGTGGTTTGGTTCCCTTTTTTAGTGCAATGTGAACACAAAGCTCTCCAGGTTCACTTATTATTTCCACACCAGGCACCATATGCTACTGCAGCACCGTTTCTCCTGCCATAGCCCCTTACATTAGTACCACAAACAAAGAATGAGCAGGTTGGCAGTACAATTTTCAATTAAAACATGATTTAATCTGCAATTCTTCTTCTGCCATTTATCCTGTTATCAGTCATTTTTACATGTAAATATTAGATTTTGATTATAATTAGTATGTCTTATTTTGTAACTAAATTCAAACTATTAGCTTCCAGTTCTCTTTGTATTTACACTGCACTTGCCTTTGAATGAGGACTCCTTTGCCAGTTCTCTTCACCTATTTTGTGGCCCGAGTCCTCTATGCATTCACATTGCTATGTTTAGAAAGGAACCAATATCTTTTTCCAACATTCACTAAATTCACTCTGGGTTTTTATGAAGTGCAGGGCAAGCCATGCCATCAGATGGTGTTATCAGACAGCTAAATATACCTACTTACATTTTGAAAACGAATAGATTGCGATTAGTTAAAAGATATACCGGTAATAATTATCAGAAGATAACATTAACATGTAAACATTAATTGGTAACATAAATAGCAGAAGAACACTAATTGAAAATTGTACACTGCCCTTTCAAGAGCTAGCGTTGATTTTGTGATTAGCGCTATACACGATCCTTGGGACATCCCTACCCTAAATCCTAACCGTAGCCATTTTAAATGTCAACTTCAATGGGTTAACGTAAGTTGAGACATCCCAAGAGTCCTGGGTAGCAAGGATTTTGTACCTAATGTTGTGATTCTCACCAAATATGTTGTCTTCTCACTATTTAAACCACACAATTGAATCAACAGCTTATGAAGCTTTCTTACCCAAACAAATAATCTGAACATTGTGTCAGTACAAAAAACTCCACACATATTTTGGAATTCCTGTGCATCCTTGACAATTGCTAATCAATATCCAAACAAAAAATTCACAAACCTGCACATCATTTTCTCTTTTGTGGGTACTAATGTGAGGGGGTATGGCAGGGGAAACGGTGTTGCAGTAGTCTAGTGTGTGTGGTGCGGGAATAATGACAAGTGAACCTGGACAGCTTGGTGTTCACATTGCCCTAAAAAAGGGAACCGGTCTGCAGAATTCAAGCAAACCGAACTCAGACCACCTTGAGATGGTATCCGTTCGGTTTGCTTCGGGGGCTCTTTTAAAAGGCGTCTGAGTTCCTTTGGAGTGTTCACATTGCACAACAAATAAATGAGGTCATATGTAAGTGAACCGCACTGAGTTCACCAGAATTGGCTGAAAGAAGACTATACTCAGAGGCCAGTTTATTAGGTAAATCCATCTAGTACTGAATCAGACCCCCCTTTGCCTCCAGAACAGCCTGAATTCTTCCGCACATGGAAACGTTGCTCAATTGGTATCAAGGGACCTAACGTGTGCTAGGAAAACATTCCCCACACCGTTACACCACTGTCACCAACCTGTACCGTTGACAATGGCAGGATGGGGCCATGCTGCTTACGGCAAATCCTGACTGTCATCAGCATGGCTCAACAGGAACCGGGATTCATCGAACCAGGCAACGTTTTTCCACTCCTCAATCGTCCAGTGTTGGTGATCGTGTGCCCACTGGAGCAGCTTCTTCTTGTTTTTAGCTGATAGGAGTGGAACCCAGTGTGGTCGTCTGCTGCAATAGCCCATCTGGGACAAGGACCAACAACTTGTGTTTTCCGAAATGCCGTTCTGCACACCACTGCTGTACTGCACCGTTATTTTTCTGTTTGTGGCCTGCCTGTTAGCTTACACAATTCTTCTGTTTTCGCCCACAGGACTGCCGCTGACTGGATGTTTTTTTGTTTGTCGCACCATTCTCGGTAAACCCATAGACACTGTAGTGTGTGAAAAGCCCAGAAGGCCGGCCGTTTCTGAGATACTGGAACCGTTGTGCCTGGCACCGATGATCATACCACGCTCAAAGTCGCTTAGGTCACTCGTTTTGCCCATTCTAACGTTCAATCGAACAGTAATTGAATGCCTGTCTGCCTACTTTATATAGCAAGCCACGGCCACGTGACTTATTGTCTGTAGGAGCTAACCATTTGTGAACTGGGCGGTGTACCTAAAACTGAGAACTCCAGCCAGCATTTGATGTGTTTGACTCATGTTTCCCTGTTTGTTTTGCTTTTAGCCAATCAGTAGTCAAGGCCTAATGGAAAGAAAGATCCCTGCATGTCTAACTGTTTTGCACTGCTCGGAGGTCATAGCGATCTGGTAGTCTTGACAACAGCGAGAGAGAGTTTTCTGCATGCAGTCAGTCACTATGGAGACAGAAGTTACTTTTTTTTGTTAGGCAGATGAATGTGTTGTAAGACACAGCAAGATCCCCTCTCCTGTTGACTCAAGCTCTCCTAACTGGGATCATCTGGAGGCTGGGGCTCATAGTCACCCCATGTTTCTCTTCTTCCCGAAGGCTGTAAATGAAGGGAGGCGAAGGGGGAGGAGAGGGATGCTAGCGGTCCGACTACTCCTCTGTTTGGCTTCATCCTGACTCCTGCACGGCCTTGCTTTATTGCTGTTCTTGTCATTTCTACATCTAAAATGAGTCTTTTATGAGATGCTTTTTTCACAACCATAATAACTGTCAATCATGAAAAGCATAAGTTGCAAAGTAATCACGCTTGCTATATTCATGACAGCTGTAAGAGACAAGTTGAAGAGCATTGTGGATATGAAATCTTCCCACTTTTCTAGTCTATCAATCTGTCTTTTTAGAATCGATTCTAGTCCATAGAGTAATGAAGAAATGACAGTACAAGATTATCAATTTCACAGCAGCACAGTAAGTCATAGGGGATAATAACGTATGGTTAGGAGTTGGGACAATCGTTCTCATACGCATGATGGACTAATCATCACTGTTGGAAAACACCCACTGCTATCTGATGAGTTTACATGAGGATTCAGGTCCAGAGGAGCCGTGACACAGTATGATTGTTAATGGAACAGTAGCGATAGGAAATATATTAGCATCGTTAGGCGCTGGTCTGGTACTAGTGGGTGATAAATGTTTGTTGTTGCTTTATGTTCACAACACGAGGCGAGAGGAATGGATTTGAAGAGTCAGGTTGAAATTATTGAGAGCAGTGACCATATGCCCACACGTGAACGCCGATGACTAGAAAAAGCTCAAACCAAGTTTATTCACCCCACTGAGTCATACAGCTGCCAAGACAACATACAAGCAACACAAACAAATCGTTATACTTTCCAACTAGGCAGAGTCACCTCCTTGCATGTCTAAGATTACCTAACACCAAAGAAGGATCGGTTGAAACACAGTAGGTTCCTCCCTCTTACTGGTATTGTCATGGCCCTGCTTAACTCTAGGACCCTCATAGGCGTGGAAGTGAGTATATGTGTGGGAGATGTTCTTCCAGCAGTATCTTCTCTCTTCAAACTGTTGACCTGATCTCGAGTTGAGTTCCACATTCCCCATGGCCCTGGTTCCACAGCAACTGGCTTGCCTTATCAAGAACTGAAACTAGACTGTCGACCTTTACCTCCATCCTTAGGAACATTCATATTCAACAATAATATTTGAACTTCCTGCACTTCCCCTTTTCTCACTTAGTCACTTTCCATATCACTCAGTAACTTTCCACACAGCAAGTACCTCTTTACCCTTCCTTGACCCCCAACATATGCATTTCTTACACATGTAAAGTAATCCAAGTTTTGGTATGGTAACATGAATAAGTATATTTCAAGCTAGAATCCAACAACGCTAATGCACACACCCACACACAAACCAATTAACACACTCACACATAGCCTATACAGAAAGTAAATATTGTTCTGGTGTAGGAAAATGATCTCTATGGATCCCATTCAGACGTAGGAAATGTATGCCTTCCCTACGCACTTCTCAGTAGTTGGTATTCAGACGTACCTTATGCAGGTGCCTAACAGAATTGGCAGGTGTGGTTCCCTTGCGCGTGCTGAATAAATAGAATTCAACCTCTCAAAACCCTTCCACTTGCTGGCCAACAGATTTTCTTGTGGAGTTCTCAGTCAATAGGATTTTCAATACATTTATCTAAAGCCATCCCTTAAATTTGAATTTTATTAACAGACTCACTAGAATATATGGAGAGCGGTTCAGATAAGGGTCCAATGAAAGAAAGCCATGTAAATACATGCATATTCATATTTTCAGCACCAATTAGTAGATTTTTAAATACTCTGTCCTATTTATGAATGACAAAAAAATTAACTGGTGTGGAGAGCCTTTACACACAAAATATATTGATGAATCAAAACTACATTGGTTTGATTCATCCTGAAAAGTTGCCATATTCAATTGTTCAAACCATGAAATATTGGAAGGAGAGAAAAGTGTCATCTGTGATGACAGCGGTCCAGTTGTCGTGAACCGTGTGCCGGGCTCCAAGTTCACACTACTACTTATGGTCTGCGTTCCATAATGATTCAAATAGGCTACATGTCCAAAATGATTGCACAACTTGCAATACGTTAGCTTAATATGATCCCCTGTTGCTAGCGATCCTCAGGAACAACCTCAGGAACAACCACACAAACAACCACACAAACCTGGCAGAGGAAAGAAAGATTAACTATGTAATAGAATGATGCAAAATGTAAGGAAACTAACACTAAAGTCACTGACATTTATAACAGATGGTGGCAACCGATAGTGTCTAATATTTAACATGATACAATAAAGTAAGAAGAAATACAGTGAAGTCTGGGCATATAATTAAAACATTATAGAAATTAAAAATCAACTCAGGTTTGGCGCTATACTGTAATTTGCGCATGGCTACAGAAGCCTATAGCTTGGGTCTCTAAATTTCGGCCTTGCAAGTTATAAGGCCAGCATTTCATAAACTTCACTGTGGAAAAGGTGATCTGTTGACATGCTTCAGTATTGCTGCTAAATGATTTATTTCACATTTGTGTCCAGTGAACCGAAGTTAAAAGTTGTCTGGATGTCCTTTGGGTGGTGGACCATTCTTGATACACACAGGAAACTGTTGAGTGTGAAAAACCCAGCAGCGTTTGGGGTTCTTGACACAAACCGCTGCGCCTGGCACCTACTACAATACCCCGTTCAAAGGCACTTAAATATTTTGTCTAGCCATTCACCCTCTGAATGGTACATACACAATCTGACTCAATTATCTCAAGACGAAAAAATCCTACTTTAACCTGTCTCGTCCCCTTCATCTACACTGATTGAAGTGGATTTAACAAGTGACATCAATAAGGGATTGTGGCTTTCACCTGGTCAGTCTGTCATGAAAAGAGCAGTTGTCCTTAATGTTTTATACACCCGGTGTATATTTACAATCCCCTTATCCAGACGACTTACTCATTTACCTAGCTCGTATCAATAGTTGTCAACAATCTGTAAACAACAGTGCATGGAGAATGGTGTTATTTCTATCTGAAAAAATAAAGTTCTTCCACTTGGAACCGACAGGTTGCTCGACCCGATTCATCGTTTCATCACACGTAAAGGTGGTGGAATGAGGGAATGTTGTCAAGGTTAAAATACGACGCATCTGTAAAAAGGGAATTACATTCCATTTACACACGCTTAATTCATGTCAGAATCCCCCGCTATTAGAGGGGGAAAAGCTAATACGGTGCGCATCAGGGGGGATATGTAGGGATGGGGGTGGTTGAGTTGGGGGGGGGGGGGGGGTTAATGTTTGGGTGAGGGTCATGGTTGAGGCAAGGGTGGGAGTTGGTTTTGGCTGCCTGGAGTGAAGCTCCTGAATCATGTGGAATCGATAGACAGCCATTAATCAGTCTGATGTTTTTCTCAATCGCGAGAACTTCTGATCTTGCCTTTGCACCTGACTATATATTTGACCACTTTTTGATAAACTTAATATAAAATGTCACCAGTAGATACACAATCTGGTACTTTTGTATACGTTTTAGCCAGTAGATCTGAAAGTAGTTCTCACAAGCCAAAAGTGGTCACTAAAAATTGCTTCACCACGTCACATACAGTATATGCACCACGTCATTGCTCTCTCGCTCTGCTGTGTGCATCTTGCTAGCTGTCACTGAAATGGTGAGGTGCTGAGTCGCATTGGCCAGAACACAAATTGCTAGGGGGCTGGCCCATGTGGAGGAAAATGGCACAGCACAGCTTCCAGAAAAACAGTCTTTCAAACTAGTGATTTCGTGGCTTACCACAGTCAAGTTGGCTGGATGTCCTTTGGGTAGTGGACCATTCTTGATACACACTGGAAACTGTTGAGCATGAAAAACCCAGCTGCGTTGGAGTTCTTAACACTCAAACCGGTGCGGCCTGGCACCTACTACCATACCACGTTCAAAGGCACTTAAATATATTTTTTTATCCATTCACTTTGAATGGCACACACACAATCCATGTCACAATTGTCTCAAGGCTTCAAAAACCCTTCTTTAACCCGTCTCCTCCCCTTCATCTACATTGATTTAAGTGGTTGAAGGTGACATCAATAAGCGATCATAACTTTCACCTCGTCAGTCTGTCATGGAAAGAGCATCCTAATGTTTTGTACACCCAGTGTATATTTGCCACCTCAGCAAGCATCCATCAATGGGAAAGAGATGTATTGGAGTGCCTTCTTTAAATACACCATGCAGTGTTGCAGGCTAGCATGCAGACAAACTCTAGGCACATGCTGGAGAGGCTGCAGCTAGCTACTGTATTCCGTGACCCAGGCTGCGTTCCAAATGGCACACTATTGGGTGCCAGTTGGGAATCCAGTCTTTCCTCCCTTAAAAAGGAAAGAATCTCCCACATAGAATGTTATTGTTTTTATGCATTTGTGAGCTATGTTCTATCGATTCCCTGGGTAATTTCATGTTGTTTTCATGTGTATCTGAGCTATTGCTGTTCAAGCATGCAGAAACTCAGCCGGTATGATGTGCCATTGTGATAAAGCTGCGCTCACTACACTGGAAGTTAATAGAAACTTTTAGATCGCAAAAACGTTAATCATACATGGCCGATGTCATAACGCGGGAGGTTGTCTTCTCTCGAATGAGCCATTAATCATATTTTTGTGATATTCCTACCTCGAGAAATGTTTTATATAACCAAGGCTCCACCACATTTATCCTATTTGTTTACCTCTTCAGCCCAGGGTGCATTGCATAGTGCCATTGCATTTACGTTGTGAATGTCAGACTCCACTCTGCAAGGCACGCCATAGCGCATTGGTCTAATCAGCACGCTTCAGCTTCGAGCTTCAAGAGTTCATGACCAGTGCTGGGCAATCATTTTGACACTTTGTATGAATGGAAACTGTTGGTGTAGCATACTGTTAACATTTAACCAATCCAAAAGGCAGATGCCTACTGCCTACCAAGGCAACTACCTTAGTAGGTAGCACTTTTCCAGTAGGTTACTGCCATTTGGGCCGAGATTCGAAGGCAGAATCACCTGATGAAACCAACAGCCTTGGTTTCTACTAGGCAGTAGGTATCTGCTTCCAAGATGACGTAGCAGGCAGATGTGTGTTTTGTCCCGTCCTGTCCCGTGTAAATATCGTTTGTCTTTTGTTATGTATATATTTTAATCTCACTTTACATTTACGGACTGAATATACTCTCCTGCGACCCGCCTCACCCAATGTTACGGATCTGCTATTTTTATACTTTAGAACCGGAACCCCCATCAGAAGCTAGTCAGATAACTAGCTACTAGTCAGCCACTGCTAGCGGTCTTCACTGTTACTCGGACACCAGCCAGCCTCAGCTCGGTCAATACACAGCGCGATATCAACCCAGAGCATATCGGACTGTTTTTTTCTCTACCACATCTCCGGATTCCTACCACAAGCTCTGAACCTTTATACTGGAGCATCGCAGCTAGCTAGCTGCAATCCGAATGGCTACTCCTGGCTAACGTCTCTGTCCCAAAGCAAGCATCAGTTAGCCTTGAGCTGGCCTCGAGCTTGGCCCATCTCCCAGCTGGCCGAGAGGTCCACCAGCTAATTTCTTACGCTACAATACCTCTTGCCAATTGGCCTGGACCCTTCACTGCCGACACGGAGCCCCGCCGATCCATCACGACTGGTCTGCCGACGTAATTGTCCGAGGTGGTCTCAACAGGCTCTTCCATTGCGACGTCACCGAAGGCCCATCTGCTAGCCCCGGCCTGCTAGCTGTCTGAATCGCCGTGTCTCCAGCTCGCCTAGAGTAGTAGCGACTACTGAATCGGCTCCCTGACTCGCCAATTGCTACTCATTGGACCCTATAATCACTCGGCTACACATGCCTCTCCCTAATGTCAATATGCCTTGTCTATTGCTGTTTCGGTTAGTGATTGTCTTATTTCACTGTAGAGCCCCCAGCCCAATATGCCATAGATAGCCCTTTTGTCCCACCCCCCACACATGCGGTGACCTCACCTGGCTTAACTGGTGCCTCCAGAGACAAAACCTCTCATTGTCACTCAATGCCTAGGTTAACCTCCACTGTACTCACATCCTACCATACCCTTGTCTGTACATTATGCCTTGAATCCATTCTTCCACACCCAGAAATCTGCTCCTTTTACTCTCTGTTCGGAACGCACTAGACGACCAGATCTAATAGCCTTTAGCCGTACCCTTATCCTACTCCTCCTCTGTTCCTCTGGTGATGTAGAGGTTAACCCAGGCCCTGCAGCCCCCAGAACGACTCCCATTCCCTCTCATTTGTTGACTTCTGTAACCGTAAAAGCCTTGGTTTCATGTTAACATTAGAAGCCTCCTCCCCAAGTTTGTGTTTTTCACACTCCGCCAACCCTGATGTCCTAGCCGTCTCGGAATCCTGGCATAGGAAGGCCACCAAAAATCCAGAGATTTCCATCCAACTACAACATTTTCCGACAAGATATAACTGCCAAAGGGGGTGGAGTTGCAATCTACTGCAGAGATAGCCTGCAGAGTTCTGTCATACTATCCAGGTCTGTGCCCAAACAATTCAAGCTTCTACTATTAAAAATCCACCTTTCCAGAAACAAGTCTCTCACCGTTGCCGCTTGTTATAGACCCCCCCTCAGCTCCCAGCTGTGCCCTGGACACCATATGTGAATTGATTGCCCCCAGTCTATCTTCAGAGTTCGTACTGTTAGGTGACCTAAACTGGGATATGCTTAACACCCCGGCCATCCTACAATCTAAACTAGATCCCCTCAAGCTCACAAATTATCAGGAAACCTACCAGGTACAACCCTAAATCCGTAACCCTAAATTCTGACCAACTTGCCCTCTAAATACACCTCTGCTGTCTTCAACCAGGATCTCAGCGATCACTGCCTGCGTCCATAATGGGTCTGTGGTCAAACGACCACCCCTCAATGTCAAACGCTCCCTAAAACACTTCAGCGAGCAATCCTTTCTAATCGACCTGGCCAGGGTATCCTGGAAGGATATTGACCTCATCCCGTCAGTAGAGGACGCCTGGTTGCTCTTTAAAAAGTGCTTTCCTCACCATCTTAAATAAGCATGCCCCATTCAAAAAATGTAGAATTAAGAACAGATATAAACCTTGGTTCACCCCAGACTTAAATGCCCTTGACCAGCACAAAAACATCCTGTGGCCTTCCGCATTAACATCGAATAGCCCCTGCGATATGCAACTTTTCAGGGAAGTCAGGAACCAACATACAGTCAGTTAGGAAAGCTAAGGCTAGAAATTTGCATCCTGTAGCACAAACTCCAAAAAGTTCTGGGACACTTTAAAGTCCTTGGGGAATAAGAGCACCTCCTCCCAGCTGCCTACTGCACTGAGGCTAGGAAACACTGTCACCACCGATAAATCTACGATAATCGATCATTTCAATAAGCATTTTTCTACGGCTGGCCATGCTTTCCACCTGGCTACCCCGACCAATAGCTCTGCAGCCCCTGCAGAAACTTGCCCAAGCCCCCCCCCCCCCCACTTCTCCTTCCCCCAAATCCAGACAGCTGATGTTCTGAAAGAGCTGCAAAATCTGGATCCCTACAAATGAGCTGGGCTATATCATCTGGACCCTATCTTATCCGCCGAAATTGTTGCAACCCCAATTACTACCCTGTTCAACCTCTTTCATATCGTCTTAGATCCCCAAATATTGGAAAGCTGCCGCGGTCATCCCCCTCATCAAAGGGGGAGACACTCTAGACCCAAACTGTTATAGACCTATATCCATCCTGCCCTGCTTTTCTAAAATCTTCGAGAGCCAAGTTAACAAACAGATCACCGACCTTTTCGAATCCCACCGTACCTTCTCCACAACGCAATCTGGTTTCCGAGCTGGTCATGGGTGCACCTCAGCCACGCTCAAGGTCCTAAACAATATCATAACCGCCATCGATAAAAGACAATACTGTGCAGCCGTATTCATCGACCTTGCCAAGGCTTTCGACTCTGTCAATCACCACATTCTTATCGGCAGACTAAACAGCCTTGGTTTCTCAAATGACTGCCTCGGCTGGTTCACCAACTACTTCTCAGACAGAGTTCAGTGTGTCAAATCGGAAGGTCTGTTGTCCGGACCTCTGGCAGTCTGTATGGGGGTGCCACAGGGTTCAATTCTCGGGCCGACTCTTTTCTCTGTATATATCCATGACGTCGTTCTTGCTGCTGGTGATTCTCTGATCCACCTCTATGCATTCTGTATACATCTGGCCCTTCTTTGGACACTGTGTTAAACCTCCAAATGAGCTTCAATGCTATACAACACTCCTTCCGTGGCCTCCAACAGCTTTTGAATGCTAGTAAAACTAAATGCATGCTCTTCAACCGATTGCTGCCCGCACCGGCCCGCCCGACTAGCATCACTACTCTGGACGGTTCTGACTTAAAATATGTAGACAACTACCTAGCTGTCTGGTTAGACTGTAAACTCTCCTCCCAGACTCACATTAAGCATCTCCAATCCAAAACGAAGTCTAGAATCAGCTTCCTATTTCGCAACAAAGCATCCTTCACTCATTCTGCCAAACATACCCTCGTAAAACTGACTATCCCACCGATCCTTAACTTCGGCGATGTCATTTACAAAATAGCCCCCAACACTCTACTCAGCAAACTAGATGTAATCTATCACAGTGCCATCAGTTTTGTCACCAAAGCCCCATATACTACTCACCATGCTCTCGTTGGCTGGCCCTCGCTACATATTGTCACCAAACCCACTGGCTCCAGGTCATCTATAAGTCTTTGCTAGGTAAAGCCCTGCCTTATCTCAGCTCACTGGTCACCATAGCAACACCCACCCGTAGCACACGCTCCAGTAGGTATATTTCACTAGTCATCCCCAAAGCCAACACTTCCTTTGGCCGCCTTTCCAAATAAAAACAGCTCCCTCTATCTTTAAGCATCAGCTGTCAGAGCAGCTTACTGATCACTGTACCTGTACACAGCCAATCTGTAAATAGCACACCCAACTACCTCATCACCATATTGTTATTAATCTTCTTGCTCTTTTGCACCCCAGTATCTACTTGCACATTCATCTTCTGCACATGTATCACTCCAGTGTTAATGCTAAATTGTGATTATTTCGCCTCCATGGCCTATTTAATGCCTTACCTCCCTACTCTTCTACATTAGCACACACTGTACAGTCGTGGCAAAACATTGAGAATGACACAAATATTAATTTTCACAAAGTCTGCTGCCTCAGTTTGTATGATGGCAATTTGCATATACTCCAGAATGTTATGGAGAGTGATCAGATGAATTGGAATTAATTGCAAAGTCCCTCTTCGCCATGCAAATGAACTGAATCCCCCAAAAACATTTCCACTGCATTTCAGCCCTGCCACAAAAGGACCAGCTGACATCATGTCAGTGATTCTCTCGTTAACACAGGTGTGAGTGTTGACGAGGACAAGGCTGGAGATCACTATGTCATGCTGATTGAGTTACAATAACAGACTGGAAGCTTGAAAAGGAGGGTGGTGCTTGGAATCATTGTTCTTCCTCTGTCAACCATAGTTACCTGCAAGGAAACACGTGCCGTCATCATTGCTTTGCACAAAAAGGGCTTCACAGGCAAGGATATTGCTGCCAGTAAGATTGCACCTAAATCAACCATTTATTGGATCATCAAGAACTTCAAGGAGAGCGGTTCAAATTGTTGTGAAGGCTTCAGAGCGCCCACGAAAGTCCAGCAAGCGCCAGGACCGTCTCCTAAAGTTGATTCAGCTGCAGGATCAGGGCACCACCAGTACAGAGCTTGCTCAGGAATTGCAGCAGGCAGGTGTGAGTGCATCTGCACGCACAGTGAGGCAAAGAATGAGGATGGCCTGGTGTCAAGGAGGGCAGCAAAGAAGCCACTTCTCTCCAGGAAAAAACAACAGGGACAGACTGATATTCTGTGAAACGTACAGGGATTGGACTGCTGAGGAATGAGGGTAAAGTCATTTTCTCTGATGAATCCCCTTTCCGATTGTTTGGGGCATCCGGAAAGAAGCTTGTCCGGAGAAGACAAGGTGAGCGCTACCATCAGTCCTGTGTCATGCCAACAGTAAAGCATCCTGAGACCATTCATGTGTGGGGGTTGCTTCTCAGCCAAGGGAGTCAAATCAAATTCAAATCAAATGTATTTTTATATAGCCCTTCGTACATCAGCTGATATTCTCAAAGTGCTGTACAGAAACCCAGCCTAAAACCCCAAACAGCAAGCAAAGCATGTGAAAGAAGCACGGTGGCTAGGAAAAACTCCCTAGGAAAAACTCCCTAGAAAGGCCAAAAACCTAGGAAGAAACCTAGAGAGGAACCAGGCTATGAGGGGTGGCCAGTCCTCTTCTGGCTGTGCAGGGTGAATATTATAACAGAACATGGTCAAGATGTTAAAATGTTAAAATGTTCATAAATGACCAGCATGGTCAAATAATAATAATCATAGTAGTTGTCGAGGGTGCAACAAGCACGTCCGGTGAACAGGTCAGGGTTCCATAGCCGCAGGCAGAACAGTTGAAACTGGAGCAGCAGCACGGCCAGGTGGACTGGGGACAGCAAGGAGTCATCATACCAGGTAGTCCTGAGGCATGGTCCTAGGGCTCAGGTCCTCCGAGAGAAAGACAGAAAGAGAGAGAGAATTAGAGTGGGCTCACTCACAATTTTGCCTAAGAACACAGCCATGAATAAAGAATGTTTACCAACACATCCTCCGAGAGCAACTTCTCCCAACCATCCAAGAACAATTTGGTGACGAACAATGCCTTTTCCAGCATGATGGAGCACCTTGCCATAAGGCCAAAGTGATAACTAAGTGGCTCGGGGAACAAAACATCGATATTTTGGGTCCATGGCCAGGAAACTCCCCAGACCTTAATCCCATTGTTGTGGTCAATCCTCAAGAGGCGGGTGGACAAGCAAAAACGCACAAATTCTGACAAACTCCAAGCATTGATTATGCAAGAATGGGCTGCCATTAGTCAGGATGTGGCCCAGAAGCTAATTGACAGCATGCCAGGGCGGTTTGCAAAGGTCTTGAAAAAGAAGGGTCAACACCGCAAATATTGACTCTTTGCATCAACTTCATGTAATTGTCAATAAAAGCCTTTGACACTTATGAAATGCTTGTAATTATACTTCAGTATTCCATAGTAACATCTGACAAAAATATTTAAAGACACTGAAGTAGCTATGTTTGTGGAAATTAGTATGTGTGTCATTCTCAGAACTTTTGGCCACGACTGTAAATAGATTTTTCTATTGTGTTATTTACTGTGCGTTTGTTTGTCTAACTCTTGTTTTTGTCGCACCGCTTTGCTTTATCTTGGCCAGGTCGCAGTTGTAAATGGGAACTTGTGCTCAACTGGCCTACCTGGTTAAATAAAGGTGAAATATATCTTTTTTTTAAATGACGCATTCACGTTTGTAGCCGCGTTAGCAACTACTGCTATCAATTCAGTGGACAACTATCCCAAAATGGAAATGTCTGACACGAATAACAAGTAACAGAATCGATCTCCTCATTACCTGTTGAATGAATGAAATTGACACCGACCAGAATAATGCTCCTACAGTATAGGGTCCTCTTGCTTGGTCTGCTGCGCCATCATAGTGAATGTGTCAGGTAAGCTTGCATGCATGCTATCACACAGGCAGATTTAGTTTTTAGATGGCTAAATGAGCTATTTTACTGACTGTTTAAAAATTATTAATAGCCAGAATAGTGGTGTTTCACCGTGAAGCTAATATTGCATTTTGATTAATTCATACAACTATCACACCTGCACATATTATTAAATGACACTGATGTTCAAGATAACATGGTTTTATATTCGCTGTAACTAATATTGAAAGGTGATAAGATACTTTCTAACTACTATAGATTAGAACGCCTAGACTACTTCATCCTAATCTAAATGCATTGGATACAAAACCAAATACTAGCATGAGATAAAGGATACCATGTCCAAAAAAACCTACCCTAACCAGAAACTGTGGATAGATGGCGGCATTCGCGCAAAACTGAAAGCGCAAATCAGCGCATTTAACCATGGAAAGGTGACTGGGAATATGGCCGAATACAAACAGTGTAGTTATTCCCTCCATAAGGCAATCAAACAGGCAAAACGTCAGTATAGAGACAAAGTGGAGTCGCAATTCAACGGCTCAGACACGAGACATATGTGGCAGGGTCTACAGACAATCACGGACTACAAAAGGAAAACCAGCCATGTCACGGACACCGACGTCTTGCTTCCAGACAAACTAAACACCTTATTTGCCCGCTTTGAGGATAATACGGTGCCACCGACACAGCCCACTACCAAGGACTGTGGGCTCTCCTCTGTGGCCAACGTGAGTAAGACATTTACATTTAAGTCATTTAGCAGACGCTCTTATCCAGAGCGACTTACAAATTGGTGCATTCACCTTATAATATCCAGTGGAACAACCACTTTACAATAGTGCATCTAAATCTTTTAAGGGGGGGGGTTAGAAGGATTACTTTATCCTATCCCAGGTATTCCTTAAAGAGGTGGGGTTTCAGGTGTCTCCGGAAGGTGGTGATTGACTCCGCTGTCCTGGCGTCGTGAGGGAGCTTGTTCCACCATTGGGGTGCCAGAGCAGCGAACAGTTTTGACTGGGCTGAGCGGGAACTGTGCTTCCTCAGAGGTAGGGAGGCGAGCAGGCCAGAGGTGGATGAACACAGTGCCCTTGTTTGGGTGTAGGGCCTGATCAGAGCCTGAAGGTACGGAGGTGCCGTTCCCCTCACAGCTCCGTAGGCAAGCACCATGGTCTTGTAGCGGATGCGAGCTTCGACTGGAAGCCAGTGGAGAGAGCGGAGGAGCGGGGTGACGTGAGAGAACTTGGGAAGGTTGAACACCAGACGGGCTGCGGCGTTCTGGATGAGTTGTAGTGGTTTAATGGCACAGGCAGGGAGCCCAGCCAACAACGAGTTGCAGTAATCCAGACGGGAGATGACAAGTGCCTGGATTAGGACCTGCGCCGCTTCCTGTGTGAGGCAGGGTCGTACTCTGCGAATGTTGTAGAGCATGAACCTACAGGATCGGGTCACTGCCTTGATGTTAGTGGAGAACGACAGGGTGTTGTCCAGGGTCACGCCGAGGCTCTTGGCACTCTGGGAGGAGGACACAAGGGAGTTGTCAACCGTGATGACGAGATCATGGAACGGGCAGTCCTTCCCCGGGAGGAAGAGCAGCTCCGTCTTGCCGAGGTTCAGCTTGAGGTGGTGATCCGTCATCCACACTGATATGTCTGCCAGACATGCAGAGATGCGATTCGCCACCTGGTTGTCAGAAGGGGGAAAGGAGAAGATTAATTGTGTGTCAGCAATGATATGAGAGACCATGTGAGGATATGACAGAGCCAAGTGACTTGGTGTATAGCGAGAATAGGAGAGGGCCTAGAACAGAGCCCTGGGGGACACCAGTGGTGAGAGCACGTGGTGCGGAGACAGATTCTCGCCACGCCACCTGGTAGGAGCGACCTGTCAGGTAGGACGCAATCCAAGCGTGGGCCACGCCGGAGATACCCAGCTCGGAGAGGGTGGAGAGGAGGATCTGATGGTTCACAGTATCAAAGGCAGCAGATAGGTCTAGAAGGATGAGAGCAGAGGAGAGAGAGTTAGCTTTAGCAGTGCGGAGAGCCTCCGTGACACAGAGAAGAGCAGTCTCAGTTGAATGCCCAGTCTTGAAACCTGACTGATTAGGATCAAGAAGGTCATTCTGAGAGAGATAGCAAGAGAGCTGGCCAAGGACGGCACGTTCAAGAGTTTTGGAGAGAAAGGAAAGAAGGGATACTGGTCTGTAGTTGTTGACATCGGAGGGATCGAGTGTAGGTTTTTTCAGAAGGGGTGCAACTCTCGCTCTCTTGAAGACGGAAGGGACGTAGCCAGCGGTCAAGGATGAGTTGATGACCATAAACGTGTTAACCCTCGCAAGGCTGCCAGCCCAGACGGCATCCCTAGTCGCGTCCTCAGAGCATTTGCAGACCAGCTGGCTGGTGTGTTTACAGACATATTCAATCTCTCCCTATCCCAGTCTGCTGTCCCCACATGCTTCAAGATGGCCACCATTGTTCCTGTACCCAAGAAGGCTAAGGTAACTGAACTAAATGACTATCGCTCCGCAGCACTCACTTCTGTCATCATGAAGTGCTTTGAGAGGCTAGTCAACGATCATATCACCTCCATCTTACCTGTCACCCTAGACCCACTCCAATTTGCTTACCGCCCCAATAGGTCCACAGACGATGCAATCGCCATCACACTGCCCTATCCCATCTGGACAAGAGGAATACCTATGTAAGAATGCTGTTCATTGACTATAGCTCAGCATTCAACACCATAGTATCTTCCAAGCTCATCATTAAGCATGAGGCCCTGGGTCTCAACTAGGCATGCACGATATATCGGTGAACATATCGGAATCGGACGATATTAGCTAAAAACGTCAACATCGGTATCGGCTGATATCTAGTTTAACGCCAATGTTAAAAACCGATGTCAAAGCTACCGTGCATACCTATATAAACGCCATGTAAATTTTGCGCTACACATACAACACAGCATTCCTAACCTAGCCCACACAATGTCTGCTGTGTGGATCGAGCAGTCAACAAGTCAAGCAGTCATTTGAAAGTCTAAGAACATTCCAGGTGCTGATGGTAGGAAACAATTTCTACTTCGCTGATCCTCAACACTGGGGCCCAACAAGGGTGCATGCTCTGCCCCCTCCTGTACTCCCTGTTCACCCATGACTGCATGGCCCTACACGCCTCCAACTCAAATCATCAAGTTTGCAGACGACACAACAGTAGTAGGCTTGATTACCAACAACGAGACAGGCTACAGGGAGGAGGTGAGGGCGGGAAAACAACCTCGCACTCAACGTCAACTAAACGATCATGGACTTAAGGAAACAGCAGAGGGAGCACCCCCCTATCCACAGACAGGACAGCAGTGGAGAAGGTGGAAATGGTCCACCCACACAGACAGTGTGGTGAAGAAGGCGCAACAGCACCTCTTCAACCTCAGGAGGCTGAAGAAATTTGGCTTGTCACCTAAAACTTTTACAGATACAGCCCAACAGGATGCTCTCAATTGTGTATCACTACCTGGTACGGCAACTGCACCGCCCACAACCGCAAGGCTCTCCAGAGGGTGGTGCGGTCTACACAACGCATCACCGGGGACAAACTACCTGCCTTCCAGGACACTTACAGCACCCAATGTCACAGGAAGGCCAAAAAGATCCCCAAGGACAACAACCACCCGAGCCACTGCCTGTTCACCCCACTACCATCCAGAAGGCGAGGTAAGTACAAGTGAATCAAAGCTGGGACCGAGAGACTGAAAAACATCTCTCAAGGCCATCAGTCTGTTAAACAGCCATCATTAACACAAAGAGGCTGCTGCCTACATACAGACTTGAAATCATTGGCCACTTTAATAAATGGATCACTAGTCACTTTAATAATGTTTACATATCTTGCATTTCTCATGTATATACTGTATTTTATACCATCTATTGCATCTTGCCTATGTCACTCTGTCATTGCTCATCCATATACACTGCTCAAAAAAATAAAGGGAACACTAAAATAACACATCCTAGATCTGAATGAATGAAATAATCTTATTAAATACTTTTTTCATTACATAGTTGAATG
Organism: Salmo salar; assembly: GCF_965601325.2. NCBI lineage: Eukaryota > Metazoa > Chordata > Actinopteri > Salmoniformes > Salmonidae > Salmo > Salmo salar. The sequence goes on along the minus strand of NC_138302.1, from coordinate 59,198,359 downwards.
TGCTGACAACAAAATCACACAAAAATAATCAATGGAAATCCAATTTATCAACCCATGGAGGTCTGGATTTGGAGTCACACTCAAAATTAAAGTGGAAAACCACACTACAGGCTGATCCAACTTTGATGTAATGTCCTTAAAACAAGTAAAATGAGGCTCAGTAGTGTGTGTGGCCTCCACGTGCCTGTATGACCTCCCTACAACGCCTGGGCATGCTCCTGATGAGGTGGCAGATGGTCTCCTGAGGGATCTCCTCCCAGACCTGGACTAAAGCATCCGCCAACTCCTGGACAGTCTGTGGTGCAACGTGGCGTTGGTGGATGGTGCGAGACATGATGTCCCAGATGTGCTCAATTGGATTTAGGTCTGGGGAACAGGCGGGCCAGTCCATAGCATCAATGCCTTCCTCTTGCAGGAACTGCTGACACACTCCAGCCACATGAGGTCTAGCATTGTCTTGCATTAGGAGGAACCCAGGGCCAACCGCACCAGCATATGGTCTCACAAGGGGTCTGAGGATCTCATCTCGGTACCTAATGTCAGTCAGGCTACCTCTGGCGAGCACATGCTGTGCGGCCCCCCCAAAGAAATGCCACCCCACACCATGACTGACCAACCGCCAAACCGGTCATGCTGGAGGATGTTGCAGGCAGCAGAACGTTCTCCACGGCGTCTACAGACTCTGTCACGTCTGTCACATGTGCTCAGTGTGAACCTGCTTTCATCTGTGAAGAGCACAGGGCGCCAGTGGCGAATTTACCAATCTTGGTGTTCTCTGGCAAATGCCAAACGCCCTGCACGGTGTTGGGCTGTAAGCACAACCCCCACCTGTGGACGTCGGGCCCTCATACCACCCTCATGGAGTCTGTTTCTGACCGTTTGAGCAGACACATGCACTTTTGTGGCCTGCTGGAGGTCATTTTGCAGGGCTCTGGCAGTGCTCCTCCTGCTCCTCCTTGCACAAAGGCGGAGGTAGCGGTCCTGCTGCTGGGTTGTTGCCCTCCTACGGCCTCCTCCACGTCTCCTGATGTACTGGCCTGTCTCCTGGTTGCGCCTCCATGCTCTGGACACTACGCTGACAGACACAGCAAACCTTCTTGCCACAGCTCGCATTGATGTGCCATCCTGGATGAGCTGCACTACCTGAGCCACTTGTGTGGGTTGTAGACTCCGTCTCATACTACCACTAGAGTGAAAGCACCGCCAGCATTCAAAAGTGACCAAAACATCAGCCAGGAAGCATAGGAACTGAGAAGTGGTCTGTGGTCACCACCTGCAGAACCACTCCTTTATTGGGGGTGTCTTGCTAATTGCCTATATTTTCCACCTGTTGTCTATTCCATTTGCACAACAGCATGTGAAATGTATTGTCAATCAGTGTTGCTTCCTAAGTGGACAGTTTGATTTCACAGAAGTGTGATTGACTTGGAGTTACTATTGTGTTGTTTAAGTGTTCCCTTTATTTTTTTGAGCAGTGTATTTATATATATATTCTTGCATGTGCTTCTAGTTCCGACAGTGCAGCAAATATCTAACATGTAATCTAACAATTCCACAACAAGCATTTGACTACACTCGCAATAACATCTGCTAACCATGTGTATGTGACCAATAATATTTGATTTGTTATAATTATCTACAGTGCCTTCGAAAAGTATTAAGATCCCTTGACTTTCCACATTTTGTTAGGTTACAGCCTTATTCTAATATGGATGATTCCCCCCAATCTACATACAATACCCCATAATAACCAAGCAAAAACAGGTTTAGAAATGTTGGCAAATGTATTAAAAATCAGAAATATGTAAATGTAATAAGTATTCAGACCCTTTACTCAGTACTTTGTTGTAGCACATTTTGCAGCGATTACAGCATCGAGTCTTCTTGGGTATGACACTACAAGCTTGGCACACCTGTATTTGGGGAGTTTCTCCCATTCTTCTCTGCAGATCCTCTCAAGCGCTGTCAGGTTGGATGGGGAGCGTCGCTGCACAGCTATTTTCAGGTCTCTCCAGAGATGTTCGATCGGGGTTCAAGACCGGGATCTGGCTGGGCCACTCAAGGACATTGAGACTTGTCCCGAAGCCAGTCCTGCATTGTCTTGGCTGTGTGCTTGGGGTTGTTTTCCGGTTGGAAGGTGAACCGTCGCCCCAATCTCAGGTTCTCAGCGCTCTGGAGCAGGTTATCATCAAATAATATCTCTCTGTACTTCGCTCCATTCATCTTTCCCTCAAACCTTACTAGTCTCCCAGTTCCTGCCACTGAAAAACATCCCCACAGCATGATGCTGCCACTACCATGGTTCACCGTAGGGATGGTGCCAGATTTCTTCCAGACGCGACGTTTGGCATTCAGGCCAAAGAGTTCAATCTTGGTTTCATCAGACCAGAGAATCTTGTTTCTCAAGATCTGAGAGTCTTTAGGTGGCTTTTGGCAAACTCGAATTGGGTCGTCACGTGACTTTTACTGAGGAGTGACTTCCGTCTGGCCACAGTACCATAAAGGCCTGATTGGTGGAGTGCTGCAGAGAGGTTTGTCCTTCTGGAAGATTCTCCTATCTCCACAGAGGAACTCTGGAGCTCCTTCAGTGACCATCGGGTTCTTGGTCACCTCCCTGACCAATGCCCTTCTCCCTGGATTGCTCAGTTTGGCCAGTCAGCCAGCTCCATATAAGAATGATGGAGCCCACTGTGTTCATGGGGACCTTCAATGCTGCAGCATTTTTGTGTCCTTCCCTAGATCTGTGCCTCAACACAATCCTGTCTCGGATCTCTACAGACAATTCCTTCGACCTCATGGCTTAGTTTTTGCTCTGACATAAGGTCAACTGTGGGACCTTATATAGACAGGGGTGCCTTTCCAAATCATGTCCAATCAATTGAATTTACCACAGGTGGACTCCAATCAAGTTGTAGAAACATCTCAAGGATGATCAATGGAAACAGAATGTGCCTGAGCTCAATTTCAAGTCTCATAGCAAATGGTCTGAACACATACAGTACGTAAATAAGGTCAGATTTTTTTAATACATTTTCAAAAATGTCTAAACCTTTTTTCACTTTGTCATTATGGGGTAATGTGTGTAGATTGAGGAAAAATATTTATCCATTTTAGAATCAGGCTGTAACTTAACACATTTGATTTAGTTAAAAAGGCAAGTCAGTTAAGAAAAAATGATTTACAATGACTACCTACCCCGGCCAAACCCTAACGACGCTTGGCCAGTTGTGAGCCACCCTATGGGACTCCCAATCACAGCCAGTTGTGATACAGCCCGGAATTGAACCAGGGTCTGTAGTGACACCTCTAGCACTGAGATGCAGTGCCTTAGACCGCTGCACCACTCGGGAGCCCAACTGTGGAAAAAGGGTCTGAATACTTTCCAAATGCATATCAAACATGAAATGATAACAGCATTATATTATTGCTACCTTTTCTCTCCTTGCAGGGGATTAGACAGATCACCAGATGCCCAGGCCTCAAAACCAGAAACACTTGTAATTTTGTATAAATGTTGACATTTGTTTTTACTGCATGAGTCTTTAAAACACAATCCATTGTACAAAATAAATAATTCCTAAGTGAGTGACATCAAGGAGATTAACTTCCAACATTCACAAGCTTGTTCAGTGCACGAGAGCCAAGTTGTGTAAAGACAGCCACAGGTTTTTTTTTATATGCAGGACCCTACTTTACAGGTTCTTGTTCCAGCACTTCACCACCACATAGTTCAACAAAGTGTGGTCTAAATTGAAGACTTGCAAACAGTGCCATCCCCTGGGACAGAAATCACATCTGTATTTTAGAATGAGCTTCATAAATTACAATGTCCTGACAAATCTGGATAAACAAAATGGGTGAATCTATTTAACATTGTGATGTTGCACACTCCTGAATAATATTCTTGGATATGGTGATTACGGTGGTGGCTGGGAGGTTCACAACAAGTTATTTACATGTGCAGGGTGGGATGTCCTTCAACCTGGAACAAGCAGAGAGGAGGGGAAAGAAATTAACCTCACTGCTCAAATTTCTGTGCTGGTTCAAGTTGCTTAAGCCACAACTACCTTTATTACTCTGCAATCATTTGTTAACAGTTTTGCATATTTTTAGGCTTTGTCAAGTTTACAGAAAGAGTAGAATAATTTTGCCTCAAATTGTAACTAGTAACACCAACCCCAATGGTGCAACACAATAAGGGAAGGGGAAGTGGCAAGAGAAAGTTAGCTAGGTAATCAAACACTGCAGCTAGGTAGCAAAACAGACTCATCAACAGGATGTACAAATAACTTGGCTGGCTATTGGGCAGGACTGTTTTCTCCTGCCAAGCCAATGCAATGGAGTGAAACGCGATCAGGTGTCCGCTTTAGTAACTGAAAACGATTTGCTGGCTAGCAAGTTCACCAATTCAGGATTTAAAACTGTCCGGTTCTTCACAATTGGAGACATTGCTGAATCTACGAATAGTTAGTTTAGGGTGTTCATCTCTAAAACAGCCGATATAAGCAGGATCAGATCGCCTGCTGTCGTGGCCAACGTGTTAGCTAGCTAACTTAGCAACGGACTCAAACACCAGTTACTCAACATTTGAATTCACAATTCATATGAAAGTAATTTGTTTAACATTTAAACATAATTTTGTGACTAAATAAACGTTACACTTACATTTCCAAATGATTGATTATTCTTCTGGAAAGTGTTTTCCCAAGCAGGGACTTCTGTCGGTCATTAATTCACATTTATTTTCGGTGCGCCGCAAGGTGTTATAGGATTGGGACACGCCAATTTTGACACCCTGCCTCGAAAATCTTCCTCAAAAGGCAGCATCCTTATTATCGCCAGCTGATGTCGCGTTAAACCATAAATTCGCGCTAAATTCACCCACACTGCTGATCGCAATTGCAACCATTATTGGGCACCTCATTACTGCTCCAGAAAAGATGCTTGCAACCAAAGTCTTTCAAGATATGTTCGCCCTCTGGTTGGTATTGTCATTGCAACAACTAAGTCCTTTTTGAACAGAGTAAGGCTGATTGATTTATTTGACAAGCATTCCGTACAATATAAATAAAGTATTTCCTCGTTTAAATCTACTGTTGCAATTTACCTGACACTTTGTATGACTGGAACCTAATGTTGGTGTAGCCTACTGACTTGTTTTATTCGTTTCCTATGTATGTTATCCAAAAGTGTCGAGTATGGTCATTTCTTATCAAGATTGGGGGTAAAACAACCCTTGACTGTCCATATTTGAAATGTGTAACTACATCAAGTCAATCGGGGTATTGAGTTACTTGTGCCAATTTTGAGTTAATTTGTAACCTTAGGATACATTCGACCAGGGGTCTCCAACCCTTTTTCCGGAGAGCTACCCACTTGTAGGTTTTCGCTCCAACCCCAGTTGTAACTAACCAGGTTCAGTTTATCAACCAGCTAATTATTAGAATCAGGTTGGAGTGAACACCTACAGGACAGTAGCTTTCCAGGAACATGGTTGGTGAGCCCTGCACTAGACACTTGTATGTTGTAGCCCAGTGGAGACCAATATCAATCTTGTGTTATTAAGCTATATAAAACAATGGTTGTTGATGTGTATGGCTGCATTTTAGATCCATTTTTGTACATTTGAATGTTGCAGTAATAGGACCTAGGCCTAGCGTTTGCACACGCGAGAGAGGACATCATTTTGATAGCAAGCCCTGATCCAATGACTCGACTGCACCCGCATGGAGAGAAAGATAACTGCTCATTTTCAGCCAGCTCACAAGGCTAATTTTAATTTCCTGATGCTAACATATGGAATTGTTTTAAGATGGTCATATCATGGGTAATTTAGTTATTTGATTTTGAATTTGATCTTTATTCCGTTTCTTTTTATCCCCAAAAAACTCCCTAGTCCTTGCCGATGACAAGTGTACCCTTAACATGATGCAGCCACCACGCTTGAAAATATGAAGAGTGGTACTCTGTGATGTGTTGGATTTGCCCCCAAAAGTTAAACTTTGTATTCACGACGTAAAGGTCATTTCTTTGCCAAATATTTAGCAATTTTACTTTAGTGCCTTATTGCAAACAAGATGCATGTTTTGGATTTTTTTAAATTCTGTACAGGCTTGCTTATTTTTACTCTGTCATTTACAGCGCCTTCGGAAAGTATTCAGACCCCTTGACCTTTTCCAAATTTTGTTAGGTTACAGCCTTATTCTAAAATGTATTAAATAGTTTTTTCCCTCATCTACACACAATAACCCATAATGACAAAGTAAACAGGTTTAGATATTTTGGGGTCTGAATACTTATGTAAATAAGGTATTTCTGTTTTTGAATTTGAATACATTTGCAAATATTTCTAAAAACCTGTTTTTATGGGGTAGTGTGTGTAGATTGCTGAGGATATTTTTAAATCCATTTTAGAATAAGGCTAAACGTAACAAAATGTAGAAAAATTCAAGGGGTCTGAACACTTTCCGAAGGCACTGTAGGTTAGCATTGTAGAGTAACTACAATGTTGTTGATTTTGATTTGATTTGATTTGGATCTCTTTTAGTCCCCATTTGGACTAATCTTCCAAGATTCCTTAAATATTAAAATACAATTTATATACGAACACATTTTCACATATAACACACTATTACAAACATACATAATATACTAACGTAATAAACCAATAAATAAATAAATAAATAATCCATCCTTGATGATGAACTGGGTGAGGCTTTTTCTCAAAGAAATATGTTAAAAGTCTTAGCAGCCAAATCAAAATTAGAAATTGATGAACAGAATTATAGAACATTGCGTAATTATGCAGTTAAATTGAATCGAAGGGAAAAAAAGTTATTTTTCAACAATGCTTTTATTGATTGTAAAAATGATTCTAAAAAGGTATGGAATACAGTTAAGGGTTTACTTGGTACATCTATCTCATCATGCCCATCTAGTGTGGAGGTTGACGGGAGAATAATAACAAAACCAGTTGATATTGCCAATCATTTTGCAGATTTTTTCACAAAGAAAATTAATTTACTGAGCAACAATGTAAACATACATTCTTCCAAACAAGCTATTGTCCAATGGATTGATTATCATATTATGAGCAACAAGATCTGCTCTTTTAGTCTGCAAACGGTGTCAGTGGAGGAGGTGTTAAACCTTTTGAAGTCATTACCTGATGGGAAATCTACACGTTATGATCTTATGGACAATTTTTTGCTTCGCTGTGCTGCTCCCCAGATTGCAGTTCCACTGAGATACATATTTAATTGGTCACTGGAAAAGGGGATGTTTGCAAATGTATGGAAGCATGCTAAACTTTGTCCTATTCCAAAAGACTGCAAAGAACCCGCTACTCCTGCCAATAGTCGACCAATTAGTCTACTCCCTACACTCAGTAAGATATTGGAGGGTATTGTGAGTAGACAAATATGGGAGTACATGGAAAATAATGATCTGATTACAGCCAATCAGCATGCTTATCGCAAAAATAATTCCACTACCACTGCATTGGTTGACATGACTGACCAGTGGCTCAATGCTATGGATAATGGCAAGTTTGTTTTTGCCATTATCCATGCTATGGATAATGGCAAGTTTGTATTTTTAGATTTCAGTGCAGCATTTGATTTAGTGGATCATGAGATACTTTTGACAAAATTAATGCATTATGGTTTTAAGGAGGTAGCATTGAATTGGGTACAGTCATATCTAACTGACAGGAAACAGTCCACCTATATCAATGGTTCTTTTTCTTCCCCTCATGCTTTAAACTGTGGAATACCGCAGGGCAGCTGCCTTGGGCCACTTCTTTATTTAATATATACCAACGACCTTTCCTATGCCCTAGCTGAAACTCAAGCTACTATATTTGCAGATGATACTACAATTTATGCAGCAGGACAATCGGTTCAACAGGTACAGCAAGCTTTACAAGGAGATTTGGAGAATATTAGGGAGTGGGTTTGCCAGAATAAACTTGTTTTAAACACCAAGAAAACCAAATTTATGTTGGTCTGTTCCACTAGGAAAAGGCCAAAACAGCATGGGATACAATTAAGTATGGGAGGAGTACAAATTGAAGAAGTGGCAGAAACCAAACTATTAGGAGTGCAGCTAGACAACTGCTTATCATGGTCATCTCAAATAACTAATCTATGTAAAAAAATTATTAAAACAGCATGCATAATCAGAAGGATAGCTAAATATTTACCAGGAAAAATTCTTAAGCAAATAACACAAGCTTTAATTGAGAGTCAAGTGAACTACTGTTCTGTGGTCTGGGGAAATGCATCATCAAGTGAAGTTAGGAGGCTGCAGATTGCACAGAACAAAGCAGCAAGGATTGTTTGACGGTGGAGATATGGTTTTTCTGTTGCAGTCATACGCAATGTTCTTGGTTGGTCATCAATCGACAAGATAATTGAAAAAAACATGCTTATTTTATTTCATAATATACATCATTTAAAACGGCCAAGTTCTATTCACAACGGTAATCAGTTGGTAAGAGACAGACATTCCGTAAATACTAGGAATAGATTGTCCACCATTTATGCGTTATCCAGACAGAAAAGAGAAATAGGCAAAAGAACATTTCGATTTAGAGCAATAAAGAAATGGAATAAATTAACTGAGCAAATCAGAAACCTTTCAATATATACATTTAAACATTATTTTAAAACAATTTAAATATAATACACAGAAATGTTGTGGGATTACAGTAGATGAAGAATTCATATTTTTTAGATTGATTATTTATTGGTTTATTACGTTAGTATATTATGTATGTTTGTAATAGTGTGTTATATGTGAAATTGTGTTCGTATATAAATTGTATTTTAATATTTAAGGACTCTTGGAAGATTAGTCCAAATGGGGACTAAAAGAGATCCAAATAAAATAAAATCCTTGATCCATCCTCAGTTTTCTCCTATCACAGCCATTTAACTCTGTAACTGTTTTAAAGTTACCACTGGCCTCATGGTGAAATTCCTGAACGGTTCCTTCCTCTCCGGCAACTGAGTTAGGAAGGACACCTGTATGTTTGTAATGACTGGGCGTATTGGTACACCATCCAAAGTGTAATTAATAACTTCACCGTGCTCAAAGGGATATTCAATGTCTGCTTCTTTTTTATTTTACCCACCTACCAATAGGTGCTCTTCTTTGTGAGGCATTGGAAAACCTCCCTGGTCTTTGTGGTTGAATTTGTGTTTGAAATGTACTGCTCGACTGAGGGACCTTATAGATTTTTGAATGTGTAGGTACAGAGATGAGGTAGTCATAAAAAAAAATCATGTTAAACACTATTATTGCACACAGAGTGAGTCCATGCAACTTATTATGTGACTTGTTAAGCAAATGTTTACTCCTGAACTTATTTAGGCTTGCCATAACAAAGAGGGTGAATACTTATTGACTTAAAGCATTTCAGCTTTTAATTTATTAATTTGAACATTTTTTAAAACATAATTCCACTTTTACATTATTGAGTATTGTGTGTAGGCCAGTGACACAATTCAGACTGTAACATAACAAAATGTGGAACAAGTCAAGGGGTATGAATACTTTCTGAAGGCTCTGTATTTAACCCCAAAAGAACGGTTGTTTTTTCTTTGTATTATCTTTTACCAGATCTATTGTGTTATATTCTCCTACATTCCTTTCACATTTCCACAAACTTCAAAGTGTTTCCTTTCAAACGGTACCAAGAAAATGCAAATCCTTGCTTCAGGGCCTGAGTTACAGGCAGTTAGATTTGGGTATGTCATTTTAGGTGAAAATTGAAAAAAAGGGGCGGATCCTTAAGATGGCAGATCTGTATTTGAATTTGCATTTGGCTCACAACACTTGTTTGATTTGATAAGTTAATGAAGCTATTATACAGTTGAGAAGACATCACCACATACAGTACATGTCTATTTGGATGTGGATTCTAAAAGCACACTGGTATCATTACACATATTGACACTGGCCACTACAATGTTTTGGTAATATGAGAGCCCACAGGGACTCAGGTTTACATCAATAGCTAATGGCAAACGTTGACTACAAGCCAGTGTATTACTGTGCTGTGCGTGTATGAACAGTGTGTACTGCATGTGTATTCAATCCATATGTTTGTGCACCAAATATTTGGGCTCAGTCTGGTGATGGGTGCGATAGTTGTCTCATGGCTGAGATTTATTCCCATGCTTATGATGGAACGCTTACAAGCTCAGAGCTAAAAGACTAGTGATGTTTCTACAGACTCTGTGTGTGTGCGTGCATGTGTGCGTGCGCGCAGTTTGTCACGCTCCGTTCCTCCCCCCTCTCTCTCCCTCTGCATGTCAACCTAGGTTAAACACAGCCTCCTTTCCTCTCTGCCTCTCATTCTCACTCACCACTCATATTCTTGTGTGCACTCAGATCACTGCACTAGAGACACATTACACTAGCTGAACCATCGCTGGCCTGCCTATTTATCTATGGCATATTTAATCCATTTTCCAATTTGGGAAATTAATCTCTCAACCCACATATCTGAGATGGTGTTGGTGTCACCATTGCTAAGGATAATATCAATATTGTGGCATACTGGAAGTGTTATAAGCAATCATCTGTAGTAGTCGTGCTATTCTATAAATAATTTAAATACCAGTATGTATTGTTTTTCAGATAGCTGCTAAGCTTCCGTTTTAGGGCTGGGAATTGCCAGTGACTTCACGAATACGATATTATCATGATACTTAAGTGCCGATACGATATGTATTGCTATTCTCGCGATGTATTGCGATTCAATATTGTGATTTTATTGCTATTTGATGTTCCAAGCATATTGCTCTCTGTACTGTATGTCTCTAAACTGTAAGTCTGCTGCAGAGAGATGAGAGCATGATAAAATGTTTGATCAATCATGGCAATAAAAGTGCTGAAAACATGGCTCACTATTTAAAAAGTAGATGGAGAACAGGCTATAGGATGAAAAAAACAGAGTTTTGGCGCAGGTATAGCTGATTAGCGTTAGCTAACGCTAGCAAAAATAAACATTTATCCATACTTGTGGTAAATTTGCTGAAAATTAAATAGTGTGCAAAACAATGTTGACAGAAGTTTGCAAATGTTTGCCACTAGTGGTGAATCTGCGGCAAACCTTTGGCAACAATAATATTTATTGCCACTAATGGCAAACAGTTGATGGGATGCTGGGCTCTGGGATGCTGGGCTTCTAGGCAGAGTTCCTCTGTTCAGTGTCTGTGTTCTTTTGCCCATTTTAATCTTTTCTTTTTATTGGCCAGTCTCAGATATGGCTTTTTCTTTGCAACTCTGCCTAGAAGGCCAGCATCCCAGAGTCGCCTCTTCACTGTTGACGTTGAGACTGGTGTTTTGCGTGTACTATTTAATGAAGCTGCCAGTTGAGGACTTGTGAGGCGTTTGTTTCTCAAACTAGACACTCTAATGTACTTATCCTCTTGCTCAGTTATGCACTGGGGCCTCCCACTCCTCTTTCTATTCTGGTTAGAGCCAGTTTGCGCTGTTCTGTGAAGAGAGTAGTACACAGCGTTGTACGAGATCTTCAGTTTCTTGGCAATTTCTCACAAGGAACAGCTTTCATTTCTCAGAACAAGAATAGACTGACGAGTTTCAGAAGAAAGTCTTTGTTTCTGGCCATTTTGAGCCTGTAATCGAACACACAAATGCTGATGCTCCAGATACTCAACTTGTCTAAAGAAGGCCAGTTTTATTGCTTCCTTAATCAGTACAACCGTTTTCAGCTGTGCTAACATAATTGCAAAAGGGTTTTCTAATGATCAATTAGCCTTTTAAAATTCTAAACTTGGATTAGCTAACACAACGTGCCATTGGAACACAGGAGTGATGGTTGCTGATAATGGGCCTCTGTACGCCTATGTAGATATTCCATAAAAAATCTGCCGTTTCCGGCTACAATAGTGTTTTACAACATTAAAAATGTCTACACTGTATTTCTGATCAATTTCATGTTACTTTAAACGACAAGAAATGTGCTTTTCTTTCAAACAAGGACATTTCTAAGTGACTCCAAACCTTTGAACGACAGTGTGTGTGTGTGTGTGTGTGTGTGTGTGTGTGTGTGTGTGTGTGTGTGTGTGTGTGTGTGTGTGTGTGTGTGTGTGTGTGTGCAATTCACCAGCTAAGTAAGGATGCACATCTGCTTCTTATCCTGTCGATGGTTGAAACGGACCTCCTCTGTGTGTGTGATAGTTACACTATGTTTATCTCCATGGATTGAGGGAGGGAGTGAACCATACACTCCTCCTTGATTGTCCCTTTCATGGGCCTCAGGCCCTCAGCTCAGTGGTCTTTAGGGGTTGCCAGGCACAGGCCATTAGGATTTTACTGACAGACTAAGACAGGACTTTGTGTCCTTGTGTCCTAGTAATAAAATATCAGTTAACATTTACTGTAAAACAGGCCAGGGCAGACTTTATAGGTACAGCGTGAATATAGAGTTTTTTCTGGGTCGAATAGCACAAAGAAAGAAATGGCTTGTCTCCTTTTCCAGGTCGATGAGAAGTGCAACTTTATTTGATTTTGTTGCTTGCAGGCTAAATTTAAAGACAATTATGTGGAAAGGGAAGTGCAGTGAATGCGTGAGATTTGATCCCCTCTTTTTAGAATCAGCCTAACCATGCAACCCTTTCTGCACCACTGGCTCATTGAGCACAAGACTGAGGGCCATGGGTGGCAGGAAGTCTGATCATGGGGAGTCAAGGACTTACAGCGACTTTCAAAATGAATGCAAGGGGAGCAAACAAGATATGGGAATTCAACATAATGCGTAGGATTAGAATATATTACATTTAAGTTATGCAATATAGTTTTAGTTTAAGTTATGTAAGTGTGTGTGCCTGTGCGTGCCCGTTTGTGTGGTTGGTGTAATTCTCAGCTCAGTGATAGACAGTGAGTGAAAGCGGTGCGCCAATGTACCCTACAGCAGTGCAGGGTTGTTCGTGACAGAGGCTGAGAACCGTAAAGTTTACATGCTTTCAATTAACATTGACATTTTAGTAATTTAGCGAACCCTAATCCAGAGCGATTTACAATTAAGAGATGAAGAGATGTGCTGTCGGCCAAATTAGGTTGTCAGGCTCACCAAATGGGATAGAGGGGCCTTTATGTTGATTCTCTCAGAACCTCTTCACCGTAACTTACCCTCCACTCACCCTCATGCCCTGTACTAGGGAGTGATGGAACTGACCACAACAAGTGATAGAATTACCATAACGCCCCAGTTCTCTGTGAACGTGCGTGCCCATCAGTGCATGTCTTTGCTCGATACCAACCAGACTGTTATGTGGGTTTACTGGGTTGTTCTTTTTTTGTTGCATTCCTTCTATAAGGAAATATTCCTTCTATGAAATTGAATAAATAATAGCACCAAGTTGTGAGTGTTGTTTAACAAGGGGAATGAGTCGAGAGAGAGAGAGAGAGAGAGAGAGAGAGATCACAGCTGCAAGTGGGATGTGCTCTCAAAGATGTCCTCCAGTAAAACAATGTTGGTGTGCATGATTCTGAAAAGAGAGATTTTTTTTGCGAGGTTGTATAATAGCTGGTAACGTGAGTGTACACGTCTTCATCGTCATCTGTCTCTAACCGCATCTGTTTCTGATTGCACAGCGTGCGCGCGAGTGCATATGGCTGTGTGTGTGAGTGGCCTATTGAATAATTCACAATGGTGACATTGCTGTAGTGCCTCTAAAACTGTTTGCCATGTGAACTTTGAGACTGACAGGAAGTTAGTAGTGACAGGTAGGTGGTAGTGGGGGCAACCAAAAACACAGCGCTATCCCAAATAGCAGCGAGAGAGACTGGCTTGTAGAAGAAAAAAAAATAGATAGATAGATAGATGGAGTGCTGTTTCAATGGTTATTTTTGTGGGAGTCAGACAGGGGTGGGGATGGGTGATGTGGATGGCTAGTGATGATGAGTGAGCAAACACTCGTGTTTTTGTTTATCCAGCCTCTCCTCTGCCCTGAACCCCACAGGACCTGGCTGCCATGACACACACAGCTGTGGAGAGCCTGGTTATAGTAGCTAGTCCTCCATGGGGAAACCCTCCCTGGGTGGAGAGAACCTGTGCCGCTACTGGGAGGGATGGGATGAGAGAAACAGGATGTGCCTTGTTAGAGGGTGGCCGTGGGGACACCGTCCACGGGTAGAGAGGTGCTACTGGCATGGGTTAGGGACAGACGATGTGCCTGGTTATAGCAGCCATGGGGAGGCCCTCCCTGGGTGGAGAGAGCCTACGTTCGTGGGAGAGATGGTGGACATAATGTGCATGGTAATAGTGGCTGGCCATGGGGAATGTGCTAGTGTTGGACAGGTTGTGCCAGGTTAGGCCATGGAGATCTATGGGGGATACCCTCACCCGCCCTCGGTGTGTGCTCTCTCTGAGGAGGAAGGGAGGCTCTTTCTGTAGCCACACTCGCCCCACCATGAGTCATGCAGCTCTCGTGCGAACACTGTCCGTGCAAAGGGATCCACACGCCTTATTTCCCAAGAACTCTACCTATTGATTTGGGCCAGACCCTTTCCTCTTATTAAAATGTCACTATCGTTTTAGTAACCCACCTTTGAGACAAGCAGGCCTTATTGACTTGGGTTCTAGGGACCAAGACTAACTGCCTCACTTTTTCATTGGTGACATACGTTCAGCAACACATCTTTAACACATTTGAATGTACAGTATTTGGATTGGTCTTCGCAGTTAGTAAGTGTAACTGTAAGTGTGTGTCATATTTTGGAATATGTGTGTTTCCTGTGCTCCAGGGGGGCGTTCTCGGAGGTGGTGCTAGCGGAGGAGAAGGGGACCCAGAGACTGGTGGCCATCAAGTGTATCCCCAAGAAGGCCCTGCAGGGAAAGGAGAACAACATCGAGAATGAGATCGCTGTGCTGCACAGGTCAGTAACATAGAGAATTAACACAACAAAACACACCCCACTACACCACACCACACCACTACATAACTCGATATCCTTAATGCTAAAATCCGCAGTTGAAACAATAACAAAGTGGCCACGGCGCCTCTGTTTTGGTAAAATGCTAAACGATGGGCCTGAAGAAATGTAATCATTCTCAAATACATAAACAGAGCTATGGGTACAAGGACTGACCATCCATGATATCAACATGATCGTTTTTACCATGTTTTGAGGCTATACAATGTTTGTTTACATTTACATTGTTTACAAACATGAGTAATACCAACTTGTATGTTGGGTTCTGATGGAAGTGACAGTTGAACTAAGCTCACGAGGCATTTCTAAGTTATAGCCTATTCTTCAAGAATCAATGGGTAGGCTACATATCAATAATTAATACGTCCAAAAATGGATGTGGCAGCTGCAGATTCCAGCTTTAATAATGAATACCAGGTCGTTTCCCCATCATCAGTCATGAAAATATTTTAATAGTCGTTTACGTTCAGGTTCAGGAAAGAGGCTGAAGGCGGCTGGTGGCCTAGCGGTCGGGCCAGTATCCGAGAGGATGCTGGTTCAAATCCCCGAGCAGACTAGGTCTAAAATCTGCTGCTGTGCCCTTGAGCAATGCACTCAACCCTAATTGCTCCTGTCTGGATAAGAGCATCTGGTAAAGTACTAAAATGTCAAATTGAAATTATAAACTGGGTGGTTTCAGCCCTGAATGCTGATTGGCTGACAGCCGTGGCATACCAAGGGTATGACGAAACATTTATTTTTACTGCTCTAATTACGTTGGTAATCAGATAATAATAGCAATAAAGAAAATAGCAACTCCGCGTTGCATCGTGCGTAAGAACAGCCCTTAGCTGTGCTATATTGGCCATATACCACACCCTCTTGGGTCTTATTGCTTACATAACACACAGGATCTGTCAATGTAAAGAATTGACAGCATGGTATCTATCTATTGGCTCATGGTAATGTGCGGCAGAGCCAACTTGATGTTAAGCAGTGGAAGCCAGTGGAGAAGGGGGACTGGCTGGATGCATGATACAGTATGTTATATATATGTGTCCTGTCAGTAGAAACACCAGGATTGTGCACTGGAAATGTCAGGAGTAAAGAAGATAAACCTATTTTTAGTGTCCTTGTTGCTAGGGCAACAGCACATACAGAGGCGGGGGGGGGGAGATGATGTGCGCGTGCACGTGTGTGTGTACGTGTGTGTGTGTGGAGTTCCCTGCAGCAGTGTGATGAAGGAGAGAGAGAGAGAAATATAATTGAGTGGAGGGAGAGAGACATACCCATAGACATACACATTTGACATCCTCTCTCCTCCATCCTCTCTCGCTTGTCTTTACAGCAACAACACACAGTGTGACATATCGCCTACGTGAAGGCTTACAGGATAACAACAGAGCAATGTCCTGCCTCAGCCTGGGATGTCTCGTTGTTAGCTTGTATATTACCAGTGCTGTTCCTGCCAGTGTATTTCCCTCAGTCCCTATAGAACTCCCCCTAACTGGCTCGCTTCTCTCTCGTCAGTGGTGCTGCATGAAGACATGGACACTGCTGTGTCTGGCCAACGTCAGGAGCTGTCTCCAATATATATCCATATATTCTGGATAGAGATGATGAAACACTCCTCTGCCAGAGACTACTGTACGTTTTGGTGTGAGAAGAAAACAACCGGCCCCACGATATTACAAGTTCTGTATTTATGGGATGAGGCTTTGTGTATGGTACTCCTACACACTCTTAAACACAGCAATGGTGCCACCTGGTGATCACATGACAGTATTGAGAGTGAGACACCGTGCAGCGTACACTGAGCATACCAAACGTAAGGAACACCCTCCTAATAATTGAGTTGAACGTTTTCCCTCAAGAACAGCCTCAATTCATAGGGTGTGGACTCTACAAGGTGTCAAATGTTCCACAGAGATGCTGGCCCATGTTGACTCCAATGCTTCCCACGGTTGTCAAGTTGGCTAGATGGGCTTTGGGCGGTGGACCATTCTTGACACACACAGGAAACTGTTGAGTGTGAAAAACCCAGCAGCGTTTGCAGTTATTGACACAAATAGGCACCTGGCACCTACTACAATACCCCGTTCAAAGGCATTGAAATATTTTGCCTTGCTTATTCACCCTCTGAATGGCACACATACACAATCCATGTCTTAATTGTCTCAATTCATAAAACTCCTTCTTTAACCTGTCTCCTCCCATTCATCTATGCTGATTTGAAGTTGATTTAACAAGTGACATCAATAAGGGATCATAGCTTTCACCTGGATTCAGTCTGTCAGTCTATGTCAGTCTATGTCATGGAAAGAGCAGGTGTTCTTCATGTTTTGTGCACTCAGTGTATATTGTCATAATAATATCTCTGTCTTTCTGTCTTCTTTGTGTCTTTCTTTCTTTCTTTTTTAGAATCAAGCACACCAACATTGTTTCACTGGAGGATATATTTGAGAGCACATCCCATTTGTACCTGGTCATGCAGCTGTGAGTCGGCTTTTTCTTCTCTCTCGCTCTCTCTCTCTCCCTCTCTCTCTCTCTCTCGCTCTCTCTCCCCCCTCTCTTTCTCTGTCTTTCTTTATCTCTGTCACCCCTCTCTCCCCTTCTTCTTCAGTGTTCTGGTAGAAATACTATAAGTCATGAATCGGGGACAGATTACTGGACTGGTGTGGGGTAAGAGTTGAAGACATGTTTTTCCTTTCTTCAAATATTGTGTTTGGGAGAAGCAAAACAGTGAGCGGACATTCCCTTTTTCTCTATGTATAGGACCTTCTTTTTGTCCAGCACCTGTAAATAAGTATTATACGTAAGTAGCATTGGCTCGTGCGTGCCGGGAATGGCTTATAGGAGTAAGAGCCTATCCCCTTTCTGTAGCATGAGGCAGCTTGATGTACAAGTACACCCCCTGGACAGGACACTAGTCTATCACAGGGCCTTACTCCCAATCTATCTCCTTAATGTTGTGTGCCAAGCAGGGAAGCATCGGGTCCCATTTTTAGTATCATGGATGTGTGTCTCTGTCAGGGTGTCTGGAGGGGAGCTGTTTGACCGCATCGTAGAGAAGGGTTTCTACACGGAGAGAGATGCCAGCCAACTCATCCACCAGATCCTGGACGCTGTCAAATACCTCCATGACATGGGCATCGTACACAGGGACCTGAAGGTATGGCAACTCTACACTCACACATGCACGCACGTGCCTTACTCACACTCACACATGCACGCAAACCAGAGTTGGAGTCAAATCCATTTAAATTCCAGTGAATTCAGAAATTCTAAATGTTACTCATTGAAAAGCATTGAATAGATTTGGAATTTCGGTGTACTTCCTGAATTGTCTGGAACTGAAGGTTAATTGACCCTGACGCACACACACACACATGCATACATACATGCACACACCTCCACGACGTGGTCATACCATACATGGTCATCCTACACAGGGTCATCCTACACATGGTTGTCTTACACATGGTCATCCTACACAGGGTCATCCTACACATGGTCATCCTACACATGGTTGTCTTATACATGGTCATCCTACACATGGTCATCCTACACAGGGTCATCCTACACAGGGTCATCCTGCACAGGGTCGTCCTACACAGGGTCGTCCTACACATGGTCATCCTACACATGGTCATCCTACACATGGTCATCCTACACAGGGTCATCCTACACATGGTCATCCTACACATGGTCATCCTACACATGGTCATCCTACACAGGGTCATCCTACACAGGGTCATCCTACACAGGGTCATCCTACACATGGTCATCCTACACAGGGTCATCCTACACAGGGTCATCCTACACATGGTCTTACACAGGGTCGTCCTACACAGGGTCATCCTACACCGGGTCATCCTACACAGGGTCAACCTACACAGGGTCATCCTACACATGGTCATCCTACACAGGGTCATCCTACACAGGGTCATCCTACACATGGTTGTCTTACACAGGGTCAACCTACACAGGGTCATCCTACACATGGTCATCCTACACAGGGTCATCCTACACAGGGTCATCCTACACATGGTCGTCCTACACAGGGTCATCCTACACCGGGTCATCCTACACAGGGTCAACCTACACAGGGTCATCCTACACATGGTCATCCTACACAGGGTCATCCAACACACGGTCATCCTACACAGGGTCATCCTACACAGGGTCATCCTACACATGGTCGTCTTACACAGGGTCATCCTACACCGGGTCATCCTACACCGGGTCATCCTACACCGGGTCAACCTACACAGGGTCATCCTACACATGGTTGTCTTACACAGGGTCATCCTACACATGGTCATCCTACACAGGGTCATCCTACACAGGGTCATCCTACACAGGGTCATCCAACACAGGGTCATCCAACACACGGTCATCCTACACAGGGTCATCCTACACACGGTCATCCTACACAGGGTCATCCAACACACGGTCATCCTACACAGGGTCATCCTACACAGGGTCATCCAACACAGGGTCATCCAACACAGGGTCATCCTGCACAGGGTCATCCTGCACAGGGTCATCCTATACAGGGTCATCCTACACAGGGTCATCCTACACAGGGTCATCCTACACAGGGCCGATCTGCTTGTTTCCCTCCTTGGAGAGTCAGTTGATGAGATCTTGTACTGTTGTGAAATGGTCATGATTCCTGTAGAAATAGATACATTAGTATTCGATGCTGTCCATTCGATAAGTACTCAAAAATAACAACCACTCCAATTACTCTTTGTCTTGCATTGCCACATATCCATGTCTCGTGTTCACCAATGTGAGAAAGCTGGAAATCTAGGTTAATTTACTCCTCTCCTGCCAAATTATAATTTTCATATTTAAATATTTGACATGGATACAGCTGTTGGTGCAATGTTGCCAAGCAATCACCATTTGACCATTTGAACATGGAATGCAACAGATCCTCCCTCAGGTTTAGGCATGCTGCCACATCCCAGACTCGAAGAAGAGGTGCCAATGTACTCCCTCAACAACTTTTCTTGCCAATTATTTCTTACCGGAATCATTAAGATTTCTGTAAGAAAAGCTTCAAAGCTCCAGTTGTAATCTTTTCACTTTTTATCATAACGTCATACCCTAATTTTCTCTCTCACGCTATCTCTCTTTCCCTTCTCTCTTTCTCTCTCTCTCCCTTCTCTCTTTCTCTCTCTGTTCCTGCCTCTCTCTCTCTCGCTCTCTTTCTATCTGCCTCTCTCCTCTCTCTCTTTCTCTCTCCATCCGTGTCTCTCTTTCTCTCTCCCTCCCTGTCTCTCGCTTTCTCACTCTCTCTGTCTCTCCCCTCCACACTCTCACTCTCTTTCTCTCTCTCTCTCTTTCTGTCTTTCTTTTGTCTCTTTTCTCTCTCTAGCCAGAGAATCTGTTGTATTACAGTATGGACGAGGACTCTAAGATCATGATCAGTGACTTCGGCCTGTCTAAGATCGAGGATACAGGCAGTGTCATGTCTACAGCCTGTGGGACCCCAGGATACGTGGGTAAGAGATCTGTGCGTGCATGAGTGCGTGTGTGTGTCCATGTGTTTGTGGGTGTGTGCATGCGTGATCTCTCTCACTACCCGCTCTCTTTCTCTTCCTGATCCATTCACAACCTCTGAAGCATGCCATTTATGTTGGAGTGCTATTGTATCAACTGTTAGTCCTTCAAAAGCTCTCTCTGTCTTTCTGTGTGTGTGTGTGTGTGTGTGTGTGTGTGTGTGTGTGTGTGTGTGTGTGTGTGTGTGTGTGTGTGTGTGTGTGTGTGTGTGTGTGTGTGATGTGACCCACTAGAGCTCTGGTTGAGAGGGTAAAACACGAACTTCAATGGACTCTGTCTCAATCAGTCCCTGTGTCTTTCTCAGTCACACTCTCCCTCTCTGCTTTCTCCCTCTCAGCCCCTCTGTTTTTCACCGACTCTCTCCATTTCTGTTGCTCTGTCTCTCCATCTCTATATTTCTGACTCTCCCTCTCTTCCTCTCTCCTCCTCTGACTTTGCGGTTTCATGTTGTTGGCAGCTCCTGAGGTGTTGGCTCAGAAACCATACAGCAAAGCAGTAGACTGCTGGTCCATCGGAGTCATCTCTTATATTCTGTAAGTTATCTGCTTAGTCCTCTAACACAAATACAGTGTCTCATACTCTGTATACTGACTGGTGCTTGTGCATTTAAACATCTGTTATAGAGCACTCGCTAGAGCAGCTCGTTCCAAAAGTTATACAATTCTTAAATGGTTCTGTCCGTGTCCTTCAATGATCTTCACACCCCCACGTTATTTGGTATGGTTGTGTTGGTATGGTCGATCTGTGCCTGGGACTCTTGGCACTTAATAGCGCTACAGTGATATTACATCCTTACAACCAAATTTAAATTGGATATTTTATTAGCTGCGTTCGATGTATGGAGCAATAAGTGTTCCCTCGTGTCATATGAACTCTTTCAGGTTGTGTGGATACCCTCCGTTTTACGACGAGAACGATGCTAAGCTGTTTGAGCAGATACTGAAGGCAGAGTATGAGTTTGACTCTCCTTACTGGGATGACATCTCCGATTCAGGTATCTTAAACACACTTTTTACTTTTTTTTGGTAATAGAAAAAAAGTCAAAGAGGATCACATACAAAAAACACAATAAAAGCATGAATCCTTTTTCAATGATCTGCACTCGTTTCAAAGACATAGATTACATTGGACTGTGAATGAATACCATGTCTACTTTGTGTGGATTTGTAAGCCATTGATTATACTGTACCATACACTATATATACACAAGTATGTGGACACCCCTTCAAATGAATGGTATCGGCTATTTCAGCCACACCCGTTGCTGACAGGTGTATAAAGCACACAGCCATGCAATCTCCATAAACAAACATTAGCAGTAGAATGGCCCGTACTGAAGAGCTCAGTAACTTTCAACGTGATGCCATCATAGGATGCCACCTTTCCAACAAGTCAGCTTGTCAAATTTCTGCACTGCTAGAGCTGCCCCGGTCAACTGTACTGTAAGTGTAGTTATTGTGAAGTGAAAACATCTAGGAGCAACAACGCGAAGTGGTTGGCCACACAAGATCACAGAATCGGACTGCCGAGTGCTGAAGTGTTTAGCACGTAAAAATCATCTGTCCTTGGTTACAACTCACTACCGAGTCCCAAACTGCCTCTAGAAGCAACATCAGCATAATAATTGTGAAGGATGTTATAGCAGCAAAGATGGGGCCAACTCCATATTAATGCCAATGACTTTGGAATGAGATGTTTGACGAGCAGGTGTCCACATACTTTTGGTCATGTAGTGTATCTGGAGATAGTGTGAATTAGTAAGGAATCAACAATGTGAATGTTCAGTAATGATTTGAAACTGTTTTGATTAATTCCAGCTAAAGACTTTATCTGTCACCTGATGGAGAAAGACTTCATGAAGAGATATACCACTGATCAAGCACTTCAACACCCCTGGTACTACAAGCTTTCCCCAACCACAACCCTAGCTCCAACCTCAACCCTAACCCTATCTTCATTTCCACTTCCCAGTTCAACCATAACCCTGACCGCAACCTTAACCCTAGCTTCATGTCTACATCCTGGTTCAACCCTGAACCTGACCAACACCAACATAATGTCATAGTGTCTTAATAGGGGGTTGGGCCACCACGAGCTGCCAGACCAGCTTCAATGCGCCTTGACATGGGTTCTACAAGTATCTGGAACTCTATGAGGATGCGACACTATTCTTCCATGAGAAATTTCATCATTTGGTGCTTTGTTGATGTTGATGGGATGTTAATTCCTTAATTAACTCAGTAACCACATCTGTGTGGAAGCACCTGCTTTCAATATGCTTTGTATCCCTCATTTATTTAGATGTTTCCTTTATTTTGGCAGTTACCTTTACATAAAATGCGATGTCGTACAAAAATAAGAAAATAAAACACAAGTAAAATATATGATCAGCCTAACTCTATGAACAGTACATCATCAATAAGTGATAAGTCATAAACAACAAAATGGCATACCACTAAATCAATAAATATGCATATCAATGTCTTTAGGGATATAGCAATACATTTGCATAGTTTGAGAGCTCTTGGCAAGAAAGAACTCTGGTTGTTGCAAAAGAGTAATGCCTCCTCAGATCATACTGTCTCTGTGTACAGTAGGGGTTAGAAACTTGTGCAGTGGACTCAGTGGTGGAAAAAGTACCCAATTCTCATACTTGAGTAAAAGTAAAGATACCTTAATAGAAAATGACTCAAGTAAAAGTGAAAGTCACCCAATAAAATATTACTTGAGTAAAAGTATTTGGTTTTAAATATACTTACTTTAAATAAGTATCAAAAGTAAATGTAAGTGCAAAAATATACTTAAGTATCAAAAGTAAAAGTATAAATCATTTCAAATTGCTTATATAAAGCAAACCAGACGGAACAATTTTTAAATTTTTTATTTACGGACAGCTAGGGGCACACTCCAACACTCAGACATCATTTCCAAACGAAGCATTTGTGTTTAGTGAGTCCACCAGATTAGAGGCAGTAGGGATGACCAGGGATGTTCTCTTGATATGTTCGTAAATTGGACGATTTTCCTGTCCTGTTAAGTAAATAGTACATTATTTTAAGTAAAAGTAAAAGTTGTCAAAAATAAAAATAGTAAAGTAAAGTACAGATACCCCATAAAACTACTTAAGTAGTACTTTAAAGTATTTTTACTTAAGTACTTAGCACCACTGAGTGGACTTATGTGGTCATGCAGGAGTGCTTAGAAGGTCTTGACTCTCTCAGGAGAGCAGACAGGATGAAGCCCCACAACTCACTCCCATCTCAGGAGAGCAGACGAGATGAAGCCCTACAACTCACTCCAATCTGAGATCTGAGATGGGAGTGAGTTGTAGGGCTTCATCCCGTCTGCATGGGAGTGAGTTGTAGGGCTTCATCCCGTCTGCATGGGAGTGAGTTGTAGGGCTTCATCCCGTCTGCATGGGAGTGAGTTGTAGGGCTTCATCCTGTCTGCATGGGAGTGAGTTGTAGGGCTTCATCCCGTCTGCATGGGAGTGAGTTGTAGCGCTTCATCCCGTCTGCATAGGAGTGAGTTGTAGGGAGTTCCAATACTGCGGCAGCGTCGTCTCTGAATGCGTTCTAAGACCTTAGAGAGACACTTCAAGCCCTTCAATGCATTCTGGCGAAAGGTTCAGGCTGGTTTAACCAGGCTACGATGCCTATGTCCCACAACCCAAACTTCAGACAGCTTGCCCCACCCTGCTCTCATCTCTCTCTTTTCTGGTTTGCAGGATCTGTGGAGACACAGCTCTTGATAAAAACATCCATGAGTCTGTCAGTGCTCAGATCAAGAAGAACTTTGCTAAAAGTAAATGGAAGGTCAGTGGCTCAAAATCACAGCTTTGATAACTCTCATGTTCTTACTCTTTTTAGAAGTTTATCTCTCTCTGTCCTCTCTAATTGATATGGTTCTTCAGTTTTTTTATGGTGGTTGGATAAATCGCTGTGAATTTCTCACCTTCAGCTCTCTCTCTCTCTCTCTCTCAATTCAATTTCAATTCCATCTAAGGGCTTTATTGGCATGGGAAACATATGTTAATATTGCCAAAGCAAGTGAAGTAGATAATAAACAAAACTGAAATAAACAATAAAAATGAACAGTAAACATTACACTCACAGAAGTTCCAAAAGAATAAAGACATTTCAAATGTCTCCCTCTCTCTTTCTCTCTCTCTCTCTCTCTCTCTCTCTCTCTCTCTCTCTCTCTCTCTCTCTCTCTCTCTCTCTCAACCCCCTCCCCCCTCTCCCAACCCCTTCCTCTTCTCTTCCACCCCCTCTTTCTCCTCTCTATCTCCCTTCTCTCTCTCCTTTCTTTTCCTCTATCCTTTTCTCTCTTTCCCCCTCTCCCATCTCCCTCCCTTTCCCCCCATATAGCAAGCGTTCAACGCCACAGCGGTGGTGAGACACATGCGGAGACTGCAGCTGGGTACCAGCCTAGAGGGCCCCAGCCAGATCACCCCCACCAGCCCCTGTCACGCCCAAGCACTCCTGCTGCAGGAGGAGGACGAGGAGGAGGAGGAGGAGGAAGAGGGACCGGGGGTAGAGGAGGAGAGCTGTAAGTGAGACAAACACTAAGCCTGTCCCCCACTCAGCCAGACACCTCTCTCTCTCTCTCTCTCTCTCTCTCTCTCTCTCTCTCTCTCTCTCACTCAGACTCTCAGTCTTTCTATCTATTCTATCTATTTGAATATATTCTTCCGTGCCCAGAAACCTGCTCCTTTTACTCTCTGTTCCAAACGCACTAGACGACCATTTCTTATAGCCTCTGCTCCTCTGGTGATGTAGAGTTTAATCCAGGCCTTGCAGCGCCTAGCTCCACTCCCATTCCCCAGGTGCTCTCATTTGTTGACTTCTGTAACCATAAAAGTCCTGGTTTCATGCATGTTAACATTAGAAGCCTCCTCCCTAAGTTTGTTTTATTCACTGCTTTAGCACACTCTGCCAACTCGGCTGTCCTAACCGTGTCTGAATCCTGGCTTAGGAAGGCCACCAAAAATCCTGAAATTTCCAGCCCTAATTATAACATTTTCCGACAAGATAGAACTGCTGAAGGGGGCAGAGTTGCAATCTACTGCAGAGATAGCCTGCAGAGTTCTGTCTTACTATCCAGGTCTGTGCCCAAACAATTCGAGCTTCTACTTTTATAAATCCACCTTTCCAGAAACAAGTCTCTCACCGTTGCCGCTTGTTATAGACCCCCCTCAGCGAATAGCTGTGCCCTGGACACCATATGTGAATTGATTGCCCCCCATCTATCTTCAGAGCTTGTACTGTTAGGTGCCCTAAACTGGGACATGCTTAACACCCCAGCCGTCCTACAATCTAAGCTAGATGCCCTCAATCTCACACAAATTATCAATGAACCTACCAGGTACAACCCCAAATCCGTAGACACGGCACCCTCATAGATATCATCCTGACCAACCTGCCCTCTAAATACACCTCTGTTGTCTTCAACCAGGATCTCAGCGATCATTGCCTGCTTCCGTAATAGGTCTGCGGTCAAACGACCACCCATCATCACTGTCAAACGCTCCCTAAAACACTTCAGCGAGCAGGTCTTTCTAATCGACCTGGCCGGGGTATCCTGGAAGGATATTGACCTCATTCCGTCAGTAGAGGATGCCTGGTTATTCTTTAAAAGTGCTTTCCTCACCATCTTAAATAAGCATGCCCCATTCCAAAAAAATGTAACCAGGAACAGATATAGCCCTTTGTTCACTCCAGTCCTGACTGCCCTTGACCAGCACAAAAACATTGTGCGGCGTACTGCATTAGCATCGAATAGCCCCCTCGATATGCAACTTTTCAGGGAAGTTAGGAACCAATATACACAGGCAGTTAAGGAAGCAAAGACCAGCTTTTTCAAACAGAAATTTGCATCCTGTAGCACAAACTCCAAAAGTTCTGGGACACTTTAAAGTCCATAGAGAATGAGCAACTCCTCCCAGCTGCCCACTGCACTGAGGCTAGGAAACACTGTCACCACCGATAAATCCACGATAATTGAGAATTTCAATAAGCATTTTTATACGGCTGGCCATGCTTTCCACCTGGCTACCACTACCCCGGTCAACTTGCCCAAGCCTCCCCCATTTCTCCTTCAGCCAAATCCAGATAGCTGATGTTCTGAAAGAGTTGCATAATCTGGACCCCTACAAATCAGCTGGGCTAGAAAATCTGGACCCTCTCTTTCAAAAATTGTTGCAACCCCTATTACTAACCTGTTCAACCTCTCTTTCGTATCGTATGAGATCCCCAAATATTGGAAAGCTGCCGCGGTCGTCCCCCTCTTCAAAGGTGGAGACACTCTAGACCCAAACTGTTACAGACCTATATCTATTCTACCCTGCCTTTCTAAGGTCTTCGAAAGCCAAGTTAACAAACAGACCACCGACCATTTCGAATCCCACCGTACCTTCTCCGCTATGCAATCTGGTTTCCGAGCTGGTCATGGGTGCACCTCAGCCACGCTCAAGGTCCTAAACAATATCATAACCGCCATCGATAAAAGACAATACTGTGCAGCCATATTTATCAACCTGGCCAAGGCTTTCGACTCTGTCAATCACCACATTCTTATCGGCAGACTCAACAGCCTTGGTTTGTCAAATGACTGCCTCGCCTGGTTCACCAACTACTTCTCAGACAGAGTTCAGTGTGTCAAATCGGAGGGCCTGTTGTCTGGACCTCTGGCAGTCTCTATGGGGTGCCACAGGGTTCAATTCTCGGGCTGACTCTTTTCTCTGTATACATCAATGATGTCGCTCTTGCTGCTGGTGATCCACCTCAACATTCTGTATACTTCTGGCTCTACTTTGGACACTGTGTTAACTAACCTCCAGATGAGCTTCAATGCCATACAACTCTCCTTCCGTTGCCTCCAACTGCTCTTATGCAAGTAAAACTAAATGGATGCTCTTCAACCGATCGCTGCCCGCACCTGCCCGCCCGTCCAGCATCACTACTCTGGACGGTTCTAACTTATTGGACAACTACAAATACCTAGGTGTCTGGTTAGACTGTAAACTCTCCTTCCAGACTCACATTAAGCCTTTGCTAGGTAAAGCCCCGCCTTATCTCAGCTCACTGGTCACCATAGCAGCACCCACCAGTAGCACGCTCTCCAGCAGGTATATTTCACTGGTCACCCCCAAAGCCAATTCCTCCTTTGGCCGCCTTTCCTTCCAGTTCTCTTCTGCCAA
Source organism: Salmo salar (assembly GCF_965601325.2). Taxonomy (NCBI): domain Eukaryota; kingdom Metazoa; phylum Chordata; class Actinopteri; order Salmoniformes; family Salmonidae; genus Salmo; species Salmo salar. Next base: position 59,170,635 of record NC_138302.1, on the reverse strand, counting down.
TGACTGGAACGAATTCCAAATATCACTGAAGCTGGAGACTCATATCTCCCTCACTAACTTTAAGCATCAGCTGCCAGAGCAGCTCACAGATCATTGCACCTGTACATAGCCCATCTGTAAATTGCCCATCCAACTACCTCATCCCCATATTGTTATTTTTTATTTTGCTCCTTTGCACCCCAGTATCTCTACTTCCACATTCATCTTCTGCACATCTATCACTGCAGTGTTCATTTGCTAAATTGTAATTACTACGGCCTATTTATTGCCTTACCTCCCTAATATTACTTCATTTGCACACACTGTATATAGATTTTTTCTATTGTGTTATTGACTGTACGTTTGTTTATATGTAACTCTGTGTTGTTGTTTGTGTCGCACTGCTTTGCTTTATCTTAGCCAGGTTGCAGTTGTAAATGAGAACTTGTTCTCAACTGACCTACCTGGTTAAATAAAGGTGAAATAAAAAAAATAAAAAAAATAAATCTCACATAGCCGCCAGTACTGTGGAGCCTCTGAGCAAGTACAGTGATGTCTACAGTACTCTCTTGGTACTCTAGTAGTACAGTACTCTAATCACAGGAGGATGCTGAGGGAAGAAAGGCTCATAATAATGGCTGGCGCAGAGCAAATGGAATGGCATCAAACACATGGAAACCATGTGTTTAATGTATTTGATACCATTCCACTGATTCCACTCCAGTCACTACCACAGGCCCGTCCTCCCCAATGAAGGTGCCACCAACCTCCTGTGACTCTAGTACAGCACTGTGGAGTACTGTCGCTGTCATCAAGCTCTCCTCTCCTCTCCAGTGTCGCAGCGGCGCGGGAGTGCAGAAGGCAGTGCCGACCGGGACAGTCTGAGGAGTTGCACCTACTGCTGCAGGCCAGCAAGTCGCGTCTGAGTAGCCACAGACCCCGCCCCTCTGTCGCCATGGGGATACGTATGTTTCTATGGAGCCACCCAGAGCCGGCCCAGTCTGGCCATGAATGCAGAGTGATGTTATGACAGGCTGTGTCCACTAGAGGGACACAACCAGCCAGGCAGAGTTTCCAGGCACAAAAGACCATTTGTTTCCGTATCACTGAAACCAATACCAGTTCATCAACATTCAAACCACTACTACTTTCTTCTTCCCATTGTAATGTTTATTTTTCTTCTTCTATTGTTCCATTTGGATCATGAATCATCTGTATCTTTCCTGTGTTTGTTTCAGTTTTGATGCTTCCATCCCTATCAGAAACACTTCAGAGTTTATGAGTGAGTTGACTGCAGGACTCTGGATTGACTCTGTATTCTGGTTCAGACTGGGGTCGTAAAAAGTGCTTCTGGTTCGAGGCATCTGCATGCTTCGGTTGGATGATAAAATGTGAAATGTTTGGATATAAAAGGGAGACTTAAAAAAAAAAAAGAGGTTCACACTGAGATCCCTATGACAACAAACGGACTGTATAGCCTATCAGATTAATCCTATACACCTTCTCAGCCAATGAGCATGTCCATAGTAACCACACCCACTTAACATGTGAGTTGGGGCACATGGTTTGATGTTGAGACCATTTCAGTTAGGAGTAGTTTGCAAATAAACTCCACTTGATAAGGAATCAAGTCAGTTGTATGCATGACAACTCCATCTGCAAAGGTCCCTAAATGTTCTGATCATTTAAACGTGCCGCCGATTTTACACCCCTATCCTTCGTTGTGGGAGGGATCTCAGTGTGTGTTCACTGTCTGCTCTGTACTGTGCACCTCTCTCTTGTGGAAGAAGTATCGGTCTACCGTCTGCATGACCTGGTTATAATATGTTTACATGAATGATGATCAACATATAAATATTTTTAAAAAACACACGTGTATGATTATTATTACTACTCTGTTGTCCTGATCCAAAAACATATAATAATGTAATTCTGAATAATGTAATTCTGAATAATGTAATTCTGAATAATGTAATTCTGAAAACTATATAATGTGAAGTGAGAATCACCAGTCAGATGTTCTGTTGTTGACAACGTACGTATGCGCAGCACAGTCTGAACTGTAACTTTACCTTAACCTCTGCATTGTCCATATGATGGTCATATCTCTACCCCAGTGGCACACTGGCACCATTTCCCTGGTAACCATGTTGATTTAGTTGAAATTACAACTCTAGGATGTTCTATACGTCGTTGTGGGAGTCTATTTATTTGTTTTGTTCACTGAAGGTTTTGTAGTTTGTCTCAACCTACTGAATAACTCCTGGCCCCTCCCTTGCCCTGGTACTGTGTAACAGTTTTGATTGTAACATAAAACATGAGTGAACACGACAGACTTGAGTTAAAATACTATTTGAAATATTTTAAATACTTTGAGCGTTTGCTTAGGAGTGGAACGAGAAACCAGTTCTCTAACTGCAATGACAAGACAGAATGCAGTCTGATTAAAAATCTCAAAGTGCAGTGTTACTTGATATAATTACGGTTTCAACACATCAGTAAGGCTGACAATGGAGAGCCAACTGGGGAAGCCTGTTATAATCTGTTTTGTTCATGCCAAACGGCTGTTCAGATTGGAAACCAAATCCTTATTGTTTAGTTGAATCAGAGGTACTGCTAGCCAAAACCTTATCGTTGGACCTGGTTTAGGCCAATGGTGACCTGTGTTTGGTCCTTAGCAGTGACTTCATGAGGTTATAATTGGTCGAAAGATGTTGGCCAGTCATAGAATGCAATCATTCTGGTCTTTATAAGTGACTGACTGACTGTAGAGTGGAAAATATGCAAACCATGTGTGAAGGGCTTCATGTTATATGTTTGGTGTAGTTGCTGTTGATGACTTTGTTAATCTAATAACCTGAGTTCATTTGTTTGGTATAGACCTTCTGTTGAACCTTTCCTTGGTTTTGTTTCCCCTTGGTTCCGATTTGTAAAAAAAATAAACATATTTATTTGACTCATGACAAACATTTAAATGCATAAAGAAACACACACACACACACACACATATATATATATATATATATATATATATATATATACATATACATATACATGTATATATATACATATGTATATGTATATGTGTATATATATATATATGTATATGTGTATATATATATACATATATATACATGTATATATATACATATATATACATGTGTATATATATATATATATATATACATGTGTATATATATATATATATATATATATATATATATATATATATATATACATATATATATATATATATACATATATATATATATACACACATATATATATATATATATACACACATATATATATATATATACACACGTATATATACATATATATATATATGTATATACACACGTATATATATATATATATATACATATATATACATGTATATATATACACATATATATACATATATATATATATATATATATATACACACATATATATATATATATCTATATATATATAGTATATCCTTTTTTGTAAAAGCTGTTTTGAGCTACTAATGTATGGATGCAATGCATCATGGGTTATTGATCAACATGTATGAAAGGAGATAATGATTTGTACCATCGGAGGAGATATGATCGCAGGAAATGAAATTAAACTTCCTTGTCTATGCATTGTGTGTACTGTCATTTTACTGTCATTTTTTAAGAATTCAGTCAGGGTCACGTTCATTAGGCACCAAACAGAAGAAAACAGACAAACGGGTAGAGACTACACTTTCATTTTCTATTTTTTTGTTTTTTTACTTGAACGGTGAGGGTTATGGTATGTTATAATAATACCATCGGTAATACAGTATATGCGTTCTATTCTGCCATCTGATGGGGCAGTATGTACTGTATATACCTGAGTGTGGATAATAGAGGACGTATGGTACAACAGACATGGGATGCTGTCTTACGCTTGGGTCCAGATAAAATATAAAATGCACTTTATTGATGTTTAATGTCTCTTTTATTTATGACAAAGTACACGTTTCCAAGGACACTGTCATCCAAAGTGTTAAACATTATTATTCACTGTTGTCACTAGGTGAATTAGGTATGTTCTGTTGATTTGCATATAGAATGTGTACGTGAGAGGCTCAGGGAAAGACAGGACGGAACCATTATTTAAGAAATAACAGTCTTAGACCAGTTGTAAAACTGCTAATAATATAAAATGACTCTGAACATTTAGGACAGGCAAAAAATACTGTAAACTTATAAACAAACAAATAGGAAATGTAATATTAGTTTAGAAATACATCTACTGATACAGTATATCAACATATTCCACGAATACAATCACAATGTGAACACTTTATAGGCATGCAATTAAAAACGTTACAGTCACTCACGGTATGTAACTCAGTAAGATCCCTTGTTAAAGGGGTGCTCTCCCTCTCTCTCCGGGCCAGGGGTGGTTGGCATGAGAGACAAATGCCTAATCTAACGTCAAGTCTCTCAGAGGATGGGAGGGGCCAGCCACGTCCCAGATCTGTTTGTGCTGTACAGCCAGATCCTATGGTCGTTGTCATGGAAGATAATATTGAGTTGGCAAGACAACAAACAGATCTGGGACCAGGCTAGCAGGGAGTCGATCCCTAATTGGAACATATAAAGATGTTCTTCAAAAAGGCCAATTGGACAAGGGGTGGTTACCTTCAGGCAGTAGGCTCTTTCGGAGAAGACGTGTGGCCGATGACATGTTCAGGTACCAATCTGCACCATGCGTGCATCCATCTGTACTCCCATGCAGCTGAACTATGCCAAGCATACTATCCCACCAACTGTCAACCCAATCGAATAGCTCAATGTCACACAGTCTTCCTTCACCTCCATGTAGTCATGTATCCACACCATCCTATCCTTACCTCATGTAGATTCTAAAACAACCCCGCGCCACTCTAACCATACGTTACGCATCTCCCTGTCAGTCCTTCTAAACTACCTTCTCTCCCACATCCAGTATGGTGGTGCGTCTCAGGCTCTCTTTAACTCTGATGAACTCTGGGGAACTCTGCAGGCCCTCCTGCTGTGCCTTTAGCTCCCTCTCCAGCTGCAGGGAACAGATGGACACTGACAGTCATTGAATACAGAAGTAGATAGGACTGCATACTATGTGTATGTACAAGTTTCAACCCAACAGGACACCGTATGTAAAGTTCGCAGGAACTGAAAAAGTCATGTCTGCTTTGACTCCATCATACATTTTAATAATGAGCATTGTATGTAAATGAGCTACTCATGCATAAGTGAAGCTGTGCGCAGTGCGAAACATGTCAACTTTGACAAGTCAGACAGACGCAAAAGCAAGGGGCTGGATTCAAGCCGTAATCGCCAAAGTATTGTGGAAGCTCCGCGTCAACATTTGCCGACATGCACAGCGTTTACCGCAAAAGGCCATCTCCGCCACGTTGACATGAAGCATACCAACCTCCTCCAGCCTCTGGTGCCTCTTGAGCAGTTCCTGTTGGAGAGGAGACCGCTTCTTCTTCTCCTCTGCCTCTCTCCTCTGTTTCATCCCCTGTTCCCAGTTCCTCTGTTCCAGAACACGCTGGAGCTCCGGCTTCACCTCCAGACAGGGACCTCTGACAGAGAACAAATAGGACTGATGAAGCGCGTTTGCAGCTATGTGCAGCGCGCACGCTTGGGCTAACCTGTGAAAGCCCTACCTCTTGTGTGTCATCCTTAACTCCCTGTGGAGCTCCTGGTGGCTCTTGGAGACTCTGACCAGGTTGGGGCGCTTCTTGGGCTGGATGATAAGATCTCTGCCCTCCTCCCCCTGACTCTCTGGCTGAGGTGGGGATCCACCTGACTTCCCCTGCTCTTGGTCCTCTGCACGTTGACCCTGCTCTCCATCCTGTTCTGATAGCAGGTCGGCGTGGGCTGAGGCTGGGGGACAGAGACAAAGTCAACTTGAATGTTTTGCCTGAGCTCACATCCTCGTTTTTAAAACATGTCCATAAGCCTCGTATTAAGACAGGAGCAGAAAATGATGACAGAGGTTACATCACTTAGTAACATTACACATTACACAACTAAAATCATGTCCCTTTTCCCCGCTGGCCAGACACACTCCAGTTGCATCATAGCAGCAGAATCAGCTAAACGGGTCATTTTGTTCTGTTTATAGCACCACAGCTGTTTGTTATGGGAGAGAGGTTCGTTATGGTGTGTTAAGCTTATGATCTATTCCTTGGCATGGGCAACAGTGATCCATTAGTAGCCTAGACCCAGATCTGTTTGTGCTGTCATGCCAACTCCTATGGTTTTTGAAATGGGAAACATCATAGGAGTTGACTGTACAGCACAAGCAGATCTAGGACCAAGTTAGGGCATTAACTATCTCCATATCAGAACTACATAGAACAACAGGTGTCCTATTGCACCAACTCATTGTGCACATGTGGTGGTTATACATTTCACTATCAAACTCCAAGGACCATATTTACAAAGTGTTTGCATAAATACAAAGTTTGCCTCCGTGATTTTCCAGAGGGATTGAAACATGACCATCAACACCCATCAACCCAATATCGAATCATTTATTTATGTATAAATTAATGATGTACTCACAAACCCAACACATGATGCCCTTTTTACACCAATCATCAATCAGTTCCTATGAAAAGCTACTCTTTAATGCAGTTGTTTCTCTCACTGTGAAATTATCTACAGGTCCCTTACCTGACTTGACCAGTCCCTCTCTCTGCCTTCCTGGTGTTCTGTTTGGGATGACACTGCTAGTATCCATCTCTTCTATGTAGCCCAGGGCCCGGCTAGTGATAAGTAAGCTAGCAAAGCTATCACTGGCACTATGAATCCAGAGGTCTGGCCAGAGCTGGGCTGGGTCTGGGAGTGTACCTCCACAGCCACTCCCTGCTCCACTACCCTAACAGCGCTGTCTCCATTCCACCTCAGCCCCGCCTCCAGCCCTGGCCACACCTCTAGCCGCCAGTCAGTCACATGACCGCTCAGGTTGTCCTGTAGCCTCGCTACTGACCCCTCTCTCTCCATGCATCATCTCCTCTTTCCCTCCTCCTCTCCTCTCTTCTTCCTCCTCTCCTCTCTCCCTCTACCATTTCTTCCTCTCCCTCCTCTACCCTTTCTCCCGCTCCCTCCTCTACCCTCTCTCCCGTCCCGTCCCTCCCCTCAACTTCACTTTGTGACTTTGATCCCTCCACTCTCTTTCTCCCCTCCTCTATCTTTCTCTCTCTCTCCCCTCTCCCTCCTCTCTGCTCCGTGCCTCGCCCTCTAGGTTGGATTATCCAGGGGCTCAAGCCCCGCCCTGTTTAAACCTCCTCACTGGAAGCCAACCGCCGGACCTATTTACATAATTACACCCATCACAATATGGTTGGGGATTTACAGTATCACAAAGCACCTCCACACGCCTCATGGTAGAGAGACACTACAGGCTGGTGTCCCGGACACAGATTACGTCTAGTCCCGGACTAGGAAGGACTTTCAATGGAGATTCTCCATTGAGCATGCTTTTTCTGTCCGGGACTATTTTTAATCTGTGTCTGGGACAACTGCCCTACATCTTCATTGTCCAATGACAATACAGGTAGATGTTAAGTGATCCATTCTTCTTCTATTCTAATTGGATAACAGATTGTTCTCACCTGTTCCCTTCAGAGGTGTTCTACTTCTTGTGGGAGAGAGTTGGAGGTGATGTTCACTCTGTCAACAGATAAAACACAATCAACCACATGAGAAACTGTCAGAGAAACTGTCAGACCAAGGAATACAGTAGCATGTATCACAGTAATGTCGTTCCCAGCCCCCCCCCTCTCCTTCGCCCTCTCCCCCATCTCCCACCATCTCCTTCCCCCTCTATCTCCCCCACTCTCTCTCTCCCAGTAATACCATATTTTTCACAACATTTTGAATGGTCTAATTTCAAGGATGTCTTTCATAAGGTGATCACAGCCTACTCATTTTGAATGTCCCAATGGACAATCAGCTCAACAATGGTCCTTTGTTGTTTGTGTTAGACCAGACGTGAAGGGGCAGCTACAGACCCAGATGACCAGTGAACTGAGAGGAGAGGCCCTTGTGACATGAAGGGGCAGCTACAGATCCAGATGACCAGTGAACCGAGAGGAGAGGCCCTTGTGGAGGCATGCCATCCACTTCATTACCGACAAAACCACAAACAACAGGCCTTAGTTACTGGCAATAACGTTCAATACAATTTTTTATTTTTTTTTATACAATATGAAGCCTTGTTAAGAGGAGCAATATACAATCAGTGGCCAGTTTATTAGGGCAAATCCATCTAGTACCGGGTCAGACCCTTATTTGCCTCCAGAACAGCCTGAATTCTCCAGGGCATGGAAACATTACTCAATTGGTATCAAGGGACCTAACGTGTGCCAGGAAAACATTCCCCACACCGTTACTCCACCGCCACCAGCCTGTACCATTATTTTACCAGGCAGGATGTGGCCATGGACTCATGCTGCTTACAGCAAATTCCGACTTTGCCATCAACATGACGCAACATGAATTGGGATTCGCCGGACCAGGCGTTGTTTGGTGATACCGTGCCCATTGGAGCCACTTCTTCTTGTTTTTAGCTGATAGGAGTGGAACCCGATGTGGTCGTCTGCTGCAATAGCCCATCTGTGATAAGGACGACAAGGACGTGTGTACCGAGATGCCGTTCTGCACAGCGCTGTTGTACTGAACTGTTACTTTACTGTTTGTGGCCCGCTTGTTAGCTTGCACAATTCTTGCCATTCTCCTTCGACCTCTCATCAACAAACTGTTTTCGCTCACAGGACTGCCACCGACTGGATGTTTTTTGTTTGTCACACCATTCTTGATAAACCTTAGACACTGTCGTGTGTGAAAAGCCCAGAAGGCCGGACGTTTCTGAGATACTGGAACCGTCGTGCCTGGCACCGATGATCATACCACGCTCAAAGTCGCTTCAGTCACTCGTTTTGCCCATTCTAATGTTCAATTGAACAGTAACTGAATGCCTTGATGCCTGTCTGCCTGCTTTATATAGCAAGCCACGGCCACGTGACTGTAGGAGAATTTTCGTGAACTGGCCACTGAGTGTATTTCAGATTAAATTCTGCTGCTGGACATACTGCTGCAACAGATTAAAAGCAAGTCCAACTTTGTTTTAAATGAAAGCTAAACAGAATCTGGTGGTTCATTGCAATCGTCTACATGTACATATGTTGCCTGAGGTGGAGGTCAGCCAGACAGCATCTCTTATGGCCTGAGTTTGGAGGATCTTTGCCCCTTCAAAGGCCAGCATACCAATAGTTCAAAGAAAGGAAATCTGCATTTCAAACAATGATAATGCCTCACTACCACTGATGTGGTAAACAGCTGAGAGACGGGGCTAGAGAAATGTAACCACTCTAAAAACTCATGGACAGAGCTATGGATACAAGGACTGACCATCCATGATATCAACATTATAGTTTTGACTATGGGCTCTACTCAGTCTGTATCACTGAAGCGTTACAGATTGTGTGCTGGAAACGTAAAGGTCATTTCAGATTGAGACGAAATATGCAATGTTTACTGTAAATGCAGTCTCCGCTAACGCGGGAACATTGCCTTTCAATTTCAATCACACTGTAACGCTCAATTATCTGCGATACGGATTGAATAAAGACATTTTTTTGAGGCTGTACAGTGGTTGTTTACATTTACAGTACATTGTTCACAAACAAAGAAGTAAAACAAGCTCACATTTTGGGTTCGGATGGGGTACGACAATTGAATGTAAGCTCATGAGGCATCTATAAGTCATACTCAGAAAAAAAAAATCTATAGGTATTAAATATCATTAATTGAAAAGTTAAAACATGTATGTCGCAACAGCAGATACGTTTTCATTAAATATTGAAGGGGCTGGCTAACTTTATACACAGCAACTCTACCTATTGGCAGTGGTGTACTGGTATTTGAAGCTTCTTTGTCATTTTGTCCTGATCCACCACTACAAATGTCTAAATTGAAATGGTACCGCCCAACCCGGATACTAACATGATCAGCTATTGACTAAGGGAGTGAATTTAACTCATTATAAAAGGTTACATGGACAAAATCGGACCTCTGAAATGAAAACGGATGGCCCTCCCTTCAGCAAAATATATTTTACCTAAACCCTCCCTGAGCGCTTAAAGAAAAAAAAGAAGTGACCATCCCCTATACCCAAAATAGTCATTAAAACAAAACATCCTTACCATTTACCTTCATTTCCAGGACAGACTAGAGCCTTAGATATGCCATTTTAGAAATTGTTCTTCATCCTTTAAGCATTACATGGCAACGCATGGATTCTATTAGCACACAGGGCTGTGGGCCAGGTTGAGGCTTCGCAGACCACTGTGGACAATGGTAGGGGTGGAAAGATCTCCTTTATTGTAAAAGCATTGCATGAATCTATCATCTTATTTGCAGGTCCGAGAAATAAAAGTATTTTATGCAATTCTACGTAATTGTACATATTAGCAGAATATTTTATAATACCACACAAATTACCTAAATTACAGGCAAAAATTAGATAGAGAGATATGATAAAATGGACACATAGGCCTATTTCCCAATGCCAAATCAAAATTGCCCCTGTTTGCAAATAATTCAATCTGAGACATCATTAGGAATCTGAGCATGGTACTTTCAAAATTTAGGCCTACCTTTCCACCCCAGATGCAGAAAAATGTAAGCTTCAACTTCCAGATGCAGAAAAATGTCAGCTTTAACTGCCTGGCTACTCTTGGCTTAACCCAATGAGAGAAGGTCAAGAAGTGTTTCCCTAGAAGCTGTCTGGGTTTAAACATCTTCTACTGTACAGACAGTGAATAGCTTAACCAAATGATAGTGACAGAATTAGATTACTTCCCAAGCAAAGTCAAGTTTTTGTCTCCTCGGCTATAGAATGTTGTAGCTCAGCCTCTGAATGAAAAGAAAGGAAACAACGATATCCCCATATGCATCGGAGTGACATCTTACGTGGGTACTTTACAGCTTGTTTCTAGCATAAAGCATTGTGGACCAACGCGCTGTTATAAATCACTTTATATCATCAGATCTGTTTTATTTTCTTAAAAAATCTTAAGCTGACAAGGGGTAGGCCTGTGCTTTTTGCCATTTTCTGAAATTGAAAAAGCATGACCCTCACCGATTTTCCTCCATGTACCCATTCTGTCCATTTGGATCCATCCCTAACAGGAGAAGAGTCTATAATCTTGTTGAGCTGTAGTATTGTAAGAGTTCAGTGAAGATAATACCAACATGATGTCATCTAAATGAATATCAGGAGAGTGTAGGCTATAATCTTGTTGAGGTTTAGCAATAGCATCACTGTTCAAAAGGAATTGACCAAAACCCTGCTAATGGATACGAGGAGAGTACGTGTGTGTACATCTGGTTGAGCTGTAGAAATGGCATCTCCGTTGGTTCAATGCTCTTTAGATAATGAGGTTGTAATTGCCACTGATTGGCTAATCTCTGGGAGAAGATGTTGTGCGTAGACCATTATTGTGACACAACAGCAGGACCTTCGCTCTGGGGTAAACACGCTGCTCTTACCGGGTCTAGTCTACGTGTTGTTTCACACAGACACACAATTCTTTTGGGTTACTTACAAAGCTTGAAGGTCCAGACAAAACCTACTGCGCCTCTTTCAATTGCTGTCAGAATCTTTCAGAAGGTTCCACTGGGCACAGACGTCAATTCAACAGTTATTTCACATTGGTTCAACGTCATTTCATTGGTTCATCCAGTGTGTGCTCGGTGGGTTTCTACGGCTCATTTGAACTGTTGTCAAGTTTGTAAATAGCCATTGAAGCAACTCTGGCCAAAGAGGGAAACCAAACGTTTCTGTTATTCTTTATTCTATGAAACAAGTTCGATGAAAGATGTTCATTGAGACAGACATTAACTTTCAATCTGGTTGCGGTTCAAAACATGAATTACAATTACCTCAGGTTTTCTAGCTCACAAGTGTCATAGACCTTCAGACCTTTTTTGGGCTTACAGACACATCAAAGTTAATTCGAATAGTTGTTTAACATTGCCAGTCTACTAACATAATGCATGTCTCTGCAGCACCACCCTGCAAGCTGACCATGTGACCTGAGATTTGTCAAAGTCCAGTGGCGTGTCAAATCAGAAGTGAAGAAATGAGGAAGGAAACATAATATAGTTACTTACTTTCTTTCCGTGGGTGACTCCCATGGCCTCAGGATGAGCTGAGATCCTCGGCAAGAGTAGGTGAGTCTGTACAGCTCCTGAAGTTTCACTTGTTCTGAAGTTTCACTCGAGCTGGTCTCTAGTGAAGGAGAGGAGAGCGGGGAGGAATGGACTCCCCCAGGACCAAGGACAAGTTGACAACCCTACCCTTATCTAATGAGTGACACCAGTCTCTGAGAGGGCGCATTAAATCTAGGGGATTCCCCAGTCGTTCATCACACCAAGCCCGTCAACAAATGAGAGCAACAGAGGTCTGCCTCTTTAGGAGTGGGGGAGGAAGAGAGCCTAGAGAAAGAGAGAGGGGTGAGAAAGGGGGGTAGGTGGGGAGAAGGTTGAGAACGAAAGAGAAAGGGAGCAGTTGATATTTTGGTTGAGAGGGTAAGAGATTGAAGGGAAAGGAGAGAACTGAGGAGAGAGAGAGAAAGAAGAGTGAGGGTCGGGGTTTGTGAGAAAGAGAGAGAGGGAAACAGAGACAAAGGGAGGCAGAGATAAGATAATTAAGAAGAATAACATTAAAGAAAAAAACTCCTGACCACCTGTTCATGGATAACCGGTGGTCCCCACTCACCAAAGCTTAAGGGGGGTCCAGGGCAGATTAGGCTAATTGAGGTTGACGGAGCAGCCGGTTTGCATACGGTAATGGGGGGCGTATTGGTGCTCTATGCAGCCAGGGAAGGTCTAGCTGGCCACTACACCATTCATGTATGTATTTAACCTAGGTAATCCACTCACTAGCAATTGCCACTGCTATCCAAGGTGTCCTTAGCCTGGGTGCCAGTCTGTTTCATTGTCACGCCAAACATGCTCATGTGTGGCATGATAATGAGTGACAAGGAATTCACATTATAGCACAAACAGATCTGGAACCAGGCTAGGGAGTCCTGGAAAATACCAACAACAGGGATTAGGTAGAGATGGAAGGCAGCATGCCATCTATTTAGTCAACCAATGAGAGGTGCCTCCCTCACAAAATAGTTGTGCTAGCACGCTAAACACACAAAAGTGAATGAGGTAAGTAATTTCTCCAGGGAAAAGTGCGATGCTACACTAAAGACAATGCATTTCAAGTTAGGCCCAGGATTATGACAATACTAAATGTACAGTATAATTCATGAACTGTAGTTCATTAAAAATCCCATAGAGGGAACCCAAGCTTCATTATTTAATTTGAAACAACTCTCATTCCACAAATACATCTCTCAAATTTCTTAAAAACACATTTTTTTATTGTTTTACATACTTTGAAATTCCTCTATTTTGCCAAAAAAATCTGTAACCATAATAATCTGACATGAAAAAAAACAATGAATGCCCAGTCTTAACAGAGAAGTTGTTCCTTATTGTTGAGTGATCCTGATAGCGGTTTGTTTGATCTGTCAATCATCAAGCCAGTCCGGATCCATTTTCATAGGACGTCTATCAAGGCCTGTTTTTATAAAACATCTCATATAGTATGAGTGCCGATTCAGGATCTGTTTAGCCTTTGACATAATAATGAATAACAATACATGGACAGGATGGACATGATTCCAGATCAGTATACTCGGAGATCTCTGTATGGGATGTCTAGTCAGATCTTCCTGGGGAAGCAGCCGGCTATTTCCACCACCTCTGGCCAGTTTCCGTAAATGTTGGTCTTCTGATTATTGGCAGCCAGCTGAACAATAGAAGATAGGAAATCATCACACTGTAGTTTCATCAAAGAACCTGTCACACTATATACTATCTGCTTTATTACAAAAGTAGAGAGAGATTATAGTACATACTATACATATAGTATGTACTGTCTATACTATTACAGTATAGACAGTACTATTGTGTAGTAGTATTGCAAAAATGTAGCTGGACAGAATAAGGACTTTATATCGATTGATCTTGATATTTGCAGTAGACAGTGTCGATGCAACAAATGCTCTCTCACCTTCTCAAAGGGGCTTTTCTGTTCTGTCCCAGCGCCTCCAGCAAAGACCCAGCTGTCTCTGAATTTCACATCCTTGATACTGCTGCTTCCCAGTCCCGCAAATATGTTCCTGATTTCATCAGTCATCCTGAGGAGAGATTGACGGTCAGAGTGGACATGTGACTGTTCTAATTTGAAAACAGGATGTAAAATGAATATTGATTTATGAATGTTGGAATTTATTTAAACTAGAAATGGGCACCGATATGGAAAATCTATATCAGTTGCATTTTTTTTCTTGATACGATATAGCGGTTTGCAAAAAAACAACATTACAACTGTCTCTGCTCTGGGAAGTCCAGACATCTGTTTGTGGTTTGCTCATTGGACCAGGTGTGAATGTTCTGGGAGCCTAACCTACCCACCCAGTCTGAATACAATGGGAGGCCCATCTACCGAGTGATGACTCAGCAGGCATGCTACGAATACTAAGTAGGCAGCCTGTGAGAAGGTCTGTGAGAGGGTTTTGTGCATACAGGAACAGCCATTTATGCTTTTTTTTTTACATTATAGTGTAGGTTAACAGGAAGGATAAACCAAAATCACAATATGCCTTGCTCATATATTAACATCAAACGATATATCGATATCATATCAAATGATTGATATTGGTGCCCACTGCCCACCACTAATTTAAACCTACTTTGTCGCTGCATCATCAAAAGATGCCACCAGAACAATCATTCCGGGTTTAATCGTCTTTAAGAAGTCCAAGATGGCCTTTGTTTCTTTTTGGAGAAAGTAGAAGAAAAAAAACGAAAAAAAACGGTAGTTTAGATGAAAAAAAAGAATACAATTTCTATCTTTACATTTCCATCAGAATATAGAATGCATGTCGCTTTTGCATCCTAATAAAAAGCTCTGACGAAGGCCTTGAGGCCGATACGTAAAACTTAATAAAGAGCAGTGATACCCCCACGCTGCTCTTGCAAGTATCTTATTCAATTGTTACCATGTACCTGCAACAACGATAGCTCAGATGTGCGATTGCCTTTAGAATTTTGCATCCTTATAACTGCCCTTACCTCCAGAGTACATGTTAAAGTAGTCAAATTTTTCGATCTTCCCATTTTCACCTTAGAAAACAAGAAATGCACATTGCATAACGAGTCAGGCATGCCTGATCCCATTTCTCACAATCCAATCATTCACTCCATAGCAGTGTGTCTATGTGCATCACATCTTATGTGTGGTGAGGTTAGGAGAAGCTGAGCTCACCATTCACCAGCACTAGGTTCAGGCCTGGTCCCACGTTGTTCATCACACCACTCATAACACTATGGAGATGAGTCACATGTCACAAGACTGTAAACACAAGAGCTGGAGTAGCAATCACATGTGCAATAGCTGAAGTGCCATGGAAAAGTTTGGTGAAAATATCCACGTTTAAATTCGGGACACGTTTAAAGTAGGGATGGGCTGCATTAAAATATTTCTGTCTTGCTCACGAGCTTATATGTCCATTTCTGTTAACAATATGAATGTAAGTTGGTTAAGAACATACGTACATGTTACCATCAAAGCAGATCTTTGGGCCCACAACAGTCGCTGCTCCACTCCTGATTTGAAAGGCAAAATGGTCGATAGGACAGTTTTTGGAAAGGCTGCATTTTGGATGCGAGGTTTCGGGCACAGCTGACAAATACAGGCACAGATAGATATGTGTTGAAATGATATATTTACAAACCAAAAGAGAAAAACAACATACTCATCAAGCTGTGACACCACATCCTTATGATACGTCTCATATACAACCAGTCAAGCAACCTACAGTACCAGTCAAAAGTTTGGACACACCTCCTTGTTCTAGGGTTTTTCTTTATTTTTACTATTTTCTACATTGTATAATAATAGTGAAGACATCAAAACTATGAAATAACACATTTGGAATCAAGTAGTAACCAAAAAAAGTGTTAAACAAATCAAAATATATTTCAGATTCTTCAAAGTAGCCACCTTTTGCCTTGATGACAGCTTTGCACACTCTTGGCATTCTTTCAACCAGATTCAAGAGGTAGTCAAAATATATCTACAATGTAGGAAATAGTAAAAATAAAGAAAAACTCTTGAATGAGTAGATGTGTCCAAACTTTTGACTGGTACTGTGTGTAGACGGAAACCTCTTCTGATGTGATTCAAAGTGTTACACATGATACAAAGTTTAAATGAATGCAAAGTTTAAAAAAATCATATTATGAGAGACATAATTCATATGTAGGACCCCCCTCCTACGTCTCTCTCCTAGATCTGATGAAACAGAGTACTGGGTTACTTTCAAGAAGTGAGGGAGGAGGCTGTGAATGGCTAAAGATTACTGACTGATAGGCGACTGAGGGTTCTGATACATGTATCAGGGACAAAGAGAAAACTTCAGACATCATAAGAGACACTTCTGAACTGTCTGTATCACTTTGAAGTTCAACTATTTACTTCGTAATAAAATTATTCCTGCAGAATATTTTACTTAGGAGAAAGGGTCAAATTCTACTGTATTCAGCATTTGGCATGTATTGAATATTCGGCATGTTCAGCTATGAAGATTGATTGATACTATTAAGATAGATGGGGAAATAGCTGAAATGGAAATGCTTGAAACACTTACCAGCAGTGACTACAGTTGCTCTTTGAGCTCCTGAAATAAGAGAAACACAACACTGTGCTATTATACTGAGGGGAAAAAAACGATTAAGTAGAGGGCAAAAGAGATACACAGAAATAGATATGGAGAAAGAGTGATCTTACCAAAGATATGTTGTTGTAGAACCCTGGCTCTCTGATGGATGTAGGCTGGGTTGGTAAAGATTCCCCATATAACGAGGATAACGATGAGGAAAGTAACAGCATACACAATGCCTAGCAACCACAACAACACATACACGTAAGATAATGCAAATTCCACACTCAATCACATTTAACTTATTCAAAATATTCCCATACCATGCAAAAACAGAGCTCTCACCTCTTGGTCTCATCTCAACAGCCAATTAGAAGACAATTCCTTGGTATTTTGGCAGTTCTTTACACTGAAAGAAGAGATTCCTGAAGTATTTCCTGACAGCCTGGCGTTCTCTCCTCTGTCATGCTGTATAGCTCAAGCAACAGTCCCCACTTCCACTGTCATCCTGTAAAATCTACAGCAGTGTTCAACCTCAATAGAGAACCAAGAGTGATTATCCTGTAGCCTATAGTATAGAGTAAATGCCAACACTCCTGTAAGGTACATTGTGAAACCAGGACATGGTAATATGTCCACACCCACTATATAAACAAGATGGCCACACCGAGAAGGACACGACAACGGATTGGCTTTTGATCAAACAATACAACACAATGAGACCTTTCACCTGAGAAAGGCAGCTTTAGCAGTTCTATTTACTTTTGCCATACCTTTACTGTCCTCTAGTGTTGAAATCAAACGCCTAACGTAGAACACAGCAGTGTGACTGGGAATGGGCCAATGGACAAGAGGGCATGCACTGGCCTGATGGCATTATTGTTACTGGAATCGCTCTCTTCCATGATTCATGATTTATTACCCTTTCATTACCCTTTGGATTGTTGGTTTATGTGATTAGCATACACAGGTGTGGGGGTGTGGTTGATAATGACGTGTCCCTCATGCCAGATGAGCAGAGTGTCTCTTTATTTACAAGCACTGAAGAAGCTCACAGTAGCGGTACTGTACATTATTTAATGTCAAAGTGCAGAACGGCAAACACAAAACAGAACTGCAAACACGTGCTTCTACACCTGCATTGCTTGCTGTTTGGGGTTTTAGACTGGGTTTCTGTACAGCACTTTGTGACATCAGCTGATGTAAGAAGGGCTTTATAAATACATTTGATTGATTGACATATTCATTTTTGCTCAGGGGGAAATACATTTATACAACATGTTTATATAATATAAAGAAGAAAATAAAAAACGAAAAACATATGCACTCACTACTGTAAGTCGCTCTGGATAAGAGCGTCTGCTAAATGACAAACAAGAACAATAATTAAAGGACGTAAGCACAACAGCTTGTCTTAAAGACAAAACCTGGGCAGCTGTGTTAAGTTAACATAGTATAACATACTTTACATTAAATGTGTGAATAATACTTAAAGATGACACAACAATACTCAACAACTGAAACAGTGCTTGAAGAGGTCAGTAACAAATAGAAAGATTTGATTGCGGTATACAGTGCAGACACAGCTTCTATACTTGTGAAGAATGATTATTTTGTTCTGCTAGCCATTGGTATCGGTTATACAATTAAAAATATTATTAACAGTACAGATGTGTAGAATAAGGTACGCATGTCATGACAACAATTCCCTGAATTAAAACAAGCATCAGTGGATAATAGCACTGTTGTAACTGGATTCGGGAGCATGTAGACTGGAAGGGGTGCAAGGAGAAGAAGAGGTTAACAGCTTAGCGAATGCACGCACGCACGCACACACACACACTTCACAGTCGACCTCAGCTAACCTGAGCGCAGAGAAGTGTCATCCGAGTGATGATTCACTCCAACATATCCTGTTGGAGGGGAGAAAAGAGAAGAAAGACACAACTAGATCTCTTATCACAGCAAAAACACCCAGAAGCCCTGAAAAAAATATATAGTAGGCTAGGCCTATGAAATGTTTAGCAGCCAAGTACTCGTATAGCCTATGGTATAACTTAGGTGTTGCCAAAACGTTTCAAGTCTCTAAAATGTAATTTTCTCCACCCCCTGATTAAGACAGCTGTTCTGGAGTACACTATAGTGGCTCAGGGGTAATGCTTCCCCAAGATGCAAATCTAGGATCAGCTTCTCTTCCCCCAATCCTAACCTTAACCATCAGTAGGGAAAATGCAAAACTGACCCAAGATCAGCGTCCTGGGGCAACTTCACCCTACACCACTATAGTGACGTGGAGGATGACAGGGACACAGGACCAGGTCCACCAACCTCATCAGAGTCCTCCCCCAGTGTGTAGGGCCCGGGCCTGTCCTCCTCCTCCTCCGTCCCTCCTGGCCCCTCAGCCTCCATCCGCCTCAGCACTGAGTACCTGTATGTGGCCTCGCTGAAAAGAAAACACTGTTTAACATTTACATGATTTATTATTGAGACTATGACTTAAGCAGCTCATTATGATAGTACCCTGGGCACTACACCTGATACGCAAGTTTACTCAGTGATGAAATAACATAAAATTAGCATAATGGACAACCTCGTGAAAGCAATCATAAATCCTTAAAAGGCTCCATTCATATTGACACGCAGCCAACATCCAGAATACTGGACCTCCAGGCAGGCAACATGTTTGATGTTGTCTTTCATGACATTAAGATCTATAATGATCTAAAATAGAAAGGCCAACACAGCTCTATTGATGATCCATATCAATATCACAAATACCTGCGGGGAAAGCAGTATTTTCTGATGATAAAAACTGCAGCAAGAACTGCAGTAAATGTAACGAATATCACAGCTGCAATGACCCCCGGGTGCAGTCTTGCCTATTGAACGACAAAGATATGGAATTTAATTTGAGAAATGAAATGTCACAAATGTGATTGCCATTTAACCGAATGCCATTGGTGTGCGCATATGTACAACTGTCAACAACGATTACATTGACAGACAACGGATATGCTATAGCTACTTCACCTGTTGAGTTGACGACTTGGTGGGGGTGACACTTCTCATATGGATCCCATTCCTGTCCTCCGATAACTTCTGGGTTAAAGATAAACTAGTGGTGGGTCTCCCACAAAGTGTTTGTTGAATAAAGAAAATAAGAAATAGTTTTAAAACATTAGAAACTATTTTTCTTGAAGTCATCGCCATTATTGTTTACTTCCTGGTTGGGTTTTTCACCTGTTTACGTGGAAACGAAAGGCTTTTCTGATTGGAGGAGGTGGAATGCCTTATTTAGGGAAGTTCGAGAGGACAAGATTGTAAAGGTAGGCTATATTGCGTGATTGAGTTTTGCATGTTCCTTGAATGGAGAAAAGTACAAATTCCATGAAACAGCTGCATATATTGTAGGAATATTTTGGGGAAAAATTGTCCGAATTTTTTTTATAATCACATTTACATTTTAGTAATTTAGCAGACGCTCTTTCTTGAATAGGCCTACCTCAGTAGTATATTTATTATACTTCTTAATATTAATATTGCACTAAGAATTACTTTATTAGATGATTGCTCATGATTTGGGTCAGACTAAATCATGGGCCGGTGCCACCAACTGTTAGTCTGATGCCCTGTAATAGTAATTAACACTTACTGTTGATTCAGGGGAACACATCTGACAGGCACTCCTCTGCAATATAGCCTAATTCATTGGCTTGGCTTTTATAACGTATAAGGCTTAAGCAGACAGGCAAGACAGACAGACAAACAGAGAGGTGCGGACTGGGAGAAGAATTTGGCCCTGGCATTGTATCCACACCAGCCAACGTCACTGTGTGCGCCGCCAACTCGCCATATCTGTCTCAGCATCTTCTCTGCTGTCACTCTGTGCTTCTTCTTGTTCTCTGTTAAGTGCAATATTAATATTAATGTATTAATATTAACCACTTAAACCTAACTGGGAGTCTAACCACTAAGTCTAACCACTTAAATTGAACAAAGGACAAAAACATTTGAGCCAAGGATAAAACAAACACGTTTAATCACAAATATGTGTAGAGGACACACGACACACACACTACTGCATACACACTATACAGTACAGAACACTTAAAAAAGTCACTGTATAAACAATGAATTACAAGAGCATCCTCACCATTCCATATTAAATACAACCGAGGATAACAGAATGGTATAAATATTTTCTAAGGCTCATTAATAGTTCAGAAAAGCGTAATTAAGTAAAAATCTATTTTTCCAGCAGTGAACATGCCTGTTCAGTTCTTTTCCTGCATTTTGCTCATCAAAAATCTTGATGAATTAGACCAGCTCATAGTATTTCCCAGACTGGGGATCAAAGTAGCAGTTAAGAGAGGGATCATAGAGAAGATTCAGGTACTCCTCCTCATCCTCATTTCCTCCATTCACTGATCCGTCAGCCCCTGAAACACAAACAGGAGGAACATGCAGTCATGACATACCATAACATGCACATACACCGTTATGGCTCCCTACTATTACAATTTCCAACACCTTAACTGGTTACATTAAGAGGTCCAACCATTTTTATTTCCTTTGTCATTTTTTTTCTTCTCAGAAGTGCCAAACCTTTTGATGAGATTGCAAAGGTGGCGTTTACATTTTTTAAATGTAACCTTTATTTAACTAGGCAAGTCAATTAAAAATAAATTCTTATTTACAATGATGGCCTACCCCGGCCTCCCCTAACCAGGACGACACTGGGCCAATTGTGCACCGCCCTATGGGACTCCCAATTACGGCCGGTTGTGATACAGCCCGGGATCAAACCAGGGTCTGCAGTGACGCCTCTAGCACCGAGATGCAGTGCCTTAGACCGCTGCGCCACTCGGTCATTTAGCTCGCTACATTATAAATTACTCCCCATATATAAATAGAAGAGTACAACTGAACCAGAGGAGGCTGGTGGGAGGAGCTATAGGAGAACGGGCTCATTGTAATGGCTGAAATTGAATAAATGCAACGGTATCAAACTAGGGTTGTAAAGCTACCTGGAATTTACCAAAGTTTTGTAATTAACAGAAAATCTATTCTAATTTTGGTACTTTATACCTGAATAACTTTTAAAAAATTAATATATACTATTAATCTATTATATCTGTGTCCATATTGTCCATGAGTTTCTAGTGGATAGACCATATCGTTCAAGAGAAATAGCCTAATTAATGAAAAAGGCATCTAATCAACAATGGTATTATTTTCAATTAACTCTGCAACTCTTCTAACTATTGACTGTGTTCACAACTGCCACCAGTTTGACGCCAAAATATTGACATCAAATACATATTAACATAGTAAAATAAATAAAATGTGTCAAAAAAAATATAAAGGATATTTCATGCTGAAGCTCTCATATTAAACACCAATGGTGTTCACTAAGTTGATGGTTTATATTTAAGATAATGTTTTACAGCTTTGTCATTCTATTTTTATTTTAAAATCATCTTATTTAATATATTTTACATGTGATAAGGCCACAGAGGGCCAGAGATTATTACAGACACCTGTGATAATTTGAAGTACCCAAAAGGGCCACTAGATGTCTTGTGAGAGATTACATAAAATCCTTGAAATATACCAAAATTCTGGTAGTTTACTGGTAAACATAGAAAGTCTCCAATAATATACCCTCTTGTTGCAACCCTATATCAAACACATCTAAAATATGGAAACCACGTTTGACTCTGTTCCATTTATTCCATTCCAGAACATTACAATGAGCCCATCCTCCTATAGCTCCTCCCACCAGCCTCCTTTGGACTGAACAAGCATTCTGATTTCCTCTGAGGAAATATTCCTTTTGGTGAGAACTGAACAAGACCCTGTATGAACTGTAAGTGCACGACTGAAGAGACTGCCAACACCAGACCTGAGCAGTGTAAGCCATGAATCTGTACCCGTACTACCCTGTGAACAGAACTATTTAGTGGAATTAAATGGTTCCTGGGAGGCTGTAAGGGTCTGCTGACCTTGGGACCCAGGTGAATCTTAACTTCTCCTCTGCCATTTCAGACACTCTCTTCACATCAATCAGCACAGCCACGTTTAGGATCCTCATACCTCAGAATACCGCACAGACACATTCTGAAAGCTGTTAAATAAAAAGGTGATGTAATTTCCAACCCCTTGCTTTAACCGCCATTATTTTAGTTGTTAAATTGACGGGCAGTTAACTACTTAAAAAGGTAATGGAATGCTCTGGGAGAAACATTGTGTCTAATTGGAAACTCCAATGGATGATAATGAAAACTAATTATGAGACACAATGTGTCAGAGGTTTAAAATGATGTTGTAAATTGGAAAGGTTTTGCCAATTAACCCCGGCAGGCGTGTCTTTAGAAGCGCAGCCTTGTAACGAGACTGTCTCTGACCTGTGGAGTCACGGGGAGAACAGAAAGCTGCAGCCTCCTGGGATCTATAGCCCTAATTGGTCTTAGTTTTATGGGTCTCCTCGCTCTGCCTCGTTTCCACCCTGTGTCTTCTTTAAAGAGAGCCTTAACATTTCAGCCTGCCTAACTTCTGACACCTGTGAAACATTTCCATTAGCAGAATGTGACGATGGTGCCATTTCACAGGTTTCTGAGAATAATAAAAAACAATATGGATTCTATAGGTTTACGTGTATGTGTGTGTGTGTGCATGTGTGTATGTAGGACAAGGAGTTTGGTGTTGGGGGTGTTGAGCCAAGCCTGTACCTCTGGTTGGGGGTCCCCTCCAATGGTCCCCTGTGCCCTCTGACCCCTTCCCTTTCTTCTGGCTAGGAGGAATAATGGGAGGGCTGAGGACATCCATCCATTCTCTAGAGGCAATAGGCATCAGAACACAGTCATCACTACAGAGATGCTATCAGGACAACAAAGACAATTAGGAAAATCATAATATTAGTTGCAGTGTAGGTCAACTAACAATTTGTGAACAGCGGATGTCAAAAAAGGAGGACAGTTTTAATCAATCAGGACACTCCCATCCCTGTTACCAACACCAATCAAAGATATTTGGGAGGGAAGAATACATTCTACCATTCCACTGTTTAATTGCTATATTGTAATTACTTCAATTTCCCAGTGGATCAGAAGTTTACATACACTCAATTAGTATTTGGTAGCATTGCCTTTACATTGTTTAACTTGGGTCAAACGTTTCAGGTAGTCTTCCACAAGCTTCCCACAACAAGTTGGGTGAATTTTGACCCATTCCTCCTGACAGAGCTGGTGTAACTGAGTCAGGTTTGTAGGCCACCTTGTTCGCACACGCTTTCTCAGTTCTGCCTACAAACTTTCTATAAATTGAGGTCAGGGCTTTGTGATGGCCACTCCAATATCTTGACATTGTTGTCCTTAAGCCATTTTGCCACAACTTTGGAAGTATGCTTGGGGTCATTGTCCATTTGGAAGACCCATTTGCGACCAAGCTTTAACTTCCTGACTGATGTCTTGAGATGTTGCTTCAATGTATCCACATAATTTTCCTTCCTCATGATGCCATCTATTTTGTGAAGTGCACCAGTCCCTCCTGCAGCAAAGCACCCCCACAACATGATGCTGCCACCCATGTGCTTCACGGTTGGGATGGTGTTCTTCGGCTTGCAAGCGTCCCCCTTTTTCTTCCAAACATAACGATGGTCATTATGGCCAAACAGTTCTATTTTTGTTTCATCAGACCAGAGGACAATTCTCCAAATGAATATGTCAATCAAACCGTAGTCTGGCTTTTTTTATGGCGGTTTTGGAGCAGTGGCTTCTTCCTTGCTGAGCGGCCTTTCAGGTTATGTCGATATAGGACTCGTTTTACTGTGGATATAGATACTTTTGTACCTGTTTCCTCCAGCATCTTCACAAGGAGACATGTTCTGGGATTGATTTGCACTTTTCGCACCAAAGTACGTTCATCTCTAGGAGACAGAACGCTTCTACTTCCTGAGCGGTGTGACAGCTGAGTGGTCCCATGGTGTTTATACTTGCGTACTATTGTTTGTACAGATGAACGTGGTACCTTCAGGCATTTGGAAATTGCTCCCAAGGATGAACCAGACTTGTGGAGGTTTACACATTTTTGTCTGAGGTCTAATTGGTTGATTTCTTTTGTTTTTCCCATGATGTCAAGCAAAGAGGCACTGAATTTGAAGGTAGGCCTTGAAATACATCCACATGTACACCTCCAATTGACTCAAATGATGTAAATTAGCCTATCAGAAGCTTCTAAAGCCACGACATCATTTTCTGGAATTTTCCAAGCTGTTTAAGGCACAGTCAACTAAGTGTATGTACATTTCTGACCCACTGGAATTGTGATACAGTGAATTATAAGTGAAATAATCTTTCTGTAAACAATTGTTGGAAAAATTACTTGTGTTATGCACAAAGTAGATGTCCTAATTGACTTGCCAAAACTATAGTTTGTTAACAAGAAATTTGTGGAGTGGTTGAAAAAAGAGTTTTAATGTCTCCAACCTAAGTGTATGTAAACTTCCGACTTCAACTGTACACTGTAGTTGCTTACCAACACGACATTGAATGTTCCTGAGTGGCTTAGTTACAGTTTTGACCTAAATCGGCATGAAAATCTATGGCAAGACTTGAAAATGGCTGTCCAGCAATGATGAACAACGAACTTGACAGAGCCTGAATAATTGTTTAAAGAATGATGGGCAAATATTTTGCAATCCAGGTGTACAATGCTCTTAGAGACTTACCCAGAAAGACTCACAGCTGTAAACGCTGCCAAAGGTGATTCTAACATGTATTGACTCGGGGTAGAATACTAATATATCTAATCAAGATATATGAGTGTTTTATTCTCCATACATTTTGTGTAGATCCTTGATAAAAAATGACAATTAAATCCATATTAATCCCATTTTGTAACACAACAAAATGTGGAAAAAGGCAAGGGGTGTGAATACTTTCTGAAGGCACTGTACATATAACAAATATACTGTATATATGCAAGAGGCCCGTATACTGCCTTCCCTGTGCTCCATTCTCCCCTTCCAGCACTGCCGTTTGAGTCAGAAATTAAACAATTAAATGTAAGTATATAGTGATATAAGGTGGAAACTGGAGAAAAATAGGCTAGGCATTATCATTGTATAGTAAATTACTACATTAGACACCATCCAGATAAGTATCCACTTTAAGCTCGTCTTCAATTTTTTGGTACTTTCTTTGCCTCAGGATAAAAGTTGCTTCAGAGAACATCATGGGAGGTTTATGAAGTTTTGAATTTAACTTATTTTCTTCTCGAAGGTTTAATTTATTTTCAAAGTGGGATCATGTTTCAAAGTGGGATTAAAATGCATTTAATTGTTAAAATTGAGTGTCACTAGTCTTTGTGGTAGTCAGAGAGACAAAATTACACCTTGTACTGCTGGGGGACAGACGTACTGAGAGGAGCAATACTCTTCCTCCTACACACGAGAGATGGGGGTGAAGGAGCACTGCAGACTGCATCAGCGTGTGTGTGTGTATATTTGTGTGTGTGTTGTGTGTGCCACCGTACTGCTACCAGCAGGGCTCTCTCTCTCCCATTTATATCAGAGGTCAATACAACAGACAGAACAGAACCAAAGGCTATCTCCTTCCCACTAGTTTTAGCCTCCTGTCTCCTAAACTCTGACTTTCAGAACGGCACTTTTATGGTTGAAGTTGATTCCTAGTTGACAACCTCAAAAAGACGCTGTCTTACTGATGGCTTGAGGCCAGTTGTTCAACTAGGAACTAAAAGGAATGAGTCAAGTAAGTCACTGATAGTTTGAACACAACCGAAAGTAAACTGTCCACAGGTTTTAGGACATTTGTGAACTTGATAACAGCTAAGAAGTATTTTCCATTGGAGAGGTATAGTTGCTTTCCTCTATGCCTTGGATTCCCCTTCTCTTCCACCAGTTAGCTCTGATCTTTGATATTCAAAATGAACAGTCACTATAAGTTGATATGATATCATCACTTGACAGAGATGTGTAGCTCTCTCCTCCATTCTAACAGTGTGGCTGCGGAATACATTTAGGTAAAATATGGACTCCTCGAATTTCAATCTCTAAACTGGGAAAACAACATGCTTCCACTGAGTTAGTTTTTTATAAATACATCTATCTACGCACTCATA
Organism: Salmo salar; assembly: GCF_965601325.2. Classification (NCBI taxonomy): domain Eukaryota; kingdom Metazoa; phylum Chordata; class Actinopteri; order Salmoniformes; family Salmonidae; genus Salmo; species Salmo salar. The sequence continues at coordinate 59,143,709 of NC_138302.1, read as the reverse complement.
AATACAGCAGTTCTATACGTCTGTCAGATATAGATCCTACTTGATTTTCAATTTCAACTTCAAGGACTAGATAGTAACCCTCCCCCATTGTGTCCCTTAGAAATACATTATCACTTCTTCTCCAGACCGAAGCAAAAATCAAATATATTCCAAATAATCTTTCCTTCCCCTACCGGAGCCATTTATACCCTCCCACTTCCCTCTGACTCCACACTGGGAGGCACAAAGCACAGGCAGATTTAATGGAAGCTATTTTCAAGGACAACGCAGCTCAATGCTGCAGACAGCAGCTACCTACCTGCAGGGAGAGGAAATTGTTAAGTGGGACTGGACGAGAGACTGTAGATTGAATTGTTAAGTCATTATATTCATGGCATAAAAGTGAACTGGGGATGGGAGGAAATAAATTAGCCTTTTTAACCTGACAGAAGATGAAGGTCCCTTTTAGTAAGTATTTTACCTTGCGGTTAGTGTAAAAAAACAAAAACATTATCTATAGTGTACCCAGCAAACCAAAATTGGTTCTGTAGAAGTTCCCAGAACATTCATTAAGTTGCGGAAAATGTTCTCATAACACAAAAACTGTCCAGTTGTGCTGATGATTATACAATGTTTGTATAAAACATACGCCTGATGTTGCAAGAACGTTCCCAGAACACATTTTGTCTGTTCTTTAAAAGTTCCTAAAATATTTATTTAGGCTGTGAAAACATTGTGGGGATATGACAAGAGATAGGTTCCCAAAACACACAAAAAATTAAAAACGAACAAAACAAAAACTGTCCAGTTGTGCTGACATTCAGATAATTTTTGTATCAGGTTGCACAAAAAATGTATTTGATGTTGCAAGAATGTTGACAGAACAGCCTTTCTGAGTTCTTTAAAATGTTGATTTGCTGGGATTTTTTTTTTTATGTTAGGAGAACATTTAATTTTAAATATAAAATAAAAAATTGTTATCAAAAACATTATTTGAAAGATTTTGAGATGTTGTCATCCTGATGTTATAAAAAACCCTAACTAGAACTTCATGGTAATCTTAGCTAATGTTCTGCCAATGTTCCCGGTTTGCTGGGTATACTCCTACAGTACATCTGTGCTTGGAGCTGGAGAAGAAAGAAAACGGATATTGGCACTTCTATCTCTGTTGAAAATAGACTTTGTAAAAAGATGATTCTGTGTTCAGTGAGAATTTCTCCATATCTCCATGACAGGGTGTTTAGGAGATGCAACGCTTGTTTACCAGCCAGAGGCAGAAGGCACAGATATCACACACAGAGGAACATGGTAAATGTGTCAGAAAAGCACTGACAAAACTACAGCAGGGAGCAGCAGCAGCTGTCAAACTTTACCACTCCAAATAACTGACAGTGGAGCCTTGCAGACAGTGGTGCCAGTCAGGACACTTAAGACCGAAGATTTCACTTTTGGCCTTTCAGAACACAAAACACTTTCGGGGGTCTGTCTGAATACAAAAGAAAGAAAGAAGAAAAGAGAGAAGAGAAAGAACAGACAAAATTTCCACTGACAGAGAGATAATTTTAAGCTGGTTGGCATGCCACATCACACACCTCTCAGAACCACTGCAGCTGTACTTGAATACAGTAACACAAATTCAGTCATCACCTATCTAGTGTTTGTAGTATTGCTGTAGTAAATACAGGCCACTAGTGGATAGGGTTCGGTTAACAAGCCTATACTTAAAAAATATAAGCCTATACTTGAGTATACTCTTAGAAAAAAGGGTTCTATGGGGACCCTTTTAGGTTCTAGGTAGCTCCTTTTTTTCTAAGAGTGTACTCAAATCTGCCTCAGGGCACAGTCAAGCAGAAACACAAGCACTCAGTCTGAACATTTCAAAGACAGAGACAGTCTCAAGGACAGTTTAGGAACTTGTGTGAAATGAAACAGACGTATAATACACACAAAATTGAACCTCAAAAACACTAGCCTACATGACTGCCAGGTTCATTCAACAGTCATGTGGTTTTACACCACAAATGAGCACTTAATGCATCATGGAGACAGAGATATATACACCAGGAAGCCTTCCCTGCCTTTCATCAATAAATCAGACATGTTTGAGCCAACAGGAACAATGCATAATTCAACCTGAAGACAGGTGATGCAACACTTTTGTCATCCTTTGTAACATGTTGGTGGCGCTGCATGTGTGTCCTCAGAGAGAGAGACGGAAAGAGAGAGAGAGAGAAAGGGAGAAAGAGACCCACAAAGAATTTGAAAACATAAAGACAGAGCGAGAGAGCGGGTTGTGTGCTAATGAGTGACAACAGCCCTGCATCTAATTGAGAGGCGAGCAGAGAGGATGACAAGAAGAGCTCTAATGAGTAATGGCAATGGCATCCTGTAAGATGAGGTGAGGTGAGCCAGACCCAAGCCCAGGTGATGACAGCCAAGTAATGACAGCCAGGTGACTGGTGTATTAGACCTCTGTGTGTTTGGGCCCTGCGCCAACGGAAACACTAACTAACTCTGTGCTAATCATCCGGGACAGCCTTGGCTAATGAGACACTGACGCACTGCTACAGGTGGGAATCTGTTAGTATGTGTTCATATTTACGTTTTGTGTACGGTTTCATACACTTGTCAGGAAGGGTGTTGGGGTTGTACCTGATTCTGATTCTGATTCTGAATGGACAGATACACTGAATGCACCCTCCATCCATTCTCACTTCAGGTCACAGTGAATTATTTCATTTATTCTTTATTTAACTAGGCAAGTCAGTTAAGAACAAATTCTTATTTACAATGACGGCCTACTGGGGAACAGTGCGTTACCTGCCTTGGTCAGGGGCAGAACGACAGATTTGTACCTTGTCAGCTCGGGGATTCAATCCACCAACCTTTCTGTTACTGGCCCAACGCTCTAACCACTAGGCTACCTGCCTCCCTGATTTCCCATCATAGATAACGTTACGGAAGAGATTTGATGGAAAGGGAGGTTACATCATTTACAGGCTGAACATATTGGCTACCTTTAAACAGTTGGCGGAGGATCTGTATTGTTAGGAAATTCAAAAAGGACGAAACCTCCTCCACTCAACCGAATACGTAATCTGCTCGAGGGGGTTACTCAACCGGCTCATACGTCGCGACGTCCCCTGAATGCCCATCTGCTAGCCTGCTAGCCGAGGCCCGCTAGCTGTCTAGAGCATATTGGACTGTTAGCTGAATAAAGCCATTTGCCAATTGGACCCCTCTGCTACACGGAACCCTACTAATCCATCACGACTGGACTATCGACGGAACCACACAACGAGGCGAAAACAGACTTTCCTCCGTCGCGACATCCCTCTAATACCCTTCTGCTAGCTTGCTAGCACCGGCCTGCTAGCTGTCTGAATCGCTATGATCACTCGGCTACGAATTCCTCTCCCTAATGTCAATATGCCTTGTCCATTACTGTCCTGGTTAGTGATTATTGTTTTATTTCACTGTAGAGCCTCTAGCCCTGCTCAATATGCCTTAACCATCCATTTAGTTCCACCTCCCACATATGCACTGAGGCTAGGAAACACTGTCACCACCGATAAATCCACTATAACTGAGAATTACAATAAGCATTTTTGTATGGCTGGCCATGCTTTCCACCTGGCTACCCCTACACCGGTCAATTGCCCGGCACCCCCCACAGCAACTCGCCCAAGCCTCCCCCATTTCTCCTTCACCCAAATCCAGATAGCTGATGTTCTGAAAGAGCTGCAAAATCTGGACCCCTACAAATCAGCCGGGCTACAATCTGGACCCTCTCTTTCTTAAATGATCTGCCGAAATTGTTGCAACCCCTATTACTAGCCTGTTCAACCTCTCTTTCGTATCGTCTGAGATCCCCAAAGATTGGAAAGCTGCCGCGGTCATCCCCCCTTCAAAGGTGGAGACACTCTAGACCCAAACTACTACAGACCTATATCTATCCTACCCTGCCTTTCTAAGGTCTTCGAAAGCCAAGTTAGCAAACAGATTAGCGACCTTTTCGAATCCCACCATAACTTCTTCACTATGCAATCTGGTTTCCGAGCTGGTCATGGGTGCACCTCAGCCGCGCTCAAGGTCCTAAACGATATCATAACCGCCATCGATAAGAGACATTACTGTGCAGCCGTATTCATCGACCTGGCCAAGGCTTTCGACTCTGTCAATCACCACATTCTTATCGGCAGACTAAACAGCCTTGGTTTCTCAAATGACTGCCTCTACTGGTTCACCAACTACTTCTCTGAGTTCAGTGTGTCAAATCGGAGGGCCTGTTGTCTGGACCTCTGGCAGTCTCTATGGGGGTGCCACAGGGTTCAATTCTTGGGTTGACTCTCTTCTCTGTATCCATCAATGATGTCGCTCTTGCTGCTGGTGATTCTCTGATCCACCTCTACGCAGACGACACCATTCTGTATACTTCTGGCCCTTCTTTGGACACTGTGATAACTAACCTCCAGACGAGCTTCAATGCCATACAACTCTCCTTCCGTTGCCTCCAACTTCTCTTAAATGCAAGTAAAACTAAATGCATGCTCTTCAACCGATCGCTGCCCGCTCGTCCAGCATCGCTTCTCTGGACGGTTCTGACTTAGAATATGTGCACAACTACAAATACTTAGGTGTCTGGTTAGACTGTATACTCTCCTTCCAGACTCACATTAAGCATCTCGAATCCAAAATTAAATCTAGAATCGGCTTCCTATTTCACAACAAAGCCTCCTTCACTCATGCTGCCAAACATAGCCTCGTAAAACTGACCATCCTACCGATCCTCGACTTCAGCGATGTCATTTACAAATTAGCCTCCAACACTCTACTCAACAAATTGGATGCAGTCTATCACAGTGCCATCCGTTTTGTCACCAAGCCCCATATACTACCCACCATTGCAACCTGTACGCTCTTCTTGGCTGGCCCTCACTTCATACATGTCACCAAACCCACTGGCTCCAGGTCATCTACAAGTCTCTGCTAGGTAAAGCCCCGCCTTATCTCAGCTCACTGGTCACCATAGCAGCACCCACCCGTAGCCCACGCTCCAGCAGGTATATCTCACTAGTCACCCCCAAAGCTAATTCCTCATTTGGCCGCCTTTCCTTCCAGCTCTCTGCTGCCAATGACTGGAACGAACTCCAAAAATCACTGAAGCTGAAGACTCATATCTCCCTCACTAGCTTTAAGCACCAGCTGTCAGAGCAGCTCACAGATCACTGCACCTGTACATAGCCCATCTGTAAATGGCCCATCCAACTACCTCATCCCCATACTGTATTTATTTATTAATCTTGCTCCTTTGCACCCCAGTATCTCTACTTGCACATCTTCTGCATAGTGTTTAATTGGTATATTGTAATTACTTCGCCACCATGGCCTATTTATTGCCTTACCTCCCTTATCTTACCTCATTTGCACACACTGTATATAGACTTTTTTCTACTGCATTATTGACTGTATGTTTGTTTATTCCATGTGTAACTCTGTGTTACATTTACATTTTACATTTTTACATTTTAGTCATTTAGCAGACGCTCTTATCCAGAGCGACTTACAGTAGAGTGCATACATTGTTGTTGTATGTGTCGAACTGCTTTGCTTTATTCTTGGCCAGGTCGCAGTTGTAAATGAGAACTTGTTCTCAAATAGCCTACCTGGTTAATAAAGGTGAGAAAAAAAAAACTTTTTCAACTTGCCCACTTTTTAAAGACAAAACATTGTTTATGTGTTGTTTATTTTGGGGACAAGATTTGAGGTATGCTCACCTTGGATTGGAGTGTAAGAGTGGGTTCATTTCCTTCTGGTAGTGATGGCCCTGTTTGGCCGGCTGAGAACAACAGAACACAACGGATGAGGAAAAGAGAACGTCATAATCTACCAGCGATGCTATAATCATTCAGATACTAATCTCGGCACCCAGAAGAAAGTCTCGCATGCAGGCTGGCCGCTAACATTTTCATTTAAAGGCTGTCAGTCACCAGAGACTAATAACATAAAAAGATACCTGCCACACACATTTAGCATGTTGCTATCTTTTCTAACTATCTCATACAGTATTATGTGAAATCACAATCTGCGTAATAACAAAAAAAGCTTCAGTGCACCTCCCTCAGCTGCCTGATGGGGGCGCTGTGGCTACATATGTTACTACAGAGTGCAAAGGTTCTCAGTATTTATCTCATGACTCTATAATGGCACATTTCCATACAGGATTTACCCCAGTGTTTTACCCAAAAGGCTCTGACTTTTCTGTTTCCATCTACGTGGGCCGGCACCCGTGTCTCACCGGGCCATGGCTCGGTGAGACACCCGCTCTCACTTGGGGCCCAAACCAGGCCACTGGTACTTTTCAGCTGGCAATTACATAACATTGGCTAACTGTGAAATTCAACACCTTCTCATAAAGCGACTGTTTTGATTACGCAGAGTTTGTTGATTTTACTCTCCACAGGTCCTCACGGTCAGCCCTAGCTACGGAAACACAGTTTCTCTAGTATAACATAACGGTGTATACCCTAGCGTGACACTGATGTTACAGTTGAAAAAGCAGCAATATGATTACAGCACATCAAGCAGTTATGGCTGAATTGGGGTGAGCTGATGTAACTTCTCAAGGGTTATGCTATTGTTCTGTGTTATGCTTTTCATAGACTCCTGGTATGTCTGCACCCTAACACAAGGCCATTGTGTTCCGGAACTGTTGATGTATTGAAATAACTGTTGGGTAAACAACATGATTGTATTATCACCTCCCATTATATAAGGGACATGAAACCATTTATTCTTTGAGTTCTTCCCTGTGAAACCAGAGGTGGATCTCCCCTGCAGCTTCTTGATGAAAATATTCACTATTACATAATACAATTAGTCTCTGCCTGATCTTTGGATCAAGTTTTCCACAACAAAGGTGAGCAGCTAGCCTGGGAGAGAGCGAGAAAGAGAGCTTGTTTGAATAAGCCCCATTTGTACCTTGATTTATCACTCAGGAGAGCTGCCTGTAAATAAGGGCTTAAGGACAAAGGAAGGCATAATAGATATCTGGGCCCACTTCATTGCTTCTGCAAATTACAGTGTGTGAGTATGAAATGAGCAACACCAACCCCCTATGTCAATGGCAAACGTCCTGAGTAAGACATCTTCATTTATCCACCATCTTTGGAGTACATGACTCACCATAGGTATGTGTGTCCAGGTGGATGTCTCATCACTGCTGGTGCTGATGCTGACGTTACATTGGTGGATCTGAGAGGCACTGAGACCTGTTGCTCCTCCCCCCTCCTCTTCTTCCTCCTGCTCCCGCCGTAGACTGGCCAGCATATGTAGCTCCTCCTCCTCCTCCTGCATACGCAGGCTGTCCAACAGACGCAAATCACAGCTACTGGACCCAACAGGCTCATGCCTTCTCTCCATCCTCTCCTCGCCCACCTTCAAATCGACAACAAACAAAATCAAGATTGATTACACACTGCATTCCAGACATTACATTAAAGGAATTTGACGGCTTTTTCTAATGGGCTTTGTGGTTTGACCATGGTGTGTATCAAGCACATGCCCCAAATTCCTAGAATCTCAATCATCCTTTTTCATCACATCCACAAATAGCAAGTTTTGTTCGATCCGTCCAATAAGAAGAAACAGGTCAATGACCTGAGCCCAACCAACCCCTGTGTAAGTGTAACAAAGATAAGTAATCAGTGTGTTTAAAACAGCATGTCTCAGTGTTCCCATCCAGGGCCCAGCCCACGCTTGGATATCACCCATTGGCATGACTGGTGTGTGTGTGTGTGTGTGTGTGTGTGTGTGTGTGTGTGTGTGTGTACAGTAACTCGTCCAGCTATCGATTCAGTTGGAGGCTTGGAGCTCTGTGGTAACTGGCTTTGTCCGAAAGGAAGGACTGGGGCAACCCTGGAGGTTGAGAGAGGATCATTGGCTGCTGGCGTGAAAGAGAGCCTCACAGGCCAGTGGGAACCGCAACAATCATCTCTGTCTTCTCTCTCTCTCTCTCTCTGACAACATTTCAATCAGGACCCTGACTCTACTGTACCATAGGCTAGCTCAGTGGCTACCACACTGACTCAGTACTGGTACCCCCTGTATATAGGGAAAGGGGGATACCTAGTCAGTTGTACAACTGAATGCATTCAACTGAAATGTGTCTTCCGTATTTAACCCAACCCCTCTGAATCAGAGAGTTGCGGAGGGCTGCCATAATCGACATCCAAGTCTTCGGCGCCCGGGGAACTGTGGGTTAACTGCCTTGCTTAGGGGCAGAACAACAGATTTTTTGCCTTGTCAGCTCTGGGATTCGATCCAGCAACCTTTCAGTTACTGGCCCAACGCTCTAACCATAGCCTTGTTATTGTTATGTCATTTTCTTGTGTTACTTTTTGATTCAATTTTTTCACTTTAGTTTATTTAGTAAATATTTTCTTAACTCTATTCCTTGAACTGCATTGTTGGTTAAGGGCTTGTAAGTAAGGTCTACCACTGTTTTATTTGGCGCATGTGACAAATACAATTTGATTTGATTTGATGGGAGGGCAGGTCAACAGCCTTCACTTGGCTACCTGCTGGGGACATGGAGCAGGGTGTGTCAGTGGTTGTAAGACTACAATGAGGTGAGGGTTGAGGGGGGTGTCTGAGCCTCATCAGCGATCCAGGCAGCAGGCCTCCTTTGTGGGCTTGGGATCCCTCCACTCCCCTGTCTTTTGTGGACCTGAGGAAGAGTAGCTGCTGCGTCAGCTAGAGCTAATGAGGATCCCTAAAAAATATTTCAAAAAATACAAAATACTGTGCTCTGATCATGGATCCCCTGGTTCCTCTTAGGAGGAGCGGCTGGAAGGCGGGAAGGGAGTGAGCCCCGGGCACCTCAAGGTGTGACAGCTAGCCCCCCACCTCTCTTCACCCTCTCTCTCACCCTCTCTATTTTAAATCGCAGAATCCTTCTCCTCAGCACAGCATGACTGACAAACCTGCTCTTAGATCACTGCTCTGCTCTGCTCTGTACATCACACACTTTAATGTGAGCAGAGGAGATGAGGGGAAGCGAGGGATGAGGGGAGAGACAGGCAGGCAGGCAGGCGGGTGCGACACGGCGTGTCATCATGCCATCAGAAGCTGAACAGCACGATGCCAAGCCCTTTAACAAGCTTCCCTCTACATTTCCTCACTCACTCTTCTTCTATCTAAGCTTCTCTCTCTCTCTTCTCTTCCTCACTCTCTTCTATCTAAGCCCATCCTGACTGCAACCACTTGAGCATCAGAGAGGAGTCAACCCCGACCATAAAAGAAAGACTGGCACAAAGCAGGCAGCCACATGACTGTCACATCCACTCTTTGTCAAAAGGGACCTTTCCTCTTTCCTGAAAACTCTCTTCAGACTTTTCAGACTTTCCCTTCTGTGTCCCAAACGGCACCATATTCCCTATATAGTGCACTACTTTTGCCCACAGCCCTGGTTAAAAGAATTGCACGTCACAGGGAATAGGGTGCCATTTGGGGCACACCCCGCATCTTTAATTAAACAGTGGGCTCTCTTCTGTTGTGAGAGGTCAAGCGGAATGACTGTTCTCTCCTACAGTTCCCAGTGATAATTCTACATCCCTCGTTCAACATGCACTCTGCTCCCTCTTTTCTTCTCACTCCCTCGCTCTTTGTGTATCCCTCCACCCACGCCACTGATTCCCTGTTGCCTATCTTTTATTAAGCTTTGGCGATATGTCTGTGGGAGAATGAGGATCAACAAGGGGCAGAGACAAACTCACTGTATCTATCTGTGTCAAAACAGAGATTTCTTTTAAGCTGGTCTGGGACAATTCAACAGGCAGACTTGTAACTACATGTTTTCAGAGGGGGAAAATCCAGGAAATTGCAGTGCTTTTCTATTGATAAAACTACTATACAGTATACTACTGTAAACACAGACCACTGAAGAAAAACAATCACAGAGAACTCTAGATTTAACTAAATAAAGTACTATAGGCACAAGTAGCTAGTAGGAACCTCAGCTTGAAGAAGCAAAACATGAGGCAGACTGAAGAGAAAATATGAGGACATGCTATCCTTTCACCCTTGTTAGCGTGTGATACATCTATGTCCTGTATATGTGACTACTAGACTATAACTTGAATATGATACATCCATGTCCTGTATATGTGACTACTAGACTATAACTTGAATATGATACATCCATGTCCTGTATATGTGACTACTAGACTATAACTTGAATATGATATATCCATGTCCTGTATATGTGACTACTAGACTATAACTTGAATGTGATACATCCATGTCCTGTACATGTGACTACTAGACTATAACTTGAATGTGATACATCGATGTCCTGTATATGTGACTACTAGGCTATAACTTGAAGTTACTGATGAGGCGTCTGTTGTCTTGGGGAGGAATCACACGGTGGCACATCTGATGTGCTTTGACAACTGTAAATCCCTGTCGGTTGTGGCATCAGGCATGTGGCTGGCTGCTCAATTAGACTCTCAGACAGGTTATCCCTCCCTCTTTCTCGCTCCCCCCTCATCCTTCTCTCCTAGGGGCTCCCTCCCTCTCATCCCAACCAGGGCCTCCCTTCCACCCAGGGCCTCCATCCCAGAGTGGCAAGAGACAGTCAGGACTGATGGTCACTTGACAGCTGCTCACTTAATTATAACATGAGAAGTATTGGAGGAAATGGAAGATGGCGGAGTTAACAGCAGAACTTTCTCTCTCTTGGTAAATCATGTGCTTCTGTTCTGTCCCACAGGGCAGGTAAGAGCTTCTGACGAAGACAGTGCGATAATAAGGATGTGATTGTGAATACTAAATGCCTGGCTGCAGACAGACAGTACCTAACCTTGTCTAATGTGGCGTCTCCTCGGGGGATGATCTCTCGTAGAGATCTCCTGCTCAGTGATGTCCTGCTGCTGCTCCTGTCCTGAGTCTGGCTCGCTCCCCCTCCTCTTCCCCCAGGTCCAGACAGGCCCAGACTGCTGTGTCTCTGCCCCTGCCTGGTACCCTGACAGGGTGATCGGCAGCGGGTTGGGACCATCTCAGGCACCTCTAATGTTTTCCTGTATGCTTGGGAGTCAGTGTGGGGAGCCAGCCTGGTTTTACCCCCTGCAGGGTCTGTGTGGGTTAGGGTTCGCTCTATGGTAAATGTTCGGTCTGCACCACTGGACCCACTGGACCCAGGCCGTGCTCTGGGCGGAGTGTCCCCATCTAGGCCTGATGATCCGGGGACACCAGGGGTGGAGCTGGGGGGAACACCAGGAGTACCAGGGATGGGGGGGACACTGGACCTCTGATAGAGGAACCTGGAGGAGGTCTCCTCCTGGGAGAAACAGAGAGGAACAGTTTAAAAATAGGATTTATTTTTTTATTTTATTATTAGAATATGAGTAATGGTAGCCAGGCAGGCATATCTAAAAGGACAGAGGAGGCACTGACGCAACACCTTGAAAGAAAAAGATGTCTGCCTCAAGAAGGGAATTATAGCACAACCTGTCACAGATGACTGCAAAAGAATGCGCGTACCGGCCAGCTAGCTAATAAACTGCTATGGCTGTACTGTACGATTCCATACTGGTGGCTAGCCGTGGGCTGGTATCCCACGTCCCAAATTACTTGCAATTAACTATGGCAGCAGGCTATCTGAAAAGACTCAACATTAGTCTTGCTTAGATGGCAGAGGCTAAAATGGCTTTAAAGTAGTGTAAAGCGCTAAGCTTTCATCCCGGCTAATGGTCTCGGTAGGTTTGGCTTGAAAGCAGACGGCTCTGGTTCCTGGTTCACTAATGAGGACAACCTGGTGATAGGGCATGTTATGTTTGACTCCTAGCCCAAACCCCATTGACACTTCTTCACTCCTCCTCTTCCTCCCTTTTACCTCTCTCTCATCTTTTTCTTCTGCTACTTTTTGTTTCATGCTCAGAATCATAAGTCATTGAGTGGGGCACTGATGTCAGTGGTGTGATAGAGGCCTCACACTGTTTAGAGTCAACACCTCTGGCATGGCCATTTATTAAAAGCATGATCAAACTGGGATGAGGCATCGAATGTGGACAACTCTGAAAAAGTATGTCCATATGAATTAATTATCTAGTCAAATGTATTTAAAACATTTTTTTATTTCACCTTTATTTAACCAGGTAGGCTAGTTGAGAACAAGTTCTCATTTACAACTGCGACCTGGCCAAGATAAAGCACAGCAGTTCAACACATACAACAACACAGATTTACACATAGAATAAATAAGGAAGAATAATCTGATTTCCCTCATTGGTAACATTGTATTTTATGTCTTTTGCAAGTTACACTTTTTAGGCAATCTGTCTTTTGGTTCCGACATACAGTTTGGACACACCTACTAATTCAAGGGTTTTTCTTTATTTGTACTATTTTCTACATTGTAGAATAATAGCGAGGACATAAAAACTATGAAATAACACATATGTAATCATGTAGTAACCAAAAAAGTGTTAACCTGTTATGGCTAGGGGGCAGTATTTTCAAGGCTGGATAAAAAAACGTACCCGATTTAATCTGGTTACTACTCCTGCCCAGTAACTAGAATATGCATATAATTATTGGCTTTGGATAGAAAACACTCCAAAGTTTCTAAAACTGTTTGAATGGTGTCTGTGAGTATAACAGAACTCAAATGGCAGGTCAAAACCTGAGAAATTCCTTTACAGGAAGTGGCCTGTCTGACCATTTCTTGAACTTCTTTGCCATCTCTATCTTTTACAAAGGATCTCTGCTCTAACGTGACACTTCCTATGTCTTCCATGGGCGCTCAGAGCCCGGGAAAAACCTGAATGTCGTCATCCCAGCCCCAGGCTGAAACACATTATCGCCTTTCTCAAGTGGCCGATCAAGGGACTGTGAGCTTAGGCGCGTGCCCTGGCTGCCCCCGTCTTTGTGATTTTTCCTCTGTTTGCCGAAAAGGAGATTCCCGGTCGGAATATTATCACTTTTTTACGAGATAAATTGCATAAAAATTGATTTTAAACAGCGGTTGACATGCTTCGAAGTACGGTAATGGAATATTTAGAATTTTTTTGTCACGAATTGCGCCATGCGTACGACCCTGATTTACCATTTCGGATAGTGTCTGGGACGCACGAACAAAACGCCGCTATTCGGATATAACGATGGATTATTTGGGACCAAACCAACATTTGTTATTGAAGTAGCAGTCCTGGGAGTGCATTCTGACGAAGACAACAAAAGGTAATCAAACTTTTATAATAGTAAATCTGATTTTGGTGAAGGCTAAACTTGCCGGGTGTCTAAATAGCTAGCCCGTGATGCCTGGGCTATGTACTTAGAATACTGCAAAATGTGCTTTCACCAAAAAGCTATTTTAAAATCGGACATATCGAGTGCATAGAGGAGTTCTGTATCTATAATTCTTAAAATAATTGTTATGCTTTTTGTGAACGTTTATCGTGAGTAATTTAGTAAATTGTTAGCAAATTCCCCGGAAGTTTGCGGGGGGTATGCTAGTTCTGAACGTCACATGCTAATGTAAAAAGCTGTTTTTTGATATAAATATGAACTTGATTGAACAAAACATGCATGTATTGTATAACATAATGTCCTAGGTGTGTCATCTGATGAAGATCATCAAAGGTTAGTGCTGCATTTAGCTGTCTTCTGGGTTTATGTGACATTATATGCTAGCTTGAAAAATGGGTGTCTGATCATTTCTGGCTGGGTACTCTGCTGACATAATCTAATGTTTTGCTTTCGCTGTAAAGCCTTTTTGAAATCGGACAGTGTGGTTAGATAAAGGAGTCTTGTCTTTAAAATGCTGTGAAATAGTCATATGTTTGAAAGTTTTTGTATTTTTGAGGAATTTGTAATTCGCGCCACGCCTATCATTGGATATTGGAGCAGGTGTTCCGCTAGCGGAACGTCTAGATGTAAGAGGTTAAGTCAAACCCTTTGCCTTGATGACAGCTTTGTACACTCTTGGTAATCACCTGGAATTCATTTAAATTAACAGGTGTGCCTTGTTAGAAGTTAATATGTGGAATTTCTTTCCTTCTTAATGTGTTTGAGCCAATCAGTTGTGTTGTAACAAGGTAGGGGTGGTACACAGAAGATAGCACTATTTGGTTAAAGACCAGGTCCATATTATGGCAAGAACAGCTCAAATAAGCAAAGAGAAACAACAGTCCATCATTACTTTAAGACATGAAGGTCAGTCTACCACTACTAAAGGACACCAATAAGAAGAAGAGACTTGCGTTGGCCAAGAAACACGAGCAACGGACATTAGACCGGTAGATATCTGTCCTTTGGTCTGATGAGTCCAAATTTGAGAATTATAGTTCCAACCGCCATGTCTTTGTGAGACGCAGAGTAGGTGAACAGATGATCTCCGCATGTGTGGTTCCCACCGTGAAGCATGGAGGAGGAGGTGTGATGGTGTGGAGGTGCTTTGCTGGTGACACTGTCAGTGATTTATTTAGAATTCAAGGCACACTTAACCAGCAGGGCTACCACAGCAATCTGCAGCGATACGTCATCACATCTGGTTTGCACTTAGTGGGACTATCATTTGTTTTTCAACAGGACAATGACGCAAAACACACCTCCAGGCTGTGTAAGGGCTATTTGACCAAGAAGGAGAGTGATGGAGTGCTGCATCAGATGACCTGGCCTCCACAATCACCTGACCTCAACCCAATTGAGATGGTTTGGGATGAGTTGGACCGAGTGAAGGAGTGAAGGAAAAGCAGCCAACAAGTGCTCAGCATATGTGGGAACTCCTTCAAGATCGTTGGAATAGCATTCCAGGTGAAGCTGGTTAAGAGAATGCCAAGAGTGAGCAAAGCTGCCATCAAGGCAAAGGGTGGCTATTTTGAAGAATCTGAAATATAAAATATATGTTCTTGCCATAATATGGACTTGGTCTTTTACCAAATAGAGCTATCTTCTGTATACCAACCCTACCTTGTCACAACACAACTGATTGGCTCAAACGCATTAAGAAGGAAGGAAATTGCACATATGAACTTCTAACAAGGCACACCTGTTAATTTAAATGAATTCCAGGTGACAACCTCATGAATCTGGTTGACAGAATGCCAAGAGTGTGCAAAGCTGTCATCAAGGCAAAGGGTGGCTACTTTGAAGAATTACAAATATATTTTGATTTGTTTAACACTTTTTTGGTTACTACATGAATCCATATGTGTTATTTCATAGTTTTGATGTCTTCACTATTATTCTACAATGTAGAAAATAGTACAAATAAAGAAAAACCATTGAATGAGTAGGTGTGTCCAAACTTTTGACTGGTACTGTAGGTTAGGGAGAAGAGGAAGCTATTTTCAGTGTTTAATAACAGTTTTTTTTTTTAAGGCCAACTGGGACTACCTGTGGATATGGTAGTAAGTTGTGATGTTGGATATTTGAACCCATGAATTACCTAAAACATGCTGTGTGTCTACTGTCTAGTCTGTTGTTTATTCAAATTAACCTTGGTCTCCCAGAGTAAGATGACTGGCTGAAAACAAGCAAACAGAACAAGATGGGAATTGAAAGAAAAATAGAAAGCTCCAGAGGTTTTACAATGTGTTCTTCTAGACTAGCAGAGCAGCTAAAACATGCACGCACGCACGCACGCACACACACACGCACACGCACACACACACACAGTTAGAGAGACATCAATCAAAGTGGCCTAATTAACAGTAGCAGAGCATATGTATGTTGAAGATGAAACTGATTTCCCTCAGGACAGTAGAGGAGAGAGATAGGGACGGATCAACACAACAACTAAATTATCTTTCTCTATCTCACACACAACTGAATTGAGGACGAACAATATATATTCTCAATTCTAATGGAAGTTAACTGGTCTGAGCCAGCTGAGTGATATTTTTCTCACACAACAAACTGAATTATATTTCTCATACAGGACCCATAAAAAAATTAACTGAATATTTTTTTTCTTTTACATAGAAATGGACTGAATGTATAAAAGAACTGACCCTCACTGCTTTTTTCTCTCATTGTGGAATCCATTAGGCCAAGCCAAGAAAAGAACAATGAGCACCTCAAGGACCAGTCATTTATTCTGAATTTGACTATTAATGAAAGTCTTAAATCGGAATAATTATATTCCTTCGTAAAAATAAAAACCAGTCAAGACAATTCGTTTTCCTTTGAATACATCTAACGGTAATAGCCTTTGTACTCATTACTTATAAAATTCTCCTCAGCAGCTCTTTATCAGCAGCTCTTTATTACTGGAATACATTGCTGTGTAAACACTTTCTTACATTTTATATTTACATTTGAGTCATTTAACAGACGGTCTTATCCAGAGCGACTTACAATTAGAGCATTCATCTTAAGATAAGTAGGTGAGACAATAACACATCACAATCACTTTGAACTAATGTTCTCAGATATAGGATTTAAGAGTATAGTTAGTTATTATATACACTTAGTTTATGCTTTGGTTAAGTTTAAAATCTATCCATTTATTTGCCCATAGAGTGTCTCATAACTTTTTTCCGTTTCAAACAATTGCTTTCAGGAAGCAGCTCCTACTGGAGTTGTTGTGTGGCGGTGGTAGGACTGCTTATTCAGGGGATCTGAAGGTCATGGGGGGTCTGAGAGGTTTCTATTGTACAATCTCTGAGAGGTTTCTATTGTTGAGGTATTTATTGAGATTTCAATTGAAGCTAAATGTACCAGAGCAACTAAATGTTTTGAAGAAGAAAAGCAATGATGTTGAGAGGACTGTGTCTGGGGGCACAGGGTCTTGTGTGTGTGTGTGTGTGTGTGTGTGTGTGTGTGTGTGTGTGTGTGTGTGTGTGTGTGTGCTCTTCATCCTCCAGCAAATATGGAACAGACCCAGTCGTTTGAGACACATAGACATACCTCCTCACTCTCACTGGCTAGGAAGTCGTCGTCTGGCCTGGCCCCCCTGTGCCCTCCCGTGTCCTGCTGGCCGTAGGTGTCAGTGGCCTGAGCTGCCTCCTCAGTCCAGCAGGTCTCTCCATGTCCCTGGTCTCCATGTCCTTGTCCCTGGCCTCGCTTGGCTGAGTGGGGCCGAGAAGAGAAGGTGAACACGTCTTCCACTGAGAACTGAGGCTCAGAGACTTCATCCACATCACTCTCCCCTTCACTGTCATCACTGTCTGAGTCCTGCAGGGGTAATGGTGATGGGGGGAGGTCAGGGACAGGGGTCGACTGGCCAGACAGAAGCTCTGGAGAAGATTTGGAGGGCTCCAAACAGGCTCTGTCCTCGTCAACAGGTCTGGGAGACAACAACTTGTCTAAGAGAAGAATAACAACAACAACAACAG
The DNA here is from genome assembly GCF_965601325.2 of Salmo salar. Classification (NCBI taxonomy): domain Eukaryota; kingdom Metazoa; phylum Chordata; class Actinopteri; order Salmoniformes; family Salmonidae; genus Salmo; species Salmo salar. The sequence goes on along the minus strand of NC_138302.1, from coordinate 59,126,388 downwards.
CTTTATAGTCAATAAAAACATGAGACTGCTCTGATTGTCTTCTCCAATGCTTCTTGTTGACTCAATTTGCTCGTCCCGTGATCGTTAGCTACAACTGTATCATTGATACTAAAACTAAAGAGTTCCACCTTACTAACTTCATACAATGAAAACACAATGCCTAACCTCAGGTGAATGGATTGCACAATCCATAAGGAGTATTCAATATCAGAGTGCGTAGGCTGCTAATGCACTGCACAAGCCTCTTGTGTAAGACACTCCTCCTGAGCCAACGAGCAATGGTGATGATGAATCCAGAATAATGACAGAGATCTTATTACAGTGATCAATGGATCCATCTTTATTTCTTCATCATCAGGAAAACCTCCTGCTGTTCTCTGCCTGCCTGGGTTCATTTTCATATATGCAAATAACTACTGCCTAATCACAGTATGGCAGAATGAAATGAATTCGATTATGCCATGGTTGCCAAAAGCGGGCCTGAGTTAATTTCCACTCTTGCATAGATGTATATATTTTGGTCAGGTTTTTGTTAATAGAGGCATAATGCCTTAATGAGCATTTCAAATATGCAGAAGTGTAAGCCGAAGCATTGAAAACGATTGCGAATGTATTTGTCTGTGGTATGCAGGCAGGGACTGGGGGAGAAAAACGCTTCGCCTTGGCAGAGCGGGGCTCACCCGCCGGCACACAAACGACATCATTAGTAGTGTGGGCGCCATTCTGCTGCAGAATCATCGCTCACACACCCATACCTCTGCCCATGGGGTCTGTCTACAGGCCCTGGCATTAGAAAACACCCAGGCAGGAACACACTGCTCCAGAGGCCTGACTGCACGTCATCCAAGCTGATAAATAGTAGCGTTGGCTTATTGCAGACAGTGACATTGGCTGTATGTGTATGTATGCTGTGAAATGTTCACCAATGGAGTCCAGGCCCACTTAGGAGGCCCAGACTTGGAACACATCATGTCCATTCACTCCAGTGGAGGCTGCTGAGGGGAGGACAGCTCATGATAAGGGCTGGAATGGAGCGAATGGAATAGTATCAAACACATGGGAACCATGTGTTAGATGTTGATACCTTTCCACTTATTCCGCTTCAGCCATTACCACATGCCCGTCCTCCCCAATTAAGGTGTCTCCAAACTCCTGTGATTCACACACACTCAAGAGCCCATCCATCCACTATGTTCAAGTGACTCTCATCAGACCAAACGTAACTATAATGAATCCTAATACTTTCAGCTAGCTAGGCTCTACGGCTGCTTCCCAAATTAAACCCTATTCCCTAAGTTGGTGGTTGGAGATATCCTTCTAGTGGTGTGGGGGCTGTGCTAAGGGCAAAGTGGGTGGGGTTATATCCTGCCTGTTTGGCCATGTCCGGGGGTATCGTCAGACGGGGCCACAGTGTCTCCCGACCCCTCCTGGCTCAGCCTCCAGTATTTATGCTGCAAAAGTTTATGTGTCGGGGGGCTAGGGTCAGTCTGTTATATCTGGAGTGTTTCTCCTGTCTCATCCGGTGTCCTGTGTGAATTTAAGTATGCTCTCTCTAATTCTCTCTTTTTCGCTCTTTCTTTCTTTCTCTCTTTCCTTCTTTCTCTCTCTTGGAGGACCTGAGCCGTATGACCACGCCTCAGGACTACCTGGCCTGATGACTCCTTGCTGTCCCCAGTCCACCTGGTCATGCTGCTGCTCCAGTTTCAACTGTTCTGCCTGCGGCTATGGAACCCTGACCTGTTCACCGGACGTGCTACCTGTTCCAGACCTGCTGTTTTCAACTCTTTAGAGACAGCAGGAGCGGTAGAGATACTCTGAATAATAGGCTATAAAAAGCCAACTGACATTTACTCCTGAGGGGCTGACCTGATTTGACCCTGCTGGTCATCTATGAACAGTTGAACATCTTGGCCATGTTCTGTTATAATCTCCACCCGGCACAGCCAGAAGAGGATTGGCCACCCCTCATAGCCTGGTTCCTCTCTAGGATTCTTCCTAGGTTCTGGCCTTTCTATGGAGTTTTTCCTAGCCACCGTTGTCAAACGATGGGTGTAGCTGGTGCATGGAAGTCAGGTGCAGGAGAGCAGAGATGAGTGGACAAAGCACTTTACTGAGGCAATTATTTGAACAGAACGCAACCGCGTCACAAAACAAATGCCCAAAGAACAAGTGAGGCAGCACAAAGTACAACAACCAAGTACAAAGTACCGGCTGCCACAAAGCACGGGTACAAAACAAAACCCAGTGCAAACCAGCCGGAAGCGTGCCAACCTGACAATAAACAATTTCACAAACATACATTGGGGGAACAGAGGGTTATATACACGACAAGTAATGAGGGAATGTAAACCAGGTGTGTGGGAAAACAAGACAAAACAAATGGAAAATGAAAGGTGGATCGGCGATGGCTAGAAGACCGGTGACGTCGACCGCCGAATGCCGCCCGAACAAGGAGAGGAACCGACTTCGGTGGAAGTCGTGACAACCGTGCTTCTACACCTCCATTGCTTGCTGTTTGGGGTTTTAGGCTGGGTTTCTGTACAGCACTTTGTGACATCAGCTGATGTAAGAAGGGCTTTATCACTAAATTTGATTGATATTTAGTGCACTTATTTTGACCAGGGCCCATAGAGCTCTGGTTAAAACAAGTAGTGCACTACATTTGAAATATTAATTCAGTGGCCTTCTGGTTAGAGTGTCCGCCCAGAGATTGGAAGGTTGGGAGTTCGATCCCAGGCCAAGTCATACCAAAGACTGTAAATGGTACCCGATAGTGCCCACAAAGCTCATTACTAAGCTAAGGACCCTGGGACTAAACACCTCCTGCTGCAACTGGATCCTGGACTTCCGCCCCAAGGTGGTAAGGGTAGGCAACAACACATCTGCCACGCTGATCCTCAACACCGGGGCCCCTCAGGGGTGCGTTCCTACTCCCCTCCTGTACTCCCTGTTCACCCACGACTGTGTAGCCAAGCACGACTCCAAGACCATCGTTAAGTTTGTTGACGACACAACAGTGGTAGGCCTGATCACTGACAATGATGAGACAGCCTATAGGGAGGAGGTCAGAGACCTCCAGGACAACAACCTCTCCCTCAATGTGAGCAAGACAAAGGTGATCGTGGACTACAAGAAAAGGAAGGCCGAACGGGCCCCCATTTACATCGACGGGGCTGTAGTGGAGCGGGTCGAGAGTTTCAAAATCCTTGGTGTCCAATTAACTAAGGACCTATCCTGGTTGAAACACACCAAAACTGTCGTGAAGCGGGCACAACATCTATTCCTCAGGAGACTGAAAAGATTTGGGATGGGACCTCAGATCCTCAAAAAGGTCTACAGCTGCACCATCGAGAGCATCCTGACCGGTTGCATCACCCCCTGGTATGGCAACTGCTCGGCATCCGACCGTAAGGCGCTACAGAGGGTAGGGCGTATTGCACAATACATCACTGGTGCCAAGCTTCCTGCCATCCAGGACCTACAGTTGAAGTCGGAAGTTTACATACACTTTAGCCAAATACATTTAATCTCCGTTTTTCACAATTCCTGACATTTAGTCCTAGTAAAAATTATCTGTCTTAGGTCTGTTAGGATCACCACTTTATTATAAGAATGTGAAATGTCAGAATAATAGTAGAGAGAGTGATTTATTTCAGCTTTTATTTCTTTCATCACATTCCCAGTGGGTCAGAAGTTTACATATACTCAATTAGTATTTGGTAGCATTGCCTTTAAATTGCTTAACTTGGGTCAAACGTTTCGGGTAGCCTTCCACAAGCTTCCCACAATAAATTGGGTGAATTTTGGCCCATTCCTCCTGACAGAGCTGGTGAAACGAAGTCAGGTTTGTAGGCCTCCTTGCTCGCACACGCTTTTTCAGTTCTGCCCACAAATTTTCCATAGGATTGAGGTCAGGGTTTTGTGATGGCCACTCCAATACCTTGACTTTGTTGTCCTTAAGCCATTTTGCCACAACTTTGGAAGTATGCTTGGGGTCATTGTTCAGTTGGAAGACCCATTTGCGACCAAGCTTTAACTTCCTGATGATGTCTTGAGATGTTGCTTCAATATATCCACATACTTTTCCTGCCTCATGATGCCATCTATTTTGTGAAGTTCACCAGTCCCTCCTGCAGCAAAGCACCCCCACAACATGATGCTGCCACCCATGTGCTTCACGGTTGGGATGGTGTTCTTCGGCTTGCAAGCGTCCCCCTTTTTCTTCCAAACATAACGATGGTCATTATGGCCAAACAGTTCTATTTTTGTTTCATCAGACCAGAGGACATTTCTCCAAGAATACGATCTTTGTCCCTACGTGCAGTTACAAATCGTAGTCTGGCTTTTTTTATGGCGGTTTTGGAGCAGCGGCATCTTCCTTGCTGAGCGGCCTTTCAGGTTATGTCGATATAGGACTTGTTTTACTGTGGATATAGATACTTTTGTACCTGTTTCCTCCAGCATCTTCACAAGGTCCTTTGCTGTTGTTCTGGGATTGATTTGCACTTTTCGCACCAATGTACGTTCATCTCTAGGAGACAGAACGTGTCTCCTTCCTTAGCGGTATGACGGCTGTGTGTTGGTGTTTATACTTGCATACTATTGTTTGTACAGATGAACGTGGTACCTTCAGGTGTTTGGAAATTGCTTTCTGAGGTCTGATTGGCTGATTTCTTTTGATTTTCCCATGATGTCAAGCAAAGAGGCACTGAGTTTGAACGTAGACCTTGAAATACATCCACATGTATGCCTCCAATTGACTCAAATGATGTAAATTAGCCTATCAGAAGCTTCTAAAGCCATGACATAATTTTCTGGAATTTTCCAAGCTGTTTAAAGGCACATTCTACTTAGTGTATGTAAACTTCTGACCCACTGGAATTGTGATACAGTGAATTATAAGTGAAATAATCTGTCTATAAACAGTTGTTGTGAAAATTACTTGTGTCATGCACAAAATAGATGTCCTAACCGACTTGCCAAAACTACAGTTTGTTAACAAGAAATTTGTGTAGTGGTTGAAAAACGAGTTTTAATGACTCCAACCTAAGTGTATGTAAACTTCCGACTTCAACTGTATATACTAGGCGGTGTCAGAGGAAAGCCCAAAAAATTGTCATAGACTCCTGTCACCCAAGTCATAGACTATTCTCTCTGCTACCGCACGGCAAGCGGTACCGGAGCGCCCCCCCTTTACACTGCTGCTACTCGCTGTTAATTATGCATAGTCACTTTACTCCTACCTACATGTTCAAATTGCCTCAACTAACCTGTACCCCCCGTACACTGACTCTGTACCGATACCCCCGTATATGGCCTCGTTATTGTTATGTAATTTTATTGTGTTACTTTTTATTTTATACTTTAATTTATTTAGTAAATATATAACTCTTTTCCTTGAACTGCATTGTTATGGGCTTGTAAGTAAGCATTTCACGGTAAGGTCTGTTGTTTTTGGCACATAACATTTTTACGACCTAGAATATGTGGACAACTACAAATACCTTGGTGTCTGGTTAGACTGTAAACTCTCCTTCCAGACTCACATTAAGCATCTCCAATCCAAAATTAAATCTAGAATTGGCTTCCTATTTCGCGACAAAGCCTCCTTCACTCATGCCGCCAAACATACCCTCGTAACACTGACTGTCCTACCGATCCTTGACTTCGGTGATGTAATTTACAAAATAGCCCCCAACACTCTATTCAGCAAACTCGATGTAGTCTATCACAGTGCCATCCGTTTTATCACCAAAGCCCCATATACTACCCACAACTGCGACCTGTATGCTCTCGTTGGTTGGCCCTCACTACATATCCGTCGCCAAACCCACTGGCTCCAGGTCATCTATAAGTCTTTGCTCGGTAAAGCCCCACCTTATCTCAGCTCACTGGTCACCATAGCAACACCCACCCGTAGCACGCGCTCCAACAGGTATATTGCACTGGTCATCCCCAAAGCCAACACTTCCTTTGGCTGCCTTTCCTTCCAGTTCTCTGCTTCCAATGACTGGAACGAATTGCAAAAATCGTATATCTCCCTCTCTAACTTTAAGCATCAGCTGTCAGAACAGCTTACCGATCACTGTACCTGTACACAGCCAATCTGTAAATAGCACACCCGACTACCTCATCCCCATATTATTACTTACCCTTCTGCTCTTTAGCACCCCAGTATCTCTACTTGCACATTCATCTTCTGCACATCTATCACTCCAGTATTAATGCTAAATTGTAATTATTTTCACCTCTAGGGCCTATTTATTGCCTACCTCCCTAGTCTTCTACATTTGCACACACTGTACATAGATTTTTCTATTTTTATTTTATTTTGTGTTATTGACTGTACGTTTGTTTATGTGTAACTCGGTGTTGTTGTTTTTGTCCCACTGCTTTGCTTTATCTTGGCCAGGTCGCAGTTGTAAATGAGAACTTGTTCTCAACTGGCCTACCTGGTTAACTAAAAGTGAAATAAAAAAATATTTTTTTTTAAAATTTGAATTTGATTTGATGCTTCTCTGCTTGGGAGTAAGTCCCTGTGATAGACCTGTCCAAGGGGTGTACTTGTACATCAAGCTGCCTCAAGCTACTGACTCCTGCTCCTATGAGCCATTCTGGCTCGCGCAAGGCTACTTACATACAGGAAATAGTGTGTCATTTGGGATGCAGCCTAGTAGTTCAGCAGTATGAAGTGTCTATGAACATTCAGTGCACTTTTGTCTCAACAGTATAATCACCTTTTCTAATTGTGCTGCTGTGTGGAAGGCCCTGAGCCAAACCCACGGGACTTCCCCCTCTGACTCTTATTTAATGTGCCATTACCATTAATGAACGTACTGTGCTTAGACTGAGAGTTAGAGGAGAGGGCTGCAGTGCTGCCTCCTGCACTGCACAGGGACTGCTCCAGGCTTTTGGAGATGGGAACAGCCAATAAACGTGCTTAGAGCAAAAAAAAACTCAGACAAGTATTTCATAGCCTTAGCAATGATCCTGCATAAAATGTGTAGAAATGGGTGAGACTTCAGAAGCTGGGTACTATTACTGTAGCTGGAAACTACTGAGCCAAATATACTAATGGCTAAAGTTGGCCAAACTTGCCAATTAATTGAGGTAGATGGAAGTAAATCTTGGTAAGAACCATCCTTGGAAATGTCATGCCAGATAAGCCATCTGCCACATACTGTAGCTCCAGATTATGATGTTTGGATGTCTGCTCTGGAGTAGGAACTGGATAAAGGGGTTAAAGTGTCTTCACTTCACTCCCAAATCAGAAACAGAAGCACTAACTGGAGCCTGGCTGTGTCCATTTTAAAAAGTGTGTCAGTTTAGAGAAGTGTCTGACCTGCTGTTTGGTCTCCACTCATCTCACTGGGGGTCAAACGTCGTTGGTTCCTGTCTCCATGGTGGATAAGTCCAGCGTCTATGGGTCCAATTTACAACAGAAAAGAAGACATCTACCCTAAGACCACCACATTTCACACACTTCACACTTAAGACACACAATCCAGTTCACACAGACAGGCTCTCTAAAGCTTTCATAATACATACACAGCTAACCTGAGCCAGGCGACAACTTCTCCTTCCCTGCACTGTGGACCCGTAGCTTCCTGGACCCCACCTTGTCTGATGACGCTCTGTCTTTAGGTGGGCGCGGCTGCAGGCTCCCTGGCTTCCCTGTACGTTACACAACGAGGTTACATTCAAAACACGCGTCACAATAATAGCCTGACAAACACATTATGCAACTTTAGAACCTGAGCAAATAACAGTTTGTTAATGGCTAGCGGAACAGCTTATGGAGTACTGAATAGTATGCCACAGTAAAACCATGTTCCATTCTCAATAAAAGGTATTTCAGAAAACGAGCTCTATCCAATCCATCAATAGCGAGTGCAGCAGACTAAATAAAGCTAGCTATGCACAACTAAATCTAGATATTTTAATGATCTTCTTATACACTCCATCACACTTCAAACATATTGCATTACCAAGTCTAATATATTAGAATTTAGGTCAGTGAGTGTATAGAGTCAGTGTGCGACTGAATTACTATCACATAAAGGAGCATGCTAACCAGACATACTTATGTAATATTTCAATTACGCACTCAGATTGAGAAGGGAAACCATAACTATGATGAACGTTGGGGAGTCAATGATTCTGTCATACCATTGTACTAATGAACCAGTGTTTACGGTTAGTTAGCTTGGTGGAAAAGGACAGCTGTTGAAAGTACATTAAATATACACTGATTTAACTTCTCTTACGGGAGCAGTAATTCGACAAACTGGGCTGAATAAAGCAAGCTAGGCAAAACTAAGGAGGAAGTTGTTTTTCAGATTTTGCCAAATCATAATTTCCAAGTCATGTCTGTGACTATTGGTCAGTGTGGGAAGCACACTGTGGAATGAATGTATGGTTTCTGTAGTAGTGTGACATGCACATTATTAATGGCCTATAAAAAACTCTCAGTTCATGCTTGAATTTCTGTTACAACGATTTGAGATTTGCTGATGCTAATGAAAACAGTCGACACTACAGTGTGGGATCAAATACTGACAGACATCTGGAAGCCCTATCGTCTGAAAACGTCTGAAAACCTACCTTATCAAAAAATATCTTGATTAATCCCACAACCCCCTCCTGCTTACTATGACTGTGATATATGGTTGTCTCACCTAGCTACTTTAAGACGATTGCACTGTAAATCGCTCTGGTTAAGAGTGTCTGCTTAATGACAAAAGTATTAAAGATGAACTGAAACATTTTAGTAAGTTATTAAGGTGATTTCGATAACCAAATGTGATAAAGAAGCATGTTCCTACCCTTAAAACTGCTGAAAAACTAATATTTATGTTAAAATGATTGAAAATCATTTGACTACTTGGGCTCCCGGGTGGCGCAGCGGTCTAAGGCACTGCATCTCAGTGCTAGTGGTGTCACAACAGACACCTTGGTTTGAATCCAGGCTGTATCACAGCTGGCTGTGTTTGGGAGTCCCATAGGATGGCAAACAATTTGGCCGGTGCAGGCTGTCATTATAAAAAATAATTTGTTCTTAACCATGACTGTGTGTTGCCATGTTGATAATGTGTCATCAACGACATCACTTGATTGGTTCATCTGACATGCAGCCCAGATTACAATGCATGTTAGTAGCTTCCATTTTGACAACAATAAATAAAAAATGAAAATAAGTGCCTTTTTTAGAAGGCTCTCCTGTTATAGACTAGCTAGGTCAAGGTTCCCCAACTGGCGGCCCACTGGACGAATTTGGCCCGCGGGTGATTTTATTTATTTTAGTTTTCTGAGCAAAAATATTTAACAAAAAGTGTTTTATTTAAAAATATATATATTTTCTCGTTGGACATAAAAGACTGTAAAAACACCTGCAAATCAGCTTAGAGTGATTTTAATTTTGGAAATCTGTTCCAATGTATTCCCACACGTAATAAAGAGATATACAGTATGCGATCACATACACATTTTTTAACATTTTTTTTTTTTACATTTTAGTCATTTAGCAGACGCTCTTATCCAGAGCGACTTACAGTAGTGAATGCATACATTTCAACAAATGTAAGCAATGTTTGAAATGATTCTGTTTTAGTTAAATATTATATCCGTTTGTGCTTCTTGCGGGTCAATCTGCAGTTTGAAAATTATTTGTAATTATGTTCCGGCCCCCTGACCATCTGCTCAAGAATAAAAACGTCCCGCGGCTGAATCTAGTGGATGATCCCTAAACTAGGTGATATGACATGATAAATTGACCGAAAAATTATACTGTGCGTTGTGGGCAATCATAGCCAGCTAGTCCAAAACCATGGCAAGCTCAGCTATCTTTGATGGATATTTTGCATGCTAGTGTCGTTATCGGAACAGCTTGCTACAGAGCAGGATTTTACTATGGATTATGGATTTCGCTATGGACATTGGAAACATAATTTGGTCTCATAAATCTTACAACTAGCTGCAATTGATTTAATACGAGTGGACACTGTTAACAACCTGACATGTCTGTTGCTATATCTTTCAGATCAGACACCTAGCTAGCTTCAATACTCCTTTTTCTAGCCAGCTGTTTCTAGCCCAGCTAGCTTGTTAGCCTCTACTGGGTTTGCAGTGAAGTCCCTCACTGCAAACCATATTGAATACCGTTTCATGCATAGTGTACATGATCTGCCTCCAAAAGTGACTTTATTACCATGCAGTTCGCTAGCTTACTAACCTTGTTTGCTGTTAGCTAGCTCGCTGGCAAACACAGTATGAGCCAATGCCCATGTCAAAACTACTGTAATGTTTAACACAGCTAGACCTTGCTTGCTGAACGGACACCAAAAGCCATGAGTAAAGTAGGCGAGCGGACGCTCTACCTTTCCTATTACGCTGTTTCAACATGGCTGCGGCCACATCTCTTTAAGCATGAACAATTTCAAATATTATGTTCTAAAAGTATTGTCCTAACATCCCGTTCAACAAGGTTACCTAACACGGACATGTAAAACAATGTTCTGGGTTGATTTGAGCATTTCAGCTGAATGTAAATGTCTATGGCATTTTAACTTGACGTTGTGTGGAACAGACGACAGAGTGTTGTCCTTACCTGCCAGCTCATAAACAGAGTCATTCTTCTGGCTACCGGGACCAGGTTGTTTCTCGCTCCAGTCTCCATGATCCTGATGTCTCTCTGAAGCAGCTGTTCTATTTGATCTTGCACCAGAGACAGACCCCTGTGACAGAGAGAGAGAGAGAGAGAGAGAGAGAGAGAGAGAGAGAGAGAGAGAGAGAGAGAGAGAGAGAGAGAGAGAGAGAGAGAGAGAGAGAGAGAGCGAGAGCGAGAGAGAACAAGATTGGCAACCTGTTGCCACAAGAAAAGGGCAACCATATGTTTATTTATTTTCCCTTTTGTACTTTAACTATTTGCGCATCGTTGCAACATTGTACATAGCCATAAATGTTTCTATTCCGTTCAAACTTTTGTGAGTGTAATGTTTACTATTTACAATGTAAACATATGTTTCCCATGCCAATAAAGCCCTTTGAATTGAATTGAGAGAGAGAGAGAGAGAGAGAGAGAGGTGTTAAAAAATATTATAAAACATAAATAAAATCAGAGCACTAAAGACAGAAACTGCAAAGCAAAAACAAACAATAGAGGATCACAGAGCGGATCTCTCACCGGGCGTCCTAGAAGACACAGCACTAGCTTTCCAATGATGGGAGATATTACAGGCGGATAATAATACAGAAATAGTTCAGAATGCGTCAAAGACTCAAATAACTTCCAGTGCCTCAAGGCAACATGCGTTGATTCTTATCGTCATGAAACTATTAGAGAAAAAGAGAAACAAAAGCAGGAATACCTAAAATACTTTAGTTGAGTAAAGTTTGCTCTTCAAAAAGTGGATATGGTATTTATGTTTGGAGAGTGGGCCAGCGTTACATTAAAATAACAACAGCTCCCAACACTTATTTTCACACTATTGGTAAATGCAATAGTCACATCGTATGATAAATGTGTTCATGTGGGTATTCAAAAGAGAGACTCTAGCGCTCCCATGCAATATATTTATATATGAAATCAACCCATGTTTGGACAGCAAGCTCCCTTCTCAGGGGAATATTACCGTATTCATGCTCCGGTGTGTCCTCCCGTCCTGTGTCCTCCCATCCTGTCCCTGTCCCTCTGAGAGTCCACTGTTCTTCCTTCCGGTCAGTGGAGGGGGTCCTAAAACCCTCGACCCAAATGCGATGTGGGAGGCGTCCGGCTGGATCTTGGGGCCTCGAGCAGCACTGGCTACCCTGCCACTGCCTGACTGATCTGGAAGGTACAAAAATAAACGGATCATTTGGATACTCATTTGTTATCAATGTTTATAACGCATAGGATCATCTCTTTCAATGTAATACTGGGAAAATAGATAGTGATCGTGACTGTGATAGTGATCAACAGCGATGTCTGGATGTTTTGTGTAATTTTCAAGTAACCAGCTCAAACACATTACACATAGGCTTAATGTAGCATATCAGCCTATTACTATTAAACTGTTTCTCACAAAGTCACCACTTTGCAATTATTTTTGTTTCATTAATATTACTCAAGGCTAAGAATAACATAGCAAGAGACAAACGCCGCCTATGTAAAAGGCAGTGATATCCTGCCATTGCAAATGGATTCCAGCTGACTTAACATATGGATTTGAGCTTGATATTACAGTGGCATACTAGCAGCCCTCTGCACATAATTCATTTACAAACAAAAATTACACCCCTTTCAACCAAGATTGATAAAAAACGGACATACAGTTGAAGTCGGAAGTTTACATATACTTAGGTTGGAGTCATTAAAACTCGTTTTTCAACCACTCCACCAATTTCTTGTTAACAAACTGTAGTTTTAGCAAGTCGGTTAGGACATCTACTCTGTGCATGACACAAGTAATTTTTCCAACAACTGTTTATAGACAGATTATTTCACTTATAATTCACTGTATCACAATTCCAGTGGGTCAAAAGTTTACATACACTAAGTTGAATGTGCCTTTAAACAGCTTGGACAATTCCAGAAAACGATGTCATGCCTTTAGATGTCACGTCCTGACCATTGAGTGCTCTTATTTTCTATGGTAGAGTAGGTCAGGGCATGACTGGGGGGTTTATTCTAGTTTAATTTTTCTATGTTGTTTGGGTCTAGTTTCTGTTTTTCTATGTTGGGGTTTTTGGATGATCCCCAATTAGAGGCAGCTGGTCATCGTTGTCTCTAATTGGGGATCATATTTAAGTAGTTGTTTTTCCCACCTTTGTTTTGTGGGAGATTATTTTGAGTTAGTGCATGTAGCACCTCTTCGTCACAGTTTGTTGTTTTGTTTATGGTTTATTGTATGTCTTGCATAGTTTCACATTATAATAAAATATGTGGAACGATATTCACGCTGCGCCTTTGTCCGTTCCTACACACAAACGTGACATTAGAAGCTTCTGATAGACTAATTTACATCATTTGAGTCAATTGGAGGCATACATGTGGATGTATTTCAAGGTCTACGTTCAAACTCAGTGCCTCTTTGCTTGACATCATGGGAAAATCAAAAGAAATCAGCCAATCAGACAATCATTGTAGACCTCCACAAGTCTGGTTCATCCTTGGGAGCAATTTCCAAACACCTGAAGGTACCATGTTCATCTGTACAAACAATAGTACGCAAGTATAAACACCATGGGACCACGCAGCCGTCACACCGCTCAGGAAGGAGACGCATTCTGTCTCCTAGAGAAGAACGTACTTTGGTGCGAAAAGTGCAAATCAATCCCAGAACAACAGCAAAAGACCTTGTGAAGATGCTGGAGGAAGCAGGTACACAATTATCTATATCCACAGTAAAACAAGTTCTATATCGACATAACCTGAAAGTGTCACAGTGTCCACAGAAGGTGGCGCCCCTCCCCGGTCGGGCGGTGCTCGGCGGTCGTCGTCGCCGGCCTACCAGCTGCCACCGATCTATGTTTCTGTGTCTTTTGGTTTTGTCTGTCTAGGTCCGCACCTGTTCCTTGTTAGTCATTTAGTGGGGGGGTATTTAGTTTGTCTTTTTGTTTGGGGAATTCGTGCGGGATTATTTCATGTCATGTGTGAGTGGCAAAAAAGGCCACTCAGCAAGGAAGATGCAACTGCTCCAAAACCGCTATAAAAAAAGCCAGACTGCGGTTTGCAACTGCACAGGGGAATTTTTTTTACTTTTTGGAGAAATGTCCTCTGGTTTGATGAAACAAAAATAGAACTGTTTGACCATAATGACCATCGTTATGTTTGGAAGAAAAAGGGGGACGCTTGCACGCCAAAGAACACCATCTCAACCGTGAAGCATGGGGTGGTAGCATCATGTTGTGGGGGTGCTTTGCTGCAGGAGGGACTGGTGCACTTCACAAAATAGATGGCATCATGAGGCAGGAAAAGTATGTGGATATATTGAAGCAACATCTCAAGACATCAGTCAGGAAGTTAAAGCTTGCTCGCAAATGGGTCTTCCAAATGGACAATGACCCCAAGCATACTTCCAAAGTTGTGGCAAAATGGCTTAAGGACAACAAAGTCAAGGTATTGGAGTGGCCAACACAAAACCCTGACCTCAATCCTATGGAAAATTTGTGGGCAGAACTGAAAAAGCGTGTGCTAGCAAGGAGGACTACAAAGCTAACTCAGTTACACCAGCTCTGTCAGGAGGAATGCGCCAAAATTCACCCAACTTATTGTTGGAAGCTTGGGGAAGGCTACCCAAAACGTTTGACCCAAGTTAAACTATTTAAAGGCAATGCTACTAAATACTAATTGAGTGTATGTAAACTTCTGACCCACTGGGAATGTGATGAAAGAAATAAAAGCTGAAATAAATCATTCTCTCTACTATTATTCTGACATTTCACATTCTTAAAATAAAGTGGTGATCCTAACAGACCTAAGACAGGGAATTTTTACTAGGAATTGTGAGTTTAAATGTATTTGGCTAAGGTGCATGTAAACTTCTGACTTCAACTGTAGTTATGTTACAGAAACTGTGGTATAACTAATTGGAGGAATATTGGGAGTGGGAAATAAGCACCATAGCTTCCTTTATATAAATGCAGAAGCTTGACTCTGATTGGTTTGAAACACCAAAACTTACAGGCCTGGGTCGTTCCACAAAATGAGTACCTTTTGCGTCCTTTTGATATTTTAAGTAAAAATGATGCACCAATATTGGATTTTAATAGCCTGTTATATTAAATGAAGTGCTCTTTAATATAGACCAAATGGAAAATTTTGTAAATCAGATTTTTGTAAACCCCTTGTTATTTTGTTGCTTTGATACAGTAGTTTCTGAAGATTATTATTTATTTAATGTGATTATTGATTTATTTTAAGGTTAAAAAAACAACTCATTTTAATAATGGTGAAACTATTCCTATTTAAATATTATTTTTCAAAAGAAACATTAAACATCAGTCCTGTGTGGCTCACTTGGTAGAGCATGGCACTTGCAAAACCAGTGTTGCGGGTTCGATCCCCACAGGGAACCAGTATGAAAATGTATGCACTCACTACTGTAGGTCGATCTGGATAAGAGGGTCTGCTAAATGACTGGAATGTAAAAAAATGTCAAATCTAATAGTCAAAGCAGGTGAGCTGGTTCTACTTTATGTTGCAATTTTCTGGTTTTGTGGTGGAAAACTGAGTGGGTCGAACATTACACGTCAACCCTGTTTCCCATAAATAGACAGGCAATCATTTTTTCACAATATTTTTGTTGTTGTTGTGAAGTTTGCATTCAATTGCCCCTAATTGTTGCACACAACAAGCTTCCATTCCCCCTGTCACAAGGGGATTTATGGCTGATTTAAGATGAAATCGTCAACTCTGTTACGTTCAACACCGTTACTTTCTTTGGCACTTAATAGGCACTTACCATATAACAAATAAATAATAATAATAATAATAACCTCTTGAGATTTAATTTTTTTTTTTTTTAAGTTGAACATGTGCTCGTCATGACAGAATGTTAAAATTAGGGGAAATAAAGGTTTTCTTCACCACACTGCCCAAACGGGAACAACCCGCCTACACTTTTCCATAGAAAAGTGCCTAGTGATAATTGGATGAACCTAAAGACAAGGTCACACCATTGGTGAAAATACAATAACCCAGCATGAAATTGGTTCAACTGTTCTCTCTCAACAACAACCAAAAAATCTCTATAAATGTTTAATCTTTTAATTTGCTGTTTGGCTGACGAATGTACTAAACTCAAGAAACAGTAATTAGCAACAGTCTTTTTTACACAATTAGATTGGATGTCTACTTTAATAGCAATCCCTTTTAATCATTATTAGGCATGTTATGCTAATAACTCGACCAACCAATTATGAGGACTAATTTGTGTGTGCATTGCATGTGTGTGAATGTGTGTGTGTGAATGTGTGTGTGTGTATGCATGCATGCATGCGTCCATGTGTGTGTGTGTGCACGTGATTACCGTTCATTTCTAATGGCACGGCCAAGTGACTCAACATGCTGGAGACAGCTGTCAGAACAAATAAATATGCGCTGATAAAAAGGCCACAGAGGTACTGTCTGTCTGTAGGGGAGCAGAGTGGGGCTGCTGAATCACTGGCGCATGTCTTTCTCCCTCATAAACACATATAATTGCTGTTCTCTCTCTCTGGGTGTACAGGTGCGGGGTGATGTGCGAGCCAAATTCCAAAGGCCACCTGGGTTTTAGAGTGTAACAATCGCACTGTGCCGCCTGCAGCAGAGTGGAAGCTTTTAGATGAGAATAAAGACAAGTCCTTTAAAGTACTACTTACTGCCTGTTCTGGTTTTTCATTGCTTTCAACCATAAAACAAAAACAAAAAAATGTACACAAAACAACAATGGAACTTTGACCGCCTTTCAAAGTTATGGAGGAATGGTTATGTAAAGCCACATAATCTCAATGGGCATTGCTGTACTCTGATGATGCTGTCTTCCTGGGTATGCCTTTAAGGCCCTGTCTTTATGTATTTAATCCCTCAGAAACTCTATTAGACTTTACATACCATCTGTGATAGCAGCTCAGGAATCAACAGGAGATTACTGAACTGACAGATTATTATGTAAGCCATGTGAGACAAGCAAACTATCTGCACATGATTACACGAAACAAAAGTGTCTGGAAAAGCACAATCTATATTCGACTGTTTATTTGTGTTTAAACATGTTATGGGCATATTGAAAAACAAAACACATTTTACATTTCAAAGATAAAGATTTGTAATATGCTGCTTTCAATAAATGGAAAACTGTTTGCAACTATGGGACTATGTTTACTTTGGTTAGATGTGGGGGTCTGAGGCTGAGTTTAGCCAGTCATGAAGCATATCCAATCAGAGAAACAAAAACAGTAGGAGCCAGAAAGGGCAAACCAATTTCAGAGAATTACTGGTGTCTGTTTGAAACAAATGGAAAAGTCTGGCTTATATGGAAATTAATTGAACTGAATTATTATTTGTTTCTTGGTCAAAGACGGAACAAAATGGACATAGCCTTGAACTGTTTGAAGAAAATAAATACTGGACTTGATTTGATTGTTTTGTATTAATGGGTTATTGTTACTATTATTGGACAATCACTTGGTCAGGTATTGACACTCAAGAACTCAGATGAACAAGCTCTATCCCAACAATAACGTGCTTGTTCCAACCAAAGAGGGGGATTATAAATAAACACAGAGTGCAATGTGGTTACATTTGTTCTCTCAAATGAAGAAAGTCACAACCACACATGATTTTGAGTGTGCAACAGAAGGGATGTAGGTTCTTTATCTATTTACTTCATAGATGTGTTGTCTCACCCACCAGACTCAGAGTTGAGAGGGCAAGTCTTCAGGTCTGCCAGTCTCAGCCTCTCCATGTTCTTTACCTGGATCACCTGGTGGACGTCAGGGGGAAACTGGCAGCTCCGAGGGATCGAGTCCAAGGGACCATTTCCACCAATATATAGGTCTACAGAGGGAAAACAAAAACCAAAAACTAAGCAGGAAACAAGAGAATGAAATAAACCAAAAGTGATCTAGCTGAAAACATAATTATGGAGGTATTGGCTTTCTCAAGGAAGAGAAAATAAGCTTTTGAATTATAATTCACAAAAAAAAAATAAAAATTCCAGGCCTATCCATTTTCCAGATGAATTAGCAGGCAGTGTAGTGGGTGTACGCACGCACGCACGCACGCACGCACACACGCGCACACGCGCACACACACACACA
This sequence comes from Salmo salar, assembly GCF_965601325.2. Classification (NCBI taxonomy): domain Eukaryota; kingdom Metazoa; phylum Chordata; class Actinopteri; order Salmoniformes; family Salmonidae; genus Salmo; species Salmo salar. The sequence goes on along the minus strand of NC_138302.1, from coordinate 59,108,610 downwards.
CACACACACACACACACAAGTAATCTGCAGCTCAAGGTGTTACTGTGCCATATCAGTTCTCAACAAACATCACTGTCGTGATGCTCTGTGAGGGATGGAGGTGTGAGGTTGGACTCACCCTGGGGTGTGCCATTGATTCACTATGTAGGAAGAGGCTATTCACATGATACACATCGGCTTACCATGACTGTTTAAGCAACCTACCATGGTAGGCCAAGCATCGATTTTCAAAAAGGCCTACTGTTCTTCAGAATAAAAATATACAGTTTAATATCCATGGAATGGACAAAAATTAAGAAGACATGTCTTGCCATGATGGAGCGTTTAGAGTGTTTTGGTGTGAGTGACTGACTGAATGTCTTACCTCCATCAGAAGCCCCTGCAGGCTCAGTCTTCATGGTGAAGATTCTCCGTAACTTACAGCTGGCAGAGACAGTGATTCCATCCAAGGATAAGAACCCTGCACCTTTAAACAGCTCACTGGTGAATGACACAAGGTCGATGCACATGTTGCACCACTAGAGATGAGAAAAGAGGGAAGAGAAGGAAATTGTTTTGTTCAGATGATCTAAAGCAATTTAAACAGTCGACAGCTGTCCTCCTTGTCCCTGTTTTTTTGTTAAAAAGTTTGTTGAAGCAATATCCCAGCTAACAACAAATGCTCCCATAACTTTAGAGAACATTCCTTTACAGGTCCAATGCAGACGTTTTTATCTCAATATCAAATCATTTGTGGGTAACAATTAAGTACCTTACTGTGATTGTTCTACTAAACTATATGGAATAAAAAGGTCATACCAAAGATCCTTTTTCTATTTGATTTTGAATTTTTAAGACCCCATGAAGTATCAAAAATGAATTTGAAAAAAATATTTATTTGGCCTTACTGCTATTAGCCCATACAAACGCATTGAATAAGAAAAAGATTCACTACATGGAACAACAGATAGTTCCCCCCCCCACCCCCCTAAAAATCAAAAGGAACTTTGTTCTGAAGTGTCTATCCTTAGAGATATAGGAAAGATCAGAAAACATTTTTTAAAATATTTTTTACATGTATTTAACTGTTTTTATTTGTCACTAAACAGTATCAATCAAAAGTTTGGACACACCTACTCATACCTGGGTTTTGCTTTAGGTTTTTCCTATTTTCTACATTTTAGAATAATAGTGAAGAAATCAAAACTATGAAATAACACATATGGAATCATGTAGTAACCAAAAAAGTGTTAAACAAATCAAAATATTTTTTTACATTTGAAATTCTTCAAAGTAGCCACCCTTTGCCTTGATGACAGCTTTGCACACTCTTGGAATTCTTTCAACCAGCTTCATGAGGTAGTCACCTGGAATGGATTTAAATTAACAGGTGTGCCTTGTTAATATGTGGAATTTATTTCCTTCTCCTTCTCTCGTTTCAGACAATCAGTTGTGTTTTGACAAGGTAGGGGTGGTATACAGAAGATAGCCCTATTTGGTTAACCTCTTACATCTAGACGTTCCGCTAGCGGAACACCTGCTCCAAAATCCAATGATGGGCGTGGCGCGAAATACAAATTCCTCTAAAATCCGAAAACTTCAATTTTTCAAACATATGACTATTTTAGACAAGACTCTCGTTAATCTAACCACACTGTCCGATTTCAAAAAGGCTTTACAGCGAAAACAAAACATTACATTATGTCAGCAGAGTACCCAGCCAGAAATAATCAGACACCCATTTTTCAAGCTAGCATATAATGTCACAAAAAACAAAACCACAGCTAAATGCAGCACTAACCTTTGATGATCTTCATCAGATGACAACCCTAGGACATTATGTCATACAATGCATGCATGTTTTGTTCAATCAAGTTCATATTTATATCAAAAACCAGCTTTTTTACATTAGCATGTGACGTTCAGAACTAGCATACCCCCCGCAAACATCCGGTGAATTTACTAAATTACTCACGATAAACGTTCACAAAAAACATAACAATTATTTTAAGAATTATAGATACAGAACTCCTCTATGCACTCGATATGTCCGATTTTAAAATAGCTTTTCGGTGAAAGCACATTTTGCAATATTCTCAGTAGATAGCCCAGCCATCACGGCTAGCTATTTAGACACCGACCAAGTTTAGCCCTGACCAAAGTCAGATTTACTATTACAAAAGTTTGATTACCTTTGTTGTCTTTGTCAGAATGCACTCCCAGGACTGCTACTTCAATAACAAATGTTGGTTTGGTCCAAAATAATCCATCGTTATATCCAAATAGCGGCGTTTTGTTCGTGCGTTCTAGACACTATCCGAAGTGTAAATAAGGGTTACGAGCATGGCGCAATTCGTGACAAAAGATTTCTAAATATTCCATTACCGTACTTCGAAGCATGTCAACCGCTGTTTAAAATCCATTTTTATGCCATTTTTCTCGTAAAAAAGCGATAATATTCTGACCGGGAATCTCTGTTTAGGTAAACAGAGGAAAGAAAACAAAGCATTCTGTCGACGCGGGCACGAGCCTGAGTCTCACAGTACTGTAACCAGCCACTACCCAAACGCGCTACTTTGTTTCAACCAGAGCCTGCAAAGCCACGATTCAGCTTTTTGCCGCCTTCTGAGAGACCATGTGAGCCGTAGGAAGTGTCACGTAACAGCAGAGATCCTTTGTAATGGATAGAGATGGCAAAGAAGGCCAAGAAATGGTCAGACAGGGTACTTCCTGTACAGAATCTTCTCAGGTTTTGGCCTGCCAAATGAGTTCTGTTATACTCACAGACACCATTCAAACAGTTTTAGAAACTTTGGAGTGTTTTTTATCCAAAGCTAATAATTATATGCATATTCTAGTTTCTGGGCAGGAGTAATAATCAGATTAAATCGGGTACGTTTTTTATCCGGCTGTGAAAATACTGCCCCCTATCCATAACAGGTTAAAGCCCAAGTCCATATTATGGCAAGAACAGCTGAGAACACAAAGAGAAACGACAGTCCATCATTACTTTAAGACATGAAGGTCATTCAATCCGGAAATATTCAAGAACTTTGAATGTTTCTTCAAGTGCAGTCGCAAAAACCAGGGGCTATGATGTTACCTCTGCTGCAGAGGATAAGTTCATTTCAGTTTTCAGCCTCAGAAATTGCAGCCCAAATAAATGCTTCACAGAGTTCAAGTAACAGACACATCTCAACATCAAGAGGAGACTGTGTGAATCAGTCCTTCGTGGTTCAATTGCTGCAAAGAAACCACTACTAAAGGACACCATATCTATCCTTTGTTCTGATGAGTGAAAATGTGAGAGTTTTGGTTCCAACCGCTGTATCATTGTGAGACGCAGAGTAGGTGAACGGATGATTTCCGCATGTGTGGTTCCCACCGTGAAGCATGGAGGAGGAGGTGTGATGGTGTAGGGTGCTTTGCTGGTGACACTGTCAGTGATTTATTTAGAATTCAAAGCACACTTTACCAGCATGGCTACCACAGCTTTCTGCAGCGATACGCCATTACATCTGGTCTGCACTTAGTGGGACTATCATTTGTTTTACAACAGGACAATGACCCAACACACCTCCAGGCTGTGTAAGGGCTATTTGACCAAGAAGGAGAGTGATGGAGTGCTGCATCAGATGACCTGGCCTCCACAATCACTCAACCCAATTGAGATGCTTTGGGATGAGTTGGACTGCAGAGTGAAGGAAAAGCAGCCAACAAGTGCTCAGCATATGAAGTGGTCAGCATACAGTATGTGGGAACTCCTTCAAGACTGTTGAAAAAGCATTCCAGGTGAAGGTTGAGAGAATGCCAAGAGTGTGAAAAGCTGTCATGAAGGCAAATGAAGGCTACTTTGAAGAATATAAAATATATTTAGATTGTTCAACACTTTTTTGGTTACTACGTGATTCCATATGTGTTATTTGTAGAAAATAGTAAAAATAAAGAAAAACCCTTGAATGAGTAGGTGTCCAAACCTTTGACTGGTACAATATTTACCTGGTACAATATATAATCCCATACATTTTTCCAACCAGGGGACCTTCAGAAAAGTTTTTTGGGGGAAGAACTTTTCTTTGGGACCATCAGGCGACATCCTGAAAAACGTATTTGGGGACGTCACCCGGAACAACCCGGGAACTAAACAAAACCCTCCAGGGGACCATAACAGAATGTCCTATGTTTTAAATGTCTTTGAACACAGGAATGCTCTTGCAATGTTACAATGAAACGTGTCTATAACATTAATATCTTATATTTGGAGAACATGGCACCAAGTTCTGTGTATGTTTGGTGTATTGTTGATGGAATATTCTCCTAACCCTCAGAAAACTGAAAACATGAATGTTCTTGCAACCTCCCATTAAATGTGTCTAAAACATAAATATCTTATATTCTAAGAACATGGCAACCATGCTCTGTGTATGTTTGGTGTGACGTTGATAGAATATTCTCAGAACCCTCAGAAAACAGGACACGCAAATGTTCTTGCAACATCCAATGAAACGTGTCTTGAACGTTAATATTGAATATTCTGAGAACATGGTACCATGGTAAGTTATGTTTGACATTAAGGAATTGTCCTAACTCTAACACCAAAACATGCTAAATAGGCTCTCATAAGGTTTTTTGCTGACATAGATAGAATGTTCCTATAACTAACGGAAAACTGGACACTCAAACATCAGAACATTACAGATAACATTACAAAAATGTTCTCTCTCCCTAGAATTGTAAGCTGGTATAGTCTCTTTCGAGCTGGTAGAAATTGGCAGAACTTTCTTAAGTCACCAGCAGCCTTGATATATTGTACTTATGGTAGCGGTGGAGGCGAGGGCAATACTCACAATGTTGCGTTTCAGACCTAAAGGTATCCTTGCATGCAAGGGTGTAGCAGAGAACTCTTTATGAACCGTGGATAGGTACAGCCTCCTTTTCAGATGACCTAAATCGGTTATCCTGAAAAACAAGTGAAGGAATTCATGAGGTAATAGTGAACAGCAATTATACACTGCTCCAAAAAATAAAGGGAACACTTAAACAACACAATGTAACTCCAAGTCAATCACACTTCTGTGAAATCAAACTGTCCACTTAGGAAGCAACACTGATTGACAATACATTTCACATGCTGTTGTGCAAATGGAATAGACAACAGGTGGAAATAATAGGCAATTAGCAAGACACCCCCAATAAAGGAGTGGTTCTGCAGGTGGGGACCACAGACCACTTCTCAGTTCCTATGCTTCCTGGCTGATGTTTTGGTCACTTTTGAATGCTCGCGGTGCTTTCACTCTAGTGGTAGCATGAGACGGAGGCTACAACCCACACAAGTGGCTCAGGTAGTGCAGCTCATCCAGGATGGCACATCAATGCGAGCTGTGGATAGAAGGTTTGCTGTGTCTGTCAGTGTAGTGTCCAGAGTATGGAGGTGCTACCAGGAGACAGGCCAGTACATCAGGAGACGTGGAGGAGGCCATAGGAGGGCAACAACCCAGCAGCAGGACCGCTACCTCCGCCTTTGTGCAAGGAGGAGCAGGAGAAGCACTGCCAGACGCCGTGGAGAACGTTCTGCTGCCTGCAACATCCTCCAGCATGACCGGTTTGGAGGTGGGTCAGTCATGGTGTGGGGTGGCATTTCTTTGGGGGGCCGCACAGCCCTCCATGGGCTCGCCAGAGGTAGCCTGACTGCCATTAGGTACCGAGATGAGATCCTCAGACCCCTTGTGAGACCATATGCTGGTGCGGTTGGCCCTGGGTTCCTCCTAATGCAAGACAATGCTAGACCTCATGTGGCTGGAGTGTGTCAGCAGTTCCTGCAAGAGGAAGGCATTGATGCTATGGACTGGCCCGCCCGTTCCCCAGACCTGAATCCAATTGAGCACATCTGGGACATCATGTCTTGCTCCATCCACCAACACCACGTTGCACCACAGACTGTCCAGGAGTTGATGGATGCTTTAGTCCAGGTCTGGGAGGAGATCCCTCAGGAGACCATCCGCTACCTCATCAGGAGCATGCCCAGGCGTTGTAGGGAGGTCATACAGGCACGTGGAGGCCACACACACTACTGAGCCTCATTTTGACTTGTTTTAAGGACATTACATCAAAGTTGGATCAGCCTGTAGTGTGGTTTTCCACTTTAATTTTGAGTGTGACTCCAAATCCAGACCTCCATGGGTTGATAAATTGGATTTCCATTGATTATTTTTGTGTTATTTTGTTGTCAGCACATTCAACTATGTAAAGAAAAAAGTATTTAATAAGATTATTTCTTTCATTCAGATCTAGGATGTGTTGTTTAAGTGTTCCCTTTATTTTTTTTAGCAGTATATATTACAACAAAGCTTTCATGTCTTAGAAAAAAAGGTGCTATCTAGAACCTAAAAGGGTTCTTTGGGCTGTCCCCATAGGAGAACCCTTTGAAGAACCCTTTTTGGTTCTGAGAAGAACACTTTTGGGTTCCATGTAGAACCCTCTCCTATGAGCATGCTTCATGAACCCAAAAGGTTTCTACCTGAAACAAAATAGTGTCTTACCTGGAACCAAAAACGGTTTTCCTATGGGAACAGCTGAAGAATCCTTTTGGAACTCTTTTTTGTAAGAGTGTAGCCTTGAGAGAGTTGGGCAAGTAACCGAAAGGTCGCTGGATGGAATCTCCAAGCCGACTACGTGAAGAATATGCCAATATGCCCCTGAACAAGGCACTTACAGTGCATTCGGAACGTACTCATACACCTTGAAATATCACTTTTACATACATTTTCAGACCCTTTACTCAGTACTTTGTTGAAGCACCTTCAGCAGCGATTACAGCCTTAAGTCTTCTTGGGTATGACACTACAAGCTTGGCACACCTGTATTTGGGGAGTTTCTCACATTCTTCTCTGCAGATCGTCTCAAGCACTGTCAGTTGGATGGGGAGCATCACTGCACAGCTATATTCAGGTCTCTCCAGAGAGGTTAGATTGGGTTCGGGCTCTGGCTGGGCCACTCAAGGACATTCAGAAACATGTCCCGAAGCCACTCCTGCATTGTCTTGGCTGTGTGCTTGGGATCGTTGTCCTGTTGGAAGGTGAACCTTCGCCCCAGTCTGAAGTCCCGAGCGCTCTGGAGCAGGTTTTCCCTCAAAGATCTCTCTGTACTTTGCTGAATTTATTTTTCCCTCGATCCTGACTAGTCTCCCAGTCCCTGCTGCTGAAAAACATCCCAACAGCATGATGCTGCCACCACTATGCTTCCCCGTAGGGAAGGTGTCAGGTTTCCTCCAGATGTGACGCTTGGCATTCAGGCCAAAGAGTTCAATCTTGGTTTCATCAGACCAGAGAATCTTGTTTCTCATGGTCTGAGAATCCTTTGGGTGCCTTTTGGCAAACTCCAAGCGGGCTGTCATGTGCCTTTTACTGAAAAGTGGCTTCAGTCTGGCCACCCTACCATACAGGCCTGATTGGTGGAGTGCTGCAGAGAGGTGTGTCCTTCTGGAAGCTTCTCCCTTCTCCACAGAGGACCTCTGGAGCTCTGTCAGAGTGACCATCGGGTTCTTGGTCACCTCCCTGACCAAGGCCTTTCTCCCCCCCGATTGCTCAGTTTGGCCGGGCGGCCAGCTCTAGGAACAGTCTTGGTGGTTCCTAACTTCTCCCATTTAAGAATGATGGAGGTCACTGTGTTCTTGGGGAGCTTCAATGCTGCAGAAATTTTGGGTACCCTTTTTTGGTACCCTCGACACAATCCTGTATTGGAGATCTACGGACAATTCCTTCGACCTGATGGCTTGGTTTTTGCTCTGATATGCACTGTCAACTGTGGGACCTTATACAGTAGACAAGTGTGTGCCTTTCCAAATCATGTCCAATCAATTAATTTGACCACAGGTGTACTCCAATCTAAACATCTCAAGGATGATCAATGGAAACAGGATGCACCTGAGCTCAATTTCAAGTCTCATAGCAAAGGGTCTGAATACTTATGTAAATAAGGTACCTGTTTTTTAGTTTTAATACATTTGCAAAAAAATCTAAAATTAACCCACTTTCACTTTGTCATTATAAGGTATTGTGTGTAGATTATTGAGGTAAAAAACTAATTTAATCTATTTTAGAATAAGGCTGTAACGTAACAAATGTGGAAAATGTGAACGGGTCTGAATACTTTCTGAATGCACTGTAACCCTAATTGCTCCTGTAAGTCGCTCTGGATAAGAGCATCTGCTAAATGACTACAATGTGAAATGAAATGTTATGGTTTTAATAATAAAAATAAGATTGATCTTTTAAAGGAACAAACCTGCAGTTGCTACATCCATTTTTTGGACTTATAAACTGATGATATATACTCATTGATTCTTGAAGAATATAATTAGTAAAGGCCTCATGAGCTTAGTTCAACTGTTGTACCCCATCAGAACCTAAAATATAAGCTTGTTTTTCTCCAATATTTGTAAACATTGTAAATGTACACACAACTGTAGTCTCAATATATGCTTACAACTATAATTGTGATATATTGGATGGTCCTTGCATCAATAGGCTCATTAAAAAATAACATTTCTCCAGGCCCGTCCCTCAGCTGTTAACCAAAACCATTGTTGTTTCAAATGCGGATTCCCTCTTTAACAGTTAGGGAGAGCTGGCCTATTTTTCCACTAACACAGCTTTCAGGAGCATAATCTATTGTCTTGTGTCAGCGTGATAAGATGCATCCCCTTCATTGTTAGAGGTGGAGGGTAGAAGAGAAGAGGGAATTAATCAATTTACATGCTAATTCACTTTCACCACCTCCACTGAATTATAGCACCTATCTACCGATCCCCACCCTGAAAACAGAATTCAATTTGTGTGAGGAATGAAGATGTGTTGAGGGGTGAAAATGTAATGTTACAGCTAGCTTAAAGCCCCTGAGGATGTGTTATTAAGACATCAAACAAAGTGTCATTATAATAACATTTTGTATATTGGCCTATCTTTTACGGCATTCACTGTACGTTGCATGCATTCTCTGCAAAGACACACACAGACACACAGGATTTCATAAAAAGTCATATAGGTGTAAAAAAAAAATGAAAAATGTAAAAGCCAGGGGGAGATCACACACACATACACACTGTTGACTCACAATTTCTGGTAAATTGACTTGGCTGGTGGTGGTCAAAGTAACAAATGTGATACCAAATTCTTCTGGATACATGCAAGAGTAAGTTACATCTTAGATGCAAGGGCATAGTACAAAATAAATAGCATAGCAATTCCGTCTAGTTTGGTAATCATAGTAGCATAATAGCACTGGGGGCTAAAAGCCAAATGGCTCAAAGGCAGAGCACAAATAATTTTTCTCAGTCTCAAGGTTATATGGTTATTCTGAATTAAGTATACATGCATCATTGATACAAAACTGATACAACCTTCAGTTGAACAATGTGAACAATGAAACATTTGCTACTTTGGGTACAGAGAGCTTTCGGCAGATTGAGCCAACTCAAGTTCGGATTTGTCACAAGTTGAGGACTGTGTGATCTGAGGTACAGAGATTGCTGAAAAACGGTTGTATATTTAAACCATTTTAAGTTGTGTGTGCAAGTAAGCATATTACTCATGATTAGGGTTGCAAATGTTACCAGGAAACTACTCGAATTTTTGTAGATTTCAAGTTTTTGGGGGAATTTTACAAGATGATATCTAATGGCATTTCTTTGGTACTTCAGATTATCACAGGTGTCTGTGCTTATTTCTGTCCCTCTGTGTGGGCTTATCACATGTAAAATATAGAAAATAATTAAATAATATGGTTTTAAAATAAAACATTTAATGACAAAGCTGGGGTACTACTAAGCTATAAGGGTACAAGGCGAGACCCAAATGCAGACACAGGAGGCAGATGGTTGAGCTCCGATATTTATTATAGCAAAAGGCAGGTCGGGTACAGGCGAGAGTTCATAAACCAGGTCAGAGTCCAAACGGTACAAGATGACAGGCAGGCTCGAGGTCAGGGGCAGGCAGAGTGGTCAGGCAGGCGGGCTCAGAGTCAGGACAGGCAAGGGTCAAAACCAGGAGGGCGAGAAAAGAGAGACTGGGAAAAGCAGGAGCTGAGACACAAAACCGCTGGTTGACTTGACAAACAAGACGAACTGGCACAGAGAGACAGGAAACACAGGGATAAATACACTGGGGATAATAAGCGACACCTAGAGGGGGTGGAGACAAGCACAAGGACAGGTGAAACAGATCAGGGCGTGACATACGCTATATGCATTTTTTTTTTTAAGACGGTCATACCTAGGATAATTTGATTTAGAATTTTAAGACCCCTTGAAGTATCAAAAATTAATATGACATAATTTTTTGATCAGGAAACATTTGTTAATTTTTTTGTTGTCACTAAACAGTCTCCATATATACTGTCTAACCACATTTTTTTCAACTGGTACATTGACAACTGGTACATTGGGGATATTCAGAAGAGACTTGTGAGGCCTGTGGGCGTCCTTGAGCAAAACAACCGGCATGTACGTGTTCGTGAGTCTCACCTTAACACAGAGGGGTCATATTAGGGTGTAGTTCAAATTGACAGACAGAAGTTGGCAGATCGGCTGTACCAACTTCAGACTAGTCCCAAGACACGTGGGGGGGGGGGGGGGGTCGTAGAGCAACACGCAGAACACCATCGTGTTCTTGAGAGTCTCATCTCTCCATAGAGGGGTCATAATAAAAGTTTTCTAGGCCAAACCGTTCAGACGATTTTGTGAGAAGACAGATTTTTGGAAGTGTTACATAGGCGGATGCGGTGGATTGAGACGCATCCAACTGATATCTCTAGCTTAAACTGACACATTTTTATGGGGATTTTTTTATTATGCTAATTAGATTTACGAAAGGGGCGCGAACATCAACCTTATTAATAACGCTATTTTCTGTTGAACCATATGGTCTATCCACCAAAAACTCATGGACAATATGGACAAAAATTATGAAAATGAAATATAGAATTGCTGAAAACACCGAAGAAATTACTGAAGATTCTGGTAACTTTGGTAAATTACTGTTAGTTTTGCAACCCTACTCATGAAATGATTCTAAGCAAAAACACATAAGGATATGGCAAATGGCTTGGGTTCTCCTCCGTCACACACACACACACACACACACACACACACACACACACACACACACACACACACACACACACACACACACACACACACACACACACACACACACACACCCATGTTAACAACTGATCAAGCTATCTGGCCTACAGCTGAGATGGTGTGTTTAACCTCTATTCACACAGACACAAATTAAGACAAGGCCTATCAACATGGCTGTCCTGATGCTAAACAGCCTCTCTCAGGTTCCCAAATGGCACCCTATTCCTTTTATAGTGCACTACTTTTGACTAGGGCCCATAGGACTCTGGTCAAAAGTAGTGAACTATATAGGGAACAGGGTGCCATTTGGGACATCCTCTGTCTCCCAGCATGTCTTTCCTCTGTAATGGGCTTTGGAACAGTGTTCACCTGTTACCTCTACTCCGCCTAGCAGATATGATTAAACATCTCATCTCCTCACCTCGCCCATGGTCGGGTACTACACTGGTGAGCACCAATTACTGTTACTGTGATCAGTTCTGAATGCAATCATAACGTACTATGCTATTATTCATCTACACTATATATACAAAAGTATGTGGACACCCCTTCAAATTAGCGGAGATGGCTATTTCAGCCACACCCATTGCTGACAGGTGTATAAATTTGAGCACACAGCCATGCAATCTCCATGTACAAACATTGGCAGTAGAATGGCCTTACTGAAGAGCTCAGTGACTTTCAACGTGGCACCATCATAGGATGCCACCTTTGCAACAAGTCAGTTTGTTCAATTTCTGCCCTACTAGAGCGACCCCGGTCAACTGTAAGTGCTGTTATTGTGAAGTGGAAACGTCTAGAAGCAACAACGGCTCAGCCGCGAAGTGATAGGCCACACAAGCTCACAGAATGGGCCCGTTAAGTGCTGAAGAGTGTAGAGCGTAAAAATCGCCTGTTCTCGGTTGCAACACTCACTACCAAGTTCCAAACTGCCTCTGGAAGCAATGTCAGCACAAGAACTGTTCGTCGGGAGCTTCATGAAATGGGTTTCCATGGCCAAGCAGCAAGCGTTAGCTGGAGTGGTATTATGCTCGCCGCCATTGGACTCTGGAGCAGTGGAAACGTCTTCTCTGGAGTGATGAATCACGCTTCACCATCTGACAGTCCCGACGGATGAATATCGGTTTAGCGGATACCAGGAGAACGCTACCTGCCACAATGCATAGTGCCAACTGTAAATTTGGTGGACAGTGCCCCGTGCACAAAGCGAGGTCCATACATAAATGGTTTGTCGAGATCGGTGTGGAAGAATTTGACTGGCCTGCACAGAGTCCTGACCTCAACCCCATCGAACACCTTTGGGATGAATTGGAACGCCGACTGCAAGCCAGGCCTAATCGCCCAACATCAGTGCCCGACCTCACTAATGCTCTTGTGGCTGAATGGAAGCAAGTCCCCGCAGCAATGTTCCAACATCTAGCGGAAAGCCTTCCCAGAAGAGTGGAGGCTGTTATAGCAGCAAAGCGGTGACCAACTCCATATTAATGCCCATGATTTTGGAATGAGATGTTCACATACTTTTGGTCATGTAGTGTATCTTCATCATCTGCAGGGAGGGAGGGGGGAAGGGGATGGAGGGAGATTGAGAGAGAGAAAGTAGGAGAGGAGGACCTTATGAAATAGAGGGAAAGAAGCAAACTGAAAGCCTAAAGTAGCTCTTCTGGCCCATTTTCCACACAGCCCCCTCTTCCATCTGAACGATAGCTTCATTAACACTAGCGAGTAACCAATGTCTCTAATGGATTGCATTTTCTCCAGCCTGGAGTTTTACATAATTACACGGTACCGGTGACCAGGACACAATCGAAACGCTGCGTTTTTCCATTATTGCATCTTTATTAATTAGTGCTTCAGAATAACAAACACTACACAGAAAGATGATGCATGAAATTCATCAACATCACATCAATGTTTTCACTGCAGTGGGACCAACAAGTCTGCTCTGTGGAATGATATAGGGCCTATACTCGGCCCATAATAGGGCCTATATATACCGGTAATACATTAAGGCCTATATTTACTCAATTTAGAACAATTCACAAAAGTGTTAGAAGAACACATTTGGCAGACCGAAAGTCCCAAACTGATTAAGTTTCCATTTCAACCGAATGAACTGCAAGTTACCAGCAAAGAAAGTGTGCAGCCAAGACCGTTGCTTCACTTACTTCACCCTCTTCATTATTGTGACTACAAATCAAGCAAGGGCTTTGAATATGATCAACTGCCAGCGCCTGTTTTCTAATCTGGAAATTAGTTTTGCAGCACAATGGATTATCTTCTTGCTAAAAGCCAATTCTACAAATGTGTTATTGTCTCTCTCAAATAGAAAAAGGTTGCTGAATTAAAAAGAACACTAGAATTGAATCACTCTAGATAATGTAACACCTGATTACTTTTGTTTATAATAACTTTTTAATATCCACCTCATCGGAAGTGTTGATTTTAGAAATTCTGATTATGGAAATTCTTCTGAGGATGACGGGATTACACGTAGAGTTTAGAGTGTATGCCATCTCTCCTTTACTGTGTACTAAGCACATTGATTTAAGTTTGAGTGTGTGTGTGTGTGTGTGTGTGTGTGTGTGTGTGTGTGTGTGTGTGTGTGTGTGTGTGAGAGAATGTGTGAATGAATTAATTAAAGTGTGTGTGCATGTGCGTGCATTTATATGTGTGTGAATATGGTTGCTGCTCTGTGAACAATGTGTAATCCTTTTGTGTAAAGCTAACCCGACCTTCAACATGATGATCTGCTACAGTAATTACATATACTACTGCCTGCAGAACAGAGTTTCCTAATGGGTCACACTATAAAGGTCCTGTGCCTGCTCAGCGTGACACAGTATAATGTGTCACAGAGATAAATCTCGTCAGTCCCTTCATTAAAATGGTCAGGTCCTATCAAACACATTGCTTCAGTTCAGACACACCATCACTGTGGGCTTTTATTCTTAACTTAATGAAATTTCAGTAGACAAAAGATTACAGAATTATCCAATACTAACTCACTGTCATTATAATGAGGGCGAGAGAGAGAGAGAGAGAGAGAGAGAGAGAGAGAGAGAGAGAGAGAGAGAGAGAGAGAGAGAGAGAGAGAGAGAGAGAGAGAGAGAGAGAGAGAGAGAGAGAGAGAGAGACAGACAGAGAGAGAGAGTCTGTGTGCATGCGTGCGTATGTCTACATTAAAAGTTAATGGATGTCTTTTGGAACCAATAAATCTGTCACTCTGTTTTCCTGTGGAATTAGTGGCTGGATATAGATGATCAACTCATCTTGGGAGGAGGGAGAATACATGTGACCAGGGGCAGTTAGATTATGGCTGACAGACAGCTTCAGTGTTAAAGATGTGTGATTACAGTGGTTTTTCTGGTGTGAAGCAAGGCCATGAAGTAAGTGAAAATAAGAGGATACTGGTCCGGTAGGCTACTTACACAAGCTCTGTAGAGAAGTCTTTACATTGGGAAACATTCACCTGGAGGACCAAGAATCTCTGTACCAGTCCAACTGGAATGACAATCAAACAAACAAACATTATTCAACCTACAGTAAATTAGTAATAGACTCCGTGCCCTGTTTTTTCAATAGGCCTAGGACAGTATATGGTTGAGACTTACGAGCCATTTTTCCATCCTTTGGCATCTGCATTTTAATAGCTTGGCTGCTCCCCTCCAGACTGTACACAAAGCTCTTGACCTCTTTGTCAAACTCCTAGAGCAGAGCAATGCAAAAATGCTAGATTATGATGATCAGGTTATTCATATCAGCAGCGGCAGATTGGCCATCTGGCAATTCTGGCAAATGCCAGACGGGCTGGACCATTATTTGCAAATGCCATTGCGCGGTCATAGGCCTATACCGTGCATTTGGAAAGTATTCAGATCCCTTGACGTTTTCCACAGTTTGTTACGTTACAGCTTTATTCTAAAATGGATGAAATAGTTTTTTTCCCCTCATCAATCTACACACAATACCCCATAATGATAAAGCAAAAATAGTTTTTTAAATATATTTTAGTAAAGTTATTCAAAATAAAAAGCTGAAATATCACATTTACATAAGAATTCAGACACTTTACTCAGTACATTGTTGAAGCACCTTTGGCAGTGATTACAGTTTCGAGTCTTCTTGGGTATGACGCTACAAGCTTGGCACACCTGTATTTGGGGAGTTTCTCACATTCTTCTCTGCAGATCCTCTCAAGCTCTGTCAGGTTGGATGGGGAGCATCGCTGCACAGATATTTTCAGGTCTCTCCAGAGAGGTTAGATTGGGTTCAAGTCCGGGCTATGGCTGGGCCACTCAAGGACATTCAGAAACTTGTCCCGAAGCCACTCCTGTAATGTCTTGGCTGTGTGCTTAGGGTCGTTCTCCTGTTGTAAGGTGAATCTTTTCCCCAGTCTGAGGTCCTAAGCGCTCTGGAGCAGGTTTTCGTCAAGCATCTCTCTGTACTTTGCTCTGTTCATCTTTCCCTCAATCCTGACTAGTCTCCCAGTCCCTGCCACTGAAAAACATCCCCACAGCATGATGCTGCCACCACCATGCTTCACGGTAGGGATTGTGCCAGTTTTCCTCCAGACATGATGCTTGGCATTCAGGCCAAAGAGTTCGATCTTGGTTTCATCAGACCAGAGAATCTTGTTTCTCATGGTCTGAGAGTCTTTAGGTGCCTTTTGGCAATTTCCAAGCTGGCTGTCATGTGCCTTTTACTGAGGAGTGGCTTCCGTCTGGATACTCTACCATAAAGGCCTGATTGATGGAGTGCTGCAGAGATGGTTGTCATTCTGGAAGATTGTCCCATCTCCACAGAGGAATTCTGGATCTCTGTCAGAGTGACCATTGGGTTTTTTGTCACCTCCCTGACCAAGGGCCATATCCCCTGATTGGCCAGGCGGCCAGCTCTAGAAAGAGTCTTGGTAGACCCAAACTTCTCCCATTTAAGAATGATGGAGGCCACTGTGTTCTTGGGGACCTTCAATGCTGCAGACAAATTAGTTTTTTACCCTTCCCCAGATCTGTGCCTCGACACAATCCTGTATCGGAGCTCTACGGACAATTCCTTCGACCTCATGCCTTGGTTTTTGCTCTGACATGCACTTTCAACTGTGGGGCCTTATATAGACAGGTGTGTGCCTTTCCAAATAATGTCCAATCAATTGAATTTACCACAGGTGGACTCCAATCAAGTTGTTGAAACATCTCAAGGATGATCAATAGAAACAGGATGTACCTGAGCTCAATTTTCGAGTCCCATAGCAAAGGGTCTGAATACTTAATAAGGTATCTGTTTTTTATGTTTTCACTTTGTCATTATGGAGTATTGTGTGTTTTTAATCGTTTTTAGAATAAGGTTGTAATGTAACAACATGTGGAAAAAGTAAAGAGGTCTGAATACTTTCCAAATGCACTGTAAGTCCCATGGGTAATAGCCTACAACTGTAAAGTGTTTTTAGGACATAACATTTACTATTGGATGAATATATGGCTAGTATTGGGTATTATATTTAGAGTTAGCGATCTTGTTGATTTGTTGAGTTTGCACCTTCTCAGGTGTTGAATTGGAAATTGATACGCCTATGATACTAGTTAGTGCACATAAAGATGTATGTAATTCATCTATAACGAACAAAAAATAAAAATTCTGGAGTCCTATTTTGACAGTAAAATAAAACTATAGTTTCATTGTCAACCCAAAATGCATGACAATGATTGGAATTAGTTAGCACATAAAAACATCTTGAATTATGCATTCCTGCTTGGACGTGTTAGATGAAACAACTTATTTCATAAATAGGCCTACCTCAGTAGTCTATTTATTACACTTCTGAATATTACTTAAACACTATGAATGACTTCATTAGATGATTACTCATGATTTGGGTGTGATCAGGATTCGGGTCTGACCAAATCATGGGCTGGTGCCACCAACCTTATAAGTGTAAAATGTTAGTCTGGTGCACTGTAATAGTAATTAACACTTAGTGTTGATTCAGGGGAACACATTTGACAGGCACTAATTTGCAATACAGCCTAAATCGGCTTGGCTTTTATAACGTATAACCTAAGGCGCAGACAGGCAGGGAGACAGACAGACAGACTGAGAACAGGAAGAAGCACAGAGGGGGAGGGTGCGATTTTTTCCGACCTACAATTGAATGTGAAAAATCATGCAATATGTCTGGCTCAATATGAAACTCACTTTATTTATAGCTGATTTTCCTCCACAAAGTTTCCATTTTGCGACAGGATCTTTCCCTTGTGCACTGAAGATCTCTACAGCAGCTCCACCCTTTGAAGGAAATGCCATTCGTTTTCAGGACACAGACAGTGAGTGTTTGAGAGGTAACGGTCAGGCTATGTTGTACATTGAATATTTGTTAAACTAAGGTTTACCTGATATTCGTTCTTAAACATGTTTCAGGTAGGATATCTTCTTTCCTTTGTCAACCACTAATGTTAGCTAGCTAGATAACATTCTGGACTGACATGCGACCACTTCCAATAGCTGGCTACAGTAACGTTAGATTTTATTTAACCTCGGCATGCGTCTTTAGCTATCAGTCCAGTGTTGGCTTTACAGTCAAAGATTGTCAGCACGCTGGACACGGGAGTGTTCCAAAACAGAGCAAATTCTCTAAATAATTCTTCATCCGTGAGTTTCAATGTTTGCTAGCTAACTGGCAAATGCCAAAGTCTGCTAGCTAAAATCCACAGTCAAGTTCCCTAGTCATTTGAGTCGGGGTGTCTCCATGGTGACAGGACGCTACATTGAAGCACGAGGCTGCACTACTGTAACGAGATCAGATCTAGCCGGTCTATCCCAGTCTGCATATGATAGTAAAATGTGTAGAATTGCAGGAAATTAGCTTTAAAACAGCAAAAGACAGCTTCTAGACGGCCAAAAATGCATTTTACATACATGTCTTTAGTATTTTACAGATAGAAGGATGAAGGTCCAGTCCAGGAATGTCTTAACAAAATGAAACCAAAATATTTAGGCTGACATCCCGTGTCCAAAAAACAGGGATTTGTGCTATATGCAAATATCAGCATTTATCAGCCAAATTACCCTATGAGGGTGTGGTGCCTGGCTTTAATACTAAACAAAAATATAAATTCAACATCATTTCAAGGATTTTACAGAGTTACAGTTCATATAAGGAAATCACGGCGCTGCCATCGGTGGGCCTGGGAGAGCATAGGCCCACCCACTTGGGAGTCAGGCCCAGCCAATCAGAATACGTTTTTCCCCAGAAAAGGGCATTATTAGAAACATAAATACTCCTCAGTTTCATCACCTGTCCCGGTGGCTGGTCTCAGACGATGAAGAAGCCGGATGTGGAGGTCCTGGGCTGGCGTGGTTACACTTGGCCTGCGGTTGTGAGGCCGGTTGGACGTACTGCCAAATTCTCTAAAATGGCATTGGAGGTGGCTTATGGTAGAGAAATTAACATTACATTTCTGCAGTCAGAATGCCAATTGCACACTCCCTCAAAACTTGAGGCATCTGTGGCATTGTGTTGTATGACAAAACTGAACATTTTAGAGTGGCCTTTTATTGTCCCCAGCACAAGGTGCACCTGTGTAATGATCATGCTGTTTAATCAGCTTCTTGGATGGATTATCTTGGCAAAGGATACATCCTCACTAACAGGTATGTAAACACATTTCTGTGATTTTTGTTGTTGAGAATATGCTTTTTGTGCATATGGAACATTTCTGAGATATTTTATTTCATCTCATGAAACATGGGACCAACGCTTTACATCTTGCATTTATATTTTTGTTGAGTGTGTGTGTGTGTGTGTGTGTGTGTGTGTGTGTGTGTGTGTGTGTGTGTGTGTGTGTATGTGTGTGTATATATAGCCTAGAATTAAATGCTTAATGATTGGAGAACATTTTACGAACAGCACCAAATATTGAGATGAGTGAGATGCAAGACTTCACTCTCACACAGTCACACTGTGCATGTGCACAGATTTGCTTCACGCTCTTACAGCGTGGGAACCATGGGACCAAAACAGCGGAGAAGTTTAGCCTCGCACTTCAACGCTCTTAGGTGTTGCAGAAATTGACACACTATGCTGTTTACTTAGTGAATCTACGTCATATTGCTGAGTCTACCTTTAACATTTATCAATCAAAATAATTGAAAGAAATGCTACAAATGTAAAGCAAACAAGACAAATGTTTAAGCCTGAAAAAATCTGATAAATGACACTTTCAGGCATTAAGCTAGATCTAGGCAATAAATTGACTCATCTCAAAATTAGAGTAGAACAGTTTTGCATTTTCAAAATGACTAAGAAATATATCATAATGAGTGACACATACGTGTAAGCTAATACAGTAACACTTGACATCAAGTTCATGTAGTAACTTTATGATTTCTTCAATAGCAACATTGTTGTTATATAGGACTTTAGAAATTGCTTTTTAATTGCTTAATAAGTGAGTTATCACACAAGTTGAATAAAGTAGAGTAGTTTTAAACTCTCAACTCACTGTTATGCAATTAAAATGCAATTACCAAATTATTATTTAACATCGTGCTAATAAAATGTTGCTTAGTGTTATAACACAGGAACAATAACAGTTTAATCAAAGACAGTACAGTATTAAGATATGCAGAAACTGTTTCTCCAATAGAAATCCCTGATCACACTTGTAAGCGATGTCATGGCGGTGTTGGCTATCTAAGTTCATGCACAGAAACACATCATCGGGTCTAACGGTCGTCTCTCGCCGAACTGCACATGTGCAGGCCGTTAAATCAAAGGTTTTTCTTCGATATAAGGTTGTTTTTGGTGAAAATTAAAACTTTGTCAGTTTGTCACTTTCACCAGGTTGGAGTAATAACCGCTGCGCTTCCGAGTTCCGCAGCGGTCTAAGGCACTGCATCTCAGTGCTAGAGGTGTCACTACAGTCCCTGGTTCGTATCCAGCCTGTATCACAACCAGTTGTGATTGGGAGTCTCATAGGGTGGAGCACAATTGTCCCAGCTTCGTCCGGGTTTGGCCGGTGTAGGCTGTCATTGTAAATAAGAATTTGTTCTTAACCGACTTGCCTAGTTAAATAAAGATTAAATAAAAAAAATATAATAATGTGTTCAACTATTTCAAGAGATTATCCAGTATTTTTTATTTGTAGTAAATGTGCAAAAAAATTCTAACTACCTGTTTTCACTTTGTCATTATTGAGTATTGTGCGTAGATTAATGAGGACCTTTTTATTTATTTTAATTTTAGAATAAGGCTGTAACTTGTGGAAAAACTAAAGGGGTCTGAATACTTTCTGAATGCACTGTATGTGCATATTACTGTATGTGTGTGTGAGCAAATGATGGAGTGAGTGTTGGAATGTGTTGGAGTGTCAGTGTACGTAAGTCTGTAGGGCCCTGTGAGCCTGCATAGCAAACTTTATTAGCAAATAATGACAACATGACAATAACAGTAGTTTTAGATGATAGTTAAATACAGGTTAAATAAAAATTATGTAATGAGATGGAGGAGGAGATGGGATGAGTGGGCAGATTGTTGGCCAATCAGAAGTCACTAGATGTAGAATTTCGTCTGGAGGGAGAGGAGAGAAAGAGTTAAAGGATGAGGAGAGAGGAAAGAGGCGGAATCAAGAGATGCTGCGGCTAGTTCTTCCTGTCACTTGTCCTTGACAGGCAGCCAGTCACAGTCATGGGTTCAATAACATGGGCCTGGTTGAGTTGGAAGCCCTCTCACCACGTCAAGGCCGAGAGAAGTATTTTGTTTTTAATTAAGGCCTTTAAACCCCTACTCTATCTTTGTAGTGCTTGACCTGATGGGGCTTGGATAGGTGTAGCAATATGGTGATGACTCAACCCTGCTGTGTAACGGACTCTGGGAGACTTCTGCCATATTACATACACAAATCTAGAACCTCCAGATATGCAAACACTAACTAGAAACCAATGTCCAATTCCATACCAACCCTGGCCTAAAATTTGATTTGGAATTGGACACGAAAGATAAATGGCTAGGGAGAAGGGGTTAAGGACCAGTAAATAACTGGGCAATTGAACTGTCAATTTCAGTCAATTTAAAATGTTACTTGCCATGAATACATTTAATATGCAAATGCATACATTTACAGCCAATTTGAGCAAGTTTCAAATATTTACCAGCAAACAATTGGAAAAATATACAAACATGTACATGCTTGTAAACATTACTTTGAATACTTGACAGATACATATGCTATATACTTACCAAACAACTTACCAACTTCACAGCCAATGTCTGCAAGAAAACACATCTTTATACACAGTTAAAACAATATTACAACAGGTTATTAAGGTTATTTACAATAACATACAATATACAACAAGATGTAACGTAGTAAAATACCTACCGTCTTGAGGTGGGGAGCAATTAGTGAAAACAATGCAGCCAATTAGTGAAAACAAGTGTGGGGAAAACATCAGACAAAACAGATGACGGACGATGGACAGACAAATTCACACACATAGACAAATACAATACAAAATAAGCGAGCCCACAATAAACGGACCGTATTACATAAAAACAATCACTCACAAACAAACATGGGGGAACAGAGGGTTAAATAATGAACAAGTAATTGGGGGATTGAAACCAGGTGTGTAAGACAAAGACAAAACAAATGGAAAATGAAAAGTGGATTCGTCGTGAGGAATGGACCAAGGTGCAGCGGGTTGAGTGCTCATAATTAAACTTAGGACGCGTCAGAGTAATGATACGCACCACAGGGCTAGTACGAGGAGTAGGGACATGACGAGCTGGACTGGGCTGATGCACTGGAGCCTGGTGCGTGGTGCTGGTACTGGAGGTATCAGACTGGAGACACGCACCTCAGGGCTAGTGTGAGGAGCGGGAACAGGACATACTGGACTGGGCTGATGTACTGGAAGCCTAGTGCGTGGTGCTGGTACTGGAGGTATCAGACTGGAGACACGCACTTCAAGGCTAGTGCGAGGAGCGGGAACAGGACATACTGGACTGGGCTGATGCACTGGAAGCCTAGTGCGTGGTGCTGGCTTGAGCTGCGCCAGACTAGAGACACGCACTTCACGGCTAGTGCGAGGAGCGGGAACAGGATAGACTGGACCGTGAAGGTGCACTGGCGGTCTTGAGCGCAGTACTGGCTCCACCCTTCCTGGCTGGATACCCGCTTTCCCCTGGCAAATACGGGGCGCTGGTACCGCGCACACCGGCCTATAAATGCTTGGCCTTGACGCCGTGCGCATCACTCCAACGCACGGGACCTGACCAGTAATAGTCTGGCCCCAATAAGCACGGGGAGTTGGCTTGCGGCCCAATCCAGGCCCCGCCAAACTACCCGTGTGCCCCCCCATTTTTTTTTTATTGAGGCTGCCTCTCCGGCTTAAATACCAACCGTGTACCCAAGTAAATGTCCTGGTCTTTATTCCACTTTCTCCGTTCCTCTCTTGCCTTCTCAACCTATTTCCATGGCAGGGTCTTGTCCCCTGCCATTATCTCCTCCCATGTCCACGATGTACTCCACACATTTTTCTCCCTGGTCCAGGATCCTTCCTCCTCCTGGGCCCGCTGCTTGGTCCGGGTTTGGTGGGAGGTTCTGTAACGTTCATCGTGAGGAATGGACCAAGGTGCAGCGGGTTGAGTGCTCATAATTAAACTTTTAATCTGAACACTTATAACCAACAAAACAAGAAAACGATGAACGACGAAAAACAGTCTTGAAGGCAACATACAGCAATACAAGAACAACCTCCCACAAACTACAACCACAAACACATACCTATTTATAGGACTCTCAATCAGAGGCAACTAGAAAACACCTGCCTCCAATCGAGAGTCCACACCCCAATTACCTACACATAGAAATAGACTAAACTAGATAGAACAGAGAAATACATAAACATAGAACAGTGACCAAAAACCCCGGAATACATAAATCAACTACCCCTCTACATAGACACACCCCCGAACCACATAAACCAAATACCCCTGCCACGTCCTGACCAAACCACAATAACAAACAACCCCTATACCGGTCAGGACGTGACAGATGGCTAGAAGGCCGGTGACGTCAACCGCCGAACGCCGGCCGAACAAGGAGAGGGACGGACTTCGGCGGAAGTTGTGGCATTGGAAAATTCCAGAAATTATGTCATGGCTTTAGAAGCTTCTGATAGGCTAATTTATATAATTGGAGTCAATTGGAGGCGTACCTGTGGATGTATTTCAAGGTCTACCTTCAAACGCAGTGCCTCTTTGCTTGACATCATGGGAAAAATCAAAAGAAATCACCCAATCAGACCTCAGAAAAAAATGTGTAGACCTCCACAAGTCTGGTTCATCCTTGGGAGCAATTTCCAAACTCCTGAAGGTACCACGTTCATCTGTACAAACAATAGTACACAAGTATAAACACCATGGGACCACGCAGCTGTCATACCGCTCAGGAAGGAGACGCGCTCTGTCTCCTAGAGATGTACGTACTTTGGTGCGAGAAGTGCAAATCAATCCCAGAACGCGTCTCCTTGTGAAGATGCTGGAGGAAACAGGTACAAAAGTATCTATATCCACAGTAAAACAAGTTCTATATAGACATAACCTGAAAGGCCGCTCAGCAAGGAAGAAGCCACTGCTCCAAAACCGCCATAAAAAAGCCAGACTACGGTTTGCAACTGCACATGGGGACAAAGATTGTACTTTTTGGAGAAATATCCTTTGGTCTGATGAAACAAAAATATAACTGTTTGGCCATAATGACCATCGTTATGTTTGGAGGAAAAAGGGGGAGGCTTGCAAGCCGAAGAACACCATCCCAACCATGAAGCACATGGGTGGCAGCATCATGTTGTGGGGGTGTTTGCTGCAGGAGGGACTGGTGCACTTCACAAAATAGATGGCATCATGAGTCAGGAAAAGTATGTGGCAATATTTAAGCAACATCTCGAGACATCAGTCAGGAAGTTAAAGCTTTGTCGCAAATGGGTCTTCCAAATGGACCATGACCCCAAGCATACTTCCAAAGTTGTGGCAAAATGGCTTAAGGACAACAAAGTCAAGTTATTGGAGTGGCCATCACAAATCCCTGACCTCAATCCTATAGAAAATATGTGGGCAGAACTGAAAAAGTGTGTGCGAGCAAGGAGGCCTACAACCTGACTCAGTTACACCAGCTCTGTCAGGAGGAATGGGACAAATTTCACCCAACTTATTGTGGGAAGCTTGTGGAAGGTTACGCAAAACGTTTGACCCAAGTTAAACAATTTAAGTGCATTGCTCCCAAATACTAATTGAGTGTATGTAAACTTCTGACCCACTGGGAATGTGATGAATGAAAGAAAAGCTGAAATAAATAATTCTCTCTACTATTATTCTGACATTTCACATTCTTAAAATAAAGTGGTGATCCTAACTGACCTAAGACAGGGCATTTTTACTAGGATTAAATGTCAGGAATTGTGAAAACTGAGTTTTAATGTATTTGGTAAGGTGTATGTACATTTCCGACTTCAACTGTACTTTGTCTCACGGGCTTCACCGAAATGTTGGGCTTCAGGGCTTTCAGTGGTCGACCGTCCAACTGCTCCAACTGGAGAAGATTGTTGGCTTCCACCGAGGTAACCCTTATGGAGACATAAAGAGCAAAATGACACTGTTAGCAAAACTTAAACTAGCTTCAGGTTATTTTGTGTGTAAATTCAAATAGTTATCTGACATTTTTTTATATTTACCTTAACCGATGATGACCCCAGCTAGGAGCCCATGCCAAGCCTTTTCAGCCTCATGAGGGGGAAGAGCCACTGTCGTGCCTTCTTCACAACTGTGCGCATGTGTGTGGACCATTTTAAATTCTTAGTGATTTGGAAACCAAGGAACTTGAAGCTCTCATCCTGCTCCACTGTAGCCCAGTCGATGTGGATGGGGGCGTGCTCACCCCCCTGTTTCCTGTGGTCCACGATCAGCTCCTTGGTCTTACTGACGTTGAGGGAGAGGTTATCGTTCCGTCCCCACACTGCCAGGTCACTGACCTCCCTGTAGGCTGTCTCGTCATTGTTGCTAATCAGGTTTATCACTGTTGTGTTATCAGCAAACTTGATGATTGAGTTGGAGACATGTGTGGCCACGCAGTCATGAGTGAACAGAGAGTATGGGAGGGGGCTGAGCACGCACCCTTGTGGGGCCCCCATTTGCTGTTGCCTACCTTCAACACCTGGGGTCGGCCCCTCAGAAAGTCCAGGGCCCAGTTGCACAGGGCAGGATTCAGACCCAGGGCCCTGAGCTTAGTTATGAGCTTGGAGGGAACTATGGTGTTGAAAGCTGAGCTGTAGTCAATGAACAGCATTCTTACATAGGTGTTCCTCTTGTCCAGATGGCGATTGCGTCATTCGTGGAGCTGTTGGGGCAGTATGAAAATT
This sequence comes from Salmo salar, assembly GCF_965601325.2. Taxonomy (NCBI): domain Eukaryota; kingdom Metazoa; phylum Chordata; class Actinopteri; order Salmoniformes; family Salmonidae; genus Salmo; species Salmo salar. The sequence continues at coordinate 59,083,076 of NC_138302.1, read as the reverse complement.
GTAGTGGGTCTAGGGCAGGGATCATCAACTTTCTTGAGCGGATGGTCGGAATACAGTAATACAAATTTTGTAGTCTGCAAATTGACCTCAAGAAGCACAAACAGATATAATATTTGAGTAAAACATATTCATTTCAAACCTTGCTTACATTTGTATACAATCATGTGTCTCTTTGTTATGCATATATATACAAAAGTATGTGGACACCCCTTCAAATGAGTGGATTTGGCGATTTCATACGCACCCAATTCTGATAGGTCTATAAAATCGAGCACACAGCCATGCAATCTCCAGAGAGAAACATTGGCAGTAGAATGGCCTTACTGAAGAGCTCAGTGACTTTCAACGTCAGACGATGCCACCTTTCCAACAAGTCAGTTTGTCAAATGTATGCCATGCTAGAGCTGCCCTGATCAACTGTAAGCGCTGTTATTCTGAAGTGGAAACGTTTAGGAGTAACAACGGCTCAACCACGAAGTGGTAGGCCATACAAGCTCACAGAACGGGACCGTCGAGCTCTGAAGCGCGTAGTATGTAAAAATCGTCTGACCTCGGTTGCAACACTCACTACTGGATTCCAAACTGCCTCTGGAAACAACGTCAGCACAATAACTGTTCGTCGGGAGCTTCATGAAGTGGGTTTCCATGGCCGAGCAGCCGCACACAAGCCTAAAATCACCATGTACAATGCCAAAAGTTGACTGGAGTGGTGTAAAGCTCGCCGCCATTGGAATCTGGAGCAGTGGAAAAGCGTTCTCTGGAGTGATGAATCACGCTTCACCATCTGGCAGTCCGTCGGACGAATCTGGGTTTGGCAGGAGAACTCTACATGCCCTAATGCATAATTCCAACTCTAAAGTTTGGTGAAGGAGGAATGAAGGTCAGGCGCTGTTTTTCATGGTTCAGGCTAGTCCACTTAGTTCCAATGAAGAGAAATCACAACGCTACAGCATATAATGACATTCTAGACGATCCTGTGCTTCCAACTTTGTGGAAACAGTTTGGGGTAGACCCTTTCCTGTTTCAGCATGACAGTGCCCCCGTCGAGATCGGTGCCCTCGTCGAGATCGGTGTGGAAGAACTTGACTGGCCTGCACAGAGCCCTGACCTCAACCTCATCTAACACTTTTGGGATGAATTGGAACGCCGACTGCAAGCCAGGCCTAATCGACCAACATCAGTGCCTGACCTCACTAATGCTCTTGTGGCTGAATGGAACCAAGTTCCCGCAGCAATGTTCCAACATCTAGTGGAAAGTCTTCCCAGTAGAGCGGTGGCTGTTACAGCTGCAAAGGGGGGACCAACCCCATATTAATGCCCATGATTTTGGAATGAGATATCCGATGAGCATGTGTCCACATACTTTTGGTCATATATAGATTGCAAATATACAGTCCCAGTCAAAAGTTGGGACAATTAACAGGTGTGCCTTGTCGAATTTCTTTCTCTCTTAATGCGTTTGAGACAATCAGTTGTGTTGTGACAAGGTAGGGGTGGTATACAGAAGATATCCCTATTTGGTAAAAGACCAAGTCCATATTGTGTCAAGAACAGCTCAAATAAGCAAGGATAAACAATAGTCCATCATTACTTTAAGACATGAAGGTTCGTCAATCTGAAAAATTTCAAGAACTTTTAACGTTTCTTCAAGTGCAGTCGCAAAACCCATCAAGCGCTATGATGAAACTAGCTCTCCTGAGGACCGCCATAGGAAAGGAAGACCAATAGTTACCTCTGCTGCAGAGGATACGTTCATTAGAGTTACCTGAACCTCAGATTGCAGCCCAAATAAATGCTTCACAGAGTTCAAGTAACAGACACATCTCAACATCAACTGTTCAGAGGAGACTGCGTGAAATCAGGCCTTTGTGGTTGAATTGCTGCAAAGAAACCACTACTAAAGGACAACAATAATAAGAATAGACTTGCTTGGGCCAAGAAACATGAACAATAGACATTAGACTGCTGGAAATCTGTCCTTTGGCCTGATGAGTCCAAATGTGAGATTTTTGTTTCCAACCTCCGTGTCTTTGTGAGACACAGAATAGGTGAATGGATGATCTCCGCATGTGGGGTTCCCACCGTGAAGCATGGAGAAGGAGGATGTTTGATGGAGTGGGGGTGCTTTGCTGGTGACACTGTCTGGGATATATTTTGAATTCAAGGCACTTTTAACCAGCAAGGCTACCACACCATTCTGGAGAGATACGCCATCCCATCAGGTTTGCGCTTAGTGGGACTATCATTTGTTTTTCAACAGGACAATGACCCAACACACCTCCAGGCTGTGTAAGGGCTATTTGACCAAGGAGAGTGATGGAGTGCTGCCTCAGATGACCTGGCCTCCACAATCACCCGACCTCCACCCAATTGAGATGGTTTGGGATGATTTGGACTGCAGAGTGAGGGAAAAGCAGCCAAGAAGTGGTCAGCATATGTGGGAACTCCTTCAAGACTGCTGGAAAAGCATTCCTCATGAAGCTGGTTGAGAGAATGCCAAGAGTGTGCAAAGCTGTCATCAAGGCAAAGGGTGGCTACTTTGATGAATCTCAAATATAAAATATATTTTGATTTGTTTAACACTTTTTTGGTTACTACATGATGTATGTGTTATGTGTTATTTCATAGAATGAGTAGTTGTGTCCAAACTTTTGACTGATACTGTACTTTGTTCTCATTAATGGCAAACATAAATCATTTAATTTGGCTCACGCTACTCTGACTGTAATCCCGAAAGTTAATTTAGGAATATCATTCACTACCGAGTATAAGAATAGAGGGCTTTGCTTGCTTGATCTTGTTCTCAACTGGCCTACCTGGTTAAATAATGGTGAAATAAAAATTGCTGAAGGGGGATACAGTACCTTCGCTTTAACGCATGCCTAATGAACACTTCATGGATGGATAATGCCCAATACTCTGGGAGCTAAGAACATACAGTAACAATACCCCTTTAAAGTCAAATTGCCTCCCATGCATACCGTATAGTACCACTGCATAGGCCTAACTCTTACTTTTGAATTCACTGCTAAGCTTAGGAAAGTGTGATACACATAGACAGAGGTATCAAAACCATTAAAGGTATGACCGGTGTGAAATTGCAGGCTATTATTTCAATCGGCGACGTCACTCGTTCTGAGACCTTGAAGTATTTATTTCCCTTGCTCTGCAAGGTCCATGGATTTTGTGGAGCGATAGGTAACGATGCTTCATGGGAGTCAGTTGTTGATGTGTTTAGAGGGTCCCTGGTTCGAGCCCAGGTTGGGGCAAGGAGTGGGACAGAAGCAATCCTGTTATAAAGGCATGAAATTGACTTCCTTGATTGTTCCTGTTCATTGATTGTGTGACTCATTGGGATGGATGACATGACAACAAATGTGTTTTTCATGAGAAGATTTGAGACGTATGTTGTTTCTCAGCGCTCGGTGCATTGACAGTGCTGCTCTACTGAGCACCGTTGCAAATTGTAGAGCATCTTTCGTACCATAATGTAGGTTTGGAGGCAATGTTTCTGCCAAATAGAAATATAAACTGAAATAAGCAAACAGAATGAACACACAACACCACCACACACACACACACACACACACACACACACACACACACACACACACACACACACACACACACACACACACACACACACACACACACACACACACACACACACACAGCTATTCAGCTTGGTTTGCTCCAGTGATCATCCACAGAGAAAAGTGAGCCTCATTTGAATATAAAGGTTTAGCTAAGGCATATGGAGTTCCTGTATTTACATGTATTGCAATAATAATGATGATGACAACAGCAAATTAGAGCTAAATTAGATTTTGTGAGCTGTTATGGATCATGGAAATATCCCTTAATAGAATTTGCTCCCTACAAGAGGTCCAACGTGTCAGTTGATGTAAATTCATGTCATGCATGCACACACACACATTGTACGCTAGACGTATCACACTCACACTCTCTCACACGCACGCACACACACACTTCTCATCCACAAAAATTACAGGTGTTCACTACAACGGAAGGCCAGCCCAGAACAATTTGATTCAAAACATTCCGGAATCTCTTTGTTCACATAACACTCATTCTTTTAAACTTACAAGAATACAGGCAGAGAATGTAGCCAATGTGACCTCTGCATAGAAAACTGACTCAGACATGACTTCATGTCCATTTAAGTGTAATGGCCACCATCATTCTCATACAGTAATAGGGGTTGGGGCATGAGCCAGAGAGAGTTTGGTTTGGTTCAATCGAGGACATTTTGTAATCATATTGTACATCAAGCTATCAGCACACTGACTGATTGGATGATAAATTTACTTCTTAATGTGATGTTATTGCTTCTCGGTAATCACCTTTGGATAATGACTTTGTGCATAATCATATGAGCAGCATAGTTGAGCAGTGAAAATGTAAAATAGGGACCTTGCAGCAGTTGGAAGGACAGAAATGTTGCTGCTGAAGACAGGCAGGATCAAGTGCAAAGCTAGGCTATAGTGCTTTTATTTCCCGATGAATCAGGTGGTCCAGACTTGCAAAAAAACGATAATATCTAGCCTACATACTTCTCAAATCAACTTCATAATAAAAAACCACTTAAATGCCTTGGAGCAGGCAAACCTGTCTACTCCATTCGGACCCAGGAGGCTATAGGCCTAAGCCTCTCCTCCCAATTACCGAAATCAGTCCGCCAGACTGCGGCTTCTAAAGTTTATAATTTCCACTTTAAATGTTCAGACTTGATTTGCCCCAATGAAAAATGTATTAACCCCTACAAAAATGTCCATTTAATTATAATCCACATAATAATTCACATTTCCTGTTGTGAGAAACTATTCAAATTAAGATCCTACATCTGTATATTGGCTTAGCCCCTCACTGGGACATACTGTCCACACAACTGGTGTCACTCTTGCAGGAAAGCCAGGTCGGCCTATAGGAACGCGACTGTGCGAGCACTGGTTAAAGGCTCCTAAGCCATGTACCGAACCTGACACATATGAAGGAGCTAACGCATTTGATGGAAATAAAATGAACTTCTACCTCGTGCGTCTAACAAATGTGCACTTTACACAGTGTGTTTAGGGCCCGAAATGTCTACAACGGTAGGCAATGGGCTGAAATGGTGGAATGCCAGCAATTATTTTAAGAGGTGATGGAATGTAGATTTAACAGAAAGGATGTAAAACTTGGGGAAACATGAATAAATATTTATTATAGAAAAACAAAGCGTTCTCAAAATTGGCGGAAATTTGGAGCGGGCGAGAAGCTTGGTGTGTTTTCGCCACAGAAAAAAACAACAGGTTAACGTTGGCAGTTCGTTTTGGAACTCTTTAAAGCGGCAATCAGCAGTTGCTACATACGTTTTTTGATTATTGAAGAATATAAGTTAGAAATGCCTTGTGCTTAATTCAACTATCTTACCCCATCAGAACCCAAAACACAAGCTTGCTTTAGTCCAATGTTTATAAACAAAGTAAATATGAACAAACGCTGGTTAAAACCTCAAAACATGGTTAAAACTATTATTTTGGATATCATGGATGATCAGTCCTTGCATCCTTAGCTCTGCCTATGAATTTGAGTGTGATTACATTTCTCCATCCCTATCCCTCAGCTTTTTATTGAAACAGTGGCGGGGACTGCACTTTGTCTTTCAACTGCTGATTGACCCTTTTAAACTTTGTCATGTCAAATCAAGATTTATTTGTCACATGCGCCGAATACAACAAGTGTAGACCTTACCGTGAAATACTTACAAGCCCTTAACCAACAGTGCAGTTCAAGAAGAGTTAAGAAGATATATACCAAATAAACTAATGTAAAAATAATAAAAAGTAACACAGTAACATAAAAATAACGAGGCTATATACAGGGAGTACTGGTACCGAGTTACTGTGCGGGGGTACAGATTAGAGGTAATTTGTACATGGAGGTAGGGGTGAAGTGACTATGCATAGATAATAAACAGCGAGTAGCAGCAGTGTACTAAACAAATGGGGCGGTGGTATCAATGTAAATTGTCCGGTGGCCATTTGATTAATTGTTCAGCAGTCTTATGGCTTGAGGGTAGAAGTTGCTTAGGAGCCTTTTGGTCTTAGACTTGGCGGTCCGGTACTGTTTGCAGTGCGGTAGCAGAGAAAACAGTCTGTGACTTGGGTGACCGGAGTCTCTGACAATTTCTGGCACCGCCTATTATATAGGTCCTGGATTGCAGGAAGTTTGGCCCCAGTGATGTACTGGGCCGCTCGCACTACCCTCTGTAGCACATTACGGTCAGATGCCGAGCAGTTGCCATACCAGGCGGTGATGCAACCGGTCAGGATGCTCTCGATGGTGCAGCTGTAGACCTTTTTGAGGATCTGGGGACCCATGCCGAATCTTTTCAGTCTCCTGAGGTGGGAAACTGTTTTGTCGTGCCCTCTTCAAGACTGTCTTGATGTGTTTGGACCATGATAGATTGTTGGTGATGTGGACACCAAGGAACTTGAAACTCTCGACCCGCTCAACTACAGCCCCGTCGATGTTAATGTGGGCTTGTTCGGCCCGCCTTTTTCTGTAGTCGATCATCTCCTTTGTCTTGCTCACATTGAGGGTGAGGTTGTTGTCCTGGCACCACACTGCCATTGTTGTCGGTAATGAGGCCTACCACTGTTGTGTCATCAGCAAACTTTATTATGGCGTTGGACTCGTGTTGGCCACGCAGTCGTGGGTGAACAGGGAGTACAGGATCGGACTGAGTACACACCCCTGAGGGGCCCCAGTGTTGAGGATCAGCGTGGCAGATGTGTTGTTACCTACCCTTACCATCTGGGGGTGGCCCATCAGGAAGTCCAGGATCCAGTTGCAGAGGGAGGTGTTTAGTTCCAGGGTCCTTAGCATAGTGTTGAGCTTCGTGGGCACTATGGTGTTGAACGCTGAGCTGTAGTCAATAAACAGCATTCTCACATAGGTGTTCCTTTTTCCCAGGTGGAAAAGGGCAGTGTGGAGTGTGATTGAGATTGCGTCATCTGTGTATCTGTTGGGGGCAGTATGAGAATTGGAGTGGGTCTAGGGTATCCGGGAGGATGCTGTTGATGTGAGCCATAACCAGCCTTTCAACGGGACGGTAATCATTTAGGCAGGTTATCTTCGCTTCCTTGGGCACAGGGACTATGGTGGTCTGCTTGAAACATGTAGGTATTACAGACCCGGTCAGGAAGAGGTTGAAAATGTTAGTGAAGACACTTGCCAGTTGGTCGCACATACTTTGAGTACACGTCCTGGTATTCTGTCTGATCCCGCGGCTTTATGAATGTTGACCTGTTTAAAGGTTTTGTTCACATCGGCTACCGAGAGCGTTATCATACAGTCATCCAGAACAGCTGGTGCTCTCGTGCATGCTTCGGTGTTGCTTGCCTCGAAGCAAACATAAAAGGCATTTAGCTTGTCTGGTAGGCTCGTAGTCCGTAATAGTTTTCAAGCCCTGCCACATCTGATGAGCGTCAGAGCCGGTTTCAATCTTAATCCTGTGTTGACGCTTTGCTCGTTTAACTTTTTAAGGTATAGGGGGCAGTATTTTCATATTCGGATGAAAAGCGTGCCCAGAGTAAACTGCCTAATACTCGGGCCCAGAGTCAAATATTTGCATATTATTAGTTGATTTGGATAGAAAACACTCTGAAGTTTCTAAAACTGTTTGAATGATGTCTGTGAGTATAACAGAACTCATATGGCAGGCAAAAACCTGAGAAAATCCAACCAGGAAGTGGGAAATCTGAGAATTGTAGTTCTTCTTTTGAATCCCTATCGAAACTACAGTGTCTGTGGGGTCACGTTGCACTTCCCAAGGCTTCCATTGGCTGTCAACAGCCTTTAGAAACGTGTTTCATCCTTCTCCTGTTACTGGGCAGAAAATAGGAGCTCAGTCAATGAGTGGACTGCCTGAGGACAAAGGACTTGGTGATGCGCGAGCCCGCCAGGGCGCCGTTCCTTCTTTTTCTTCTTGAATGAATACGCTATTGTCCGGTTGGAATATTATCAACGTTTTATATTAAAAAAGACCCTAAGGATTGATTGTAAACAACGTTTGACATGTTTCTACAAACGCTAATGGAACTATTTGACTTTTCGTGTCTGGATTTACGCTCGCGCGTTATGCCTTTGGATAGTGATCTGAACGCACGAACAAAACGGAGGTATTTGGACATAAATATGGAGTATTTCGAACAAAAATAACATTTCTTGTGGAAGTAGGAGTCCTGTGAGTGCATTCTGATGAAGATCAGCAAAGGTAAGAGAATATTTATAATACTAATTCTGAGTTTAGTTGACCCCAGAACTTGGCGGGTATCTGTATAGCTTGCTTTGATGGCGAGCTATGTACTCAGAATATTGAAAAATGTGCTTTCTTCGTAAAGCTATTTTAACATCTGACACAGCGGTTGCATTAAGGAGAAGTATATCTATAATTCTTTCAATAACTGTTGTAAATCTTATCAACGTTTATGATGAGTATTTTTGTAAATTGATGTGCACATTCATCGGGAGTTTTGGTGGGAATACATTTTCTGAACATCACGCACCAATGTAAAATTGGGTTTTTGGATATAAATATGAACTTTATCGAGCAAAACATACATGTGTTGTGTAACATGAAGTCCTATGAGTGCCATCTGATGAAGATCACCAAAGGTTAGTGAATATTTTAGCTGTATTTTTGTTTTTTGTGACGCATGTCCTTGCTTGGAAAATGGCTGTGTGGTTTTTCTTTTATGTCCTAACATAATCTAATTTTATGCTTTCGCCATAAAGCCTTTTTGAAATCGGACAATGTGGTTGGATTAACGAGAAGTTTATCTTTAAAATGGTGTAAAATAGTTGATTGTATGAGAAAATGAAATTATGAGATTTTTGCTGTTTTGTATTTCGCGCCATGCTATTTCACTGGCTGTTGAATAGTGTGTCCCGCAGGTGGGACGCTAGCGTCCCATGTAGCCCTGAGAAGTTAATGGTTTGTCTGAGGGCATAGTGTGATTTATTTAAGCTTTTGGATTAGTGTCTCGCGCCTTGAAAGCGGCAGCTCTAGCCTTTAGCTCGATGCGGATGCTGCCTGTAATCCATGGCTTCTGGTTGGGGACGACGTCGTCGACTTACTTATTTATGAAGCCGATGACTGAGGAGGTATACTCCTCAATGCCATTGGATGAATCCCAGATCAAATTCCAGTCTGTGCTAGCAAAACAGTCCTGTTGCGTAGCATTCGCGTCATCTGACCACTTCCGTTTTGAGTGAGTCACTGGTACTTCCTGCTTTAGTTTTTGCTTGTGAGCAGGAATCGAGGGATAAAATTATGGTCAGATTTGCCAAATGGAGGGCGGGGGAGAGCTTTGTTTGCATCTCTGTGTGTGGAGTAAAGGTGGTCCAGAGTTTTTTTCCCCTCTGGTTTCACATGCTGGTAAAAGTTTGGTAAAAGTGATTTAAGTTTGCCTGCATTAAAGTCCCCGGCCACTTCTGGATGAGCAGTTTCTTGTTTGCTTATGGCCTTGTAGAGTTGGTTGAGTGCGGTATTAGTGGCAGCATCGGTCTGTGGTGGTAAACAGACGGCTACGAGTAATATAGATGAGAACTCTCTTGGTAGATAGTGTGGTCTACAGCTTATTATAAGGTACTCTACCTCAGGGGAGCAATACCTCGAGACTTCTTTAATATTAGACATCGCGCACCAGCTGTTTTTGACAAAAAGACACACACCCCCACCCCTCGTCTTACCAGACGTAGCTTCTTATCTGTTCTGCCGGTGCATGGAAAATCCTGCCAGCTCTATATTCTCCGTGTTGTCGTTCAGCCACGACTCGGTGAAACATAAGATATTACAGTTTTTAATGTCCTGTTGGTAGGATAATTATAGGTCATCAATTTTATTTTCCAATGATTTCATGTTAGCCAGTAGAACGGATGGCTGTGGGAGTTTACTCGCTCGCGTACTGATTCTCAGAAGGCAGCATGACCTGCACCGCGTCAAATGACATAGATTTGGGCCTGTTCCCGGGAAAGCAGTATATCCTTTTCCGCGGACTCGTTAAAGGAAAAAGCTTCTTCCAGTTCGTGGTGAGTAATCGCTGTTCTGATGTCCAGAAGTTATTTTCGGTCATAAGAGACGGTAGCTGCAACATTATGTACAAAATAAGTTACAAACAACGCAAAAGTAGCACAGTCATGTGTGTTCATAATCTATGAATCTTTAATAGGTTTCTTGCAATAACTAGAAAACAACTTCAAAAATAACAACCAACTTTACCAAGTTGTCATTTCAGTTCCATTTCTAGGATTACTAAATTGGCATCATGAAAAGGACAGCCATTAACACCAACTTTGTTCAGCTTAGTAGATATCGTTAGCTACTGCCAATTAGGCAAAAACATCCATTCAAATGTCTTTGAATCTCACCCAATTACTCTAGTCACAGATCCCCCGTTTCTTCTATTATATTTTGAAATATTAAATCTTTAAAAAACAGATGTTAATAATTGATTTGCAGTGCCTTCAGAAAGTAGTCATCACTTACTTCACATTTTGTTGTGTTACAGCCTGAATTCAAAACAGATTACATATATTTGTTTCTCTCATCGATCTACACACAATACCCCATAGTGACAGAGTAAAAACATGTTTTAATAAATGTATTAAATTAAATACAGAAATATATCATTTAGATAAGTATTCACAACCCTGAGTCTATACTTTGTAGAAGTCCTTCTGGGTAAGTCTCTGAAAGCTTTCCACACATGAATTGTGCAACATTTGCACATTCTTCTTCTTCTTCTTTTTTTTTTAAAGCTATGGCAAACTGGTTGTTGATCATTGCTAGACAACCATTTTTAGGTCTTGCCATAGTTTTTAAAGTAGATTTAAGTCAAAACTGTAACTCGGCAACTCAGGAACATTCACTTTCTTCTTGGTAAGCAACTCCAGTGTAGATTTGGTCTTATGTTTTAGGTTATTGTCCTGCTGAAAGGTGAATTAATCTCCCAGTGTCTGATGGAAAGCAGACTGAACCAGGTTTTCCTTTAGGATTTTGCCTGTGCTTAGCAACATTATGTTTCCTTTTTATCCTGAAAAACTCCCCAGTCCTTAACGATTACAAGCATACCCATAACATTATGCAGCCACCATCATGCTTGGAAATATGGAGAGAGGTACTCAGTAATGTGTTGTATTGGATTTGTCCCAAACATAATACTTTGTATTCAGGACAAAAAGTTAATTGCTTTGCCACATTTTTTTGCAGTATTACTTTAGTGCCTTGTTGCAAACAGGCATGTTATGGAATATGTTTTATTTTGTACAGGCTTCCTTCTTTTCACTCTGTCAATTAGGTTAGTATTGTGGAGTAACTACAAGTTTGTTGATCCTATCACAGCCATTAAACTCTGTTTTAAAGTCACCATTGGCCTCATGGTGAAATCCCTGAGTGTTTTCTTTCCTCTCCGACAACTGAGTTAGGAAGGACACCACTATCTTTGTAGTGACTGGGTGTATTGATATACCATCCAAAGTGTAATTAATAACTTTTCCATCCTCAAAGGGATATTCAATGTCTGCTTTTTTATGTTTACCCATCTACCAATAGGTGCCCTTCTTTGCGAGGCATTGGAAAACTTCCCTGGTCTTTGTGTTTGAATTTGTGTTTAAAATTCACTGCACCAATCCCCTTCCCTCATTTCACCGGTCCCCTCCCCTCGTTTTACCGATCCCTCGCCTCATTTCATTGATCCCCTCGCCTCATTTCACTTTATACAGTATGTGTTTACCTTGTATGTTTTGGAAATCAATCAGAATTCTTCTAACTGTGGATATCTGATCTGTGATTCCTCAGCAAACTGTGCAGTTCTGAGATTTGTTTTCTTGTGTTTTTTATGTATGTTCTTTTTGTTATGTGTCATGTATGACGTGTGTAGCTTTCTGAATCGTTCCATCAGTTGTTGATGTATGCTTCCATCTACTCTGATCTCCCCTCTACATGTGCCAGGGCAGGAGCAGTGTGCAGGTTGTGTGTGCCAGAGACAGATGGGCCACATCTACAACAATCCCCACCACATCAAGCAAACAGGACGCAAAACTGAATCAAAGAAAACTTGCTACATAGCTCACAACATGGACAAAATAACGTTCATTGTCTCAGGGTGAGTACACATGCAGCTGTTACTGGGTGGTGGTGGGGGGTTGGGGAGTCCCAGGATACAGTGGTGGCTGGGGAGGAAGGGAGGTCAGGAAGGTCCATTGGGTGGAATGAGTTCTGGGGAAACAATCTGCTGTGACTGACCGGAAGATGATCAGGTCATACAAATGGGTTTAGAAACAAGATGTGTTTCTCTTGGTATCGGACGGCAGCTTGTTGTGAGGGGATGAGTCACTGGGTAGGCCGATATTATGTGTAGATTGGCCAAGTGTTGAGATTGGATTTTGGGCTTGGCTCGACCTCTTTCCCTTAAGAAATTGAGGGCCCTGGCCTGGCCTGGCTTGGGACAACCGCTTTGCAGAAAAATCCAAGAAAAGGTGTGGTTCCATCTTGGTTTGTTCTAAAATATAACACAGAAATGAGGGGAGGGGATCGGTGAAATGAGGGGAGGGGATCGGTGAAATGAGGGGAGGGGATCGGTGAAATGACGGGGGTGGATCGGTGAAATGAGGGGAGGGGATCGTTGAAATGAGGTGAGGGGATCGTTGAAATGAGGTGAGGGGATCGTTGAAATTAGGTGAGGGGATTGTTGAAATGAGGTGAGGGGATCGTTGAAATGAGGTGAGGGGATCGGTGAAATGAGAGGAGAGGATCGGTGAATTGAAGGGAGGAGATTGCTGAAATTAGGGGATCGGTGAAATGAGGAAAAAGGATCGGTGAAATGACGGGGGTGGATAGGTGAAATGAGGCGAGGGGATCAGTGAAATGAGGCAAGGGGATCGGTGACGTGAGGCGAGGGGATCGGTGACGTGAGGCGAGGTGATCGGTGACATGAGGGGATTGATGAAATTAGGGTATCATGACATGAGGGGAGGGGATCAGTGAAATCGGGGAGGGGATTGGTGAAATTAGTAAAAGGGATCGGTGAAATGAGGGGAGGGAATAGGTGAAATGATGTGAGTGGATCTGTGAAATGAGAGGATCAGTGAAATGAGGGGAGGGGATCGGTGAAATGAGGGGAGGGGATCAGTGACATGATGGTGCGGGGATCGGTGAAATGAGGGAGGGGATCGGTGAAATGAGGGTGCGGGGATCAGTGTCATGAGGGTGCGGGGATCGGTGAAATGAGGGGAGGGGATCGGTGACATGAGGGGAAGGGATCGGTGAAATGAGGCGAGGGGATCGGTGAAATGAGGCGAGGGGATCGGTGAAATGAGGGGAGGGGATTGGGGAAATGAGGGGATTGGTTAAATGAGGGGAGGGGATCGGTGAAATGAGGGGAAGGGATCGGTGAAATGAGGGGAGGGGATCGGTGAAATGAGGGGAGGGGATCGGTGAAATGAGGGGAGGGGATCAGGGAAATGAGGGGAGGAGATCGGGGAAATGAGGGGATTGGTTAAATGAGGGGAGGGGGTCGGTGAAATGAGGGGAAAGGATCAGTAAAATGAGGGATCTGTAAAATCAGGGGAGGGGATTGGTGACATGAGGGGATTGATGAAATGAGGTGAGGAGATCAATGATAAGATGCGGGTGGATAGGTGAAATGAGGTGAGGGTATCGGTGAAATTACATTTACATTTAAGTCATTTAGCAGACGCTCTTATCCAGAGCGACTTACAAATTGGTGCATTCACCTTATGATATCCAGTGGAACAACCACTTTACAATAGTGCATCTAAATCTTTTAAGGGGGGGGGGAGTTAGAAGGATTACTTTATCCTATCCTAGGTATTCCTTAAAGAGGTGGGGTTTCAGGTGTCTCCGGAAGGTGGTGATTGACTCCGCTGTCCTGGCGTCGTGAGGGAGCTTGTTCCACCATTGGGGTGCCAGAGCAGCGAACAGTTTTGACTGGGCTGAGCGGGAACTGTGCTTCCTCAGAGGTAGAGGGGCCAGCAGGCCAGATGAAATGAGGCGAGGGCATCGGTGAAATGAGGCGAAGGGATCGGTGAAATGAGGTGAGGTGATCGGGGAAATGACAGGGGTGGATCGTTGAAATGAGGGGAGTGGATAGGTGAAATGAGAGGAGGGGATCAGTGAAAAGAGGGATCTGTGAAATCAGGGGAGTGGAGGGGATCGGTGAAATGACGCGAGGGGATCGGTTAAATGAGGGGAGGGGATCGGTTAAATGAGGGGAGGGGATTTGTGAAATGAGGAGAGGGGATTGGTGAAATGAGGGGAAAGGATCAGTAAAATCAGGGGAGGGGATTTGGAAAATGATGCGGGTGGATAGGTGAAATGAGGGGAGGGGATTGGTGAAATGAGGGGAGGGGATCGGTGAAATGAGGGGAGGGGATCGGTGAAATGAGGGGATAGGTGAAATTAGGAGACAGGATCAGTAAAATAAGGGGAACGAATCAGTAAAATGAGGGATCTGTAACATTGGGAGGGGATCGGTGACATGAGGGGAGGGGATTGGTAAAATGAGTTGAGGGGATCAGTGAAATGAGGGGAGGGGATTGGTGAAATGAGGCGAGGAGATCAGTGAAATTAGGGTATTGGGGAAATGAGGGGATTGGTGAAATGAGGGGAAAGGAACAGTGAAAAGAGGGATTTGTGAAATCAGGGGAGGGGAGGGGATCGGTGAAATGAGGGGAGGGGATCGGTGAAGTGAGGGGAGGGGAGGGGATATGTGAAATGAGGAGAGTGGCTCTGTGAAATGAGGGGAAAGGATCAGTAAAATGAGGGATCTGTAAAATCAGGGGAGGGGATCGGTGACATGAGGGGATCGATGAAATGAAGGGATCGGTGAAGTGAGGGGAGGGGATCGGTGAAATGAGGAGAGTGGCTCTGAAATGAGGGGAAGGATCAGTAAAATCAGAGATCTGTAAAATCAGGGGAGGGGATCGGTGACATGAGTGGATAGGTGAAATGAGGGGAGGGGATCGGTGAAATGAGGGGAGGGGATCGGTGAAATGAGGCGAGGAGATTTGTGAAATGAGGGTATTGGTGAAATGAGGGGATCGGTGAAATGAGGCGAAGGAATAAGTGAAAAGAGGGATCTGAAATGAGGGGAGGGGATCGGTGAAATGAGGGGAGGGGATCGGTGAAATGAGGGGAAAGGATCAGTAAAATGAGGGATCTGTAAAATCAGGAGAGGGGATCAGTGACATGAGGGGATCGATGAAATGAGGTGAGGGGATCGGTGGTATGATGCGGGTGGATCAGTGAAATGAGGCGAGGGGATCGGTGAAATGAGGGAAGGGGATCGGTGAAATGAGGCGAGGAGATCAGTGAAATTAGGGTATTGGTGAAATGAGGGGATCGGTGAAATGAAGGGATCAGTGAAATGAGGGGAAAGGATCAATGAGAAGAGGGATCTGTGTAATAAGGGGAGGGGATCGGGGAAATGAGGGGAGGGGATCGGTGAAATGAGGGGAGGGGATATGTGAAATGTGGAGAGTGGATCTGTGAAATGAGGGGAAAGGATCAGTAAAATGAGGGATCTGTAAAATCAGGGGAGGGGATATGTGACATGAGGGGATCGATGAAATGAGGTGAGGGGATCAATGATATGATGCGGGTGGATAGGTGAAATGAGGCGAGGGGATCGGTGAAATGAGGCGAAGGGATCAGTGAAATGAGGTGAGGTGATCGGGGAAATGACAGGGGTGGATCGTTGAAATGAGGGGAGTGGATAGGTGAAATGAGGGGAGTGGATAGGTGAAATGAGTGGAATTGGCATGGGTCCCCAGATCCTCAAAAGGTTCTACAGCTGCACCATCGAGAGTATCCCGACCAGTTGCATCATTACCTGGTATGGCAACTGCTCTGCATCTGACCGTAAGGCGCTACAGAGGGTAGTGCGAGTGGCCCAGTATATCTGGTACGTAAGACTGCTGAAAAATTTATAAAATCGCCACCAGACAATTTACAATGACCCCCCCCCCCCCCTTTGGTACACTGCTGCTACTCGCTGTTTATTATCTATGCGTAGTCACTTCACCTACATGTACAAATTACCTAAACTAACCTGTACCCCCGCACACTGACTTGGTACCGGTGCCCCCTGTGTATAGCCTCGTTATTTTTATTCTTATTGTGTTACTTTTTATAATTACTTTATTTTAGTCTACTTGGTAAATATTTCTTAACTCTTCTTGAACTGCACTGTTGGTTAAGGGCATGTAGTAAGCATTTCACGGTAAAGTTTACACTTGTTGTATTTGGCATATGTGACAAAGTTTGATTTGATTTGAAATGATTGGTGAAATGAGAGGAGGGGATTGGTGAAATGGGTCGAGGTGTTGGATGAAATGAGGCGAGGGGATAGGTGAAATGAGGCGAGCCGATTGGTGAAATTAGGGGATCGGTGAAATGAGGTGAGGGGATCAAATCAAATTTTATTTGTCACATACACATGGTTAGCAAATGTTAATGCGAGTGTAGTGAAATGCTTGTGCTTCTAGTTCTGACCATGCAGTAATATCTTACAAGTAATCTAACAATTTCACAACAACTTCCTTATACACACATGTGTAAAGGAATGAATAAGAATATGTACATATTGTACGTACGGTGAAATGAGGTGAGGGGATCGGTGAAATGAGGGGAGGGGGATCGGTGAAATGATGGAGAGGGGATCGGTGAATTGAGGGAAGAGAATCTGTGAAATGAGGTGAAGGGATCGGTGAAATGATAGGGGTGGATAGGTGAAATGAGGGGATCGGTGACATGAGGGGAGAAATTTGGTGACATGAGGGGAGGGGATCGGTGACATGAGGGGAGGGGATAGGTGAAATGAGGGGAGAGGATCTGTGAAATGAGGGACAGTCCATATTTCACACTCTAGTTCACGCTTTGTCTGCCTTATTACGCTTAGGCTACTGTTTGCAGGTCTTAGCCAAGGAGGCAGTTCTTCCCCCAAAATGTTTTGCAGAGATGAAAAGGGAAATACATTTTCATCAGGTGGTTTGTTGTCCAGGCTAATTCAGAAATCTCTGACTGCCACAACCCCTAATTACTTTGCATCAATCTCCTCCCCCCCCCCTCTTTCTCTCTATCCCCTCTGGTTGTCTTACTGTTTGTAACAACAGGCATATAATTATTACAGCAGGAACATTTGAAAAGAACATACATGTACAACAATCAGAATGTCAATGTATGTTGTATTGATTGTAGGAAGTAAAGTTTAGGTTAAAAGCTTCATTCTGACGCCGTCCATCTACAGAGATTTATGTGTCTTTTTAAAGGTGTCACTGTCGGTGTTATGGCCATTAATCTGGTTCTGAAACACACACACACACAGACATTTGTATAGTGTTCTTTCTTCCTGTTCGGCTCAGATCGAGCTGCTAATAAACTGCAAATTATTCACTGTCAGAGGAGCGTATTGCAGATCGGGAAGTTGACTTAATTTAAAGGTTGTGGTCTCCTGAGAGAAACATTGCCTCATGACAGCGGAGTTCATTTTCATATAGCCTTACCTCCTGCTAATGGTATGACACTGTGACATACAGGCACACACATACACACACAAACACACACAAACACACACCCACTAATGGCAGAGAAACTGTGACAGCCTCTGACTCATAATAGTTTTTTCCCTGTCACTTCATTGTCACAAAGCGCCTCTCGGCCTCTCTGTACAGTAAGTAGCTCCATTTTCCTCCAGCATCCCACTGCAGGCTGTAACTCTGCCGCTCCACAAATGACAGGAAATTCATTGTAGAAAACTCTTGTTTCTAAACTGTTTTTTTTATTTTTTTAACTCTTTTTGTTCTTTCTCTGTGTGATTGTTTTTTTTTTTATTGTATTATTTTTCTGTATTTAAAACGACCTTCTCAAGGGTTCAATTTACATCGTAATGAGTTCTGAAATAGGTTATGTTGTTTTATTAAGCGGAGGACTCCGAATCTGCAAGTTGACATTTATTTTAAACAATAACGTTCCATTTGCCAAATTTAAATAGAGAATCCGCTGAACCCCAAGTAATTGAAAGGGGGCTCAATACACCCACCAGTGAAATGGTGTCGTAACAGAGGCCTATTAATTTGCCCTTTTCTCCTCTGTCATCACTGGTCCACTGGGGAGTGATGAAGGAAGGATAGATTAAGAGGTGTTGGACAGCTCCAGAGAAAAGCAGGAATGATTCTTATTATGGTGTGTTTGATGCTAGGTATGCAATATGATTCATACCTCAAGTGAGCAGCTTCACACGTTCCTATGTTCAGATAAGAAGTTGTGTCTATGTACTTAATACTGTTCACTGTTCACTGCTTGAAACAAATGCCCTTTGAGGAGATCTTATTTCATTCACATTTGAAGGAGCATCCACCCTGGGTTCACTAGTATATCTAAGCAGAGACTTGTGAGTCAAGGGGTTCAATAGCTAGATCTCTGCTTTGGTTTTCAAGCTCAGTAAAAAAAATGTCCACAGCAGCTCTAAATGTAATCCACATGTGGAGGAAGGAGTGTGTGTCACAGAATATCCAGGGTTGGACACACACACACACACACACACACACACACACACACACACACACACACACACACACACACACACACACACACACACACACACACACACACACACACACACACACACACACACACACACACACACACACACACACACACCTGTGGAAGGAGGTGTGTCACAACATATCTGGTTAATTACACTGAGTGGGCTCAGTGGCTGCTGGCTGCTTCTGATTCATGTACTCTACAGAGGCAGGGAAGCTAAGTGTTTGTGACAGGACACCTGAGGAGTGTAATTGGAAAATAATCAAATGGTAATTTTACTGCGATATTACCGACAGTAACTATTCTATACTAGTGTAACAGAGTTTTTATTGGTGATTCCCCTTGCCACTCTATTGTAAGCCAACGTTTTTTTGCTTGTTTTTGTTTTGTCTTGCCTCCACCTACTCAATATAGAATCTTACTGGCTGGTTTGGGTGGCTTGCTTACGAGGGGCGGTGTTTGAGTGAGAATCATCTCAGTCAACAAGTGTCAAACTAGCGGTAAGCTAATGGTTGCAAAGCACTGTACATCCCCAAAAGTGATTTTTATACTCCTAAGTGCAGATCGGAATGTACAAGTTATATCAATTTGGTTATTAACATTGCCGTAATATTATACATGAGATGTGGTGCTTCTTTTGTGGTGCATTTTGTTGAATATAATTTCAGCTGATGCTGGTTATTCAGTGTGTCTGGGGGGGGGGGGGGGGGGGGTCATGTCTTTTCTACAGCGTGTGCACAGAGTAGGATGATTATCTGTGGCGGCTGCATTGCATGATGTGCCAGCTGTGCTGTTTCCTATTAGGGGCATTGTTGAAATCATTATTATTATATTGCGCATTGCATGTATTCCTGTTGTTGTAAACTTGTATTATTTTTGGTAACTATGGTTACCCCCGTCAACAACTCCAAACCAGCGAGCATGCAGAGAGTAGGATGAGGATCTGTGGTGGCTGCATTGGATTAAGTGCTATCCGTGCTGTTTTCTATCAGATAGTAAACTGTGCTACATGCTGGAGCCCTTGTCGGTGATTGTTCGCAACACAAGAAGAGCACTGTTCCACTGTTATCGTAAAAAAAGAGCTGTGCCCTGAGTTTGTGCCTCCTCTTCTCCTGAAGGAAGTCTTGGCTCAAAAAAAAGTCAGCCTCACATGGTCTAGTGCTTGACCTGGTTTGACCTTAAAGAGCTTGTAACATTGTACCCAAGACCAAATATCTATGGAAGCATGCTAACAGTAAACAGCCAATAATGGAACATCCGTGTTCAACCATGTTTGGCCCACAGATTGGGTTAAGTGGTGAATAACATGACAGATTGTTAATACAGTTTTTTGGCTGCCCAAATATCCATGTAGCTGGTAATGCTGTCCCTTTTAGAGTTAATGTTCATTTTTAGTAGGGCTGTAGTTAATGTTTATCCATAATATACCAGTGACCCAGAAGTGTCTGAGGATATCAAAGATGAGAGGACCTTTTAAGGGTGCAGATCAAAAGCTGAGCCTCTTAGCCATCCACATCCTCTTTCCAATGAACTTTTAAACCAACCAACCAGTGACTGAGAAGATCTGACACACTTACAGTACTTCCCACTCCGTCATATGATAACTGTGTGTGCGTGCGTACCAATTAAGATGTCACACAGCGTCCAAGTCTCTCAAAAACAAAAATAGAATTAAAGTGAAAGCAAATCTTGGTCTATTATCCTAACCTAAGACCTGGCGCAGAGCAAAGGGTCTGGGTCAAACAAGCAGCCTCTTTTTTGAAGTGTCAGATAAATTAGGGCGTGTAAGGGAGTATGCGAGGAGGCAATGTAATGAAATGAGCCTTTGCGATTAGCCTAGCCTCTGTTTCTTTTTGAGGTCAGAGGTATAGGCTTGTGGAATACCAAAAGAAAGTCACATCATACTAACATCCCTGGTACACCAATCCACTATGGAACGGAATTGTAAAAGTTCCCTTTTCACTCGTTAATCGTGACATGGGGTGTTGTCTCTATGTTTGTTGGCTGACCACTTGGCTTGACCTGTTGACAGCATGACAGTAACCCTATGGCAAGTCTGAGGTGTACTGTGTCGGTGTCATGTTGTGTCACATGGCCTGTATATAGCATGGGAGAACGACTGCTCCCTCTCATTGAAGCCACGGAAGTTCAAGGCCGATCACGGTATTGAGGGCAATGTTAGCAGAAAATAGGATCCCCATTATAGTGAATGGAGAAATGCAGATCTTTGTGGTCAATCTTTGTGTAAATAAAATATTTTTGTCGAAGACATTCATGGTACCAATAATTGCTTCTAATACACCAGATACAGTGCATTTGGAAAGTACCCCTTGACTTTTTCCACATTTTGTTACGTTAGAGCCGTATTCTAAAATGTATGAATTTTTTTTTTTTTCCCTCATCAGTCTACACACAATACCCCATAATGACAAAGCAAAAATAAATGTTTAGACATTTTGGCAAATGTATATATATAAAAAAAATATATATATTAAAAAAAAAAATACATTTGCATAAAAAATTCAGATCCTTTTCTCAGTACTGTGTTGAAGCACATTTGGCAGCGATTACAACCTTGAGTCTTCTTGGGTATGACGCTACAAGCTTGGCACACCTGTATTTGGGTAGTTTCTCCCATTCTTTTCTGCAGATCCTCTCATACTCTGTCAGGTTGGATGGGGAGCGTTGCTGCACAGCTATTTTCAGGTCTCTCCAGAGATGTTCAATCTGGTTCAAGTCCGGGCTCTGGCTGGGCCCTTCAAGGACATTCAGAGACTTGTCCCGAAGCCACTTCTATGTTGTCTTGGCTGTGTGCTTAGGGCCAATGTCCGGTTGGAAGGTGAACCTTCTCCCCTGAGGTCTGAGGTCCTGAGCGCTCTGAAACAGGTTCTTTATCAAGGATCTCTCTGTACTTTGTTTCCATTCATCTTTCCCTCGATTCTGGTTAGTCTCCCAGTCCCTGCCGCTGAAAAACATCCCTACAGCATGATGCTGCCGCCACTATGCTTCACCGTAAAGATGGTGACAGGTTTCCACCAGACGTCACACCTGGCATTCAGGCCAACAAGTTCAATCTTTGTTTCATCAGACCAGAGAATCTTGTTTCTCATGGTCTGAGAGTCTTTAGGTGCTTTTTGGCAAACTCCAAGCTGGCTGTCATGTGCCTTTTACTGAGGAATGGCTTCCGTCTGGCCACTCTACCATAAAGGCCTGATTGGTGGAGTGCTGTAGAGATGGTAGTCCTTCTGGAAGGTTCTCCCATCTCCACAAATGAACTCTGGAGCTCTGTCAGAGTGACCATCGGGTTCTTACTCACCTCCCTGGTGGCCAGCTCTAGGAAGAGTCTTGGTGGACCCTAACTTCTTCCATTTAAGAATGATGGAGGCCACTGTGTTCTTGGGGACCTTCAATGCTGGACACATTTTTTTGGTACCCTTCCCCAGATCTGTGCCTTGACACAATCCTGTCTTGGAGCTCTACAGACAATTCCTTCGACCTCATGGCTTGTTTTTTTTTCTCTGGCATGCACTGTCAACTGTGGGACCTTATATAGACAGGTGTATGCCTTTTCCAAATCATGTCCAATCAATTGATTAGAAACATCAAGGATGATTAATGGAAACAGGATGCACCTGAGCTCAATCTTGAGCCTCATAGCGAATGGTCTGAATACTTATGTAAATAAAGTATTTCTGGGGGGGGGGGGGGGTGGACGGGGTTTGCAAAGAAATCTAAAAACCTGTTTTTGTCTTGTTCTTATGGGGTATTGTGTGTAGATTGATGATTTTTTAAATTTAATTAATTTTAGAATAAGGCTGTAATGTAACAAAATGTCAAGAGGTCTGAACACTTTCCAAATGCACTGTATATGTTTAATTATTTTAAATTCGCACACAGAAGAAGTTAAGGATAATTCAGTTGCTAATGGCAGCCTGTAGTACCCTAGTTGGCCTTCAACTTGTTTACTCAATAGGAGGGGGCAACACTGAACTAGCCTTCCTGGTTTAGCTCAAACTGCGCATGTTAGGTAAAGGGATGTCTCCATTACACTCCATCTTAACCGACTTCATTTGGCTTCAATGCGCTATTGAGTCTTCACATAAGAATTAATAGTGTCATTTGATCAATGGCTTTGTCCATTCATTCAAACAGTCATTGGTCTATAGAAAGGCTCAAGGTAAACTAATAAGCAGTGAACTATAGGTCAGCCAATAGAGCGATTGAGCTTTCCTTTTTATTCAGTCTAACAGACACGACATAAACTATATCAACCTTGTTGAAAACAACCCTTTTTTGTGACTAGAGTATATTAGTTAATAATTACGTTCACTCTTAATTACTTTTCTAACTTGCTATCCATGTTAGTCTCATTCATTGCAACAGTTGGAAGTATAACAATTAACATGCTGTTATGGTGTTGGTTTGTTTCATATGTAATAACACTTTTCCACATTAATTACCCATAATGCAGCTTGACACCTAATTATCTCATTGCCGTGGAGGAAAATCATTTTTTTTCTTGTCTGACCTTAGTTATTTATACCTAATGTTGCCCCAGGCAACCTCTGGTGTCAGGTTCATGCACACACATCTGAACCAGTTTTCATACTGAGCAGTTGCCAAGTTTCCTATATCAACTAGGAAAAGCTTGCATCAATTTGCATTAGATTTAGTTTATTTTGCCTGTAGTTAAAGTAGGTAGACTCTTAATTGCCTGATGTAGGCTACTATGTTGTACTACAAAGCAATGGTCTTTATGCCTGATTATGGCAACACACACACTTCATGCTTTACACACGAAGACAAACATATAACATACTAAAAGACACTGTACGTACTCACATACAGGCACATTTTCACAAATCTTCAACAATACCAGGCGATGTCAGTAGGTGACTGGTGAAAGACCTGGGCCAATCAGACACCTCTACACCCATCTACATCACAGCATTCGTACAGATCTAAAGGTGTGTTTATGTAGCCTGGTCCCAGATGCTCCTGGTGTTGGTGGTGTTGCATCCCATGGTTTGTAGTGTACTGTATGTAGCCTGGTCGCTTGGCAGCTGCTGAGCTGAGTGGACAATGACAGTGAAGTACAGAACCGCTCTTCGCTGTGTACTGTCTGCTGACTGGGCCGATATCTAATGTGGGGGATAGAAGAATTGGATTTACTAGGCCTATACTGTAGTGATGTCTCCATTCAGATCAGACGCCCATGTGTCATCAGAGTGGAATCATACAGTAGAGAGCAGAGGCACATGTATTACAGTGAGCAAACGATGGGATGGAATAATATATAAAATACATTTATTTAACCTTTAATTAGCCAAATCTGTATCGTTGAGATGAAAATTGCTTTTTCAAGAGAGACCTGGATACAATTTTGCTAACAAAATGGGTGGTAGTATCAATGTCTTAGATGTATCAATATTCCTTAATCAGAAGGGATATGAAAGAAGACGTTCTGTGCTTGAAGGACTGTTGTGTGTGTGTGTATCAGAGGTACTGGTTTGTGTATCAGAGAGGGACCATAGGGAGCTAGTGTTTGAAGGACATGAGGAGGAAGCTGCTGTATCAGTCAGATATCAGTGTCCTCACTAAGGGGAATCACTATAGTGTTGTGAAAAACTCCATCCAAAGATATGGCAGAGACTAATTTCATTATTTAAAGTCTAAGGGGGATCATAGCTATTTGATTTTAGAACCCCTTTAGGTAAAAAAAAATATATATTTCAAAATTATTTGATAACATATTGAATTAGGCCTCTACTACTAGCCCAGAGAAACGCATTGAATAACACATTCATGAATGGCAAAAATAAATAATAAGAATGAAGGTTTTGAAGTGTTTGTCCTATTTAGGAGATAAAAGAAATCTCAGTAACAGTTATTTTATACAGCAACAGTTCCAGAACACAATGGCCTTGTGTCAGGGTGCAGACATAACAGGAGTCTATGAAAAGCATAACATCAGAACAGAGCATAAACCTTAAGACGTTTCAACAGCTCACCCCAATTCTGCCACCACAATTCCCCCTTTGATGCCATGAAAACCATAATCATCACCATACATGATATATCTGAGTCAGACAGAACTTAAAACCTTCTGGAAAAAGGACATTTTCATTTGACACAAAAAGGGGTGATCTGAATGGAACTCCTGAACGGTAACTTAATAATAATAATAATAATCTGGGGAAAAGGGAGGTTCATAGGGATCGGGGTCATTTCGATGACAGTTGGTACTATCATCTCTGATAGGGCAATCTGGGTGAAAGGGTGAAACAGTGGCCAGATCCGTCAGGTCATTTTAAGCTGACTTCTGTGGTCATGACCATCTGGTGGGGAGGGGATTCTGCAGTTTCACACAATCTCCTCACCAAGGTCGTCAGGCATGAGAACAGAGAATAATAGCAGAAGGAATCCAACCAGTACCAGGAGACATTGCAACACGAGAGTTCCAATGTTCCCAAAGGCTAGCTTTCACATATGCAAACAGATCCCAACCCCACTCGTTATCTCGCTTTGCCACAGTAGCAACCACCTGTCTGACAGTGGCAAATGACTCAGCAAAACCCATAGAGGAGTCTGGAATATAAGTACAGCATTCTTGACCAGCTACCGCACAGGTGCCTCCCTTAGATGCTAGGAGAATATCCAAAGCCAATCTATTCTGTAAGACCATAGTACGCATAGCCACAAGTTCAGCAGTTAATTATTCAATAGCAGTAGCATTGCCCATTCTTTGCTAGTTCTCTAATGGAATCAAGTGCAACTGTCAAGACATAATTAGGGATTAATGCAGAGAAAAAAACATTTTGCAGGACAAGATGCAATGGTCCTCCTTTACAAGTTGGAGAAAGGGTGATTTGGGAGTATTGGGATAGTGCGCACAGCAGGAACAACATAGGCAGCATAGCATGATCCTGACCAGTTTTTAGGCAGATAATAGTAGGCGTTCCCCTACATATACATAGTTCCACTTACTGAGGACATACACTACCATTCAAAAGTTCAAAAGTTTGGAGGAAATTGGCTCCAATTAAGCACCGTCCACAGGGCATGTTGTTCCAAAATGGAGTGATAGCCTTCTTTCTTCAAGATCCCTTTTACCCTGTACAAATCTTCAATTTTACCACCACCAAAGCACCCCCAGACCATCACATTGCCTCCACCATGATTGACAGATGGTGACAAGCACTCCTCCAGCATCTTTTAATTTTTTCTGCGTCTCACGAATGTTCTTCTTTGTGATCCGAACACCTCAAACTTAGATTTGTCTGTCCATAACACTTTTTTCCAATCTTCCTCTGTCCAGTATGTGTTTTTTGCCCATCTTAATCTTTTCTTTTTATTGGCCAATCTGAAATATGTCTTTTTCTTTGCAACTCTGCCTAGAAGGCCAGCATCCCGGAGTCGCCTCTTCACTGTTGACGTTGAGACTAGTATTTTGCAGGTACTATTTAATAAAGCTGCCATTTGAGGACATGTGAGGCGTCTGTTTCTCAAACTAGACACTCTAATCTACTTGTCCTTTTGCTCAGTTGTGCGCCGGGGCCTCCCACTCCTCTTTCTATTCTGGTTAGAGCCAGTTTGCACTGTTCTGTGAAGGGAGTAGTACACAGCGTTGAACGAGATCTTCAGTTTCTTGGAAATTTCTCGCATGGAATAGCTTTCTTTTTTCAGAACAAGAATAGACTAACGAGTTTCAGAAGAAAGGTCTTTGTTTCCGGCCATTTTGAGCCTGTAATCGAACTCCCACACATGCTGATGCTCCAGCTACTCAACTAGTCTAAAGAAGGCCAGTTTTATTGCTTCTTTAATCAGGACAACAGTTTTCAGCTGTGCTAACATAATTGCAAAAGGGTTTTCTAATGATCAATTAGCCTTTTAAAATTATAAACTTGGATTAGCTAACACAACGTGCCATTGGTTGCTGATAATGGGCCTCTGTACGCCTATGTAGATATTCCATGAAAAAATCTGCCGTTTCCAGCTACAATAGTAATTTACAACATTAACAATGTCTACACTGTATTTCTGATCAATTTGATGTTATTTTAATGGACAAAAAATGTGCTTTTCTTTAAAAAACAAGGACATTTCTAAGGTACCCCAAATTTTTGAACGGTAGTATACGTTTAGCATACACACTGACATTCTTAAGTTGATAACGTTTTCCTAATGACATGTTAGGGTGGAATGTTTCTCAACAGGAAGGGCAGGGTTATGTTATTGTAGACAGAAAGGTTATACTTACAATGACTTTCCCCCAACTGGAGACCGGTTCCATTTGCTATATAACACATAACCTGGAGAGTAGGCCAGGGTGATGGGTTGCTTGGGCAGAGAGGTGTGATTATTAAAATGTTCTCGTATAACACACCTGATCCTCCACCCAATCAAGCCTGGTTACCTGCTTTGGTCTACATCAATATTTCATAAGCACCGAGGGGTATAGCTCGTAATGGCATAGTCTCAGCACTGTCTAGTAACAATCCACAAACCCACAAACATTCTGTAGTACAGCAACATTACTAGCTAAATGTAAGAAAGTGTTTGACCTGGGGAAAACCCCATCATGTTCATGTCCTCTTTTTTTCCCTCTTCAGGTCTGTGGGGTCATCAGAGTCCAGGCAGGTTTCATGCGTACTCTTCTTGGCTTTACCCTGTGGAAGCTGGGCCTTGTTGGAGCGGAGAGGTCGGGGAGAGGTTACTAGCACTTTCACCTGCCTCGAAGTCTGCTACCACCCAGAGGATGCCCACAGCCACAATAGCTGCGAGTCCCAGGATGAGCAGAGTGCCCCTACTTTGTTGAAGGAGTAACATCTTCTTCCTGCTTTGCTACTTGCTTGCAGTGGGAGGCGTGGATCCAGGTGTCTTTTCCTAAGCACTTTACCGCTGTTGGGGTGGTGAGGGCGATCTGATGTGGTCCGTTCCACCTGGGTTTTAAAGGTTCTTTACCTCTATTGTGCCACCTGACCATTACCCAATCTCCAGACTGGAGATCGTGATGGGGACAGTCATCTGGGGGAGTCTGGGCAGCAGAGACCTGTGAGTGAACAGCTCGGATACAGTTAGTCAGAGAGCTATACAGTACTTCATCATAGTGTCATCCAACAGATGCAGATCTGGGATAGCACATGGAGGGGATGCTGGGGTTCTCATAGGCCTTGCCAAATCAATTTGCATATTTTACTAATGGGCCCCAGGGGACTGGTAGTCAAGACAAAGAAGTGTGTACTCGTTTTCCTGCATTGTGTTCTTGGCAAATCGGTGCATGTAGTACATTTTCTGCATGCACTGACCATTCACCTTTTGGACACATGACTCACACCGTGATACATGCTTCCAAGGTAACCCAACAGTGTCGGTGGCGAATCGTAAAACCCTCCCCATATGTAGCCAACAGAGTATGAAATTGATATAATTGGTTACAGTAATCAACCACTGATTAGAGTAGCTTGTTATTGGCTGGAGTATACAACAGGGCTTTTTCTCTCTCAACCCTGGGAGGAAACCCTCCCTAACCAGGGAGCTCAATGGATTCTTACAAACATTAAATTAGTTTCAGAAACCACCTGCAGGATGACATTTCTATGAGGGCATAGGAATGTGTAGGAATAGCTTTGCATTACTGCCCCCCAACATTTCTTCAGAAGGAAAAATAAATAAATAAACTAATCAGAATAACAAATAACATTTTAATTACAACCCTTGATAACGCATAAGGAAATCATTTTATCCCATAAGGGAATTGAAGGAAAAGTCAAATAGACTACAGACAGGATTTTCTCACACCACTCATGCAATATTGGTGAATAGCTCACCCGTCCCTCCCTTTGTGATTTCTTCAAAGTTCAGTGGCAGCGCCCTGTCTCTCTCCATCTCGCCTGTCCGAATCAGAATTAGAGCTATTGATGAATCACTTCAGAATTATCAACGTTTACATATTATATTTATAGGTAGCACCTAAACAGGCCAAATCATCATCATCTCCATATGCTGAAAGAGGAGGAGGAAAATCATAGGGACATTGTAATTTAAAGTGTTCCAGTGATTTAATGTATTTAAATTCTTGACGAAGGTTCTGATATCTTAGCGATTATATTTTTCGGCAGAAGCTACGCCAATCTTTGCCTGAGACTTTAATTCCCAAACCTTTTTAGACAGTCATGCAGTGCTTTTAACCTTATCTTTATCAAATGTTCCGTAAGGGGACCACTCTGAACTTCTCTGAGTACGTCTACCCTACTTACGTACGTCTACGTGTGGGTGCACAAGTAAAAAAAAAAAATTCACCTGGATCAGCACTTTCACTGGTGATTTTGGAGGGTTTATCTCCCATGATTTCTAATTGTCTTCTTACTCTTGTATTATTACACCAAATCTCTAGTAACCCATTATATACACACACAATTTGATCTTTCTTTATCTAACTACGTCTCTCAATCGACACAATTCTATCCGACCACTGGTCTATCACTTCCTCTATACTCAACCGGTTCTATTACCAACCAAACCAATTCCTACTACCTTATAGTCAAAACGATATATATATATATATATATATATTCAATTGTAGGCCAACCAATTCCTACAGATACATAATTCAACTGTTTACTTTCTTGTAGGCTATCCAATTCCTGCTAATAATGTTAAAAACGTTATATTTTACCAACTTCATTAGACATAATCAATCCTTCTCACTTCCTTAACCCTCTGTGTGCAAATCGATTGTATATACAGTATATACTGACCCAACAGTTTTTATACTGACCCAACAGTTTTTATACTGACCCAACAGTATTCACCTGCAAGTGTAGAGAAACCAATCCCTATTTATATACTGATCCAACAGTATTCACGTGATGGTAGGAAAACCAATCCCTACTATTGAAGACACCCCTGTGCTCCCATTGGCCAATGTTATTCAGCCAGATTCATTATTATAGGGAAATAGTTCTGCCAAATTGAACCCCAAAATGTTGTGGATGAGGAGGACATGCGATCTTTCACTGTTAATGCTCGGCTGGAAAACAGCCAGCCCCTGAGAGATGTTTGAATGAGGTCTCTTACCTTTTTTTAAGTTGTAGCCAGAGGGATGTCTGGGTCCAAGTCGAGCGAAACAGATCAAAAAGTCAGGTTGCTCTCCCCCGTGTCACAGCACCAAATGTTGTGGAAAACTCCATCTAAAGGTTAGGCAGAGACTAATTTAAAGTACGATAGTGAATCTTTAATACAACAGCCGCAAGGCAGATCCCTCTCTAATCTCATTCAGGGAAGGAGCTCGAAGAGTAAATGGTTACCTTATATAGTGGAAGGTGATAAAGCAATGGTATTGTTTACACAAGTTATTTATAAACGCAACAGTTCCAGAACACAATGTGTTAGGGTGTAGACATACCAGAAGTCTATGAAATGCATAACGCCACGGTTCAACGCAGAACAGAGCAGAAACCTTGAGAAGTTACAACAGTTCACCCCAATAGGAATAGACCCAGAGCGTCCACTCCCCTCTCTGCAACTGTTGCCTTCCCGTACTTGTATACTCTTTTTACATTGCCGTGCCAATCTGAGCCGTGCCTTGCTGACTTGGATATTTTATTTTCACATTGTCCTTTACAGATTGGCTTCAGAAATGATGGTGGATTACGTAACCAGGCTACACCCCAGTACAGCTTGGCACAGTAGTTTGAAAAGTGTATTTGTCCAATTGGCAGCTGTTCCAGAATCTTGAACACGTATAAAACCAACACTCAGGGCTCAAAGCGATAGTGGAAATACTGAAGCGGCTCACAGGGGAATGCACTTTGGCTAGTCAGGGAGTGTTTTTGCTGATGAGTGACTGAATTTAATCCCATCTCATAATAACATACTGCAGAGCATCATGAGAGGTGCAATCTTTAATAATCTTTAATAATTTTTCTAATATACCCATGATTCGATTCTGAAAAGGCCTTGTGTTGACATGTCGAGACCCTAATTCTAAGTCTGTTATACGGTTCTGCTGATCTAGGCAGAATATTGAATATTATGTACATATACATAGATCATAGATTAGGCAACTTTACATTTTGTACATCCTTTGCATTTATGTCTTAGTAACCCCCTGCAAATCTCTAATGCATTAATCTTTTTCATACAAATTTTATTTCCACGCTTGAAAAAAGTTTCAAAAGTACTTTCATGGGGGTGATGGGAAAAAAACAAGCAAATGCAGATTTGACTTTAAAGGGAAAGACTAAAACAACCAAAAAGAACACAAGGCAAAAACTTTGTCTAGACTAGATCAAGGAGGAACAGAGAAAAATGTTTAGTTTAAATCAATACCAGTAGACATGGGACTAACTCACTCATCCACTGAGAAAGGCTGCAGGCAGAGCAATCAATGTCAGAGTATGGCTCTGCTCTCACACATAAATCAAATCACATTTAATTGGTCACATACACATATTTAGCAGAGGTTATTGCGGGTATAGCAAAATGCTTGTGTTCCTAGCTCCAACAGTGCAGTAGTATCTAACAATTCACAGCAGTACACACAAATCTAAAAGTAAAAGAATGGAATTAAGAAATATATACTGCTCAAAAAAATAAAGGGAACACTTAAACAACACATCCTAGATCTGAATGAAAGAAATAATCTTATTAAATAATCTTCTCTTTACATAGTTGAATGTGCTGACAACAAAATCACACAAACATAATCAATGGAAATCCAAATTATCAACCCATGGAGGTCTGTATTTGGAGTCACACTCAAAATTAAAGTGGAAAACCACACTACAGGCTGATCCAACTTTGATGTAATGACCTTAAAACAAGTCAAAATGAGGCTCAGTAGTGTGTGTGGCCTCCACGTGCCTTTATGACCTCCCTACAATGCCTGGGCATGCTCCTGATGAGGTGGCGGATGGTCTCCTGAGGGATCTCCTCCCAGACCTGGACTAAAGCATCCGCCAACTCCTGGACAGTCTGTGGTGCAATGTGGCGTTGGTGGATGGAGCGAGACATGATGTCCCAGATGTGCTCAATTGGATTCAGGTCTGGGGAACGGGTGGGCCAGTTCATAGCATCAATGCCTTCCTCTTGCAGGAACTGCTGACACACTCCAGCCACATGAGGTCTAGCATTGTCTTGCATTAGGAGGAACCCAGGGCCAACCGCACCAGCATATGGTCTCACAAGGGGTCTGAGGATCTCATCTCGGCACCTAATGGCAGTCAGGCTACCTCTGGCGAGCACATGGAGGGCTGTGCGGCTCCCCAAAGAAATGCCACCCCACACCATGACTGACCCACCGCCAAACCGGTCATGCTGGAGGATGTTGCAGGCAGCAGAACGTTCTCCACGGTGTCTCCAGACTCTGTCACGTCTGTCACATGTGCTCAGTGTGAACCTGCTTCATCTGTGAAGAGCACAGGGCGCCAGTGGCGAATTTGACAATCTTGGTGTTCTCTGGCAAATGCCAAACGTCCTGCACGGTGTTGGGCTGTAAGCACAACCCCCACCTGTGGACGTCGGGCCCTCATACCACCCTCATGGAGTCTGTTTCTGACCGTTTGAGCAGACACATGCACATTTGTGGCCTGCTGGAGGTCATTTTGCAGGGCTCTGGCAGTGCTCCTCCTGCTCCTCCTTGCACAAAGGTGGAGGTAGCGGTCCTGCTGCTGGGTTGTTGCCCTCCTACAGCCTCCTCCACGTCTCCTGATGTACTGGCCTGTCTCCTGGTAGCGCCTCCATGCTCTGGAGACTACGCTGACAGACACAGCAAACCTTCTTGCCACAGCTCGCATTGATGTGCCATCCTGGATGAGCTGCACTACCTGAGCCACTTGTGTGGGTTGTAGACTCCGTCTCATGCTACCACTAGAGTGAAAGCACCGCCAGCATTCAAAAGTGACCAAAACATCAGCCAGGAAGCATAGGAACTGAGAAGTGGTCTGTGGTCCCCACCTGCAGAACCACTCCTTTATTGGGGGTGTCTTGCTAATTGCCTATAATTTCCACCTGTTGTCTATTCCATTTGCATAACAGCATGTGAAATGTATTGTCAATCAGTGTTGCTTCCTAAGTGGACAGTTTGATTTCACAGAAGTGTGATTGAGTTGGAGTTACATTGTGTTGTTTAAGTGTTCCCTTTATTTTTTTTGAGCAGTGTATAAATATTAGATTGAGCATTGTCGGAGTGGAATTGACTAAAATACAGTAGAATACAATACAGTATATACATATGAGATGAGTAAAGCAGTATATAAACATTATTAAAGTGACTAGTGTTCCATTAAAGTGGCCAGTGATTCCATGTCTATGTATATAGGGCAGCAGCCTCTAAGATGCAAGGTTGAGTAACCGGGTGCTAGCCGGCTAGTGATATCTATTTAACAGTCTGATGGCCTTGAGATAGAAGCTGTTTTTCAGTCTCTCGGTCCCAGCTTTGATGCACCTGTACTGACTTCGCCTTCTGGATGATAGCAGGGTGAACAGGCAGTGGCTCGGGTGGTTGATGTCCTTGATTATCTTTTTGGCCTTCCTGTGACATTGGGTGCTGTAGGTGTCCTGGAAGGCAGGTAGTTTGCCCCCGGTGATGCATTGGACAGACTGCACCACCCTCTGTAGAGCCCTGTGGTTGCGAGCGATGCAGTTGCCGTACTAGGCGGTGATACAGCCCGACATTATGCTCTCAATTGTACATCTGTAAAAGTTTGAAGGTTTTAGGGACCAAGCCAAATTTCTTCAGCCTCCTGAAGTTGAAGAGGCGCTGTTGCACCTTCTTCACCTCACTGTCTGTGTGGGTGGACCATTTCAGATCGTCAGTGATGTGTACGCCGAGGAATTTGAAGCTTTCCACCTTCTCCACTGCGGACCTGTCGATGTGGAAAGGGGTGTGCTCCCTCTGCTATTTCCTGAGGGCCACTATCAGCTCCTTTGTTTTGTTTGATGTTGAGTGAGAGGTTATTTTCCTGGCACCGCTCTCCCAGGGCCCTCACGTCCTCCCAGTAGGTGGTCTTGTCATTGTTGGTGTCACGACTTCCGCCAAAGTCTGCTCCTCTCCTTGGTTGGGCGGCATTCGGCGATCGACGTCACCGGCTTTCTAGCCATCGCCGCTCCATTTTTCATATGTCCATTTGTCTTGTCTTGTTCCATACACACCTGGTTTTCATTTCCCCAATCAATCTACTTGTATTTAACCCTCTGTGTCCCATTATGTATTTTGTGTGTAATTGTTTCGTGTTATTGTGGTGTTTTATTTTGCGCCTTACTTTTGTTATGTTCCGTGTTTTGAGCATATTTGATTTATGTAGTGCTCTCGTTTTTGGGAACAAAAATAAAAGTGCGCCTGTTAAACATTACTCTGCTCTCCTGCACCTGACTTCGCCTCTAGTACACCCCTTGACAGTTGGTAATCAGGCCTACTACTGTTGTGTCATCTGCAAACTTGTCGTGCGTGGCCATGCAGTCATGGGTGAACAGAGAGTACAGGAGGGGGCTGAGCACGCACCCTTGTGGAGCCCCTGTGTTTAGGATCAGTGAAGTGGAGGTTTTGTTTCCTACCTTCATCACATAGGGGCAGCCCATCAGGAAGTCCAGGACCCAGTTGCACAGGGCGGTCTTCAGACCCAGGGCCCTGAGCTTAATGAGTAGCTTGGAGGGTACTATGGTGTTGAATGCTGAGCTATAGTCAATGAACAGCATTCTTACATTGTATTTCCTCTTGTCCAGATGAGATAGGGCAGTGTACAGTGCGATGGCGAGTGCATCGTTTGTGGATCTATTGGGGCGGTAAGCAAATTGAAGTGGGTCTAGGGTGTCAGGTAAGGTTGAGGTGATATGATCCTTGACTAGTCTCTCAAAGCACTTCATGTTGACAGAATTGAGTGCTACGGGGCGATAGTCATTTAGTTCCATTACCTTTGCATTCTTGGTTACCGGAAACAATGGTGGACATCTTGAAGCAAGTGAGGACAGCAGACTGGGATAGGGAGAGATTGAATATGTCCGTAAACACTCCAGCCAGCTTATCTGCATGCTCTGAGGATGCGACTAGGGATTCCTTGCGAGGGTTAACACGCTTCAATGTCTTACTCACGTCGACCACCCATACTTTTTCACAACACAACTGATTGGCTCAAACGCATTAAGAAAGAAAGAAATTCCACAAAATAACTTTTATCAAGGCACACCTGTTAATTGAAATGCATTCCAGGTGACTACCTCATGAATCTGGTTGAGAGAATGCCAAGAGTGTGCAAAGCTGTCATCAAGGCAAAGAGTGGCTACTTTGAAGAATCTAAAATATATTTTGATCTGTTTAACAATTTTTGGGCTACTACATGAATCCATATGGGTTATTTCATCGTTTTAATGTCTTCACTATTATCCTACAATGTAGAAATAGTCAAAATAAAGAAAAACCCTTGAATGAGTAGGTGTGTCCAAACTTTTGACTGGTACTGTACGTCTCGTGTCTGAGCCGTTGAATTCCACTTTGTCTCTGTACTGATGTTTTGCCTGTTTGATTGTATAGCGGAGGGAATAACTACACTGTTTGTATTCGGCCATATTCCCAGTCCCCTTGCCATGGTTAAATGTTGTGGTTTGCGCTTTCAGTTTTGCGTGAATGCTGCCATCTATCCACGGTTTCTGGTATGGGTAGGTTTTAATAGTCACAGTGGGTACAACATCTCCTGTAAGCTTCCTGATGAACTCAGCCACCGTATCCGTGTATTCGTTAATGTTATTCTCAGAAGCTACCCAGAACATATCCCAGTCCGCGTGATCAAAACAACCTTGAAGCATGGATTCCGATTGGTCAGACCACCGTTGAATACACCTTAGCACGAATACTTCCTGTTTGAGTTTCTGACTATAGGAAGGGAGGAGCAAAATGGAGTCGTGATCAGATTTGCCAAAGGGAGGACGGGGGAGGGCCTTGTAGGCATTTCGAAAGGTTGAGTAGCAGTGGTCCAATGTTTTTCCAGAGCGAGTACTACAGTTAACCTGTTGGGTCTAGGGGGCAGCATTTGCACGTCTGGATAAAAAAAATGTACCCGATTTAATCTGGTTACTAATCCTACCCAGTAACTAGAATATGCATATACTTATTATATATGGATAGAAAACACTCTAAAGTTTCCAAAACTGTTTGAATGGTGTCTGTGAGTATAACAGAACTCATTTGGCAGGCAAAACCCTGAGACATTTTCTGACAGGAAGTGGATACCTGATGTGTTGTATTGAGTTTAAACCTATCCCATTGAAAAACACAGGGGTTTAGGAATATTTTGGCACTTCCTATTGCTTCCACTAGATGTCACCAGCCTTTACAAAGTGTTTTGAGTCTTCTGGAGGGAGATCTGACCGAACAAGAGCCATGGAACGGTGATGTCCCATTAGACACCTGGCGCGCTACTTCATGTTGGGTACCCTCGTTCCAATACGTTATAAAAGGCTATGCATTCGTCCACCTTGAATATTATTCATGTTCTGGTTAAAAAAGGCCCTAATGATTTATGCTATACAACGTTTGACATGTTTGAACGAACGGAAATATATTTTTTCCCCTCGTTCATGACGAGAAGTCCGGCTGGCTTACATCATGTGCTAACGAGACGGAGATTTTTGGACATAAATGATGAGCTTTTTTGAACAAAACTACATTCGTTATGGACCTGTGATACCTGGAAGTGACATCTGATGAAGAGAATCAAAGGTAATGGATTATTTACATAGTATTTTCGATTTTAGATCTCCCCAACATGACGTCTAGTCTGTATCGCAACGCGTATTTTTCTGGGCACAGTGCTCAGATTATTGCAAAGTGTGATTTCCCAGTAAGGTTATTTTTAAATCTGGCAAGTTGATTGCGTTCAAAAGATGTAAATCTATAATTCTTTAAATGACAATATAATATTTTACCAATGTTTTCTAATTTTAATTATTTAATTTGTGACGCTGACTTGACTGCCGGTTATTGGAGGGAAACGATTTCCTCAACATCAATGCCATAGTAAAACGCTGTTTTTGTATATAAATATGAACTTGATAGAACTAAAAATGCATGCATTGTCTAACATAATGTCCTAGGAGTGTCATCTGATGGAGATTGTAAAAGGTTAGTGTATCATTTTAGCTGGTTTTATGGTTTTGGTGACCCTGTCTTTGACTTGACAAAACATTACACACAACTCTTGTAAATGTACTGTCCTAACATACTCTAAATTTATGCTTTCGCCGTAAAACCTTTTTGAAATCGTAAAACGTGGTTAGATTAAGGAGATGTTTATCTTTCAAATGGTGTAACATAGTTGTATTTTTGAAAAATTTGAATTTTGACATTTATTTGGATTCAAATTTGCCGCTCTTGAAATGCACCTGCTGTTGATGGAGTGCACCACAGGTGGCACGCTAGCGTCCCACCTAGCCCCAAGAGGTTAATGTGTTGGTAGAACTTCGGTAGCGTTTTCCTCAAATTTGCTTTCTTAAAATCCCCAGCTACAATAAATGCACCCTCAGGATATGTGGTTTCCAGTTTGCTTAAAGTCCAGTGTAGTTCTTTGCGGGCCTGTCATGTATCGGCTTGAGGGGGAATATACACGCCTGTGACTATAACCGAAGAGAATTCTCTTGGGAGGTAATACAGTTGGCATTTGATTGTGAGGTATTCTAGGTCGGGTGAACAAAAGGACTTGAGTGTCTATATGTTATCACAATCACACCATGAGTAGTTCATCATGAAACATACATTTCTTCTTCCCGGAGAGTTCGTTACTCCTGTTTGTGTGATGTACTGAAAACCCAACTGGCTGTATGAACGGGGACAGTATATCCAGAGAGAGCCATGTTTCCGTGAAACAGAGTATGTTACAATCCCTGATGTCTCTCTGGAAGAAGATCCTCGCCCTGAGCTCGTCTACTTTATTATTCAGAGACTGAATTTTAGCGAGTAATATATTCGGAAGCAGTGGATGGTGTGTACGCCTCCTGAGTCGAACTAGAAGTTCACTCTGAATACCTCTTCTCTGCCGGCTGTGTTTTGGAGCAACCTCTGGAATAAGTTCAATTGCCCTGGGGGGTACGAACAAACGATCCAATTCGGGAAAGTCGTATTCCTGGTCGTAATGCTGGTGAGTTACCACCGCTCTGATATCCAAAAGTTCGGTCCGGCTGCATGTAAGAACACAAAAAAAATGTATTGGCTAATAATGTAAGAAATAACACAAAAAAACATTAAATACTGCAAAGTTGCTTAGGAGCTAGAAGCAGAGCTGCCATATCTGTCAGCGTTATCTTAGAAATACACTTTAAGCTTAGAAATTGATAAGAAAGAACACAGCCCTCCCTTATTTTCAGGGAAATCAGCTTTAGGTTAAGAAGATGTTTCAAAGTAGTTGCCACCACAAACCTTGTAAGAAACACATTTGTTCCATTGGCAACCCTGCACATCTCAATGTAATGCTCAAATTGAAGTTCATTTAGAAATGTGCACACTCAAATTGAAGTGGATATAGTCGAAAGCAATCATCCCAATTTCGGCCCGGTTTCCCAAAAGCATCTCAAGGCTAAATGAACCTTTCGAACCTTTGTAGGAGCGTTGTTAAATCTCAGAGCTGTTTCCCCAAAACATCGTTATAACTTTGCACTTGAAAACACTCGTAATCGAATGCCTCATTCACATTAACCAGAAGCACTCCGTTACGTTGAGCCAGATGTCATTCATTTGAATGGGGACCATCCCCAACGGAATGAAAACGCAGCACCCCCTTGCCGTTGAAGGCTCTGTTGCGAGACAGACACCGCTTACTTAGAATTTTTCTAAACTCCGCGTGTTCTTCAGTCTGGCCGGAGTCCCGTCGAAGAAGTGGAAGTTACCAAACCACAGAACAAAATGAAAATGTGTGGTATTAGAGGATGTGTTTATGGGATAACTATGTTAATAGTATGGTAAAAAATAATAAACATTGGTTGTCATGCCAAATATACTTTCTGACTGTTGCCTCACGTTTTTTGTTTATTGTGATGGTAATGTTTGTTTTTGATGATAATTATTAGGTAGAGGTCGCTAAGTGGTATCTTCAACCTAGTCTAGCCTTGAGACACTTGAGACATGGATTGTGTATGTGTGCCATTCAGCGGGTGAATGAGCAAGTCAAAAGATTTAAGTGCCTTTGTGTCAAGAACTGCAACGCTGCTGAGTTTTTCATGCTCATGAGTTTCTCGTATCAAGAATGGTCTACCACCCAAAGGACATCCAGCCAACTTGACACAACTGTAGGAAGCATTGGAGTCAACATGGGCCTGCATACCTGTGGAATTAAATATTAGGAAGGTGTTTAATGTTTTGTATTTTGCAATCTCCCTAAAATAAATGCGTAGGTGGTAATATCTCCCTAGGAGCTGATTCGTTATCAGATGTGAAATAATTATAATGTTAAGGAAATATTTGAATGAAGAAAGGTGATCCAAGACCTGTGCTCCCTTTCTTTCGATCCTGTCAGTATAGATGCACTTAGCGACTGCTCTCACTGCGGGCCATTTTGGGAAATGCATGTTACATCTTCGGCCATTGTAAGAAAGATGCATTGTTAAAACACTCATAAACCTAAGTTCCCTTCCATCGCTATTAGGAAATCGGGCCCTGGTTTTAATCAGTTAAGTGTCCTCGGTGCAGTACTGTGACATTTAACAAGTTACCAATAGGTGGAGCAAGTCAGTTGAGTGTTATTTAATACATATCTTCTGATTCATTTAGGTGTCTTCAAACACAGGGATGCTAAATGTTGCATGGAGAATCTGGAGACTCAAATATTCAGAGCTGTCGAGTTGGAATTCTCTCATCTGGCATCCATGCTCGAGTTTCCGCTGACTTCCTTTGAAAAATAATAAATGATATTGGGAAGCTTGTTTTGGGCCGGGTATATTAGGAGAAATCACTGAGAGAGTTGTGTATGTTTAGTGAGGACCTCATGCTGGGCCTGTATCGTATTCTAATGATGCTGCTTGCCTCAATCAGTATCAAGCCATCGCTGGAGAGGAATGAAAGTTAATTCTGAGCCTTACTCTGCTGCCCTCTCTCTGTCACCATCTCGCTCACTCTTTTTTGTCTAACACTGCAGAGCACAATCCATCCTTTCCCACATTAAATTAGCTTTTTCCCTCCCAGAGTTTACACTCTGTCTCCCATTGTCATGCACAATGCTCCCTAATTATCCCCAGCATTGTGTCCAACAAAAAAAGTACTTGTGAAGGTATTCATAGCTATGAAACAGGGGAATATTGGAGAAAACAGGAACAGAAACAACAAAGTTAATGGCATGAAAGGATGTCCTCGACATAAACATTGCCTGTGGAGACCGGGGCGAGAGTGGGCTGTGGTCTCCTTTGTTCCAACATCTTCCACAAATAGCAGAGGCCACCTCATGGTTTAATCAAACGTTTGTTTTCTAATGTGTAAATAAGCAATACTATAATAAGATCTAGCCCATCTTCTGGATATTTATCTTCCTCAGTAGCTAATTAAGTGAGGGGTAATTAACGAGGGGCTATGCATTCTATGGGAAATAATTAACGATGTGGAAGGTTTGTTCCACGACGCGCTAGCAGAGTGGAACTTAACTTCCACGGAGTTGCATTATTTTCCAGAGTATGCATAGAGCCTCGAGTTGATTGTCCCTCTTATACCATGGCTATCACTTAACACATTTGCCACTAGAAATGTGTTCATTTGGCATTCTAAATGTGTTCAACATCCACTGAAGTAGCTAGCAAGTTTACTAGATAGCTACAGTAGTTGCCTTGGTAACCAAACCAGCAGTCCAAGCTTGCTATTATGAAAATTGAATTCAACAATGCCAATAATGTTTTCAATATCGAATTTTGCTTTCAAAGGCAGCTCAAAAATAGAACATGTAAAAATTAACTATTGCCATTGAATTCTACTGTGCAGATATACCATGCAATATATGGAAATAATGCATGCTCTAAAATGCCCTTCAAGCCAATTAGAAACGAGTATTAAACAATGCCATGGTATAGACCCAGTCGGTATTAGATAGAACATTGCAGCCCCGCCCGCTTGTGGGGAAAACAACCTGTGGTTACCTAGATTACCCCATTGGCTCACAGCAAATATTTGGCCTTTTTTAAACACAATTAGATTTTTGTCTGCTTGTTTTAGTCAATTACAAAACTACATTTAAGAAAAGTTTAAAGATTACTTTTCGACATTGCCTGCTCCCGAGTGTTCTCACTAATAAGAAAAACCTAATATTGTAGGGCCTCATTACTTTTTTCAGAACAGTACTAGCAGTCACATGAGTGAGTACTAGCTTGCCAACTGGAACATTAAGGTAGCCAAGACCAACAACAGACTATACAGCTACAAGTAGTGAGTGGCGTTTCAA
This sequence comes from Salmo salar, assembly GCF_965601325.2. Lineage (NCBI taxonomy): Eukaryota > Metazoa > Chordata > Actinopteri > Salmoniformes > Salmonidae > Salmo > Salmo salar. Next base: position 59,042,036 of record NC_138302.1, on the reverse strand, counting down.
ACGGACTGTACTAAACACATTAAATGTCTTACTTGTTGTTACGTTCCCCAGAAAGAAAACCAAAAATGTCGCTCAAACAGAATGGGGAAGTAACAAAGAGTCACTGACCATCAACCAAAATGGAACAGGTGGGGTTATAGGAGGGGTTCTGAAAGACACTCATGGATGTGTCCGCTGAAAGTTGACCCACCATGAGCACCTACTAAATTTGCCCAAGAAGAGGCGAGCAAAAGAAAAACCCACCCCAAACTTAAAGACAGGAAGCAAGCCAACAATGATAGCCATGGCATAAAAGAGACAATCAACTCGGGGCTCTATGCGTACTCTGGAAAATAATGCAACTCCGTGGAAGGTGAGTTTGTTGAACACAGCTTCCATGTTGTTCATTATTTTCCATAGAATGCATAGCCCCGAGGTGATTTTACCTTACTTATTTTTGATCTCTTTATAAACCTACACTCTTCGGGAAAAAAGGTGCTATCTAGAACCTAAAATGGTTCTTTGGCAGCCCCCATAGCAGAACCCTTTGAAGAACCCATTTTGGTTCCAGGCAGAACCCTCTGGAACCAAAAAGGGTTCTGGGGAATTTTGCATTTTTCGAACACTTGAAATAGCTTTTTCCTGCAATCGAAAGCCATAATTGATCATTATGCCTAATTTGATGTATACTTTTCTGCGTAGGTTACATAAGTTACCATTTTGACTGTTCAATTGTAATTTTAATGAGGGTGTTATTCTGAATGTTGTAAATTACACATCTCAATATACTGCACTAACATGCCTAGGATATAGCTAAAGTACAATACAGTACATGGGATAATACACATTATCAAAACAGGCACATGTCATGGCATCATAAATAATACACAAATATCATGCTAAGATACCAGATTACATTTAAATCAATTATTTGCCTGCATATCTAAGCATATCTCTTGAGCTGTCTGTATCCTCCTGTTTCTCTGCATCTCTGCTCAAATCTGGGTAAAAGATTGAAAGGAATGTGTCTTATTCAATACATTTAGTAATTGCTTGCTTTTCTAAAGTCTAGCAACCTTGCCAGCAGGCATGCCAGCTATGATAGTTAGACAAGCTACTCTAACTTGATCGAAAGCTTGAAATGGCTTGGTAGCTAGTCATGAGGTTGAGAGATAGGTTCCCAATCTCGCTGGCTAGCTAAAGCCAACTTCATAAAATGGCTAGGTGGCTAGTATTACAGAGAAACAACAAAACATTTTATTTGGATTTATTCATAAAGAAGGAATCACTGGCAGCTAAAAAATGGAGAATGCTATGTGTTTTGCTCCATGGTGCACATTGGAAGGAACCACTTTATAGGGAGAATAGGGAGAGGGTACTCTGCCTGGTCCAGTCAGTGTGCCCCCTCTCCAAAATACAGCTAACAGACCTTTTTTAAAGAAATTATGATAAAACGTGGGCTTTAAAATGAAGTTTAGTAATTCATTGAACATCTGAAATGTTTAAAACAGGACAAATCTGAGGGGGCACGTGCCTTTATGCCCTCTATGGGCATGATGCCTCTGATGTTGAGAGAGACTGTACAGAGCCATGATAGAGCTAATCCACATTTAAGACACACAAGAGAAATGAAAATGCACTCAAAAATAACAAAATAGATTTAAGTGGCTCAGTTCTGCAGGCATTCTGCTCCCCGGACCCACCTTAAACTCAGTGGACACTTTGAGAGTTCAAAGGTTTTCCAGTGATTGTGTTTTACCTGCACTTTGGGAGGTGTGGAATGTGTTTTAGGAAGATGTGCCCGCTGGTAAAGATGGTATAATTGTTCTTCTGGGCTCCCTGAAACAATAGCCTCAGGCTCTTAGAGGTTCTCTCTTATACTGCTTCTCTATATTTTACGGACCAGAAGGTATTTCTAGAAAAACACAGATCGATACAATAGAATATAATAAATTATTTAAATTAGTCTATCTTCTCTCTGCTCTGGTCTTTTATCTAGTTTTGTTTGAGAGGTCACATATCAAATCTAATTAAAATTTAAAAAAAGGTGAAACAGCAGTGGTGGCGCTGTGAGAAATAATATGTTTAACACCAAACACACACACACACACACACACACACACACACACACACACACACACACACACACACACACACACACACACAAGGAACACCCATCAGTAAACAGAAGAATGCAGTACACACGTATTTATTCTTGCCAGATAAATTGCAGTAGGATTTATATTATTATTGTACTGTATTAATAATCATTTAATCTGTTATTTGAAATGGAGAAAGTAAAAGGTCACAGGAAATCAATATGTGGGACAAACACTTATGACACATTTTAAAGAATACTATTAGCATGACTGTTATACGAGCTACAACACTCAGATAGAATTCCTATATGTTTACATTTAAGTCATTTAGCAGACGCTCTTATCCAGAGCGACTTACAGTAGTGCATGCATTTTTTTGTACCTCTTCAAAAACACATTTTATTCTATATTTAACCGTGCCTGGCTCCCTCAACACACTGACTTAAGAACAAAATATTTGAGCAAGTAACAGACATGGAAATCTCAACCTAGGATTCAAATGTAGAAGTATACTCAATACTGCAGCCGCTTTCTGTAGGTTATCAAAAAACTAGGTATTTTAGAACTGAGCGGACAAACTAATCCCCTCCACAAACAAAATATAACATAACAAGACAATAAAATGCACAGTCTTGTCTGAGGATCACTTTGGGAGTGTCTCCCAACCCCATAAGAACAGAGAGCAGCTGGGTCCCTTCCCCATCTGCAGTAGCACAAAGTGGAGCATGCTACTGAATCTCATTGTGAAAACTACAGCGTGCATCCACGCACACACACACACACACACACACACACTAATGCTTTGGGGAAATGTCCACACTCACGTTATGTTTTGCAGCATGTTCTTGCAGCTTTCCTGCTGCCTCTCTGTCTTCCTCAGAATGGTACCAGCTGTGGTGTGATGCGTTATTGTGTGGTGCGGAGGGAGGCACTAGTGTATCCTGTTCGTATGTAAAATCAAATCATATTGTATTTGTCACATGCACCGAATACAACAGGTGTAGGACTTACCGTGAAATGCTTACTCACAAGCCCTTAACCAACAATGCAAAGTTTAAGTAATATTTGCTAAAAAAAACAAACAATAAGTAACACAATAAAATAACAATAACGAAGCTTGTGTAGTAGGATGTGGCGTTGATACGTGGTTGCGTGGCTCTGTGACTGTCACCGTGTGGTTAGCTGGACCAGCGAGTGTTGGGAAGAATTCATTTGCAGAATGTATCACTTTTTATTCAGTTAAATAGAGCTTTAGTTTTTCTCGTTTGGCCGTGATACACTGTTGATCCTCCAGGACGAACAACATATGTGTGGCTTTCTTGTAAATTAATTTCTGATGTCACTCTCCTATCTAAATAGCTGTACACCTGTTGTGTATGAATGTGAACATATAGGACATCCATCAGCATACTTTTACGCCATGCACTAACCCATTATAACCTCACACTGGGAAGGAGTGACTTCATGGTCCTCTGAATGCATCCCACAGCCAGGGATGAGTTGGCAAGGGTGCACACACACACACACACACACACACACACACACACACACACACTCACACACACACCACAGGTTGGTGGCACCTTAACTGGGGAGAACGGGCTCATGGTAATGGCTGGAGTGGAATAGTTGGAATGTGATCAAATACTTCGAACACATGGTTTCCAGGTGTTTGATGCCATTCCATTTGCTCCGTTCCGGCCATTATTATGAGCCGTCCTCCCCTCAGCAGCCTCCTGTGACCACACACACACACACACACACACACCCAGCCGATACAGTGAGTGAGTAATCCCCTGTCTACTACCACAGGGCTGCAGGCCACGGCACGGTAGACCTCATTCCAACACTGACCTTTTTACTCACTTTTAAATTACAGTAAGCCACAGCAAGGCCGACATTTCCCCTGCTGAGGGGAGACCTGCTGCCCTGTATTTACTGTATCCAATGTGTGTTTCCAGTATGGCAGACAGAGCGATAAAAAAGCAATTGAACCTTATAGAGGGATTAGGGCTGCCCACAGCACCGCTTTAATCAGAGAACAGTAGAGCCTAAAATATATTATTCCCTGCAGATTAAATGAGTCTCTGCAGAGAGATCTGTTCAGTGGTAATAATAACTGAAAGATGGTTTAAAAAGTACCTGGCTGGATCCAGGCTCTACAGGCCTGCATGTTGTATCTAACATAGACATTCAAATTCTACGGCAGTGTATTTACACCCTGACATCTGTACAGTGTGTGGTGTTGGTCCTATATCTATGCTTTGAATCGCACTCTACTAGTGTAATGTTGATCTTTTTTGGTTTGTTTTTGTTTTAGGGGCCCTTGACTTGCAGAACAACCCCACAAGATTGAAGGGTTCCATGCCCTTTCATTTTACAGTGTGTCTCTGTTTATTCATTGTTTCCTTTATTTGACTGGAGGACATGTTTTCTTTTACAATAACAACCTGAAATGTGCCTTAATGCATGGTGATGCCAAGGTGAGTACAGATAATGACATTTCAAAAGGGCATTGCCTTGTAGGGATACCCATTGTCAAATGTACAGGCTTTCAAGTCAGTTTCATCATTCCTCGTGGGTGCTTCTTCGTGTGGAAAGTGTTGTCATGGTGAGCCTGGTTGTTGTGTTCAGTAATGTGGGGTTCTAGCTCAGTTGAGTATTATATCAGTCGCTTTAAGAATGTATCACGTGAAGGGTAGGTGCACAGGTGCACACCATTTTTTATATGAGTTGCTAACATGTTGATCTAAAGTAAAGAAGTTCAGTTTAATTCAACAACAAGCCTCTGTGCATCTGTAGCACCGGGTTGAAGGACTGACTTCTGATAGACTGGTACACATTAGTAGTTGTACATTGAAACATTAATCATATAAACAAAATAGAGAAACATAAATCTGAGGTCCCGTTTAAAAAAAAAAAGTGCTGATCAGTGGAGGCTGGTGGGAGGAGCTATTGGAGGATGGTCTTATTGTAATGGCTGGAATGGAATAAATGGAACGGTATCAAACACGTCAAACATATGGAAACAACATTTATTCCATTCCAGCCATTACAATGATTTCGTCCTCCTATAGCTCCTCCCACCAGCCTCCTCTGGTGCTGATCAAGGATTAGGTCCTCCCTGTCTATGTAATCTTATTCATTATGATCTATAATGAACAACAGTTCCTACATCAGCACTCCTACTCTAAAACACATTGTAAACACGGGGGCACTGGGCATGTGCACTGTGAAACCACAATAATGAATCAAAACACCTACCAGGCCAAGACACCAGCTGAGAAGAGACCATGCCCCCGTGGCCCCTTTCTCCGAGGGTTCATACGTTTTGACCCACTTTCAAGTTTCAAGTTTTGTCACGTGCACAAGTGCAGTGAAATGCCTTTCTTGCATGCTCTAAACCCAACAATGAAGTAATCAATATAAATGTAGTACTAAAAATAACAAAAAGGTAAAACAAAAACACATAAGAAATAAGAAGAACACAAGATAAGCTATATACAGGGTCAGTTCCAATACCATATTTACATTGTGCTGGGATACTAGAGTGATAGAAGTAGATATGTATAGGGGTAAGGTGACTAGGCATTAGGATATATGATAAACAGAGTGGGAGCAGCGTATATGATGATCGTATGTGAGTGTGTATGCTTGTGTGTTGAGTCCTTATAAATGTGTGTCCATGTTATTTGTGTGTGTGTGTGTGTGCGTGTGTGCATAGTATTTGATATAAAAATACTTAATATAAAAAATAAAATACAAGGCTCAACTCAAGACAGGCTTATCAGAGTCGTGTCGTCAGCAAACTTGATAATGGTGTTGGAGTCACGTGTGGCCATGCAGTTGTGGGTGAACAGGGAGTACAGGAGGGGACTAAGCACGCACAGCTGTGGGTCCCCCGTGTTGAGGGTCTGCGTGGCGGAGGTGATACCCTCACCACCTAGGCTCGGCCTATCATGAAGTCTAGAATACAGTTGCAGAGGGAGGTGTTCAGTCCCAGGCTTGTAAGCTTAGTGACGAGCTTTGAGGAGACAATGGTGTTGAACGCTCAGTTGCAGTGAATGAACAGGATTCACACATAGGTATTCCTCTTATCTAGATGGGTGAGGGCAGTGTGGAGTGTAATTGAGATTGTGTTGTCTATGGATCTGTTGGGGCGGTATGCAAAGTGAAGTGGGTCTAAGGTGTCTGGGATGATGGAGTTGATGTGTGCCGTAACCAGCCTCTCAAAGCACTTCATGATTTCAGATATGAGTGCTACAGGGCGGTAGTCATTGTGGCATTAAGGCTTAGAGTTCTTGGGAACAGGAATTGTGGTGGTCAGTTTAATAAGACGTGGGGATTACAGACTGGGACAAGGAGAGGTTGAAAATTACCTTGAATATGCCTGCCAGCTGTTCTGTGCCTCGGAGAGCAAAATCACCCAGCCCTCTGGGTCGGTGGTGGCACGGTGTTGTTATTGTCGAAGCGTGCATAAAATGCATTGAGTTTGTGTGGTAGCGAGGCATCGTTGAGCAGATCACGGCTGGGTCTTCCTTAGTAATCTGTAATGGACTGTATCCTGTGCCACATGCGGTGGGCGTCGGAGCCTGTGTAATATGATTCCACCTTATTCCTATATTGTCCTTTTGCTCGTTTAATGACTCTGTGGAGGTCAACGTGGGACTTCTTGTATTTGTTCCTGTCCTCAGCCGTAGCCTCATGATTGTCTGTAGTAGCCCTGTGTGAGGTAGCCCTGTCCTTAAGTTTAGCACCAACCTCAATGCTAATCCAGGGCTTTTGATTGTGGAAGCAGGGAACCTGCATCCCCAGTCAGGTTTGCTGCTTCTAGGGGAAGAAGTGGCCAGTTTTCCTTTCACCTTAATCTCAACAGAACTCCCACTCTCTTGCCTCTGTAACGTCGGTGTTTCCTCTTGGATACCCTGAAAATTTGGTCGGAATTATAGAAGAACCCAGGACAAATGAGTCAAAGTTGAGGCCAGAATTGAGGTAAGAAACTGCCGATCTGATGTTAAGAAGTTATTGTCAGTTATAAGAAACGATAGCGGAAGCGCCTCCCGAGTGGCGCAGCAGTCTAAGGCTTGAGGTGTCATTAGAGACCCGGGTTCGATCCCAGGCTGTGTCAATTGGCCCAGTGTCGTCTAGGTTAGGGGAGGTTTTAGCCGGGAGGGCTTTACTTAGCTCATCGCACTCTAGCGACTTCATGTGGCGGGCCCAGCGCTTGCAGGCTTTCGTAAATTGAATGGTGTTTCCTCCAACACATTGGTGCAGCTGGCTTCGGGGTGAAGCGGGCGGGTGTTAAGAAGCGCGGTTTGGCGGGTCATGTTTCAGGGGACGCGTGACTCGGCCTCCACCTCTCCCGAGCCCATTGGGGAGTTGCAGTGATGAGACAAGTTTGAAATTGGGGAGAAAAAAACAATTATAATGACAAAAAAATACATTTGATAGCGGCTACAATCACAAAATAGCAAAGTTGGGTTGAAGCTCGCAAAACGGCGGCCATATAGTACGCCGCCATCAGCGAAATAGTTTTGGCTGACGTCGAGCTTCCCAGAGAATATCAAATGGATCCAACACCTCTTATGTTTTATACATTCATGTTTGACAAGCCTGCATGCAAGATTTACAAAATAAGTAGTATACTGCACCTAAATGCCTTTTACAAGAGTGGTTAAATGTGCTTTTTGTTTTCCATGTTTTAATCCTATTTGAACATTGTAACACTAACCTCTCTCCCCAAACTCCTTCCCAGAACTTGTTTTCAAAAGGTTGTGCGATAAATGCACAGTAACTACTGTGTATCCCAATAATATATCCTCCCTCACAAAGTTTGTGCTTGTCTACTTCCCTTTACTGATTCAAAAGGAAATTACCGGTATAAGAAATATGGTGGAAACTTCCACTAGCCCATCCCTCCACCAACCCAATGCTTTTAGATTTGTGGGAGGTAGAGAATGAGTATACATTTCAGGAGAAAGGAGAGATTATTGGGACACAGCCAGTAATTTGTCTTAAGTCGTTTGAAATATTTCAAGATAATCAGCACGTACACCCCAGTACGCACCAAGGTCAGCTGTCCATCACGCTGTAGGAGGGCCATTGTGATTATCCTGAAACGCCCACCCTATTCATTTGGCAGTTTATACTTCACAATGATTCATATGTACAGTGCCTTCAGAAAGTATTCACACCCCTTGATTTTTTCCCACATTTAGTTGTGTTACAAAGTGGGATTAATATTGATTTAATTGGAATTTCTTGTCAATGATCTAAACAAAATACTCTAATGTTAAAGTGGAAGAAATACTCTAACATTAAAAAAATTATCATGAAAAATAAAATATCTTGATTAGATAAGTATTCAACCCCCTGAGTCAATACATGTCAGAATCAGTCTTTACTGTGTAAGTCTCTAAGAGCTTTCTACACCTGGATTGTAGAACATTTGCCCATTATTCTTTTAAAAATTCTTCAAGCTCTGTCAGTTTTTTAAATGTAAAAAAAAGTATTTTAAAACATACCTGCAGTGAAGCCGCTCCAAATTTACATTACATTCATTCAGTCATCTAGCAGACTCCCATCCAGAGCGACCCACAGGAGTAACCAGGGCCATGCGCCAGATCTCATCCCAAGTCGAATTGGGAACCTGAACCCACAGTTCTCCCCGAGAGCTGCCCCTCAACCATCCACTCCCCACCCACAAATCCCCCCCCCCCCCAAGCCACCATCCCCCTCCAACCCAACCAAAACCACCACCCACCTAATGAGCCAACAACCAACAAAAAGAACAAAAGAGAAATTGTGGAAAAACAAAGGAAAACCACAGCAGAAAACAATGCAAAAACAAAAGACATCAAGGACAACAAATATCAAAGCAGCAAGGCCAACTGTATGTGTTTGTCACGTCCTGACCTTAGAAAGCTGTTATTTTCTATGGTAGAGTAAGTCAGGGCGTGACGGGGGTTTTCTAGTTTCGTTTTTCTATGTTGTCAGGGTCTAGTTTTGTATTTCTATGTTGGGTTTTGTTTGGGATAATCTCCAATTAGAGGCAGCTGGTCCTCGTTGTCTCTAATTGGAGATCATACTTAAGTAGGGTATTTTTTTTCCACCTGGGTTTGTGGGAGATTGTTTTTGAGTACGGTTATGTTAACTCTGCGTCACGGTTTGTTGTTTTTGTTATTCAGTTTATTTATATGTATTGCATAGTTTCACAGTGTAAATAAAATGTGGAACGACACACACGCTGCCCTTTGGTCCGCTCCTTCCTACGACAGTGTTTGTGTCTACAGTCGTGGCCAAAAGTTTTGAGAATGACACAAATATTAATTTCCACAAAGTGTGCTGCTTGGAATACTGAAGTATAATTACAAGCATTTCATAAGTGTCAAAGGCTTCTATTGACAATTACATGATGTTGATGCAAAGAGTCAATATTTGCAGTGTTGACCCTTCCTTTTTCAAGACCTCTGCAATCCACCCTGGCATGCTGTCAATTAACTTCAGGGCCACATCCTGACTGATGGCAGCCCATTCTTGCATAATCAATGCTTGGAGTTTGTCAGAATTTGTGGGTTTTTGTTTGTCCACCCACCTCTTGAGGATTGACCACAAGTTCTCAATGGGATTAAGGTCTGGGGAGTTTCCTGGCCATGGACCCAAAATATCGATGTTTTGTTCCCCGAGCCACTTAGTTATCACTTTTGCCTTATGGCAAGGTGCTCCATCATGCTGGAAAAGGCATTGTTCGTCACCAAACTGTTCCTGGATGGTTGGGAGAAGTTGCTCTCGGATGATGTGTTGGTACCATTCTTTATTCATGGCTGTGTTCTTAGGCAAAATTGTGAGTGAGCCCACTCCCTTAGCTGAGAAGCAACCCCACGCATGAATGGTCTCAGGATGCTTTACTGTTGGCATGACACAGGACTGATGGTAGCGCTCACCTTGTCTTCTCCGGACAAGCTTTTTTTCCGGATGCCCCAAACAATCGGAAAGGGGATTCATCAGAGAAAATGACTTTACCCTCATTCCTCAGCAGTCCAATCCCTGTACCTTTTGCAGAATATCAGTCTGTCCCTGATGTTTTTCCTGGAGAGAAGTGGCTTCTTTGCTGCCCTTCTTGACACCAGGCCATCCTCCAAAAGTCTTTGCCTCACTGTGCGTGCAGATGCACTCACACCTGCCTGCTGCCATTCCTGAGCAAGCTCTGTACTGGTGGTGCCCCGATCCTGCAGCTGAATCAACTTTAGGAGACGGTCCTGGCGCTTGCTGGACTTTCGTGGGTGCCCTGAAGCCTTCTTCACAACAATTGAATCGCTCTCCTTGAAGTTCTTGATGATCCGATAAATCTTTGACTGTGAAGCCCTTTTTGTGCAAAGCAATGATGACGGCACGTGTTTCCTTGCAGGTAACCCTGCTTGACAGAGAAAGAACAATGATTCCAAGCACCACCCTCCTTTTGAAGCTTCCTGTCAAATCAAATCAAATTTATTTTTATATAGCCCTTCGTACATCAGCTGATATTCTCAAAGTGCTGTACAGAAACCCAGCCTAAAACCCCAAACAGCAAGCAAAGCATGTGAAAGAAGCACGGTGGCTAGGAAAAACTCCCTAGGAAAAACTCCCCAGAAAGGCCAAAAACCTAGGAAGAAACCTAGAGAGGAACCAGGCTATGAGGGGTGGCCAGTCCTCTTCTGGCTGTGCAGGGTGGATATTATAACAGAACATAGTCAAGATGTTAAAATGTTCATAAATGACCAGCATGGTCAAATAATAATAATCATAGTAGTTGTCGAGGGTGCAACAAGCACGTCCGGTGAACAGGTCAGGGTTCCATAGCCGCAGGCAGAACAGTTGAAACTGGAGCAGCAGCACGGCCAGGTGGACTGGGGACAGCAAGGAGTCATCATACCAGGTAGTCCTGAGGCATGGTCCTAGGGCTCAGGTCCTCCGAGAGAAAGACAGAAAGAGAGAAAGAGAGAATTAGAGAGAGCATATTTAAATAAACACAGGACACCGGATAAGACAAGAGAAATACTCCAGATGTAACAGACTGACCCTAGCCCCCCGACACATAAACTACTGCAGCATAAATACTGGAGGCTGAGACAGGAGGGATCAGAAGACACTGTGGCCCCATCCGATGATACACCCGGACAGGGCCAAACAGGCAGGATATAACCCCACCCACTTTGCCAAAGCACAGCCCCCACACCACTAGAGGGATGTCTCCAACCACCAACTTACCGTCCTAAGACAAGGCCGAGTATAGCCCACAACGATCTCCGCCATGGCACAACCTAAGGGGGGGGGCGCCAACCCAGACAGGAAGACCACGTCAGTGACTCAACCCACTCAAGTGACGCACCCCTCCCATGGACGGCATGGAAGAACACCAGTAGGCCAGTGACTCAGCCCCTGTAAAAGGGTTAGAGGCAGAGAATCCCAGTGGAAAGAGGGGAACCGGCAAGGCAGAGACAGCAAGGGCGGTTCGTTGCTCCAGCCTTTCCGTTCACCTGTCTGTTATTCGAACTCAATCAGCATGACAGAGTGATCTCCAGCCTTGTCCTCGTCAACACTCACACCTGTGTTAACGAGAGAATCACTGACATGATGTCAGCTGGTCCTTTTGTGGCAGGGCTGAAATGCAGCGGAAATGTTTTTGGGGGAATCAGTTCATTTGCATGGCAAAGAGGGACTTTGCAATTAATTGCAATTCATCTGATCACTCTTCATAACATTCTGGAGTATATGCAAATTGCCATCATACAGTGGTGCTCAGTAATGTGTTGTATTGGATTTGCCCCAAACATAAAATGTTGTATTCAGGACAAAAAGTGAATTGCTTTGCCAAATTTTTAGCATAATTTTTTGGAGTATTTTTCATTTTTATTTTACCTTTATTTAACTAGGCAAGTCAGTTAAGAACAAATTCTTATTGTAACGGTCGACGTACGTAATGGACCGAGGCGCAGCGGGTTGAGTGCTCATCTTTACTTTATTTGAACACGTAACAAACAAAACAAGAAAACGATCGAACGAACAGTGTTGCAGGCTAACACACAGCAGTACAACAACAACTTCCCACAAAGGGACAGGTGAAAACAGGCTACCTAAGTATGACTCTCAATCAGCAACAACGATGTACAGCTGTTCCTGATTGAGAGCCATACCAGGCCAACAAAGAAATACACAACATAGACAGAACATAGAAATACGAAATAAAGAACATAACCCCAAAAAAACTGGAATACTCTAACCAAACACCCCTCTACATAAACACATATACTAACAACCCCGAACCACATAAAACAAATACCCCCCTGCCACGTCCTGACCAAACTACAATAACAAATAACCCCTTTACTGGTCAGAACGTGACACTTATTTACATTTGACGGCCTACCCCAGCCAAAATCAGACAACGCTGGGCCAATTGTGCGCTTCCCATGGGACTCCCAATCATGGCCGGATGTGATGCAGCCTGCATTATTTTATTGCCTTGTTGCAAATGTGCATGTTTTGTAATATTTTTTATTCTGTACAGGTTTCCTTATTTTCACTCTGTCAATTAGGTTATTATTGTGGCGTAACTACAATGTTGTTGATCCATCCTCAGTGTTTTCCTATCACAGCCATTAAACTATATATCTGTTTTAACCATTGGCCTCATGGTGAAATCCCTGAGAGATTTCCTTCCTATCCGGCAACTGAATTAGGAAGGACACCTGTATCTTTGTAGTGGCACATCATCCGAAGTGTAATTAATAACTTCACCATGATCAAAGGGATATTCAATGTTTTTTATTTTGACCCATCTACCAATGTGTGCCCTTGGCGAGGCATTGGAAAACCTCCCTGGTCTTTGTGGTTGAATCTGTGTTGGAAATTCACTGCTCGACTGAGGGACCTTACAATTATTTGTATGTGTGGGGTACAGATATGTGGTAGTCATTCAAAAATCATGTTAAACACTATTATTGCACATAGAGTGAGGCCATGGAACTTATTATGTGACTTGTTAAGCACATTTTTTACTCCTAAACTTATTTAGGCTTACCATAACAAAGGGGTTGAATACTTACTGACTCAAGACATTTCAGCTTTTAATTTGTAATTAATTTGTAAAAATGGCTAAAAATATAATTCCACTTTGACATTATGGGGTATTGTGTGTAGGCCACTGACAAAATATCTCAATTTAATCCATTTTAAATTCAGGCTGTAACACAAAAGCATTTGGAAAAAGGCTGTGAATACTTGCTGAAGGCACTGTAGGTAATAATTATGTCCTGAAGGGGAATAAAATATAATGTGTCATTTCACCTCTACATATCCTATTACCTGAATCCAATTGTGGTCATTTAAATGTTATGTAATCTAAGGAGAGCTCAGCAAAGTGTGTAATAAAAGTTGGTGAAATAATTGTCATCAAACTACAGGTATTGGAAGAGGTGGATTTGAATACATTACGAACAGGTTGCTGTGCTGGCATACATTATACAATTAAATATATATATTTTTTTACATATCACTATATATTTTTTTACATATCATACTCCAGAAAACAATAAACCCTTTAACACTGTAATGCTCTGACTCAAGTCTTCAGACAGAATTCAACGCAATTCATCGAAATATTAATCACGATTTTCTTTAACCCGGGTACCAGTCTGGTTGTGCTAAAATTGCATATGACTCAGAGAACAAGCAGTGGAATGTTAGCACAAACAGACTGGTACCCAAGCTACAGATCTTTGCTTCTCATATGATAAGGAAGACTGCATTTTCATTTCAAGCATTGCAAGAGGAGTAATGAACATTGTTCAAAGCCAGACTTAACCTGGTAACTGTGTGATTAATTGGGGGTTGTAGGTCTACCCAGAGCTTACTGCTAGAGACAACCAAGGCTGAGGCTCTCAGCCTTTCTGGGTCAGTCACTGGTGGACAGACCACAGAGACAAGACCTGATACCAGAAATAAATCAATGGCAGGATTATTATTTATTGTCTAGAAAACAGGAATTTTTAACAGATGCCCTCAATTTGGACTTTCCCGCTATGGAAACAAGCATAGTTCTCTCAGGACCATTTTTAGAGTAACATACCATACACAGGGTTAGAACACTGCAGAAAGAAGTACCAATTATGCTCTTAGCAATATGTCGAACATACAGAAAGCACAGTGCAAAAATACAGTGCCTGCAACTAGTATTTTCCTTTTTTTCAAAGGGCCAGGGTCAAGTCAATATACCAGAAGACGAGGTGTACTATGCTGTATGGCAGTGTGAATAGAGCCCTTGCTGTTGCTACAGTATGTCAAAGCGTCTATTCCGTACATTCAGTTCAGTCAAGCTTGTTTCGTTCTACCATCAGGACTGAAAACAGTAACCTGACTTTTGATCCATCACCTAGGGAAACAATGATTCTTACATTGTCAATGAAATGTGTAAACAGTCACTGTATGTCTATTCAGAGTTAGTTAAAGATGCATTGTTGCTTATTCACCACTATTCAATTCAAGGTCTAGAATGTTAGCTAGTAATTTGGAATAAAAAAATGTGCGGATGGATTCTCAGTTGATTAACTTACATTCCATTTAAGTTAGAATTAAAACACGTTTTTGTTCAGCGCAATGTGGAGACGTGGCATCACACATACATTAAAAAACCATCTAGCTGAACAGAATCACTTCAGGCTCCGTTCGTATTTACAGTAAGGATGAATTTATGCTTGTAAAGCCCAACATAGCCCAACAGAGGAGATGAAAAAAGAAGAGGGGCCCAATTTATGTTAATCCATTCACTGGTGTCCTGAATAAAGCGTGAGACGTGAGACAATAATTCATTTAATGTCACTTAATGTTAGTAGTAGAGTTTGGGAAAGTCCTCCCTGCAGACTCCTCAGGTTGCAGCCAGACCTCTGTGTTGACATCTCTCCAGCCCCGTGGGCCATTAGGGCATTCCCATGATGCATCTCCCCAGCCCTTCCAGCCATTGGGGCATTCCCAGACTTTCCTCTGACTGACTCAGAACCCGCTGGTCTTATAACAGTCATCCTCTCAGGGTGTTGTGGGGATACCAGTAGTCTTCTCAGGGTGTTGCTGGGCAAAGTCTATGGTTGCGGATAAAATGCCACCCTATTCCCTACATAGTGCACTACTTTTGACCAGAGCCCTATGGGTCCTGGTCAAAATTTGTGCACTATATAGGGAAGAGGGTGCTGCTTTGGACACAGACAAAAACCTCCTCAGGGGATCTGCTAGTACTGTAAACCCTGAGGCTTCCTGATTATCTCACTGCAGGTCAGGAGGGTCTCTAGCTCAGGGAGTAGAGAGAGGCACACTGACTTACAATACACACACACACACACACCATGTTGTCTCACCCACTATCCCAACTGATCCCATGGACCTTTATATGCCGCTTGTTACCAGATCCTTGCAGGAAAACTATGTTAAGACCATTTCCTAAAATGTGACTTATTCAATTATTCATATAGAGACATATCAGTTGTGAATACAGACATGTAAATATGATAATAGGTAATGTAAAAATAGTAATTAATTAGATCTCTTTGAGAATTGTAGTAGTTTTGAATCATCTGCTGAAGGAGCAGCTGATGAGACACCAGGGAGAAAACATAGCTACCTTGTTCCATACAAATAAATCCTATCAGAAATATCTACTGACCATGGAAAACAGAACCAAGATGTGAACCAATTTAAGATGTGTCAGGGTATAATTTTATCACACTTCATATCATGACGTCTCCCCATCGTCCTACCTTATGTCGTTTTGATGTCAATCAATATTGGGCTGAACCCATCTGTGACCTTTAGGGTATAAGGGTCACTTCACAAAACCCCAGAGTGACCCTCGGGCATGGATGAGTGCATTTTACATTAGCAGCATCTTCCATAAAGGTATTCTGTTTGTGAGTCCTTCCTTGACCAAGAAAGACCAATGAAAGAGGAGGTCACTATGCTAGGGTGATATCCTGATAGTCTACAGTTCACAGATTTCATGAATATCTTTGCTATGCTGAGACGACAGGTGATAAAATATGTATTCAGCACCTTAAGTGCTAAACCTCTTCTTTGTGTCTGTTTTATGGGATTGGCAGTTATGGGAAGTTCTTACAGAAAGACAAAGCCATGAGATGACATTCATAACATGTATTTCACCTCTAAAGTATCTGAATGTCCATAAAATATGGATATGTTCTGCATAGAATATGCTGAGGATGGCTTACTCTGCATGGTGCATTATTCTGCATATAAGGAAGTCTAAACCCAGCAAAATGGGAACATTCCCAGAACATTAGCTAAGATTGATCTAACCTTAAGATGATAAAATCCCCCAAAACATTCGAAGAAAGTGGGAAAAGTCTGGTGGGAACATTGTTGGGACATAACAAAAGAAGAACACTTTTTTGGTTACTACATGATTCCATATTGTCACGTCCTGATCTGTTTCACCTCTCCTTGTGATTGTCTCCATCCCCTCCAGGTGTCGCTTATTTTCCCCAGTGTATTTATCCCTGTGTTTCCTGTCTCTCTGTGCCAGTTCGTCTTGTATGTTTCCAAGTCAACCAGCATTTTTCCCGTTCGCCTGCTTATGCATTTTCCTTTTTCTAGTCCTCCCGGTTTTGACCCTTGCCTGTTTCTGGACTTTGTACCCGCCTGCCTGACCTTTCTGCCTGCCTTGACCACGAGCCTGTCTGCCGCTCTCTACCGCCTGGACATTGATCTGGTTTTGACCTTTTTGCCTGTCCACGATCATTCTCTTGCCTACCCCTTTGGATTAATAAACATTGTAAGACTCCAACCATCTGCCTCCTGTGTCTGCATTTGGGTCTCGCCTTGATACAGTGGGGGGAAAAAGTATTTGATCCCCTGCTGATTTTGTACGTTTGCCCACTGACAAAGAAAGGATCAGTCTATAATTTTAATGGTAGGTTTATTTGAACAGTGAGAGACAGAATAACAACAAAAATATCCAGAAAAACGCATGTCAGAAATGTTATAAATTGAATTACATTTTAATGAGGGAAATAAGTATAAAACATTTGGCCGTTTCCGTCTACCGGAATTCAGCCTGAAATTGCCGGCATCTCTTACCAGAATCCCCCCCCCCAGAAACGGCCCGATGTAAATGTATAAAAAATTACCCAGTTTAGTCATTTTACTATTATACATACAAATTATACCCATCCACACTTTTTTTTTATAATTTAATTTTTTACCCCCTTTTTGTCTTATCCAATCGCTGCAACTCTTGTACGGCCTTGGGAGAGGCCAAAGGAGTTGCTACAGCGCGATGGGACAAGGACATCACGGCCGGCCAAACCCTCCCCTAACAACGCTGGACCGTGTCAGCATGCATGCGCCTGGCCAGCCACATGAGTCGCTACAGCACGATGGGACAAGGACATCCCGGCGGGCCAAACCCTCCCCTAACTCGGACGACGCTGGGCCAAATGTTTATTTCCTCATGGGTCTCCCGGTCATGGTCGGCACGGGTATCGAACCAGCATCTGTAGCAACGCAGTTTGCACTGCGATGTAGTGTCTTGGACCGCTGTGCCACTCAGGAGGCCCATCCACATCCATCCCATCCCAAGTTTTCAAGTTTACCTAGCACAAAGTATCAAAATACTAAAATACCACTTAAACAGAACTCTTAAAGAATTTAATTTAAATGTAAAAAATAAAAATAATCACAGAAACAATGAGAAAATTAATTAAAGAAATTAATAAATAATCAAATGTTAATTATATAAAGCAGCCTGTGTAATCATCTGCCAGAGAGTAGCCACAATAGGCCCGAGCCCCAAGTAATACATTTGGGCCAGATAATCCCAGATCCACTGTGCTAGCTGGGATGTAACTGTACTGACAGTCATTGATCTACAAGTCATTTTGCATGTCGAACAACCGTAGGGAATATCAGTAGCCTAGTCAAACTGTGCACTGCGCCCAGCTTCATGCGCTGACCAAGGCGAGGTAGGAGGCCTGTTCCTGATCTTGCACATCTGTGCAGCACCTTCAGCATTTAATTGCTGAAATGGCTTGCATGATATTAGGCTATCACCCAACTAATAAAGCCTATGTAATTTGATATGTTATAGTTAAGTATGCGATGTAGAAAATTGTGTTTTACCAGAATAAAAGTAAGCTTCTGGAGACAAGTCTCATCTGGCTATACCTGCTGAACGGGGTTTAAAATAGATTATATTTTGATTGTTCAGGTTCACAATCAGCAATAGTTTTGGTAATTTTCCTTTAAAATGAATGTACAAAACATTAAGGACTCCTGCTCTTTCGATGACATAGACTGACCAGGTGAAAGATATAATCCCTTATTGATGTAACTAGTTAAATCCACTTCAATCAATGTAGACAAAGGGGAGGAGGCAGGTTAATTAGGATGACGCTTTTTTCAATTTTCACCTAAAATTACATACCCAAATCTAACTCCCTGTAGCTCAGGACCTGAAGCAAGGATATGCATATTCTTGATACCATTTGAAAATAAACACTTTGAAGTTTGTGGAAATGTGAAATGAATGTAGGAGAATATAACACATTAGATCTGGTAAAAGATAATACAAAGAAAAAAATCATTTTTTTTCTTTATTTTTGTACCATCTTTGAAATGCGAGAAAGGCCATAATGTATTATTCCAGCCCAGGCACAATTTAGATTTTGACCACTAGATGGCAGGAGTGTATGTGCAAAGTGTTAGACTGATCCAATGAACCATTGCATAACTGTTCAAAATGTTGTATCAAGACTGCCCAAATGTGCCTAATTGGTTTATTAATACAAAAGTTCATAATTGTGCACTCTCCTCAAACAATAGCATATTCTTTCACTGCAATAGCTACTGTAAATTGGACAGTGTAGTTAGATTAACAAGAATTTAAGCTTTCTGCCCATATCAGATATGTCTATGTCCTGGGAATTATTTTTGTTACTTACAACCTCATGCTAATCACATTAGCCTACGTTAGCTAAACCGTCCCGCAGGGGTGGGAGGACACCAATCCCGTAGAGGTTAAAGAAGGATTTTAAGATGAGACAATTGAGGCATTAATTGTGTATGTGTGACATTCAGAGTGTGAATGGGAAAGACAAAACATTTAAGTGCCTTTGAACGGGGTATGGTAGTAGGTGCCAGGCACACCGGTTTGTGTGAAGAACTGCAATGATTCTGGGTTTTTCACGCTCAACAATTTCCTGTGTATCAAGAATGGTCCACCATCCAAAAGACATCCAGGCAACTTGACACAACTGTGGGAAGCATTGTAGTCAACATGGGCCAGCATTCCTGTGGAACACTTTCAACACCTTGTCGAGTCCATGCCCTTGACGAATTAAGGCTGTTCTGAGGGCAAAAGGGTGGGGTACATATCAATATTAGGAAGCTGTCCTTAAACACTCAGTGTATATGGTCATTTTTAGATATATAGGGTAAAGTTGATAATTTTATAATGAGGAATCCCTTTTGCGAGGTGCACTGCATGGCCAAAGCGGGAGGAGAAAAGAAGCTCACTAAAAACTTCCAAATTGTCAAAACCATTCGATTTTTAGATGGGGGTGAAATCCAAAATTGTGTTATATATTCTAATTTGTAAATTATACATATTGATACATTACTAGCTCAAACACATAATCTGCAAAAATTACATGTTAATTAGTAGGTGATTGTGATTTCAGAAGTCGGGGTGCAAAAGTCAGGTTGCAAAAAAGGTTCAATAAGTAAATGTCATATTTCAGACCCTTGACTCAGTACTTTGTTGAAGCACCTTTGGCAGCGATTACAGCAATGATTCTTCTTGGGTATGACGCTACAAGCTTGGCACACCTGTATTGGCACACATTCTTCTCTGCAGATCCTCTCAAGTGTCAGGTTGGATGGGGAGCGTTGCTGCACAGCTACTTTTAGGTCTCTCCAGAGGTGTTCGATCGGGTTCAAGTCCGGACTCTGGCTGGGCCACTCAAGGACATTCAGAGACTTGTCCAGAAGCCACTCCTGCATTGTCTTGGCTGTGTGCTTAGGGTCGTTGACCTGTTGGAAGGTGATCCTTTTACACCAGTCTGAGGTCCTGAGCGCTCTGGAGCAGGTTTTCATTTAGGATCTCTCTGTACTTTTCTTAATTCATCTTTGCCTCAATCCTGACTAGTCTCCCAGTCCCTGCCGCTGAAAAACATCCCCGCAGCATGATGCAGCCATCACCATGCTTCACCGTAGAGATGGTGCCAGGTTTCCTCCAGACATGACGCTTGGCATTCAGGCCAAAGAGTTCAATATTGGTTTCATCAGACCAGAGAATCTTGTTCTTCATGGTCTGAGAGTCTTTAGGTGCCTTTTGGCAAACTCCAAGCGGGCTGTCATGTGCCTTTTACGTCCGTCTAGCCACTCTACCATAAAAGCCTGATTGGTGGAGTGCTGCAGAGATGGTTGTCCTTCTGGAAGGTTCTCCTATCTCCACAGAGGAACTCTAGAGCTCTGTCATAGTGACCATCAGGTTCTTGGTCACCTCCCTCAGCAAGGCCCTTCTCACCCAATTGCTTACTTTGGCCAGACAGCCAGGTTCCAAACCCCGTCCATTTAAAAATGGAGGCCACTGTGTTCTTGCGGACCTTCAATGAAGAAGAAATGTTTGGATACCCTTCCCCAGATCTGTGCCTCGACACAATCCTATCTCGAAGCTCTTTTGATAATTCCTTTGACTCATGGCTTGGTTTTTGCTCTGATAGGTACTGTCAACTGTGGGACCTAATATAGACAGGTGTGTACCTTTCCAAATCATATCCAATCAATTGAATTTACCACAGGTGGAGTCCAATCAAGTTGTAGAAACATCTCAAGGATGATAAATGGAAACAGGATGCACTTGAGCTCAATTTTGAGTCTCATAGCAAAGGGCTGAATACTAATGTAAATAAGGTATTTCTGTTTAATTAAATTTTTTACTTAGCAAAAATGTCTAAAAAGCTGTTTTCACTTTGTCATTGTGGGGTATTGTGTGTAGATCGCTAAGGATTGTTTTTTATTTAATCCATTTTAAAATATGGCTGTACTGTAACAAAATGTGGGAAAAGTCAAGGGGTCTGAATACTTTCCGACAGCTCTGTATGTTGACAATCTGCACATGGGTTTGAACCTGCAATTTTCGGATATTCAGATAGATCATTAAAACCCTCTAGAGTCGATAAAACATTTTTTTTTTAATAATAATTGCAGAAATACCAGTATGCATACAAGAAGTATACAAACAGACAATGATAACATATGCTAGGTGGTACAGCAAATTACAGATTATACAAAGAGTTTAAAGATACACACGTATTGATTGTTTTAACAGATTTCTTATTGGAAGAATGTAGAATGGTCTTAGCGTACTGCTCGAACTCCTTTATAGAAAACATGGCAGAGTGTTTTATTAGTGAATTTACATTTATGAATATGACATTTTTCTGTTAGCACAATTAGATTTAAGAGGTAAAATTGTTTTTCTTTATCCTTATTATAGTTAAGGAAACCAAGTGAGCACATTCTCCCTGTAATGGCTGTCATAGAGAGGGGACCAAGGCACGGCGTGTTGAGTGCTCATGATTATTCTTTAATGAAAACTAAACACTTTTACAAAGAAACAAAACGACAGCAAACAGTTCCATCAGGCAACAGACAACAAAACGGAAAACAACTACCCACAAACACAATAGAAAGAAAAAAAAACGTAAATATGACCTACAATTAGAGACAACGCGAACCAGCTGCCTCTAATTGGAGATCATCCCAAAACTCCAACATAAAAATAGAAACACAAGAACTAAACATAGAAACAAAAAACATAGAATGCCCACCCATATCACACCCTGACCTAACTAAACAGAGAAAAAACAGCTCTCTTAGGTCAGAGCGTGACACTCCCATAATAAACAAAAGTCATCAAGAATATTAACAATTATAAAACTATAAATATCTTTCCATAATTTCTTTACATGTAGACAATGCCAAAATAAATGTAAAACTGTTTCTGCATGCTCAACACAAAAAGTACAGTTAATGTTAATGTATTTTTTGAGTTTCTTCAGGTAATGATTCGCAGGGTAATACTTATGGATTATTTTCAAAGAGACGTCTTTGACTTTGCTAACAAGCAGGTATTTGTGTGGTAATAACCAGACTTTTTTCCAACAGATATTATTGACAAATGTATTCCAGTAAATTGTGACATAAGGAATTTATACAAAATCGCTTTGAAATAAAGCATGCATAGATCTGTTGTTATTTTATTTAACTAGGTAAGTCAGTTAAGAACAAATTCTTATTTACAATGACGGTCTACCCTGGCCAAACCCGGGCCAATTGTGCACCGCCCTATAGGACTCCCAATCACGGCCGGTTGTGATACAGCCTGGAACCGAATCAAATCAAATCAAATGTTATTTGTCACAGGTGCCGAATACAACACGTGTAGGCCTTACAGTGAACTGCTTACTTACCCTAACCAACAATGCAATTTAAAAAAAACTATAAGAAAATACCTAAAAAAAAATACAAATAAGAAATAAAAGTAACAAATAATTAAAAAGCAGCAGTAAAATAACTATAGCGAGGCTATATACAAGGGGTACCGGTACAGAGTCAATGTGCGGGGGCACCGGTTAGTCGAGGTAATTGAGGTAATATGTACATGTAGGTAGAGTTATTAAAGTGACTATGCATAGATAATAACAGAGAGGGTCTGTAGTGATGCTTCTAGCACTGAGATGCAGTGCCTTAGACCACTGCGCCACTAAGGAGCCCCGAGTGTTCTGAGGGAGCAAGGAGAAACACATTTTTCCTATTGGAGAGTCAACTGGATTAAGCAAGGGTAGTTTAAGAAGGTGAGGTCTGGTTACAGCTCTAAACAACATGATGGAATAATACCAAAGACTATGGCGAACTTTCTAGGTGTAACAGGTATATTGTAACGAGAGAAAAATTCCTCATAATTGACTAACAATCCTTCTGCATTAAAAAGTTGACTCACCAGCAGGACATGATTATTAAAATAGTTCTTAAAAAATAAAGACTTGCTTCTATACAAAATATCCTTATTGTTCCAAATGAAATACCTATGCGGATATTTTTTAAATATATGAATTGCTACGCTAAGAATACTTGTCTATGAAAAGCATTTTGTAGGAATCTTATCAATGTTATAATTACAAAGTAACATAAAATTGAAGCCACCAAAACGGGAGAAGATATAATGAGGGATGAAATTCCAAATAGAAGTTGGATTCTTTAAGAAATGTTTAGCCCAATCTTAAAAGTATTATTTAAAGTAGGAAAAAAAATGAAGACAGATTTACTAATATAATGTATAGGATTTTTCCAGATGAAGTTGAAAAGCTTCTGGTGAACTGCCTTACCTATTTTGTTGTCAACATGTAGGGACTGGGCTGTATAAGAAAGAAATACTTGACCTTTCAAGGATAAAACCCTCTGCAACCAATTTTTTTTCTTCAATAATAGGTATGAAAATGAATGAGCATCTATCCTGTTGATCCTTAAATATGGTAATCCCAAGGTATGTTACTTTTTCCTTAACTGGAATATTGCAGATAGAGGGTATCACACAGTATTTAACAGCAAACAATTCACACTTATTAAGGTTTAGGCAAAGACCAGATGCTTTAGAAACAATATTATCACGTTGACTGCTCTAGTAATATGATCAGCATCTTTCAAAAAGAGGGTGGTACTCTCTGCAAGCTGATTTATGATAATATCTCTGTCAGCAATAGAGATCCCTTGAATATCACTGGATTTAACAAAACTTGTAAGAAGTTGGGTTGCAAGCAGAATGAGAAGGCGAAATTTAGTGACCATGCCTAATTCCTCTTTTTATCAGGCATGAAGGTAAGATCCAGATGGAGACCATGTCGAATAAACAATAGTTTAATAATTCAACAGGGTCAGGCGATAGACAGATCAAGGCAGTCAGGGGTCAGTAAACCAGAGGAGGGCAAAGGTACAGGTCAGCAGGCAGGGTCAGGGGCAGGCAGAGTGGTCATGCAGGCGGTCTCAGAGTCAGGAAAGGCAAGGGGCAACAGACAAACAGAGAACACAGGTATAAATACACAGGGGATAATGGGGAAGATGGGCGACACCTGGAGGTGGGTGGAGACAATCACAAAGACAGATGAAACAGATCAGGGTGTGACACTTTTCAAATCAAATCTAGGAGAAGTGCCATGCTTTAATTGAATGGAACTCTTCCCATTCATATCAAGAGTTTTAATGATACTACAAAATAATTACCCAAAACCAAATTTGTCAAGGGAAAGAAATAGAAACTCATGTTCCACTGTATCGAAGGCTTTATAAAAGTCTAAGAATACAATACAACTATCTTCGAAGATTAAATCAGAATAGTCACTAAGGTCTCACAGTTGGATATTATTAGATATACTGTATGTCTATTCCTAATAAAAAGTATTATTATTATTATATATATATTTTTTAAATGTTGTCACGTCCTGACCAGCAGAGGGAGTAGTTGTTTAGTATTTTGGTCAGGACGTGGCAGAGGGATGTTTGTTTTGTATGGTGGGGGTTTTGTGTGTGTGTTAGAGAGGGGTGTTTGATTTATGTGTTCCTGGGTTTTGTGTGTATGTTCTAGGTTAGTTGTTCTAGGTTGTATTTCTGCATGTTGTCTAGTTTAGGTTTTCTATATTTAGGTTTGGGTGCTGGACTCTCAATTGGAGGCAGGTGTTTCTCGTTGCCTCTGATTGAGAGTCCTATATATGGGTAATTGTTTGGTTTAGTGTTTGTGGGAGATTGTTTCTTGTTTTGCCTGTGTGAGCCTTACAAGACTGTTTTGATGATCGTTAGTTCTTCGTTGTTTGTTTTTGGTGTTCACTTTATTTTAAAATAAATCAAGATGAGCATCCACATTCCTGCTGCGTTTTGGTCCTCCATTCCAGACGACAACCGTGACAAATGTCTATTCCTCATGAAGTCAGATTGGATCTCCTCTAAAATTGAGTCCAATACTGCCGTCATTCTTTTTGCAAATGTAGAGGCTAATAATGTGTAGTCGATATTGAGCAAACAGATTGGACACCAATTATCGAGGAGAAGCAAGTCTTTCTTGGGCTTTGTAAGGGGTGCGTACTGGCGGCAGAGAAGTCAGACGCAGGAGAGCAAAAACTGTGTTTCCAACGGCGCAGTTTAATAATAAAAACCCACCGGAAAACAGAACAATCAATAAATGGGTGCAAAACCCGACGCACACCAGACATAACATGCACAAGCACTTACAATAAACAATTCCGGACAAGGACATGGGGGGAACAGAGGGTTAAATACACAACATGTAATGAATGGTATTGGAACCAGGTGTGTGGGAAGACAAGACAAGACAAAACAAATGGAAAATGAAAGGTGGATCGGCGATGGCTAGAAGACCGGTGACGTCGACCACCGAACGTCGCCCGAACAAGGAGAGGAACCGACTTCGGAGGAAGTCGTGACAGGCTTAGGGATTAATGTAATCAGACTTTGAGTCAAACTGGTTAGAACAAAAGTTAAATCATCTTAGAGCCAGGAGTGAGATCTGCTCACATCAGAGGTAGCTATCTACGTAGCCTATGTTGGCCATCAGGCACAGTCTATGACAGTCCTCAAGGAGGAAGGCTGATTTAGGATCCGTTGAAGAAAGCGCAACCTCTGATGAAGTAAGAAGCTTACCCCTCTTTTTATGCTTTTTCAACAGCTGGCCACAGTTTCTCTCTCCTTTCTCTGTCTGCTTTCGAGAAGTCTTCAACAAACCGCAGGTTGTTGTCACGTAGGAAGGTAGATCTCTTCGCTGCTTTCCAAGTGGCATCCCTGTAGATCCATAATGTGAACTGGAGAATGACACCTGCCTTCTAGTGCCGAGGCAATGTACAGTGTCGATAACATCTACTAGCTTAGCCTTCTCCTCAGGTAGGACAGTTTGGCAGACTTCGATGGTTTCTTGCCGCACGTTCTCCCCATCTGCCTCGGGAACTCTATATAGTCGCAGATTCCACTGCCTGGAGTAGCTTTCGAGTTCCGCAATTCTTCTTTGGGACAAGTCCATCTTTCCCTCCTTTTTATCGACACCCTTTTCGATGTGGGCGACCTTCTTCTTAATATCCTTGATTTCCATGCATGCAAAGTCAACCGTTTTTTTCAAGCCCTCGATTTTCATTGAGTTGTCGCCAACCATTTTCTCTATGGAATCGGACCTTGTATTGGTGAGCCTGGAAAGAGTGGTGATGAGATCATTATTGGCAGCGTAATCAAGGTTCAAACATGCCTTTCTTGGAAGCTGGAGGCTTGCTTGGGGTTATAGGCAAAGAAGGAAATACTCATCTGACACCGTAAGTGTCACAGAGTCTGTCAGGCCAGTTGTAGTATATTGTAGTTGTGGCAGTTGTCAATCCAAGCGTTTGCTTAAAATCATCAATGACCTGGTGTTTTTAGCAAGCAAAATTTTAATTTGGTAGTTCAAAATAATACACTTTTCACTATCTTTTAAAAGTTGGTATGCAGAGCTCGGTAGGAAGCATGTGCTCAAGCTGCCATCTTACAGACCTGTTTCTTGCATAGGCTTTGTGAGATTCTACTGAGTTTTCCAGTAGCCGCCAGTCAACTTTTCCATAACCTAGGGCTTGTGAATACAGTGTTTTTCCAGACACGAGAAGATCAAGACATAAAAATTGTCACGAAATAGTCTATAAAACCCGAATGCTTTGAGCAAGAAACTAATATGACAACGAAAACTGAGACTCTCATGAACAAAGGGTGTCGGTTGTTTTCGCTTTACGACAACCACAAGCTTTACGGCAGTCGTCTGAAGTCGCTGATGTGGACCTCCCAATTCTTCTCATAAAACCGCCTGTCAAGTCCAAACTGTTTGAGCAAGAAGTTAATATGACACCACCATCGAAAGCTGAGACTCTCATGGACACGTGCTTTGCTCTATGACGCACACATGCTTTACGGGATTCATGTGAAGGTAACCCAGTACCGGGCTGTAAATATGACACTGTGAACAAACATACTTTCCTCAGATTTTGTTTTTACTATCTGTTTTGCCATGAACTTGTTTTTGTATATTCATTACGTATATTTTGTCAGAATGAGTATTGCATGCATTTGTATGTGTTTTGATTGAAATTGAGAAAAAGTCAAATTGTTTAGTAGCGACCCGCACAGACAGCTGTGTGTTATGTGTTAGGCAATTAGTTGCTTGTGTTGTACTTACCAGTACCCAGTGTTCGCGGGGTCCGACATGCCAATCAACCTGCTATCTGCCAATCGTGAGAATGCCTGGAATGTTCTGATTTCGGGCATCCTGGTGGTTGGCGGAGTGGCGTGGAGGGGGGTTGGGCAGGGGGATGGAGCATTGGAGGTAAAGACCAGGTTTAGCCATTGTTCTCTCTCTTACGTCTGGGCTTCACAAGAGAAGGTCACGGTTGGGTTGTAGGGTACCTTTAATTTATTTGCCGTGGGCTACGGCCAAACAGTAGCCTGTGTTAAGTTGGGTTAATAAACCGTCAACTCGTTAACTCAATCCTCTGTCTGGATAATTGTTCCTTTATGATCTAGCCAGGTCATTACAGTATTTATAGTAGTTTAAATGTTCTGAGCCTGTATTTAAGAAGTAGGCCTATATGAATACACCAGATCACAAGTTTTATAAAAAGAAGCTTTATAAATATATATCCAACTAAAATCACATTTCATAAGACCTTCAACACATGATGAAGGAAAACAATTCTTACAATATAGGGTTACAAGTAGGGATGTGACAAATTGATCATTTAAATGGCCATTTATTATTGGTTTTCCGTTTAAAACGATAAGAAAAAAAATCACAAAATTCCGTGTCAATTCACAATGTCGAATAATAGTCCTATTACATATGTTTGACCACTAGGGTTGGGCAATAAAGTTATATCTACCGCAACCCTTTACAAACATAGAAAGCTGCTTCTGTTACAGTAACATGTAAATAGCAAGAATAGATAACTTGTCTGAAAAGTGAAAAAATTGCAGCATCAGAAGTCTGTACTTTTTCAGACAGTAGAATTCTGCTCCAGCATTAAATGTTCTACTGCTTCCCTGACAACAATACATGTTGCTGATTGATGTGCTGCTGTGCTGTTTTTAAGTCACTGTATTTAAAGAACTGTAAAGTACTTTTTTTAGGAGTAGTCTGCTTGCAGGCAACAGGCAGTCACGATGCCTGCAGTAGCTCAATATTACTTGATTGGCAGTTCTGGCTGCCTAGTGATGGAAGTTAGTCCCACTTCAGTCGCAGCATTACTTTAGTAAAATGTAAAATGCTGTTCATATTTCCAGAGAAAGTTTTGTGTCGGCATTAAAAAAGCCATTGTGTAGCCTAACCCAATAACATACGAACAAACATGAGCCCGAGGCGCTTTCAAGGGACCACATTCCATCTGTAAAGGGTAATCGATACAGGCTACCAGTAGCCTACTGTAATTTCATATTATGAGACAAAAACAGCCCCCCCCCCCCCCCCCCTGAAACGACGAGTACCATGTGCGCAAGACTGTCCTGTATCCACATCGGCCCCATGGATAAACTAGTATATTCTACAGGCAACAGACCGAAGACTGAACAAACACTTGCATCATTACAGTTCGTTTCAACCAGAAGTGGTGCCTCTGCTTGACAACTCTTTGCTCCAAAAGATTGGCCACTTCGTAGGCGTGGCGTGAACATATTCAAGTAAGTAGGTAAATACGTTTTGAAAATGTACAAAATCTATGTATTATTATCTAGCTACAGCAGGCCAGTGTGTGTAGGCTAATGAGCTGATTATTAGCTAGCCAACTTTACATACTACAGCTAGTTAACTTAGCTTGTTATCTTGATGTAGGCCTATTTATCGTTGTAAATTAAAAACTCATGCGCCAAATGCATTTATACATAACAGCAATGGAAGAGGGTGAAATTATTTTCTACTCCAGCTGTCAGAAAAGGGAGTACAGTGTACTACTAGTTAGACAGGGTAGGTTGTGGGATGATATTATGCAAATATTCTCCAGTTTTAGTCCCTAGAGAGGAAAACTATGAAGACAGACAGAGAGATAATAGTCATGGCAGTCTAATTGAAATAAAATTAAACCTGTTTCTTTGTGATGTCTGTCCTCAGATATGGAAAGCTGTGAAAGCCTGTCTGCAGACGAATAAGTCCCAGTGAATGTCCCAAGAGACTGCTGGCACAACCTTGTATGCCATGGGTTGTATGTGTACTTATGTTAGCAAATGTTGTATACAACAATACAGTTAAAAGTCACACACAATGTAGGCTACAAACGTATTACAACTGTAGTAGGCCAATCCTTCTCCTGGAGGTATGCTGGGTGTGCAGGCTTCTGTTCCAGCCTGGCACTAACAAACCCGATTCAACTTATCAAACCTAATGAGCTGATAATAATGTGTATTATTGCTGGACTGGAATAGAAGCCTCTTCACCCAGTAGATCAGGGAGTGGAGGAAGGTTGGCCACCACTGAAATTATGCTTTAGTAATAATAGCCTACTTACTAAGATGTTTAACATTTATAAATTAATTAAATGATTTAATTCAATGTTGATTCAGCACATGATGCTGCCACCCCCGTGCTTCACGTATTTTATTTGTCAACAAGATGATCTAGTGTGAATGTTCATTCATCACGATCACAATTCTGCAATAAAAAGGCATGAAGGGGATCTGTCTCCAATTTGTCTGTGTTTCGATGTTGCTTTCTCAAGTTAACATTACTTTTTTGTCCAGTTGTGAGCTCTCCAATTTAAAATGATACCAGTAGATAATGCACGAGGCTAACCATAGGCCAGATTTTCTACATCATTTTTGTGACATTAAA
The DNA here is from genome assembly GCF_965601325.2 of Salmo salar. Classification (NCBI taxonomy): domain Eukaryota; kingdom Metazoa; phylum Chordata; class Actinopteri; order Salmoniformes; family Salmonidae; genus Salmo; species Salmo salar. Next base: position 59,012,024 of record NC_138302.1, on the reverse strand, counting down.
TTGTTTAGTGCAAATCCAACCCCTGTATTCTAGGTACAGGACTGAACATGAAAATAAGGAGCTGGCAATTTGTAGTTTAATAAAAAATATCAAAAAGGAAAATAATGTGCCGTGGGGAGCATTGTCAATTTTACCTCGTTTATTTGCTGAGAATGATTTTCGAGACAATACAGAGAGGTCAATGGCATGGAGGAGGATTGCAGATGTTGGTGTCTGATCGTGAGGTGCTACAGAGGGTAGTGTGAACGGCCCAGTACATCACTGGGGCCAAGCTTCCTGCCATCCAGGACCTATATACTGTTTAAGTCGGATGTTTACATACACCTTAGCTAAATAAATTTAAACTCAGATTTTCACAATTCCTGACATTTAATCCTAGTAAAAATGCCCTGTTTTAGGTCAGTTAGGATCACCACTTTATTTTAAGAATGTGAAATGTCAGAATAATAGTAGAGAGAATTATTTATTTCAGCTTTTATTTCTTTCATCACATTCCCAGTGGGTCAGAAGTGTACATACACTCAATTAGTATTTGGTAGCATTGCCTTTAAATTGTTTAACTTGGGTCAAACGTTTTGGGTAGCCTTCCACAAGCCTCCCAGAATAAGTTGGGTGAATTTTGGCCCATTCCTCCTGGCAGAGCTGGTGTAACTGAGTCAGGTATGTAGGACTCCTTGCTCGCACACGCATTTTCAGTTCTGCTCACAACTTTTCTATAGGATTGAGGTCAGAGCTTTGTGATGGCCACTCCAGTACCTTGACTTTTTTGTCCTTAAGCCATTTTGCCACAACTTTGTAAGTATGGTTGGGTTCATTGTCCATTTGGAAGACCCATTTGCGACCAAGCTTTAACTTCCTGACTAATGTCTTCAATTCAAATTTATTTGTCACATACACATGGTTAGCAGGTGTTAATGCAAGTGTAGCAAAATGCTTGTGCTTCTAGTTCCGACCATGCAGTAATATCTAACAAGTAATCTACCAATTCCACAACAACTACCTTGTACACACAAGTGTAAAGGAATGAATACGAATATGTACATAAAAATATATAAATGAGTGATGGCCGAACGGCGTAGGCAAGATGTAATAGATGGTATGGAGTACAGTATATACATATGAGATGAGTATTGTAGGGTATGAAAACATATAAAGCGGCATTGTTTAAGGTGGCTAGTGATACATTACATCAGGATGGCATAGAGTACAGTATATACATATGAGATGAGTAATGTAGGTTATGAAAACATTATATAAAGTGGCATTGTTTAAAGTGGCTAGTGATACATCTAATACATCAAGATGGCAAGATGCAGTAGATAGTATAGCGTACAGTATATACATATGAGATGAAAAATGTAGGTTATGCAAACATTATCTAATATAAATAATATAAAGTGGCAAGTGATAAATTGATTACATCAATTTTCCCATTATTAAAGTGGCTTGAGTTGAGTCAGGTTGTTGGCAGCAGCCACTCAATGTTAGTGATGGCTGTTTAACAGTCTGATGGCCTTGAGATAGAAGCTGTTTTTCAGTCTCTCAGTTCCAGCTTTGATGCACCTGTACTGACCTTGCCTTCTGGATGTTAGCGGGGTGAATAGGCAGTGGCTCGGGTGGTTGCTGTCCTTGATGATCTTTTTGGCCTTCCTGTGACATCGGGTGGTGTAGGTATATCCACATAATTTTCCTGCCTCATGATGCCATCTATTTTGTGAAGTGCACCAGTCCCTCCTGCAGCAAAGCACCCCCACAGCATGATGCTGCCACCCCTGTCCTTCACAGTTGGAATGGTGTTCTTCGGCTTGCAAGCCTCCCCCTTTTTCCTCCAAACATAACAATGGTAATTATGGCCAAACAGTTCTATTTTTGTTTCATCAGACCAGAGGACATTTCTCAAAAAAGTACGATCTTTGTCCCCATGTGCAGTTGCAAACCGTAGTCTGTCTTTTTATGGTGGTTTTAGAGCAGTGGCTTCTTCCTTGCTGAGCGGCCTTCCAGGTTATGTCGATATAGGACTCGTTTTACTGTGAATATAGGTACTTTTGTACCTGTTTCCTCCAGCATCTTCATAAGGTCCTTTGCTGTTGTTCTGGGATTGATTTGCACTTTTCGCACCAAGGTATGTTATCTCCAGGAGACAGAACGCATCTCCTTCCTGAGCAGTATGACGGCTGCGTGGTCCCATGGTGTTTATACTTGCGTACTATTGTTTGTACAGATGAACGTGGTACCTTCAGGCGTTTGGAAATTGCTCCCAAGGATGAACCAGACTTGTGGAGGTCTACAATTCTTTTCTGAGGTCTTAGCTGATTTCTTTTGATTTTCCCATGATGTCAAGCAAAGAGGCACTGAGTTTGAATGTAGGCCTTGAAATACATCCACAGGTACACCTTCAATTGACTCAAATGATGTCAATTAGCCTATCAGAAGCTTCTAAAGCCATTACATCATTTTCTGGAATTTTCCAAGCTGTTTAAAGGCACAGTCAACTAAGTGTATGTAAACTTCTGACCCACTGGAATTGTGATACAATGAATTATAAGTGAAATAATCTGTCTGTAAACAATTGTTGGTAAAATTACTTGTGTCATGCACAAAGTAGATGTCCTAATCGACTTGCCAAAACTATAGTTTGTTAACAAGACATTTGTGGAGTGGTTGACAAACAAGTTTTAATGACTCCAACCTAAGTGTATGTAAACTTCCGACTTCAACTGTAATAGGCGGTGTCAGAGGAAAGCCCATAAAATTGTCAGAGACTCCAGTCACCCAAGTTATAGACTTTTTTCTCTGCTACCGCATGGCAACCAGAGCGCCAAGTCTAGGACCAAACGGTTCCTCAACAGCTTCTACCCCAAGCCATTAGACTGCTGAACAATTCATCAAAATCGCCACCGGACAATTTACATTGACCCCCCCTTTGTACACTTGCTACTCGCTGTTTGTTTGTTACCTATGCATAGTCACTTTGCCCCCGCCTACATGTACAGATTACCTCAACTAGCCTGTATCCCTGCACACTGACTCGGCACCGGTGCCCCCTGTATATAGCCTCGTTATTGTTATTCTTAGTGTTACTTTTTATTATGACTTTTTATTTTAGCCTACTTGGAAAATATTTTCTTCTTCTTAAACTGCTCTGTTGGTTAAGGGCTTGTAATTAAGCATTTCACGGTAAAGTGTACACTTGTTGTATTCGGCACATGTGGCAAATTAAGTTTGATTTGATGGTGGATAAAGACAGATGTGCACAACAATGTTTGCAAGTCAAAGCCACAATTTACTTTACCCAAAGTACCCATTCATCTGCATGTAGGCCAAAGTATTTTACAGGAAGTGAGCTATAATCATCAATGTCATGACACAAGTATAATGAAAGAGCCATAAACTATAATATTCTGTATGATAATCATTATGTTAAGAAACCATAATCCAATTGGTAGCATATTACATGGGAAATTCATGCTTACTGTATCATTTACAATGTTATTATGCATGTTACTGGTGGGTGATTTCTATCCTTTGGTTGACAAATTTCACAATTTAATTTACTCAACACATTTACAAATGGTGTTTTTGATTATAGTGTTGACGTTTTGGTTGCTTGATGTTCATTGCTAGCTAGCAGCACAAGCAAACATTGTTGTGCAAATCTCTCTTCACCCACCATCAACACCAACAATCTCTGCAATCCTCCTCCATGCCATTAACCTCATAATTTTGTCTCTGTATTCTAGCATAGCAAAATCATATAGAATTGGACAACTAGACACAGCAATGATTGGGTTTCCTCCATGCTTTTTGGTTCTGCTTTCCCAGAACTAATGACAGGCGGAAGTATGTTTCATTATCGGCAGCGGTGGCCGCGTGCAATTTGCATAAAGTAAAGTTGAGCAGAGCTTAACTTTTTATATTGCAGGGTTCACGCCGCTCACCTTCTCACAATCCCCTGCGCATTGCTCGGCGTGCTCCCATTGAAAATGAATGGTGGCGAAACTTCATCTGGCGAATTCGTAAATGGTGGAAACCCTAGTGAAGAGATAGAGCAGGCAGGCGAGGGAGAGAGGAGGGGCAGGCAGAACCGTGCGCATATGTCTTGCGTGTCTTATCTTGCATGCCTCTCCAATTCACCAAAGTAACCTAAAGTTTGCCTCTTCCTCTCTGGTTTTATTTAAATTAGACAACTTTCCCCAGGCCTTTATAGTCATATAGTCTAGTTAAGCTATATCACATAAAAAAATATGTTTTGTGATTACTGCACTGTGATTTTAATTATGTGAGTAAAACCTCATTTTTTGTTTAGGGATTCCAACTTCATTTAAAAGTTCACACCCCTAGTTACAAGTAGCCTACACAGGACATGAGGATTTGAATAACTCAGAAACTGTGTTCTTTGTTCTGAATGACCATATTACCCTATCTTCATAGACAGAAAACATCCTGCAATCTCCTGGTGGCTAGAAGGTTAATGATCTGGCTACAGATCTGAAGATCTCCAGGTTTATGTGCAGATTGTTAACATATGAAGTGTAAAAAATATGGTTGTGTTTGTATGGTTAAATGCTGTGATCAGGAGAGAAACATAATGGTGATTTATTCCAATCGGTTTTCTTATGCTTTAAGGAACTAGAAAGGTGCATGCTGATAATGTTGTAATATTAGGTAAAACTTAAATATAATATTTTCTAAATGTTCTTTAAATGTTCTGAGGACCACCAAGACAAGGTAAAATGTATATTGTGTGAACACCAATGGAATATTGTTAAATCTAAAACAAATATGCTATGAACTTCATAAAAACTGACATATTTGGAAATTGTGGAACATTTTGGGAATTTTCTGTGCAAACTCAAATACAATATGTGAATATCACAAGATTATAATATTCTTGCAACAACCCAGACAACTCCTATAACTTAATTAAATGTTTTGGGAACCTTTAAAGTACTTAGACCGGGTTATCTGTCACCATTCTTACAACATTAAGGGAATGTCCTGTGCAACCTAATTTAATCATTGAATGAATGTCATCACAACTGAGCATATTTTTTGCTTTGGCAACCTATCTTTTGTAATGTACCCACACTGTTCCCACAGCCTAATTACATTGTTTTGGGAACCTTTAAAATAACTCAGAAAGGCTGTTCTGGTAACATTCTTGAAACATCATAGGAATGTTTTATGCACCCTGATATAAACATTATCTGACTGTCAGCACAGCAGGACAGTTTTAGTGTTTTGGGAACCTACAGTTGAAGTCGGAAGTTCACATACACTTAGGTTAGTGTCATTAAAACTCGTTTTTCAACCACTCCACAAATTTCTTGTTAACAAACTATAGTTTTGGCAAGTCGGTTAGGACATCTACTTTGTGCATGACACAAGTAATTTTTCCAACAATTGTTTACAGACAGATTATTTCACTTATAATTCATTGTATCACAATTCCAGCGGGTCAGAAGTTTACATACACTTAGTTGACTGTGCCTTTAAACAGCTTGGAAAATTCCCGAAAATGATGTCATGGCTTTAGAAGCTTCTGATAGGCTAATTGACATAATTTGAGTCAATTGGAGGTGTACCTGTGGATGTATTTCAAGGCCTATCTTCAAACTCAGTGCCTCTTTGCTTGACATCATGGGAAAATCAAAAGAAATCAGCAAAGATCTCAGAAAAAAAATTGTAGACCTCCACACAAGTCTGGTTCATCCTTGGGAGCAATTTCCAAATACCTAAAGGTACCACATTCATCAGAACAAACAATAGTACGCAACGACAATGACCTAAAGCATACTTCCAAAGTTGTGGCAAAATGGCTTAAGGACAACAAAGTCAAGGTATTGGAGTGGCCATCACAAAGCCCTGACCTCAATCCCATAGAAAATTTGTGGGTAGAACTGGAAAAGCGTGTGCGAGTGTTACGCCCCTGAAAAAGGGGAGAAATAATCACGAGAGTGATACGGTATTGTTTCCTCAATGAGAACTTTAGTGCAATCATTTTACAAAAGTAACACATTTTACAGAACAACAGATCTACAGGAACAGTATACACTGTCATTCACTGAAACATATACTAATTTCAATATAACTGTCAAGCACAAAGCTTTAACTCAGTAAAACATAACTCAATTTATCAACAGTCAGAAAGTGTTTGAAAAACCATTATACAAATAACACCGCAAGATATCTTATTAACAACGTACTTGTTCATTCACAATCGACATAAAATGGCAGCTACTCTCAGTACGAAGCTATTCTTCGCTCACACGCACATATTACTCTCTGCAAACTTAACTCTAACTTCCTCAAGATGTTACTAAAACACACCTTAAACACTCTTGACATGTTAGCGAGTTATTACATTTAAATTACTCTGTTTTATCATCAATAACGTGCCTGGAAAAGGGGAGAAATAATCACGAGAGTGATACGGTATTGTTTCCTCAATGAGAACTTTAGTGCAATGAGGAAAAGACCGCGATTTCCTCGGGATCTTGGGTGGAGACCAGAGCAATCGATCTCAGGCTCATAGATTAAGAGCATTTATTAGATCACAGATTAACACTTTTACCCTTCAATTAGGCACCACAAAATAAAGTAATCAATATAACGTTTACACATTCCTCTTACAATTCTTACCCTTTGTACACTTGACGGATTTTAACTTAACACAATTATATGAATTTTATCAATCTCTATCAACTAATACTGAATGCATGATCTTTTTAACCTTATATGTTTTAAGATCCTCACATACTATGAACTTACTAATACTTTTTAATGTATAACAGGCTATGAGTATTTCCTTTAACCTGTCACACTCTCCCCGAAAGAATAGATGTTGTCCCAACATTACCATCATTGTCTTCTTAAACAGTCTGTATGCACTGGACCTAGAAAATCCTCTTCTGTAAGGTGGTAATTGACCAGAGGTCAAGGGTCACAGTTCAAATATAACTAACAAGTTATATTCACAGTCCATATCTGTTGACCAGCTGTATAAACAGTCCATAAGCAGTCTTTTCTCATACTATTGATCAACAGTCCATCAATTTTAATGATCTATATGCATAGTCTGCAAATTGTCTCTTGTGACAGTCTGTGAAATCAGTCAGTAGTCCATGGTCAAACATGTCAACTCTGTAGCCTCATGTTTGCTGAAGCCCATACATGTAAGGTGGCTGAAAGTAATATTGCTGTAGTGATGGCAGCCATGGAACCAGTCCTGGTGCAGAGTAGACAGGGAACAATTCTGGCTGTGGCTGGATAGTGTAGCAGGAAGGGATACCATGCTGATCATAGGTGATACGTCTTGGAGGGTGTCTCTCTCTTTGTGGCAGCTGGTAGACTGGTTCCTCAGGTTCAGCAGCAGCAGTTAATAAAGGAAAGGCACTTGGTGGACGATCATCAGGCAAATTTTCAGCAGGCAAGTTCATCTCCTCAGCAGGCAGGTCTTTAACTGTTGTTGTCTCCTCCAGCCGCTTTTCAACAAGAGGCTGTGCTGGTAGCGTATCAGGGACTGTCACCGCAACTGTCTGTTTCACTGGTGGGGGCCTGTGTTCCCACTCTCTCGCTGGTTCAGCATTCCACTCCTCAGGTACTGTAGGAGATGTGGGAACCTGTAGCGGCTCATGATGAAGGTCATATTCATCCCCGCTGTCTTCATCAGAATCTAGAGGCTGTGATGCAGGCTGATGTCGCCTTTTTTTCTGACTTTTGTCATCTTCGGTCATTTCTGGTTGTGTCTCAAAAGGTAAGTGGTCACAGTACATGAGCAGGTTTCTGTGCAGGACCCTGGAGCATCCCCTACCCTTTTCTGGTCTCAATTCATAAATCGGCAGGTCTGAATCCATTTGTCTCACTACTGTGTGAATTGTATCTTCCCAATAGTTACAGAGTTCGCCTGGTCCTCCTCTTGGTGTCAGGTTTTTAATCAGAACTCGCTCGCCAGGCTGTAGCACTGAACTCCTAACTTTAGTGTCATAGTACTTCTTACTTCTTTCAGCGGCTTTCTGAGCATTTTCATTTGCAATGGCGTATTCTTCTTCCATCCCTCGTTTCAAGTTCTCCACGTAGTCTCGCTGGTTGCTGGAACCTGCCTCTGTGCACAATCCAAAGAGCATATCAACTGGAAGCCTGGGAGATCTCCCAAACAGAAGATAAAATGGTGAATAGCCAGTCACTTCGCAACGGGTGCAGTTATAGGCATAAACCAGTTTGTTCAGAGACTCCTTCCAATATGACTTTTGTGTCTCAGTTAGTGTCTAACATTTGCAACAATGTTCTGTTCATGCGTTCCACTTGACCGTTCCCCATCGGGTGGTAGGGTGTTGTTCTGGACCCCGCCATGCCACTGAGTTTCTTTAACTGATGGAACAACTGATTTTCAAATTCTACCCCTTGGTCAGGAACCCAAACTTCAGGGCAAAGTCATTGAAGATGAGATTTGCAGCAGTTTTACCTGACTTTGATGTGGTGGCGTAGGCTTGAGTGAAACGTGTAAAATGATCAACAATCACGAGGATGTACTCATATCCCCCTTTGCATCTGTCGAGATGAAGGAAGTCTATACATACCAGTTCAAATGGCTGTGTTGTCACAATGTTTGTCAGAGGAGCTCTTGTTTCATGGACTGGCTTTTTCTGCTTGACACAGCTACAAGTTTTAGTCACATAGTGCTTGATGTCAGATTGCATATATGGCCAGAAGAAGGGGTCACGTACTAGTGATACAGTGCGGTCAGTACCTTGGTGTCCCATGTTATTGTGAAACTCTTCCATCACTTTACCTTTGTACTGCTCTGGTAGAACTAACTGCTTGCGGGCTGTAGTGATTCTGTACAGAATGCCATCAATGTCAATTTGTCCCATTCTCTGAATAGGCATTTTGTCTTTGGACTGGATTCCTTTTGCTCTTTAACTGGCGGTTTGGAACCAGACAGTTTGAAATTGAGCACAGGACAGATGACCGGATCAGATTCTTGTGCTTCTCTTATCCCACCTTTTGGGATCGAGCTGATTGTTGCAGTGGTTGTCTCACCTTCAGCTGATACTGACATAGATGCAGCTGAAAGTGACCAAGGTACAACAGCTTCTTTCTGTACCTCAACTGCTTGTATCGTGGCGGCAATGGTGTCTGGTGTAAGCTCCTCAGAACATTCTCTCAGTGACTCTACATCCAGTGGCATCCTTGACAAAGCATCTGCATCACCGTTCTCTCTGCCTGGCCTGTACCTTATTGTAAAGTGGAAATCAGCCAATTCTGCAACCCACCTGGAAGTGGTTGCGTTCAGTTTTGCAGTAGACAGAATGTAGCTGAGTGGGTTGTTATCGCTGTATACAGTGAAGGTCGGAGCATAGTACAAATAATCATGGAACTTACCAGCGATTGCCCATTTTAGAGCTAGAAATTCTAGCTTGCCCGAGTGGTAGTGATAGTTCTTCTCAGCTGCTGTTAAGGTTCGAGAGCCATAAGCAATGACCCTAAGCTTCCCATCTTGCTTTTGATAAAGAACTGCTCCCAAGCCTTGGTGTGACGCATCATTGTGTACAACAAATGGCTGAGTGAAATCAGGGAAACCTAAGACTGGTGGGTGAAGCAAACACTCAATCAGCTGTTCAAGTGCCTGTTGATGCTGGTCAGTCCACAGGATCGGCTTGTTTGAGGGCACCACATGACTTACTTTCTTTGTTTTTGTTTTCCGTGGGTGGTCAGGTAATTTCTCTGAATCTGCTTTCAGGAGGTCATACAGGCAGCTGGCCCTCCTAGAAAAGTCTTTGATGTACTGTCTGTAGTAAGTGAGTAAACCAAGCATTTTTCTGAGCTGGCCCACAGTCTCTGGTCTGATTTCTTTCAATGCTCTTACTGCTTCAAAATCGGCTGGGTCAACTCGGCTGCCCTCTGCAGACACTATTCTGCCCAAATAACGGATCTGGGGTTTAAAGAGATCACACTTACTTGGTTTGAGTTTAATGCCATACTCTCTGAGACGCTGCAAAACTTTTTGCACATCATTCACATGGCTGTCGATAGTTTTACTGAAAACTAGCGTGTCGTCCAGATAAGGAATGCAGATGTTATCCCAGAGCCCTTCCAAACACTCCTCCATACACCGCTGAAAAGCTGCAGGAGCATTCATGAGGCCGAATGGCATACGTATCCACTCATAGAGTCCCCACGGGGTCACAAATGCTGTCAGTGGTCTGCTTTCTTCAGAGATGAACCCCTGGTGATTCGCTTTTCCCTGATCTAAGAGGGAGAACCAGGAATTACCACCTAAACTGTCCATGATGTCTTGGACCCGAGGGATGGGCTGGCGGTCGGGATGTGTCTTTCTGTTCAGGTCTCTGTAATCTATACACAACCGGAGGGTCCCGTCCTTCTTCCGAACGCACACGACAGGTGAAGAATATGAAGAGTTTTACTTCCTAACCCAGCCCTGGGCTATGAGGTCATAAAGGTAACCCTTCATCTCCTGATACAGTGGCCTGGGCACTGACATGTATGTGCGCTTGACTGGTTCAGAGTCCTTTAGAGAAATAGTAATTTTCAATCGTTCAATGCAGCCAATGTCATTGTCTGATCTGGAGGAGTGACAATCTTCTCTAAGCATTTGCCTAACAACCTCTCTCTGCTCTTCGGTTAGGTGATTTAAACCTACTGGTGGATCCCACTGTTCAGTAGCAGTACATGGGGTTCGAACGCTGGTGTGATTCATTGTGGCTGGGGTGACAGTTTTTTCAAAGACTTGGGCAGGTAACACAGTCATAATGGTTTGTACTGTACCGATTATTGTGCGTCCTAGCAGGGCAATGTCATGGTCAGTGGGGTTAGAGACATCAAGCATGATAACTGGAAAACCACCTTTCCTGACTCTGACTAGTGTGTCAAAGAACTCAAGGTCGTCTGGCCACTGCGGGTTCAGGTCTGGCTTGAAAAGCATTGTCATGTCCTCTTTGAAAGGCTGGGAAGCTACACGGCACTCAATCTGAATGCTACTGTGTTTTGGTACAGCAACCTTCTCTTTCTTGGTTTTCACTGCGTATTCATCTGTCTCTTCTGCGCTAACAGCCTGAATAAAAGCTCTCACCTTGTTTCTTTTGAGGCTTGGGAAAGCTTTTTTTACTGTACTGTATCGTTTAGTCTTTTCGGTCATTGTCAGGATGTGCTCGATAACATTGAAACCTATGATAGGATGAGATAGGTGACAGCCTTTCATTACCAGCACTGGGATGATCAGTTCCTTTGTTTGGTCAGTTTCAGAGGCTAGCCGAAAAGTTGTTTCAATCCATCCCAGGTACGGCATTTCAGTCCCATTTCCTGCAGTCAACCTTAGATCATCAGGTGAGTCCAGGATTTCTGAAACATCTCTCAGCCTTGCGTTTGGGAGAGATTCCTCTTTCCATCGTTCATCAATGACCGATACCTGAGAGCCTGTGTCCCATAGAGCTTGGAGGTGGTGGCGATTCAGGTGACACTCAATAAAGCACTGTCTGCCGACTAGCGAGGTGACCTTATGGGGGTGGCAACCTTGAGCTAGGGATGGTAAGGAGTGGGCATTTTCCTCTGTGCAGGAAAACCTTTCACTGGTAGAGTCAATTTTTCGGTGAGTGCATTTTTCCTTATGTTTAGTCCAATGTTGGTTTTGACATACTTTGGAACAGTACAGTGTCTCTTTACATGATGAACATTGTTTCAGGTTCTCAAATGAATCTTCTCTGGCACAATTTGCACATTTCTGGGACTTTTTGGTAGCTACGGTTAACACTCGTCCCTCAGCGGTAACCCTTTCCCGTTTAAAGGGGCCTCGCTTGATGGTCTGACTCCCCGGATTTTACATCCAGCTTGAAAATGTTCTCCACTCCCACATCGGAAGCAGTGTGTGCAGCGTGCATCTGTTCTGGCCTGCTGGCAGACAAAACACCTCCTTGGAGCTTGAGCAGAGCGGTTGGTATACAGGTTAGGTGCATATTGATGCTGCGCAGGGTCAGGTGCTTGGGGCTGACTGTAGTTGCTGTAATACTGCTGCTGGGAAACAGGTGGCTGGGGGTCCCCATCTGGCCTCCTAACTGGATGTGGGGCATAAGCACAAGGCAGTGACTGAAAGATAGGCTGCTGTAATGTCTCCTTAATCTGAGCAATCTCTGCACTGAGACCTTTTAGGGAAGCTACACCTGTCTTAAGTTCAGCTAACTCTGTTAACAGTTCTGCAGGTATCTTAGCTTTGGCTTCCTTCACAGGACACTTTGCAGATGGCGTATCTTCTAACTGGACTACACTTACAGTTGTAGCAGGCTGTGGGGCATTAAACCGCTTTTTGTTTCGTCTTTCTATCTCATTTGCACAAGCAATGTTAAGCTTCTCTAGCAAAACCTCATCTGATGTTTCGCTATCTAGCAGGAGAGGCTGCATGTCTATCCTGATACTGTCACTCTGGAGACCTGTAAGGACTGTGTGTAAACACATGCGCTGGACTAGAGCAGGGTCATACTTAAGCCCTGATTCTGACTCCTGGGATGCAAACAGTACTTTCTGCCTCAAATCTAAGACGCGCATCAGGAAGCTTTGAGGGGTCTCCTTGCTATGCTGTGCTTCTGAAGCTAGCTGTTTGTAAAGCTCTGTTGCACTCTTCTCTTGGAAGTGGGAACGCAGGATACATCTAAGTGTGGGAAGAGTTAGCTGGGGTTTTACCTTCCAAGTAGCTGCGTAGCTGTGAGCCTGAAGAAATAGCCCTGACTACTGTGTCTACTATTTCTACCTCAGGACAGCCTCTGTTAAGTCCATTCTCGATCTGATGGGCAAGGCTGGGAAAAAAATCAGTTTATCTTTCTGGCCCGGTTCACCTATCTGACCAGAAATGTTAAACTCTTTGCGCCAGTATGAGCTGGGCTGTGCACTGGGTGAGAGCGGCACGCTCCCCTGAAGATTTGAATGGGGTTGGGGCTGACGCAGAGAATTACTGGCTTTGGCTGCAGTAATCGGCTCAGTTCCCTTTGTTATCTATGCCACTGATCATCTCTGTCATTTTGTCTTTAAGTAACAACAATTCCGACATGCCGCCATCTTCTAACTCTGCAACTTCCTCTCTTTCAAGGAACATCATAATGTGAGTCATCAATGATATGCGGGATTTGTCTTGAACATCTCTTCTCTGTTCACTGATATGTCAAGGAAATCACATATCTCTAGTAACTTGTCTTTAGTCAGGGTGTGCAATTCTCCTACTACCTCTTCCTGTAGTTCTTCCAAGGCGGTCGTCATGTTGACAGAACAGGAGGAACTTTTACTGTGCAGGAGTTGACTCTGAATTAGATGGTCCTTACTGTCTCTGATGGTTGATCAATGGCCTCAGTTGACACGTACTTAACCACCAACTTCCAGCTCCCCTCGAACAGCAACACCTTCCTCACTGCAGCCTGCCTGAGTTGTTATGTGGGGATTTAGCTGGCTCGGAATTCAGCGACCAGGATGTGGAAACTGGACATCTGAGCAGCAATCTCAGCGGAGCCTCCAAAAATGTTACGCCCCTGAAAAAGGGGAGAAATAATCACGAGAGTGATACGGTATTGTTTCCTCAATGAGAACTTTAGTGCAATCATTTTACAAAAGTAACACATTTTACAGAACAACAGATCTACAGGAAGTAGTTTTGTAGGGTACAAGGCTTATTCAATTCACAACAGTATACACTGTAATTCACTGAAACATATACTAATTTCAATAACTGTCAAGCACAAAGCTTTAACTCAGTAAACCATAACTCAATTTTTCAACAGTCAATAAAGTGTTTGAAAAACCATTATACAAATAACACCGCAAAATATCTTATTAACAACGTACATGTTCATTCACAATCGACATAAAATGGCAGCTACTCTCAGTGCGAAGCTATTCTTTGCTTCAACCAAGCAGGGCTTCGCTCACACACACATATTACTCTCTGCAAACTTAACTCTAACTTCCTCAAGATGTTACTAAAACACACCTTAAACACTCTTGACATGTTAGCGAGTTATTACATTTAAATGACTCTGTTTTATCATCAATAACGTGCCTGAAAAAGGGGAGAAATAATCACGAGAGTGATATGGTATTGTTTCCTCAATGAGAACTTTAGTGCAATGAGGAAAAGACCACGATTTCCCCGGGAACTTGGGTGGAGACCAGAGCAATCGATCTCAGGCTCACAGATTAAGAGCATTTAGTAGATCACAGATTAACACTTTTACCCTTCAATTAGGCACCACAAAATAGAGTAATCAATATAATGCTTACACATTCCTCTTACTATTCTTACCCTTTGTACACTTGACGGATTTTTATTTTTTAACACAATTATATGAATTTTATCAATCTCTATCAACTAATACTGGATGCATGATCTTTTTAACCTTAGATGTTTTAAGATCCTCACATACTATGAACTTACTAATACTGTTTAATGTATAACAGGCTATGAGTATTTCCTTTAACCTGTCACACGAGCAAGGAGGCCTACAAACCTGACTCAGTTACACCAGTTCTGTCAGGAGGAATGGGCCAAAATTCACCCAACTTATTTTGGGAAGCTTGTGGAAGGCTACCTGAAACACTTGACCCAAGTTAAACAATTTAAAGGCAATGCTACCAAATACTAATTGAGTGTATGTAAACTTTTGACCCACTGGGAAATAAATAAAAGCTGAAATAAATCATTCTCTCTACTATTATTCTGACATTTCACATTCTTAAAATAAAGTGTTGATCCTAACTGACCTAAGACAGGTAATCTTTACTAGGATTAAATGTCAGGAATTGTGAAAAACTGAGTTTAAATGTATTTTGGTTAAGGTGTATGTAAACTTCTGACTTCAACTGTATCTCTTGCCATATCCCCACAGTGTTTAGGAACTTTTAAAGAACATAACAAATGTGTTCTGGGAATGTTCTTGTATAATCAAGTGAATGTGTTTTTGCACCTGAAAATAAACATTTTATAATCATCTGCACAACTAGACACTTTATCCTTTGTAATGTCCCCACAATATTCCCACAAGACTGTTCCCACAACCTAATGAAACATTCTAGGAACCTTTAAAGAACAGATTAAATATGTACTGATAACATTCTTGCAACATCAGGCAAATGTTTTACACAAATATTGTATAATCATCAGCACGACTGGACAGTTTTTGTGTTCTGAGAACATTTGCCGCAACCTAACCAATATTGGTTTGCTGGGACAACAGACAACTGAGTCAAGTGTGATCACAAGCACATCCTTTATTTAGTTTTCAAAGTGTGAAAAGTTGGTATAAAAGAAATAGAGCCTACATACTCATAAGCTCCACCACATACCTTTATTCACAAGCAAACAATGTTTCAATCCTGCAAGGATCGTCATCAGGTCATTTCAGATCAGTTGTTTGTTTGTGACTAAAGGTACATGATGGAGCTTATGAGTGTGTGGGCTCTAAGACAGACAACTGACCCTGGAGACCTATTGAGTTTTGAACAGTTCTGCCATCTCCAATGTGTTTATTCATCAGACAGCTAGTTCTTTTTTATCCTGGTGTTTTCTGTGCATTCCTCTGATGATCTCGGTATTGATGTGCTCCTGTGGCTGCTGACATTTAAATATCCATTTAAACATTCAGAGGAACATCAGGAAATCGATTCCCCCCAATGATTCTCCCCTGACAGAATACAAGTCCATTAGCTGCCTTCAGTTCGGTGATGGCAGAAAGAATCAGGGAACAGACCTGCCGAATAAATTAATACCTAGGATATGTTTAGTTATGGTAAAATATAACTAAATTCCCAAGTGTTTCTTATAAGATAAAACTTTTATGCAACATTTTTTTAAAGCATTAAAAGCTCATTTCCTGGGAATGTTTTTGGTTGGCTGAGCTACAGTACATTACATCTTCAAAAGCGAAAGACAAAGCACTAAAAAAAGCATAGGAGAGAACTACTACAGCCTGCAAGACCCTCATTATTACCAAGCAGTTCACAGTGGTTCTGACAGGTTAAATTGGCCCAAGAACCAGGCTGTGTGAATCCTCCCTGGCATACAGCATAGTGGAACCACATAATAGTAGATGGGGGTGAGAACCTCATCTTAACATTTACCTGAGAACTCTCAGGACGGTAAACCGTGCAGAAGGCAGACCTAGTTATCAGGCCTTTGACACCACCATCTTAGCTCATTTAAACAGCTTTATAGTGTGACCGCACGAGCCGTTAAACAATCAGGGTTATACAAAAGAGGTAGAAAAAGGCAGTTCTCCATTTTCTCCCTCCCACTTTTTCCCGTCCCACAGATTTTTTTGGATCCGTCTTGTAGGGAGCGGCTGAGAACACTATAGTTTATTCTACTTTATTGGTTTTGTCTGTAGGGAGTCCGTTTTTAGTGTTAACGAGCAAGAAATAGGCGCAAAAGCATCAGATCACAATAATTCACTGCACCTCTGTTTTTCTTTTACTGTGCTACTTTTATTGCTATATTTTACTTGTCTTTGTCACTAATAATCCCTTGATCGCCGCAGTGCCTTGACCCCTCACTTTATCTAGTAGATAACTTCAGAAGCTACATTTTGTGTTCTGAACTCTGTTATCTAGAAAACACTAATATTGGAGGGAAATGCAAACACACACGCTGCTGTATCTCTTGTTTCTCAGCTAATACAAAAGGCCATATCATACATATGTATGAGGGTGACATTTCGAAATTAAACACCATTTTCAACAAGTCAGAAAAGCAATTGGCCGTGTGGAAATGGCAAGCTCTGCTGTTGATGGCTGATTAGGCAATAGTTTAATACATATAGGTACCTGATATAAAACAGATTCATTTTTGTTTAATATGCAATAGGTGCTCAATAGATTTACTTTAGTTTAACATGTAATAGGTTTTCAAAAGATATCCACAGATGTGCAAACATTTATACTGCAATCTGAGAACCTACAGGATATGAATACTTTAACGTTGGATCAATAAAATGACAATAACCAGTTCAAGTATCAGTCATATACCCTCAGAGACATCATGCCCATAGGGGCAAGAGGGGCACGTGCACCCTCATATTTGTCCTGTTTAAAAAAAATACATATATAATAATATAATGTGTTGTTGTTTCTCTGTAATACTACTAGCCACCTATGGATCTTATGAAGTTGGCTTTAGCTAGACCAGATACAGTGCCTTCAGAAAAGTATTCACACCCCTTGACTTTTTCCACATTCTGTTGTGTTACATCCTGAATAAAACATGTATTACATTGAGCTTTTGTGTCACTGGACTACACACAATACCCCATAATGTCAAAGTGGAATTATGTTTTTAGACATTTTTACATATTAATTACAAATGAAAAACAAAAATGTCTTGAGTCAATAAGTATTCAACCTCTTTGTAATAGAAAGCCTAAATAAGTTCACGAGTAAAGCTGTGCTTAACAAGTCACATAATAATTTGCATGGCTCCCTCTGTGTGCAATAATTGTGTTTAACAAGATTTTTTTTATTACTACCTCATCTCTGTACCCCACATATACAATTATATATAAAGTCCCTGAGCCAAGCATTACATTTCAAATACAGATTCAACCACAAAGACCAGGGAAGTTTTCCAATGCCTTGCAAAGAAGGGCACCTATTGGTAGATGGATAAAATGCAGACATTGAATATCCCTTTGAGCATGGTGAAGTTATTAATTACACTTTGGATGGTGTATCAATACACCCAGTCACTACAAAGATACAAGCTTCCTTCTTAATTAACTCAGTTAAGAGAGAGGAAGGACACCGCTCAGGGATTTCACCATGAGACCAATGGTGACTTTAAAATAGTTACAGATTTGAATGACTTTGCTAGGAGAAAACTGAGGATGGATCAACAACATTGTAGTTACTCCACAATAATAAGCTAAATTACAGAGTGAAAATAAGGAAGCCTTAACAGAATAAAAATATTCTAAAACATGTATCCTGTTTTCAATAAGGCACTAAAGTAAAACTGCAAAGAAATGTGGCAAAGAAATTAACTTTATGTCCTGAATACAAAGCATTATGTTTGGGGCAAATCCAACACAACACATCACTGAGTACCACTCTTCATATTTCCAAGCATTGTGGTGGCTGCATTATGTTATGGGTATGCTTGTAATCATTAAGGACTAGGGAGTTTTCTAACAAATGAAACGGAATAGAGCTAAGCACAGGCAAAATTCTAGAAGAAAACCTGGTTTAGTCTGCTTTCCAACAGACACTGGGAGACAAATTCACCTTTCAGCAGGGCAATAACCTAAAATACAAGGCCAAATCTACACTGGAGTTGTTTACCAATATGATATACAATCTTCTTGAATGTCTTAGTTACAGTTTTTACTTAAATCAGCTTGAAAATCTATGGCAAAACTTGAAAATGGCTGTCTAGCAATGATCAACAACTAAACTTGACAGAGCTTAATGAATGCAAATATTGTACACTCCGGGTGTGCAAAGCTCTTAGAGACTTGCACTGCAAGACTCACAGTTGTAATCGCTGCCAAATGTGATTCTAACAGGTATTGACTTAGGAGTGTGAATATTTATGTAAATAGAATATTGCTGTATTTAATTTTCAATAAATTTGCAAAAATTTATAAAAACATGTTTTCACTTTGTCATCATGGGGTATATCCGTGAAAAAAAAGTTATACATTTTGAATTCAGGCTGTAACACAACAAAATGTGGAATATGTCAAGAGGTATGAATACTTTCTGAAGGCACTGTAGGTTCCCAATCTCCAAACCTCATAACTATACTGAATAAAACATGCAATCATTTCAATAATTTTACTGAGTTATAGCTCATATAAGAAAATCAGTCAATTGAAATAAATTAATTCTATTTCACATGACTGGGCAGGGGTGCAGCCATAGGTGGGCCTGGGAGGGCATAGGCTCACCAACTTGGGAGCCAGGCCCAGCCAATCAAAATGGCTTTATTTGACAGAAATATTCCTCAGTTTTCATAAACGATCCCGCAGGTGAAGAAGTTGGATGGAGTGGTCCTGGCCTGGCTCCCCAGTGGGTTGGACGTACTGCCAAATTCTCTAAAATGACGTTGGAGGTGGCTTATGGTAGAGAAATTAACATTAAATTCTCTGGCAACAGCTCTGGTGGGCATTCCTGCAGTCAGTATGCCAATTCCATGCTCCCTCAAAACCTGAAACATATGTGGCATTGTGTTGTGTGACAAAAATGCACATTTTAGAGTGGCCTTTTTTTGTCCCCAGCACAAGGTACACCTGGGTAATGATCATGCTGTTTAATCAGCTTCTTGATATGCCATACCTGTCAGGTGGATGGATTATCTTGGCAAAGGAGAAATGCTCACTAACAGGGATGTAAACAAATTTGTGAACAAAATTTGAGAGAAATACGCTTTTTGTGCATTTGGAAAATTTCTGGGATCTTTTCAGCTCATGAAACATATAGGCCCAACACTTTGCATGTTGCATTTATATTTTTGTTCAGTATAGCTACCAAAAAGCAATTTCAGGCTATCAATCAAGTTAGAGTAGCTAGCTTGTCTACCTATATTAGCTGGCATGCCTGCTGGCAATGTTGGTAGACTTTATAAAAGCAAGCGATAACTGAGCTAGACTCACATTCCTTTCAATCTTTTATCCACATTTTAGATGCAGAGAAGCATATTTAGTTTCTTTAAAAAAAGAGACACCGATCAGGAGGATACAGACAGCTCAAGATGCATGCTTAGATATGCAGAAGAATACAAATGTATTTAATCAAATTAAGCATAATGACTAGATAGATTGCAGAAAAAATCTGTTTCAGGTGTTTAAAAATTCTCCAACCCCAAGCCATCCTCAAGTACTTTGTGCCCCCTCAGCTTTTGGGGGTGCATGATGCCCCTGTATACCCGTATAAAGTATTTTTAGGCATACAACCCCCCCATTGCTTTTCTATTCTCTTGGGAACTGAAGAACTATAATTCGGTATTAACCACTTGGATTATGAATACGAATCTGCACTAATGTGCTTTAGGTAAATCGATTTGCATATAGAACAATGTCATTTACAAAGCTGTTCTCTTGATCCACAGAACACTGAGTACATAACAATGTAATCTAGTCCTTCCTTTGAGGAGGGTTGTGATTGGAAGATGGGAATAAGCTAATGAAGAGGCTAGCCTGAGGGAGACGGTGAATGCATCCCTGCAGAGGGATGTATGTTTCATTTAACCTTTATTAAACTAGGCAAGTCAGTTAAGAAGAAATTCTTATTTACAATGACGGCCTACCCCGGACAAACCCTAACCCGGACGACGCTGGACCAATTGTGCGCCGCCCTATGGGACTCCAAATCACATCCGGTTGTGATACAGCCCAGGATCGAACCGGGGTCTGTAGTGACGCCTCTAGCACTGAGATGCAGTGCCTTCGACCGCTGTGCCACTAGGGAGCAAATCAACATACTGTGTGTCCCAAATGGCACCCTATTCCCTATAAAGTGCATTACTTTTGACCAAAAATAGTACCTCTTAAACCAAGAATTGCAATGAGGAATTTCAATATCAATTAATTAATTAATATAATGAATCATTATTTCTGTGATTAGGTATGTACATGGTATTGCACCTGGAGGACTTTACTATTTCTGTGACTTTTCCTAGATGGCATAAGGTAAGCATTTATGCAAGTCTGCATAAGCATTGTAAGCAGTTTATAAACCCCCTGCCATGGAGAATGCTACAGTATGATGACTGAATTGTGAAGTGTGTTGTGGAGAGCCATATACAGTAGCTCTGTTGGAGACTAGCAAACAATGGACATGCACAGCTGCAGAATGTATGTACTGGATGTCTCACTGAAAGTTATCCTAGTTCTTTCTGTGGCAATGTGACTGCTTGTGAGAAATTATACTTTTTATCCATGCTCCCCCTAGCCTAGTAAAGATCTGTATCCTTCATGTTTGCACCTATAGTTATTCATATGATAACTAATGTAAGTGCCAGTGGGCCTCCACCATCCATCCAATCAGGCTACTTTCCAAAACCAATTTCTCAGTAGAGATGTGATATCCATCAATGCTGTCGCTATATATTTACAAGGCACACAGACAGCAGAGAAGGATTCTCAATGGAAAGTGGAAATAGGTCTCTATATTTCTGAAAGATAGATACAAGCGGTCCCATGGAAACGCTCACGCACAGGATTTCTCACACTTGTGTCATACGGTGTAGCCCTAGGAAAAAAAAGAGTGGCTGCTTGAGAAAGCTACTGGAGAAATATAACAAAAGATGCAGAAGAAGGAGGATAATGGCCAGTGATTTTCTCTTCTCTTTCTTGAATCAGGTTTTGATATTTTGTATGTCATTTCTCTGACGCTGTCCCTGAATGATAGGTGCACATAGGACAGGAGGAGTCAGCTGGAAAAAATTAGAAACCATTTTTCTACCATTTCTCTTGAACGGCCATGTGGTCTTAGACAGGCTTTTCCCACTCTAATCATCCTATGGTGCCGGCCTGGTATCACCCTCTGCTCAGTCTGATGGCCTACTGGAGCTGCCAACACCGTGATAAGGCATAACCCTTCTGAACTGTATTAACAGACTTCAGTAGGCCTCCAACGTGATCTAGGACTGGCAGGTTCTCATGCATGGGTCATTCTTGGAGGTCAGGTACATGGTGTAATGTTGCTTAGTAGGTTTATTTTTCTGTTGGAAATTCAATAACTTTCCAAAGACTTCCCCAGAGGTCATAATGCTACTTTATACATAATGTGAAACGTATTGTTCTTAATATGAAATGGCATTACATTATCATGATCAACATTTTAATCTTTATGGAGCAACCACTGACAACCGCTGGCAACAAAAGTAGGCTATCTCAATCCAAACACTAACATTGTTGATATAATCAAATATATTGTGGTAGACATGAACACATCCAAAGGAGTAATAATTAGATATTTTTCACTGTCCCTGATGTATCACGCTCTCATTTGCATTTGAAATCATATGCAAATAAACCCTGGTTTTCTCTCTGTCATATCTGCACTTAGCTATCTGCCCTACAGCTTGCAATTAAAATTCTAATTGCAGTGAACTTGAGCGTTTGTAGGCAGAACCTGTCACAGAACCATGTATATACAGTAGATGGGTTGGTGAATACTTTATTGTACATTTGCAGACAGCAGCTTGGTTGGTTCTCCTCCTGTGCCAGTGTGATATACTGTACATGTGGTTTGTAGATGAAACATGAAAAGTGTGTAACACTCTGGAGTCTGTAGTGGGAAGGGAACTATAGGAACCACAGTGGGGGAACGTGATGACATGTTCCATATGTTCAGCTAAATGAGTTCAAGCGTCATGGAGACACTCGAGCGGTGAAACCTCTCCTCACTCGGGATACAGTGTTGTCGATGCTGAATTACAACAAGCACATTACAACACTCACACACAAATCTTTCACTGGAGACAGAGACCGAGTGTTGCACAACATCCACTGCTTTGACTTCCAAGCATGAGCAGATAGACATGTTCTTTACCAGACAAGAGCAGGAGATGAATTACAATGATTATAATTATTCTTTTTATCATTTATTTACAGAGACAGTATGAAGCAAAGTTAATATAGTTTAGTGACTTTCTATTTGTTTTTGACATTTTATTTGAAATTAAGTTTTGTTTCAGTTAGTTTTCAGACTTAATTTACTCGTTTTTATTCAGTTTCAGTTTGATAAACACATTTGTATTTAGTTGTTATATTACTTTGTTTCAGATTTAGTGTTAAAAGTACCGTGCATGGGAGGCTAAGAGACATTCATGTGTTGTAGGCCTATAGCAGGGGTATTCAAATACTATTTGAGAAGGTCCAGTCACACAAATTTCCGACAGATGTATGATCTTCATTTGATCACCCTGTTGCAGGAGAATGTTCCTGCAATGCAGGAAATGTTAAGCGTGTTGTGTATTTGAGGTTTGAAAAGGCTTTTGAAGTTTGTAATTTACACTTTCACATTTTGGACTTTATTTTCGCTTACGAAAATTGTTCAACCCCTACAAAAATGGCCATTAATTACAATCCACATAATAATTCACATATCCTGATGCTGCAGGATTATTTTCCTGCTGTAGCAAACTGACTCAAATTAAGATTTAGGCGGTAAAGGTCCGGATGGATATTGTCATTTATTGGCGTAGTAGCAAACCCCCACCTCGCAACCCACGCAACCCCAAACTGTTCCAGCTGTTCACACACTTCTAGTTGGCAGAGAGAACATTTAGCCGTTTTAAAGCTCATTTTCTGCAATTGTACATATTATGCCATCAAGCGGAGAGAACATTTAGCAGTTTTTAAGCTAATTTCCTGCAATTCAACAAATTTTCGATGACTTATGTGTGTTCATACAACACCAGGAGTCAACTCCTGACCGAATTCCAAAAATAAAGAAATAGCTGTCTCACCTTTTCTTTATACTGAAATTATTTGTGGAAGCTGTTCAGATGAACGTTAAGGTTGGTTGGGTTTTTCCCTTTTATCTCCGTTCCACATATGCTGCCATCTTCTGACACTACAATACATTTGCTTTCCAGCAATGTACATTACTTGAAATAATCCCATACGGGGCTTTGCCTTTTGCGACTGACCACTGCTGGTGTTGGGGGTGCTGCCACCATTGTTCACGCCTATGGTTCATGCTCCGCATTCGCCCTCGGTTTTTAAAATGTTTTTCTTCATTATTTTATTTCAGTTTACTAAATTGTTTTTCCAATTTTTGTTTTAGTTTACTATAATAACCTTGGTATGAAATGAATGGTAAACTGAGAGAAGGGAGACACAAAGTAGTAGGGCCGATAGGTGCATGGATTCGTACTCACACAGGTGGAGGAATCATATATGTGCTGAGGGGTGCGGCCTTAACCGCACGGCCACCTTCTGGCACTCATAAGATAATGTTAGAGATGAAGTACAGGTAGGCAGTACTGGCGTTAGGAGTAAACCTAAACTCCATTACAAAAAATAACATTCAGATTCAAATGTCCATGTTCTGTCATTTATCTGCATTGTATCAGAAACAGGTTGTCAACCATAACAAGTAAACACATTTCTATCTCTGTGACAAAGAATGAATACACAATTACTGAAAAAGATGTACTGTAGTACAGACCCATTGAAGAAGAGTTGAGTAAAATTCTATAAAGAACAGAAAAGAGAGTGAGGTTACAAACAGGAAGGGGAGAAAGAAAGGCCGATAGAAAGGAAGCATGACTTCTTTTCACAGCGGACACATTGTACACGTATAGCCCACAGGGCTTTTCGAAAATAAAACATGTTTTTATCCAACGGTTTTTTATTTATTGAAAAGATAAATTGATAATGATAAAGTTAAGAATTGAAGCAATTATTCAACTGAGTTGCAGGGACCTTGCACTGTGGAAGTGCTTTCACTCAACCCCCTCAGTTCTGGAGCATACAGAATATTACAGTGTGAAATATGTAGAATGTGAACAATAGTTGACCCCCGTATAAGAATATACACACTCTCAATCGCAAAAATCATCATCTTGCACTGATACAATCTTTGTAATGAAATAAAATTAAACCTATTCAGTCCAGGGAGAGAGAGGGAGAGGGAGAAAGAGGGAGGGACAGAGAGAGTCTGTGGTTAAAATTGGCAAACAACACACACATTTATTTCAACAGGGCCGTGGGTTGAGACAGGGATACAGCTTAAGCCCCACCCTCTTCAAACATATACAGTCCCTTGCAAAAGTATTCACCCCTTGGCGTTTTTTCCTATTCTGTTGCATTACAATCTGTAATTTAAATTGATTTTTATTTGGATTTCATGTAATGGACTTAAACAAAATAGTCCAAATTGGTGAAAATTCAAAAGAATAGCAAACGGAAAAGTGGTGCATGCATATGTATTCACCCCTTTGCTATGAAGCCCCTAAATAAGATCTGGTGCAACCAATTACCTTCATAAGTCACATAATTGGTTAAATAAAGTCCACTTGTGTGCAATCTAGTTGTCACATGATCTGTCACATGATCTCAGTATATATACACCAGTTCTGAAATGCCCCAGAGTCTGCAACACCACTAAGCAAGGGGCACCACCAAGCAAGCGGCACCATGAAGACCGAGGAGCTCTCCAAACAGGTCAGGGACAGAGTTGTGGAGAAGTACAGATCAGGATTGGGTTATAAAAAATATATGAAACTTTGAACATCCCACGGAGCACCATTAAATACATTATTAAAAAAGGAAAGAATATGGCACCACAACAAACCTGCCAAGAGAGGGCCGCCCACCAAACTCACAGACCAGGCAACGAGGGCATTAACCAGAGAGGCAACAAAGAGACCAAAGATAACCCTGAAGGAGCTGCAAAGCTCCACAGCGGAGATTGGAGTATCTGTCCATAGGGCCACTTTAAGCCGTACACTCCACAGAGCTGGGCTTTACGGAAGAGTGTCCAGAAAAAAAGCCATTGCTTAAAGAAAAAAACAAGAAAACACATTTGGTGTTCGCCAACAGGCATGTGGGAGACTCCCCAAACATATGGAAGAAGGTACTCTGGTCAGATGAGACTAAAATGTAGCTTTTTGGCCATCAAGGAAAATGCTATGTCTTGGTCAAACCCAACACCTCTCATCACCCCGAGAACATTGATGTTTTTCATCGGCAGGGACTGGGAAACTGGTCAGAATTGAAATAATGATGGATGGTGCTAAATACATGGAAATTCTTGAGGGAAACCTGTTTCAGTCTTCCAGAGATTTTAGACTGGGACGGAGGTTCACCTTCCAGCAGGACAATGACCCTAAGCATACTGCTAAAGCAACTGTCGAGTGGTGTAAGGGGAAACATTTAAATGTCTTGGATTGGCCTAGTCAAAGCCCAGACCTCAATCCAATTGAGAATCTGTGGTATGACTTAAAGATTGCTGTACACCAGCGGAACAGTTTTGCCTTGAAGGATGGGAAAAAATCCCAGTGGCTAGATGTGCCAAGCTTATAGAGACATACTCCAAGAGACTTGCAACTGTAATTGCTGCAAAAGGTGGCTCTACAAAGTACTGACTTTGGGGGAGTGAATAGCTATGCACGTTAAAGTTTTCAGTTTTTTTGTCTTATTTCTTGTTTGTTTCAGGATAAAAAATATTTTGCATCTTCAAAGTGGTAGGCATGTTGTGTAAATCAAATGATACAAACCCCAAAAATCTATTTTAATTCCAGGTTGTAAGGCAACAAAATAGGAAAAATGCCAAGGGGGGTGAATACTTTTGCAAGCCACTGTATATCAACGAATAGGCGAGGGCACTAGAACAGTCTGCAGCACCCGTCCTCACCCTACTAGAATCTGAAGTCAAATGTCTACTGTTTGCTGATTATCTGGTGCTGCTGTCACCAACCAAGGAGGGCCTACAGCAGCACCTAGATCTTCAGCACAGATTCTGCCAGACCTGGGCCCTGACAGTAAATATCAGTAAGACCAAAATAATGGTGTTCCAACAAAGGTCCAGGCACCAGGACCACAAATATAAATTCCATCTAGACACCGTTGCCCTAGAGCAGACAAAAAACTATACATACCTTGGCCTAAACATCAGCGCCACAGGTAACTTCCACAAAACTGTGAACGATCTGAGAGACAAGGCAAGAAGGGCCTTCTATGCCATCAAAAGGAACATCAAATTTGACATACCAATTTGGATCTGGCTAAAAATACTTGAATCAGTTAAAGAATGCATTGCCCTTTATGGTTGTGAGGTCTGGGGTTCGCTCACCAACCAAGAATTCACAAAATGAGACAAACACCAAATTGAGACTCTGCATGCAGAATTCTGCAAAAATATCCTCAGTGTATAACGTAAAACACTAAATAATGCATGCAGAGCAGAATTAGGTCGATACCCACTAATTATCAAAATACCGAAAAGAGACGTTAAATTCTACAACCACCTAAAAGGAAGCGATTCCCAAACCGTCCATAACAAAGCCATCACCTACAGAGAGATGAACCTGGAGAAGAGTCCCTTAAGCAAGCTGGTCCTGGGGCTCTGTACACAAACACAAACAGACCCCACAGAGCCCCAGGACAGCAACACAATTAGACCCAACCAAATCATGAGAAAACAAAAAGATAATTACTTGAAACATTGGAAAGAATTCACAAAAAACTGAACAACTAGAAGGCTATTTGGCCCTAAACAGAGATTTCACAGTGGCAGAATACCTGACCACCGTGACTGACCCAAATTTAAGGAAAGCTTTGACTATGTTCAGACTCAGTGAGCATGGCCTTGCTATTGAGGAAGGCCGCCGTAGGCAGACCTGGATCTCAAGAGAAGACAGGCTATGTGTACACTGCCCACAAAATGAGGTGGAAACTGAGCCCCACTCCCTAACCTTCTGCCAAATGTATGACCATATTAGAGATGCATATTTCCCTCAGATTACACAGATCCACAAAGAATCCGAAAACAAACCCAATTTTGATAAACTCCCATATCTACTGGGTGAAATAACACAGTGTGCCATCACAGCAGGAAGATGTGTGACCTGTTGCCACAAGAAAACAAACACAATTGTAAATACAACCCATATTAATGTTTATTTATTTTCCCTTTTGCACTTTAACCATTTGCACATCATTACAACACTGTATATATACATAATATGACATTTGAAATGTTTTTATTATTTTGGAACTTCCGTGAGTGTAATGTTTACTGTTCATTTTTATTGCTTATTTCACTTTTGTTTATTATCTACTTCACTTGCTTTGGAAATGTTAACACATGTTTCCCATGCCAATAAAGCCCCTTGAATTTAATTTAATTTAATTGAGAGAGAAATAGAGGGGGCTGGAGAGAGAGAAAAAGAGGAGGTAGGGGGAAAGAAATATTGCAGATTGAACCAAATACACCCAATTACAGAGACAGTGCTTCCCTCTATACCCACTCATCCAAGGCTAGGAGGATAATAACTTTATAAGAACATGCTGATTTGGACAACCAAGGAGCAGTAAATAACATGGTTGAATGTCTAGTTTGTTTTGGTATTTTTCTAATAAGCGAAACCAGTCACTGATAATTGAGTTCAAGCTGATCTCTGAATCTCTGAGGTGGTTTGGATAATGGACTTGGCTCTACTTCAGTGGCTGCTTTCTCTCTCCCTCACTCTCTGCTTCTTCCTTTTTCTCTCGCTCTCTGCTCTGTCTTTCAATTTCTCCATCACTCTCCTCTCCCTCTCTCTCTGTTTCTCTCTCTCCCCCTTTCGATCTGTGTTTGAGAAATGGAGCTGTAGCAATCTGCATTTTCAAACCATATGTGTGACAAGGCACTGTGCTTGCTGAGAGAGGAAACATTGTTGTTTACTTTACTGCTAGATAATTATTTACTCCTCTATGCTCCCATCACAACACTGGTCTGCTGTCAAATTAGCCCACAGACACTGTCAAACCTTATCCCCAAAGTCTGTGCTTCTCTTAATGGCTTCCAGTAATACACTCCTTTGTGACAATTCATTTAGACTTGCCAGATAATTTGTTTGATCATAGGCCCTGTCTACACTGCCACTTTTATAACGGAAAAAATACAAATTAAGTCCTCAAAATAGCAGAACAAGAGAAACGATTGAAGTAAAAAGAAGCATAACAGTGTTATTCGTAACATGATCCGTGAGGAGAACAATACGTCACAGAAAAATTCTAAAAGGACTTCAATCCAGTAGGTAGACCAAGGAGAAGAAAGGTTCACTTCTCCCAATCAAGGAGTTAGTCCCTGCGGCAAAGAGGTGTTCACTCTGTCTCCCTCAACGCCTAATTCAAACAGATATCACCGACTACATTTGAAGTGGAAATAAACACCAGGAAAGGGCTACTCTGCTATTTGTATTGTTTATGGTAAATCTATAAAGAGTAGTCAACAAATGCATTGTCAGGAACAGCTGTGCCCCTAGTAGGCCATGCAGGAGGAACAACAACCACAGCCCAAACAGTAGCAATGTTAATTAGAGCCAGAACAATCACTGTTGTTCCCCCGAACCCTGCTCTTCTAGCCCTACCTCAGCAAAACCACACACCGTTGGGCCAGCTAAGGGAGCAACGTTTATGAAGAGAAAGAGAGGATTTTAACTTGATGCACAGGTCTGCAAACTTCTGTTAGAGTTTAGTCATCAGAGCTACAGTATTTATGTTGTGCATGGCATGCAAAATCAAATCAAAGTTTATTGTTCGTGTACACAGATTTGCAGATGTTATCACATGTGCAGCGGAATGCTTGTGTTTCTAGCTCTAGCAGTGCAGCAATACCAGCAAAAAAAATTATAAAAAAACAATACACACATAACCCAGAAAAATAAATAAATATCAGAACGAGCAATTTTCCACATTTTGTTAGGTTACAGCCTTATTCTAAAATGTATTACAATGTTTTTTTCTCTCATCAATCTACATACAATACCCCGTAATGACAAAGCAAAAACAGGATTTTAGAAATGTTTGCTAATTAATTTTGTTTAAAACAACTGAAATCTCACATTTACATACCCTACCATTTGGGGTCACTTAGAAATGTCCTTGTTTTCCATGAAAACATACATGAAATGAGTTGCAAAAGGAATAGAAAATATAGTCAAGACGTTGACAAGGTTATAAATAATGATTTTAAATTTAAATAATAATTGTGTCCTTTGCTCGCGTCAAAGAATCCTCCATCGGCAGCAATTACAGCCTTGCAGAACTTTGGCATTCTAGTGGTCAATTTGTTGAGGTAATCTGAAGAGATTTCACCCCATGCTTCCTGAAGCACCTCCCACAAGTTGGATTGGCTTAATGGCACTTCTTACGTACCATATTGTCAAGCTGCTCCCAAGTAACATTTCATTTGCATAATTTAAAAAAAGCTAAGCTCAATCCAATTTTGAATGTAGATATGTTTATGCATTACAATTATGTATCATGAGAGACATATGACCCAAACATTTAGTCAGCATGACTATTAACAGAATAGTCATCGGCTGTCTTTTAGACATTGAATGTCTACCCTATCTCAATAGGGTTGAGATCTGGTGACTATAATGGAGTGGCCAGCACAGACAGAATACCAGCTGACTGCTTCTTCCCTAAATATTTTTTGTATAGTTTGGAGCTGTGCTTTGGGTCATTGTCCTGTTGTAGGAGGAAATAGGCTCCAATTAAGCACCGTCCACAGGGTATGGCATGGCATTGCAAAATGGAGTGATAGCCTTCCTTCTTCAAGATCCCTTTTACCCTGTACAAATCTCCCACTTTACCATCACCAAAGCACCCCCAGACCATCACATTGCCTCCACCATGCTTGACAGATGGCGTCAAGCACTCCTCCAGCATCTTTTCATTTTTTCTGCGTCTCACGAATATTGTTCTTTGTGATCTGAACACCTCAAACTTAGTTTCGTCTGTCCATAACACTTCTTCCAATCTTCCTCTGTCTAGTGTCTGTGTTCTTTTGCCCATCTTAATCTTTTATTTTTATTGGCCAGTCTTAAATATGGCTTTTTCTTTGCAACTCTGTCTAGAAGGCCAGCATCCCGGAGTCGCCTCTTCACTGTTGACGTTGAGACTGGTGTTTTGCGGGTACTATTTAATGAAACTGCCAGTTGAGGACTTGTGAGGCATCTGTTTCTCAAACTAGACACTCTAATGTACTTGTCCTCTCAGTTGTGCACCGGGGCCTCCCACTCCTCTTTCTATTCTGGTTAGAGCCAGTTTGTGCTGTTCTGTGAAGGGAGTAGTACACAGCGTTGTACGAGATCTTCAATTTCTTGGCAATTTCTCGCATGGAATAGCCTTCATTTCTCAGAACAAGAATAGACTGACGAGTTTCATTAGAAAGGTCTTTGTGTCTGGCCATTTTGAGCCTGTAATCGAACCCACAAATGCTGATGCTCCAGATACTGAACTAGTCTAAGAAGGCCAGTTTTATTGCTTCTTTAATCAGAACAACAGATTTCAGCTGTGCTAACATAATTGCAAAACGTTTTTCTAATGATCAATTAGCCTTTTACAATGATCAACTTGGATTCGCTAACAGAACGTGCCATTTTAACAAAGGAGGGATGGTTGCTGATAATGGGCCTCTGCATATGTAGATATTCCATAGAAAATCTGCCGTTTCCAGCTACAATAGTCATTTACAACATTAACAATGTCTACACTGTATTTCTGATCAAAGCCAGCATCCCGGAGTCGCCTCTTCACTGTTGACGTTGAGACTGGTGTTTTGTGGGTACTATTTAATGAAGCTGCCAGTTGAGGAATTGGGAGGCATCTGTTTCTCAAACTAGACACTCTAATGTACGTGTCCTCTTAATCAGTTGTGCACCGGGCCTCCCACTCCTCTTTCTATTCCTCTTTCTATTCTATTCTATGGTTAGAGCCAGTTTGTTCTGTGACGTTTGTTTTGTTCTGTGAAGGGAGTAGTACACAGCGTTGCACGAGATCTTCAGTTTCTTGGCAATTTCTCTCATGGAATAGCCTTCATTACTCAGAACAAGAATAGACTGATGAGTTTCAGAACAAAGTCTTTGTTTGTAGCCATTTTGAGCCTGTAATCAAACCCACAAATGCTGATGCTCCAGATACTCAACTAGTCCAAAGAAGGCC
Organism: Salmo salar; assembly: GCF_965601325.2. NCBI lineage: Eukaryota > Metazoa > Chordata > Actinopteri > Salmoniformes > Salmonidae > Salmo > Salmo salar. Next base: position 58,980,372 of record NC_138302.1, on the reverse strand, counting down.
AGTTTTATTGCTTCTTTAAATCAGCACAACAGTTTTCAGCTGTGCTAACATAATTGCAAAACGTTTTTCTAATGATCAATTAGCCTTTTAAATGATCAACTTGGATTAGCTAACACAACGTGCCATTGGAACACAGGAATGATGGTTGCTGATAACGGACCTCTGTACGCCTATGTAGATATTCCATAAATATCTGCCGTTTCCAGCAACAATATTCATTTACAACATTAACAATGTCTACACTGTATTTCGGATCAATTTGATGTTACTTTAAAAGGACAGAAAATGTGCTTTTCTTTAAAAAACAAGGATATTTCTAAGTGACACCAAACTTTTGAACGGTAGTGTAAGTATTCAGACCTTTTACTCAGTACTTTGTTGAAGCACCTTTGGTAACGATTACAGCCTCAAGTTTTCTTGGGTATGATGCTATAAGCTAGGCACACCTGTATTTGGAGAGTTTCTCCCATTCTACTCTGCAGATCATCTCAAGCTATGTCAGGTTGGATGGGGAGCATTGCTACACAGCTATTTTCAGGTCTCTCTAGAGATGTTCGATCGGGTTCAAGTCCGGACTCTGGCTGGGCCACTCAAGGACATTCAGAGACTTGTCCCGAAGCCACTCCTGCATTGTATTTGCTGAGTGCTTAGGGTCGTTGTCCTGTTGGAAGGTGAACCTTCGCCCCAGTCTGAGGTCCTGAGTGCTCTGGAGCAGGTTTTCATCAAGGATCTCTCTGTACTTTGCTCCGTTCATCTTTGCCTCAATCCTGACTAGTCTCCCAGTCCCTGCCACTGTAAAACATCCCCCACAGCATGATGCTGCCACCATCATACTTCACCATAGGGATGGTTCCAAGTTTCCTCCAGAAGTGATGCTTGGCATTCAGGCCAAAGAGTTCAATCTTGGTTACATCAGACCAGAGAATCTTGTTTCTCATGGTCTGAGAGACTTTAGGTGCCTTTTGGCAAACTAGAAGCAGGCTTTCATGTGCCTTTTACTGAAGAGTTGCTTCTGTCTGACCACTCAACCATAAAGGCCTGATTGGTGGAGTGCTGCAGAGATGGTTGTCCTTCTGTAAGGTTCTCCCATCTCCACAGAGGAACTCCGGAGCTCTGTAAGAGTGACCATCAGTCACCTCCCTGACAAGGGCCCTTCTCCCCCAATTGCTTAGTTTGGCCAGGCGGCCAGCTCTAGGAGGTGTTTTGGTGGTTCCAAACTTCTTTCATTTAAGAATGATGGAGGCCACTGTGTTCTTTGGGACCTTCATTGCTGCATACATTTTGGGGTACCCATCCCCAGATCTGTGCCTCAACACAATCCTGTCTCGGAGCTCTACGGACAATTCCTTGGACTTCATGCTCTGACACGCACTGTCAACTGTGGGACCTTATATAGACAGGTGTGTGTCTTTCCAAATCCTGTTCAAGCAATTGAATTTACCACAGGTGGACTCCAATTAAGTTGTAGAAACATCTCAAGGATGATCAATGGAAACAGCAAGCACCTGAGCTCAATTTCGAGACTCATAGCAAAGGGTCTGAATATTTACATAAATAAGGTTGTTGCTTTGTCATTATGGGGTATTGTGTGTAGATTGCTGAGCCTGTTTTTTTATTTTTATTTAATACATTTTAGAATAAAGCAGTAAACTAACAAAATGTGGAAAAAGTCAAGGGGTCTGAATACTTTCCGAAGGCACTGTACATATAAAGTGGGTAAAAAAGTATGTAAACATTGTTAAATTGCAGCAAAGCACCAAATCACAACACCGCTTTGTGCCTTATGCCTTCCTTATGAACAATCTAAAATGTGATTCTTAGTGTGCAACAAGCATGAACAAATGTCCGACATGATTAAATATGAAACTCAGTAGATTAATAATGTGTCGTCTACTAAGAGAATACACGCCCTGGCAGTTGAAAACAATTTAATGCTGGTTTAAATGAGTGATTAATTACTGTGATTTAAAAATTAAGACTTGAATGAGTTTATTAGGGCCCATGATTTACAGTTTGATTCTTCAAAACACTTTAATTAATGTTTCTAAGAAAATAAAAATGTTGTCAGAACAGAAAGCTAGTCACTTAGTAGACCACTTCACATAGAACTGAAATGTTATGAATACAATCAAAGTGAGAACATAAAACCAAAGCAAGAGAACATGAATTGTTTTTTTTTCTTCTTTTCTTGCTCATCCTCTTGATGCGAGGAACCTTTCCTCATGGGAATAGGTCCCTGTGGATCATGCCTGTCTAAAAGTGGATCCACGAACTTGATTAGATGTGTCAGGCAGTAGTCGGGTCCTCATAGTGATGCCGCTACCCTGGGGGCCTCTACTCTGGGTTAGTTTAGTGTGTCTGTCTGATGATGCTCAATCTAGCTGATGCTCTGTACACCACCAGATAGGCTACACACAAGCAGTTAAGTTCAATAATTTCTAGTGTGGTTTCAAGAAAAGTAAAATGCACATCAACTTCAGAATTATTTAGCTTCTGGTTGGTTTAGTGTTCTGTCTGACAGCAAAATAGAAAGGAGCTCTGGCTACTGGCTGCTCTGTTCATCACCACATAGATACACACATTATTAGCACCACATAGCCTACACACAACATGAACAGCTAAACCCTCTTATTATGTTCAATTACTACCAGTTCTGTAGCAAGGAAAGCAAAATACACAAACTTCAACTCATGATTAGGTGTATCATGTCATTCACAATAAAGTACACAGTATGAATACCCAGTATGAGTACCCAGTATGAGCTTTATTTGTCTCAGCCTCTGAGCAACACACAGGCTTTGCCTGTTATTATACCTGTGGTGGGGAGAGAATGATGAACCTGCACCAATCTAACCATGCACCACTTTGATTATAGGATGGGAAAGTGTGATGATGATGATGCAACACACAGACTGTCAAATGACAGAAAATGGCTACCATTAAGGTGTCTGTGTTTAAAGAACGTCTTAAGAAAACTAAAAATGGAGACTGGAAAGGGATTGGAGACAAAAGAGCTGGCAAAAATGGACAGAAAGTTTTATACAGAGAAAAAAAGGAAGCAGAGAAATGATTTAATACAAACTATTCATGGAAAAGTGAATGTAATTACATTTCTCAGATACATCTCACACATGTACTCATGCAAGGCCTTGAATGAATGAATGTCCATTCATCCACGGTTCAAAGATTACAGAGTTTCAAGGTTCCAAAATCACAAACTGAAAAATGAAATGAATCTTTCTGATAACCACTATGGTAGGATGATTGAAAGGGTAAACTAGTGTAAGAATATTTTAAGATAATACACAATGCAGAGGACTAGACTGCCCTACCAAGCAAAAAGGCAGTAAATGCTAATTTAGTCAAAAATGAGTTAATGTCATTTTTGCTACATTAAATACATGCTTAATCATGTGGACAAGTATTCTGCCTCTATTGTATTGTGTTTTGAAGAAAATGGGGGCCATGTTAGCAGTACCTGCATAAAGTTACTGTGAAACCAAGGTAAATAAAAGCCATTTTTCTCAGTTCGAAACTATGAGCAGTTGCTTGGTAGGGCAGAAGAAAGCAATAGGGAATTAACAATCAATAGAAATTGTTGTTTTTCAGGTCAACATCTGCTAAGAATAAGGGTTTCAGTCCTGGACTCATATCTACATGTGGCACGTTTTCATTGGTTTGAATGGTCTATACATTGAGACTGAAACAGGATACTTGTTACTTGGCCATTGGCCAAATTTTACTGCAAGGAATTCTAATTGGTCAACCACAGGCTAGGGTTGGGGGTTATACATTGCACACTGTCACTTTGTTCTGTTGAGCGAATCACTGAGGACAGGGAAAAAAATGACCATCTACCATCCACTTCCAAGCATGATTTGTCCTCTTTCAATAAACCTATTTTTCTCCACCTGATTTTCTTTGGGGTCTGTGTTATTGAAGAATAACATCAACTGCTAACACTAGTAAAGTGATATGGAACCTCCACCAATAGGAATCTATTTCACAAAAAGTTTTTAGTTTGAGTAAATCTTATCTATTTTATGTCGGCGCATGTCCACAAGTGCAATGACATCCCTCAGGCTTAGGGTAAAACGACAAAGGAAAAGTGAGAAAACAAATAGCAGAAAAAGATCTTACAAGTACGCCAATTTAACGGTTTTGTTTAGTTTTTCTTAAGGCTCGGAGGTCCTAGAGAAGACAGAAGCGCTTAATTTATTCTCTTGTGTTTTAATTAGTGTCTATAATCGTTGATAAAAATATAAACACACACTGAGAAATCTTTGCCTCATCAAAGACTCTCTGCATCAATAGCTTATTATGACTAACGTGTCATTAAAAAGAAATGCTTTAGTATTGTTGTTGCCCACGTCCCTTATTAAGTTGAGTGCTGGAGAAAGTGTCCAGAAGCATCACTTCAGGATAGGGTTTGTCATTTTTATCATTCGATTGCTTCACTCTGAGGCAACTTGAAGACGTTACCACTCCTTCTCCACCACTCTCCAACTAGGGATGGATTGAAATTTACAGAATTGGTACCTGAAAGAAAATGTGGGAGGGTCATGTTTTTTTGATTTCAGTCAAGGGGAGGGTTTAGTATTTTTTTTAATCTAGTTCAGGTGAGGGTCATGTCATTTGTAATTGATGACATTTAAATATTTCTCAGTGTTATTAGTTGCTTATTAGGTTATATATCGATGTGTACCCAATGCAGCCCCTTATCTCTGATTCTCTGCTAGGTGCGCTAATAAGTGCGCTAATAGCATATTTAGTGTGGTCTCAATCAAATGATCCAATAGACCAGGGTAGACCAGGGTAGGTTTTATTTGGCCCCTCAGGTTTCTGTATACATTTTTTATTCAATGTTGGACATAAAAGACTGTAAAAACACCAGGAAATCAGCTCCCAGTGATTTTAATTTAAGAAATCTGTTCCCAAGTATTCCAACACATAATAGAGAGACACGTGATCGTACACAAATTTAAGCAAGGTTTGAAATTCGAATAACATTGAAACTGAAACTGGAACCAGCAGCCAAGGCACAATCAATCCGATATGGACAGCTCATGATGCAGAAAGTAGGCAAATTCGAATATGCATATTTCATTTCAAGTCTTCATTTTAATTAGACTTTACTAACAACAAGAGGGCTTTGTGATGGCGACTATTTCTTCCTATTTAAGAAATAAGAGGTTTTACAGACAAAATTAGGCTATAGGCTGCTGTGTCAGTGAAGGGCTGTTGAGTTCAAACCAGGACTCGAATTGAGGAGTTATTAAAGAAAATGTCTAAAAGCAAAGGCAGAGTTGCAAAGAAAAAGCCATATCTCAGACTGGCCAATAAAAATAAAAGATTAAGATGGGCAAAAGAACACAGACACTGGACAGAGGAACTCTGCCTAGAATGCCAGCATCCCGGAGTCACCTCTTCACTGTTGAAGTTGAGACAGGTGTTTTGGGGGTACTATTTAATGAAGCTGCCAGTTGAGAACTTGGGAGGCATCTGATTCTCAAACTAGACACTCTAATGTACTTGTCCTCTTGCTCAGTTGTGCACCGCGCCTCCCACTCCTCTTTCTATTCTGGTTAGTGCCAGTTTGTTCTGTGAAGTTTGTTTTGTTCTGTGATTATTACTATTATTTTAGGTATTAGGGAGGGTCATTCGCTTTTTTTTTCAAGCGTTCAGGGAGGGTTTAGGTAAAACATATTTTGCTGAAGGGAGGGCCATCTAGTTTCATTTCAGAAAGTTCTGATTTTCTCCATGTAACCCTTACTTTAAATAACGTTCACTCTCCTAGCTTCCAGAGGTGTTCCTTCTGAAAGGGGAAAGCATGCAGGGATTAGCTAGCAGCTCTGGTTTAGCTCATTCAGGAAGATGAACTGACTGAACCTGATTACGTGTAGACAGTAAGGCCTTAGCTTGGGAGAACATCCTCTGTCTCCAACAGAGACCAAACCATAGAATTATATACGTCAAGGTTGTGCGCTACTGGTAAGAAGTCAGGTGCAGGAGAGCAGAGAGTGGTGATCAGGCGCACTTTATTTGGCAGAAGCACAAAAGACAGACGCAACTGCGTCCAAAAACCTCCAGCCAATGGCAAAAGTGAATAAGCGCGAAAACACTCACAATAATGCAAATATATGACAATGAACATACTACGGGTCAAAACACAATACCCAGGGAACAACCAGTCTGGCGCGTAACACTAAACACGTAACAAAACAATTCCACACAAAGACATGGGGGGAACAGAGGAATATATATATGCAGTGTGATAAGGGAATGTAAACCAGGTGTGCGGGGAACAAGACAAAACAAATGGAACAATGAAAAATGGAGCGGCGATGGCTAGAAGGCCGGAGATGTCGACCGCCGAACGCCGCCCGAACAAGGAGGGGAGCCGACTTCGGCGTAAGTCGTGACAATATATTATAAAAATATCTAATATAATTTCATATTACAGCATTTACTCTATATACAATATATTATATGATCTCCGTGGACTACACCACAACAACACCACACCACCAGACTACAACCCCATCTGCAAGAGAGACCACACCACTACAACACTATATCAAACTCCATCTGCAAAAGAGACCACACCACTACAACACTATATCAAACCCCATCTGCAAGAGAGACCACACCACCACAACACTATATCAAACCCCATCTGCAAAAGAGACCACACCACTACAACACTATATCAAACCCCATCTGCAAGAGAGACCACAGCACTACAACACTATATCAAACCCCATCTGCAAAAGAGACCACACCACCACAACACTATATCAAACCCCATCTGCAAAAGAGACCACACCACTACAACACTATATCAAACTCCATCTGCAAAAGAGACCACACCACTACAACACTATATTAAACCCCATCTGCAAGAGAGACCACAGCACTACAACACTATATTAAACCCCATCTGCAAGAGAGACCACACCACCACAACACTATATCAAACCCCATCTGCAAGAGAGACCACACCACCACAACACTATATCAAACCCCATCTGCAAGAGAGACCACACCACCACAACACTATATCAAACCTCATCAGCAAGGTCACTGAGAGTTCACAATCACACGACAACACCACAACACCAGACTAGACCAAACCCCATCTGCAAGACTACTGAGAGTTCACAATCACACAACACCACAACACCAGACCAAACTGAGAGATCATCACCACACCAATCCAAACCCAAACAACCTAAAACATCCCCCCTCCCTCCCGCTGAAGTAATGAGAGCAGTCATATGTAATAGGAGTGGTCAGATGGTGTCTGAGGAGTCTGGTTCAGCGGCACTGGAGCACTGTGTGTTTGAGTGTGTGTGTGTTTCAGGGTAAATTCAACTAAACTAGGAGCGATGGCTGATTTGACTTAATTAAGACTGCTGGGCCCCGGCGGGAAATTCAGGCTTGCTTGGGCAATAACAGACAAATCCAATTCACATTTGTTGCCAAACATAAATTATTTTCACAGAGGTCATCCACCTATTACATGTCTGGGGGATACGAAAGGGATGCCTTTCCCATGACTAGAATATTGAGTGTTGTGGTGAATGGAGGACTAGCAAGCATAAAAATAAAACAGAAAAAGGCTGAGTAATGTATTACAAAAATACACGGGGAGACAGACAGACAGACGGACGGACATACAGAGAGCAATAGAGGTCTGACACACCATGGTCTCATAACGAGTTCAGCTTAAACCTTGTGTGGGGAGCCGTGATTCACAATGCACAGTGTGATAATAGTGAGTTTGTGAGATCATGTCGCATTGCCTTCTGCAATGACCCTGTTGTGATCAGGTAGGTTGAGATGCTCTGAATCGACCAAATGTCAGGTCGTCCTCCTTCCACCGAGTTTCTTGTCAATAGCAGTTCAACAAAACCACTGGTTTATTTCATTAGAGAGGTGCACAGCCTTTATTACTGACCTGGATCCATGGGGGCTGAAGAGTATTGCCTTTTCTTTCTTCTGTCTAAATGTGTCACCATCATGGCACACTCGAACTAAGACATAGTGACACACCAGAGAGACAGGACAGTTAGGTGGGAGCAATTTATTACAACAGAGGTGTAAAAACAACCTTCTGAGAATGGGGTGTATTAAAGAAAGAGTAGTATGAGCATTTTCAGAACTTATTTTTCTTGTTTCTTGAGGAGTTGAATTTTCACTATTCCTTTGGCTCAGGTGTTACAATTTCACACTTCTTATTTGGAGTTGTTTGTTGGCTTCAATCAATCCAGTGGTCATGCCTGTTTCTTTGAGGTGATTTAATGAGACACGCTTGTCTAGTTTCTCACTCTCACAACTTCTCCTTTCACTCTCTGCTTTTACAAGAAACCGCTTCAGTTCAGCCGATTAAAGGTTGGCTGATGGTGCAGGTCTGCAAACTTCTCTGTGGACATTTATGACCTTGAAGTTTAGTTTATTAAGATCCCCATTAGCTACTGCACATGCAGCAGCTACTCTTCCTGGGGTCTACGTAAAACGTACAAATACATGAGAAAGTACAGAACAGTTATAGACAAGGACATTCAATATACATACATACATACATACATACATACATACATACATACATACATACGTAACCGATGTGAAATGGCTAGTTAGTTAGCGGTGGTGCGCGCTAATAGCATTTCAATCGGTGACGTCACTTGCTCTGAGACTTGAAGTAGGGTTTCCCCTTGCGTTGCAAGGGCCGTGGCTTTTGTGGCGCGATGGGTAACGATGCTTCATGGGGTGTCAGTTGTTGATGTGTGCAAGGGTCCCTGGTTCGAGCCCAGGTTGGGGCGAAGAGAGGGACGGAACCTACACTGTTACACATACATACATACATACAGTACCAGTCAAAAGTTTGGACACACCTACTCATTCCAGGGTATTTCTTAATGTGTACTATTTTCTACATTGTAGAATAATAGTGAAGACATCAAAACTATGAAATAACACATATGGAACCATGTAGTAACCAAAAAAGTGTTAAACAAATCCAAATATATTTTATATTTGGATTTGAGATTCTTCAAAGTAGCCACCCTTTGCTTTGATGACAGCTTTGCACACTCTTGGCATTCTCTCAACCAGCTTCATGAGGTATATATATATATATACTGCTCAAAAAAATAAAGGGAACACTTAAACAACACAATGTAACTCCAAGTCAATCACACTTCTGTGAAATCAAACTGTCCACTTAGGAAGGAACACTGATTGACAATAAATTTCACATGCTGTTGTGCAAATGGAACAGACAACAGGTGGAAATTATAGGCAATTAGCAAGACACCCCCAATAAAGGAGTGGTTCTGCAGGTGGTAACAACAGACCACTTTTCAGTTCCTATGCTTCCTGGCTGATGTTTTGGTCACTTTTGAATGCTGGCGGTGCTTTCTCTCTAGTGGTAGCATGAGACGGAGTCTACAACCCACACAAGTGGCTCAGGTAGTGCAGCTCATCCAGGATGGCACATCAATGCATGCTGTGGCAAGAAGGTTTGCTGTGTCTGTCAGCGTAGTGTCCAGAGCATGGAGGCGCTACCAGGAGACAGGCCAGTACATCAGGAGACGTGGAGGAGGCCGTAGGAGGGCAACAACCCAGCAGCAGGACCGCTACCTCCGCCTTTGTGCAAGGAGGAGCAGGAGGAGCACTGCCAGAGCCCTGCAAAATGACCTCCAGCAGGCCACAAATGTGCATGTGTCTGCTCAAATGGTCAGAAACAGACTCCATGAGGGTGATATGAGGGCCCGACATCCACAGGTGGGGGTTGTGCTTACAGCCCAACACCGTGCAGGACGTTTGGCATTTGCCAGAGAACACCAAGATTGGCAAATTCGCCACTGGCACCCTGTGCTCTTCACAGATGAAAGCAGGTTCACACTGAGCACGTGACAGACGTGACAGTCTGGAGACGCCGTGGAGAACGTTCTGCTGCCTGCAACATCCTCCAGCATGACCGGTTTGGCGGTGGGTCAGTCATGGTGTGGGGTGGCATTTCTTTGGGGGGCCGCACAGCCCTCCATGTGCTCGCCAGAGGTAGCCTGACTGCCATTAGGTACCGAGATGAGATCCTCAGACCCCTTGTGAGACCATATGCTGGTGCGGTTGGCCCTGGGTTCCTCCTAATGCAAGACAATGCTAGACCTCATGTGGCTGGAGTGTGTCAGCAGTTCCTGCAAGAGGAAGGCATTGATGCTATGGACTGGCCCGCCCGTTCCCCAGACCTGAATCCAATTGAGCACATTTGACATCATGTCTCGCTCCATCCACCAACGCCACTTTGCACCACAGACTGTCCAGGAGTTGGCGGATGCTTTAGTCCAGGTCTGGAAGGAGATCCCTCAGGAGACCATCCGCCACCTCATCAGGAGCATGCCCAGGCGTTGTAGGGAGGTCATACAGGCACGTGGAGGCCACACACACTACTGAGCCTCATTTTGACTTGTTTTAAGGACATTACATCAAAGTTGGATCAGCCTGTAGTGTGGTTTTCCACTTTAATTTTGAGTGTGACTCCAAATCCAGACCTCCATGGGTTGATAAATTGGATTTCCATTGATTATTTTTGTGTGATTTTGTTGTCAGCACATTTTTGCAAATATATTCAAACTAGAAAACAGACCCTTAGTACTTTGTTGAAGCACCTTTGGCAGCGATTACAGCCTCGAGTCTTCTTGGGTATGATGCTACAAGCTTGGCACACCTGTACTTGGGGAGTTTCTCCCAATCTTCTCTGCATATTTTCTCAAGCTCTGTCAGGTTGGATGGGGAGCGTCGCTGCACAGCTATTTCCAGGTCTCTCCAGAGATGTTCAATCGGTTTCAATTCCGGGGCATGGCTGAGCCACTCAAGGACATTCAGAGACTTGTCCCGAAGCCACTCCTGCGTTGTCTTGGCTGTGTGTTTAGGGTCTTTGTCCTGTTGGCAGATTAACTTTCACCCCAGTCTGAGGTCCTGAGTGCTCTGGAGCAGGTTTTCATCAAGGATCTCTCTGTACTTTGCTCTGTTCCTCTTTCCCTCAATCCTGACTAGTCTCCCAGTCCCTGCTGCTGAAAAACATCCCCACACTCTGAGAGTCTTTAGGAGCATTTTGGCAAACTACAAGCGGCTGTCATGTGCCTTTTACTGAGAAGTGGCTTCAGTCTGGCCACTACCATAAAGGCCTGATTGGTGGAGTGCTGCAGAGATGGTTGTCCTTTTGGAAGATTCTCCCATCTCCACAGAGGAACTCCGGAGCTCTGTCAGAGTTACCATCGGATTCTTGGTCACCTCCCTGACCAAGGCCCTTCTCCCCCGATTTCTCAGTTTGGTCGGGCAGCCATCTCTAGGAAGAGTCTTAGTGGTTCCAAACTTCTTCCATATAAGAATGATGGAGGCCACTGTGTTCTTGGTGACCTTCAATCCTTCATAAATGTTTTGTTATTCTTCCCCAGATTTGTTACCCTTCCCTTCGACACAATTCCTTTGAACCCATGGCTTGATTTTTGTTCTGACATGCACTGTCAACTGTGGTACCTTTTTATAGACAGGTGTGTGCCTTTCCAAATAATGTCAAATCATTTTAATTTACCACAGGTGGACTCCAATCAAGTTGTAGAAACATCTCAACGATATGAATGGAAACAGATGCACCTGAGCTCAATTTCGAGTCAATTTATAGCAAAGGTTCTGAATACTTACGGAAATAAGGTATTTCAGTTTTTTATTTGTAATAAACTTGCAACCATTTCTTAAATCCTGTTTTCGCTTTGTCATTATGGGGTATTGTGTGTAGATTGATGAGGAAAAACATTTATATTAATACATTTTAGAATAAGGCTGTAACGTAACAAAATGTTGAAAAAGTCAAGGTGTCTGAATACTTTCCGAAGGTGAAAATTGAACTTTCACATGTGGAATTGCACGTTCACGTGTGATGGTGAAAATGCGATGTTAATACTGTATGTTGCAGTAGCAATGTTTCCAATTATGGAATTGCACATTTTTTATATTTCTGTAAAAATGTTACTTTGCCTATCTGAGTATAATCATTTAAGTGTGTTAAAAATAATTATTTGTTACTGCTGAGCCATCCATTCCAACATGTTAAAAATGTGCACTGTCAGAGTTGATCAGTTAACTCAAGTTAACCTATAGTTTTTTTTAATCGCATTGTCTGAAAGTGTTCAAAATACCCTGAAAACATTCAAAATAAATAATCAATACAGCTAAAAACAACAATGTGATGTCAAAACAAGTTAACTTTGAGGTTAAAGAAAGTGTGTTTATCAATGTACTTGATTTTGCTAACCATTACTTTGGACAAAATCAAGAGGCAATATTTTTGTAATTATTTTTGTTTAAGAAATTATAAATTACAGCTTGATTTGCGAAAATTATGATTTTGCAATTAATCATGATTAATCACAGCAAATCCTGCGATAAACTCTATCACATTTTTTTATCGTTTGACAGCCCTAGTTGACATTAAAATGTGAAAACATAGCGGACATGAGTCGGTCTTGGTTGCTCATGGTCACGTGATGAGGTAGGCAGGCCCTGCCTGCGACTTCAAAATTCGTGTTGGGCCTCTTGGTCGAATGGTCAAGATATTGGCTTGCGGTGTGAGAGATGTTGGTTTCTAATCCCACCAGTTACAAAAGCACACATGAGAAATGTATAATATTGCATTTGAAATGTTGGGAAACCACGTGTCTGAGTCCTGTGAAAAATGAACATGTCCGAAAACCACATGTTTTCCCCACATCACAGATGAAGGCAGGAAGTGGATGGTAAGTAACTGTCACAGGGCTGATTTAATTTCCACACAGTGTAACGCCAGCCAGACAGGCAGCCTGAGTCCCTCCAAGGGTCTTGGGGAGCGTCCAGACCCATGCTCTCTTCTCCATCTAGCTCCTCTCCTCCTCATTATAGCCCCAACGCACATTCTCCTTCATGTCTACAGACAATCCATCTGCTGCTCTCAACCCTGTTTTTGTCAAGAGTTGTTAGCTGTCAGGCCCCAGGGATGAACACCACAAGCTATTATTAATCTTGTTTGTTCCGTATTCTTTCTCTCTCCACAGCAACGCAGCATAGAATTCCTCATTGGCTCCCTCTCAATCTCTCTGACTTCCACAGGAGTAATCAATGATGTATCTAAATGCAGATTGGGATTGAGAATGGGGCCGGAAGGTGGAGGGTTGAGGTGGCAGACAGGTCCTCTAATGTCACCCTGGCTGTGAGTGAGGAGAGTGAGATGCCAAGATGTTTTGTCCTTCAGTAGGTAGTGATTTACATTGATTTCCTCTGTCACCCTGTCTCTGTCCTCTACAGTATGTTATTCAGAATAGGAATGGGGTCCGTCCCAAATGGCACCCTGATCCCTTTATAGTATGCTATGTTCACCAGAGCCCTATAGGCCCTGCTCAAATGTAGTGCACTATATAGGGAATAGATTGGCATTTTGGATGCGGCCATGATCACCACACAGAGGGTAACCCACCCAAGGAGACTTTATGGTAACAAGTGCCTGTCTGAGAATTCAACTGTCATTTAGCTTTACTTTACTCTACAGCAGGGTATTGAAATCTGAGCCTGGAGGTCCGGAGTACCGATGCTTTTCTGTTTCTTACCTGATAAATAATTTCACACACCTGGTATCCCAGATCTAAATGAATTATTGATTAGAGGGGGATAATGAACATGAGCAGTGTCGCTGGCTTCGAGGTCCAGATTTGTATTTATCTGCTCTACAGTATACAGTATACAGATGGTCAGAACCTGACAAGCATAATTACAGTATACAGGATTGTTTTCACCAATATAAAAACAAAAACAAATATCTAATTACAGATGTAGGGTGTTAATTTGACATGTATTGTTGCAGCTAAATAATCCTGCACAACAGGATTTGAACGTTTAGTCCATAATGTTAATTAGACTACATGAAACGTAGGGCTGGGAGATATGGACAAAATATCATATCACATTTTTAAAATCTTGTTTTGGATAATAAAAGTTCTAAATATGCTTTATGAGTAGTTTATGACCCTAGGGTAGCAACACATACACTACAAGTGTTTTCAATTGCTCCATTTATACTGTTCAATACAACACCAAATAAATATTATTTTCAGCATTATCATCAATTTCTGCATTTCCTGCACTTTTATTGTCATTTCCACACTGTGCCACAGCATGATATGGGCAAAAAATATAGGCCTAGTTAAATTGGTGAACTGTTGGAATCATTGATATACAATGATTATTCTAATTATATAGTTATAATATAGTGGGCAGAACCTTGACTATATTGTTGTTTGACATGACAATTAATGAATAAACCAGGGAGGAACCAAAGTGTTGGTCAGTGTTTCCAGGTGACCCTAATTAGATGTTATACCACATCTTTTTTTACTTCTTGTAACTAGCTAGCCAACATATTCATGCTCTCTGATAAGAAACCGTTGCACAAACATGCTTATCTAGGCCTACACCAGCACTGGTCCCAGGCAGTATTAGCTAGCTAGCTACATTTGCTCGGACTCTTAGTACATTTAGCAAGCTAGCTAGCGATTAGCATTAGTGGCCAAGACAAATTATTTTAGCAACACCTTGCTAAGAAAATACAAACTAGCGGTAGTTTGCAGACAGTAAGATAGACAAACTAATAGAATATAGAACATTTGTGAAAAGCAGAAAGTCATCCAAACTTGTTGGATCAAACTGACCATGCAGAGTGAATGGCAAGAAAGTGCTCGTGACTCGGTGGTCAAACAACCAGTGTTGCCAACTAATTTTCAGGGTAAGTTGCTAGAGGCAGGTTGATTTGTTGCTAAAAGTTGCTAAATGAGGTTGTGATGTCATTGCATGATAACGTAAAACTGTGTCATTACGTAGAATACACAATAACGTTACTCAAACTGACTGGCCAGCTCGGCAAAAAAATATGATTTCACATTTGTTCAGGTACAGACTCTCACTCTTTTCTGTACTTCTGGCTGTACAATTTTGATTGAGACATGTTGATTGATGTTGTAAGTTTGTTCAAGATCAAACATTCATGACCAACTATATTCATTGGGTTTGGCTCGTCGAACCCGTACTACTGCTGCTGCAGTCAGCCAACAATGATTTGCAATTTGCTGAAATTGCTGCTGTCCTGCTGCTGCCTGTGCACGAGCTGAGCGCCTGTTGCTGACGTTACTCACAATGCACTTTTGTGACAGAGAAAATCGTTTTTGTGTCATTTAGTGGGGAAATGCGTCCATTTTAGTGTTTGAGTCACTTTTAAAAAGTTGCTAAAAGTTCCAAATACATTTTTAAAAGTAGCTAAATTTGTTGCTAGGTGCTGTTTGAAAACAAAATTGCCAGGGTAGTCTGAAAAGTTGTTAAATCTAGCAACAAAATTGCTAAATTGGCATCACTGCGAACAACTGCTCATTTAAATACATTTGAATTTATATGAATTCATTGCAATATTTTAGACCATTCATGTAGGATATTTGACTTTCATGACGTCGAGGGAGTTAAATAAATATGGCTCTAAGCAGCAACAATAAAATGACTATTGGCTCATGTTAGAACTGCAACTCAAATAAAATAAAAAAATATATATTCCCAAGCACCCTTTCTACTTGTTTACACAAGAGAATTTAGAGTTGAGCACATTCTCCTCCTGGACTGAAACTACCACTGGCTGCTCTCTGTTCCTTAACAGCACTCACACTGCTCCTGTCTGTGTGGAATCTACAGTCTACGTGGCACAGAGTTGTCAATGTTTATCTAGAATATAAACTGATAGGAAATGCTACTGGACAGCAAGAAAACGGTTTAGACGAGGGAAAGGAGGCGGCGTGCAGAGATACTGTCAGTTTATCAATGTAGGCCTCTCATATAGTACCGCAAAGTATTCCTACTGCTCTGAGCAACACACTATCCATTTCAAGGATTGCTTTCTATTACAGTAAACGTGAAGTGTCGTACCTTCTATGTCTAGTCGTCCTAGTAATATTTCATTCTATATATTGTGTATACTCTACAGTGTATCAGCAATCAAACACTGATTGTATCAGGTACTATGGTATAACACAGTATATTCATGGCTTTGTGTGTTTGAAATCAAGTGCAGGTAAAACATGCAGCTATTAATTAAAACACCTTCAGACATGCAGTTTGATTTCCAGTTAAGCTGAGTCGAGTCAGGGCCGATACTGCCTCACCAGCAGCCACACCAGGGGAGCTGACAGCAGCAGAACTCATCGACTGTAGTAATGGGCTGTGGCATGGACCTATTCCCTATATAGTGCACTTATTTTGACCAGAGCCATATGGTCAAATGTTGTGCACTGTAAAGGGAATAGGGTGCCATTTGGGACACACATGTGATGTCATCAGAGAAGGACAGGGCACAGCGGAGAAGGGCATTGCTTTTAGCTCGGTCTCTGGTCTAGCAAGCTCTTCCTATCTGTGTCCACTCAATCAATATGTTTAAAGGCATGTTTCAATCTCACCCCAAAGAGTTCCGTAACTCTCTGACCTCATCTTTTTTTCCATCACGTTAGCATCAAACAAATTAGCCTTGTCTTCTCCCTACCTGGCATAGTAGGTAGTGTTACAGCTAATCAAAGTGTCCTCCAAGTGTTCAAACCTGAATATGTGGATTATTTAAAGTGCAATCTGGGATTAGTAGGCCTACATACATTTTTGGATTTCTAAATTAATGATGTATAGATAATTATTCTCGGAGAATTATTAGGTTTTGATTGGCCAATGCATGTTAAACTGAGTTTTTCCCCCTTCTCTTTTCTTCATCAATACTGCATGTTCCTGAATGACATTTGGTACCTCGGTTGAGAATTTAATTCCCTAAATGGTCACCAGATGACGCCTCAACAAATTCCACAAAGTCTTCAACAGTGACACTCGAAACAGAGAACAATTAATTATGACCACTTTCTTCTGTTTGAATATTCAAGAAATGTGTTGTTGATTTAATTAAAAACAATATTTTCTCTGCTATATTTTACAGCAAACAATTAAGGAGAATGAAATAATTACATAGGGGCTAAAAAGCTAATATTTAGGGCTAGGTGTCCCGCTAGTGGGACAATTTCCGGTGAAACTGGAGGGCGCACAATTCAAATAAATAATCATAAAAATGATGGATATTAAACATTTATGTACATGTAAGTGTCTTATATCGGTTGAAAGCTTAAATTCTTGTTAATCTAACTGCACTGTCCAATTTACAGTAGCTATTACAATGGAAGCATGCCATGCGATTGTTTTCAGGACAGCGCCCCACCACAACAAAGAATTCCAACGGCACAGGTGTAATAAATTCACAAATAGCGATTAAATATTCACTTACTTTTTTAAGATTTCTCTGATTTGTCATCCAAAGGGTCCTAGCTATAACATGTCGTGTGGTTTTGTTAGATAAAATTCTTCTCTATATCCCAAAAAGTCTGTTTAGTTGGCGTCATCGATTTGAGCAATCCACCCGTTCAACATGCAGAGAAAGGAATCTGAAAATCTACCCCTAAACTTTGTTTCAACAAGTCAAAATAAGTTTCTATTTACTCCTCAAATACCCTAAAATGTAATCAAACTATAATATTTCTTACGGAAAGAAGTATGTTCAATAGGAAGCCGATTTTAGCAGGTGCGTCCTGTATTCATAGCACACGCAAACATGAATTCCAAGACTGTGTCCCTGTACGAAAACGGATATTTCTTCTTCATTTTTGAACCTGAAACCTTGAACATAGACTGCTGACACCCTGTGGAAGCCATAGGAACTGCATCCAGGGAGCTTTCCAGTATGCCCTTATACTTTCCATTGTAAGAGCATGGTCTGTCAAAAAAACAAATTCTGGTTGTTTTTTTGGGGATATTCTCCTACATTATTTTAACATGTCTACAAACTTCAAAGTGTTTTCTTTGAATCCTAACCACTCTCTCGTATCTTAGCAACAGTAGCTAGCCACACAAGTGTTTAGTTAGCTAGCTAATGTTATATCTCGATGACACTAACGCTCAAAATATTTTTGTTCTCAGCCATATTCAAAACAAATCCAAGCCAGATAGCCTTTCTTGAAATTTGATCTGTTTCGTTATTTGACGTTGTAACGTTAGCCAGGCTCCCGGGTTCGCGGTGCATCGCATTAGTGGAAACCAAGCCTGTTCTCAGGGCAGGCCTGGTTGTAGCTAGATATGTTCGAGTCGCTTTGGGGAACAATTTTAGCTAACACTAACCATTTTCCTATCCTTACCCTAATTATCCTAACCTGCTGCTTAAGTTATCCTAACCTGTGCTACAAAAAGTAACTTCTGCTAGTCAAAACATTACATTACATTTACATTTAAGTCATTTAGCAGACGCTCTTATCCAGAGCGACTTACAAATTGGTGGATTCACCTTATGATATCCAGTGGAACAACCACTTTACAATAGTGCATCTAAATCTTTTAAGGGGGGGGGGGGGGTTTGATTGATTTGATTTGTTCAATTATCTCAGCCATATTCATAATTGAATTCAATGTATGAGCTCAGATCGAGCTTCATTTTGTTGCAACAAATCGACCTCTCCACCATAGCTAGCTAGTTAGCTAATCAAACCAATGCTCAATGACATAAAATAGCATAATGCCACGAACGTTTCATCAAACAGAAGTAGAACGCTATGTCTAGTCTTACCTAGATCGTTAGTAGCTACTCTTTACCCATATCTCCAATATTATTTTTAATCTAATAATGTGTCCAGGCAGTGCTGTTCTGCACTAAGATGGCTGTTGACTGATATTGCAGCATCTTAGCCTGACTTATCCTGACTTTCTGACAATTGTGTAATTCATAAACAACTTAGCTATTGAAATGCATGCAGCAGGTGATGAGACTTGTTACAGAAAGTATTAGAATACCAAAACATAATAAACAACAATATTTCACTGAAGTCAACATTACCAACATGATCGTAATCGTCATCAGTAATATTCATATTAACCTAATGGACCTCCTTAGCACAAACAAATAAGATTATTCCCTTTATTTTAAATGATGTAATAGTGAATGAATCACACATTGTTAAATGTGGTAGCTGCAAGCTGTCTGTGTTTACATCCCTCTCAGTCCAATCAAAAAATACATCTATAGTAGAGGGAGAGAGGTTCAAGAGAAAAGGCTGGGGTGACTAGGTGGAGGTTCACATTTTCTGGAAAGTTACCCTCCTGTAGTTTATCAGCCAGCTAGTTTTTAGAATCAGGTGCACTCTCCAGGAAAGCCCTGTATCAGAACACTCTGGATCTTGCGTCTGTTGTTTCTGTCTTGATCTGGTCATCCTCATTGTAGTACTCCAGTCCTCTGGAGCCTGATTGGTGTCACACTTTTTCCCCAGCACCAGCTAACACACCTGATTAAACTAATTGCATTCCGAGGACCAGTTGTCCATCTCTATGATAAGGCTGTTACCATGATCACCTGGAAAACATAAATAGTGACTTCTTAAAAACTAAGCAATGCTCTCATGTCTAACTTTCATGCTTGTGGTCAGTAAAGAAAGCAAACAGGTACCGGTACTCCTTGTGTATAGCCTCTTTATTGTTATTTTATTGTGTTACTGTATTTCTTACTTTTTAAAGCTGCAATATGTAACTTTTTGAGTGACCCAACTAGATTCACATTGAAATATGCCTTATAGATCTGTCATTCTCATTGAATGCAAGTCTAAGAAGCAGTATATCTTTTCTATGTGCGCAATTTCTATGCGCTCTGTTCTTAAATTCTGATTTTGTGTCTTTTCCTTTTGGTTTTGTACACCAGCTTCAAACAGCTGATATTTCACAGCGGTTTAGATGGTACAATGATTCTGTACACTATATTTGCTTGTTTTGTCACATAAACAGAAATTATGCTAACTATGAGAATTTTAGCAACCAGGAAATGGCAGAGCGATTTCTCTATAGTGCATCTTTAACTCTGCATTGTTGGGAAAGGGCTCGTAAGTAAGCATTTCATGGTCAAATCTGTTGTATTCGGCGGATTTTATTTTGATTTGTCACAAACATTCATTAAATCAATGTGAGTCAATGTGTTCACAGAGTTGGATCATGTCTACATACGGTAGCCAGTGAGAGATGAGGTGTGAATGTGATTAGTCTAGTTAGAACAGCATTTCCTAATCCTGTTCCTGGAGACCCACATTTTTGTTTTTCCCCAGCACTACACAGCCGATTCAAATGATCAACTTATCATCAAGTGTTGATGATTTGAATCAGATGTGTAGTGCTAATGCAAAAACAGTATATCTTCCTACACTGTCCCTGTCCCATACTGGGCTCGAACCAGTGATCCTCTGCTCGCAAACACACGTGACCTTCCTCCTTGACAATGTGCCAATGGTTTGTGCCACCCAAAAGGTAACAATTGGATGACTTCAACCGCAACATTTCAAGCTAGCTGTAGAGTGAGCTTAGGGCACTTTGTTACATGTTTGTATGTGATCATGTATTAGTGTATGTCTGATTTCTCTCGTGACCCACCTGCCCTCGGCACTACTCATTCATGTCTACTCTCTCACTTAGACCATGGTACTGTACTTGTACTCCTCAGTCTTGCCTTCATTGTTCTTCAGTGAGACGAGGTGGTGGTATTGGGGGGCTGCCTTCTGTCTCATTCATCCGAGGCAGTCCTCTCCAGAGGAACACTGAGGGGGGAGAGAAGGATAGATGGGAAGGAGAGAAAATTGACATCTCTTATCAGTAAGTTATACCAGTTTAAATACAGGTATTCTGGTTGGGAAGGGGGTACTTGTCGAGGCAAATAATGCATTACTAAACCTTCTAAAAATAGATTAAGGGGCTTTGAGACATTGAGGAGCTGAAGGGAAGATACTCACGTGTACATGGAGAAGAAGCCACAGATGGAGTTAACTCTGTACATCTCCTAGTTGAACGTGTCACTGGCATCCCAGCCATTAGACTAACAGAGGGAGATACAAGGGATTAGTGGTTAGTGTGTGTGTGTGTCGCTGTATCTGTCACCAGAGTGACATACTACGAAGCAAGCCAAATCTATTCAGGCTTTTATAAAGCTAGCCAGCTTCTTTTAGTTTCACATTCCAGGTAAGACTTCATCCGTACGAAGGTGGATATTGCTCGTCTGCCTGCCACTAACTATAGCAGGCTTGAAATTGCACAATCATATGTGACACATGGCCAGTCGATCGCCAAACTCTTCATTGAGATAATGCTGAAACATCAATCCATGGCACATTTAAGTTGTGCAAAAATCTAAATGTAAGAAAAGTTACCTTGCTAATTCAGCAGGCTATGGTGTGAAATAGGCTTTTAGAAGGGCCCTCTTTATCCTATTACTTATTGCTAATGCCGTCTTTGGTGTGCTTTGGTGTTCCCACTCCTATCTGTGGAACAGCTTGTTGCATTGTGGCCGTATACATATAATCCATAGAAGGGTTTTGGAACCTCTAACCCTGGCAATTAACGTAATGGATGCACTAGCACTGTTCTCGCAGTTCATCCCCAACAAGATGGTCGTTGCATCTGTGAATGTATGATTTTAGCCTTCTTATGCCACGTCTTATGCCACGATTTTGCCGTCTCAGACACATTTTCAAGTCGTGGGCAAATTATTAGGTCATAAACGATTGTCGGACATCTTGGCTCTTCAATGTGACAGGGTCTAGGTCCGCCGATTAAGTACCAGTACGTAAGGTCATAGGCTCCAACAAAGTTCTGTCGATCCCGGTGACTGACCAATAGGGACACGGCCGAACCGAGTGTGCGCACAATAATATGATTATTGTGAAAAGTCAGATTAACATAATAGTTTGATTTAAACTTTTACGTTGTGCAAGAAGAACGATTTCCTTAATAATCTTGTTTTATTGACACATCTGAAATCAGGCTTTTTATAAATGCACAAAATCGGCAATTAAAATATACGTTCTACCACAGCAACCATGTTATTTTGGGAAAGCCTATTCGATTCTGAGTTTGGACATAAATTTGTATATTAAAAATATTTATAATATGCATGGGCCTACTTTGAGTTTTTCCGAACTCGCTTCGCTTGTGCATAAGCATAGAGAGAGGCTTGCGCTCCTGGTGCTGGAAATAGCACAGACGTTGACGTTGACGTAGTCTACGTCGACTGACATCGCCTAGCAAGCCAATCGCAGAATGTGACAACAGAACTGAAGCAAATCATACAATCTGGCCAGGATGATTTTAATTTGGTAACATCGCACAGTGTAACATGATAATCGTAAGAGACTGAACCTGACGTATAGTTGTAATGTAGCATGAGGTCATAAAGACATATGGAGACATGCTCCTCTATCGTGCCTTGCTGTGTATCTACCTCTTTCTTTTTTTTTCTTTCTTTCCTTTTTTTCTTTTCTTTTCTGGTGCCCACTCCTGAAAATAGGTTTCATTACACTCCATTGAACAACAAGGCAGACCGGTCCAGTATATTAACCTCCAGCAGTCTTTAATAATGGTCTCATTGTTAGACCATACGCTACTGTTATACAGTCTGCTACGTTAGCTTGTAACACTGTTCAATACATTAGACTAACTCTGACAATAATAAAGGGGCTGAAGTCTACATCATCCCATACTACAGAACACTCCATTAGAACCTATTAACTTCCACTAGCTCGGTGTGTGTGTTGCACCTGCAAGTGAGGTCAGTCAGTGGGCATGCCCGGTCTGTGGATGTTCTTCCACCAGTGCAGTTTGTCCTGCTCATTAATGGCAATGAGAGTGTTGTGGAGCTCATTATACACAGACTTCACACTGGGAGAGAGAAGGAGAAAGAGAGAAGGGGGAAAGAGAAAGATAGAAAAGGGAGAGAGTGGGGGAATGAGAGATCAGGGCATGACAGAAGTGTTTAGTGAGAGATGACATAAAGAAAGACCACCCACATCCACACACACACTCCTAGTAACAGTCTGACTGCAGGTGTAGGCCACCTCTCATTGTTGATGATGTCCATCATTGCTGATACTATTCCTCTTTTCCTCCTGTGGTTGGTCAAATATGAACTCCATCTCCTCCATGTAGCGAGGGGTGTAGCGGGTCACCTCTTCCAGAACCTTCTCAAAGCAGGGATCACACCTGGGGGTGTTGCATTAGCAGGAGATGTACATACCCACCCACCCACGTACATAGATACAGTGCCTTGCAAAAGTATTCACCCCCCTTGGCTTTTTTCCTATTTTGTTTCATTACAGCCTGTAATTGAAATAGATTTTTATTTGGATTTGGCTCCACAGCAAACCTACCAAGAGGGCCGTCCACCAAAACTCACCGAGCAGGCAAGGAGGGCATTAATCAGAGAGGCAACAAAGAGACCAAAGATAACCCTGAAGGAGCTGCAAAGCTCCACAGCGGAGATTGGAGTATCTGTCCATAGGACCACTTGAAGCCGTACACTCCACAGAGCTGGGCTTTACGGAAGAGTGGCCAGAAAAAAGCCATTGCTTAAAGAAAAAAATTAGCAAACATGTTTGGTGTTCGCCAAAAGGCATGTGGGAGACTCCCCAAACATATGGAAGAAGGTACTCTGGTCAGATGAGACTAAAATTGAGCTTTTTGGCCATCAAGGAAAACACTATGTTTGTCGCAAACCCAACACCTCTCATCACCCCGAGAACACAATCCCCACAGTGAATCATGGTGGTGGCAGCATCATGCTGTGGGGATGTTTTTCATCGGCAGGGACTGGGAAACTGGTCAGAATTGAAGGAATGATGGATGGCGCTAAATACAGGGAAATTCTTGAGGGAAACCTGTTTCAGTCTCCCAGAGATCTGAGACTGGGACAGAGGTTCACCTTCCAGCAGGACAATGACCCTAAGCATACTGCTAAAGCAACACTCGGGTGGTTTAAGGGGAAACATGTAAATGTCTTGGATTGGCCTAGTCAAAGCCCAGACCTAAATCCAATTGAGAATCTGTGGTATGACTTATATATTGCTGTACACCAGCGGAACCCATCCAAATTGAAGGAGCTGTAGCAGTTTTGCCTAGAAGAATGGGCAAAAATCCCAGCGGCTAGGTGTGCCAAGCTTATAGAGACATACTCCAAGAGTATTGACTTTGGGGGTGGTGAATAGCTATGCACGCTCAAGTTTTCTGTTTTTTTCTTCTCTTATTTCTTGTATGTTTCACAATAAAAATTATTTTGCATCTTCAAAGTGGTAGGTATGTTGTGTAAATCAAATGGTACAACCCCCCCAAAATCTATTTTAATTCCAGGTTGTAAGGCAACAAAATAGGAAAAATGCCAAGGGGGTTGAATATTTTCGCAAGCCACTGTAAAGGCAAGTTTCCAGTAGAACGTCATGTTTATACAATATTATAATATTGAGAAAAGTGTAAATGTTCTTACTTTGATTGGGGTTGTACTGTATTTTCAAATGTGATGATTGATTTATATGATTGCCCAGCCCACATGGGTTTACACGACACTACAGAACAAAATAACATTTTACAAATTATACACATACAATAATCTTGGCAAGTGAAGCTACCATCTGGCCACACTATACAAAAAGTCAATTTCTCCTTCTTCTCCACGCATTGTGAACAAACTGAGCAATTTGTTTTGGAGGATTACAGGTTGATATTCTTGATGTAAATTATGTTGTTGTTTTTTTACATGATATCAGGTATGGTATGACTGACAGAAACAAATAAGGCTTTGTAAATGATAGACATTTAATCAGAAGACTGGATGGTTTCAACTACTAACGTTAATTAGCTAGCTATCTCGCTAGTTATTTTACTCATCAAGGCCTTTTAAAATAGGAAGTCAATTCAGCTGTTTAAAGCTAGCGTTAGACAGCTAGCTAGAAATCGTAGCTAGATAAGAACTGAATGTCTCTCTGGTTAATAACGTTAACTAGCTAGGTCAAAGCAATGTATAGCCAGATATGAGTATTTCTGGCATAGTCATAAATAGCTAGCTAGCTAAATAACTGGATAGGTATCTAACATCATAAGTTCCCCCAGTTGTCTTCTTCTTCTTTGATATTATGGCGGTCTGCTAACAAACATTCGAGGTGTCTTTCCCTATGATAACCCAAAATATTGTATAAGGTTGCATTACTCCATTGTTTATACAAGAACATAAACCATGTACAGTATAGCTTCAAAATATGTTCAAAAGTTGTCAACTACCATTTCCATTTCCCGTCTGAGTAGCCTTATGTATTAGGTTAGGTGAAATGTAAGTAGCGGTTTCGCGGACACAGATTACAACTAGTTCTGGACAACATTTTTTTTTTAATTCCATTGATCTGACTTTTTAGTCCAGGAGTAGGTTCAATTTTTGTCTGGGAAAACCTCCCCATAATGTTTAAATGAGTGGAATGGGATAATGTCTTACATGAAAAAACATGTTTACATTACCAAATGTGACCACATCACTGCTTCACAGAAGAGGCATTTGAATGTTGTTGTTTTTTTAAAAGCAGAAATGCCTTCTGGAACATGTAAACTTTCATGTGCCTTAATAACAAACTTGTATTCTATCTGTAAATACGAATAAAATATTTAAATTATGAGCCTAATTGGTTTAGCCACGGAAAAAGAAAAGGAACCTTCCCACTAGCCATGATTGGCTGAGATAATGGATGGGTTGGACAATCCGGGAGATGAGTTTGGATTGGTCTGCCATGTAGCATGCTTCTGTCTATAACGTGAGCTGCTCAGTATGTCTTGATAATACTTTCTACCACAACATTTTTGAAAGATATAATGTAAGCCATTGAGAACTACAAAAATTGTTACTTTTCTCAACAACATTGATGCCCTGAATTTAGCAGGTGCTATCGACAGATCAGTTGGAAAAAGTTGCGATGGGCTACTTTCTGCACACGCCACAGTCAGTGTGAACCGGAGTGACTTGACACAATGCAGGCTAAACAAGATGTAGCTACAAACAAAACTGAGTTAAATGGTTCCAGTCTGCCGTGATGTGTTCATCAATGTATACGGGTAAGAGTCTAGCTACATTTTCAGATATTCAAATTTTCTAATGTAGTTAGAAAGTCGTTTTCATTTCAAGTTAAAGCATACTATTCGCTAGCTAGTGAACATTAGCTTGCTGGCTCGCTAGCTAACATTACCTGTATGATCTGTGTATTAATATTATTCGTATCAGATATCCATTTGCATTGCTAGTTATAGCCTAATGTTAGCTAGCTAGCTAACATTTAACCTAGTTGGTTAGCTTTAGCTACCTGCAGAGTCAAACTACAGCTATGGCAATCAGTTTGGATTGGTAGTGGTATAAGTGCTGATTATGCCGGTTCATTGTTTAGCTAGCTAGTTAGCTACATGTCTAAACAAAAGTCTCCACTTCGCAAAATTAGTAAATGACCCATCAAGTTAGCCAGGTGTGTCTGAGGGTGATTACGGCCATCTATTGTATTTCATGAACGTGTTTACATGTCTAGACAATTGTGACTCATCCACTTAGCTAGATGTGGATGGGGGGTGATTATAGCATTTCTTTCACATGACCCATCAATTTAGACAAGTGTGTCTGGGTAAGCGTCATCTAAAAATGTGTACACTTTCTGTTTTAGATATTGTTACTATGCAAATATGCAAGTAACCATTTCACTGTACTGTTTACACCTGCTGTATCATGTGCATGTGACAAATACACTTTTGATTTTATTTGATATAGTGTGTGTTTGCCAGAGACGGTAATGTGAAGAACAACATGGCCAGCACCAAAGTCAGATTAGGATATAGGCCAAGGACTAGATAAAGTGTACTTTTACCTGGAGTTTTTACTTATTATAGGTTACTGCTTTTACCAATTTTAGTCTTGAAATCTTTGGTTGCTTACTACACTATACACTCTGTTTAGCACATGACCTCACATGTGAATCCTTAAAGAGATGGGTGGGGCTAAGGCTTAAGAGGGTGTGAATAATGCTGAATGGGTGTAGACAAAGAAGAGCTCTCCAGTAGGTATGCCAAATTATTAAGGCTATTATTTCAAAAGTCAGGTTTCAAGTTTTCCATATTTCAAAGCAGAATTACTTTCCCATTGTTCTTCAACTGCAGTGTATGAGAGAATATTTTCTAGCTCTGAGTCTCTACTTTTATCCAATGTAAAAAACACAATTTAAAATTTTGCTACATAGGACTGAATCCAGGTGGTGGGTCTCAAATAGAATATAGGTTTACCCATTAATGTAAGAGAATGTATAGTGCCTTCGGAAAGTATTCAGACCCCTTGACTTTTTCCACATTTTGTGACATCCCAGCGTTATTCTAAAATTGATTAAATTATTTTTTCCCCCACATCAATCTACACACAATAGCCAATAATACATTTTTGCTAATTTATATAAAAAAATGAAATATCATATTAACAAGTTTTCAGACCCTTTACTCAGTACTTTGTTGAAGCACCTTTGGCAGCAATTACAGCCTCAAATCTTCTTGGGTATGACGCTACAAGCTTGGCACACCTGTATTTGGGGAGTTTCTCCCATTCTTCTCTGCAGATCCTCTCAAGCTCTGTCAGGTTGGATGGGGAGCGTTGCTGCACAACTATATTCTGGTCTCTCCAGAGATGTTCGATTGGGTCTGGGCTCTGGTTGGGCTACTCAAAGACATTCACAGACTTGTCCCGAAGCCATTCCTGCATTTACATTTTACATTTTAGTCATTTAGCAGACGCTCTTATCCAGAGCGACTTACAAATTGGTGCATTCACCTATAATATCCAGTGGAACAACCACTTTACAATAGTGCATCTAAATCTTTTAAGGGGGGGGTTAGAAGGATTACTTTATCCTATCCCAGGTATTCCTTGAAGAGGTGGGGTTTCAGGTGTCTCCGGAAGGTGGTGATTGACTCCGCTGTCCTGGCGTCGTGAGGGAGCTTGTTCCACCATTGGGGTGCCAGAGCAGCGAACAGTTTTGACTGGGCTGAGCGGGAACTGTGCTTCCTCAGAGGTAGGGAGGCGAGCAGGCCAGAGGTGGATGAACGGAGTGCCCTTGTTTGGGTGTAGGGCCTGATCAGAGCCTGAAGGTACGGAGGTGCCGTTCCCCTCACAGCTCCGTAGGCAAGCACCATGGTCTTGTAGCGGATGCGAGCTTCGACTGGAAGCCAGTGGAGAGAGCGGAGGAGCGGGGTGACGTGAGAGAACTTGGGAAGGTTGAACACCAGACGGGCTGCGGCGTTCTGGATGAGTTGTAGGGGTTTAATGGCACAGGCAGGGAGCCCAGCCAACAGCGAGTTGCAGTAATCCAGACGGGAGATGACAAGTGCCTGGATTAGGACCTGCGCCGCTTCCTGTGTGAGGCAGGGTCGTACTCTGCGAATGTTGTAGAGCATGAACCTACAGGATCGGGTCACCGCCTTGATGTTGGTGGAGAACGACAGGGTGTTGTCCAGGGTCACGCCAAGGCTCTTAGCACTCTGGGAGGAGGACACAAGGGAGTTGTCAACCGTGATGGCGAGATCATGGAGCGGGCAGTCCTTCCCCGGGAGGAAGAGTAGCTCCGTCTTGCCGAGGTTCAGCTTGAGGTGGTGATCCGTCATCCACACTGATATGTCTGCCAGACATGCAGAGATGCGATTCGCCACCTGGTTGTCAGAAGGGGGAAAGGAGAAGATTAATTGTGTGTCATCTGCATAGCAATGATATGAGAGACCATGTGAGGATATGACAGAGCCAAGTGACTTGGTGTATAGCGAGAATAGGAGTGGGCCAAGAACAGAGCCCTGGGGGACACCAGTGGTGAGAGCACGTGGTGCGGAGACAGATTCTCGCCACGCCACCTGGTAGGAGCGACCTGTCAGGTAGGACGCAATCCAAGCGTGCGCGGTGCCGGAGATGCCCAGCTCGGAGAGGGTGGAGAGGAGGATCTGATGGTTCACGGTATCAAAGGCAGCAGATAGGTCTAGAAGTATGAGAGCAGAGGAGAGAGAGTTAGCTTTAGCAGTGCGGAGAGCCTCCGTGACACAGAGAAGAGCAGTCTCAGTTGAATGCCCAGTCTTGAAACCTGACTGATTAGGATCAAGAAGGTCATTCTGAGAGAGATAGCAAGAGAGCTGGCCAAGGACGGCGCGTTCAAGAGTTTTGGAGAGAAAGGAAAGAAGGGATACTGGCCTGTAGTTGTTGACATCGGAGGGATCGAGTGTAGGTTTTTTCAGAAGGGGTGCAACTCTCGCTCTCTTGAAGACGGAAGGGACGTAGCCAGCGGTCAAGGATGCGTTGATGAGCGAGGTGAGGTAGGGGAGAAGGTCTCCGGAAATGGTCTGGAGAAGAGAGGAGGGGATAGGGTCAAGTGGGCAGGTTGTTGGGCGGCCGGCCGTCACAAGACGCGAGATTCCATCTGGAGAGAGAGGGGAGAAAGAGGTCAAAGCACAGGGTAGGGCAGTGTGAGCAGGACCAGCAGTGTCGTTTGACTTAGCAAACGAGGATCGGATGTCGTCAACCTTCTTTTCAAAATGGTTGACGAAGTCATCCGCAGAAAGGGAGGAGGGGGCGGAGGGGGAGGAGGATTCAGGAGGGAGGAGAAGGTAGCAAAGAGCTTCCTAGGGTTAGAGGCAGATGCTTGGAGTTTAGAGTGGTAGAAAGTGGCTTTAGCAGCAGAGACAGAAGAGGAAAATGTAGAGAGGAGGGAGTGAAAGGATGCCAGGTCCGCAGGGAGGCGAGTTTTCCTCCATTTCCGCTCGGCTGCCCGGAGCCCTGTTCTGTGAGCTCGCAGTGAGTCGTCGAGCCACGGAGCAGGAGGGGAGGACCGAGCCGGCCTGGAGGATAGGGGACAGAGGAAATCAAAGGATGCAGAGAGGGAGGAGAGGAGGGTTGAGGAGGCAGAATCAGGAGATAGGTTGGAGAAGGTTTGAGCAGAGGGAAGAGATGATAGGATGGAAGAGGAGAGAGTAGCGGGAGAGAGAGAGCGAAGGTTGGGACGGCGCAATACCATCCGAGTAGGGGGAGAGTGAGAAGTGTTGGATGAGAGCGAGAGGGAAAAGGATACAAGGTAGTGGTCGGAGACTTGGAGGGGAGTTGCAATGAGATTAGTGGAAGAACAGCATCTAGTAAAGATGAGGTCAAGCGTATTGCCTGCCTTGTGAGTAGGGGGGGGAAGGTGAGAGGGTGAGGTCGAAAGAGGAGAGGAGTGGAAAGAAGGAGGCAGAGAGGAATGAGTCGAAGGTAGACGTGGGGAGGTTAAAGTCACCCAGAACTGTGAGAGGTGAGCCATCCTCAGGAAAGGAACTTATCAAGGCGTCAAGCTCATTGATGAACTCTCCAAGGGAACCTGGAGGGCGATAAATGATAAGGATGTTAAGCTTGAAAGGGCTGGTAACTGTGACAGCATGGAATTCAAATGAGGAGATAGACAGATGGGTCAGGGGAGAAAGAGAGAATGTCCACTTGGGAGAGATGAGGATTCCAGTGCCACCACCCCGCTGGCTCGATGCTCTAGGGGTATGCGAGAACACGTAGTCAGACGAGGAGAGAGCAGTAGGAGTAGCAGTGTTATCTGTGGTGATCCATGTTTCCGTCAGCGCCAGGAAGTCTAGGGACTGGAGGGTAGCATAGGCTGAGATGAACTCAGCCTTGTTGGCCGCAGACCGGCAGTTCCAGAGGCTGCCGGAGACCTGGAACTCCACGTGGGTCGTGCGCGCTGGGACCACCAGGTTAGAGTGGCAGCGGCCACGCGGTGTGGAGCGTTTGTATGGCCTGTGCAGAGGAGAGAGAACAGGGATAGGCAGACACATAGTAGACAAGCTACAGAAGAGGCTACGCTAATGCAAATGAGATTGGAGTGACAAGTGGACTACACGTCTCGAATGTTCAGGAAGTTAAGCTTACGTTGCAAAAATGTTATTGACTAAAATGATACAGTACTGCTGGCTGGTGGAGTAGGCTAGCTAGCAGTGGCTGCGTTGTTGACTTTGAACGTGTAGCTGGCTAGGTAACCTTGTCATGATACAAAGCAACTTTGTAACTAGCTAGCTAACATAACACTAATCAAGACGTTCCTTGTAGTGTATTTAGTTTCAACAATGCTGCTCGTCGGTAATAGTTGGCTAGGTTAGGAAAAATGGCGTCGCGGGGGACGGAAATAGCTGGCTAGCTAACCTCGATGGCTGGCTAGCTAACAATTATCAATTAACAATTATCAAGCTATGACAAAGACAACTAGGTAGCTAGCTAGGTAACACTGCACTAGTCAAATCGTTCCGTTGTGAAGTATTAGTAACTACAGCGCTGCTAGTCGGTAACGGATGGCTAGCTGGCAGTGGGTTAATGATGACTAGGTGTGTTGAGTAAGTCTGGCGCCGCGTCGCGGCTGGCTAGCACACCTCGATAATACTCAAACTACACAATTATCTTAGATACAGAGACAGCACAGACAACTATGTAGCTGGCTAACTAACACTAACACCACACTAATCAAGTCGTTGTAATGTAATAGTTTCTGCGGTGCTGCTAGTCGGTAGAAGTTGGCTAGCTAACAGTGATGACTAGCTAGCTAGCAGCTAGCAGTGTTGACTACGTTAGGAGCACGAAGATAGCTAGCCTCGATAATTACTCAGTTACTCTAAACTACACAATTATCTTTGATACAAAGACGGCTATGTAGCTAGCTAAGAAGAATTGCTCAGATCAAACAAATCAAGCCGTTGTAATGTAGCGAAGTGGGATATTACCTGTGGAGCGAAGCGTGGTGCGACTGCTCGCTCCAAACCGGAAGCGTGTTTTGTTTTGGCTGTGTGCTTAGGGTCGTTGTCCTGCTGGAAGGTGAACCTTCGCCCCAGTCTGAGTTCCTGAGCGCTCTGGAGCAGGTTTTCATCAAGTATCTCTCTGTACTTTGCTCCGTTCATCTTTGTCTCGATTCTGACGAATCTCCCAGACCCTGCCCGTGAAAAACATCCCCACATGATGCTGCCACCACCATGCTTCACCGTAGGGATGGTGCCAGGTTTCCTCCAGACGTGAAGCTTAGCTTTTAGGCCAAAGAGTTCAATCTTGGTTTCATAAGACCAGAGAATCTTGTTTCTCATGGTCTGAGAGTCTTTAGGTGCCTTTTGGCAAACTCCAAGCGGGCTGTCATGTGCCTTTTTCTGAGAAGTGGCTTCTGTCTGGCCAATCTACCATAAAGGCCTGACTGGTGTTGTGCTACAGAGATGGTTGTCCTTCTGGAAGGTTCTACCATCTCTACAGAGGAACTCTAGAGCTCTGTCAGAGTGGCCATCGGGTTCTTGGTCACCTCCCTGACCAAGGCCCTTCTCCCTCGATTGCTCAGTTTGGCCGGGCGGCCATCTCTAGGAAGAGATGGCCGAGATGGTTCCAAACTTCTTCCATTTAAGAATGATGGAGGCCACTGTGTTCTTGGGGACCTTCAATGCTGCAGAAATATTTCGGTACCCTTCCCCAGATCTGTGCCTCGACACAATCCTGTCTCGGATCTCTAAGGACAATTCCTTCAGACTCATGGCTTGGTTTTTGCTCTGACATGCACTGTCAACTGTGGGACCTTATATAGACAGGTGTGTCCCTTTCCAATCAATTGAATTTAACACAGGTGGACGCCAATCAAGTTGTAGAAACATCTCAAGGATGATCAATGGAAACAGGATGCACCTGAGCTCAATTTCGAGTCTCATAGCAAAGGGTCTGAATATTTATGTAAATAAGGTATTTCTGTTTTTAGTTTTTAATACATTTGCAAAAATTTAACTTTTTCATCGTGGGGTATTGTGTGTAGATTGCAGAGGAAATTGTTTTATTTAATCCATATTAGAATAATGCTGTAACGTAACAAAATGTGGAAAAAGTCGAGTGGCCTGAATTCTTTCTGAATGCACTGTATTAGACTTTTTAAGAGAAGATATTAATCCTAATCAACCCATCCAATGTGAGTACATCTATTGTTGAAGTATAGTAGCTCAATAAAGCTACAGTACTCTAACAGTAGTCAAGCTGCTTATGCTGAAAATCCTTGTTAGTGCTCAGGTCAAATTAGCTTTTGAATATCCTTTTGAATTTCCTGACATAAGCACATTTTTCACTTTAAACATCATTTTTGTATTAATATAACTTACAAATGCCTCATGATCTTAGTTCAATCATTTTACCGCACCAGAACCCAAAATATGAGCTTGTTTTAATCTATTATTTGTAAAATATTAGATATCACGGATGGTCAGTCCTTGCAGTCATGCTCCGTCTATTCATTTGAGAGTGTTAACATTGCTCAATCCCTGTTCCTCAGCTGTTTACCAAATAAATCACGGGGGGCCGTTTTGGTTATGTTTGCTTCCCATATATCCCCTTAAACAGATAAAATACATAATATGTCCATGTCAGTAATAACTTTTGATTATAAAGGTCACCATTGACTTGAATGGAATGGGGGTCGATTGTAATGCTTGTTAAAACCGACCCTATCCTGTCAGTCTTGAAAAATAACTTTCTGTGTTAGCAAGAGACCACAAAATTGTCATGTGTGAGGGAAAATGATGAGGTAGCCGTGAGGTTACTTCCGCTTTACATGACTTTGAATGCCTCTGGACCAGGCATGCAGAACTAACAATTTTATTTTTATAATTTCTTTTAGAAAATAAAAGTTGAGAAGTGACCAGGATGAGGCCGCTGATGATCCTCTCTCCAGTCTCCATATGGAATCAACCATCATCTGTGATGTCATCACTATCAATCAATCAATGGTGGCAATGTTGTATGGTTGACCCACCGTTTGGTTGACATGTCATGTTGTGATCATCCAATAAACTATTGCAGTCAATGTATGAGAATTTATGAATAGATTTTTGTCCACAGTGCCGTCTTGAGCCTTTTCTCCCCACACTAGAGACTGCTTAATTATAATGAATTATATTGACACACACACACACACACACACACACACACCCATGTGCAATCTCAAATGGGAAAACCAAAGGTCCATAAGTTTGTGTAGATCGATAAATGTAATAATCATAACTCATGACCTATTTGAGGTAAAATCATGCAACTTTGTTAACATGATTAAAGATGTTAAGCGTCCAGGATCCAAACTACCTGGTATATAATTAAGCAATAAGGCCCAAGGGGGAGTGGTACACTCTTAGAAAAAAAGGGTTCCAAAAGGGTTCTTCGGCTGTTCCAATAGAATAACCCTTTTTGGTTACAAGTAGAACCCTTTTTTGTTCCAGTTAGAGCAAACGCTATTTCAAAAGGTTATCCATGTGGACAGCCAAAGAAGTCCTTTAGGTTCTAGACTACACTTTTTTTCTAATAGTGTATATTTAACTAATAAGTCCCGGGGGGGGGGGGGGTGTGGTATATGGCCAATACACCACGGCTAAGGGCTGTTCTTGGGCACGATGCAACGCAACATGCCTGGATACCGCCCTTAGCCATGATATATTGGCCATATAGCACAAACCCCTGAGGTGCCTTATTGCTATTATAAATTGGTTACGAACGTAATTAGAGCAGTACAAATAAATGTTTTGTCATACGCGTGGTATACGGTCTGATAGACCACGGCTGTGTGCCAATCAACCTTCAGGGCTCGAAGCCCCCCGAATATAATGACCTTATTGCTTAAATATACCACAGCTAAGGGCTGTTCTTATGCGTGAAGGGGAGTGCCTGGATACAGCCCTTAGCCGTGGTATATTGGTCATAGAACACAAACACCTGAGCTGCCTTACTGCTATTATAAACGGGTTTAAATAGAACAGTAATCAAGTATTTTTTAGCAACATACCCGTAGTATATTGTCTGATATACACACGCCCGAAATCCTGTTTCAGCCAATCAGCATCCATGACCCACACAACCGAGTTTATAATTCTTATTAATGCAGTGATTGTGGTGTCATCTGTTGAACAGTGTTGAACTATATTTAGCCCAAACAACTACCTCTTCCCCTACTGTATTTATTTATTTATTTATTTATTTTTCTCCTTTGCACCCCATTATTTCTATTTCTACTTTGCACTTCCTTCCACTACAAATCTACCATTCCAGTGTTTTACTTGCTATATTGTATTTACTTTGCCACCATGGACTTTTTTGCCTTTACCTCCCTTATCTCACCTCATTTGCTCAGATTGTATATAGACTTATTTTTCTACTGTATTATTGACTGTATGTTTGTTTTACTCCATGTGGAACTCTGTGTTGTTGTATGTGTCGAACTGCTTTGCTTTATCTTGGCCAGGTCGCAATTGTAAATGAGAACTTGTTCTCAACTTGCCTACCTGGTTAAATAAAGGTGAAATAAAAATAAATAAATAAAATAAATATACTGGACTGAATACACTGAGTATACCAAAAATTAGGAACACCTTTCTAATATTGAGTTACAGCCCCCCCCCCCCCCCCCCCTTTTGCCCTTAAAACAGCCTCAATTCGCCAGGGCATGGACTCTACAAGGTGTTTAAAGCATTCTAAAGGGATGCTGAACCATGTAGACTCCAAGGCTTCCCACATTTGTGTCAAGTTGGCTGGATGTCCTTTGGGTGGTTGACCGTTCTTGATACACACTAGAAAATGTTGAGCATGAAAAACCCAGCAGCGTTGCAGTTTTTGACACAAACCGATGTGTCTGGCACCTACTACCTTATCCCGTTCAAAGGCTCTTACACTGTATTTAGCAAAGTATGTGGACTGTCAACTGTAAGTGGTAGGCCACACAAGCTCACAGAACGGGACCGCCAAGTGCTGAAGTGTGTAGTGCGTAAAAATCAATCGTCCTCGGTTGCAACACTCACTACTGAGTTCCAAACTGCCTCTGGAAGCAACGTATGCACATTAACTGTTCATCTGGAGCTTCATGAAATGGGTTTCCATGGCCAAGCAGCCTCACACAAGCCTAAGATCACCATGCGGAATGCCAAGCGTCAGCTGGAGTGGTATAAAGCTCGCCACCATTGAACTCTGGAGCAGTGGAAATGCGTGCTCTGGAGTAATGAATCATGCTTCACCATCTGTCAATCGAGGGACTAATCTGGATTTGTTGGATGCCAGGATAACGCTACCTGCCTGAATGCATATTACCAACTGTAAAGTTTGGTGGAGGACGAATAATAGTCTGGGGCTGTTTTTCATGGTTCGAGCTAGGTCCCTTAATTCCAGTGAAGGGATATCTTAACGCTACAGCATGCAATGACATTCTAGACGATTCTGTACTTTTAGGCAACAGTTTGGGGAAGGCCCTTTCCTGTTTCAGCATGACAATGCCCCCGTGCACAAAGCGAGTTCCATACAGAAATGGTTTGTCAAAATAGGTGTGGAAGACCTTGACTGGCCTGCACAGAGCCCTGACCTCAACCCCATCAAACACCTTTGGGATGAATTGGAATGCCGACTGAGAGCCAGGCCTAATTGCCCAGCATCAGTGCCCTATCTCACTAACGCTATTGCGGCTGAATGGAAGAAAGTCCCCCCAGCAATGTTCCAACATCTAGTGGAAAGGCTTCCCAAAAGAGTTGAGAATGTTATAGCAGCAAAGGGGGGATCAACTCCATATTAATGCCCATGATTTTGGAATGAGATGTTCGACGAGCAGGTGTCCACACACTTTTGGTTATGTAGTTTAAATGTGTTGTCTTGCCATTTCATCCCCTGAATGGCACATATACACAATACGTGCTTCAATCTCAAGGTTTAAAAATCATTCTTTATCCTGTCTCCTCCCCTTCATCCACACTGATTGAAGTAGATGTAACAAGTGACATCAATAAGGGATCATAGCTTTCACCTGGATTCCCCTGGTCAGTCTATGTCATGGAAAGAGCAGGTGTCCTTCATGCTTTGTATACTCAGTGTAAACCTAACGTTACCCTTTGTATTGAATCCCTGAGATGGATTGGCAGACAGTCTGAAGCAGGTGTGGATAATACAGAGTGATGGTCATAACCAATGGCGCAGGCAAGAACTACATTATTCCCAATGAAGTTGGTTAATAACCTCCCCCCAACCCCCCCCCCCCCCCCCCCCCCCCCCACACACACACACACACACACACTCCCTATTCCCATCATTCCCATTATAATTTATTCTGTTGAGTTTAAAAAAAATATTTTTCTTTCCAAACAAATCAACATCCATCGCTGTATCATTCCATCTCAATTAGTTGTTGTTTTCCTTCTCGATTGGAGCAATAATAGAAATACATTAACAAAATGACACAGTGTTTGTTTTGATGATTTGATGTAATGTGAGTTGACACCAATATCGCCAATGTCTTATTTTTTGTCTGCACACAGTTTCTTAAAGCAGAGTAACATTGAATAGCATCACATTTATGACGGTTTTCCTTTGTCGTTCTAGAGATCGAACTTCAGCAATCAATACATTTTCCTCTGCATTATCATTACCACTCACAAAGATATTGTAACTGCTCATTATGATTTTAATAGAATGAAGGGGGAAAGATAAGTCTCTTTACAACCGGCGATATCAGCTCATCTGTCTTAGACAAAATACATCTGTCAAACAGCAGTAAAGTCCGTGTTAAAGGGGCAATCTGTGTTCTTACATATATTTTTTTACTTTTAAATTAATAATATATAGCCATTGATTTTTTAAGAATTTAACTTACAAATGCCTCATGTGTCACGTCCTGACCATAGAGAGCTCGTATTTTTCTATGGTAGAGTAGGTCAGGGCGTGACTGGGGGGTTTTGTCTAGTTACATTTTTCTATGTTGTGTTCTAGTTTTTTTTTCTATGTTGGGGTTTTTGTATGATTCCCAATTAGAGGCAGTTGGTCATCGTTGTCTGTAATTGGGGATCATATTTAAGTAGTTGTTTTTCCCACTTGTGTTTGTGGGAGATTATTTTGAGTTAGTGCATGTTGCACCTCTGTTGTCACGGTTTGTTGTTTTGTTTATTGTATGTCTTGCATAGTTTCACATATTAATAAAGATGTGGAACGATACGCATGCTGTGCCTTGGTCTCCTTCCTACGACGAGTGTGACATCATGAGCTTAGTTGAACTGTCTTACCCCATCAGAACCCAAAATATAAGCATGTTTTACTCCCTTGTTAGTAAACAATGGAATTCTAAACAAACTCTGTGTAGCTGCAAAACATGGTGAAAACTTTCATTTTGATTTCATGGTAATTCAGTCCTTGCATCCAAAGCTCTGTCTATGAATGTGAGAGTTACATTTCTCCAGCCCAATGTTGTTTACCAAAACAATGACAGGGTGTCAGATTTCTTATTGTTTGAATTACAGATTGCCACTTTAAGACTCCTTACAATTATTTGTATTTGTTACCGTCAAACTTCTCACAACATTTTGCGTTTCTCGTTCGTTTACAGTGCCTTCAGAAAGTATTCATACCCTTTGACTTATTCCACATTTTGTTTTGTTACAGCCTGAATTATTTTTTTTTTTTTTGTCTCACCCATTTGCACAATACCCCATAATGACAAAGTGATTAAGGGATACTCATCTACCAATCGGTGCCCTTATTGGCAAGGCATTGAATACCTTTTTGTGGTTGAACCTGTGTTTGAAGTTCACTGCTCGACTGATGGACGTTTCAGTCAATTATATTTGTGGGATACAGAGATGAGGTTCAGTAGTCATTCAATAAACACTATTATTGCACAGAGTGAGTCAATGCAACTTATTATGTGACTTGTTAAGCACATTTTTACTCCTGAACTAGTTTAGGCTTGCTATAACAAAGGAGATGAATACTTACTAAATTAAGACATTTCAGCTTTTCATTTTTTTTATTTATTTGTACAAATTTCGAAAACATAATTCCACTTTGACATTACGGGGTATTGTGTGTGGGCCAGTGACCCAAAAAAATCTAAATTTAATACATTTTAAATTCAAGCTGTAACACAACAAAACGTGTAAAAGTCAATGGGTGTGAATACTTTCTGAAGTCAATGTATTTCCTCTTTACAAAGTAACGAGGAAGGACAGCGGAGTCAATCACCTCCTTCAATCACCACCTTCCGTAGACACCTGAAACCCCACCTCTTTAAGGAATACCTGGGATAGGATATAGTGATCCTAACCCCCCCCCCCCCCCCCCCAAAGATATAGATGTACTATTGTAAAGTGGTTGTTCCACTGGATATCATAAGGTGAATGCACCAAAAGTCATTTTGTATTGCTTTGCTTATGGTGAGGAGTTTAGGAGGTAAAAGCTGTCTGCTGGTATGTCAGGGTTTTTCTACGCAAACAAAATATAATATCATGTGAAACATTTTGTATTCAATGTGTTGATTCCTCTGGTGGTAACCAGGAATGACATTTGAATGTTCCAAATCAGAACCAGTGATTAGGTTAGAATGTTCTCTCGGCGTTCTCTCAATTAATGCCAATGTGCATTGTATACTGTATGTATTTACCTGCACTTCTACCTGTGGCAATGTTTTAATGAGTGTTTTAAAACAAAGAAACAGCACCTGTTATCATATGGGTTGGTAGTGCCTCTGGAGGAAATCATTAATTGTTTAAAAGCACGCTGCAATTACTGATCAAAGGTAGTGCTGTAGAGGAACTTGCCAGCTTTTTTTGAGGTTTAGAAAACACCTACCCTCTTCATAGTTTCCCAGATAATCATCGTTTAATTTGGTCTTTAGTGAATTACAGGCAACATACTTTAGGATCCCTACTCATCATCTCCTCTGAGGCCCTCCCACTGAGCAAAAACTGATTGAATCAACATTGTTTCCACGTCATTTCAACCCGAAAAATGTATGTGATGACTTTGAATCAATGTGGAAAAGTAATTGGATTTGCAAAAAGTCATCAAAAAGTAATTTTGCTTTTTTTTCACCCAACTTTTAACCTAAATCCAATGACACGGTGAATATCATTATTTGTTGATTTCAGGTGGAATTCACATTAGTTGACCACTCAACCAAATGTAAATCCAGACTAGATGTTGAACTTACATCTGTGCCCCGTGGGCTGGCAATGGGCTCTGTGTACACTCTTAGAGAAAAAAAGAAGGGAAAACCCTTTGAAGAACTCCTTTGGTTTCCAGGGAGTGCCCTTTCCTCAGAGGAACCCTTTTTACTTAGAGTGTAGTTATTGCCATAGACAGACAGAGATGGTTGCTAGGTACTTGGGAGGTAGATTTAAATGATCACAGGAGCAGATGAGATAAGCCATGCACCCTCTTATTTCATAACTGTATTTGATGCATATACACTGAGTGTCCAAAACACCTTCCAAATATTGAGTTGCACACCCTTTTGCCCTCAGAACAGAGTTGCAGTTCTTGACACACTCAAACCGGTGTGCCTGGCTCCTTCTACCATACCTCGTTCAAAGGCACTTAAATCTTTTGTCTTGCTCATTCACCCTCTGAATGGCACTCATACAAAATCCATGTCTCAGTTATCTCAAGGCTTAAAAATCCTTCCTAACCTGTCTCCTCCCTTTCATCTACACTGATTGAAGTGGATTTAACAAGTGACATCAATAAGGGATCATAGATTTCACCTGGTCAGTCTATGTCATGGAAAGAGCAGGTGTTCCTAATGGTCTGTGTATATATAGTGATTTTTCGATTCATTGGGGGGGTTGAGGCAAAAAGCTGGATGTATGCAACAGATGATGAGGGATGTGTCATCATATGTAATCATCTCAACATTAGTCCATTTAGTCTGAATTCTGCCAAATGTTTGAAGTTCAAGGTTTAGAGTCCGTTTTATAGGTACTTGAACTGCTGATCTGTACTGTGGACCTGTACTCAACCACACAAACTTCTCAACAACAATAAAATGTTTCATCTAACCTTCAGCCAACATACTCAATGAGAGAATATGAAACTGTCTTCTAATCTAAACCTTGGCACTTTCTCTTATATACTGTAGTGTTTTCATATCAGATAATGAACACTAAATCTTTGGTACTGTTCAGTGTCCTTTGCTGACACATTATTGTTCCCGGTCTTTGTTACTGTAATAAAATACAGTGCATTCGAAAGTATTCAGATGCCTTGACTTTTTCCACATTTTGTTACTTTACAGCCATATTCTAAAATCAATGAAATTGTTATTTTTTCTGCATCAATCTACACACTGTACCCCATAATGACAACGCAAAAACAGGTATTTAGACATTTTTGAAAATGTATTAAATAAAAACTGAAACATTTACATAAGCATTCAGACCCTTTACTCAGTACTTTGTTGAAGCACAATTGGCAGCGATTACAGCCTGGAGTTTTCTTGTGTATGACGCTACAAGCTTGGCACACCAGTATTTGGGGAGTTTCTCCCATTCTTGTCTGCAGATCCTCTCAAACTCTGTCAGGTTGGAGGGGGAGCATCGCTGCACAGCTATATTCAGGTCTCTCCAGAGATGTTCAATCGGGTTCAAGTTTGGGCTCTGGCTGGGCTTCTCAAGGACATTCAGAGACTTGTCCCGAAGCCACTCCTGCGTTGTCTTGGCAGTGTGCTTAGGGTTGTTGTCCAGTTGGAAGGTGAATCATCGCCCCAGTCTGAGGTCCTGAGCGTTCAAGGATCTCTCTGTACTTTGCTCTGTTCATCTTTCCCTTGATCCTGACCAGTCTCCCAGCCGCTGAAAAATATCCCAACAACCTGATGCTGCTACCACCATGTTTCCCAGTAGGGATGTTGTCAGGTTTCCTCCAGACGTGATGCTTGGCATTCTCATGGTCTTAGAGTCCTTTAGGTGCCTTTTGGCAAACTCCAATCGGGCTGTCATGTGCTTTTTACTGAGGAGTGGCTTCCGTCTGGCCACTCTACCATAAAGGCATGATTGCTGGAGTGCTGCAGAGATGGTTGTTCTTCTGGAAGGTTCTCCCATCTCTACAGAGGAGCTCTGTCAGATGACCATTGGGTTCATGGTCACCTCCCTGACCAAGGCCCTTCTCCCCCAATTGCTCAGTTTGGCCGGGGGGCCAGCTCTAGGAAGAGTCTTGGTGGTTCCAAACTTCTTCCATGTAAGAATGATGGAGGCCACTGTATTCTTGGGGACCTTCAATGCTGCAGAACATGTGCCTCAACACAATCCTGTCCTGGAACTCTACGGACAATTCTTTCGACCTCATGGCTTGGTTTTTGCTCTGACATGCATTGTCAACTGTGGAACCTTATATAGACAGGTGTGTGCCTTTCCAATCATGTTCAATCAATTGAATATACCCCAGGTGGGCTCCAACCAAGTTGTAAAAACATCCCAAGGATGATCAATGGAAACACCATGCACCTGAGCTCAATTTTGAGTCTCATAGCAAAGGGTCTGAATACTTATGTAAAGAAGGTATTTCAGTTTTTTATACATTTGCAACAATTTCGGGGGGGAAAAAAAACGTTTTTCTCTTTGACATTATGGGTATTGTGTGTGGATTAATGAGGATTGTTATTTAATTTAATCCATTTTAGAATATGGATGTAATGTAACAACATGTGGAAAAAGGGAAGGGGTCTGAATACTTTCCGGATGCACTATATGTGCCATTGTCAGCTGAGTTTCAGTCACTAGCAATACAGAATCTCCTCTTTTATGAAGAATCATTCCGATATATTTTAGAATGTTGAGTATTCAGTACATTCTTTCCTTGTGCTAACAAAGGGCCACAGAGACACATTCAGGATCCTATTTTAATGTTCTACAATTTCTGTAATTCCATAAAACATTTTTGGAATGTAGTTGTATTGACACACAGCCTGCATCACCACCAGGGTCGTGTTCACTGGGCAGAAACGGAAGAAAACATTCTGAAACAGTTTGAAAGTGGGAGAGGCTACCTGGACTTTCTCAATGAAAACACTTGTTTTGCTACCTTTTGCTACAGTGTTTCCTAATGAACACGATCCTGGTGGGAAAAAGCAACCACCAAAGGTCAGTAGACTGCAGAATTGAGTGCAAATAAAGGTATCCATGTTACACCCAGCTGTTATTTACCTTGAATTTTAAACACGCACATGTAAAGCCCAGCTGCTATTCCAATCCATATGAACAGAGACACTAGAGCGCTGAGATTCTCCTTGTCTGTTAACTAGCCCTGCAATATACTACCAAACATTCACATTTACAGCTGCACCATTGAGAGCATCCTGACGGGTTGCATCACTGCCTGATAACACATTCATCTGTTGTATAAATAAACAAAATATCTGACATTGTATTCCCCTGTGAACTTTGCTGTGCTTTTAAATGGTTGAACGCACAGTGATAGACATTTGGGTGACACCTAAACCAAAAACCAGACACTGTTTCCAGTGGAATTTAGTTGTGCTTTTAGATGGATAAAGCATAGTGATAACACATTGAATATTCAACTATCTTTTTGAGAGGGTGAATATAGGTTGTAATAGAATTGATCAACGTCTTAACCAAATATTACCCAATTATCCACATTGAAATGATGTGGTGTGCCCAGTGGGTTCCAAATAAATGACATGGTAAATTTGTTATCACATAATGATAACTCAGTAAATACCATTAATGTAAAATTAAGCCCCATCTCTCTTTCTCTGACGGACAGATTTACTGTAGTGACAGATTCCCAAACAAGGAGAAGAGAGCAAGCCCCCACTACCCTGGTCTCCTCACTTCTACCTGAAAAACACAGCTAGACAGTGCAGTGAAAGTGAAGAGCGTTACAAAGGATTTCAATTTCAGTACAGTCTACACAGGTCTTTTTCTAAAGAGCATTGTGTGTAAAAACAAAATACGTTATTTTCAGTGCTTTCTTTTCAGTGTGTTACATTGTGTAGGTGTTTGACTGGCACAAAAGGATAAAGACGTGCATAGAAGACAAAATCACTGTAGCCCTTTTCTGCAGTCAATGACCAAAGCGCAGTCTTTGGCCTCATGGGTGGAGTGCTATTAATAATTTTTCGTAATTCCACTTTCATGTGCCTTAATAACAAACTTGTATGCCATCGGTAAATATGAATAAAATTGTTAAATTACGAGTCTTGTTGGTTAAGCCACAGAAAAAGACAGCAATCGTCCCACTAGCCATGATTGGCTGAGATAATGAGTGGGCTGGACATGCCGAGAGATGAGTTCGAATTGGTCTGCCATATAGAAGACTTCTGTCTATTTGAGCACATCAGTCTGTGTTGGTAATCATGTCGTACGCAGCTTTAAATTTGTTTTATTGTGTAGTGGAGTTGCATAAGTGTTGATCCACTTTCTGAAGGATAAAGTTTTGAAATCAGTGGAATTAGAGTATGATAGCTAAAGAGA
This sequence comes from Salmo salar, assembly GCF_965601325.2. NCBI lineage: Eukaryota > Metazoa > Chordata > Actinopteri > Salmoniformes > Salmonidae > Salmo > Salmo salar. Next base: position 58,936,125 of record NC_138302.1, on the reverse strand, counting down.
TGGAGAAAACACCTGTCTCTGGATTAAATCTTCAAACTAAGGGAAACTGTGGTATGGCATTTCTGACAGGGAGACGTGTCCATCATGCATGATGATGTACACTAGTAAGATAGTCTAGTGTTAGCTAGCTGCATTTTCAGATATTACATGTTTCTAATTTGGACAGAAAGTAATTTCATTTCAAGCTAAAGTGTACTGTTAGCTAGCTAGCTAACGTTAGCTGTCTGAATCCCTAGCTGACGTTATTATTCGGATCCCAGAGCCGTATTCATGCAGGGTAGTAACAACATGATTTGGCACTGTGTTCATTGTTGTTTAACTAGCTAACGTTAGCTGGCTGGCTCGTTAGCTAACTTTACGTGGTGTGTGTGATCTTAAACGTTGTTTACCTAGCTAGGTTAATTGTTTACCTAGCTAGCTAGCTACGTCTAAATCTGAAGTGTACTGTTAGCTAGCTAGCTAGCTAACGTTAGCTGGCTTGCTCCCTAGCTGACGTTATTATTCGTATCCCAGAGCCGTTTGCTTTTCTAGTTCATGCCTAATGTTAGCTAGCTAACATTAAACCTGGTTGGTTAGCTCCCGACACTGTGTTCATTGTTGTTTAACTAGCTAACATTAGCTGGCTGGCTCGTTAGCTAATGTTACGTGACATGTGTGAATTTACACTTTGTTTACCTAGCTAGGTTCATTGTTTACAAAGCTAGCTATCTATATGTCTTAAGCTAAAGTGTACTGTTAGCTAAATAGCTAATGTTAGCTGGCTGGCTCCCTAGCTGACATTATTATTGGTATCCCAGAGACGTTTGCTTTTCTAGTTAGAGCCTAATGTTAGCTAGCAAACATTGAACCTGGTTGTTTAGGTCCCAGCACTGTGGCATTGTTGGCACTGTTCATTGTCATTTAACTAGCTAACGTTAGCTAGCTGGAACGTTAGCTAACATTACATGACGTGTGTACAACACCTGTTGAATATGGCCAGTGTCAGTAAATGTCTGTTTTCATGTTATCCATAGGTAAACAAATCATCGGCCAGAGCGTAAAGTGTGTGCTCTGAGAGTGAAACGAGATGGGTGGAGCTAAAGCTTAAGAGGTTGTGAACGATGCGGAATGAGTGTAGTCAAAGAGAGCTCTTCACTAGATACCAAAACATTCAAAGGCCATTTTCATAAAAGTGAGTTTTCAAGTTGATCAACCTTCAAAGCAGAATTACTTTCCCGTTGTTCCTCAAATGCAGCGTATGACATACCATTTTGAAGCTCTGAATCTCTACTTTCATGAAATGTAAAATACACAATTTGCAACATAAGACCGAATACAGATGTTGGAGTTGTGTTGGGTCATTGTCCTGTTGAAAAACAAATGATAATCCCACTAAGCGCAAACCAGATGGGATGGCGTATCGCTGCAGAATGCTGTGGGAGCCATGCTGGTTAGTTGTGTCTTGAATTCTAAATAAATCAGTGTCACCAGCAAAGCACCCCCACACCATCATACCTCTTCCTCCATGCTTCACGGTGGAAACCACACATGCGGATGTCATCCATTCACCTACTCTGCGTCTCACGAGGACACGGCGGGTGGAACCAAAAATCTCAAATTTGGACTCATCAGACCGAAGGACAGATTTCTACCCGTCTAATGTCCATTGTTTGTGTTACTTGACCCAAGCAAGTCTCTTCTTATTGGTGTCCTTTAGTAGTAGTTTCTTTGCAGTATTTTGACCATGAAGGCCTGATTCACGCAGTGTCCTCTGAACAGTTGATGTTGAGATGTGTCTGTTACTTGAACTCTGTGAAGCATTTATTTGAGCTGCAATTTCTGAGGCTGGTAACTCTAATGAACTTATCCTCTGCAGCAAAGGTAACTCTGGGTCTTCCTTTCCTGAGGCGGTCCTCATGAGAGCCAGTTTTATCATAGCGCTTGATGGTTTCTGCGACTACACGTGAAAAAACTTTCAAAGTTCTTTCAATTTTACGGATTGACTGACCTTCAGTCATTTCTCTTTGCTTATTTGAGCTGTTCTTGCCATAATATGAACTTGGTCTTTTACCAAATAGGGCTATCTTCTGTATACTACCCCTACCTTGTCACAACACAACTGATTGGCATTAAGAAGGAAAACAATTCCACAAATTAACTTTTAACAAGGCACACCTGTTAATTGAAATGCATTCCAGGTGACTACCTCAGTAAGCTGGTTGAGAGAATGCCAAGAGTGTGCAAAGCTGTCATCAAGGCTAAGGGTGGCTACTTGAAGAATCTCAAATATAAAATATATTTCACTTTTTAAAAGGGTTACTACATGATTCCATATGTGCTATATCATGGTTTTGATGTCTTCACTATTATTCTACAATGTAGATGTCACGTCCTGGCCAGTATATAAGGTTAATTGTTTTGTAGTTTGGTCAGGGCGTGGCAGGGGGTATTTGTTTTATGTGGTTCGGGGTGGTGTGTTTGTGTAAAGGGTGTTTGATTTAGTAATTCCGGGTTTTGGTTTATGTTTAGTTAATTCTATGGTTAGTCTAGGTTGTGTGTTTCTATGTTTGGTTGATTGGGGTTGGGACTCTCAGTTGAAGGCAGGTGTTGTCTATCTGCCTTTGATTGAGAGTCCCATATATTAGGGTGTGTTTGTATGTGTGATTTGTGGGTGATTATTCTGTGTATAGCCTTGTGCCTTACCAGACTGTTTATTTGTCGAGTGTTCGTTTTTTGTTATTTTGTATGTTCATTTTTTAGATTAATTAAAAATCAAGATGAGCATTCACGTACCTGCTGCGTTTTGGTCCACATTTTCTGATGACGATTTCGCATTATCGTCAGAAGACGAAGACAGTTGTGACAGAATCACCCACCACCAAAGGACCAAGCAGCAGAGGAAGGAGCAGACGGAGTTCGAGTTGGACTGGCGGGAGAAGTGGACTTGGGAGGAAGTTCTGGACGGGGCCGGACCTTGGCACCAGGCTGGGGATTATCAACGCCCGCAGTGGGAAATTGAGGCAGCCAAGGCAGAGAGGCGGTGGTACGAGGCCAAGTACGCGCTGAAGGAGAAGCACGAGAGGCACCCCCAAGAAAATTTTGGGGGGGGGCACACGGGTAGTTTGGCTAGGCGTAAGAAGAGCCGGAAGCCAGCTACTCGTGGTTATATGGAGGAGCGTATGGGGTGGAGAGCGCTATGTTTCGCTGAGGAGCGCACTATCTCACCCATACGCACGCACAGTCCGGTGCGCGTTATTCCAGCCCCTCGCAGGTGCCGTGCTAGAGCGGGCATCCAGCCTGGTAGGAGGATGCCTGCGCAGCGCATCTGGTCGCCGGTACGCCTCCGAGGACCAGGCTACCCAACTCCCGCTCTACGCACGGCTACCATCAGGCCCCTGTACAGCCCAGTCTGCCCTGTACGAGCACCCCGCTCGTACAGGGCTACTAGTTCCATCCAGCCAAGGCGGGTTGTGCAGGAGGTAAGATTTAGACCGGCTGTGCGCCTCCATAGCCCTGGGTTTCCAGCTCCTGTCTCTCGTGCGGACCCGGAAGTGCGTCAACCCAGTCCGACTCGTCCTGTTCCCGCTCCCCGCACTAGCCTGGAGGTGCGTGTACATAATCTGGTAAGCCCAGTACCAGCACCACGCACCAGGCTACAAGTGCGTCAACCCAGCCTCGCCAGTCAACAGTCATCATCAGAGCTGCCCGCCAGTCAACAGTCATCGTCAGAGCTGCCCGCCAGTCAACAGTCATCGTCAGAGCTGCCCGCCAGTCAACAGTCATCGTCAGAGCTGCCCGCCAGTCAACAGTCATCGTCAGAGCTGCCCGCCAGTCAACAGTCATCGTCAGAGCTGCCCGCCAGTCAACAGTCATCGTCAGAGCTGCCCGCCAGTCAACAGTCATCGTCAGAGCTGCCCGCCAGTCAACAGTCATCGTCAGAGCTGCCCGCCAGTCAACAGTCATCGTCAGAGCTGCCCGCCAGTCAACAGTCATCGTCAGAGCTGCCCGCCAGTCAACAGTCGTCAGAGCTGCCCGCCAGTCAACAGTCGTCAGAGCTGCCCGCCAGTCAACAGTCGCCAGAGAGGTCAGACTGCGCTGAACTGCCGGAGTGGTCAGACTGCGCTGAACTGCCGGAGTGGCCAGACTGCGCTGAACTGCCGGAGTGGTCAGACTGCGCTGAACTGCCGGAGTGGCCAGACTGCGCTGAACTGCCGGAGTGGCCAGACTGCGCTGAACTGCCGGAGTGGCCAGACTGCGCTGAACTGCCGGAGTGGCCAGACTGCCCTGAACTGCCGGAGTGGCCAGACTGCCCTGAACTGCCGGAGTGGCCAGACTGCCCTGAACTGCCGGAGTGGCCAGACTGCCCTGAACTGCCGGAGTGGCCAGACTGCCCTGAACTGCCGGAGTGGCCAGACTGCCCTGAACTGCCGGAGTGGCCAGACTGCCCTGAACTGCCGGAGTGGCCAGACTGCCCTGAACTGCCGGAGTGGCCAGACTGCCCTGAACTGCCGGAGTGGCCAGACTGCCCTGAACTGCCGGAGTGGCCAGACTGCCCTGAACTGCCGGAGTGGCCAGACTGCCCTGAACTGCCGGAGTGGCCCGAGTGGCCAGACTGCCCAGACTGTCCCGAATTGCCAGACTGCCCAGACTGTCCCGAATTGCCAGACTGCCCAGACTGTCCCGAATTGCCAGACTGCCCAGACTGTCCCGAATTGCCAGACTGCCCAGACTGTCCCGAATTGCCAGACTGCCCAGACTGTCCCGAATTGCCAGACTGCCCCGACTGCCCCCCGGCGATGCCAGACTGGTCCGACTGCCCCTCGGCGATGTCAGAGTGGCCCGACAGCCTGGAACGGCCGGAGCCAGAGCCACCTCCAGAAATAGGTGGGTTGGGGAGGGGGGGTGTAGCACAGTGCCGTCGTTGACGGCAGCCACCCTCCCTTCCCTCCCTTTAGAAAAGGGGACTTTTTGTTGGTGTTGCTTGGGGTTATTTTTTGTTAAGGTGCTTCTGGGGTAGCACCTTTAAGGGGGGGGTACTGTCACGTCCTGGCCAGTATATAAGGTTAATTGTTTTGTAGTTTGGTCAGGGCGTGGCAGGGGGTATTTGTTTTATGTGGTTCGGGGTGGTGTGTTTGTGTAAAGGGTGTTTGATTTAGTAATTCCGGGTTTTGGTTTATGTTTAGTTAATTCTATGGTTAGTCTAGGTTGTGTGTTTCTATGTTTGGTTGATTGGGGTTGGGACTCTCAGTTGAAGGCAGGTGTTGTCTATCTGCCTTTGATTGAGAGTCCCATATATTAGGGTGTGTTTGTATGTGTGATTTGTGGGTGATTATTCTGTGTATAGCCTTGTGCCTTACCAGACTGTTTATTTGTCGAGTGTTCGTTTTTTGTTATTTTGTATGTTCATTTTTGAGATTAATTAAAAATCAAGATGAGCATTCACGTACCTGCTGCGTTTTGGTCCACATTTTCTGATGACAATTTCGCATTATCGTCAGAAGACGAAGACAACTGTGACAGTAGAAAATATATTAAAAAAAAAAAAAACAACCCTGGAATGAGTAGCTGTGTCCAACTTTTGACTGGTACTGTGTATACAAAATGTAATATTGGGATGCAAACTCAAAATTGAACACATTTCAACTCTATTTCTGACAAGGTACAAGCGTCTTCTATTTTTAAGCCCGTAACGATGTTTGTGAGGTGTATACTTTTGTTTCAAAGTATATTTGTTTAAGACTACCAATAATCCCTCTGTGTGACCCTGATTTAGCTCACTGCAGTAAAAGGTTAATTACATACACATTCAGAAGCTCTGTCATAGAATGCTGTAGTACAATTACCACTACGGACACATGAAGAATTCCCTCTTTGCGCTGAAATAGTTTTCTTATTCACTCATTTGACTGTCAGACAAATTTTTCGGCATTTCCCATTCCAGGTAAAACATACACTACATAACCAACAGTATGTGGACACCTGCTCACATCTCATTTCAAAATCAAGGGATTTAATATGGAGTTGGTCCCACCTTTGCTGCTATATACACTCTTCTGGGAAGGCTTTCCACTTTTGGAACATTGCTGCAGGGACACTGATTGCTGAGGTGGGGCACTGATGTTGTGCGATTAGGCCTGGCTCGCAGTCGGCGTTCCAATTCATCCCAAAGGTGTTTGATGGGGTTGAGGTCAGGGCTCTGTGCAGGCCAGTCAAGTTCTTACACCCCGGTCTTGACAAACCATTTCTGTATGGACCTCGCTTTGTGCACAATGTCATTGTCATGCTGAAAGAGGAAAGGGCCTTCCCCAAACTGTTGCCACAAAGTTGAAAGCACAGAATTGTCTAGAATGTCATTGTATGCTGTAGCGTTACGATTTCCCTTCACTGGAACTAAGGGGCCTAGCCCTATCCATGAAAAACATCCCCATTCCTCCTCCACCAAACTTTACAGTTGGCACTACTTTTTTCAGGCAGGTAGCTATCTCCGCGCATCGGCCAAACCATTGGACGGCCAGATGGTGAAACGTGATTCATCACTCCAGAGAACGTGTTTCCACTTGTCCAATGGCGGGAAGCTTCACATTACTCCAGCCGACACTTGGCATTGCGCACGGTGATCTTCGGCTTGTGTGAGGCTGCTCGGCTATGGAAACGCATTTCACGAAGCTCCCGACGAATAGTTCTTGTGCTGATGTTGCTACCAGAGGCAGTTTGGAACTCTGTAGTGACTTTTAGACAAACGATTTCTACGCGCTACACGCTTCAGCACTCGGCGATCAAATTCTGTGAGCTTGTGTGGCCTATCACTTCATGGCTGAGCCATTGTTGTTGCTTCTAGACGTTTCCACTTCACGATAACAGCACTTACAGTTGACCGGGCAGCTCTAGAAAGGCAGAAATTTTACGAACTGACTTGTTGGAAAGATGGCATCCTATGACGGTGCCACGTTTAAAGTCACTGAGCTCTCCAGTAAGGCCATTCTACTGCCAATGTTTGTCTATGGAGAATGCATGACTGGGTGCTCGATTTTTATACACCTGTCAGCAACGGATGTGGCTGAAATGGCTGAATCCACTATTTTGAAAGGGTGTCCACCTACTTTTGTGTATATATAGTGTACATCCTCAACATTATATCAGGGTTATATTCCCCACTCACCCTGGTGTTAGTCTCTTCCTTGGGTGTTACACTGTATATTAGAAATTCATGCAACATAATGGCATTTGACCCATGAGTTGCCTGTGGTTTTCATTAACATTCATCAAAGGGATTATTAACTATTGTATTATGTGGGTGATATAAAGTATGCATTAGCATACAGTTAAGCATCAGCGATATGATCTACCGTGAGCTGTATTTAGTTTGCTCTATAATCTAATGCTATTCCTCCATGTGCTCTTCCCTCTATCACTCTCTCGCTCTCTTTCTCACTCTCTCTTTCTCTCTCGCTCTCTTTCTCCACTCTCTCTCGCTCTCTTTCTCCACTCTCTCTCGCTCTCTCTCTCCACTGTCTCTCTCGCTCTCTCTCTCCACTGTCTCTCTCGCTCTCTCTCTCCACTGTCTCTCTCTCTCTCTCTCTCTCTCTCTCTCTCTCTCTCTCTCTCTCTCTCTCTCTCTCTCTCTCTCTCTCTCTCTCTCTCTCTCTCTCTTCTCTTCTCTTCTCTTCTTATACTGTTTCTTGTTCTGTATGCAGAGGAAAATAACTCAGGTGGAAAAGGAGCTCTGTCTGCTCACCAACTCGTCATTTATCAGAGTCTGTTCTGTTGGTTGGCTTTCTAGACACAACTAGGGTGACTCAGCAGCAGCAGTCTGGGCTGTTTCACTAGCAGGGGTTGGTTGGTGGGTGAGATCATGCCACCGCTCTGCGGAAGAGGCTAGGGGCACCTGGGGTCATCAGTACATTGAACAGCTGTTTGCGTGCATGCGGGCTCCGTCTTAGTATGCTATCATCCTGCCTGTCACCTCTGACCCCTAAACCCTGAACTGGCCCATGTAGCTACAGTAGAATGCTGATGAGTGCCAGATCTGAGCTAGGCTAACCCAGTGTAGAACTGTCATTAGGAGAAATACAAAATTATACAACCCCTATTGGTTGTTAGTGGAAAGGCCATCACTGATGATAACCGCTAACAAATGGCACCCTATTCCCTTTGTAGTGTATTGCTGTTGACAAGACCCCACAGGGATCCGGTCAAATGTAGTGCACTATGTAGGGAATAGCCTGATTCTGTTATAACAGTCATCAGTGTGTGTCAATGGTGAGTGTAGCTGGTGCATGGAAGTCAGACGCAGGAGAGCAGAGATGAGTGGACAAAGCACTTTACTGAGGCAATTAAATATATATACAGAACGCAACCGTGTCACAAAAATAAATGCCCAACAAACAAGGGCGGCAGTACAAAGTACAATAACAAAGTACAAAGTACCAGCTGCCACAAAGCACGGGTGGAAAACAACACCCGGCGCAAACCAGCCGGAAACGTACCAACCTGACAACAAACAATAACCCACACAGACATGGAGGGAACAGAGGGCTAAATACACATAGTAATGATGAAATGAAAAGCAGGTGTGCAGGAAAACAAGACAAAACAAATGGAAAATGAAAGGTGGAGCGGCGATGGCTAGAAGACTGGTGACGTTGACCGCCGAACGCCGCCCGAACAAGGAGAGGGACCGACTTCGGCAGAAGTCGTGACAGTGTGGGATGCAGTGGTGAGTCTGAGAGGACAGCTAATGATGATTATCTTCTCTGCTCTCTGGAAAGACATTTCTTTGGTTCATTTGCACTGAAAGACTAGAGGCCCATATCACACCCTGCGTGCACAACCCATGTGGAATTCATAGTCTCAGTCAGCGTTTGGAACTGCACATCTGCGGTCAAGAAGGCTGAGTTCGTCTCAGCCTATGTTGCCCTTCAGCCACTACACTTTTTGGCCCTGACTGAGATGTGGATTACCGCAGAGAACACTGCAACTCCAGCTGCTCTCTCGTCATCTGACTATGTGTTCTCTCAAAGTCCGAGAGCATCTGTTCTTTGCATTGGTGGCACAGACCTACTAATTTCTTCTCAGTGGAGATTTTCTCTTTTCCCTCTCTCCCAGCTGTCCATCTCCTCATTTGAATTCCATGGTGTCACTGTCACTTATCCACTCAAGCTTAACATTGTTGTCATCTATTGCCCACCAGGTGCCCTTGGAGAGATACTCAATGAGCTTGACACCTTGACAAGATCATATCCCAACAATGGCTCACCACTCATCGTATTGGCTGACGCCTGACTTCGATTCATTTCTTTCCACCTCTTTCTTTCCACTCCTTTCCTCTTTTGGCCTCACCCTTTCACAGTCCCCTCCAACTCACAAAGCAGGCAATGCGCTTGACCTCATCTTTACTTGAGGCTGTTCTCCTACTAATCTCACTGCAAACCCCATCCAGGTCTCTGAATCTACTTTGTTTCCTTTTCTCTTCCTCTCTCCTCAAATCTTACCCACTCAGCCCCAACCCAGATGGTCATGCTCCTTCGCAATTTTGTCTCTATCTCCCACTACTCTCCTCTTCTATCATCTCTCCCTTCTGCTAAATCCTTCTCCTTCCTGTCTCCAGTAGAACTCTTTTTGTTTCCACGTAGAACCCTTTTGGGTTCTATATAGAACCCTCTGTGGAAAGGGTGCTACATGGAACTCAAAAAGATTCTACCTGGAACCAAAAGCATTCTACTGGCAACCAAAAAGGGTTCTCCTATGGGGACAGCCGAAGAACCCTTTTGGAACCCTTTTTTCTAAGAGTGACCCCTCCTGTCTTAGCCTCCAGTATTTATGCTGCAGTAGTTTGTGTCGGGGGGCTAGGGTCAGTCTGTTATATCTGGAGTATTTCTTCTGTCTTATCCGGTGTCCTGTGTGAATTTAAGTATGCTCTCTCTAATTCTCTCTTTCTTTCTCTCTTTCTGTCTCTGTCTCAGAGGACCTAAGCCCTAGGACCATGCCTCAGGACTACCTGGCCTGATGACTCCTTGCTGTCCCCAGTCCACCTGGCCATGCTGCTGCTCCAGTTTCAACTGTTCTGCCTGTGGCTATGGGACCCTGACCTGTTCATCGGACATGCTACCTGTCCCAGACCTGCTGTTTTCAACTCTCTAGAGACAGCAGGAGTGGTAGAGATACTCTGAATGATCGGCTATGAAAAGCCAACTGTCATTTACTCATGAGGTGCTGACCTGTTGCACCCTCGACAACTACTGTGATTATTATTATTTGACCCTGCTGGTCATCTATGAACATTTGAACATCTTGGCCATGTTCTGTTATAATCTCCACCCATCACATCCAGAAGAGGCCTGGCCACCCCTTATAGCCTGGTTCTACTCTAGGTTTCTTCCTAGGTTCTGGCCTTTCTAGGGAGTTTTATCTAGCCACCATGCTTCTACACCTGCATTGCTTGCTGTTTGGGGTTTGAGGATGGGTTTCTGTACAGCACTTTGTGACATCAGCTGATGTAAGAAGGGCTTTCTAAATAAATGTGATTGATTCTACCTGAAACCAAAAAGGGTTCTTCAAAGGATCCTCCTATGGGGACAGCTGAAGAACCCTTTTAGGTTCCAGATAACACCTTTTTTTAAAGAGTCTACTCTTCTCTGTTTCCGCATCCTATGATTCTCACTATCCCCTTTCCTCTCGGCAAGCTCGGCCCTCCCTTCCCGCTACGTGGCTGAGTGACTCATTGAGAGCTCACAGAATAGGGCTGCGGGCAGCTGAGCGACAATGGAGGAAAACTAAACTTCCGGAGGACTTAGCATCCTTCCACTCCCTCGTCTCTAACTTATCTTCCTCTCTATCCGCTGCTAAAGCTGCTCCCTATCACTCTAAATTCCAAGATTCTACTCTAACCCGATGGACATTTTTTTCCACTTTCTCCTTCCACCTTAATCCTCCTCCCTCCTCCCTTTCTGCGTATAACTTTGCCAACCACTTTGAAAAGAATGTTGATGATATCCGCTCCTCCATCACTCAGCCTATTGAGTTCACTGGTTCTGCTCTCACGGAACTACCCTACACCTTGATCTCTTTCTCCTTTCTCTCTCCAGATGAAATCCTGCAACTAGTGATGTCCAGGTGCTCAACAACCTTCCCACTTGACCAAATCCCCTCCTCCCTTCTCCAGACCATCTCTGTAGACCTCCCATTCTTCACTTTCCTCATCAACTCTTCCCTGACTACTGGCTGCATCCCCTCTCACTTCAAGATGGCCAGAGTCACTCCCCTCCTCAAGAAACCAACACTCAACCCCTCTGACGTAAAAACTACAGACCGGGATACCTTCTTTATTTTCTTTCAAAAACACTTGAGCGTGCTGTCTATGACTAACTCTCTTATCGCTCTCAGAACATTTTATTGACCCTAACCAGTCAGGCTTCAAGACGGCTCACTCAACTGAGACCACTCTCCTCTGTGTCGCGGAGGCTCTCAACAAGCTCCCCAAAAGCTTGAAAACCCAATTAGATTTTTTCCCAAAGTTGAGAAAAAACTAAAACTATACTAAAACTATAATTTTTTACTCCAAAACAAACTAAAATAAAAACATCATGAATTATGTTTAGTTTTATTTTTTTTCTAAACTTTGGGAAACAATCTAATTGGGTTTTCAAGCTTTTGGGGAGTTTTCTGAATCTGTCAGGCAAATGCAGCCAGGAGATAGCGATGTTTAAAATAAGCCTAGCTTGTGCATCACTATTACTAGCTATCACTAACTAACTGGGAAAAATATCAGCTATGTAGCAAACTTGATTCTTCTTAAATGTACTACTAAAGTTAAAAAGCATTGGATTGGTGTAAACATGGGACATGAGAGAAACATGAGTTTCTTTCCAAAAAATGTTTTGTCTCGGAGCTATTCCTTTTAAATTCAAGTCACATTGAGATTGACATTATCATTTAAACGTTATATAACATATGACCTGACCCATGACCTTGTGCCCCTCAGTTGCAAGAAGTGACATCCCAAAAAACACCCCCCCACAAAAGAAAACCCTGAATACAAATGAAAAAAATAATATAAAAACACAAAACTAAAATAGCCTTGTGACACTCAACTATTGTTCTACTTCTGACAGCCAGGGCAGGCCTGCCCGTTCCAAGACCTCTACGGTTGACAACTCCACAGTGTCCCTCTCCCAGAGCACAAAGAACCTTGGCGTGACCCTGGACAACATCCTCTCATTCTCTGCAAACATCAGAGCAGTAACTCCCTCCTGCAGGTTCATGCTCTACAACATTCGTAAAGTACAACCCTTCCTCACACAGGAAGAGGCACAGGTCCAAATCCAGGCACTTGTTATCACCTGTCTAGACTACTGCAACTCTCTGTTGGCTGGGTTCCCTGATTGTGCCATCAAACCCCTGCAACTTATCCAGAATGCTGCAAGCTGCCTAGTGTTCAACCTTCCTAAGTTCTCTCATGTCACCCTGCTCCTTCCAGTCAAAGCTCGCATCCACAACATGACCATGGTGCTTGCCTACGGAGCAGCAATTAGAACTGCCCATCCCTACCTTCAGGCAGTGCTCAAACCCTACACCCCAACCCAAGCACTCCATTCTGCCACCTCTGGTCTCTTGCCCCTCTCACCCTTCTCAGCTCCCATTCAGCCTGGTTCAAGGCCTGTCCTGGCACCCCAATGGTGGAACAAGATCCCCCCCACACACAAACACACAAAATAAGTTATTTTCCTACTAGTGCTGACTTTTCGGATAACTACTTTATTGAAGGAAAATGTACTTGCTATGACTCTGATATGTGGTTGTCTCACCAAGCTATCTTAAGATGATTCCACCAATTGTAAGCTGCTCTAAATATAAGCTAAATTACTCAAATGTGAATGTAACTCATGAGAGAAAATATCTGAATTTCTAATGTCTTTGGATAAGAGGATGTTTAGTTCCTCTTAAGTTAAAACAATTGGTGACAAGCTGGTATTTTCCCAAGAGAATGATCGATGTACAGTCAGGTCCATAATTATTGGCACCCTTAAAAATCACGTACACTCAGGACCATAATTATTGGCACCCATGGAAATAAAACTCTTTGGCCACACACACCAGTGATGGGTTTGGCGTCAAAAAGAAGAATCACATGCAGGAAAGGACATCTCAGTCTCCAGACATGAACCCTATTGAAACATGTGGCTTGAATTAAAGAGGGTAGTCAATAAGTGTAGACCTTAGGATATCAAGGATATGGAAGAATTCTCTGTATAGGAATGGTCTAAGATCCCTACCGATGTGTTCTCCAATCTCATAAAACATTTTAGAAAAAGGCTCAGTGCCATTTTCCTAACAAGGTGAGGTATTTAATTCTTAGGGTTAGGTGTCCCACTAGCGGGACAACATCCGGTGAAACTGGAGGGCACGCAATTCAAATAAATAAATAATCTACTCATTCAACATGCAGAGAAAGGAATCCGAAAATCTACCCCTAAACTTTGTTTCAACAAGTCAAAATACATTTCTATGTACTCCTCAGATACTATAATATTTCTTACGGAAAGAAGTATGTTCAGAAGGAAACCGATTTTATCAGGTGTGTCTTGTCTTCATCGCTCGCACAAACACAAATTCCAAGACTGTGTCCCTGTACTAAAACTGATATTTCTTATTAGTTTTGGAAGTTACCAGCTTGAAACCTTGAACATAGACTCCTGACACCCTGTGGAAGCGATAGGAATTGCATCCTGGGAGCTAGAATTCAGTATGCCCCTATACTTTCCATTGTAAAAGCATGGTCTCTCAAATTTTTTTATTCTGGTTGGTTTTTCTCTGGATTTTCTCCTACCATGTCTATTGTGCTATAGTCTCCTACATTATTTGAACATTTCTACAAACTTCAAAGTGTTTTCTTTCCAATGGTACCAATTACAGTTGAAGCTTACATACACCTCAGTTTACATACACCTCAGCCAAATACATTTAAACTCAGTTGTTCACAATTCCTGACATTTAATCCCAGTAAAAATGCATTGTCTAAGGTCAGTTAGGATCACCACTTTATTTTAAGAATGTGAAATGTCACAATAATAGTAGAGAGAATGATTTATTTCAGCTTTTATTTCTTTCATCACATTCCCAGTGGGTCAGAAATTTACGTACACTACATTAGTATTTGGTAGCATTGCCTTTAAATTGTTTAACTTGGGTGAAACGTTTCGGCTTGCCTTCCACAAGCTTCCCACAATAAGTTGGGTGAATTTTGGCCCATTCCTCCTGACAGAGCTGGTGTAACTGAATCAGGTTTGTAGGCCTCCTTGCTCGCACAAGCTTTTTCAGTTCTGCCCACAAATTTTCTATAGGCTTGAGGTCAGGGCTTTGTGATGGCTGCTCCAATACCTTGACTTTGTTGTCCTTAAGCCATTTTCCCACAACTTTGTAAGTATGCTTGGGGTCATTGTCCATTTGGAAGACCCATTTGTGACCAAGCTTTAACTTCCTGACTGATGTCTTGAGATGTTGCTTCAATATATGCACATTATTTGCCTGCCTCATAATGCCATCTATTTTGTGAAGTGCACCAGTCCGTCCTGCAGCAAAGCACCCCCACAACGTGGTGCTACCACCCCCGTGCTTCGCAGTTGGGATGGCTTGTAAGCCTCCCCCTTTTCCCTCCAAACATAATGATGGTCATTATGGTCAAACAGTTCTATTTTTGTTTCATCAGACCAGAGGACATTTCTCCAAAAAGTACGATCTTTGTCCCCATGTGCAGTTGCAAACTGTAGTCTGGCTTTTTAATGGCGGTTTTGCTGAGCGGCCTTTCAGGTAATGTCGATATTGGACTCGTTTTACTGTTTGTACAGATGAACGTGGTACCTTCAGGCATTTGGAAATTGCTCCAAAGGATGAACCAGAGTTCTTGGCTGATTTCTTTAGATTTTCCCATGATGTCAAGCGAGTTTGAAGGTAGGCCTTGAAATACCTCCAATTGACTCAAATGATGTCAATTAGCCTATCAGAAGCTTTTAAAGTCATGACATCATTTTCTAAAATTTTTCAAGCTGTTTAAAGGCACAGTCAACTTAGCATATGTAAACTTCTGACCCACTGGAATTGTGATACAGTGAATTATAAGTGAAATAATCTGTCTGTAAACAATTGTTGGAAAAATGACTTGCGTCATGCACAAGGTAGATGTCCTAACCGACTTGCCAAAACTATAGTTTGTTAACAAGAAATTTGTGGAGTGGTTGAAAATGAGTTTTAATGACTCCACCCTAAGTGTATGCAAACTTCTGACTTCAACTGTATATGCATATCCTGGCTTCAGGACCTGAGCAACAGGCAGTTTACTTTGGGCACATCAGTCAGGTGAAAATTGAGAAAAAAAGGGCCTAGCCCTAAGAAGACAGTGGTGCCAAAACAATTTGGGGAAAAAAGTTATTTCTTAAACAAAATCTCTTTCTCTGAGCAATTGTCTTAGTATAAAATACTATAATTTTCAAAAAATGTAGCATACAATATAGCTCAGTATGTGTATTTTATAGTCATTTTTGCTCATCTTTATGAAGGGTACCAATAATTTTGAATCCGACTCTCAATGTAAGCCATTTATGAGATGGCTTCTCGGTGAATGAGATGAGCTAGATATTTAGTATGCAAAATCCTGCTGATTAAATACCTGAATCCAAAGTTAGGCATGGATTATTTTATAGAGGCGTTCCCATTAATGTCCATAAAAAACATTTATCTCATGTTGTATTATACAGCATATTTTATGGCTGACCACATCTCAACAAATTATTGAAATTACCTGTATGCTGCACACGCGCGCACACACACACATGTTTTATAAATTAACTTAATCTTAATTCAGCCTAAAAATAACGTTGCATTTGAAAGAGAGAAGAGGAGAATTTTCAATAATTAGGACCTTTTAATAAAGAAATATGGCACCCTATTCCCTATATAGTGCACTACTTTTGACCATGGCCTATAGGGTTCTGGTCACAAGGAGTGCACTATGTATGGAATAGGGTAACATTTGGGACATTTCTAATTTCAGATGCTGAGGTGGTAAGATAATGCAGGTTTTTGGATCAATGAAGAGCGGTCAGTCCCTCCTGTAGGTCAGAGGAAGTGAACACAGAGCACTTTAACAGACCTAGCCACCATTAGCGGGCATGCTTAAGGTCAAAGTCATTAGCTAGCTGACCATTAGGATACTGCTACATACTCTATGATGCATGCAGTACTTCATAGAGATGAGATACTGCTTGGAGCCCTAGGTATCTCCCTTCAGATCCTTTTCACACACAAGAGATAAGAGCCTAATTATAATAGTATAGCAGCAGGCTATGTCTTATCACTGTCTATACGTGTGGACAAACCGAATGAGTTCTTCAGAGCCACCGCAATCAAACTGAATACTTCCAGTTCAAATATAATTTGTGAGAATACAAACAAATGTAAGAATGTGTTAAGTTTACACTAATACCAAAGACAAAATCTATTGAAATGGACCTCTATATTTCCCTTTTGTATGATGGTACACTCACAGAAAAGAGGTTACGGTTAGTGTACAGTATTATTCCCTGGGGTACAAAAATACACATAATGTACCTTCAGAGCTACATGTAGTAATATTTTTTTAAACATAAAGGTAGAATCATCACACACTCTCCAAAAAAGGGGAACGATAAAGGTTTCCCAGGGTGGATGCGTGGATTACTGGGGGCGTGGGGTTCAGTTAATTATTTTGGCCACCCGTGAGTGGAAGTGTGCTACCAGTTTAAGTGGTCTATGGTTATGTTAATTAAAGTTCGAGCATGTCTGATGCCAGTTCTGAAGTCTTCATAAAGGCTTAAATTAAATTGAAACTATTAAGGATTTAAAACTACCTTGTCACGTTGGGTCGGGAAAGAGTCACAGGAAAGCGTAATAGGGTTTTTTATTTCCCAAATTACAGGATGCCATATAAAGGCACGGGGACGAAGACCAAACAAACACATATACAAAACACAGGGTAGAAACCCAAACAAAAGAGAGAGGAGTACCTCGAATAAATACACAATCGCACAATGATCATCACACGGGACAAGACCCGTAATCATCTGCACAATATACGTGGCACGAAAGCCCAAACAACATCTCACAGGTACTCACACGAACCAACGGACATTGTAACAATAATCGTCAGGACAACGGTGAACAAAGGCCACACTTATGCAATTACTAATCAAATGGGAATAAGGACCAGGTGTGCATTCAGTGCACACAATCTACGCGCTCGTTCCTGTCATGTAGTGAACCTGAGCTCTGAAGCAACAGGGATTACCATTAGTTAACGTAACATATATTGAATACATCGATCAAATCCATACATCAGAAGTTAGAAAACATCAGAAATTAGAAGTCAGATCTATTAGACCATGGTAGTCGTTTAATTTTTCTTTTCAACACATTTCTCTGGAAACCAAGCAGAAAATGATGTGCGCTAAAGATAGCATTGTAGCCAGACAAATACATTAGAAGATACTGTAATTTTCAACCTGATCAGAAACACTATGCTCACAACCTGTATCTCCTAAATGGTGCCGCTGGTGTATTTTGTTTGAATTTTGGAACATATTGTGCAATAGGCTAAGGTTTTTACCAGGCGCACGACCATCCATTTATCCCTTTTGGGAATCACAACACAACAGATATATAACTTTGATGCACTCAAGAAATGTATACTGCAAACTTTCCTTCCACTTTTTAGATAAGAAAATATTGGCCTACCTTTCTGTTGTGTCAACCATTCCATGTGTCCACCTTTTTGTCTTTACAGACTTTCACAAGTGTATTCCATGATATGGGGTCCAATGGGCAACACTGCAGCTGTTGACTGCCAGTGATCATCATTCATCACATATATCTTTTTTTTTACAATGATGTCATGACATTGTACACAATTGTGCACAATTTTCAGGGACAAGTTTAGGCTCTTGATTGCTACTTTCAGAATTACTGTCTCCTCCTGTACTCCCTGTTAACCCACAACTGCGTGGCCAAGCACAACTCCACACCGTCATTAAGTTTGCTGACGACATAACAGTGGTAGGCCTGATCACCGACAACTATGAGACAGCCTATAGGGAGGAGGTCAGAGACCTGGCAATGTGGTACCAGGACAACAACCTCTCCCTCAATGTGAGAATGACAAAGGAGCTGATCGTGGACTATAGGAAAAGGAGGGCTGAACAGTCCCCCATTAACATCGACAGGGCTGAAGTGGAGCGGGTCTAGAGTTTCAAGTTCCTTGGTGTCCACATCACCAACAAACTATCATGGTCCAAATACACCAAGACAGTTCTGAAGAGGGCACGACAACACCTTTTCCCCCTCAGGAGACTGAAACGATTTGGCATGGGTCCCCAGATCCTCAAAAAGTTCTACAGCTGCACCATCGAGAGCATCCTGACCGGTTACATCACCGCCTGATATGGCAAGTTCTCGGCATCTGACCGTGAAGCGCTACAGAGGGTAGTGCGTATGGCCCAGTACATCACTGGGGCCAAGCTTCCTGACATCCAAGACCTATGTACTAGGCGGTGTCAGAGAGAGGCCCAAAAAATTGTCAAAGACTCCAGTCGCCCAAGTCATAGACTGTTTTCTCAGCTACTGCACTGCAAGTCATACCGCACACTGCTGCTACTCGCTGTTAATTATCTATGAATAGTCACTTTACAGTTCACTTTTTATTTTTATTTTTTCCTTGCGTTTATTTAATAAATATCTTCTTAACTCTATTTCCTGAACTGCATTGTTGGTTAAGGGATTGTAAGTAATCGTTTCACCGTAAGGTCTACAACTGCTGTATTCGGCACATTTGAGAAGTAACATTTGATTTGATTTGATTTAAAAGTATACAAAACCTCAGTTCAATCTCTTTAAATAACAACATGTGACAATAAATAGCTGTGATTAATGTTGTAGCATCTAACACTGAGTGATCTTGACAAGGTGAATGGATCTCTTGGCATAATGGTTAAGGTCTTGGCTTGACGATCTCTGGACCCAGTTGTGGTGACCCCTGAATTTGCACTATTGGTGTCAGAAGTGGGATGGTGGACAGACATATACATCTGAGGATCTTGATATCGAGAAGAGGTATATTTTTAAAATTGTATAGGAACAAATGGCTTAGTCATTGTGGTGGTACCCTGAAAATGCTAATGTTTACCTTTTCTAAAGGTTGGTTACTACTAGGGAACCACTACTGTAACAAGCGTTTGTACCCCTTTAAGTACAATTCCGTACCTTTTTCTGAGAGTGTATCACACACCTGGTTTAACCACAATCCCTGGAGAAAGGCATTACACTTCTGTTAAATGGGAAATCCTCACAAACACCACTAATGATACAGTAATAACAATGATATTTTAAAGTTACATAGAGACATCATTACATAATAATGCTGGTAATATAGTATCTTTGCCTGACAATAGCCCTCCTCCTCATCTCTGTTGTTTGGACAGGTTGTAGCCTACTTGGCATATTTGGATCAAATGTCATCCTATCTCTGGACAGTTCTTTCGCATCAGCCTGGGGCACAACAATACACAACACAGGAGGTATTTATGATGGGTAATCAACAGGTGGTCTCCTTAACCAAACAAAACAGACAAGCAACAAACCAGAACATGGAATCAGTCATTTATTTAGGATGCTATTCAGGCTGTTTTATTTGACAGGGACAATGTGCAACAAATATCGCACCAGATTTTAGTTAAATTGCTCATTCTCATCTGCATATGCCTATAACATTCCCCTGAGGGAAACATGGTGCCCTAAAAATGCAAATACATTTTTTTACTACTTTCTCATTTATATGATAGTGTGGTACTCAATTAAATAACTTATGCTGTGGTTATTTTGTAGAGAAAAGTGTTTTTTGATCCGGTATAATTGAGAGTTATTACAGTCAAGTTTCAGTGATTAGGTTATTTCTAGAAACCATGACCTGTTCTAATGAATCCCACAAAGCATCAAAGAGACTGAGCTGCTGCAGGGTGTGTGTGTGTGTGTGTTCCTCCATGCTGTTTTGTAAGGCTCATTAAATGAATTTAACCCCAGCTTCTTCAGCTTGATAACATTATCGCCAGGATGACTCCAGTAAAGGGCTTCTAATTAGCTAGCACCTTAATAACACACAGCAAGTCAAGTCAAACCAAACCTGGCACCACAACCTCTATCACAGAACAACGAATCTTATTAGCATAGTGTAGCAACCTTAACCCAACACAGCATCCTCATCAAGCTGTATGTAACTCTTGGCGTTACTTTTTTTAATTTTCCTTTTCTTGTAAATATTGTTTCTTTTTTAACCCCTTTTTCGTGGCATCCAATTGGTAGTTACAGTCTTGTCCCATCGCTGAAACTCCGATATGGACTTGGGAGAGGCAAAGGTCGAGAGCCATGCGTCTTCCAAAACAGAACCCTGCCAAGCCGCACTGCTTCTTGACACACTGCTCGCTTAACCCTGAAGCCAGCCACACCAACGTGTCTGAAGAAACACTGTACAACTGGCGACCGTGTCAGTGTGCATGAGCCCGGCCCACCACAGGAGTCACTAGAGTGAGATAGGACAAGGACATCCTGGCCGGCCAAATCCTCCCCTAACGGCACTGGGCCAATTGTGCACCGCCTCATGGGTCACAGCCCGGGATTGAACCTGGGTCTGTAGTGACACCTCAAGCACTGCAATGCAGTGCCTTAGACCGCTGCACCACACGGCAGGCCCTTAAGATGTTGGTTTGATAGTCGATGGACCAGGGTTCGAGTCCTGTTCGGGGCTACCCTCTGAATTCTCTACATTGATGTCAGAAGTAGGATGGCGTCCGTGAGCCCATCATAGAGGCTTGTACACATGAGGGACTTGGTGTTCAGAAGCGTAGGGACACGCTCTCCCAAAGGAAGGCGGCAGTATAGCTAACTTTAACCCAAAACTTAGCAACCTCATCAAGAGGTTTGGACCTCTTGGCATTATGGTTAAGGTGTTGGCTTGACAGCCACGGGACACAGGTTTGAGTCCTGGTCAGAGCTACCCCTGAATTCGCTACAATACCTTAATAATAACATACAGCAAGTCAAGTCAACCACAGAGAAATGAAGATCTGATACAACAACCTCACTGAGAACAACTTGTCCTACTAATATCATTTAAGAATGTAAAGTAAGTCAACCGCCAACAAACACACAGCAAGTCAACCACAGGGAAACCAAGGAGCTACAGTATGTCAAATGGAAGACCCTTGTTGACAGAACAACCTATACCAACCTCTGTTGTTACCAAGGTTGCAGTCAGAGAAATAGTACTTTTAGGTCACAGGTCATATATGCACCAGGCAACAACCAATCAGTAGTTCTGTTGTATCCACTGTGTACTCAACCACTGTCATGAGACTAATACGTCTCCATACCTTTCTGAGGATGTTGAACAGCTCCCATCTCACCACAACATAACTCTCCCTCGACTTGATTAGAATTCTCTCACAGACTGATTCATTTTAGTGATTCAGACATTCAGTTGAACTAATCTAATGAAATAGTGTTCCAATATGCCTCTACAGTTCAACAGGTAGTTTGTACAGATGTGGGATCTTGTAAAACGTGCAGTGTATTTGACGTCTAAAAAGGCTTCTGAAGTTTGTATTTTCCATTTAGAAATTTCAGATTAGATTTTTCCTTACGAAAAATGTATCAACCCCTACAAAAATGTCCTTTACTTATAATCCCCATAATAATAATAATTTCCTGTTGCTGCAGGATTATTTTCCTTCTGTAGCAAACTGGCTCAAATGGAAGATCCTATATCTGTACATGTCTTGCTTTCTTTTGGACTCAAAGATGTCTTCCTAACACTGTGGTGAGGGCCAATGTCTTTGCCAAGAAGAATATATTTAATTATTTATGGTTTCGTGGGGTTTATAGCCACATTATTGGAGATTTGCACATTCCCAAGTGCACCTCCTTCACAACATCTGGACCTAAATGTGTTTATCAATTGGACTGAATAAAGACAAACTCTACAATCTATTAAACAATAAAACTGGGGTTCACAGCATGCAATCAATGTTAGGTATCTCATCTTGTTTGTCTGCCTGCCTAAAAGCCTATTATAACGCCATTAGCATCATTACAAAGAGCTATAACTTTAACAAGAATAAATGTGAGAGGCAACATTTTTGACATTCAATTCTACGTTCTATTTTACAGGACTAGAAATAATGATCAGCTCCTCCATAAATGGGAACGAGAACAAGGACTGCTGGTGTGTGTGTGTGTGTGTGTGTGGTGTGTGTGTGTGTGTGTGTGTGTGTGTGTGTGTGTGTGTGTGTGTGTGTGTGTGTGTGTGTGTGTGTGTGCGTGCTTCCGTGCATGCAGGCACATACACGTGTGTTTTCCTATATTTCCTATGTTAGCCTATAGGCCTATATGAAGTTTACCAAGGGCAAATGAAAACTTCATGGCTTGCTGCTTTCAAGTGATGTTGACCTTTTCTAAAAACATGATTTTTTCTTGGCTTGATTTTTTGTTCTTTAACCACAAACGTTATCAAATTTTGCTCAGCTCCGCTCGTTCCTGTGGCCAAGTGCACTTAAAGGGTTTAGACCATTAGCAGCGAGTGACAGCATCCTAATGAGGACAGATGGTACAGCATCAGAAACTTTTAGAACATTATTACTATGTGCAGCAATTTAGAATTAAATTCCGTCTTGGCTCGCTCCATTGACAACCTCAATTATCAAGAAACCGTTTTCTCCACAGTAGTTCCAATATTTTTACTGCACTGCGAGCATTCACGGTTTCAAAGACAAAGAGTGAGTCAACAACTGAGACTTCAAAAGATACATTGGGATTTTGGCAATAAAGCCCTTCATCTACTTCCCCAGACGAACATGAACTCATGGATACCATTTGTATGACTCTGCATCCAGTATGTAGGAATTTAGAGGTAGTTTTGAAGGCCAATGTTAACTAGCATAAGCGCAATGACAGGAAGTCTACGGTATCTACTAGCATGCTAGCAGCTACTATAGACTTCCAATCATTTGCTGACGCTAGTTAGCAATTGTGCTAACTATAGTTAGCAACTTCCTTCAAACAGCACGCAGAGACATAAAAATGGTATCCACAAGTTAATCTGACTCTGTGGAAGTATCCCTTGAAACAAATAACCAAGCAAATATGACATTGGGAGATATAGAAGACTTTGAATTGTCTTTACAGCTGTTTTGTACACTCTCAGAAAAAAGGTTATGGATACATTGTTCCCTCGGGTACAAAAATATCAAAACACGCATAATGTAGGCTACCTTCAGTGGTACACATAATTGGCTATATCGTACGGTACTGGTTGGTACCTTTAGGGTAGGCCTACATGTGTGGATAATCTAGTATAATGGTAGATTTTTGAACCCAATATTTTGATATAAAGGTACAAAGGCATGTCTTAGTGAGGCTGTGGCTTTCAGTTATTTTTGACCACCCATGAAGGTTGTCACTAGTTACCACAGTCACAAAGTCATAATTATGGCTAAGCCCTGTCTATTTCTACAATTTCTCCTCTTAAAATCTGATTTTAAACCTAACCTTAACTCTAACCTTAACCACACTGCTAACCTCATGCCTAACCCTCACCTTAAATTAAGACCAAATAGAAACAACAAAAAAATCTGGAATTTCTACGATATATCCAATTTCTACTTTGATGCTGTGGTAACTAGAGACAACCACCCATGAGTGGAAGTGTTGTACAAGTTTAAATGGTCTGTGGTTATGTTAATTAAAGTTTGAGCATGTCCGCTGCCAGCCTTTATAAGGCTTTTTAATATTGTAGCGACCTTAACACAACCGTGAGTGACCATGTCAAAAGGAATGGACGTCTTGGTGTAATGGTTAAGGTGTGACCTTGGCAGGTTCAAGTCCAGGTTGGGCCGACCCTAAAAAGGCAAATATGTACCTTTTGGCTCTTTAAAGGTATGAACTGCAAGGGTACAATTATGTACCTATAACTAATGGTACAATGGACGTACCTTACAAGGTACCACTACAGTGACAAGCGTTTGTACCTCTTTAAGTACAATTTAGTACCTTTTTTTCTGAGAGTGTATGAGAATGCCTCCTTATTCGTTTTGCATATCATCATCCCTTCCATGGCTATGGTTATTATGCCTGCTAATGATCCAACATAATAACAAGAAGTTGCAGTCTAACAGATGTCTTCAGAGACTGATAGAAGACTGTTTAAAAGCCCCAGTCTCTCCTGAAAGGTGGAATCCCTACAAAGACATACCCACTTAACATGCAGCGGTTTCAAATCTTCTGAACTTCCATTCAGTAAACGTTTCAGTAAGTCAACCATAAAATGTTTTAAGCATACTGTTGTTTCACACAGATAGTACCATAAACTCAGGAAATGTCAATGAAAGCATGAATTGTGAATATTTTACTTCACGAAAGGTTAGCCTTAGTTTCTAAGCCCTAGTTGAAACGGCGCTCTACCGCCGTACCGAACTAAACAATACATCACAGGGTGGCAGGTAGC
The DNA here is from genome assembly GCF_965601325.2 of Salmo salar. NCBI lineage: Eukaryota > Metazoa > Chordata > Actinopteri > Salmoniformes > Salmonidae > Salmo > Salmo salar. Next base: position 58,911,572 of record NC_138302.1, on the reverse strand, counting down.
CTAGCAGTAAGAGCGTTGGACCAGTAAAGGTTACTGGTTCGAATACCCGAGTTGAGAAGGTCAAAAATCTGTATATGTACCCCTGAACAAAGCAATTAACCCTAATTTTCTCCATGGGTATCATACTGCTATGGCTGACAATGTAAAACAACACATTTCACTCTACCTGGTCTATGTGACAGTAAAACGTATACAAAACATTAAGAACACCTGCTCTTTCCATGACATAGACTGACCAGCTGAAAGCTAGGATCTCTTATTGATGTCACTTTTTAAAACCACTTCGATCAGTGTATAAATTCTTTCTCTCTTTGGAAGAGGGATAAAGTGCTGTCTGAAACAATAGAGTGCCGCCTCATCAGACTTTTGACAATACTTTGGCGCGGTGTGGGTGAAGCACGCCTCTGTTTCATGCAACACGCCAGAGCAGTTCTTCCACTGTCAGAGTAATGGTAATGCATGTTAATATATGTTAATTGCATGCAAATAAAGGTTGCTTCTCCACCATACCCACAATGGAAGCACAATCATGGCCTCGGACAAAGATCTATTATATTGACAAGATAGCCGAGTGACCGCACTAACAATGGAAATACACTAAGTATAACAAATATTAGGAACACCTTCCTGTTATCGAGTTGACTCCAATGCTTCCCACAGTTGTGTAAAGTTGGCGGGATATCCATTGGGTGGTGGACCATTCTTGATACATCTGGGAAACTGTTGAGTGACAAAAACACAGCAGCGTTGCAGTTCTTGATACCCCCAAATCGGTGGGGTTATCATACCCTGTTGCCCATTCACCCTCTGAATGGAACGCATACACAATCAATGTCTCAATTGTCTCAAGGCTTAAAAATCCTTATTTAACCTGTCTCCTCCCCTTCATGTTAATATATGTTAATATATGCACAGATTGAAGTGGATTTAACAAGTGACATCAATAAGGGATCATAGCTATCAACTGGTCAGTCTATGTCATGGAAAGAGCAAGTATTCTTAATGTTTTGTTTCCTCAGTGTACATGTACTCAATGATTGAAGGCAGGCGAGATCAGGTGGGACCATTCTAGCCAATGAGAGGGCAGATATGTGAACAACGGGCACAACAAAGTAGTTTTTCTTAAAGTTGCCGGAATGCCACATGCATCCACTTTTATCAGTAAATTTGTAACAGCCTAAAGATTACGAAACTTCTATTCAATCAAATAAGCCTTGCATAATTCGTCACCCTCTCATAGACCGCCATACAAAAAAGGGCTTATCTAACACGGACAGATTTTGGGCAGAGGAAATCCTCTCGCCTTGCTTTTAGGTCTCTGCCTCGAATTCGCAGGTGGAGGACTTCTGTGAGAGGTCATACTTCTGTTATACCTAAATTCGACCCAAAACCTACGAGGAAATCTTCTGCAGTGTTGAGAGCGGTTGTATGAATCCAATCTGTATGTCAAGCAAAGCTCTTAACTGCACCAACCCACTTTTAATTTATATTCAGTTGACTTGCCATAAATTTGGCCTCTGAACTGTGCGTTAGAAAAATCCTTGATTTTACAAGGTATATCTGTAGGCAATGTGATGACCTTAGACCTCGTCAACCAAAAAGCTTGTCAATAACCTTGAGGACTGACATTACTACAAAATACGGGTTGTGAGTAATTGTAGTCTAGTTGTGTTTTCTGTTTGTACAGCTTACTGTCTCTCGCCACTTACAAACCAACCAACTCAGTTGTTTAGCCCAAAGCTTTTGTACAAACCTAGCCATTGTATCTCTAGGCATTGCCTATCTATTCACTTACCAACCCTATCTCAACATTTTTCTGTACAAACAAACCCTTTAGCTCTCACAACCTACAGTATCTCGCCACTTACCAACCAACCTGTCTCTACTCTCCCAAGGTTAAAAACCACCCATCAATCATCTCCCTTCGTCCTTGTGCAACAGCCTCCCTGTCAAAACATTTGTGTGTAATTCATGTCCAAGAAAATAAATAGGTTCTCTGTAATCCCTGAATTGACTATTACCATTTATCAATATGAATAGGATTACAGAGTTCTCCATTTTCTATATCCCCTGGAAGAGGAATTTCAAAGCGTGTGGACAGAGGTGCCACACTTAAAGCCTGTAAATTCATTAGACCTAAACTGTAGATCTCTTCTCAACGACAGCTCTGGGACTCTGTGGTCCCTTTCCTTGTGGCCTCTACTAGCCCTCCACACTCCTCTAGCACATATCTCTCTCTTTTCCCCCCACTTTTACTCTATTTCTCTCTCTCTCTCTCTCTCTCTCTCTCTCTCTCTCTCTTGCATTCTCTCACCCTGGCCACTCTGCCCCCTTTTTAAATGAGACCTATAACCATCAGTCTCAAACAACCATGTTGTCTACATAGAGGAATTAGCTTTCAATTAAACATTGGCACTTTGGACAAATAACTGGGGCTAATTGAGAGGGATGATTTTATCTGACATGCCAATATTATGCTAGAACACCTCAGAGAGCTATCTGTCTCTATCAGGGGGATCATTGGATTGCATTAGCATCTTTGTTTGATCTCTAAGAAACCAACAAACAATGTGTTATGTGTTCCCTACAGTATGTTCAAATAGTTGCCAAAGCATTGCACCTTCAGTGTGCTGTAAGAATATTTTTTATTTGTTTTACTTTTGACGTTGCAACTTTTATAATTTATGGATTACACGGATAGGACAACAATGAACAGCATATTATGTCATACAACTACTCCACAGTGTATGTACAGATCCATCAATCAATATCTAGTGTGTAGGAAATGTACAATCCTTGTAATATCCTCCGTCCCTCCCTCAGTATCTCTCCTATTGGAAAGCAACGTGATCTATTTTGCATACTCTTTGTGCGTGGGTATCATTTTTTCTTTCCGCTGAGAAATACAAACTTTACACAAAATGGCATAAGTACATTTCTTTTCGTAGACCCTTTTTAATGTGCCACCATTATGCCAATCCCTGGGCTTTGATGTGTGTGTGCGCGTGTGTGTGTGTGCGTGTGTGTGTGTGTGTGTGGGGGGGGACATAACATTTATTCAAAAATACTATTGCGAATTCTGAAAATTAATCTGCAAGAGCTAATGAGCCTTGGAATGTTCCCTGTCCTGTTTGCATAATGGACTTCAGAGACAATACAAAACCACATTAGCATATAACAAATAAACACAACCAGCAAATCCCCCACATTCAGATACAGGGAAAAGAAAATGTGACAGAATTTGGAAGATTATCAAGGATTTACCTGGTGATGTCATCAACTCTGAAGATATGCACGTTAGATTCTCGGCTGGCACATCATTTCAGTTTGGCAAGGAAAAGGTTGTAACACAGATGAATGCAGTCTTTTCTCTCTCTCTCCCCCTCTTTCACTCTCTGTCTTTCTCTCGCTCTCTCACTCTCTGTCTCTCTCTCTCTCGCTCTGTCTCTCTCTCTCTCCCTGTCAAATGTAAGTTTATAAAAACCACTTATGGTTTGGCTGAGACAGAGGGCGGGCTCAGGCTGTCAGGCTGTGATATTCCTGCAGGACTTTGCAAAATACATGTATATCAATCTCACATCCTGACCATGGAAAGCTCTTATTTTCTATGTTAGAGTAGGTCAGGGCGTGACTGGGGGTTTAGCTAGTCTAGTTTATTATTTCTATGTGGGGTTCTAGATTTGTTTTCCTATGTTGGTGATTGTGTATGATTCCAATTAGAGGCAGCTGGTAATCGTTGTCTCTAATTGGGGATCATACTTAAGTAGCTTGTTTTTTTTCACTTGTTGGTTGTGGGATATTGTTTATGTGTAGTTGCTTTGTAGTCATGGTTCGTTTATTCTTTATTTGTTTTGTATTTTTCTAAAGTTTCACTTTCTAATAAATGATGTGGAATGCTACTCACGCTGCGCCTTGGTCCGAACGTGACAATCAAGCTATTATATTCACAGTCCATCAGCCATACAGAAACATCAGCCCACAGTGTAGAGAAGGACTCATAACCCTGACCCCATCATAATGGGGTCCCATAGCAACCACTAATTACACACACATGCAACAAACACATTCTCAGTCATCCTTATTCACAAGGAAATTAACAAATTTTCCACAGAGTACACTGAGTATGTATTGAAGAGCTACACATGATGACCCATTCAATGGGAAAGCTTTCCTGATTGATGCTGGCTCCCAATGAGAGTCTCAAGTGTGAGGATTAATTAAAAGTCAACAAAGATTTTCACATTGCCTCCCTCACCTTGGAGACACATTAAAAGCTCATGTGGAGGCTAACTAGTTAACTACACAATAACATGTTGACTGTCTGCATAGTCAAAGCCTCCGTCTCCCTCCTAATATATCTTTCTCTCCACCACTCTCTCTCTCTCAAACAGGTCTAAAATCAGATCTAATTTCTACAGACAGAGGTATAGCCAGTAACTTTCCTCTCATAAGCCCAACACTTAAGTCATTAACTTCATTAACTCTGCCAGCATGCAGCACCTTGACAATAACAATTAGTCATTCCCTACAAAGACCTTTCATAAGATAAGGCTAAACCTGAGATCCAATTACAGTGTACCCATAAATCACGACTGCCACACATAGTGTCAGCGCACAGCGCACGCAGAGGCATTAGTGTCAGAAAATCTGATTAGAGTTAACTGGTGTCTAAAGTAAGAGAGAGAGTGCACCCCAAATATCTAATGGAAGATCAGATTCAAAAAAGCATCCACAACCAAATTAAACAGAGAGAAAAAAAATATTCTAAAGGATAATATTCAAAACATCTCCACCTATCTCTTATGGAGTCTTAATTTTCAGTAACTAAAGGTTCAACGGTAGCAGATATTGTAATATGTAGAGCTGAATTCTCAGCTCTGTCCATGGTGTTGAATTGTCCATTGTGCTGAATTAACTGATTGAGTTGTGGATGCCAGCAGATCAACAGAGAAAATGTATATTTTATTTAAAGTATTCAGAGATCTTCACCTATTGGTTATGGATTCTCAGCTCTGCCTGTGGTGCTGGATGTGTGCTGAGCATGGTTCTGAACTGAATGGTTAATGTTTTGGGTTTTGTCCATGGTGCTGAATAGCCTGTGGAACTGAATCATATGCCTAGGATGTGGGTGCTGTCCATGAACCTTGTCACTCCCTTCAAACCATTGACGAGCTATCAAGAGATTTGCACCCAGTTGTGTATTCAGATCCTTGTTCTGTACTGACAGCGAAGCATTTTTTTCAATGTAATTTCCTTGTATCTGGGATGATGTTTTGCAAGTCTAATTCTTTGCCCTCCCTTGCATTCAATTACAAACCATGGTTATGGCTGTACTGTATATTTGCATGAAGGACGATTTTATATTTCAATGTCAAGGGTAGTTAATCATGTGGCTGTGCATATGAAATATGGTATGCATCTCAAATGGCACCCTATTCCCTTTATAGTGCACTAATTTTGGGCCATAGGGCTCTAGTCAAAAGTAGTGCACTATATAGGGAATAGCGTGCCATTTCGGACACAAACATGGTGCAGGAACGTTAGCAGTGGTGGGAGGACACCACTGGGAAGAAATACATCACAGAAGTAATGGTTTGGATTAATTGTTTCATGCATCCCATCTTCAAGATAATAACAAACACAACATGGAAACATGGATGCTAGTGTGGGGCATCAATCTGATATGGTAGTGCTGCAACTGCAGGCAGGCAGGCAGGCAGGCAGTCTCTCTCTCTCTCTCTCTCTCTCTCTCTCTCTCTCTCTCTCTCTCTCTCTCACTCTCTCTCTCTCTCTCACTCTCTCTCTCTCTCTCTCTCTCTCTCACTCTCACTCACTCTCTCACTCTCTCACTGGGGGATAGGCCTACAAATTCAAAACCATAGAATTAGAATCCTAAATCTATGTAATTCTAACTCTATGTTCCAAACCATTCTTCAGCAGTCAGACGTGGCTTTGTTTGTGTTAATTCACGTTTTTTGAGAAACTTGCAACTATGGACAAGGACATTGCCATATAATTAATAATGTAGTCCTTTCCTGCGTCAAATGACCTAGTGGCCTCATGGGTGGAATGTTATTAATATTTTTCATAATTTCATAATTAATAAACACACCCCCCAAAAAAGGGGGGGGGGGGGGGGGGAATACAGTGTTCCTATGTCAAATGGTTTTGTGATGTATATAAAGTGTAATATTGGGATGCAAACTCAAAATGTAATATATTTCAACTCTATATCTGACACGGCACATGTGTCTTTTTTGTTGTTGTTGTTGCTCATAACCATGTGTGTTAGCTATATACTTCTGTTTCAAAGTAGACTTGTTTAATTAAGGCTACCAAGAAACACTCTGTGTGACCCTGATTTATCCCAGTGCTGTAAAAGGTCAGTAGGATCTCTACGAACATCACAAACAAGCACAGACAGTTTTCACTTTGTAATACTGGAAAATATTGAAAAATAAAAAGGTTCAATCAAAAAGAAAAAGTATGAGTGAGGGAGGGAGTGGGGTCGATTGTCAAAATAAATCAATTTTTCTGGGTTGGTAGCCTGCTGCCTGCTGATGATCCTATATGGAGGGAATCTGTTGGAAAAGGGAAATTGAATGGCTATATCTGGGTCCCAAATGGCACCCAAATCACAATATAGTGCACTAATTTTCACTAGAGTCCCTATGTCAAAAATAGTGCACTATGTAGGGAACAGAGTGCCATTTGGGATGCAGCCTACCTTTCCTATTGAGAAACTTCTTCACTCTAATTGTCAGTAAAGTTTTCAAATGAAGGGGAATGGGGTTAAACCGGGATTCCATAAGATTTCTCATGTAGACAATGCAGCTTTAAAGGCAATGTTCCCAAGTTTGCATGTGTGTGTGTGTTTGTGCGTGAGAGCGTGCGTTCGTGTGTGTGTGTGTGGCTTTTAGAATACCCATAGTGGTATAGGACTCATTAGTAGCTGCATTACAATGACAGACTGTCAGCTTCTCCAAATGAATCCAGCTTTGAACTGATAACAACTGAGTGCCATGCTGCTACCCACCATAGCAGGAAATGTATTATTTGACAGTGCTAGCTGAAGGTTGTGAAATAAAAAAACACAAAGAAACAGTGGTGAAAACAATCATTTTTGTCCGTTATTAAAGGTATTATCAATGACAATAATGAGAAGTTTGGAAGTGGTTAGTTGGTTCATAAATGATTTGCAGCGTTTACAAAAACCCTTTAAAAAGGTCTTATTAAAACGGGAAGATTAGAAAAGACGTAGACATGTTAGTGCTCGTACACAACAAAAAGGTAACAGCATACAATCATCATTTATTCAAGCTAAATGCGCACGCGTGACAACATTGATTGACCTACAGTGGCTCAATGTTCTGAAATTGTATGGTGACATTCATCACATGTGCAAGCAACATGTACAAAAAGAACCACAAACATGCTATATGATAAGATAACACAAGATAGTACTTTATTAATGGGGAAATTTGATTGCATCAGCCAACACAAATAACACCAATAAATAAACAATAAAAGCCCAACAACGGACACTAAAAGCAGAACATCATCAATTAATCTACAAGAATAAGTGTTTGTGTTAAAAACCCGCATAGGGTAAAAAGGATCTGTGCAAAAGTTATGCTTTGCACCTAGGTAAAATAAGTGTGTGTGCCATTGCACTGCGTTGCTCCAAGCAGATACTGTGGTGGGGGTGGCTAGTGTTAGTCTGTATGTGGTTGATCAGCTTATTAAGAATGGGCTCTAGCTTGTCCTGAGGGGTATACCACAGTGCAAGCTAGATCTACTCAGGCTTTTATAAAGCCAGCCAGCTTCAGTGAGCTTCACATTCCAGCTCAGGCTTCATCCGTATTATGACAGTGGATATTCCTCGTCCACCTGCCGCTAACTCTAGGAGGCTTGTAATTGTATGTGCATGTCGCACATGGCTAGTCGAATGCTTAACTCTTCATTGAGACAATGCTGAAACATCAACACATGGGCGAGTTAGTGACACGTTTTCATTTTGTGCTGAAATCAAATGAAAGAAGTTATCGTATAAATTCAGCAGGCTATGGTGTGAAATAGGCTTGTAGAAGTGCTGTCTTTATTTTATTACTTATCGTTAAAGCCATCTTTTGTATGCTTTGATGTGCTTATCAACGTACAAGCACTTTTGTCCCTACTATTGATTAAATACATTTTTTGAAGTCATCCAAAAGTTTTACTGTGTGTGAAGTTTCAAATGCATTCTGTCATTACTAAATGTGTAGTGTGATACGTATTTTTACATTACAATTTTTTTTACACACAAAAAAAACCATTTGATTAATAAAATATTTAATCAGTCGTCTTCCTCAAATGACTGGGATGATGATGCAATTCTTTGCGCTAGGGAGGGAATCTGATTTCATCAGAGAGGAAGATGCCCAACTCGGCTGAAAATCTGTCTCCCTGTAGCAGGTGCCGTTTTTTCGCCCACCAAGCAATTACTTTTTATATGGAGGTCAATGAGAGAGTCGAATTTGGTCAAGAAAAACATTTATGGCTTATTTGCTACGTGAGGTTTATTTGATTGAATACAAGTTTCGTAATGCTTAGACATGACATTCCCCGCAACTTTGAGAAAAAGCACTTTATTTCAGAGTTGTTTCGAAATGGCTAGGCATATTTATGGCATGAGGCTAGTAGCATAGCGTCTCTCCATTGAATACAGGCACTCAACAACCCTCATCAAATATTCCAAAAAGTATTAAAATAATGAGATGTATCTACCGCTCCAAAGAAAGGATTGGCGGGAGTTAGATAGCACGCCATGCCGCTTAGATTTCATTGGTCCTCGACTCTTAAATCACGATAAATGGAGTTAGCCCTGAGTTAGCCTTCCCCAGAGTAGGGTGGTTCTGAAGGATCCATTGCCATAGAAATGTACCTGGCTAAAAGATTAGCCACTTTAGTGGTACTGGTTATCCCAAGTTGAACTCAAGAGCTGATCAAAGTTACCTCGCTAAGTCCTCAAACCAGGTACGTAGTATAGGGCTCAGGTGGATACATATGGCAGATACAGCCTTCTTTATGATTTTGTTCAGCCTGTTGGAATCATCCCCTGTGATGTTACCCCTCACCCCCGGCAGATCCCACTGTAGAACAGGACACTATTCACAACACTGTAAAACATTTAAAGTTCTGTTTTTGTTGAGGTTTCTCAAGGTTTGTTTATGTGTGTCCTTCAGTAACAACAATAATTCTCCATGACCCAAGTTTGCAAACAATGTAGCTAGATGATGAATAAACATGATGTTATTGTAATATGCTATATGGGGTACTTCCAACAGCCCATATACAGGTGTAGGATTTTAATTTGATCACGCTGTTGAAGGAGAGCTTTCCTGCAATGCAGGAAATGTAAAATGTGTAGTATATTTGGGGTTTAAAAAACGGGAAAGGGAAAGGGAAAGGGGGATACCTAGTCAGTTGTACAACTGAATGCATTCAACTGAAATGTGTCTTCCGTATTTAACCCAACCCCTCTGAAACAGGGAGGTGCGGGGGGCTGCCATAATCGACATCCATGTCTTCGGCGCCCAGGGAACAGAAGCTTCTGGAAGTTTGTAATTTAAATTTCAAACTTGATTTTCACTTACGAAAATGTGTCAACTCCTACAAAACTATCCATTAATTATAATCCACATAATAATTCATATTTCCTGTTGCTGCAGGATTATTTTCCTGCTGTATTAAACCGGCTCAAATTAATATCCTACATCTGTATACTTACAGTATACACAACAGAATATGCCTATTCAGTGAATACCTGTGTCCCACCTTTTGTCTTGGTAATGAGTGATGTTTTCCCTGAGATAGAACAGGTGGGAGTAAATTGGTAAATCTTTTTATGTCATTTTGTCAAGCAAACAGGGAAATAATTTATTGTCAATTGTTAGAATCTCTTACTGCTTTTTAACTCTCCAGTTTAATATGAGGTGTTAATTGTTGTTATCTTTTGCAACAAACGCAAAGGAGCACAATCCATTATTCATTATTTATTTTCGATCTGGGCAAAATTGTGCCTGAGCAGTATGCAGCCTTGGTGTCAGTCTCAAATGGCATCCTGTTCCCTGCATATTGCACTACCTTTGAACATGGTCCAGGGTCCTAGTCAAAAGTGGCACACTATATCGGGAATAGGGTGCATTTTGGGAGAGAGACATTATAATGTATTAGAATAAAAATAATTTCTCCACCAAACAGGCTGCAGTGTGTTAACTCTGTTCTGTCTATAACTTTGCTCGCTGCATTATGAATAACATAATGTTCGGTGCAATTGAGTTTTCACAGTCTCCTGCACAATGACATAAAAGATTTTCATGACATACAACAGAACTGTGATTGTACTTGCTATGACCTCAAAGTGCATTGCAACACTATTTATTCCCATTCTGAGACATCTGCAGACCTGGTGTATGTGACAATAATTATAAAAAAAAGACAAAAAATGGAAAATAAACACTACATAATATGCCTTTTGATATATAGAGAGACATAACATATTATAAGCCTTATAAATAGTTATTATAAGACATTATAAAGGCTCATGCATACGTAGACCAAGTTATAAAGCATTATACATGCAGGCTATAAGTAAAGTGTTACCATGAGTTACATACTGGGGCGGACTTGGACTAGAAATTGGCCCTGGCATTTCTAACACACTGGACCATTTTGTCCCTTGAGGCCCCCGTTATTAGCCAGATAAATATCATTTCGCAGTAAAAAGTTAGACAGGCCCACTGGCCTAAAAATCGACCAGCCCATCTGGCATTTGCCAGAAATACCAGATGGCCAGTCCACCTCTAGTTACATATGTGAGGTCTCTGTAAATGCTGTTGAGCGCCTACATTATTAAGACATTATTGAAGCTCATTCATTCTTATGAAAAGTTATAAAGCATTATACAGGCTTCACGAGTTCTATGTGGAAAGTCTCTTGTAAATGCTGTTGAGCCCCCCCTACATCAGAGCAATATTGATAATCTTTGGTACAGTAGGGTTGAACCCAGTCTGTACTTACTTGGTTGTGTATCTACTGTTATTGTGTTATACGTCTCTGGCTACATCTCTGAAGTCATCAACCCTTCACCCATTAGAAGAGATGACAGCATCACTGAAACATAAATTACCTACATGTGCTGTACATTATTATCATGTATTACACTCCTGTCCTAAATCTTTACTGTCTACAGTTTGGCATGAATGACATACCTTTAAAACAAAGTGGAGCCTGAGAGTTATGGTTCAAATAAAACCTACAGTATGTTTCTGGCGGATCCGATCAAGGGACACAAGCACGCACACTTGCCTTTTAAGTATGGTGGGTGGCTACAAGCTACATCATCCGACCCGGAGTACATACCCTCCCAGCCTCCCCTCAACTCCATCTGCCTCCCCACTCCATTTGTCAATATCAATAGGCTTCTTTGCTTTCAAGGGCACATGTAAGAAGGGTGGAACAGAACACACATACACACACAAACACACACACAGAGCCCCTTGGTTGAAGCTAATTATGCTGATGCTTGCGAGACACTAAAAGCCATGGGTCATTAGCTCTCATAAAGGTCTGCCTGTCCCCTGAGTGATGCTCTGTTCTGCTGAGGCCAGGGAGATTGCATCTGCTCCAAGCATTTTTATCATACTGATACTGTACGTATGAACAGGACCACCTCTATGGATATCAGCAGTGGGGGGGGTCGAGGGGTAGGGGAGTAGAGGGGGGTACTAGAGGTATTGACCACCTACATATAGGAGTTCAGCGGTGGGGATAGGGGGGTAAAGGGGTGTGGGTATGGCTGGGATGTATGTGATGTGGTGGGGTGAGGAAGCGAATACCATCGGGAGTATTGTAATTTAGTGTGGGACTGCAAACATAAAAGATCCTGTAGTCAGTACTGAAAGTGTCCACAGAGCCTAGCTTGCATACAATAGATGTGTCTATGCCTGAGAGAGATGCAAGGGAAAGATAGCCTGCTATGATGAGAACAGAATCAGAGAGAACAAATAGGATAGGCCAGTGGAGGGATAGCCTACATTATCTGCTTGTCCAGTTTTTCCACTGATCAGACAGGCCACACATAAGCAAACTATTTATATTCTTGCATGATGATATAAAAAGATGTGCTGCAAAAGTTAGCAAAACACAGACATTTTGGCAAACAGCACATATCCCCACAGGGATTCCAGCCTTCACATTTGATTTGATCAGTACAGCAACATGTTTCATCTAAAGTTTCCAAACAATCTAAACTCAGTTTGTCTTTTTAGTTTGGTTTCCATCTGATGTGTTTTGGGTCCACGGATCTCTGCAAGGGATATGCATCTCTTTTCAATTCTTTAAAACAGAAAGACAGATTTTCCTAATCTGTTCTATACAGACGATTCCATAGCTTAGCGGGATTCAAACCAGGATGCTGGCAGTGTGACATTCAAGTGAACGATTTCTCTATTTCTCTGTCCTACATTTGTTTTCGGTCAATCTTTTCGCCGGGCCGTAAAACAATAAGCTAGGAGACATAGGCTGGACAGATGCCACAACACACACACACACAAACAAACAAGGCCAGAAAATAATCTCCAGCTAGAATTAAACCAGAGATCGCTCAGCTGGAGGAAGTCTGCCAAGTCTTCACAAAGCACACAGCGCTTGATCTCTGAATACCCAAACCTCAACTCTTTATAGACAGCTGTGCATAGCCAGAAAAACTGCTCTCAGTTATATGAAATAAACTACTTGTTAACCCCCTAAGGTCGATGCCGTGCACGAGTGGAAATTTAATTACCATAATACAAAAATCCACATAAAAACCTGTCAGTATAAGCTAGAGATATCCGTTTTTTTTTGCATTGGATGCATCTCAGTTCACCGCATCTGCCTATGTCACACTTCCGCATCTGCAGAGAAAGGGGACAGAGCAAGAGCTGTGTTTGTCAGACCATGAGACATCCCGAAAATCGTCATTCTCACAAAATGGTCAGTAGCGTCCAAACGGTTGTGTTCTCCACTTCGCTCCACGACATCCACAAGTGTCAGGAGACTCGTCTGAAGTCGGTACAGCCAATCTGACAACTTCTGTCTGTAGCTTCTGTCTGTAGCGTCTGAACTGTTTGGTCTACACACTCTGTGCTAAGGTGAGACTCTCACGAACATGTACATGCAGACTTGTTTACGTGCTGCTGTGCATTTTGTTGCCAACCTTACTTTTTTACCTGACAACTTCACGGTTTTTACTTTTTACCTCGTTCAACTTTTTTCATTCAACTTTTTCACTCCGGACGTTTTATCTGGACATGGTTCGTCAGGACTTCCAACAGCCGATGCTAAGTAGTAACATTAACATGATGCCTTCTAATTGCTGTCGCTGTACTCACAATATACAGGAGAACGATCGCCTTACGGCGAGGATAGCTGTGCTGCAAGCCCAGCTTCAGACGCAATCATTAGGCAAGGGTAATTTCAGTGTAGGAAAGGATGAAACAGCGTCTGTGCCACCAGTAAGTACAGATAGTAACGTTAGTATAAATCCCCTCGCACGGTCCCCGCAGCCAGAGAACTTTTTCATGGCTTCTGGAGGGAAATGCTGTAGGAATGCTCAACCGGTGTCGCTCATTCAGCCGACAGAAACTTTCAACCGGTTCTCCCCATTATGCAGCGGGTCGGAGTCAGAGGCCGAGCCTTCTCTGGTCTCTACCCCTCCCGTTACGGGGTCTGAGACGCCGAAGCTTCCCACCGTTAGGGGGAGTGATGAGCTCTACAGCAGAGTTTCACAACTCAATCGCTGGTTGAAAACTGTTTTCTGCCCATCCCAAAAGATAGAATTTGTAGATAATTGGCCCTCTTTCTGGGACTCACACACAAACAGGACCAAGCCTGGCCTGTTGAGGAGTGACGGACTCCATCCTAGCTGGAGGGGTGCTCTCATCTTATCTACGAACATAGACAGGGCTCTAACTCCCCTAGCTCCACAATGAAATAGGGTTCAGACCAGGCAGCAGGCTGTTAGCCAGCCTGCCAGCATAGTGGAGTCTGCCACTAGCACAGTCAGTGTAGTCAGCTCAGCTATACCCATTGACACCATGTCTGTGCCTCGACCTAGGTTGGGCAAAACTAAACATGGCGGTGTTCGCCTTAGCAATCTCACTAGAATAAAGACCTCCTCCATTCCTGCCATTATTGAAAGAGATCGTGATACCTCACATCTCAAAATATGGCTACTTAATGTTAGATCCCTCACTTCAAAGGCAGTTATAGTCAATGAACTAATCACTGATCATAATCTTGATGTGATTGGCCTGACTGAAACATGGCTTAAGCCTGATTAATTTACTGTGTTAAATGAGGCCTGACCTCCTCGTTACACTAGTGACCATATCCTCCGTGCATCCCGCAAAGGCGGAGGTGTTGCTAACATTTACGATAGCAAATTTCAATTTACAAAAAAAAAGACGTTTTCGTCTTTTGAGCTTCTAGTCATGAAATCTATGCAGCCTACTCAATCACTTTTTATAGCTACTGTTTACAGGCCTCCTGGGCCATATACAGCGTTCCTCACTGAGTTCCCTGAATTCCTATCGGACATTGTAGTCATAGCAGATAATATTCACATTTTTGGTGACTTTAATATTCACATGGAAATGTCCACAGACCCACTCCAAAAGGCTTTTGGAGCAATCATCGACACACATCATCGACTCAGTCGGTTTTGTCCAACATGTCTCTGGACCTACTCACTGCCACAGTCATACTCTGGACCTAGTTTTGTCCCGTGGAATAAATGTTGTTGATCTTAATGTTTTTCCTCATAATCCTGGACTATCGTACCACCATTTTATTATGTTTGCAATTGCAGCAAATAATCAGCTCAGACCCCAACCAAGGAGCATCAAAAGTCATGCTATAAATTCTCAGACAACCCAAAGATTCCTTGATGCCCTTCCAGACTCCCTCTGCCTACCCAAAGACATCAGAGGACAAAAATCAGTTAACCACCTAACTGAGGAACTCAATTTAACCTTGCGCAATACCCTAGATGCAGTTGCACCCCTAAAAACTAAAAACATTTGTCATAAGAAACTACCTTCCTGGTATACAGAAAATACACAAGCTCTGAAGCAAGCTTCCAGAAAATTGGAACGGAAATGGCGCCACACCAAACTGGAAGTCTTCCGACTAGCTTGGAAAGACAGTACCGTATAGTATCGAAGAGCCCTCACTGCTGCTCGATCATCCTATTTTTCCAACTTAATTGAGGAAAATAAGAACAATCCGAATTGTATTTTTGATACTGTCGCAAAGCTAACTAAAAACCAGCATTCCCCAAGAGAGGATGGCTTTCACTTCAGCAGTAATAAATTCATGAACTTCTTTGAGGAAAAGATCATGATCATTAGAAAGCAAATTACAGACTCCTCTTTAAATCTGCGTATTCCTCCAAAGCTCCGTTGTCCTGAGTCTGCACAACTCTGCCAGGACCTAGGATCAAGGGAGACACTAAAGTGTTTTAGTACTATATCTCTTGACACAATGATGAAAATAATCATGGCCTCTAAACCTTCAAGCTGCATACTGGACCCTATTCCAACTAAACTACTGAAAGAGCTTTTTCCTGTGCTTGGCCCTCCTATGTTGAACATAATAAACGGCTCTCTATCCACCGGATGTGTACCAAACTCACTAAAAGTGGCAGTAATAAAGCCTCTCTTGAAAAAGCCAAATCTTGACCAGAAAATATAAAAAACTATCGGCCTATATCGAATCTTCCATTCCTCTCAAAGAATTTTGAAAAAGCTGTTGCGCAGCAACTCACTGCCTTCCGGAAGACAAACAATGTATACGAAACGCTTCAGTCTGGTTTTAGACCCCATCATAGCACTGATCTAATTGGAGGTCCTACCAAAAACCCAACATAGAAATAGAAAACTAGATTTAAACATAGAAATAGAAAACATAGAACCTTAACCAAAAACACCGAAACACACAAAACAAACACCCCCTTACCACGCCCTGACCAAACTTCAATGACAAATATCCCCTTTTACTGGTCAGGATGTGACAGTCTGAGATATGGCTTTTTCTTTGCAACTCTGCCTAGAAGGCCAGCATCCTGGGCGTCTGTACGCCTATATAGATATTCCATTAAAAAAAACAGCCGTTTCCAGCTACAATAGTCATTTACAACATTAACAATGCCTACACTGTATTTCTGATCAATTTGATGTTATTTTAATGGACAAAAATTAGCTTTTCTTTCAAAAACAAGGACATTTCTAAGTGACCACAAACTTTTGAACGGTAGTGTGTTTAAAACTGGGCTATATTGAGTAACAATAGCAGACACAAAAAGTATACTCTTCATACTATAATGAAGCTTCAAATATAGATATTGGAATAGAGCCAATGAACTGAAGTCACATTATCCAGTGAGTTGTATTGTGGTCCAACAATGTTGACCAATGTTGACCAGTGTCAGGGACAGAATATCTGTTCCAGTATAACAACATTCCACTGACTGCTCCATAGAGAACACAGTATAAGGAACATTGCTTTACAGGTCCACACAAATACCCTTTATCCCTGAAAATGTTATCACACGAATAGAGTTAATTCCTCAAGCCAAAAAATAACAAACCTGAATACATGCCATTAATATTTTACACCTATTAACATTTCTGAAGAGATCCCTAAGGGCATCTCAAGGCCTTTTCTTACTATTTGGATTCAAGGTATTCAGCTATTAGAGGGCAGACAAGGATACATCCATAGAACACAAATTAAAGTGTCTTAGATTAGTCCTCCACTTCAATATTCTAAATGCCCTACAGTATAGCCTATTGATGTTGAAATTGAAGAAAGAGGAGCATGCACAATAAAGCGCTACGGAGCTACCTGGAGAAAAGGTAAAGATGGAAGATGTTGTTAATGCAATCCAGTGTTCTAATATTTGATATCAGGACCACGGGCCACGACTGGGCACTGAGGAATAGTAGAGATAGGATAATCTAATTGAGACTAATGCATCAGTGCACAATGACCTTGGTGCTGCCTGTAGACACTAAGACCAAGCAAGCACTGCCTACTGTACCTCACATGATGCTACTTGAAAAGCCATTGTGGAGTATTATTATGGAAATTAAAAAACTAACCACATCTCGCTTAGGGCCCCCAAAAGGCCACCTGACAGTATTTGCCTATTAGACATATGTTGGGTTTTGAAGGACAATATTGAAACAACCTCAAATATTATAATAAAAAATGGTCTGTCCATACCATGGTCTGGAGTCCAACCACTCTAGATAACGTTTAATATTTTCTGTCAATGTTTCTAGTCTCTCCGTTTCTGGTTATCAAGGCACAGTGATCATAGACACAAATGGAACATCAAAAAAATCACATACAGTCAAAAGAACCATTTTCAGAGTTAAGCCCGCGGCATACTGCACCGCGAGGCTATAAACACAGACTGCATTATAAACACAAACACAAATAACTCTGGAGTTTGAACAGATTTCTTTGTTTCCCTTTTAGTGTGCACGGAAAAGAAAGAGGACAGCGACACATTTTTCAATAACCATCCAACTTGTTAATGTGCATAACTTCATTTTAATAATTGCATTGCTGTATGTTTCTCCCCCCAGGGTTGCATACATTTGCATCCCTTTGCAGATCTCATAAATGTTATATCACTCACAAACGTCTGGTGGGTTGGTTCTGTTCGGTGCCAGCATAACTTCGGAGCTGTAGCTGTGCTTTTTTCTTCTTCTCCCGTGAGTTGGGTTGGGTGGAATAAATGCACTCCAGAATACACCCTCAGGGTAGGTAGATCCTCAGAGAATAAAACAAGACATAGTTATTTCTCTTCACAATGTTATTGAGTTCTTCTACTTTTAATTAATGTGGTCTGTTGGGGAGCTTTGGTTCTGATCGAATTCTTTATCTCATTGGAAGACGAAAAAAAACACAGCGAGCTGGAAATAACTACAGTATATAAAAAATTGAATTAGAAACGTATTTTCATCCCAGACTGGAGTTGTGATAGCTGTGGTGGGTTTTAATCATTCATATACAAAAGATTCACTATGATAAACATGTTGGCAACCTTGTAGTATCCTTATAACACATTTCTATTTAGTAGTAATGAGTAGTATTAGTCACAAACCATTAATGATGATAACACGTAACCATAGAGTGTGAAAACATGGCTGGCTACTGAACTACTGAATTGGACAACCAATTCATAATACAGAGGAGGATGGGAGACTGAATTCAATCGAGTACAGGCTTAATTGAATGAACAACAAAGACGATATGCAATTTTAGATTTTCGGAAATAGTTTAGAGATGTGTTGGCAGGTAGCCCCAAGCTGGGCTGCTGGCTAATAGCACATGGCTAATAGAAAAGAGGAGAAGAAACAAGACACTATGTTGATTTGTTTGTATTCATTCCCACTATGCCCGTAGATTAGGAAACAAAGTGCATTATGTTATGCTTACTGGATGAAGTTAAACGAGCATTCAGGCCAGTATTTCTGATTGAACTTTTGTAAAATGCATTATGACTTAATTTCATGTTGGTAAGAAGCAGATCTCCACCCTAGTAAACAACCCTGCTTACTACCAGAACTTGTAGTGACGAGATACAAGATCGGTATGAAATGTAAAACAATACCAACAGATTATGATTCTTCAATCAAGTATCAGTTTTTGAGTACAATATGTTCATAATGTTTTGGAATATTTACATTTCATGTGTATTATGCAGCATCCATGAATTCCCCTCTGTTTATGCTTCCTTTAGCAGTTTTAAGTGTTTGACTCGTGCTGAAGTGTTGATACATTTTTATTCCTCAGTGACTGCAAAGCAACACACGCTGTTAGTGAGAGATTGAAATTGGTCCCTCAGCTTTGCTGAAAATATCCCAGGTGATGCAGGAACTAAGCAGGGGTATCAATTAAATGGAAAAGTTTGGTTAAGGAAAAGTTTGGTTAAACTTATTTGGTCTTGTGTGTATGTGCACGCTTGTGTGCGTGTGTGACAGAGAGCTTCTAATGCTGCACTGACTGATACAGACCTGCTGTCCTACAGATCTCCCTCTATTGGTCTTAAATGGTATCACCAGTGGACTACAGACCACCTGTCAATGACAAAACTACCATCATCATAGGTATGTCTTCCCTGTGGCTCAGTTGGTAGAGCATGGTGTTTGCAACGCCAGCATGGTGTGTGCAACGCCAGGGTTGTGGATTCGATTCCCACGGGGTCCAGTAAAAAAACTTTTTTTTAAATAATGAAATGTATGTATTTACTACTGTAAGTCGCTCTGAATAAGAGTGTCTACTAAAATGTAAAAAAGTATAGTCAGACACACATACTGTAGAAGGCCAAATTTGGAGGCTGAGCAAAGCTTCAGTCAAATTTTGCACTAGTCCAAATGCTTAATTAAACTGGCCTTAGAGTGAATGCTGCTGTCAGTGGAAACTCTTGGATCAATGTCCAGAGTCCTCTCCATTCATTTGTTTGATATTAATAATTCAGAATGGGTCAACATTAACAGCTGAGTAACTAATGAATTTAGAGAGAAAACTGCCAGTTCTCTTCAGAGGAATTAACATTTATGGAGCAATGCTTTGTTCTCCATTATTCATCGAAGTTATTTAGGGTGTATTCCAAATGGCACCCTATTCCCTATAAAGTGCACTACCTATGAGCAGGGCCCTGTCACAAGTGTAGAGAGGAGTAGGCAGGAGGCAGTCGCAGGTTTAGAACTACTGAATTTATTAAAGCACTATAATATATATATATATATATATATATATATATACTGCTCAAAAAAATAAAGGGAACACTTAAACAACACAATGTAACTCCAAGTCAATCACACTCTGTGAAATCAAACTGTCCACTTAGGAAGCAACACTGATTGACAATAAATTTCACATGGTGTTGTGCAAATGGAATAGACAACAGGTGGAAATTATAGGCAATAAGCAAGACACCCCCGATAAAGGAGTGGTTCTGCAGGGGGTGACCACAGACCACTTCTCAGTTCCTATGCTTCCTGGCTGATGTTTTGGTCACTTTTGAATGCTGGCGGTGCTTTCAATCTAGTGGTAGCATGAGACGGAGTCTACAACCCACACAAGTGGCTCAGGTAGTGCAGCTCATCCAGGATAGCACATCAATGCGAGCTGTGGCAAGAAGGTTTGCTGTGTCTGTCAGCGTAGTGTCCAGAGCATGGAGGCGCTACCAGGAGACAGGCCAGTACATCAGGAGACGTGGAGGAGGCCGTAGGAGGGCAACAACCCAGCAGCAGGACCGCTACCTCCGCCTTTGTGCAAGGAGGAGCAGGAGGAGCACTGCCAGAGCCCTGCAAAATGACCTCCAGCAGGCCACAAATGTGCATGTGTCTGCTCAAACGGTCAGAAACAGACTCCATGAGGGTGGTATGAGGGCCCGACGTCCACAGGTGGGGGTTGTGCTTACAATCCAAAACCGTGCAGGACATTTGGCATTTGCCAGAGTACACCAAGATTGGCAAATTCGCCACTGGTGCCCTGTGCTCTTCACAGATGAAAGCAGGTTCAAACTGAGCAATTGACAGACGTGACAGAGTCTGGAGACGCCATGGAGAACGTTCTGCTGCCTGCAACATCCTCCAGCTTGACCGGTTTGGCGGTGGGTCAGTCATGGTGTGGGGTGGCATTTCTTTGGGGGGCCGCACAGCCCTCCATGTGCTCGCCAGAGGTAGCCTGACTGCCATTAGGCACCGAGATGAGATCCTCAGACCCCTTGTGAGACCATATGCTGGTGCGGTTGGCCCTGGGTTCCTCCTAATGCAAGACAATGCTAGATCTCATGTGGCTGGAGTGTGTCAGCAGTTCCTGCAAGAGGAAGGCATTGATGCTATGGACTGGCCCGCCCGTTCCCCAGACCTGAATCCAATTGAGCACATCTGGGACATCATGTCTCGCTCCATCCACCAACGCCACATTGCACCACAGACTGTCCAGGAGTTGGCGGATGCTTTAGTCCAGGTCTGGGAGGAGATCCCTCAGGAGACCATCCACCACCTCATCAGGAGCATGCCAAGGCGTTTTAGGGAGGTCATACAGGCAGGTGGAGGCCACACACACTACTGAGCCTCATTTTGACTTGTTTTAAGGACATTACATCAAAGTTGGATCAGCCTGTAGTGTGGTTTTCCACTTTAATTTTGAGTGTGACTCCAAATCCAGACCTCCATGGGTTGATAAATTGGATTTCCATTGATTATTTTTGTGTGATTTTGTTGTCAGCACATTCAGCTATGTAAAGAATAAAGTATTTAATAAGATTATTTCTTTCATTCAGATCTAGGATGTGTTGTTTAAGTGTTCCCTTTATTTTTTTGAGCAGTGTGTATATATATATATAATATATAATATCTATTATTGAGGTCAGGGCTTTGTGATGGCCTCTCCAATACTTTTTTGTCCTTAAGTCATTTTGCCACAACTTTGGAAGTATGCTTGGGGTCATTGTCCATTTGGAAGACCCATTGTGACTAAGCTTTAACTTCCTGACTGATGTCTTGAGATGTTGCTTCAATATATCCACATCATTTTCCTTCCTCATGTGGTCATCTATTTTGTGAAGTGCACCAGTCCTTCCTGCAGCAAAGCACCCCCACAACATCATGCTGCCACCCCCGTGCTTCACGGATGAGATGGTGTTCTTCGGCGTGCAAGCCTCCCCCTTTTTCCTCCAAACATAATGATGGTCATTATGGCCAAACAGTTCTATTTTTGTTTCATCAGACCAGGGGACATTTCTCCAAAAAGTACGATCTTTGTCCAAATGTGCAGTTGCAAACTGTAATCTGACTTTTATGGTGGTTTTGGAGCAGAGGCTTCTTCCATGCTGAGCGGCCTTTCAGGTTATGTCGATATAGGACTCGTTTTACAGTGGATATAGATACTTTAGTACCTGTTTCCTCCATCATCTGCACAAGGTATTTTGCTGTTGTCCTGGGATTGATTTGCACTTTTCGCACCAAAGTACAATCATCTCTAGGAAACAGAACGCGTCTCCTTCCTGAGCGGTATGACGGCCATGGTGTTTATACTTGCGTACTATTGTTTGTACAGATGAACGTGGTACCTTCAGGTATTTGGAAATTGCTCCCAAGGATGAACCAGACTTGTGGAGGTCTACAATTTTTTTCTGAAGTCTTGGCTGATTTCTTTTGATTTTCCCATGATGTCAAGCAAAGAGGCACAGAGTTTGAAGGAAGGCCTTGAAATACATCCACAGGTACACCTCCAATTGACTCAAATGATGTCAATTAGCCTATCAGAAGCTTCTAAAGCCCTGACATTATTTTCTGGATTTTTTTCAAGCTGTTTAAAGGCACGTTCAAGCTGTTTAAACTTAGTGTATGCAAACTTCTGACCCACTGGAATTGTGATACAGTGAGTTATAAGTGAAATAATCTGTCTGTTAACAATTGTTGGAAAAATGACTTGTGTCATGCACAATGTGGATGTCCTAACCGACTTGCCAAAACTATAGCATGTAAACAAGAAATTTGTGGAGTGGTTGAAAAACGAGTTTTAATGACTCCAACCTGTGTATGTAAACTTCCGACTTCCACTGTACATACAGTGATAGTGTGGGGATTGGAACCAGGTGTGTGTAATTATGACGAGATAAGTCCGGGGTTGATGAATGAAGGGTGTTAGCCAGCAGCAGGTCCTGCAGCAGCTAGAAGGTCGGCGACGCCAAACGCCTGAGCTGGACAGGAGGGGGAGCCAAAGTGAAGGCTGGTGTGACAGCCCCATAGGGTGCCATTTTGTCCGCCACCATATTAGACTCACTTAAAAATTGTTCTTACCAGTCTGCTGTACCACATGAACATTTAAAAGGATATATATATATATATATATATTTCACCTTTATTTAACCAGGTAGGCCAGTTGAGAACAAGTTCTCATTTACAACTGCAACCTGGCCAAGATAGAGCAAAGCAGGGCCACAAAAAACAACAACACAGAGTTACACATAAACAAACGTACAGTCAATAACACAATAGAAAAGAAAAATAGAAAAATCTATGTACAGTGTGTGCAAATGTAGAAGAGTAGGGAGGTAGGCAATAAATAGGCCATAGGGGCGGAATAATTACAAATTAGCATTAACACTGGAGTGACAGATGTGCAGATGATGATGTGCAAGTAGAGATACTGGGGTGCAAAAGAGCAAGAGGTTAAGTAATAATATAGGGATGAGATAGTTGGGTGTGCTATTTACAGATTGGCTGTGTACAGGTACAGTAATCGGTAAGCTGCTCTGACAGCTGATGCTGAAAGTTAGAGAGGGAGATATAAGACTCCAGCTTCAGAGATTTTTGAAATTCGTTCCAGTCATTGGCAGCAGAGAACTGGAAGGAAAGGCGACCAAAGGAAGTGTTGGCTTTGGGGATGACCAGTGTAATATACCTGTTGGAGCGCGTGCTACGGGTGGATGTTGCTATGATGACCAGTGAGCTGAGATAAGGCAGGGCTTTACCTAGCAAAGACTTATAGATGACCTAGAGCCAGTGGGTTTGACGACGGATATGTAGTGAGAGACAACCAACAAGAGCATACAGGTCACAGTGGTGGGTAGTATATGGGGCTTTGGTGCCAAACAGATGGCACGGTGATAGACTACATCCAGTTTGCTGAGTAGAGTGTTGGGGGCTATTTTTAAATTACATCGCCGAAGTCAAGGATCAGTAGGATAGTCAATTTTACGAGGGTATATTTGGCGGCATGAGTGAAGGAGGCTTTGTTGTGAAATAGGAAGCCGATTCTGGATTTCATTTGGAGATGCTTAATGTGAGTCTGGAAGGAGAGTTTACACTCAAATCAGACACCTAGGTATTTGTAGTTGTCAGAACAGTCCAGAGTAGTGATGTTAGTCGGGCGGGCGGGTGCGGGCAGAAATCGGTTGAAGAGCATGCACTTAGCTTTACTAGCATTTAAAAGCAGTTGGAGGCAACGGAAGGAGTGCTGTATGGCGTTGAAGCTCGTTTGGAGGTTTGTTAGCACAGTGTCCAAAGAAGGGCCAGAAGTATACAGAATGGTATCGTCTGCGTAGAGGTAGATCAGAGAATCACCAGCAGCAAGAGGGACATCATTGATAGATAAAGAGAAAAGAGTCGGCCCGAGAATTGAACCCTGTGGCACCCCCATAGAGACTGCCAGAGGTCTGGACAACAGGCCCTTCGATTTGACACACTGATCTCTGTCTGATATGTAGTTGGTGAACCAGGCGAGGCAGTCATTTGAGAAGCCAAGGCTATTGAGTCTGCCGATAAGAATGAGGTGATTGACAGAGTCGAAAGCCTTGGCCAGGTTGATGAAGACGGCTGCACAGTACTGTCTTTTATCGATGGCGGTTATGATATTGTTTAGGACCCATGACCAGCTCGGAAACCAGAATGCATAGTGGAGAGGGTACGGTGGGATTCGAAATGGCCGGTGATCTGTTTATTAACTTGGCTTTCGAAGATTTTAGAAAGGCATGGCAGGATGAATATATATCTATAGCAGTTTGGGTCTAGAGTGTCTCCCCCTTTGAAGAGGGGGATGACCGCTGCAGCTTTCCAATCTTTAGGCATCTCAGATGATACAAAAGAGAGGTTGAATAGGCTAGTAATAGGGGTTGCAAAAATTTCAGCTGATAATTTTACAAAAAGAGGGTCCAGATAGTCTAGCCCAGCTGATTTTTAGGGATCCAGATTTTGCAGCTCTTTCAGAACATCAGCTGTCTGGATTTTGGGTGAAGGAAAAGCGGGGTGGGGGGGGGGGGGCAAGTTGCTGCAGGGGTGCTGATGAGATGTTGGTCGGGGTATGGGTAGCCAGGTTGAAAGCATGGCCAGCTGTGGAAAGATGCTTATTGAAATTATCGAATATCGTAGATTTATCGGTGGTGACAGTGTTTCCTAGCCTTAGTGCAGTGGGCAGCTGGGAGGAGGTGCTCTTATTCTCCATGGACTTTACAGTGTCTCAAAACTTTTTGGAATTAGTGCTACAGGAAGCAAATTTCTGTTTGAAAAAGCTAGCCTTAGCTTTCTTAACTGACTGAGTATATTGGTTCCTGACTTCCCTGAAAAGTTGCATATCGCGGGGGCTATTCGATGCTAATGCAGAACGCCACAGGATATTTTTGTGCTGGTCAAGGGCAGTCAAGTCTGGGGTGAACCAAGGGCTATATCTGTTCTTCTTTCTACATTTTTTGAATGGGGCATGCTTATTTAAGATGGAGAGGAAAGCACTTTTGAAGAGCAACCAGGAATCCTCTACTGACGGGATGAGGTCAATATCCTTCCAGGATACCCGGGCCAGGTCGATTAGAAAGGCCTGCTCGCTGAAGTGTTTTAGGGAGCGTTTGACAGTGAGTCAAACGTTTGACATTGGGTCTGTGGCCTGCGTGGGTAATGGGTCTGTGGTCAAACGACCACAGACCCATTACCCACGCAGGCAATGAGGCAGTGATCACTGAGATCCTGGTTGAAGATAGCGAAAGTGTATTTAGAGGGCAAGTTGGTAAGGATGATATCTAAGAGGGTGCCCATGGTTACGGATTTAGGGTTGTACCTGGTAGGTTCCTTGATAATTTGTGTGAGATTGAGGGAACCTAGCTTAGATTGTAGGACGGCCGGGGTGTTAAGCATGTCCCAGTGTAGGTCACCTAACAGTACGAACTCTGAAGATAGATGGGGGGCAATCAATTCACATATGGTGTTCAGGGCACAGCTGGGAGCTGAAGGGGGTCTATAACAAGCGGCAATGGTGAGAGACTTGAAGAATTGCAGAAGTTACTGTATTATCCAAAATGTCCAAATACAGTACTATACTACTGTACAAATATTTCCAATTCATAGAGAGCAGGGCAAAGATCTAAAATGCATTGTCATTGGATGCTGGAATGATATACTGTAGATGTATAGTACCTGAGTCATAAAGTCCCTGATATAATGTTACTGAGGATAAAGAGGCAGATGAACTACAGAGGGTAGAGAACTCTCTAAGGTGGTTTTAGTTAGACATTTTCAATCTGTAGCTGCGTCCTTTTGACAGGCAAGGTGAAAGATAATAACAGTGCTGCAGGAACTGCACCTATGTGACCACAGACTCATCGGGACAGACATGAGAGTATAAAAGATACAACGCTAATGCTAATGACTCCTCTCTTTCTAAAAACCTAATTTATCCAGCCATTTTACATGATAATCTGCAGCCCTCAAGTCTGGGTCCTACAATTTTCACCAATAGCTAAAAGGTAAAAAGCAGTGTTTTCTGCTGTCTGGCATTCCGTGTTTAATAATTTTTGACTGAGTTTAAATTACCTGTCATAAAAGTGTCAAGGATTTTCCAACCATTTCACTGGTTTCAGGCAGTTGTCTCCCTCTTTATCATCGCTAACACTTTTTCCATTAAGGAGAAAATAGAAAAAGGTATAGCGATAAAAAAGTGAATAAAGCACAGTATAGCAGATGAATGCAGCAAGAAACATACAATGGACCATTAAATGTCCCCAAGGACGTTCCATTCTGAATTCATTCTGTTATCGTTAAGACAAATCTCAAAACAGTAATGTTTTCTTCAATAGCGTTTTTACAATAGGCTACATACTGTAGCAAACTATTGCCTAGTGAATCACTGTTTTATTTTCTAGAGAACGGAGTGAAGATGCCATAAAGCAATGAATCAATGACTACTATACACTAATACAACATACTGTTTAGGCTACAATAAACTTCAATAAACTTCAGGGGTCTTAAACAAGGCCTTGACATAAGTCTGGTTTAAAAACAGACCCTCTTCTTCCTCTTCATTTCAGTAAGAAACATGTTGGTTCAACTTTATATGAACAACCTTATATACTGTGGCTTTTCTACAGCAAGCTGAACTCTTTAATTATATTTCAAGTAATGTGTGCATATTACACAAAAAACTGAATGTCTACAATATTGAAAATGTCTTCTGTTACAGGTATTTTATTTACATGTAGTGCTGATACAGCTTCCAGTAATACTGTAAGTAAACAGAATACAGTGAACACTATAAAGGATTAGCTTGGCGGAAAAGACAGATTGTTTACCAGACAATGGACTGTTTTGCATGTAATCAATACAACATTAGCAGGACTGTTTCCCTGTAAGCTGTGAGTGTGATTTATGTACACACATTTCCATATTGATGGACTAGACCAACATTGCTGTTTTGACTAGTCAGCCATTTCGCTGTAAATCAAAATCTCAATTTGTGATGATGTACTGAGCGTTGTGGTGTGCTGAGAAATATTTTCTTGAACTTAGTGTCCTAATTGTTGTCTCTATATTGTCTTTGTTGCTGTACTGTATTGTACTATAGTTGGGGTTGCAAAGGGAGGGTACATTACTGGAGTCTTTCTGAAGTTTACCAGTAAACTACCAGCATTTCAGTAACTTTCATGGTTTATTTAGAATTTTATAAGATGACATCTAATGCCTTTTCAGGTACTTCACTGTAAAATATTAAATAGAATGACAAAGCTGTAAAACATTATCCTAAATATAAACCATCAACTTAGTGAATACCATTGGTGTTTAATGTGAGGGTTTCAGCATTAAAAATCCTTTATATATTTATGTTACACAATTTTTTTATTCTATAATGTCAATATGTATTTGCTGTCAATGTTTTGGCCTCAAACTAGTGGCAGTTGTGAAATAAGTCAATAGTTGGAAGAGTTGCAGAGTAGTTGAAAATAATGCCATTGTTGATATTTTTTTTATTCTACTGAACAAAAATATAAATGCAACATGTTTCACGAGCTGAAATAAAAGATCCCAGAAATGTTCCATAAGCACAAAACTAATTTCTCTCAAATGTTGTGCACAAATTTGTTTACATCCCTGTTAGTGAGCATTTCTCCTTTGCCAAGATAATCCATCCACCTGAAAGGTGTGGCATATCAAGAAGCTGATTAAACAGCATGATCATTACACAGGTACACCTTGTGCTGGGGACAATAAAAGGCCACTCTAAAATGTGCAGTTTGATCACACAACACAATGCTACAGATGTCTCAAGTTTTGAGGGAGCATGCATTTGGCATGCTGACTGGAGGAATGTCCACCAGAGCTGTTGCCAGATAATTGAATGTTCATTTTTATACCATAAGCAGCCTCCAACGTCGTTTTAGAGAATTTGGCAGTACGTCCAACCGGCCTCACAACCGCAGACCACGTGTAACCATGCCAGCCCAGGACCCCCACATCCAGCTTCTTCACCTTCCGGGATCGTCTGAGACCAGCCACCCGGACAACTGATAAAACTGAGGAGTATTTCTGTCTGTAATAAAGCCCTTTTGTGGGAAAAACGTATTCTGATTGGCTGGGCCTGACTCCCCAGTGGGTGGGACTGGCTCCCAAGTGGGCCCACCCGTGGATGCGTCCCTGCCCAGTCACGTGAAATCCATAGATTTCTGCCTAATGATTTTATTTTAACTGACTGATTGCCGTATATGAACTGTAACTCAGTAAAATTGTTGAAATTATTACATGTTGCATTTATACTTTTGTTGAGTATAATTAGACTCATGGACAATATGGACACATACAGTATATAAAAATACTATATATTAATACATATAAAAAGTTATTCAAGTATAAATTACCAAAGATACCATAGATTGACTTAGATGTTGTGTTAATTACCAAAATTACAGAAGATTCCGTAGCTTTGGTAAATTACCAGTAGCTATTTAACCCTAACTGTGGTACAATAAAACATATCACAAATGACAAATCAGAAGAATCTCTGCACACTGAGAATTTAATGAAGGAACTCCGAATGAAGAAACCCTGGACAATAACGAGTGCTACACACTATGAATGTGAAAGAAGAAATCACTATCTAGACACAGTAATGTTGTGATGGACAGAATCCAGCATCCAGAGTCCAGCATAACATGAAACATGATGTCCCATGTAGGCTAACAGACATGATGGTCATTCATAGACCTGGAGCACGGAACTCAGACACACAGGCATGCACACACGCATACACACACACACACAAAATATAGAAACGTGAATATATTTTGAGAACGTTAGGGATAGAATATAGCCCTCCGGTAAATAATGCTAAGGATTGAGTGAATCAGATAAATTATATATAGTCATAGCCTGAATTAATGGTATCGGCAATAATATTTCTAAAATTATATTGTAATAGAATGTTAGTCAAAAGGATCACTACTGTGCATGGTTCTAACTTTATTGCAGCTTTTTCACTATGTTTCAGTAGTGACAAATTTAGTGGGGTGGTAAGGAATTCAGGTAAATATTTCAAATAAGCAATACAAACCAAGTGTGTGAGTAGTATATACAATGAGTGTGCAAAACATTAGGAACACCTTCCTAATATTGAGTTGCACTCCCTTTTGCCCGCAGAACAGCCTCAGTTCGTCAGGGCACGGACTCTACAAGGTGTCAAAAGCATTCCCCAGGGATGCTGGCCAATGCCTCCCATAGTTGTGTCAAGTTGGCTGGATGTCCTTTGGATGGTGGACCATTCTTGATACACACGGGAAACTGTTGAGATTGAAAAACCCAGCAGCATTGTAGTTATTCACACACTCAAACTGGTGCGCCTGGCACCTACTATCATATCTTGTTCAAAGGCACTTAAATATATTGTCTTGCCCATTCACCCTCTGAATCCATCTCTCAATTGTCTCAAGGAATAAAAATCCTTCTTTAATCTGTCTCCTCCCCTTTATCTACACTGATTTAAGTGGATTTAACAAGTGACATCAATAAGGGATCATAGCTTTTACCTATGTCATGGAAAGAGCAGGTGTTCCTAATGTTTGTACTCTCAGTGTATGTCTACCTGACATATGTTGGAAGACATGTATGCTGAAAGTTTGGAAGAAATAGGATACAAATGTGAAAACATTTTCAAAGCAACATTTACCCATAGCCTGAATAAATGGTACATAATTGATGCACGCAGTCGTACATTATGTAAAAACTGTCAACATGAAATTGTAAAAAAGAATAATAAAGACATACTATACAGTACCAGTCAAAAGTTTTGACACACCTACTCATTTAAGGGTTTTTCTTTCTTTTTACTATTTTCTACATTGTAGAATAATATGAAGACATCAAAACTATAAAATAACATATATGGAATCCCAAAAAGTGTTAAACAAATCCAAATATATTTTATTTTTTAGATTCTTCAAAGTAGCCACCCTTTGCCTTGGTGACAGCTTTGCACACTCTTGGCATTCTCTCAGCCAGCTTCATGAGGAATGCTTTTCCAACAGTCTTGAAAGAGTTCCCACATACGCTGAGCACTTGTTGGCTGCTTTTCCTTCACGCTGCGGTCCAACTCATCCCAAACCATCTCAATTGGGTTGAGGTCGGGGATTGTGGAGGCCAGGTCATTTGATGCAGCACTCCATCACTCTCCTTGGTCCAATAGCCCTTACACAGACTGGAGGTGTGTTTTGTGTCATTGTCCTGTTCAAAAACAAATGATAGTCCCACTAAGCACAAACCAGAAGGGATGGCGTATCGCTGCAGAATGCAAATTTCAAATGGTCAAATGTCCAATGCTCGTGTTTCTTGGCCCAAGCAAGTCTCTTCTTCTTATCGGTGTCCTTTAGTAGTGGTTCTTTGCAGAATTTCAACCATGGAGGCCTGATTCATGTAGTCTCCTCCGAACAGTTGATGTTGAGATGTGTCTGTTACTTGAACTCTGTGAAGCATTTATTTGGGCTGCAATCTGCAGTTAACTCCAATGAACTTATTCTCTGCAGTAGAGGTAACTCTGGGTTTTCCTTTCCTGTGGCGGTCCTCGTGAGAGCCAGTGTCATCATAGCGCTTGATGTTTTTTTGCGACTGCACTTGAAGAAACTTTCAAAGTTCTTGAAATTTTCCTGAATTGACTGACCTTCATGTCTTAAAGTAATGATGGACTGTCATTTCTCTTTGCTTATTTGAGCTGTTCTTGCCATAATATGGACTTGATCTTTACCAAATCGAGCTATCTTCTGTATACCTCCCCTACCTTGTCACAACATAACTGATTGGCTCAAAAGCATCAAGAAGGAAATACATTCCACAAAATAACTTTTAACAAGGCACACCTGTTAATTGAATTGTATTCCAGGTGACTACCTCATGAAGCTAGTTGAGAGAATGCCAAGAGTGTGCAAAGCTGTCATCAAGGCAAAGGGTGGTGTCACGGGCTGGCTCGAGGAACAACAGGAGAGGTAGAGTCAGGCGCAGGAGACAGAAAGTTTGTGACCACACTTCTTTATTTGAAGCACTGTATGTGGTCGACAAAGTATAGGGGCGCAGCCCTTAAAGATTCTGCGGTGGTGTACACAAATAAAATAAACCACTGGCAGAAGGAAAACTCAGTACACGTTCTTTTCGCACAAAAACCCGGACAAGCAACACAATCACGTACAACCACATACATCCTACGCTAACCTAAATAACCCCCCCCTCTTACTAATGACTAACCCAAAACAGGTGCGTGCCTACCTAGACCTAACCAAACGAAAGTGAAACAAAAAGGGATCGATGGTAGCTAGTAGGCCGGCGACGACGACTGCCGAGCTCCGCCCGGCCGAGGAGGGGCGCCACCATCCGTCACTGTCGTGACAGTACTCCCCCCCTGACGCGCGGCTCCCGCAGCGCGCCGACGCCGGCCTCGAGGACGCCCCGGAGGGCGAGGCGCAGGGCGATCCGGATGGAGGCTGTGGAACTCCCGGATGAGCGCTGGGTCCAGTATGTCCTCCACCGGTACCCAGCACCTCTCCTCCGGGCCGTACCCCTCCCAGTCCACGAGGTACTGCAGGCCCCTCGCCCGGCGTCTGGAGTCCAAGATGGACCGGACTGTGTACAATGTCCAGGGGGGGTGGAGGGACCTCCCGTACCTCATTTTCCTGCAGTGGACCAGCTACCTGAGGAGAGACACATGAAACGAGGGGTTAATACGATAATAAGAAGGAAGTTGTAATCTGTAACACACCTCGTTTATTCTCCTCAGGACTTTAAATGGCCCCACAAACCGCGGACCCAGCTTCCGGCAGGGCAGGCGGAGGGGCAGGTTCCGGGTCGAGAGCCAGACTCTCTCCCCTGGGGTGAACACGGGGGCCTCGCTGCGGTGCCGGTCAGCGCTCGCTTTTTGTCGCTCCCTGGCTCGTTCCAGGGATTCCTGTACAGCGTTCCAGGTCTCCCTTGAGCGCTGAACCCATTCCTCCACCGCAGGGGCCTCCGTCTGGCTCTGATGCCATGGCCCCAGGACCGGCTGATAACCCAACACACATTGGAATGGTGACATGTTGGTGGAGGAGTGGCGCAAAGAGTTCTGAGCCATTTCGGCCCATGGCACGAACCTTGCCCACTCCCCTGGCCGGTCCTGGCAGTAGGACCGCAGGAACCTGCCCACCTCCTGGTTTACCCTTTCCACCTGCCCATTACTTTCGGGGTGAAACCCCGAGGTC
Organism: Salmo salar; assembly: GCF_965601325.2. Classification (NCBI taxonomy): domain Eukaryota; kingdom Metazoa; phylum Chordata; class Actinopteri; order Salmoniformes; family Salmonidae; genus Salmo; species Salmo salar. Next base: position 58,878,988 of record NC_138302.1, on the reverse strand, counting down.
AGACTGACCGAAACCCCCAGTCGCTCCATAAACGCCCGCCACACTCGGGACGTGAACTGGGGGCCTCGATCTGAGACGATATCCTCGGGCACCCCGTAGTGCCGGAAGACGTGGGTGAATAAGGCTTCCGCGGTCTGCAGGGCCGTAGGAAGACCGGGTAACGGAAGCAGACGGCAGGACTTAGAAAACCGGTCCACAACGACCAGGATCGTAGTGTTGCCCTGTGACGGCGGGAGATCGGTCAAGAAATCCACCGCCAGGTGGGACATGGTCGTTGTGGAACCGGGAGGGGTTGTAATTTCCCTCTAGGCAGGTGCCTGGGAGCCTTACTCTGAGCGCACACCGAACAGGAGGAGACATAGTGCCTCACGTCCCTCACCAAGGTGGGCCACCAGTATCTCCCACTAAGACCACGCACTGTCCGCTCAACCCCTGGGTGACCCGAGGAGGGAAGCGTGTGAGCCCACCGAATCAGCCGATCGCGAACACCGAGCGGAACGTACTTACGACCCACTGGACACTGCGGAGGAGTAGGCTCCATCCGTAACGCCCGCTCGATGTCCGCGTCCACCTCCCAGACCACCGGTGCCACCAGGCAGGAGGCTGGAAGTATGGGCGTGGGATCGGTGGACCGTTCCTCGGCGTCATGGAGACGAGACAGTGCGTCGGCCTTAGTGTTCCGGGAACCTGGGATATACGAGATGTTAAACCGAAATCACGTAAAGAACATCGCCCACCTGGCTTGACGCGGGTTCAGTCTCCTCGCCGCCCGGATGTACTCCAGATTGCGGTGGTCAGTCCAGAGGGGGGGGGGGCGCCCGAGCGCTGGGACAGCACGGCTCCTACCCCAGCCTCGGACGCGTCCACCTCCACTATGAAGGGCAAAGAGGGGTCCGGGTGCGCCAGCACCGGAGCATCGGTGAACAAAACCTTCAGACGACTAAAGGCCCTGTCCGCCTCCGCGGACCACTGCAACCGCACCGGGCCCCCTTCAACAGTGAGGTAATGGGAGCCGCCACCTGCCCAAAGCCCCGGATAAACCTCCGGTAGTAATTGGCAAATCCCAAAAACCGCTGCACCTCCTTCACCGTGGTGGGAGTCGGCCAATTACGCACGGCTGAGACGCGGTCACATTCCATCACTACCCCTGATGAGGAAATGCGATACCCCAAGAAAGAGACGGCTGGTTTGGAAAACTCACATTTCTCAGCCTTGACGTATAGGTCATGCTCCACCAGTCGCCCAAGCACTTTACGCACCAGAGACACATGCTCGGCGCGTGTAGCGGAGTAGACCAGAATGTCATTGATGTACACCACTACACCCTGACCAAGCAGGTCCCGGAGAATCTCGTCCACAAAGGATTGAAAGACTGCGGGAGCATTCTTTAACCCATACGGCATGACGAGGTACTCATAATGGCCAGATGTGGTACTAAATGCAGTTTTCCACTCGTCCCCTCCTCGGATACGCACCAGATTATATGCGCTCCTGAGATCCAATTTCGTGAAGAAGCGCGCCCCGTGAAATGACTCCATCGCCGAGGTGATGAGAGGTAGTGGGTAACTGAAACCCACTGTGATGGCATTTAGACCTCTATAGTCAATGCACGGGCGCAGACCTCCCTCCTTCTTCTTCACGAAAAAGAAGCTCGAGGAGACGGGTGAGTGAGATGGCCGAATGTATCCCTGCCTCAAGGACTCAGTGACGTATGTCTCCATAGCCGCTGTTTCCTCCTGAGACAGGGGATAAACGTGACTACGAGGAAGGGCAGCGCCCACCTGGAGGTTTATCGCACAGTCTCCTCGTCGATGAGGTGGTAATTGGGTCGCCTTCGTTTTACTGAAGGCGATAGCCAAATCGGCATACTCTGAGGGAATGTGCACGGTGGAGACTTGGTCTGGACTCTCCACCGTAGTCGCACCGATGGAAACTCCTATGCACCTGCCCGAGCACTCATTTGACCACCCCTTAAGAGCCCTCTGTCCCCACGAAATCTTAGGGTTGTGAGTGGCTAGCCAGGGAATCCCTAGAACCACTGGAAACGCGGGGGAATCGATGAGGAAAAGACTACTCCGCTCCTCATGACCCCCCCGCATTACCATGACCAGAGGCACAGTGACCTCCCTGACCAGCCCTGACCCTAGTGGTCGACTGTCTAGGGCGTGCACGGGGAAGGGTTGGTCCAACTGGACCAGGGGAATCCCTAACTTAGCCGCGACCCCACGGTCCATAAAACTCCCTGCTGCGCCTGAATCGACTAGCGCCTTAAACCGGGAGTGAGGGGAGAAACCAGGAAAAGACACTGACACATACATGTGACGGACAGGGGGGTCTGGGTGAGGCTAGTGCTGACTCACATGAGGTGTCAAAGGAGCGCTCTGCCTGCCTTCTAGACTCCTAGGGGAGTGTCCCCAGCACCGGTCCACAGTGTGCCCTCTGCGACCACATGAGGTGCAGGAGCGACCTCCCCCTCCAGTCTTCCTGGCTGCTGCCCCCCCTATCTCCATAGGCGTGGGAGCAGGAGGGCTGGAGGGTGGAATGAGCAGGGCCCGGGTCGGACGTCCGCGGGTGGACAGATCCACCAGTTGGTCCAGTGTGTGGGTCGTGTCCCGACAGGCTAATTCCCGGCGGACGTCCTCCCTCAAACTACAACGGTAGTGATCTATAAGGGCCCTCTCATTCCACCCTGCTCCCGCGGCCAGGGTCCGGAACTCGAGAGCGAAATCCTGCGCGCTCCTCGTCTCCTGTCTCAGGTGAAACAGCCGCTCACCCGCCGCTCTCCCCTCCGGGGGATGATCGAATACTGCCCGAAAGCGGCGGGTGAACTCTGGGTAGTTGTCCCTGGCTGAGTCCGGACTGTCCCACACGGTGTTTGCCCATTCCAGGACCTTACCCGTGAGACAGGAGACGAGGACGCTGACGCTCTCCTCCCCCGAGGGAGAGGGACGAACGGTCGCCAGGTATAACTCCAACTGGAGTAAGAAGCCCTTACACCCAGCGGCCGTTCCATCGTACTCCCTGGGGGGAGCGAGTTTCACCCCACTGGTACTGGGTGCTGTGGGTGCTGGTGGGGGCGCAGGCTGTTGGCCTGCCGCGTTCAGGGGGCCGAGAGCGCATCGGTCCCAGCTCTCCAGGCGCGCCAACACCTGATCCATGGCGTTCCCCAGCCGGTGGAGCAGGGTGGAGTGTTGGTTTCCTCCATGGACATGGCTGGCGCTGAAGCTCCTGCTGACTCCATTAAGTTGTGGTACGTGATTTCTGTCACGGGCTGGCTTGAGGAACAACAGGAGAGGTAGAGTCAGGCGCAGGAGACAGAAAGTTCGTGACCACACTTCTTTATTTGAAGCACTGTATGTGGTCGACAAAGTATAGGGGCGCAGCCCTTAAAGATTCTGCGGTGGTGTACACAAATAAAATAAACCACTGGCAGAAGGAAAACTCAGTACACGTTCTTTTCGCACAAAAACCCGGAGAAGCAACACAATCACGTACAACCACATACATCCTACGCTAACCTAAATAACCCCCCCTTACTAATGACTAACCCAAAACAGGTGCGTGCCTACCTAGACCTAACCAAACGAAAGTGAAACAAAAAGGGATCGATGGTAGCTAGTAGGCCGGCGACGACGACCGCCGAGCTCCGCCCGGCCGAGGAGGGGCGCCACCATCCGTCACTGTCGTGACAGGTGGCTACTTTAAAGAATCTCAAATATAAAATATATTTAGATTTATTTAACACTTTTTTGGTTACTACACGATTCCATATTTGTTTTTTCATAGTTTTGATGTCTTCACTATTATTCTTCAATTTAGAAAATAGTAAAAAAAATAAAAAAAATAATACCTTGAATGAGTAGGTGTGTCCAAACTTTTGACTGGTACTGTATATGGCTACAAGGTAGAAGAGAGAGGTGAATGAAAGAGGGAGGGAGGGTGGAAGAGAGAGAGAGCGAGGAAAAGAGAGAGATTTCGTAGATAAAAAATAAACTCCCCCAGCACTGATGTAAAAACATGATCATTGGCACCCAGTCTTAGAGAGGCAGAAACAGGCAGGGGCGCCGCCAGGGATTTTGGGCCCCATGAAAAGATATCACATTGGCCCCCACCACCACAGGCCACACCAACCCTGCGCAATTGCTGTAACCACACACCTCCTGAACCCAATCGACCCATTCAAAGCTTTAAATAACTCTACCTTTGCAGGCTTGCAACTCTCTTGTAGTCCAATAGTTACTGTATGATATTTACTGACAGTGAGCTGTGAAAATATAACACTGTGCAGACATGCATGCAACATTCTGCATACAGTGGAATTCACTATTTGATGCAAGACTGATACCCTCTATAAGAAATGTGCTAAAGGCCATCTTTTACAGTCCAAATGTAATTTTAATGTTAAAATTCTTGAATGGAAAATTCTCTTAACATGAATGAATAACTTAAATAAATATAACTTAAATATACATTAGACTCTTCAATTAAATTAAATTAACATTATCATCTATAGAATGATATAACAAACAAAATAATAAAATCAGCAGTAGATTTTGAACTAAGTATACATACCAACTAAAAAATAAGCAGCTGTAAAAGCGGAAATGAAAAATGGAAAACAAAATGGAAATGAAAAGGCCTGATGGTGGCGCTAGAGGAAAGGTCAAGTGGTCAACAAATCAATAGGTTTCTTCCACTTGGAGTCTTGATTGTGCACAACAAATATTATGGCAATCCAGCCATTACTTTGAGATATATCTTGTTCTCAGTCTGTTCTCAGTCTTGTTCTCAGTTGTGGGCATCATGTGTGTAGTGATCCAATATCCATATCGATGCCATTTAACAGTTATCACTGGCCCTTACTCAGCCTTACTCACCAAGAGCCCAGCACCGAGCCTTCATGCTAGAAAAGTCACTGATCAAGTCTTTGAAGTCCAGCTTTCTGGCTAACTGACTTTCAATGGACAGCATGGCAAGACTGCAAAGCCTGTCCTGGGACATAGTGGACCTCAAATAGTTTTTTATTAGTTTTAGCTTACTGTAAGCTCTCTCGCCACTAGCAACAGTCACAGGCAGTGTGCAAAATATACGTAAAGCAATGCACACTTCTCCAAAAATGCTTTGCAGATGCATTTTACAAATTGCATTCAGGAGACCAAGAGGGGACAAGTTAGGTGGGAAAGTGGCAGCATATACAGTGTTCAGGTGTCTTACTTCCTTTTGAAACTCAGGTGTAAGATCTCTGGAATACTTTATGATCAGTGGTTGCTACACAAAAGGGACTTTATCCTCACTAATCGGCCCAACTTTCAGAACAGCTGAAAATGATTCTACAATTTTTGCAGTGGTGTGGAACCTAGTGTCCAAGTCACTTATGTTGTCCATAGCAGTAAAAAAACACTGTGTTCCGAAACACCATTGCTGCACTGTCCTGAGCTGTCTCCTCTTGAGAGGTCTCATCATGGAATCTCTTCCTTTTCCTCTGGCGGCTGTGTTCCTTGCTAAATTGAGGTGCAACATCCATTTGCGTAGCAATCAGTGTTGCCTCAGACAGGAGAGACTCCCATCCAGCTTTAAGGCTCTGATATTGGCTGCAACTATGTCAAGTGAGCTTTTTCCTGACTGTACCTGCAATTATGCCAACTGACATGTCATTCAACACAATGCTGCTCACCTCAGGGGATGGGTACGGGGATGGGTACGGGGAGACAGGGCTGCTGAGCCTGAAGCTGTATCTGGAGGGCCTGGCACCAGGCAGGGGCAGGGACAACTGATTTAGTATGAACAGCTTGCTAAAAGTTTGCCTGCATTGATTAAATGTCGGCTAAAAAAGGAGCGAAATGTAAACATATATTATTAAGTAACTCATGTTAGTGGTGCAAAAGTAGGGGGGCAATACAGAGGCTCTCTGGATGTTTACTTTTGCCAAAAACAAGAAAAGAAAAAGAAACCTTTAGTTTTATTAGTACATTGTAAATAAAATATTATATTAATGATGATAGGTTAATAATTGAATATCGAAAAAAATAGACCTAATGTTATAATAATTTTTTAGGGCCCCTGTCAGTCACAGACCCATAGAATCGTCCTAAGTCCCCCCCCCCCCCCCCCCATACGGCGCCCCTGGAAGCAGGCATAGGGGAGAGAAGAGAAGGAGAAGAGAGAGAAGATCACAGGGGGATGTACAGTATAAGTGGCAGGGTTTGAATCAGGACCGTATACACAATGTATGTGGCATATTATTACAGAAGCATCACAAACCATATCACAGGATCATGAACTGGACCTCAAACCAGTTCAGAGTTGCATCCTGAAATTGCCCCTTTGATCTTCAAGGTGTTAGCTAAGTGGTTCAGAACATTTTCCCAGACAGGGTTGCGGGCTGGCTGACTGGGCTGGGTAGCTTACTGTAGTAGCCTACTGTACCCCAGAGCGGGATCGTTATGGGTCCTTATAGGATTACACTAGATCCCTCAGCACAGTCCCCCACAGGATTACAGGGCTCTGGGTCAGTGGCTACAAGTGGTGTTATGTTGTGTGGTGGTCCAACAAACCTGGAGGAATATGAGGAGATGAGTGCTGAGGAAGCTGTGTGTGAGGCAGGCTTTTAGAGCAGGGCCTAGGAGGCAGTCTAAGGGCAATGGGTCATTGCCTACACATGGTGTTTGTGTTGGTGTGGTGTTCCACCTTTGGCTGAGTGTGAGAAGAGAGGAGGACCTGAGGAGGCTGTGTGAGAGGAGAGGAAGGCACGAGAGGCAGACAAAGGCAGAGGAGTGTAAGGAGAAGAGAGAGGATGAGAAGCAGACTGAGGAAACCGTGTGTGTGAGATGCAGGCTTTGGAGAAGAGGGCCTGGGAGGCAGAGTGAGGAAGCCGTACCGTGTGAGAGCCGAGGCACGGAGGCATGCTTTTAATAAAGGAGGAGGCAGATGGCCCACATTAAAAGCAGAGGGCCCTTGTGACAGTCCTCAACAGCCCCGCTGAGAACAGGGTAATTAAATGAGGAATTTAATCGGATTCCTCAAATTAAATGTCCAGCTGGATACGTACTCCCAGACCCCTGCTGATTTCCACCTTTTCTGTCTCTGTGGATGCGTCCCAAATTACACCCTATTCCCTATGGGCACTGGTCAAAAGTAGTGCACTATGTAGGAAATATGGTGCCAATTGGGACACAGCCTCTGTCTGTGGTGCTGTGGGGTTGGGGTGTGTCACACGGTGCCTCACAGACCTCTGATCAATACCTACTCATACCTGATTATAGTCAGGGTGATAATTGCTGCTAAAGTATTCCATTCACAGCTCTGACAGTGGGAGTCTGGGAAAGGAAGGGACCATCACACTATGGGGTCTCCTGAGGGTCATATTCATAATGGGTTCTGGGTGGGTGGGAAAAAGCACAAAAGCACCACCATGAAACAATACACTCTCTCTACAAGATGTAACAGTACAGTAGGAATGATGATTATGTGTATAGTAATACAACGAATGAGGTCTGTTTGAATTACCTAGTATTCATCAATCCCCATAGGAATTTGGTATTGAGGACAGTGTGGACCATGTCAGGCAAGACAGCAGGGTCAAGTGCATTGCAGTGTGTAAATGAATTGTGATATCAATGATTTAACTGATTTTGGAATGAATATCAAGATTTCAAACGGCATTAATATGCAAACTAGATGACACAGACGGCAGAATAATACTAGCTCTGATGGAAGCCAAACATATTATGCATGTGATCACTTTGTTCTAAATATAAACATTTGGAAAATGAGTGTGCATCTGTTCAACCAACAATATGAATTATCCTAGCCTTATTGTTACCGCTGTAGCCATAAGCTCACTATTTTGACAATCAGCTAAATTACAAACACACAATTTTTACACATTTACATAGAGCGTGACGCATGCTGAACGTGGGAACAAGTGAACTTGGTTTGTTGTTTCTGAAAGTTTCTTTAAAACTATTATTGAAAGAAAAATGGATAATAGCCTAACTGTTTTGGATCCCGCGACGAGGTTAGACTCAGTTGCTGCGACCCCTACTATGTGCCTGTCACGACTTCCGCCGAAGTCGGGTCCTCTCCTTGTTCGGGCGGCGCTCGGCGGTCGGCGTCGCCGGTCTTCTAGCCATCATCGATCCACTTTTCATTTTCCATGTGTTTTGTCTTATTTTTCCTCACACCTGGTTTCAATTCCCTCAATCACTTGTGTATTTAACCCTCTGTTCCCCCCATGTCTTTGTGTGGGATTGTTTATTGTAAGTGCTTGTGCACGTGTTGATTGGTGCGCGACGGGTTTTTGTACCCATATCTTGTTATTTTTATGCCGTTGGTTTTGCTATTAAACTGCTCCGGCTATTAGCAAGTTCTGCACTCCTGCGTCTGACTTCCCTGCCACCAGTTACGCACCCCTTACAGTGCCTAACCCTGAATTCTGAAGAGCTGATGCTTGGCGAAGCTGCTAGTCTAACTGCTAGCTATCAAGCTAGCCAGGCTTGTAAGCTGTTTAAATCCCTGCTATTTGTTGGTGTTTCCATCATTCCTGAGAGCTGTGCTGGCTGGAATTGTGTGAAGTACCAGCATTCACCAGCTACCATCATGCCGCCCAAAGAAGGTTGGAGTAATGGAGAGGACAGTGTCTCGCTGTCACAGGTGTGTCATCTTTTAAATCAACAATAAGATGTCTACAAGCAATTGTTATAGCAACAAGAAAATAGCTTCAATAACGTGTCCAAATACTGGTGGACTCAACTAACAAAAGAATGGACGATCTGACCAGAGAGGTCCAAGACCTTAAGAACAGTTTGCAGTTCTCCCCGGGTGAGGTGGATGAAAAAGACTTGCAGCATGATGAAAACAAACTGTAAGTCTACATGAGATAACATCAGCACTGTCTGTGAAACATTATTACAGATGACTGGGGGGGAGAGGGACAATGCAGGAACAACAACATCGTTGTGGATGGCATACCAGAGTCTCCACATGAGACCTGGGCGGAGTCTCCTGAGAAAGTTGAGAAAAATTATCACAAAAGGCTGCAAATCGATCACAGGAAGATTGAGGTTGAGTGCGCCTACAGGTCTGGAAAACCTGTAACGAGCCCAGGTAACAGACCTACGTCGATAGTGGTCAAGTTCCTAAAGTTCAAGAACAAGATGGCTGTTCTGGAGAGAACCAAGAACTTGAGAGGAACCAACATCTTCCTCAACAAGGACTTCTCTGAAGCTGTGTGCAAGAGTTGGAAAAAACCTTGCTCACCTATGAAAGCTGCCAGAGAGTGTGCGGACATTGCATACATCCGGTACAACAAGTTCATTGTCCACCTTCCCTCCCAAAAGCCTGGGAGGAGTGAGCGAGCCAAGCTTCCTGGTCAGTAGCTTCAGCACAACATCACATATACACTGAGTATACAAAACAATAAGAACACCTGCTTTTCCAATGACATAGACTGACCAGGGGAATCGAGGTGAAAGCTATGGTTGTTGTCATGGCACCACACTGCCAGTTCTCTGACCTCCTCCCTATAGGCTGTCTCATCGTTGTCGGTGATCAGGCCTACCATTGTTGTGTCATCAGCAAACTTAATGATGGTGTTGGACTCGTGTTTGGCCACGCAGTCGTGGGTGAACAGGGAGTACAGGAGGGGACTAAGTATACACCCCTGAGGGGCCCCAGTGTTGAGGATTAGCATGGCAGACATGTTGTTGCCTACCCTTACCACCTGGGGGTGGCCCGTCAGGAAGTCCAGGATCCAGATGTAGAGGGAGGTGTTTAGTCCCAGGGTCCTTAGCTTAGTGATGAGCTTTGTGGGCACTATAATGTTGAACGCTGAGCTGTAGTCAATGAACAGCATTCTCACATAGGTGTTCCAATTGTCCAGGTGGGAAAGGGCAGTGTGGAGTGCCAAGAGCGTTATCATACAGTCATCCAGAACAGCTGGTGCTCTCGTGCATGCTTCAGTGTTGCTTGCCTCGAAGCGAGCATAAAAGGCCTTTAGCTCATCTGGTAGGCTCACGTCAGCTCGCACTTGGGTTTCCCTTTGTAGTCCATAATAGTTATCAAGCCCTGCCACATCCGATGAGCATCAGAGCTGGTGTAGTAGGATTCAATCTTAATCCTGTATTGACGCTTTAGCAACTAGCTGTCCTCTTAAGAGGAAACTTCTAACTGTGACAAATGCCTGTAATATGACCCAGGTTATCTCTCAACCATCAATCAATCAATCAATCAAATGTATTTAT